>NC_080541.1:46736021-48040188 GCF_028640845.1 Ahaetulla prasina | reverse complement strand
CAAATTACTTCACTGCCTCCTCTGATGGTAAGTGGTAGATAGGTCATTGATTGGTTCTGTTCTGATATCAATAGAAGTAAAAACGTAAGTAAAAAAAAATTTACAACGTCAGTTGTAAATTCCTTATGGGGGATTAAATGGAAGGAGCCTAAATTATATTGGCGGTATATATGTATACAACAGGAGGGAAGTTTGGGTAATCTTGACCAAGATTAGTAAAATAAGTCCTAGTATGTTTTGGATGAAAGATTACCAGAAAACCTCAGTATTTTAGATTGAACAAGAAAGAAAAGAAGGAAAAATTCAGTGGCAAACCACATGTATGTTATTGCCAAGAAAACAACAGAGGAAAATTTATATAGTTACTAGGAATCAAACTTATCTTCATATACATGACTAGAAAAATCTCTTTTATAATAATACTTCTCTGGACTCAGATAGAAACCTGGGAACCACACAAAAACACAACCCTTTTACATTATGTTGCTGTAAGGAAAAAAATTAATACGATTTCTAGAGAAAGACAAAGAAAACTTTTCACTGGAAAATCTGCTCCATCAAGGGAAGATTATCACTGGAGGTTATATAAGATAAAGGAACTTTAACTTCCATCCTTCTTGAAATAAAGAACATTACTCCAAAATTCAGTTACTGTGAGACAATGGTACCAAAGGGAAGTTGTGCGTGTGTTTGTATGTGTGTGTGTATTATGTGACAAGTCTTTGTTGAGCCTTGTCTATACTACTTTATATTGATTTAGCATGTCCATAATACAAAGTGAGAGAAAATAAATTCTGAACAATCATAAGTGAATTTTGATCTCTCCAGAGAGATCAAAGAGACCTCTAGTGGTTCTTAGGAAGTAGTTTGTTGAACAGACTTTCAAATCATAATCAGTGTATGATTACCACTTCTATGAAAATGGAAATACTATTTACAAAACACTTGAAACCTGTAAGAACTTAGCTGTAAATAGGTGCAAGACTGCTAAATTGTTTTGAGTGATATATTTATAGTAGTTGAAAGGGCTCTTGATATTACAATTTTTTTTTCTCTCAGCATGATGGAGAAACATTTTTTCAAGGTTGCATATTAAAAATTGATATACTCTAAAATAAAATTTTCATAAAATCAACTTGCAGGCTTAGCTTTATGGCTTGTGCATTTAATAGGTCTGTTCTTTTCATAAAAAGTTGCTTGAGAATTTATGAGTGTGTCTGAGTTGATAATCATCAAGTACTTCAAACTATTTCTTAAGTGAAACTGAATCCAGGAACTTTATGCAAGCTCTTTTATGTTTGTTTTATTGTATCATACTATTTTTGAGCATAAATTTAGAAACATATCTGATCCATATGGGATAACATTATCTCTGTCATAAATTCATGGTGTAGGATAAATTTCAAAAATGGTTTTATAATGACAAGGGATAGTTTTAGATCTTTTTGGTAGACACATGTGGTAAATTATACATATATAAATGGTCTGGGGTTTGGCTAGAGCCAAGGAAATAATTAGTTCACCCAACCACTGAGTAAATGTAGAGGCTCAACTCTGCCAAATATGTGTACAGTATTCTCTTACTTACTTACTTACTTACTTACTTACTTACCTACTTACTTACTTATTTACTTCTCTTACTTATTTCGATTACTCCAGTTATAGATAGGCTTTTTCCAGTGGTTGTTTCAATGTTCTTCCTTCAGTAATCTCCAGAGGGCATATTCCAAAAAGCTTTACTACTGCAAAGGCAATGCTGTGTAGATCTCATATGATTGAGTCCATGATTGGTTGTGCCTGTTCTTCCAATTTAAGATGGTGACTACTTCAACTACTTTTAAAGCATTTTTTATGAGTAGGTTGTAGTAAATAATGTTTAAGCTGCATTACAGCTGACAGAAATCCTCAAAAGTTATCTATGCTTTAACAAAAATGTTACTCATCAGTTGTTGGCATAGCAACCTAGTGTTGAAGTAGTACAAGTTTCATCCATTTTCAAAACATTTCTAACTGCAAAATGATCTTGAGGGGAAAAACTGTTTATTTCAAGAAAGGTAATCAAACACATTTCTGTGCCTTGGGAAAAATCCTACTCTCAAAAAAAAGTGCATGTACAAAAGTCCTTTTTTTAACCACCAAATAGATGAACATATTGTTGGAATATGTTGGCAATTACAGACTAAATAGATTTTGCTAATTTCTGTAACATAATTGTCTAAATGCTGTAATAGGATGTTGCTCTCTTTTCATACAAATTGCTAACAGAAATCAATAAGCTATAGTATGTCACAGAAGTGAGCACCCCCTCACTTTTTGTAAATATTTAAGTATTTTTCGGAGTATAATACAAACTTTCCCCCAACAAAAGAACCTGAAAATTTGGGTGCATCTTATACTCCGAATGTAGCTTTTTCGAAGCTTTTTTTCAGCCCTAATAAGGCACTAGCGAGTGAAGTGATCTCTGTGCTTTGCCTGCTTTTCTCATTGCTGTTCCCTCTCAGCTGTGCTTTAGAAGCTGTTTTTCAGTCCTAAGAAGGCGCTAGCGAGGGAAGCGATCTTCTGTGCTTGCTTTTCTCATTGCTTCTCTCTCCAAAGATCAGCTGTGCTTTAGAAGCTGTTTTTTTATCCCCAAGCAGGGGATAAAAAGTGTGTGTGCGCGCTCAAAATCAGCAAACTAATGTGCTGAAGCTGACCAGACTAAGGACGCTAGCCAGATAAATACCGGGTAGGCAGATTTCCACTCCTTATTTTCCTCCCCAAAAGCTAAGCTGCGTCTTATACTCTGGTGCATCTTATACTCCGAAAAATATGGTATATCTTTTCATGTGACAACACTGAAGAAATGACACTTGGCTACAATGTAAAGTAGTGAATATATAGCTTGTATAACCATGTAAATGTGCTGTCCCCTCAAAATAATGCAACACACATCCATTAATGTCTAAACTGCTGGCAACAAAAACATCTTTTTTTAAAGCAGATAGCAAGCAAAGATATTGAAATGTGTAATATATACTTACGTCTAACAAAAATTTAAATGTATTTATATATATAAGTAAGAATGAGAAATAAAAGTTGTATATCTACAGCCTGTATTTTAGTGCTTATGCTTGTCTTATTTTGGGATAAATTCATTTTTACTATCTTTTCAAATTTTGAGCAAATTAAAATTATAAATCTAGTTAGATGATAACTGTCCCAATTAAAGACTCCTGAGAATACTTTGAACGGCCAAGAAATCAACATTATTGAACAAATCAACCAAGAGATTGCACCTGAAAAAAAAATTATGGAAAGACCCAACTCTGAGGTAAAGGCTCTAATGCCAGGAAAGATAGAAGGAAAGAGAAGAGCAGCAAGGAGCATAAACTCATTGTTGGGAGTCATGAAAGAGCAGGT
The DNA here is from genome assembly GCF_028640845.1 of Ahaetulla prasina. Taxonomy (NCBI): domain Eukaryota; kingdom Metazoa; phylum Chordata; class Lepidosauria; order Squamata; family Colubridae; genus Ahaetulla; species Ahaetulla prasina. The sequence continues at coordinate 48,036,789 of NC_080541.1, read as the reverse complement.
TGGGGATAGATCTTCCTAGAGAATGGTCACTAGGAATCAGACATGGCTTGGCACTTTATTTATTTATTTATTTATTTATTTATTTATTTATTTATTTATTTATTTATTTATTTATTTATTTTGTCGAGTACATATTAAATAATATATATAAGTATAAGCATGAATTGAATACATAAAATGAATACAATTAATGGGAACATTAGGACAGGGATGGTAGTCATGCTGGTGCTCTTATGCATGCCCCTTACAGACTTCTTAGGCATGGGGTGAGGTCAACAGTAGACAGTTTTAGGTTTTGGGAATTTGGGGATGAGACCACAGAATCTGGTAGTGTATTCTAGGCATTAACAACTCTGTTACTGATGTCATATTTTCTGCAATTGAGTTTGGAGCGGTTCACTTTAAGTTTGTATACTGCACGAATCAAGAAGAGGGCCGTGAAAATATTTGCAGATCCCTCGCATCCTGGACATAAACTGTTTCAACTCCTACCCTCAAAACGACGCTATAGAGCACTGCACACCAGAACAACTAGACACAAGAACAGTTTTTTCCCAAAGGCCATCACTCTGTTAAACAAATAATTCCCTCAACACTGTCAGACTATTTACTGAATCTGCACTACTATTAATCGTTTCATAGTTCCTATCACCAATCTCTTTCCACTTATGACTGTATGACTATAACTTGTTGCTGGCAATCCTTATGATTTATATTGATATATTGATCATCAATTGTGTTGTAAATGTTGTACCTTGATGAACGTATCTTTTCTTTTATGTACCCTGAGAGAATATGCACCAAGACAAATTCCTTGTGTGTCCAATCACACTTGGCCAATAAAAAAATTCTATTCTATTCTATTCTTATGTGCTTGTGTATTGTTGTGGTTGAAGCTGAAGTAGTCATTGACAGGAAGGACACTGTAGCAGATGATTTTATGAGCTATGCTCAGGTCATACCAAAGGCGGCGTAGTTCTAAATTTTCTAAACCCAGAATTTCAAGTCTAGTGGCAACAAGTATTTTGTTGCAAGCAGAGGAGTGGAGGACTCTTCTTGTGAAATATTTCTGGACGCACTGAATTGTATTAATGTCCGATACGCAGTGTGGGTTCCAGACAGATGAGCTGTATTTGAGAATAGGTCTAGCAAATGTTTTGTATGCTCTGGTTAGTTGTGTAATCTTACCAGAGAAGAAGCTACGCAAGATTAGATTTACAACTCTTAATGCCTTTTTGGCAATGTTGTTACATAATCAAGCAGGTAAGCAAACAATGGAAATATTGATGTGTGTTCTCAACTTCCCTTCTCTTTTTTTAAAAGTTTACTCCAACATAATGTTTATATTTGTTTTGTGAAACATAATAGTTTTTAGATATTTGTCCAAGATGAGACAGGGACTGACCAAATTGGACAGTTATTCTCAAGGAAACAATCCCTTATCTGTGATAGATTGGTGAAGAGTAAACAAATGGAAATTCAGTTCTAGATCTTCATCCACTATTTATCCCACAGGGACTTATTAACTGTACATATGATTCTAACAAGATCATCTTCAAAATTTGTAAACAGTTTTGATGATATTTTATCAGGTTTATTGTCAGTGATATTTTCTAAGAAAACTTACCAGTAAGTTCCCTTTCCAGAATATTTGGTATATTTGAATATATTTGTACATATTACTTTTGGGACAGTTTACACAGGTCTTGCATATTTTTGTGGCTGTTACTTCTTTGTAGATTATTTCCCCTTAAAAATATCTTAGGATTTTTTTGTTCACTTTGAGGATGTTACAAATTTGTATCTGGAGTTCTTTAGGCACTTAGTAGCCCTGTAGGGATTTGAACTAGATTTCCTAAATTCTCAGCCTTATCCTCTAAACTAATTCTAAGTATCCCAAAATCCCATGAATGAATTCTTCATGAATACTAAACATTTAACTATGCAGTTAGCACCTTGAGATTTAGTCTGATGTATCCATATATTTTTACATATTCAGGAATATGTGTCACAGGCTGAGTGGTACTGAGTAGAGAAGATAAATGTCTAAGATATTTTGTTACAACAATACACTCGTCATAAATCTTGCCCTTCACAAGCATTGTTTTCCAGTACCATCCACCAGTAATGAGGTCATCACAATTGCAGAAATCTCCAATATCTGCCCATAAGGTGGCAGAATTAATTAAACTTGGCTGTTTCTTAAAATGCTAAGTAGGAATGAACCTCCTTAGATGGGAAATATCTGTAAACTTGAGGCTATTGGGAAGTTAAACAATAAAAATTAAAAAAAAATGGCAAGCCAGATTTAAATTATTGTCTAGGAAACAATACAGTCCACTTATTTATTCAACGTGGCTGCTCACTTTGTCATTACTAGAAGAGACCATTTCTAGTACTGGATATTTGTCTTCATGAGTAAATCTCTCTCTAGCTGAAAAAGTCTGGAAGCACATTGCCCTGGTAAGCCTCAGAGAATAACATTTTTCCTCTAAATGAATTAAAATATACTTGTTAAATACTGTTATATTAAATAGTAGTTTATATTACTTTGTTAGTTATGGTACAACATTTTAAAGAAGTTCTTTACAATGGAAAATGGACTTTATAAATGTATATTTAAGAATCCACAGCTGCTAGAATAATTTCTATCTCCTTTCATTGTACCCTTGCATTAGTATTGTCATGCACATGCCTGTGTTCACACATATACATACACATACAAACAATATTTAAGAAGTTTGGATAATGCCATCTGCTTTTCTATTGTTTTATTTAAAAAAATCCATAGAACATTTAATATCTAACATTTAAAACTAAAGAAATGTAAACCACTGCTTTCAATTCAATTATTTGGGCAATTAGTGTTGTAAAAAAAGAGGGGGAGGAGAGAGAGAAGGAAGAAGTATTACAGGAAAGGACTTGCCATGTAACTCATTAGAGAGCAATTTAAAAGCAATTTACTAAGTATTTATGTTCTCTCCTCATCAAAAGCAAGTGTGTGTAATGAGAACACTCAGTTCCTCAATTTTGTTACCCTAAGCTCCACCATTTGGGGAACAGATAACTCACCTCTCTGAGCTGTGCATTTAGCCAATGCATATTGAGGCTATTGGGAAGTTAAACAATAAAAATTAAAAAAAAATGGCAAGCCAGATTTAAATTATTGTCTAGGAAACAATACAGTCCACTTATTTATTCAACGTGGCTGCTCACTTTGTCATTACTAGAAGAGACCATTTCTAGTACTGGATATTTGTCTTCATGAGTAAATCTCTCTCTAGCTGAAAAAGTCTGGAAGCACATTGCCCTGGTAAGCCTCAGAGAATAACATTTTTCCTCTAAATGAATTAAAATATACTTGTTAAATACTGTTATATTAAATAGTAGTTTATATTACTTTGTTAGTTATGGTACAACATTTTAAAGAAGTTCTTTACAATGGAAAATGGACTTTATAAATGTATATTTAAGAATCCACAGCTGCTAGAATAATTTCTATCTCCTTTCATTGTACCCTTGCATTAGTATTGTCATGCACATGCCTGTGTTCACACATATACATACACATACAAACAATATTTAAGAAGTTTGGATAATGCCATCTGCTTTTCTATTGTTTTATTTAAAAAAATCCATAGAACATTTAATATCTAACATTTAAAACTAAAGAAATGTAAACCACTGCTTTCAATTCAATTATTTGGGCAATTAGTGTTGTAAAAAAAGAGGGGGAGGAGAGAGAGAAGGAAGAAGTATTACAGGAAAGGACTTGCCATGTAACTCATTAGAGAGCAATTTAAAAGCAATTTACTAAGTATTTATGTTCTCTCCTCATCAAAAGCAAGTGTGTGTAATGAGAACACTCAGTTCCTCAATTTTGTTACCCTAAGCTCCACCATTTGGGGAACAGATAACTCACCTCTCTGAGCTGTGCATTTAGCCAATGCATATTGAGGCTATTGGGAAGTTAAACAATAAAAAAAAAAAAAAATGGCAAGCCAGATTTAAATTATTGTCTAGGAAACAATACAGTCCACTTATTTATTCAACGTGGCTGCTCACTTTGTCATTACTAGAAGAGACCATTTCTAGTACTGGATATTTGTCTTCATGAGTAAATCTCTCATGAAAATGGAATCATTCTGGGAATTTTTAAGGAACAGACTAAAAGTCAATCAATCAATCAAAATACAGTTGAAAAGGACCTTTGAGATCTTCTAGACCATGGTGCCCAACTCTTCACATCACATTGGCATCATGTGACACAACATGTTTTCCCCTTCATGGAGCTAGAGTGGGTGTGGTCTGTGCATGATACATCTGGCTCGCAGGCTGCCAGTTTGACACCCCATTCTAGAACAGGGGTCTCCAACCTTGGTCCCTTTAAGACTTGTGGACTTCAATTCCCAGAGTTGAAGTGGACTCTGGGAGTTGAAGTCCACAAGTCTTAAAGGGACCAAGGTTGGAGACCCCTGTTCTAGACCAACCCCCTACTTAAGCAGGAGTCTCTATACCATTTCAGACAAGTGACTGTCCAGTTTCTTTTTAAAAACCAATTTCTGATGGCAAGCTGTTCCACTGGTTAATTGTCCTCACTCTTAAGAAATTTCTCCTTAGTTCCAGGTTCTCTCCTTAATTAGTTTCCATCCATTGTTTCTTGTCCTTCTCTCTGATGCTTTGGAAAATAAGTTAACCCCCTCCTCTTTGTGGAAATCTCTCAAATACTGGAAATACTGCTATCATGTCCACCGTAGTCTTTCTTTTTTCTAGACTAGCCAAATCCAAATCCTGCAACCGTTCTTCATATATTTTTGTCTCCAGGCCTTTAATCACCTTAGTTACTCTTATTTGCGCTTTTTCCAAAGTCTGAACATTTTTTTTTGTAATGTGATGACCAAAAGTGGATGCAGTATTCCAGGTGTAGTCTTACTAAGGCTTTATAAAGCAGTACTAATACTTCACATGATTTTGATTCTATGCCCTCTGTTCATACAACCAATTATTAAGGAAACTTCTTGTCCACTATCTATAAAATAATATTTGTAAATAACAACCCATCAGGGAGCTTAGAATAATTTTCAGAACCATTAATACAAGAGATCAGAGTTAAAACACAAGAATAAAAAATATGTTCTCTGGCACACAAAGTTAGTGGGAAACCATATATGCTGACTAAATTATTGACTACATACATACATAGATACATAGATACATACTGTACATACAGTATATACATGCTGATTTGAAGAATATTACTGCTTCTACCTCACAAAGCTGACTTCTTAGATCAAGCCAATGGATAGGGCCAGCCAGACACATACAACCCACTCTCACAAACTTCCCCCACCCACCACAGAACAAGGCTGCATATATTACATTTTTTAATGGTTGGTAGGAGCCCCTTTTGCAGAAACTTCACTGAAAATATGCAACTTAATTCTTTTGTTTTTTCGGCAGCTGAATCTTCATGAGTTTCATTATTCATTTTAACAGAAAAATTATTTGCTTGGCAATCTATTTGCTTTTTCCTCTGCTATGAATATTTTATGCAAAAGAGAGACTTAATGATTTTTGATGTTTGCATGAATGAATTAAATATCATCATGCTAAATGTTTGCCAGTAGCCAGTCTATCTGCTAAACAAACTGGTGGGGCAGATGTCGACCTATTCTTGAGTCAGCTGAAAATGATTCAGGCTTGAAGTTTATTGTCCATCACTATTCTACCTCACTGCAGTCATCTCAAAGATAATAGAACACGAATTCTAACATATTTTAGATGTCTTGGGATTGCTTCTAAATATTGTTAGAATAAGGGGGCAAATATTAATGCTACTGTAGCTAATAATGACAGAAACCAGCTTCCCTTGTGGAGTAGAGATAAGATGAAGCAACATCATGAACACAAAGCAGAAAAATGATATTGCCAGGTATGTATTTGCCATGTTTATGATGTGTTGGCAGGGGACAAAGTGGCTGTAGTTCGCCTTCTGATGCCTCTGGCTTTCTGGATGTTTGTATAATAGTCTCTGGCCTATTTGAATAAAAATCCAAAATTTAAAAGAAACCCTGTGAAGTGTACTTAAACTTGATTTATAATTTGACTTTGGAAATGGCATTTCAATCTGCTGATTTGAATCAAAACACAACAGCAACATTTGCTGGCATCCCAACTCCAGTAGCTATGCCCAATCATATATACATTTATATACAGTACATATGTGGTAGTTCAATACATTAAAAGGGTAAAGATTCCCCTTGCACATATGTGCTAGTCATTCCCGACTCTAGGGGGCGGTACTTATCTCTGTTTCAAAGCCGAGGAGCCAGCGCTGTCCGAAGACATCTCTGTGGTCATGTGGCCAAATGGCTAAACACCAAAGACGCACGGAATGCTATTACCTTCCCACCAAAGGTGGTCCCTATTTTTCTACTTGCATTTTTTACCTGCTTTCGAACTGTTAGGTTGGCAGAAGCTGGGACAAGTAACAGGAGCTCACCCTGTTACGCGGCACTAGGGATTCAAACCACTGAACTGCTGACCTTTTAATCGACAAGCTCAGCGTCTTAGCCACTGAGCCACCATGTTCCTGCTAGTTCAATACATTATTTAGGTGTCAATCTCAAGGATCATAGTGGAGTCTACACATTCCCAAGTATCTGCAGAATGATCGTTCAGTTCTATTAAAGTTTACGCAAAACTAAATGAATACGTTATTTATAACAAACATACTGCTGAGTAAACTCAACCTCCTCCAAAAAGCTTCAGAAAATTAATAGGTTTTGAAATCTATCCTCTGATTCATCCATTATCTACCTATCTACCTATATCTACCTACCTACCTACCTACCTATCTATCTATCTATCTATCTATCTATCTATCTATCTATCTATCTATCTATCTATCTATCAATATCTAATTAAAAATCAATCTATATGGACCATTAAATTGCTCTTTTTCACTCTGTGTGCAGGATTAATAAAAATTCCACAGCATTAACTTTGCAGGATTGCTTTGCACATTTCAACCACAGCACTGAAGATTTTATAATCTTTATAATAAAGCTGAAATTATTTAGTTATTCACTCAGGTGAAATCTTTATAAGATTAGACACAAACTTGGAGTGAGAAAAGCAGACTAACAATGTGGGAGTGGAAAATACATTCCAGCTCATAAAATTAAAGAAACAGCAGTGGTATTTGAGCCATAGTGTTCTATTGCCAAGAGAAGTAGCTAATACTGGATCATAAGGATCAAATGTCTGGCAATGTAAATCAGACTTATGATGCTCGTAACTCAATAAGTTCTTCTAAAATCCTTACTATTAGGTTCAAATACACATTCAGAAGCTACAGAATCTGTAAGTAGTGAAATCTCCCCTGAAAAGGGAGTTGCTGCTTTTTACCTTATACTATTATCTTGATTGATACACTATATTATATATTCTGTCATCAATTCAGAGTAATTCCTTTAAACAGAAGATTAACCAACCCACTCAAAAATGAGCAAAATAAAGTGTATTGTTTCTTTGACAAATTAATATACGCCTATGCACTAATTATCAAAAACTGAACATTTGAAGACATTCACTATACTTTGGTAAAATATGTTCTCTGAAAAACCAAACAGTGACATTTGCTGGGTCCCTATGTGGTATAACAGATATTTGCACTGTTCCTTTTGCTTCAATCATGCCCATTTTTTTATGCTTTGCAAGTTTTTCTTATTTAGTCACCACCCCACTGTTGTATTTTAAACCATTGGACATATTAGACATACAAAACAAATGGCAATTTAAGAACCCAGTACATGCTACATTATTTAACCGAAAGCAAATTTAGAAAAATGAATTTTTGGGGGAATTTTGGGGATTTACACCTAAATTTTGGGAAAGTATACTTTCCCAAAATAATTTGAGTACAAAATTGAGTTTTTATCATTACATCTTGAGATGTAATTTGTCAGTAGACACATTATGTAGTATATTAAGTATTAGTTGTTACACATGATTTACATTAAAATAAGTAGGTGTTCCTTTATTAATTTTCTAATTTAAAGATTTTACTCCCGACCAATTAACTAATTTTATATGCAAATATAAATTAAATGAAAACGTTAATTTATAAAATGGAATTAAGTGCCTAAATTATACTTGCTGACATTCTGATAAATTCCCCTAGCAAATAACATTTTTAAGGGGTTTTAATGTTATAAAACACATTTACTGATTTACACACAATATCACTTTTACTGTTTGGTTTTGGTAAGTTGTATAAATCTAGTTAGTGAGGTCTATGAACCTACATTTATAGTTTAGTGTCTCAACAAATTCTGGGTAAACAAATTATAATTTAGTGTCAAAATGTGAATCAGATAATTGGTTTTAAGTGACTTGTTATTTTCTGTTTATTTTTCAGTGAAAGTTCCTGGGAAAACAAACAACAGGCATGTCAAAATCAAACTTTAATTGTCAAGGTTTATTTTTCCAAGTCACAGTAAGAATATATATCATCCAAATTGTATTTTCAGCTGTGGAAAAATCCAGCTGAGATTATCAACAGCATGTTCTATATGATTAGATTTAATTTTTACTTTGATTTTTTTTAAAGTACCTTTCTAGATTTTATGCTTATTTAAAATGCCCTCATGGTGCAGGATCCAATGTAAAGATAAGATGTAATCTCATGCATTGGACGTTATTTCTGAGTCACAACAGAATTAACTGCATCTTGGATTTAATAATAATAATAACAACAACAACAACAACAGAGTTGGAAGGGACCTTGCAGGCCTTCTAGTCCAACTCCCTGCCCAGGCAGGAAACCCTACACCATCTCAGACAGATGGTTATCCAACATCTTCATAAACATGTCCAGTGTTGGGGCATTTACAACTTCTGCAGGCAAGTTGTTCCACTTATTCAGTTCTACAAAGGAATTATTGAGTCTGTCATTTGCACCTCTATAACTGTCTGGTTCGGTTCTGCAACCCAACAAGAAAGACACAGACTTCAGAAGATAATTAGAACTGCAGAAAAAATAATTGCTACCAACCTGCCTTCCATTGAGGACCTGTAGACTGCACGAATCAAGGAGAGGGCCGTGAAAATATTTACAGATCCCTCACATCCAGGACATAAACTGTTTCAACTCCTACCCTCAAAACGATGCTATAGAGCACTGCACAACAGAACAACTAGACACAAGAACAGTTTTTTCCCGAAGGCCATCACTCTGCTAAACAAATAATTCCCTCAACACTGTCAAACTATTTACTAAATCTGCACTACTATTAATCTTCTCATAGTTCCCATCACCAATCTCTTTCCACTTATGACTGTATGACTGTAACTTTGTTGCTGGCAATCCTTATGATTTATATTGATATATTGACCATCAATTGTGTTGTAAATGTTGTACCTTGATGAATGTATCTTTTCTTTTATGTACACTGAGAGCATATGCACCAAGACAAATTCCTTGTGTGTCCAATCACACTTGGCCAATAAAAATTCTATTCTATTCTATTCTATTCTTATTAATTATTCTGTCAGGAACTTTCTCCTTAGTTCTAAGTTGCTTCTTTCCTTGATTAGTTTCCACCCATTGCTTCTTGTTCTACTCTCAGATGCTTTGGAGAACAGCCTGATTCCCTCTTCTTTGTGGCAACCCCTGAGATATTGGAACACTGCTATCATGTGTCCCCTAGTCCTTCTTTTTATTAAACTAGACATACCCAGTTCCTGCAACTGTTCTTCATATGTTTTAGCCTCCAGTCCTCTAATCATCTTTGCTGCTCTTCTCTGCACTCTTTCTAGAGTTTCAGCATCTTTTTTACATCGTGGCGACCAAAATTGAATGCAATATTCCAAGTGTGGCCTTACCAAGGCATTATAGAGTGGTATTAACACTTCACGTGATCTTGATTCTATCCCTCTGTTTATGCAGCCCAGAACTGTGTTGGCTTTTTTAGCAGCTGCTACACACAGCTGGCTCATATCTAAATGGTTGTCCACTAGGACTCCAAGATCCCTCTCACAATAGTTAGTACTATTGAGCAAGGTACCACATATATGGTACCTGTGCATTTTGGTTTTTTCTTGCCTAAATGTAGAACCTTACTTTTTTCACTGTTGAATTTCATTTTGTTAGATAGCGCCCAATGTTCAAGTCTGTCAAGATCCTTCTGTAACTTGAGCCTATCTTCTGGAGTGTTGGCTATTCCTGCCAGCTTGGTGTCATCTGCAAATTTGATGAGTTCCCCATCTATCCCCTCGTCCAAGTCATTGATGAAGATGTTGAAGAGTACTGGGCCTAAAACAGAGCCTTGGGTTATTCCACTGCATACTTCCCTCCATGTGGATGTAATTCCATTGAGGACTACATGTTGAGTACGGTTGGTCAGCCAGTTACGAATCCATCTGATAGTGGTATTGTTTTACCCACATTTTTCTACTTTATCTAGTAGTAGGTTATGGTCTACTTTATCAAATGCTTTACTGAAATCCAAGTAAATTATATCGACAGCATTGCTCTGGTCTACTAATTTTGTCACTTTGTCAAAGAATGCAATAAATTTAATCTGGCATGATCTGTTTTTGACAAACCCATGTTGGCTTTTGGTTATTACTTTGTTTGCTTCTAGGTGTTCGGTGATTTGTTGCTTGATTATCTTTTCCTTATCTTTGAGCTTATTCCTTTCAGAGGATCTGCAGAAGGAAGGCACATTATATCTAAGCACTGGCTTCCATTTTGTCACTTGATCTCACAGGTATACAGGGCATGACTGGAAGTAATAAGCTAAGTGTATGAAAACAGTGGAAATACAGATAGATTTTTCACAAAGATATGAGTTTTTAATGGAGAGAGCCAATGAAGATGGGCTAAGATGTTGGCAGGAAAGAGAACTGCTTTTACAGTTTGGGAGATAGAAAAGAAGGAAGATTAGTGAAGAAGAAGACAGACCAAATATAGGGAAAACAACAGTATTTAGTAAACTATGAGAAATTGACAGCTTATTGTAATTACAACTGATGATTAACTCTAAGGAAGAATTTAATCATAACCACATTCAAAAATAAACTCACAACTGTACAATTGGAGGTAGGTTGCTAATTAATTGTTGAATGGTACAAGCAATCAAGCTGGAAAGTAATTTATTGCTTTACTACATTTTAATCTTTTATAGCAGATGGGAGAAAATGGATCATGCAAACACTGTTTTTAAAAAAAAGTACTTAAAAAATTTCAATACAATAAAGTATTTAAAAAATGAAAAAAGAAGGAAAAGAAAAAAGGTAGGAAATGAAAAAATAAGTGAAAAAAGAAAAAAAAAACATATTTTGACTTCTGCCCTACTTTCATCATCCATTATTTAAATCTTTCTAAACTCCAGATCCACAAATCATTAGTTCAGTCTTTTCTTCTTTCAGCAAAATGTCAATACAACACTCTAGTTTTTTTAAAAAAAATATTTTTGCGAGCTCTATTAAATTTATAATACAATATTCTAATGTGAATATTTCATTATTCTTTGTGTGTAAAATAATCTTGCCAGAGTTACCATATGCAATATTAGTTTCCATATTTCTTTTCTAGTTCAGCATCCTTCAGTAGGAGCTGTGTTTTCACATTAGTGAAAAAAAAAAGACTATCTGTTTGCTACCAAAACTAGTGAGTCACTCAGTGACATGTCAATGACAGGGAATTTGTGTGTGGGCCATTTAAAAAATGACATCAGTGAAAAGGAAGACATATTTTCATATTTCCTGACTGTACTTTCCATTCTGAAGAGAATAGATTGTGTGCTTGTATATATATATTGCCCACCCAACTAACAAGCTACTTATTCTTTCTGTTAAATATTAAATAATGTTTATCATTTATTTTAATATGTGATTTATGCCTCTTTAGCAATGGATGATTCATTTCCTTGAGTTAGTTTACAATATTTCTCCAATATAGAACTTGTGCCCTTGTTTAGGTTCTTTGCATTTGGATACATACAGATAGGGCTTAAATCAAAATTCTCTAACTTCTTATACATAGAGGATATAGACATTTGACTAATAGTTACTAAGATTAGGAAAACATTATTAACCCCAAGTTCAACTACAAAATATCCAATATTCTTATGTAAAGATTTACATGGATATACATTGTTTGAGTGGCCCTAACAGGTAAAGGTAAAGGTTCCCCTCACACAAATGTGCTAGTCATTCCCAACTGTAGGGGGTGGTGCTCATCTCCGTTTCAAAGCCAAAGAGCCAGCGCTGTCTGAAGACGTCTCCGTGGTCATGTGGCCAGCAAGACTCAACGCCAAAGGCGCACGGAACGCTGTTACCTTCCCATCAAATGTAATCCCTATTTTTTCTACTTGCATTTTTACGTGCTTTCGAAACTGCTAGGTTGGCAGAAGATGGGACAAGTAACGGGAGCTCACCCCGTTACATGGCAGCACTAGGGATTCGAACTCCTGAGCTGCCGACCTTTCGATCGACAAGCTCAACGTCCTAGCCCCTGAGCCATCCCCTTGAGTGGCCCATCCCCCCCCAAATAACATCTGCAGACATTCAATCTTTACGTCTATCTCATATTTAGGGTATATTTTCCTATCTGAAGAAAAAATATCACTAGAAAACCCCCAGTATAAATTTATATGTATCTATTTTGAAAATAAGGCAATGCATTCATGTTCTTCTGAACAAAATATTGCATACTGCTGGGGTTTTTTTTCTTTTAGAAATGTATACTTCTGGTAAAATAATTAACAATAATATAGGCAACATGTATCTTGTCAGATTGCCGATGTTGGGAGACCACAGTTATAGCTGTATGAAACTCTTATATGCCTTTCCTAGTAGGATTTGACATTTGGGATTGTCGTGATGCTACCCAGCAGTTACAACTAATAGATACTTCAAGCCTTTCTGTCTTAAATAGGTCTATCTCTGACACATAGAGACAGAGCCAAAGGAATTCCTCATAGCTCCTTCCCTTCTAAAGGGGGAAAAAAGGTCTTTTGTATTTTACAATTATGTAAGAATCTGAATTATGGAAGCACGAAGCAAAAAAAATGTAGTCTGAGGCTGGAAAGAGAGAAAAAAATCTCTTCAGTTTCTCATATAAAGGAAACCAATTACCAGGAGCAAGAAAAAGCCAAGCAAGGTGATTTTACTTCAGGCATAGATAACAATTTTAGTTATAATATCATAATTCATAAGGCTAGTTGATATTTCCCCATGCATTTGTTATTTATTGTCATTTATATCTATGTCCTTTCTACTGTATATGTTCAATATCACTTTTATATAACTTGCAGTCTGTCTGCTTTTTCTAGCAGACTTTTTTCTAAATTAGGGACAAATCAACATCTACTCAATCTTCCAAGAATCTTATATATTCTTTTACCATTTTTAAAATTAATGTCTATGCAGCAAACTTCAGTGTTATACAGTGATATTGATAGTGGTAGAGGATACCAATGAATTTTATGCTAAATTGCAAGAAAGGCTGCTAAATGGAGACTGAAAACAAAAGTTGAGAAATGAGGAAATTTAGAACTGGAAATATCAAAAAGCTGGAGGTTAATCATGTTTATGAAGTCTTCTTGTTGTTCACTGCTAATATCTGCTAAATAATGTATAAAACACCACTAGTTATATTCAGATATACTATATCAGAGTCTAACAGACTACATCATAGGAAAGAGAAAATGAAAATGTATTATCCAGTAAACAAGAACTTTTCCAAGTCTAAATGTGGAGTAGTTAATGAATTGTTGTGAAATATATGGGTTACATTTTAAAATTAATGTCTATGCAGCAAACTTCAGTGTTATACAGTGATATTGATAGTGGTAGAGGATACCAATGAATTTTATGCTAAATTGCAAGAAAGGCTGCTAAATGGAGACTGAAAACAAAAGTTGAGAAATGAGGAAATTTAGAACTGGAAATATCAAAAGCTGGAGGTTAATCATGTTTATGAAGTCTTCTTGTTGTTCACTGCTAATATCTGCTAAATAATGTATAAAACACCACTAGTTATATTCAGATATACTATATCAGAGTCTAACAGACTACATCATAGGAAAGAGAAAAAATCTCTTCAGTTTCTCATATAAAGGAAACCAATTACCAGGAGCAAGAAAAAGCCAAGCAAGGTGATTTTACTTCAGGCATAGATAACAATTTTAGTTATAATATCATAATTCATAAGGCTAGTTGATATTTCCCCATGCATTTGTTATTTATTGTCATTTATATCTATGTCCTTTCTACTGTATATGTTCAATATCACTTTTATATAACTTGCAGTCTGTCTGCTTTTTCTAGCAGACTTTTTTCTAAATTAGGGACAAATCAACATCTACTCAATCTTCCAAGAATCTTATATATTCTTTTACCATTTTTAAAATTAATGTCTATGCAGCAAACTTCAGTGTTATACAGTGATATTGATAGTGGTAGAGGATACCAATGAATTTTATGCTAAATTGCAAGAAAGGCTGCTAAATGGAGACTGAAAACAAAAGTTGAGAAATGAGGAAATTTAGAACTGGAAATATCAAAAGCTGGAGGTTAATCATGTTTATGAAGTCTTCTTGTTGTTCACTGCTAATATCTGCTAAATAATGTATAAAACACCACTAGTTATATTCAGATATACTATATCAGAGTCTAACAGACTACATCATAGGAAAGAGAAAAAATCTCTTCAGTTTCTCATATAAAGGAAACCAATTACCAGGAGCAAGAAAAAGCCAAGCAAGGTGATTTTACTTCAGGCATAGATAACAATTTTAGTTATAATATCATAATTCATAAGGCTAGTTGATATTTCCCCATGCATTTGTTATTTATTGTCATTTATATCTATGTCCTTTCTACTGTATATGTTCAATATCACTTTTATATAACTTGCAGTCTGTCTGCTTTTTCTAGCAGACTTTTTTTATTTTGCCACTGAATGATTACTTAAAGAATTTTGTTTTCCTTTAAAAAAATTTTTAACAACTTGTGACATCGATCCATCTTCAAAGAATAAAGGTTGATTTCCCTAATCACATGCCTCATTTCAGGTCTAGAATATGGTTCTATGGAATTTATCTTTTTTTTCTAATTTTTTTTTTCTAATTTTTATTTCCATTTTCCAACATCATATTTATGTACAAACTATTATCCATCATTAATCATTAATTTTTATTTATAACTGATTCAGGCCTGCCCGATTGCCACTTCCTTTCTACACAACCTCCCTCTCTACCCTCTACTACTTTCCCATCCTTCATCTCCTTCACTTTACTACTTCCTCTCCTCCTTCTCCACTCCTCCCTTCTTCCACCCTATCTAACCTTCTTATTCCCCTCCTCCTTCTCTACTCTTTCCTACCTACTTTCTTCCTCCTTCTACTCCTCTCTCCTTTTCTTCCTGAAATGGCAGTCGAGCATCCCCAATATCATTTTAAATTTTAATTTCATATCTTCAAAAATTACTGTACATTAATAATCAATCCATGTATCATTTCCCCCTTCCCCCTCCTCCCTTCCCCCCAGACTTCCCAGAGCAAATACCGGGTATTATAACCAACAATCACAAGCTAAAGTATGCAAAATATACATAACCTCCCACCTTTAAAAATTTAAAACTTTAGATCCCCTCACATTAAGAATAAAAAGATAGGAAAGAATAATAAAAAAAAGAAAAGAAAAGAAGCAATACCAACTTCACATATTACTTCTTCTTACAGTTCATTTTTAAAATTAATTCATCTTCTCAAATTCAATTTTTTTCCCACTTGTATATTTCTTCAAATTTCATAAGTCCATTTTTCAAATTACAGTCCATTTTTAAAATTAATGTCTATGCAGCAAACTTCAGTGTTATACAGTGATATTGATAGTGGTAGAGGATACCAATGAATTTTATGCTAAATTGCAAGAAAGGCTGCTAAATGGAGACTGAAAACAAAAGTTGAGAAATGAGGAAATTTAGAACTGGAAATATCAAAAGCTGGAGGTTAATCATGTTTATGAAGTCTTCTTGTTGTTCACTGCTAATATCTGCTAAATAATGTATAAAACACCACTAGTTATATTCAGATATACTATATCAGAGTCTAACAGACTACATCATAGGAAAGAGAGAAAAAAATCTCTTCAGTTTCTCATATAAAGGAAACCAATTACCAGGAGCAAGAAAAAGCCAAGCAAGGTGATTTTACTTCAGGCATAGATAACAATTTTAGTTATAATATCATAATTCATAAGGCTAGTTGATATTTCCCCATGCATTTGTTATTTATTGTCATTTATATCTATGTCCTTTCTACTGTATATGTTCAATATCACTTTTATATAACTTGCAGTCTGTCTGCTTTTTCTAGCAGACTTTTTTCTAAATTAGGGACAAATCAACATCTACTCAATCTTCCAAGAATCTTATATATTCTTTTACCATTTTTTAAAGCAGCTTTTGGATAGGTATTTAAAATTGATTCTGTGTTTTAAGCAGCTCTTTCACTTTTTTTTATTTTGCCACTAAATGATTACTTAAAGAATTTTGTTTTCCTTTAAAAAATTTTTTAACAACTTGTGACATCGATCCATCTTCAAAGAATAAAGGTTGATTTCCCTAATCACATGCCTCATTTCAGGTCTAGAATATGGTTCTATGGAATTTATCTTTTTTTTCTTTGTACTTTACAGTAAGTTGTTTAGACTCTGGGGATCCTCTCTTTCTCAGAATATACCATTGCAATATAAGTTGTGACAACAGTAAATATCAAGCCACTATACCAAGAAAACAGAGTGAGGGGTGGGTAAACTCAGAGGGTTTTTGGAAGAGGAATCTACATGAAGGAATGAAAGAACAATGATACTCAAAATAAACATTACTAATACTAACACAAACAGTATTAAAATTAATGTCTATGCAGCAAACTTCAGTGTTATACAGTGATATTGATAGTGGTAGAGGATACCAATGAATTTTATGCTAAATTGCAAGAAAGGCTGCTAAATGGAGACTGAAAACAAAAGTTGAGAAATGAGGAAATTTAGAACTGGAAATATCAAAAAGCTGGAGGTTAATCATGTTTATGAAGTCTTCTTGTTGTTCACTGCTAATATCTGCTAAATAATGTATAAAACACCACTAGTTATATTCAGATATACTATATCAGAGTCTAACAGACTACATCATAGGAAAGAGAAAATGAAAATGTATTATCCAGTAAACAAGAACTTTTCCAAGTCTAAATGTGGAGTAGTTAATGAATTGTTGTGAAATATATGGGTTACATTTTAAAATGGAAAAACTAGGTACACCAAAAAGCAAAAAGACATGACTTGGAGAACATTAAGTCAATTATAAGATCAGTGCAAGGGATACAGTCTGTATACTTCACCTATGTGAAAAGGAGCCTGACAAACTATGGGAAGACATGTGAAAACTGAAGCAATATATATTTCTTCAATTGTCGTAAGATTTAATATCCAATCTTCCAATACTACTCCATCAATCAAATATCATTTCAAATAAAATCTCTCAAATATAATATTTCCAGCTTAACTTCATAACTTTTACTATCTATAAACATATCAATTAAAATAAATAATCATTTAAACTACATCCACAATATAACAGTAAGCAGTTAAAATCATTACATCCACATTATCTAAATTCATAAATTTCACTTTCCATCCTTCACAATTGAATAATATCATCCCATAGATTTATACCATACAAATAGCAAATAACAAAAATCCTATAATTTATATCCTAAACAAATCAAATGAATATGATGATTATGGTTAATTTTTGGAATTGATTTGTTTAGGAATTTATCTTTTTTTTCTTTGTACTTTACAATAAGTTGTTTAGACTCTGGGGATCCTCTCTTTCTCAGAATATACCATTGCAATATAAGTTGTGACAACAGTAAATATCAAGCCACTATACCAAGAAAACAGAGTGAGGGGTGGGTAAACTCAGAGGGTTTTTGGAAGAGGAATCTACATGAAGGAATGAAAGAACAATGATACTCAAAATAAACATTACTAATACTAACACAAACAGTATTAAAATTAATGTCTATGCAGCAAACTTCAGTGTTATACAGTGATATTGATAGTGGTAGAGGATACCAATGAATTTTATGCTAAATTGCAAGAAAGGCTGCTAAATGGAGACTGAAAACAAAAGTTGAGAAATGAGGAAATTTAGAACTGGAAATATCAAAAAGCTGGAGGTTAATCATGTTTATGAAGTCTTCTTGTTGTTCACTGCTAATATCTGCTAAATAATGTATAAAACACCACTAGTTATATTCAGATATACTATATCAGAGTCTAACAGACTACATCATAGGAAAGAGAAAATGAAAATGTATTATCCAGTAAACAAGAACTTTTCCAAGTCTAAATGTGGAGTAGTTAATGAATTGTTGTGAAATATATGGGTTACATTTTAAAATGGAAAAACTAGGTACACCAAAAAGCAAAAAGACATGACTTGGAGAACATTAAGTCAATTATAAGATCAGTGCAAGGGATACAGTCTGTATACTTCACCTATGTGAAAAGGAGCCTGACAAACTATGGGAAGACATGTGAAAACTGAAGCAATATATATTTTCCAAATTTCAGACAGAAAAAGATCCAAGTATCTTCCAGAATAAGCTATAATGATAGTCAGTGAAACAAAGTCAATCAATCACTATAACACAGACTTTTAATGTCAAGCAAGAAAAGAGAAGCAAATAAATCTCAATTATAAATATAAGCTGATTAAAGAAATATTAGAAGAAAATGCAAGTTTTTAAAAAATACCAGAGCAATCATAAGAAAATGTACAAGTAATGTACTCAATAATCACCTAACTTCCTAAAATTTATTTATTTATTTATTAATTAATTAGATTTCTAGACCGCCCTTCTCCCGAAGGACTCAGGGCGGTGTACAGCCTTATTAAAACACATAGGTACACAATAAATTTAAAATACATTTAAAATGAAATATTTAAATTTAAAACTAAAAACGGTCAAACGACCGATATAAAACCCTAAACTATAAAATCACCATTAAAAACCCATAACTTAAAAAACTAACCCAGTCCAGCGCAGATAAATAAGTAAGATTTGAGCTCCAAAGGTCTGGAGGTCTGGAAGTTGACGAAGTCCTGGGGGGAGTTCGTTCCAGAGGGCGGGAGCCCCCACAGAGAAGGCCCTTCCCCTGGGTGTCGCCAGACGACACTGTCGCGCCGACGGCACCCTGAGGAGTCCCTCTCTGTGAGAGCGCACGGGTCGGTGAGAGGTATTCGGTAGCAGCAGGCGGTCCCGTAAGTAACCCGGCCCTATGCCATGGAGCGCTTTAAAGACGTTCACCAACACCTTGAAGCGCACCCGGAAGGCCACAGGTAGCCAGTGCAGCCTGCGCAGGATAGGTGTCACTCGGGAGCCACGAGGGGCTCCCTCTATCCCCCGCGCAGCTGCATTCTGGACCAACTGCAGCCTCCGGGTGCCCTTCAAGGAGCCCCATGTAGAGAGCCATGGAGTAGTCCAGAGGAGACGTCACAAGGGCGTGAGTGACTGTGCACAAGGCATCCCGGTCTAGAAAGGGGCGCAACTGGCGCACCAGGCGAACCTGGTGGAAAGCTCTCCTGGAGACGGCCGTCAAATGATCTTCAAAAGACAGCCGTGCATCCAGGAGAACGCCCAAATTACGCACCCTTTCCATCGGGGCCAATGACTCGCACCCAACAGTCAGCCGCGGACTCAGCTGACTGTACTGGGATGCCGGCATCCACAGCCACTCCGTCTTGGAGGGATTGAGCTTGAGCCTGTTTCTCCCCATCCAGACCCGTACGGCTTCCAGACACCGGGACAGCACTTCGATAGCTTCATTGGGGTGGCCCGTGTGGAAAAGTACAGCTGGGTGTCATCAGCGTACAGCTGGTACCTCACACGAAGCCACTGATGATCTCACCCAGCGGCTTCATATAGATGTTGAACAGAAGGCGAGAGAATCGACCCTGCGGCACCCCACAAGTGAGGCGCGCGGTGACCTCTGCCCCCGTCAACACCGTCTGCGACCGGTCGGAGAGATAGGAGGAGAACCACCGATAAACGGTGCCTCCCACTCCCAACCCTCCAACCGGCGCAGCAGGATACCATGGTCGATGGTATCAAAAGCCGCTGAGAGGTCTAATAGGACCAGGGCAGAGGAATAACCCCTATCCCTGGCCCTCCAGAGATCATCCTGCTGTGACCAAAGCCGCCTCAGTGCTGTAACGGGTCGGAAGCCGGACTGGAGCAGGTCCAGATAGACAGTTTCCTCCAGGTGCAGGGGAAACTGATATGCCACCATACTCTCTACAACCGCGCGCGGGTTGGAGACGAACGATAATTACCTAAAACAGCGGGTCAGGAAGGCTTCTTGAGGAGGGCCTCACCACCGCCTCTTTCAAGGCGGCGGAAAGACTCCCTCCAACAAGGAAGCACTCGTAATCCCCTGAGCCAGCCTCGTGTCACCTCCTGAGTGGCCAGCACCAGCCAGGAGGGGCACGGGTCCAGTAAACACGTGGTGGCATTCAATCTACCCAGCAACCTGTCCATGTCCTCGGAGTCACAGGGTCAAACTCATCCCACACAACATCACCAAGACCGCCCTCAGATACCCCGTCTGAATCGCCACAATTTTGGTCCAGACCGTCCCTAAGCTGAGCGATTTTATCGTATAGATAACCGTTAAACTCCTCATGCGTCCCATAGCGGGTCATCCGCTCCCCTGGTGAAGGAGGGAGCGGGTCACCAAACAGGGCAGCTGGGCGGTTATCTGCCGGCCGCAATGAGGGAGGAGGCGTGGGCGCCTCGCTTCCCTCAGTGCCACTAGGTAGGTCCTAGTATAGGATCTAACTAGTGTCCGATCAGCCTCTGAACGGCTGGACCTCCAGGAACTCTCTAGGCGTCTTCTCCGGCGTTTCATCCCCCTCCGCTCCTCGGAGAACCAAGGAGACGGTTGGGATCTGCGCCGGTCAGAGGCCCGCAAAGGCCCGACACGGTCTAAAGCCCCAGCTGCAGCCCGTTCCCAGGCTGCAGCTAGTTCCTCTGCCGTGCCGTGAGCCAGACCCTCAGGAAGTGGCCCAAGCTCCGTCCGAAACCTCTCTGGGTCCATCAGGCGCCTGGGACGGTACCACCGTAATGGTTCCGTCTCCCTGCGGTGTTGGGTAGCGGTCAGAAAGTCCAGGCGGAGAAGAGTGATCTGACCATGACAAAGGTTCAGTGACTATTTCCTTTAAGTCCAGATCTCTCAACCACTGACCAGAGACAAAAATCAGGTCCAGTGTGCCTCCCCCGATGTGAGTGGGGCCATCCACTACTTGAGTCAGGTCCAAGGCCGTCATGGAGGCCAGGAACTCCCGAGCTACTGTCGACGACGAGCCGGCAGATGGCAAGTTAAAGTCCCCCATGACTAAAAGTCTGGGGGTCTCCACTGCCACCCCGGCAAGCACCTCCAGGAGCTCGGGCAGGGCAGCTGTCACGCAGCAAGGAGCCAGGTACGCGACCAGCAAGCCCATCTGATATCTATGACCCCACCTCACAAGAGGATTCACCCGGCAATCTGAGGTACAGTGGTCTCCTCGGCTCTAGACTCTCTTTAATAGCAACCGCCACCCCTCCACCCCTACCCTGGGCCCTCGGCTGATGGAATGCACGGAAACCCGGTGGGCACATCTCGACCAGGGGCACACCCCCTTCAGTGCCCAACCAGGTCTCCGTAACGCCTATAATATAAAAGACGAACATAAGATTAAAGGAAGATATCAATTGAATCTAGATATATATAAAAGCGAAAACCACTCACGCATTACATCTCCAGAACCGTAAAGCCTACAAACTTGAAATTTGCCACGTATGTTTCTCTTGGCTTCTAGATGCTCACTAAGAAAGGATTTTTCAAAATGATCATCAGAGCATTAGTATTCCTATATTATTATTAACACGCTCTGATACTAAGGAGTTGTACTCCCCCTCTCCACCTTAAAAGAAATCTGTTCCAAATGCAAAACACAAGCAGAGGAGTTTCACTTTCAATTTTACTTTCACAGCAGCAAGCAGCTTTACCACAGAACAGTTGAACTAAGCCATGCTCAGCCTCCTTTCTGTCTCCTTCTTGCTCACACAGCACATACTGTTTTGAGTTTCCAAACACCCCTCAACTCTCTCACACACTGAGAGGATGCTAGCCAGATGAATACGTCTTTTAGGAAGTTAGGTGATTATTGAGTACATTACTTGTACATTTTCTTATGATTGCTCTGGTATTTTTTAAAAACTTGCATTTTCTTCTAATATGCGGGCTAATATGCGGGCTGGGACATTCTACTCCCCCTTCCCCTCTGTTCCAACTGCCAGTTGCATTATATTAACACACTCTGATGCTACGGAGTTACACATTCTACATTAAGTTTCAGCTGCAAGTGTCAATTTATCAAGCCCGAGCATATAGTTTCATAGTGAAGCACGGGCGTCCAGCTAGTCCCTTTATAAACAGGATTCTGGAATATCACATACATTTCTAGAGATAGGAAATATTCAGGACCTGGCTTTACTAGAATATGAGGAAGGGATGGCAATAGACCAATGGTCTAGGAAAGCACCAATACAGGTTAAACATAACAACTGAACTGCTTACAACTTGGCATCGTGTCATGGGAGATACCATGACAGGATGGCAAACAATATTTACCTGCTCCATTCTGTCATGGCTAACATCTACAATTATTTGCTGGAATGACTTATTGAAAAAGTATTTAAGTATTGCACACAAAACAACTAGGTGAAACTACTAATATATATATTTCTACTACTAATATATACATTTCTACAACTACTAATATATATATTTCTTACGTATTATATTAAGGTAAATTGCATAGGTAAAATTATAAATTATGCATTTTATCCACACAAAATACTTTGTTATTCTCTGTAATTTATACTTTTTGTACCATGTACCAAGATCATAAATTTTAGGTAATATCATGCACAAAAATGCATACAAGTCTAGATTTCATATTTTGCCTTAGTGATTCTTAATCAGTTAGATTAAATCTCTACTAGCAGTTTATTCCTCAAGGGTTGTGTAATCAGTTAAACAGTTCTTAGAGCCTTGAAGACTCTTAACAGGTTTTGAAATGAGAATACATTTCATTATATGAACCTTGAAATTAGCTACCTCCTCCCACTGAGAGTGAGAGATGATAAATACTTTAAATTAAAGGATGGCATTAATAGAGTTAATATTTTGTTCAGAGAACTGCTGTTAAATTATTACCAAGTAGCTGCACAACCCAGCACTTTAGAGCAGATGTTATTAAACTCACCATTGGGAAGGTCTCATTTTGTAGCCAAACAGTTAATAATCCATTCCATGGAAATGTAATTGGTTTTAAAGTTTTAAAAGTGATGCAACTTGGCAACTGCTGTTGCATAAAATCATAGATTTGTAAGGGTCCATTTAAGTGAACCTCTGATCTGTGCAGGGATCCATATTAACAAATCCACGACAGATACATCCCCGGCCTTTGCTTCAACACATAAGTAGAAGGAGGTTTCCAGCTCACCGTATTCTATTGTCAGTTGCTTTTACTGTCAGGAAATTTTTTCGCAACATGCCACAGAAAGATATCTTCCTGTAACATAAAGCCATCATTCTATGTCTTGCATTTTGGGATGATAGAGCACAGGCCTTCTTCTGTGTGACAGGTATTTTCATGTATTTTCTGGTGTTCAGAGAATCTATCAAATTCTTTCTTTGTCTTTTTTCCACTCAAGGTGAAGTTCTCTTATAGGATTTAATTTCTACTCCTCTGACAACTTTCAATGCCTTTTGGAATCAATTTGTCTAAAATATTTGTAAAGGATAATGCCCTGTCTTCAGCACAGGATTAAAATGGAGTGGTAATACAAGTATAAAGTGTTGTATTGAACATTGAAACTAGAATTGATTACAAATTGAAACACAAATATAAAGTGTTTCAATTTATAATCAATTCTAGTTTCAATGTTTTTCAGAAATACTGTTGCCAGTCCATAAATCACTATTGGTATCTGCACATTTTACCATTTTTCCTAAGTACATAACTTTTTATTTGTGTCTTTTAAATTTTAACCTGTTAGTTTCAAGCCTTTTTTTAAAGTTCATTATGAATTTTATTTCTATTTTCTAAGAACAGTAAAGGATCCAGGACTGGATCAAGCAGTGCCTATTCTCATTTTGAGAAAAATCCACTGATGATATTAGAATTACATCCATCTCTTTCCTTAATTATAATTCTTCATTATGAAAAGTACCAGTTTGCAGCTGTTTTATGAAGCTAGTATATGGTCTTATCACTTGTAAAAAAAACCAATATAAATATGTTGCTTTGCCTTTCCTTTTGCTTGTTTATGAAATATCAGGCTAATCTACCTCCTACACTACGTCCTACAACATTTTGAATCTCCAAAGACCTATGCAAGGGTCCTCTCTGTAGACTTCAGCGCAGCATTCAATACCATCATTCCACATATTCTTTGAACTAAACTAAATCAGCTAGCTGTACCTAACCACACTTGTAAATGAATCATAAGCTTCCTAAAAGACAGGAAGCAGCAGGTGAAGTGAGGCAAAATCATATCAGATACCTGCACAATTAGCACAGGAATCCCTCAGTGTGTGCTCTCTCCACTTCTCTTCTCTCTATACACCAATGACTGTATCTCAAAAAATCCCTCTGTTAAAGTACTGACGTTTGCAGATGATGCAACACTGTTTGGTCTCATTCGAGACAATGACGAATCCGCATACAGACAGGAGGTTGAACAACTAGCCTTGTGGTGCAACCGGAACAATCTTGAACTAAATACACTCAAAACCATAGAAATGGTTGTAATGTCCTTCCTGTCAAAGACTACTTCAGCTTTAATTGCAATAATACAAGGGCAACCAATAGATTTAAACTTAATGTAAACCGCTTTAATCTAGATTGCAGAAAATATGACTTCTGCAACAGAATCATCAGTGCTTGGAATACTTTACCTGACTCTGTGGTCTCTTCCCATAATCCTAATAGCTTTAACCAAAAACTTTCTACTATTGACCTCACCCCATTCCTAAGAGGACCATAAGGGGCGTGCATAAGCGCACAAACGTGCCTACCGTTCCTGTCCTATTGTTTTTCTTTTCTTCTTCCTATATATATTTATATGTGTATATACTATATAATCTTTTTGTATGATGTTGTGACAAAATAAATAAATAAATATTTCAGGAAAAACCCTCCTATACTACCATCTCTTACAGTACTAGACAACACAGTATCAACAGTAGAGATCTTCAAGTTCCTAGGTTGTATCATATCTCAAGACTTAAAAGGGACACCTAAAATCAAAAACATCATCAAAAAAGCATAACAAAGAATGTTCTTTCTGCGCCAACTCAGAGAGCTCAAACTGCTTAAAGAACTGCTGATTCAGTTCTACAGAGGAATTATTGAGTCTGTCATCTGCATCTCTATAACTGTCTGGTTTGGCTCTGTAACCAAACAAGACAGGCACAGACTTCAGAGGATATTTAGAACTACAGGAAAAAATAATTACTACCAACCTGCCTTCCATTGAAGACCTGTATACTGCACAAGTAAAAAAGAGAGCTTTGAAAATACATACAGACCCCTCACATTCTGGACATAAATTGTTTCAACTTCTACCCTCAAAACGATGCTATAAGGCTCTGCACAGACACAAGGACAGTTTTTTCCTGAATGCCATCACTCTGCTAAACAACTAATTCCTACAATACTGTAAAATTATTTCTAAGACTGTATTACTATTATTATTCTCATCCTTTCTAGTACCTATCTCTTCCCACTTATGACTATAACCATGTTACTTGTATCTTTATAATTTATATTGTTTTATTTGTTTCCTAGTATGATTGCTTATTAGTAACCTATGACTATCACTATCACTAAGTGTTGAATCTTATGATTCTTGATTAATGTATTTTATATTTATTTACTTATGTACACTTATATGCACCAAGACAAATTCCTTGTGTGTCCAATTACACTTGGCCAATAAAGAATTCTATTCTATTCTATTCTATTCTATTCTATTCTATTCTATTCTATTCTATTCTATTCTATTCTATTCTATTCTATTCTATTCTAATTACATCATGCTTTTAGTACTTTGTTGTTGTTGTTTTTGTACATTTGAATCAATGTTGACTCCTGGCAAATGCCTGGACAAGTTCATTGCCTCATTCCTTTTAATATACAGAAACAGATCACTTCCTAATGATAATTGGGACTGGGAAGTTCATAACTAAGCAATGTGATGTAAAGCATGATATAATATGACTTCACCAATTTATAACAGCAGTCCAAGTTGCTATCAGTAGGTGAATCCAACATGGTCACAATGTCCCATGATCATGTGATTGCCATTTGCAACCTTTTGCCAGCTTCTCTGTTGATTTTGCTCATCAGAAAGTAGCAGTGAAGGTTGCAACTGATGCTCATAGGATTGCAGGATGCTGCAACATTATAATTGCAGCCACTTGCCAAAATCTGAATCATAATCACACAACACAGGGGAAGCTGCAATAGCGGCAACTATAAGACCTGTCAGAAGTTCCCTTCTTTAAGCACCTTGCCATGAATGAGTAGTTGTTAACTGAGAACTATTTTTTTAATTTCTTTTTGTCACAACAGTATACACAAACAATTGTCATAGATAAAACAACATATTTTGAAGAAAATATACATATATGTATAAAAATATGCATCAGCTATATCAATTTGATATGATGAAGGGAACAATAGGACAGGAACGGTGGGCACTTTTGTGCACTTATGCACGCCCCTTATACCCCTCTTAGGAATGGGGTGAGGTCAATAGTAGACAGTTTTTGGTTGAAGATTTTGGCATTTTGAGTAGAGACTATGGAGTCAGGTAATGAATTCCAAGCATTAACAACTCTGTTACAGAAGTCATATTTTCTGCAATCAAGGTTGACATTTAGCTTGAATCTATTTTTTGCTCTTGTAATATTGCGATTGAAGCTGAAGTAGTCTTTTATAGGAAGGATATTGCAATAGATGATTTTGTGTGTTAAATACAGGTGATGTCGACGGAGTTATAAGTTTTCTAATCCCAGGATTTCAAGTCTGTTGGTATAAGGTATTTTGTTGTTTTCGGAGGAGTGAAGAACTCTTCTAGTAAAATATTTCTGGACTCTTTCTATTGTATTTATGTCAGAGATGTGGTATGGGTTCCAGACGGATGAGCTGTATTCAAGAATAGGTCTGGCAAATGTTTTGTATGCTCTAGTTAGTAGTGTAGAGTTTTTAGAAAAGAAGCTGAGTAAAATTAGGTTTACAACTCTTAGGGCTTTTTTTGCTATGTAGTTGCAGTGAGCTTTGGCATTAAGGTCATTTGATATGAGAACTGCAAGATCTTTGACAGGGTGGGGGTCATCAGTTAGGTAATGTCCATCAAGTTTGTACTTGATGTTAGGGTTCTTTTTTCCAATATGTAAGACTGAGCATTTGTTGGTTGAGATTTGGAGTTGCCAAGTTTTAGACCAATCGGAAATTAAGTTGAGGTCTTCTTGAAGGGTAGAAGTATTATTAGTGGTATTAAATAGTTTGACATCGTCAGCAAAGATAACACAATAACTTGAGATGAGGTCGCAGAGATCATTTATGTATAGTATGAAGAGTGTTGGTCCAAGAACACTACCTTGGGGAAAACAGGACTAGATATAGCGTTGCCAATTTTGACCACTTGTTTTCTGTTTGACAGGAAGGCATTTATCCAATTGTGAAGAGGTCCAGAAATGCCGTAGGATTTTAGTTTGAGGAGTAGTTTATCATGTACAACTGAAAAAGGATAATGGTATCACTATAAACCTCTCTTATATCTTATAAGATAAAAGCTCTGAAATATGCCCTGTTTCTATAATCCATTATTTATACAACTCTAGGGATGCATATGACTCTTGAAGCTTCATATAGCTTAGAGACTCCCCAAAGTTAGGGTAAGGTTTAATTAAAGCTTTCTTCAGATTAGGCTTGATTAGTGATGAGTACATGGGAATGTTCATCATACATATGTTTTCTTCACAAACATACATAAATTGACATGGCCTTCTTTATATGTTATTTTATTCTGCAATCTCACCTGAAATCCTGGATTTTCTGGGAGATATCCTACCCAAATATTATTTTTCATTTTTTCCCCAAGATTACCCAACTCTGTGCTAAACCTTGTCACCAATTTCTAGATATGTTAATATAAGTAAAACCAATTAAATATATGACTGAGAGGTGACCAGATTAATTATATTTGAATTGTATACATGTATGAGATCAAATTGGATTTTTGTTCTGCCCATTTCACACACTTTGCAAATTGGAAATATTCTCAACCCTTCACTCAAAAGCCAAGTCTAGTTGTTCTGACTGCATCTGTTTGATTTAGGAAATACTGGATGACCTTCACTTAATGGGTTTAATGGGTGGATAGGGTTAGTAGTGGCTTCCACTTACCTTCACTACCGGTTTGGAATTGGGAGCGTGCACATGCACACGCTCGCTCATGTGTGGTGCTTCTGTGCATGTGCAGAGCTTCCGTGATGACATCTGGGTGGGTGGGCAGAGCCTCCCACTGCTGCCACCACCAGTTTATCTGAATCGGGGTGACCCAGTAGAAACCCACCACTGGATAAGGTTCTACCTATGGTCAACTTTTTCCAGCATCACTGTAATGAAATTACTTCTGAACAGGGTGGATAAAAATTGATGGTTTTTTAAAAAAAAATAAAAAAAATCAGATTTTAAAAATTTAAATCTGATTTTTAAAAAAATTAAATTGGATTATTTTTATTTTTATCAAATTTATTTTAATATAATTCTTTTGGAGTAAAAATCTATCTAAAGATAGTTTTCTATTTTAGTTACATTAATAATTTAGTTTATTCAGCATGAAATAGAGCTTAGTTATGTAGCATGAAGCTGCATATTCTGCAATATATTTTTTTTATTTGCATTTATATCCCGCCCTTCTCTGAAGACTCAGGGCGGCTTACACTATGTCAAGCAATAGTCTTCATCCATTTGTATATTATATACAAAGTCAACTTATTGCCCCCAACAATCTGGGTCCTCATTTTACCTATCTTATAAAGGATGGAAGGCTGAGTCAACCTTGGGCCTGGTGGGACTTGAACCTGCAGTAATTGCAAGCAGCTGCTGTTAATAACAGACTGCATTAGTCTGTTGAGCCACCAGAGGCTAATGGTAAATACCAAATATTTACATTTTTGGTAAACTCATTCAGTGAATCAAAGCTTGCAAGCTGAGATAACATGCACTGCATTGATGCATTCACACAATTTCAAAAAAATATATGAGATAAATCATAAAGCAAAGGTCAGGAATATTCCTTTATTCCATTGTTTTGCAAATCTATGTACACTACAAACTGTATGATTGTTTGAAGATGATTGTATGATTGTATAAATATTATATTAAAGAGCACCTGTTGTTAGGTTCTGGAAGTAACGAGGCTGGAGACCAGGGTAGTGACAACAGCTCTTTAATATAGGGTGAACCCAGCAACAGGCTGGGGGAAAAACCTCTCCTTTTATACAGTTCTGCTGGAGGCTTCGTCCAATCAGCAACGTGCTGATTTCCCGCTCAAATATTTAAAGGTACAAACGTTAATACATAACACTCCTCCCCTCCCAGAAAACACTTTGTCTCTATTTACATATTTATTTACATGTTATTTTTCGACGTAGTCACGCAAATAACCTGGGCGTCTCCTAGTTCTTTCTGACCTGCGCGGTTCAGTTCTGGGTGGTGTTTTGAGCTGGTCGGAGGGGCTGTTTTCTCCTCCCAGCTCTTTCTCTGGGCCATCGGGCTCCGGATTATTGGCGACTCTTTTCTTGGCCATCCGGCCTTGGATTACTTGAATTTTCCTGCTGCTTCCCTCGGGACCTGATGGCGTCGCTGGAACTCTGGGACCTCAGCTAAGTCTTGCGCCTCCCGGGTCATTGTCAGCTGTGGATTCAAAGTGGTATTGGTCATTATCTGTCTCTTTGGTTGGTTTGGTCAGTTATTCGTTTCCTTAACTGATCTATGTGGCGCCCATACACTCGGTTGTCTGGTAGCTCTACCACGTACGATTTTGGGCGGTTATCTTTATTATTTGTCCTGCGAACCAACTCGGGCCGTCCCCATAGTTTCGGGCCCACCCGGTCGCCTATGCTCATTTCCTTGTCTTTTCTAGTTCCCCCTTGTAACCCTCGGGTGTGTAATGGGGGTTCAAGCGGTCAAGTGGGCACCGGAGTTTCCGTCCCATTAGCAATTCGGCTGGGCTTTTCCCAGTGGCCGTGCTTGGGGTTCTGTGCTGGGCGGCTAGGAAAAAGTCTATTTTGTTTGCCAGTCACCTGGCTTGAGCCTGGACAATGCTTCCTTAGCGCTCCGGACGGAACGCTCTGCAAGGCCATTCGACGCAGGGTGGAAAGGCGCAGATAGGGCATGTCGGATGCCTTCCTCTGCCAGGTATTCTTCAAACTGGGCTGCCGTGGTGGGGCCCATTGTCGGACACCAGAGTGTCCGGCAACCCGTGAGTTGCGAATAGGTGGCGCAGGGTTGCGATTACTGCTCGGCCGTAGTGGACTTCATGAGTATGATCTCCAACCATTTGGAAAATGCATCCACCACCACTAGGAACGTTTGGCGTGGAAAGGGCCAGCAAAATCAATGTGGATTCTTGACCAGGCCCTTGGGGCTTTTCCCATTCTCTGACTGGGGCTGTTGGGGTAGAGGTCTGGACTCTTGGCAAGCTTGGCATTTCCCTACCCTCTCAGCAATCTCTGCGTCCATGAGTGGCCACCATACATAGCTTCTAGCTAACCCTTCATCCTTACGATCCCTGGGTGACCTCGTGGAGGTCCAATACCTTTCCCTTAGCTTATCAGGAATTATTACACGATCACCCCATAACAGGCACCCCTTGAGCCGAGAGCTCATCTCGCTTTTTAACAAATTCTTTGAACCGTTACCCGGCGCTGGCCACCTCTCTGTACCCAACCGAGTACAGTCCTTAACACAATGTCGGTATGATGCCCGAGCCACTTCCTTAGATGTGACTGGGCCAGAGTCCAAGAGTCAATAAGTAGGATGGCGTCCCGGTGGGGTCTTGATCGCCCCTGGTAGTGGGCATCGGCTTAAGCGTCTGCATGCCCCACTTCTTTTCCTGGTCGATGCTGCAGCTTGTACGAATAAGCGGCTAAGAATATAGTCCATCGGGTCAAGCGTGGCGAAAGTGCCACAGGCGTTGGCGATCGCCAGCCAGTATCCCTAGTAGCGGTCTGTGGTCAGTCACGATTTCAAAATTCCGCCCAAAACATACTCGTGGAATTTTTGACCCCTGACACAATGGCTAGTGCTTCTTTGTCTAATTGGCTGTAGTTCCTCTCTGGGGAGGACATCGCTCTAGAGTAGAAACTATAGGGGCTTCTGTGCCGTTTGGAAGTCTATGGCTGAGTACAGCCCCACCCCATAAGGGAGGCATCGCAAACCAGCACTAGGGGTAATGAGTCGTGATATTGGATGAGCAGGCTATCACTTGAGAGCAGGTTCTTTACTGCTTCAAAAGCCCTATTTTCTGACTTTCCCCAAGACCAAACAGTATTTTTCCTAAGAGCCTATGCAGCGGTTCTGCAGGTCACTTTGTTCTTTAAAAAGACCGCGTAAAATTAACCAATCCCAGGAATGCCTGCAGCTCTGCTTTGTTTTTGGGCGCTGGAGCCTTCCTAATTGCCTTAACCTTGCTCTCAGTAGGGTGAATTCCTTTCTTGTCTATCCGTAGCCCAAGAAATCGTGATTCGACCCCTATCTGGCATTTATTTGCCTTGACTTTAATCCGCTGTCCGGAAAATGCCCAAAACTTTTCTTAAACGCTCCCCAATTCCTCCATGTTTTCCCTGAAATTAGGACATCATCAAAGTAGGAACTACCCTGGGAGCCCCTGCAGTAGTCGTTCCATTAGGTTTTGGAACAGCCCTGGTGCCACACTGACCCCAAATTGCAATCGGGTGCACTTGAATGCCCCCTGTGCGTTACAATCGTTTGGGCTTGGCTGTGCGGGCGTCTACGGCAGTTGTTGGTAGGCTTGGGCCAAGTCTAACTTTGCAAAGACTTGCCCTTGCCCCAAAGAGTGCAATAAGTGTTGCACCACGGGAACCGGGTACGCGCTTTTCTGTAAGGCTTTGTTTAGTGTCGCCTTGTAGTCAGCGCAAATTCTAATTGACCCGTCCGACTTTATTGGGGTGACGATTGGCGTCTCCCACTTTGCGTGATCGACTGGCACCAAAATCCCCTGATTTATGAGCTTGTCCAGCTCCTTATCGATTTTTGGTTTTAGGGCAAAGGAACTCTCCTCGCCTTAAGCCTAATGGGGCTACCTGGGGTCTAAGTTGAAGGAAATAGGGGTCCCCTTGTACTTGCCCAGGCAGTCCTTGAAGACATCTTGAACTCGTTAAAGAGAATGTCTTTCAGGTTACAGTCACTTCTGTAGATGCCAGTCACTCCCATGCCCAGGGCACGAAACCAGTCTAGTCCCAACAGACTGGGCAGAGTTCCTTCGACGATCGTGATGGGCAGGGTCTTCTTGTGAGGCCGACTGACTCGGACGGAGGTGGTCCTCGAACAGGGATGCGATTCCCTGGTAGTCGTGGACTCGTAGCGTTGTGCTTGCAGGTGGCGCTTGTGACGGACGGCAGCGACTTCGCCAAAGTGTCCCAGGACATGATGGTGATCGCTGATCCCGTGTCTACTTCAAGCGGCACCGTACTCCCTCTATTTTTGGCCTGGTGAAGATCTTCTTCTCCACTTTGGTCGGCGCGCCTATGACCACAGTTGTTTGGTTGGAATCCGCGCCTTTTTGTTTGAGCCAATCGCGGGTCGCCTTGCCGATTCCGCGCTCTGATTGGCGATTTGAATTTTCGGCGGAAGGTTGGGCGCTCGACAAACTTGAGCTAGGTGCCCTTTCTTCCCACCGCCGACATGGCATCGTTTAAATTTGCAGCGTTGGCGCTGGTGTTGACCCCGCAGCTTCCGCGTGTCGTCGGTCCCCTTTGTCGCGTTTCTCGGTGCAGACCCTTCCTCGTCTTCACCGCCGGATTCGGTCTGAACCTCCTCCTGGTGCACGGGGGTTGCCTTGCGCCGCCTTTGGTGGGACGGCTTCTGCAGTGTCTCTGCCGCTTGGGATGACATTTCATGTGCTCTGGCTTCGTCCAGGCGTTGGCCAGCGTTAGGTTGCTTTTGCTAGCAGCCGTCGCATAACGGATGTCTTTGACCTCGGATGAGTTGCTCGAGGAGCACCTCGTCTAGGTCTCGGTATCCGCAGTCCTTGGACGCCTTCTCAGGGCGGCCATGTAGTCACCGATGACTCGCCTCCATCTGCCTTCGCTCTCAATTCAAACCGCCGCGTATTTGGGCGGCGTTGGTGCAGTGGTTTTTAGTAAAGTCTGTAAGAGTTGGCCACGACACCGACTGCAACGGCGTTGGCTCTGCCAGGGCTTCCGCGATGTCGATGACCTCCGGACCGCAGTGGCTTAAGAAATAAGCCCTTTTGGTTATCTGGAACTCCTTGCAGTTCGTTGGCTTTAGAAACTTTCAAACGGGTCATATACGCCCATTTCTCCTTAGCCGGGTCGAACGGTGCGGGTGGAGTGTAACTGGCCATCTCGCCCTTTCTGCCCTGGATTTGCTGGGTTCGGGTCTATCGTGCTTCAGCTCGGTTCTGGTTCTCCTCAGCCTCGAGATCCCACCTTCGTCGCCAATGTTAGGTTCTGGAAGTAACGAGGCTGGAGACCAGGGTAGTGACAACAGCTCTTTAATATAGGGTGAACCCAGCAACAGGCTGGGGGAAAAACCTCTCCTTTTATACAGTTCTGCTGGAGGCTTCGTCCAATCAGCAACGTGCTGATTTCCCGCTCAAATATTTAAAGGTACAAACGTTAATACATAACACCTGTCATTTCAGATCCATCATGGCAGTGCCTGTTAGCGGGCATCCACTCACCTGCTGCCTGCCACGTCCCTCATCTTGTGTCACTGCCGCATCACCAGCCATCCCATTAAAGTGAATGGAACTGTTGGTGAGCCGCTGTGGGACAGAGATGACAGTTGCTCTTTAAAAAATATGATTTAAATATGAGTTAATTTAAATCAAGCCTGTTACTAGTTTTATTTAAATGATTTAAATCATAATTTAAATCGACTTGATTTAAAACAAATCCACCCTGCTTCTGAAAGTATGGCCTAATATTTTAATTCTAATAAAACATCACACAGACAAAATAATAAAGGCATTCATGGTATCCACATCTTCAACAATCTGTCCAATAAAAAATGACCCACTCTAATAAGGGTTGTATAAAAATAAAATAATTTCAGACAGAATTTACTTGTATGGCTAGACATTATAATTTGAACTCCTTTTGTAAGGTCACCAAATGTAAGAGTTGCACTACAACTTTTTTATTATTAACTGTTTTTAATATTAGTTTTCATGCATTGTCTTCTGGGTTTTGAGACCTTTAGGTGAAACAGGTAAGCAAAATAATTACTTTTTGCTTTATTGTAATGAGAAGTGGAAAGGAAACAAAAACAATCTAAACCTATAAAAAGCATAAATTTTATGACTCCATAGCCTTGCATACTTCCCCCCCCCCATAAATGTGGAAAGGTTTTAATATATGATTATTTCCATCTGAAAAAATTATACATTTTGTCCACCAAAACTTTTAAAAATATGTAGTTTGTTCTATTCACAAGAAAGATATATAGTGGAATGGAAAAGATGGATAGAATATATTCAAAACAAATATCAGACTAAAATGTATCAAATAGCATATGAATGAGCAAAAAGTAATAATTGTATTTGTATACAGTATTCTTTTTTCTTTTTTTTCCTTTTATATGAAATAAGGGAGTTATGGTTCTAGGGGAGGGATGGAAGTTTATGAATAATTAGCGTATTTTAGCTTATGATTGGTAAATGCTATACCCTGTATTTGTTCTGGGAAGTCTGGGTGTGGGGGGGAAGGGGGGGACTGTGGGGGGTGGAGGGAGGAGGAGGGTAAATACTTGTTAAAATTGTGGTAAAACTTTTTGATAAAAAAAATACGTAGTTTGTTTTAAGATCATGCTCAGAAAGAAATAACTTACTATGTGGCAGAATGCAGAAAGAGAAAAGTGGTCACCCAAAGATAAGTATGCCAATGAAAAAAGGATTGCCAACTCTAAGACCACCCCTAAATTTCTGTATCCTGACCTTATAGCTGGACATCCAGATGTAAGTGAAGCTGAATTGTAGAGTCTTAACATGATTTGAAGCCCAAAGGAACCCCAGTGAATATGAACCCTTCCAGTACTTAAAAATGCTGTTTTAAGGACAATGAGAGCAATTGTTTTAAGGACAATGAGAGCAATTCTGCCCTCCGTCTTAAACTGCTTTCTTTTCATACTGTTCCTGACTATTTCAGAAGCTAACTTTAAACATTGTAAGCCACTTTACATGCTTTAACAATAGGGCCAAGTTGGTGGTCAGTTCAATGATACAAAATAATAGGAAAGATTATGGCCACCAAAGACCCTGATTAGTTGCTTCCCTTCTTCTGTTTCCCTCTTTCCCATTTGTGCAGGAAAATTATGCCTTGCTGGGTGGTCTGCGTTTTCCT
The DNA here is from genome assembly GCF_028640845.1 of Ahaetulla prasina. Lineage (NCBI taxonomy): Eukaryota > Metazoa > Chordata > Lepidosauria > Squamata > Colubridae > Ahaetulla > Ahaetulla prasina. The sequence continues at coordinate 48,000,976 of NC_080541.1, read as the reverse complement.
TTTAGGGAGTATTTCCTTCTTACTGATCCCTATTGTCTTCCTTTGCCTTCCCATACATTTGCACATATGGATGATTTCCCACTCTCTTCCCACATTCTCACCGCGGTGTGGCTCAGGCTGTAAGAAGCCTGTTATTAAACACAGCTGCCTGCAATTACTGCAGGTTCTAGTCCCACCAGGCCCAAGGTTGACTCAGCTTTCCATCCTTTATAAGGTAGGTAAAATGAGGACCCAGATTGTTGGGGGCAATAAGTTGACTTTACAAATAGAATAAATAAATATACAAATAGAATGAGACTATTGCCTTACACAATGTAAGCCACCCTGAGTCTTCGGAAAAGGGCAGGATATAAATGTAAATAAACAAAAAACAAAAAAAACCCTTTGACATCAAAGCAGATTCTTTTCTTCCCTCTTGTTGTATCATTGCTGCTCTGTTGCCACAATTACCAAATCAGAGGAAAAAGGTTGTTCCTTTATTCTTACATGACACCATTCCATTTTGCCACAAGGAAAATTTGATAACTGAGTTTCACAGAAGCAAAGAAGCACTTGTTTAAACTTCATAATTTCACTCATCAAATCTTTCATCGATCTTTCCCACTCCATAGAACAGGCTTGTCAAACTTCCGGCCTGTGGGCCAGCTGCATCACATGCTGGCCACGCCCATCCGTTTTAACAAAGCGGGGGGGGGGAAAGTCCCGATATGTCATGTGATGCTGCCATGATGATGTGTGTTTGACACAGGTGCCATAGAGAGCTCTTTGTCCTTGCAATTCTCAATGGGCATTCTTTCTGATGATGCACACTCCTTTTGCTTTTCACTCCATGCAAAGTTTCCCTCACTCACCGCAAATCTTTTTTTTTAACAGTTTATTTATACATTTTCATTTAATATGAATAAGTGCTTTGTGAACAATTTATTGTCTGGGTCAATTTGCTTACATAATAATACTTTCCCCAATCCTAATTTCTACCTCTATTATCCAAGCATTTATAAAATAGGTCCCAGGTACTCTGTATCTTCTTTTTCTTTTATCTTTAATGTCACTGTCGATTTCTTCACAGTCTAATTTTTTTAAAAAAAATATTTATTGACTTTCCAAAAGTTAAAATACACAATACAAAAAAACAACAACACAATACACAAAAACAAAAAATATATATAAAACACACAAAGACAAATGCATCAATATTACATCACTCATAACAGATTTTCCTACATTGGTATCTCTTATCCTATTTAATCTCTATATACAGATTCTACTTCTAAATATCTCTATAAACCAACATTCTTATTTACATTATCTTAACCTCTGCTCAGAATTCAGTCTCATGACAAAAATCTCCCTTAAGTTTTATTCTTGCTCTCCAGCCAGGAATACCATCTATTCCATATTCGATAGTACTCAATATCTTCCCTCTCCTTCATTTCCATCGATAATCTATCCATTTCTGCACATTCATATATTTTTTTAATTATAATTTGATCCGGTGGGATATCTGGATGTTTAAATTCTGTGCTATCACAATTCTACATGCTGTCAATATGTGTAATATGATATATTGTATATTTTTTTCCATTTTCCCTTCCAGAATGCCCAATAGGAATAGTTCCGGGTTTTTTTCTATTTTCTGCCCTATTATTTCTCCAACCAGTTTTTTATCTTCCCCCAAAATTTCTTAATCTTAGGATTATAATATATAATAAGTCTAATATTTTTAAATTACATCTTCTTCTCTCGAAGTTTCCTCATTTTTCCAATACTGTGTGAATACAGTCCTTGCTGCCTCCCACCTCAAATCTTAATTTTCCTCTTTAATTTTTGGAGTGGGAGAGGACCATTTTCCATGGAATGAAAAGCAAAAAGAGTGTGGGCATCATCAGAAAGGATGTTCACCGAGAATTGTAAGGAGGAAGAACTCTCTATGGATTGGGGTGGGGGGGGGAAGGAAGAAGAAATTTTATGGTCTTATTGGGCAATTATTGACCAATAATAAATATATGATTAATAAATAATAGATCATAAAAATGGATCTGCCTATTCGTGAAAAAATATAGGAACCCAATAGTCCAGAATAAAATAGCTACTGAAGGCAGTGAGTTGCAGGAGGAGAGTGAAGTGAGTATGCTAGTTCCTGTAGTTAATAAAAACTGGGGCTGTCACTAGATCAGAAAGATCTAGTACAGACTATCTACTTGGATAGAATATTGTTCTGAATTGGACTTCAAAATATGGTTGAAAGACACACTTTCAATGAACTGAAAATGCATGGAGGATAACACTATCCATTTATGTGCTAAAGAAGTGGTGAACAATCCAAGCTGGCAATTCAGCAAGTAGAAGGTGTAAATTTGGATTGGTAGATTCAATTGCATCTGCAACATTGGAGACTAGGAATAATTTTTTTTTTTTGGTCACAACCGTATACGTAAACATTGATATAAAAACAACAACATATCATATAAACATACAAACATGTATATAGCCTAAAATATATATAAAATATAAAATATAGAATTTATATAAAATATAAAATATAGGCTAAAATATGTATATATATATAAGCAAAATATTAATTTGATATAGTGAAAGGGAACAATAGGACAGGAACGGTAGGCACTTTTGTGCTCTTATGCACACCCCTTATAGTCCTCTTAGGAATGGGGTGAGGTCAATAGTAGACAGTTTTTGGTTAAAGATTTTGGGATTTTGAGATGAGACCACAGAGTCAGGTAGTGAGTTCCAAGCGTTAATATAATAATTATTAATTATTAATAATAATAATTGTGCTGCTCTGTTCCCTTTTACTCACACAGGAATTATATCATTACATAATACTGAAAAAGAAGTCTTCCTGAGGAGACTTCTGCTTATGATATTGCTTTTCTATCATTCTTCAATCCACATCTCCTCCGGAGTGTCCATAATTCTTCTAAGCAGATTCCAAACATGCATGATGAGTGACATAGTTACAACTCAAGGATTGACATAATAGAATGGCAAACATATGTTATTAACCTATAATAGTTTATAGAGGAAACAGGTGACCATTGTGGTCAGTAAGGGAAATTATAACATAAGATCCAATATTTAAACTTACAGTCCTGGAGATTTAGATGTTCCTAAATAAAATATAACTATACTCAGAAGGATGGTAAAATGCAGACATAAGATTAAATGCAGTGATTGGATTCAAATAATTTAACAACAGGTTCTGTGGGCGTGGCTAAGTGGACATGGTTAAGTGGTCATGTGAATGGGTGGGCATGGCTAGGTGGTCATGTGACTAGATGGGTGTGGTCAACTCGACATCATTTCTTTGCCCTAATTACTGTTTTAAGTATAAAAAAGATATACCAAAAGGTAGTTTATTTATATGTATTTAATACTTAAGTAAGAATAAGGTGTACACAAAACTAGATTTTGTTACAAGAGTTTTACAGTATGAATGAAATACTATACTATTTGTATTTACTATACAAAACTATACAAGTTTTACAATATGAAAAGCTATTTATTCAAAACTACACAAGAGTTTTACAGTATGAATAAAAACTGTACAAAACTACACAAGTTTTACAATATGGATAAAAACTATACAAAACTACACACAACTGCACAAGAGTTTTACAATATTAATAAAAGCTATTTATACAAATATACACAAGAGTTTTATAATACAAATGAAAAACTATTAAATAATACCTGACAAAAAATAAAATTTATGTTTGGTATCTCCAAATTGCTGCTTGATTGGCATTCTCACTTTCATTTTTCTTCAGTTTTATTTGAGAATCATCAGCTGTGTGATTTACTCGTAACCATTTTTTTATTATAGGAATAGGGTCTCAGTCCTTTAGAGTTAGGCCAATTAAACTACAGTCATTATGTTTGTTTTATTGGAAACAGTCAAACAATTTTTCTTTTCGGAACATATGATGTTCATTTTTGAGAAACCCCTTTCTGCTTCTGCTGAACTTACAGCAATTGTTGTAACAATATTTTTTAGCTTTTTGAATACTGTCAGGAATTGCATAGTTCTTGGAAACTTTTAAAACATTTTCTACAAAGTCCTGATAATCATTAATATTAATTTCATAATTAAAAATGTCACTAAATTCAAGAAATTGTTCTTTAGCTGCTTTCCATGGAACTACTACTTTGCCAATATTTCAGTAATCTGGCTCCAAAAAAATTGAGAAGTTGTAGTTTGTTCCTGTCTTGAAATTGGCTACCTGTTTTTAAAGAGGCGGTGGTGAGACCCCTCCTCAAGAAGCCTTCCCTGGACCCAGCTGTTTTAGGTAATTATCGTCTGGTCTCCAACCTTCGCTTTGTGGCGAAAGTTGTAGAGAGTGTGGTGGCACGTCAATTACCCCAGTACCTGGATGAAACTGTCTATCTAGACCCTTTCCAGTCCGGCTTCCGGTCCGGATACAGCACGGAGACGGCTTTGGTCGCGTTGGTAGATGATCTCTGGAGGGCCAGGGATAGGGGTTATTCCTCTGCCTTGGTCCTATTAGACCTCTCAGCGGCTTTTGATACCATCGACCATGGTATCCTGCTGCACCGGTTGGAGGGATTGGGAGTGGGGGGCACCGTTTATCGGTGGTTCTCCTCCTATCTCTCTGACCTGTCACAGACGGTGTTGACGGGAGGGCAGAGGTCCACCTCGAGACACCTCACTTGTGGGGTGCCACAGGGGTCGATTCTCTTGCCCCTCCTGTTCAACATCTATATGAAGCCGCTGGGTGAGATCATCAGTGGCTTCGGTGTGAGATATCAACTGTACGCTGATGATACTCAGCTGTACTTTTCCACACCGGGCCACCCCAACGAAGCTGTCGAAGTGCTGTCCCGGTGTCTGGAGGCCGTACGGGTCTGGATAGGGAGAAACAGGCTCAAGCTCAATCCCTCCAAGACAGAGTGGCTGTGGATGCTGGCACCCCGGTACAGTCAGCTGCAGCCACGGCTGATTGTTGGGGGCGAATTACTGGCCCCAATGGAAAGGGTGCGTAACTTGGGTGCTCTCCTGGATAGACGGCTGTCTTTTGAAGACCATTTGACGGCCGTCTCTAGGAGAGCCTTTTACCAGGTTTGCCTGGTTTGCCAGTTGCGCCCCTTCCTAGACTGGGATGCCCTGTGCACAGTCACTCATGCTCTCGTGACATCTCGCCTGGATTACTGCAATGCTCTCTACATGGGGCTTCCCTTGAGGCTACAGTTAGTCCAGAATGCAGCTGCGCGGGTGATAGAGGAAGCCTCTCGTGGCTCCCATGTGACACCACTCCTGTGCAGACTGCACTGGCTACCTGTGGCTTTCCGGGTGCGCTTCAAGGTTTTGGTAACCATCTTCAAAGCGCTCCATGGCTTAGGGCCAGGCTACTATATTGTTCCAATATCTCAGGGGCTGCCACAAAGAAGAGGGAGTCGGGCTGTTCTCCAAAGCACCTGAGGGTAGAACAAGAAGCAATGGGTGGAAACTGATCAAAGAAAGAAGCAACTTAGAACTAAGGAGAAATTTCCTGACAGTTAGAACAATTAATAAGTGGAATGACTTGCCTTCAGAAGTTGTGAATGCTCCAACACTGGAAATTTTTAAGAAAATGTTGGATAACCATCTGACTGAGATGGTGTAGGGTTTCCTGCCTGGGCAGGGGGTTGGACTAGAAGGCCTCCAAGGTCCCTTCCAACTCTGATGTTATGTTATGTTATGTTACTTACGGGACCGTCTGCTGCCACCGACTGCCTCCCACCGACCCATGCGCTCTCACAGGGAGGGACTCCTTGGGGTGCCGTCCGCCAGGCAGTGCCGACTGGCAACACCCAGGGGAAGGGCCTTCTCTATGGGGGCCCCCACCCTCTGGAATGAACTTTCCCCGGGACTCCGTCAACTTCCCGACCTTCAAACCTTTCGCCGCGAGCTTAAGACACATCTATTTATTTGCGCAGGACTGGGCTAGGATTTTAATTAAATGTAGTTTTAATGGGGTTTTATTATTTTAATTATAAATTTTAATTCGGCCTTATTCAATAAGTTTTTTAATTAGTGTTTTATTTCTGTATTTATATTTGTGTATTTGTGTTTTTAATAGGCTGTAAACCGCCCTGAGTCCCTCGGGAGATAGGGCGGTATAAAAATGTGATTAAATAAATAAATAAATAAATAAAAATAAATGTTTATAATCCATTAGTCTTTTATTCAAATTTATTATGATGATTTCCAAAAGTCTTTCCTAAGGAAGTCCAAGAAATTGATGATTTTCTACAAATTTATACTTTTGAAGGTTTCTGTAATACATCAACTTTTTTTTTCATATACACCTTTTCCTTTCTAAGCATTTTAAATGCTTTAACAGATCTTATTACAAGTTTTATGTCTATATTTCTTGCTTGCAATGCATTTGATAGAAGAGAGATTTCATTTAGAATGTCAATCATCAATGCCAAATCAGTCATAAAAATATATTTTTAAGATGGGCAGCCATACCTGAGTATTTTTCATTTGCATGAAAATACTGATGTAGCACTGGATAAGCATGCCACACAGGTTGACCTTAAACTACAGGCAGTCCATCTTGGTCCCAAAACTATACCAATCTTTATGATTTCAATTCCAAATTGTTCAGATACTTTGGTAAGTTCAATTTGGTTCTTACTGGATTGATGAAAAATAGTATATATCTTATCAATAAATATTTTAAAACGATTTACTTGCTTTTTTTCCTTTATGGAGTCACCTAAACAAGTTGAAGACAATGGTTTAAGCAGTGCCATATTATTATGTTTGGGAACTCTTTTGCTAATCTAGGGCTTACTCCAGATTTTCCCCAAGCATAATGCTGGCACCATCAGAGCTATTAAACTTTTTTGTAGGTACTTCTTGGTAAACCCAACATTTTTTAAATTGTCCATAACTGAAGAACATATCGTCTCTGCATCTTGTTTTTCTAATTCAACTAGCTCAACAAAAATTGTTGGTGAGGTAACTGAATCCTCAGCTTTTAAGAAAAATATAACAACTGGTTTGCAAGATACTGCTGAGCTTCATCAATAATCAAACAGATTTTCAGATTGTTTTCAATAATTAAAGTAAATATTTCTTTTTAAATTTCTTTTGCAATGAAATCTACTATTTTCACTGCAGTTTTATGTGACTGTAATCCTATTCGCATATCTAATCCATTTTTAATTTGCAATTCTATTTCATCTTCTATAGCTGAAAATGGTTTACATCTTTGTGCCAGACTGTAAACCATATTAAATACTCTACAAGTACTAGATAAATACTTCTCAGTCATCTTATTGATTGCTTTTGTCATAGAATCCTGCTGACATTGGTTTAAGGTCTCTTTACAAACGTTGTGTGCATTTGATGAAAAATGCTCCTTCAATTTTTTCTTAAGAGAGGCTTGTTTTATCTCTTTGTTTTTCCCTGATACCTCAATTTGAAAATGTTTCCATTCTTTAGAGAGATGACTGCTTTTCTCTTTTATGGAGTCATGTTTTGCACAATATGCGCAACCTAACTTTTTGTTTGACACTTCCAATCCATCGTATTTTTTTTTAAACTCTTGTAATGTAACATTGTCCAGGATTCAGTAAGACTCTTTTCAATTATGGAACTATCTATTTCAATTGATATGCTGCTTTCTCCAAGTTGGGGTGACTCTTCTGTATCATCTGAGGCCAAATCTGATATAACTGTTTCTGATCGTGGTTTCTTGATGAAAAAATCTGTCAAATTTGGTTGCTTTTTCATCCTGTTAAGGGGCTACTGCAAAAAAAAAAAAGTTTCAGTTTGGACTCGATTGTGGTTGTAAGTTGGAGGACTAACTGTACATATGAGACAGTGACTTTCCAAAAAACGGTAGGCACAATCCTAGTTCCTCCTAAGAGGATTTCCCATCCAGACCTTTTGCAATCTCCCAAAGGGTCAAAGGAAACCAGATTCCATACAGCTCTGAACCTTAAGGCAAACCTAATACAAGTGGTCCTTGCTTATTGGCCAGTTGCTTACTAAGTATTCTAACTTACGACTGGCCTCCCCAGAGCTACTTGACCTGTTTTTGGAATTTTGACAGCCACGCATGCACTCTTTCACACACACAGTCATGTGACTAAGGTTTTATGTTTTTTTGCCAGTTTCCAACAATTCCTTCTGATTTCTGGTTAAAAATGCCCATTGGGGAAAATGGACTTGTTTAACAACCAGTATTTGCTTAATGAGCACAAGGTTCACTTACCGATCATGGTGTTTGCCCAACTGCTGTGAATTTCCCATGCCTAGCTGGGAAATTCTGGGAATTGAAGCCCACCCATTTTCAAGTTGCCAAGGTTGAAAATCACTGGATAAACTTTGGTTCCTTGCTAATGTGAGGCTGGGTCTTACAGTCTTTCAAATCAAAGTGTACTACAAGAGAAGGAGGGATGTCCTACGCTGGGGTCCCCAGGGTCCTACTTTGGCCTGATGCTGCTTAACGTCTGCACAGAGGTGCTGGTGGAAGTCACTGGTATCCTTCAACTCCCCAAGCTAATTCAGATAAAAATATTTTTTCACTATTCAGATTAACAGTTGGAAGGGACCTTGTAGGTAATCTAGTCCAATCCCTCTCTCAAGCATGAGACCCTACACCATTTCTGGCAGATGGCAGTCCAGTCTCTTCTTGAAAGCTTCTAGTGATAAAGCTCCCACCACTTCTGAAGGCAACTTCTATTCCAGTGCTTGATTGCTCTCATTGTCAGAAAAATTCTCCTTATTTCTAGGTTGAATCACTCCTTGTTTGATTTCCATCTATTATTCCTTGTCTGTCCTTCAGGTGCTTTACAAAATAGCTTGAACCTCCTCCTCTGTGTGACCCTCAAATATTGGAGGACTGCTATCATGTTGCTCCTGGTCCTTCTCTTCACTAGGCTAGCCATGCCCAGTTGTTTTAGCCTCCAGAGCCTTAGGATTCACAATTAAGCATGGTGCAATCAATTCTGGAACAATTTCATACAATATATAATACTGGCTTTATATGATTCTGCTCTTCATTTTGTAGTGATCTGCTTCACAGTTCAAATGCTTCCATGGTATTTCATACATTATATTTGTAATTATCCTTTAAAGCAGTTCATTCATTCTATGTTGTATCTATATGTTATAAGGCTAACTGTAGCAGATGCTTTTATTTTTTCTTAGGATTGTTTGAAATTTAAAATCAGGTTTCTCAGTTCATTAGTTCCATATTTTTTATATTTAATCAGAGATCCAAAGCTATCTAAATGCATTCTTAATTAAATTAAATGAGTAGTCAGTCTTCCTAAGCTTTGTATTTTAGTGTTTATAAAGTATGGAACATTATAAAAAGAAAATTAAGTTCTAATTATAGTTTTTATTTATTTATTTATTTATTTATTTATTTATTTTTGTCACACAGTATATATAAGCATAAGCATGTAATAACTATACAATATATAGGCATATATATAAGTATGAGTATGCAATAACTATATTAATTGGATATAACAAAAGGAAACAATAGGACAGGAATGGTAGGCACGCTTGTGCTCTTATTCATGCCCCTTAAGTGCATAAGAGCATAAGAGCATAAGAGTATAAGAGCATAAGAGTATAATGTTATAAGCATAAGAGTATAAGAGCATAAGTGCATAAGAGCCCTTATAAGGCGCATTTTTAAAGTTATTTTCATTTAATAGTTAAGATGCTGTTTCAATACTTTAAATGAAATAATTTAAGGAAATCTTTGTCTTTATTTACATGCCTAGCAACAGCCTTTATGCAAAACTCCCACACATTTTAAACTTAATGGTAATTATTGTGCATAACGAACATCCTGTTTGTTATGAAAAAATTCTTCCTGAAACAGCTGACATAAATACTATTTTAAATCTTCCTCTACCTCAAGGCTTGTTCTGCTGCTGAAGTGGCTGAAACGAGCAGGAAGTGGATCTTCTACCAATAGGCGAGTTGGTCAGGAGCAGCAGGTTGAGGCAGTTGGTCAGCTGGGTGGGAGGCGGACACAGGCCTATAGGGCCGGCTTCACACAGAAGCGATCCAACCAGGGTAGGCTGGTGTGCCTGGGCTGGAGGCGGGCATAGGCCTACAGGCCAGCTGCATGCAGAAGCGATCCAACCTGGATAGGCCATCACTGCCTGGGCAGGCACAGGTCCACCGCCCTTCCCAGCTCTGCTTCTCCAAGGGGGTAGCCGGCTGTGCTTACCTGTTCTGCTTCTGGAGCAATACAAGGCAGTCCGAGGCAGGTGTTTGGGCTGGCTTCCGGGCAAGGCGATACAACTAGGGTGGGTAGGCCATTGCTGCCCAGGTGGGAGGTGGGAGGTGGGAGTAGGGCTGGCTGCAGGGTGAAGCAATTGGATGGGGTAGGTCAGGGGTCTGCAACCTTAAACACTCAACCTTAAACACATGTAAACACTTAAACACAACCTCAAACCTGGGTGGGCATTGCCAACTCCATGTCACTTACTCCCACCCAGTCACATGACCATCCCCATCCATGCCTACCCAGGTTTTGTGGCTCCCAGTATTTTCTTTTAAACAGATATCTCTGTATCGTTTTTCTCTCATCTCTCTCATCTCTTTCTTTTGCCCCCCTCCCTTTCTCTTCCTCTCTCTTTATCTCCCTCCTCTCTCTCTCTCTCTCTTATCTCCACTCTCACTCTCGCATTCTCTTTCTTCCTCTCCTGCCTGGGCAGCAGCAGCAGCAGCATACCTACCACACAATCAGGTCACGGGTCACCCCTCAGCCTGGAGGCAGCACCTTAGGCTTGCACCCCATTGCATGTGCGCCCACCCGACTGCACCTGCGGCAGGCTCTGGCTGCTCTAACTATGCTTCACAATGGGGCAGACGGCATCCCTCCCTCCTCTTGGACCCAATTACGACATGGAGCATCAGCTGCAGCCAGGCCAGCCAGTGTTCCAGGGTGGAGAAAAGTCACATGTCTCCCCCAGTGACCCAATGGGGTAGGGTAGGCTGGTGTTGCATGGGTGGGAGGCAGCCGCAGGCCGAGGCACTTGGATGGGGTAGCCAGTGGCCACCAGCTGTTGGCTATCCAATCCAAGTGCCCCTCTGGCCACCTGATCCAAGCACCTCACTAGCCACGCGGCTACCGACTGCAGCCTACCCCCATCCAAACACCTTGCTAGTGGCTGGTGGCCATGTGGCTAGTGAGGTGCTTGGATGGGGTGGCCAGTGAGGCATTTGGATGGGGTGGCCAGCAAGGCACTTGGATCGGGTGGCCAGCGAGGCACTTGGATCGGGTGGCCAGTGAGGCATTTGGATGGGGTGGCTAGTGAGGCATTTGGATGGGGTGGCCAGCAAGGCACTTGGATCGGGTGGCCAGCAAGGCACTTGGATCGGGTGGCCAGCAAGGCACTTGGATGGGTAGGCCACTGAGGGGCTTGGATCAGGTGGCCAGCAAGGTGCTTGGATCAGGTGGCTAGTGAGGTGCTTGAATGGAATGGCCAGTGAGGTGCTTGGATCGGGTGGCCAGCGAGGTGCTTGGATATGGTGGCTAGCGAGGTGTTTGGATGGGGTAGCCAGTGGCTGGTGGCCACTGGCCACACTGTCCAAGCTCCTTGCTAGCCACATGGCCACCAGCCACTAGCGAGGCACTTGGATGGAAGTAGGCCGCAGATGGTGGCCAGCAAAGTGCTCAGATGGGGGTAGGCTGCGGCCGACAGCTGGCGGGGTGCAGGTTGACCACCTTTCCCAGCCTTGCTTCCGTGAGGGCGGCAGTCAGCTTTACTTGCCTGTTCTGCTGCTGGAGCGGTCCGGGGCAGTCCGAGATGGGCATTCAGGAGCAGAGTGGGAGGCTGCCATGTCATAGGCCATGGCAAAGGCAGGAAAGCAGGCTGGAACACGTGGTCAAGGCAAGGGAGATCAAAGAATAGCTGCAGCTATGCCTCGGTGTGTGACTAAGGCAAGCTGTATGACACTGCGAGGCCAATAAATAGTGGTGGGGCAGGGAGGGATGAGGGGCAGGTGAGTCAGCAATTTAACAACCAGTTCGGCTGAACCACTTAGTACCGGCAGAATCCCACCACTGATTAAATGCCTTATAAATATGGGGAAAGAGAAAGTTTAGCAGGCAAAAGGCAAGAATTCTCAGCAATAGAAAAATGACCTGTTCCCAAATTTTGTTGAATTCAAATGGAAACTGGACTTGCAATAATAAATCAGCTCAGCTGTCCCTTGGTGATTATGGGCCGGACCATATGCATTCAAAGCTCATATGGAAACAGCACAAAAGCCAAATGCTAATGTATTACATGGCCTTTCCCTCTAAACAGAATGTGACGATGCCTAAGAAAAGACTTGTTCTTATCTTAAATATTGCTATTCACTGACCACCTGTTTTACTACTTAGTTATTCAACGCACAGACTGACTGAAAATGTACATAAAGAAGCAAATATAGGATATGCATGATACCCTATATATTTCCAGCAATGCATCATATCCTGAGGGCTCCAAGTGAGAAAGCGAGTAATTATTAAATCAAGCTGTATGCAACTAAATTTCATTTTAATGTATGCCGATTCAAAGTGATAATAAAGTTATTATTCTATTCTAAGCCTATGATATAGAAAACACCTAGTTATAATTTTATCTAATTATCCTTTTTGTATGTTCTTTCATTGTGAGAAAATTAAATTAATACTTCTGATATCTCACTTTTTGAGCTGTTGACATGAACAATTTTGCTTTGGTCAATTCAGTTATATTATATAATAATATAGCAATTTTGTAGAAGCGATAATGACTAACCAAAGTGTTCGAATGCATGGCCCTTTTGCTATAATGCCCACAGATGAAGCTCCAGAGCTTAGCAATAGACTAATGAAGTTGTTAAACATACCATGTTTTAATTGTAGTACATGGCTCATTTATCACGGCTCATTGAGCTGTGGTGGTGCAGTGGTTAGAGTGCAGTACTGCAGACTACTTCTACTGACTACTGGCTGCCTGCAATTTGGCAGTTCAAATCTCACTAGGCTCAAGGCTGATTCAGCCTTTCATCCTTCCGAGATGGTAAAAAGTAGACTCAAATTGTTGGGGGTTTTCTTCATGGTAGTTATTTGATTGTTTGCCTGGTGTTAATCCCTGCTTATCTGGGCATTGGCTGTTGGACAGGATGTATTCTGGTCTTTTTGTTTCCTTCCTAGCTTTTTATTGTTTCTTTTGAATGGTGTATAAACATGGTTTATTTCTACATGTCTATTGATGACTGATATGCCTGAATGTCAGCCAAGGATTTCCTAGTGTTTTTGGATTTAGCTTATTTTAGGATGCTCACAGTTGAAATTATGGTTGAGTATATCTATGTGTAGTAACATTAAGGAATTGTTATTGTGTCTTCTGCTGCTAGTTGGTGTTCATATATGTGGGTTGTATAACCTATAGTGTGGGTTGTTTTTCAATAGACTTGCTTTTAAATTTGCCATCATTTTCCCTGTTGATGCAGCTATCCAGGAAAGGTAGAGTGCTCTTGTTATTTTTCTTCTTGGTATGTTTCTTCAGACATTTTATCTATCTGAGTTCTTCAGCAAATTAAAGTTATTCTCAGCAGCAAACCTGTCAAGCATCTTCACTGCCTCCACATTCCAAAGGTTGACTACTTTGCTGAAGTGTTTACCTGATCGTTGCAAAAATCAACAAGCCAGAAAATCATCTGGCTCCATAAATAGTCTTGGATGGAGAATCTTTAGAAGTCCTTTGCTTGTGGATGTCCACAATGCTAATTAAATTATTGGTGACCAGAAATTAGATGTCTATGAAAAAGCATTTATGGAAATGTTCTCTATCTCCAGATCATATTTCCACTATTTTGAAGTAGCAACTACATCTGAAGAGATCCGTCTGTTGGGCTTATAATAATTTTGGATAAACCTATGGTTTTCATAGATGCTATGAAATTTTGAGATGATTCTGACCCGATTGCCATCTTTTGTCTAAGATCCTTTTGATTTCCAAAAATCCCAAGTTTTCTTTCTTTTGAATTGGATGCCCTATTGGAGAAAGGGTAAATGCCTTTCACAGAACTAATATTTGAGAAGAACACAATTAGCCTAATCAAATGTTGTTTCCAGCCCTTAAAACCATCTTTTATGAACTAATTCCATGCTCCTAACATTATTTTTGCCAGATTTAGGTCAAGAGCCTATGAATACTACAATGGAATGATCTGATTCTCATCAAAGCTTATATTTGTGGTATGAGAAGTCATGCAAACTTTTTAGAACTTTAAAAAATTCCCTCTACATATATATTTATATTTTGTAGCTGCCTGAATTGGTTCTGATATCACTGGAGTGATTTTAAAAGAGCAATTTAAATCTTATTTATTTAATTTTTAAATAGACTGATCACTACTAGACACTAAAAATATTTTTTCAGGCAACATATCAATACACCAAAATAATACTTCATTGCTTTTTAGGAATGTTAAAAGTTACCATTATTGCTTTCAATTTATTATCTATGCCAGCATTTCTGATATTATACATAGAATGATTGTCTATTTCTGCCTCTTTCAAATGAGCACAAAGTCGAAAGATTCACTATAAAGCAGTAAAGAAAACCATTATATTCAGCCTGTATTAGAAGCAGTGAAGATTGATAAGAAATTAGACAGTATCGTATAAACTAGATATTTAGTCCTATTGGAAGGGTGAAGGACTAAATCAATACATATGTCTAATTGCTTGCAATGACAAAGTGAACTGCAAAAGAATAAAAAGACTTGCCAATGGACTATATTTGAAAATTCTCTTGAATAAATTAGTTGCTGTCAGAAGTGAATGTTTCTTACAGACATATAATTATTCATAGTGGGTGCCATAATGAAATGCTGAGTGGAGACAAGTTATAGGGAATCTTTAATGAAATAATATATTGGAAGGCTTGGCTGTTTCAAATGGTGGGTATTTGCTATGTAATATAACACTGTCTCCTTTTGAAAACAGTTTAACAGACAGAAGTATTATTTTTCATGTCTCACATTTGTTGTCATTCTCAGAAAAATGTAATTCTAAGTCTGAATATTTTATCTTTTAAAGCATCTTTAATTCTGTACATGAAATAAGTAGATTAAATATTTAAAGATACATAACACTCCTCCTCCCAGAAAACACTTTACCTCTATTTACATATTATTTACATGTTATTTTTCGACGTAGTCACGCAAATAACCTGGGCGCCTCCTGATTCTTTCGGACCTGCGCGGTTCAGTCCTTGGGAGTGGGTTGAGCTGGTCGGAGGGGCTTTTTGCACCGCCCAGCTCTTTCTCTAGGCCATCCGCCCTGGATTACTGCAGGCTCTTTTTCTAGGCCATCCGCCCTGGATTACTTGCAGAGTCGCCCCTGCTGTTTCCAGGGGAACCTGATGGCGCCGCTGGACCTCCGGGACTCAGCTAAGTCTTGCGCCTCCCGGTTAAGGTCAGCTGTGGGTTCAAATAATGTGTGGTCATGGTCTGTTTCATTTAGCTCGGATTGTTCGGCTATTCGTTTCTTATTTGGTCTATATGGCGCCCATACCGGTTGTCTTTAACTCAACCAAGTATGACTTTGGACCGTTGCTTTTATGATTTGCCCTGCCAGCCAACTTGGGCCGTCCCCATAGTTGCGGGCCCACACTGGTCGCCTATGCTCATTTCTCTAGTTTTTCCAGTTCCCCTTGTAACCCTCTGGTGTGTAATGGGATTTAAACGGTCAGTGGGCACCGGAGCTTCCGTCCATCAATAATTCGCTGGGCTTCTGCCTGTTGCAGTGCTGGGGGTTCTATGCTGAACGGCCAGAAAGAAATCTATCTTTGTTTGCCAGTCGCCTGGCTTGAGTCTGACAATGCCTCTTAGCGCCCGGACGGAACGCCTGCAAGGCCATTCGACGCAGGGTGGAAAGGCGCAGAGAGGGCATGTCGGATGCCCTCATCTGCCAAGTATTCCTCAAACTGCTGCCGTGAATTGCGGGCCGTTATCGGATACTAGCGTGTCGGGCAACCCGTGGGTTGCAAATAGGTGCCGAGGGCTGCGATTACTGCCTCGGCTGTCATGGATCTCATGAGAATGATTTCCAACCATTTAGAGAAAGCATCGACCACCACTAGGAATGTTTGGCCGTGGAAGGGGCCGGCAAAATTGATGTGGATTCTTGACCAGGGCCCTTGGGGTTTTTCCCATTCCCTGACCGGGGCCGTTGGGGGTAGTGGTCTGGACTCCTGGCAGGCCAGGCATTTCCTACCCTCTCAGCAATTTCTGAGTCCATTAGTGGCCACCACACATAGCTTCGCTAGCCCTTCATCCTTACGATCCCTGGGTGACCTCGTGGAGGAGGTCCAATACCTTTCCCTCAATTCTCCGGGATCACCACTGATCGCCCCATAGCAGGCACCCCTTGAGCCGAGAGTTCCCCGTTTTTACAAATTCCTTGAAACGCTCGCCGCGCAGCGGGCCACCCTCTTGTACCCAACCAGTACAGTTCTTAAGGTAACGTCCTGCATGATGCCCTAGCCACCTCCTTAGATGTGACTGGGCCAGAGTCCAGAGAGTCAATTAACAGGATGGGCCCCCGAGTGGGGTCCTCGATTGCCCCTGGTAGTGGGCATCTGCTTAATGCATCCGCATGCCCCAAGTCTTTTCCTGGTCGATGCTGCAGCTTGTAGGAGTAAGCAGCCAGAAAGATAGTCCATCTGGTCAATCGGGTGAGAGAGCCACGGGAAGGTCGCCAGCCAATATCCCTAACAGTGGTCTATGGTCAGTAACAATTTCAAAGTCTCTACCAAACACGTATTCATGAAACTTTTTACCCCTGACACTATAGCTAGGGCTTCCTATCCAACTGGCTATAGTTCCTCTCTGGAGGACATTGTTCTGGAATAGAATGCTATTGGGGCTTCTGTGCCATTTGGGAGCCTGTGGCTGAGCACAGCCCCACTCCGTAAGGGGAAGCGCATACTAGAACCAATGGCATTTTGCTGTGGTACTGATTAGCAGGCTATCGCCGAGAGTAGGTTTTTACTGCTTCAAAGCCCTAGCTTCCGACTTTCCCCAAGACCAAGCAGCCTTCTTCCCAGCAACTTATGTAGCGGCTCGGCAACGGTTGCCTTATTTTTAAAAATATTAACCAATCTGTCATCAATTTTATTTTTATTATATTTATCACATTTTAAAACTGCCCATTTCCCTCACAGAGGGACTCTGGCAGTGTACAATAAAATGTTAAAAACATAAAAGCAGTATATAAGATTTAAAAGAGGCAAGCAATCTTTAAAAAATTGTTTAAAAGGTGGAAGGAGGGTTTTCAGGATGCTATCCTGATTTAAAAACAAACAAACAGGCCAGGTAGAACTGAAGGTTATTTATAATAGCTCAAAGTTATTTGGATTAAGTTTTTCAACAGCTTGAATTATTTCTCTGGTCTCCTGGCTGAAAAACACAGACTAAGAGAAACTGATATGAGTGTTCCTTGGAATCATCAGATTCAACCTTTCAGAAATAGAAATAGCACTTAGATTTATATACTGCTTCACAGTGCTTTTATAACCGTCTCTAAGCAATTTATTGAGGTAGCCCACAGCAATCTGGGTTCATTTTACCAACCATGGAAGAATGAAAGGCTGAATCATTCTTGAGCTGCTCAGAATCAAACTCATGAAGTGGGCAGTGAGTTAGGCTGCAGTACTGCATTCTAACCACTGCGCCGCCATGGATCAATACTGTATCAAAATCTTTATTCCAATTTTCTGAACATTTTCTTCTCTTGAGAAAACAGTATTTTTCTATCTTATTCTAAGAAAACTTCTGAATGTATTTTGGAATTTTTTAGTAGTGTTTCTGAATTGAATAGATACTTGTAAGACATCAGATGACACTATTCTTCATAACTAGAAGAAGTCTCATGGGATGAACTGTTGCACAATACAATTCCTATATTTTGGAACTGAAACGAAGTGAGAAACCAGAGAAGCTTTAGGTGGCCAGAAAGATGACTGCATGATGAAAACCAGAGCACACATTTCCAGCTACTGGAAATAGCTTTTAATGTGCAAGTTTACCTTCATGAGACATTCCCTTCTCCTTAAAAAAAGCAAACTAAAATCGATTCTAAAAGGTTTTAAAACATAAAAAAATCAATACAGTTCTAGACAAAATGCAAATTCAGTTCCTTTCGCTGATCTGAAACCAATGATAAGACTGAATTACTGTGGACAGTTGAATGTCTACGGAGAGTCTCAGTCATCCATGTCATGGTTGTCCCAAAGATGCTTCTTCAAAAGGCAGCTGGACTTCATTTTTCCTCAATAGATTCAAGAAGCTTCTTCAGTTCAGTTCAGTTCAGTTCAGTTCTGAATGAGTTGGGACAGTTGAAATCTTAAGAAGCAGCACAGCAGTTTCATATTTGGACATATATGTTGGGACACAATAAGTTATAAGCTGAACCTGGAATTGTGGGAAGCAGGAGCATGGGGAATTTACTTTCACTTGCTTCCTATGTTTGTCATCCCAGTTCTGCAGTTAATATCAATATTCAACAATCATTTTATGGCCTTATACATGATAATTTCACAAAGAAAGTCAGATTAGGTGATCTGTCGATTAAGTGAGCCTATATTTTTGTTTTATTTTGTTTGTTTTACTTATTCCCAGACTCTTATGGGAGAACTGAAGTTAAGATATAGTATGCCCACTGCATTTCCATGGTCAGCTAAACTGCTAAGAGTATCTATGTCAAAGGAAATCAGATTGGTTTCAAATGGCTGTTCTTGATAAACATATGCTGGCAATGCAATGTGTTGTTTTCTAAAATGCTCATAAACTGACTTTTTAATAATTTGTTTTAATTTTTTGTCCACCGTTAATATAAGCTGACCCATCTTGTTTTACAGGGGTGACGATTGGCGTCTCCCATTTGGCATGGTCGACTGGTACCAATATCCCCTGCCTTATTAACTTGTCTATCTCCCTATCAATCTTGGGCTTCAGGGCAAAAGGTACCTCCTTGCTTTTATATAGGGGCTACCTGGGGTCTAGATTAAAGGAAATAGGGGTCCCCTTGTACTTGCCCAGGCAGTCCTTGAACACATCTTCGAATTCACTCATGAGTGCATCTTTCAGGTTACAGTCACTTCTGTAGATGCCAGTCACTCCCATGCCCAATGCACGGAACCAGTCTAGTCCCAACAAACTTGGCAGGGTCCTTCGACGATCGTGATGGGCAGGGTCTTCTTGTGTGGTCCGTAATCGACTCGGACGGAGGTGGTCCTCGAACAGGGATGCGATTCCCTTGGTAGTCGTGGACTCGTAGCCGCTTGTGTTTGCAGGTGGCGTTTGCGACTTTGGGCAAAGCTTTCGCAAAAGTGTCCCAGGACATGATTGTGATCGCTGACCCGTGTCCACTTCTAGTCGGCACGGCACTCCTTCTATTTTGGGTTTGGTGAAGATTTCTTCCACCTGGTTGAGGCGCGCCTATGATCACAGTCGCTCGATTCAAGTTCGCGCTTTTTGTTTGAGCCAATCACGGGTCGCCTTGCCGATCCCGCGCTCTGATTGGTTGGTTTGAATTTTCGGCGGAAGGTTGGGGTGCTCGACAGACTTGAGCCAGGTGCCCTTCTTCTCGCGCCGACATGTAGCGCCCTTGAACTTGCATGTTGGCGCTGGTGTTGCCCTCCGCAACTTCCGTGATCCTCCGGTCGTCTTTGCCCGTCTCTCGTTCGACAAACCCCTTCCTCATCCTCACCGGTGTACTGGGGGTTGGTCTTTGGGACACAATAAGTTATAAGCTGAACCTGGAATTGTGGGAAGCAGGAGCATGGGGAATTTACTTTCACTTGCTTCCTATGTTTGTCATCCCAGTTCTGCAGTTAATATCAATATTCAACAATCATTTTATGGCCTTATACATGATAATTTCACAAAGAAAGTCAGATTAGGTGATCTGTCGATTAAGTGAGCCTATATTTTTGTTTTATTTTGTTTTGTTTTACTTATTCCCAGACTCTTATGGGAGAACTGAAGTTAAGATATAGTATGCCCACTGCATTTCCATGGTCAGCTAAACTGCTAAGAGTATCTATGTCAAAGGAAATCAGATTGGTTTCAAATGGCTGTTCTTGATAAACATATGCTGGCAATGCAATGTGTTGTTTTCTAAAATGCTCATAAACTGACTTTTTAATAATTTGTTTTAATTTTTTGTCCACCGTTAATATAAGCTGACCCATCTTTAATTATCTCAATTTCCCTTTTTCTATTTTATTGATTATGTTTGATAATTTCTTGGTGTTTGACAATAAATCATTAAAGTAAATATAATAATGCAGGGATAGAAATGGAATGTATTCTCTTCCTTTCTTGAGATTATTTTAGAAAGATTTACACTATGAGCTTTCTTACAATAAATTTCATGTGATGGGGAATCACACTGCTTTCCAAAGATTTGCTGATTCTGAAATGGACTTTAGTTCTTTCTTTCACTAGACTATTTCCCCTTCTGCCTCTGCATTCTTTCTTCTTAAGTTGCTGGCAGCTCTTCATTTTTCTCTTCTTTGTTCAAAAAAGTAATCAATAGCAAGATTTACCTCTTTACTTTTCTTCCTTAATGGTTTGATTTTCTTCAAAACCAGCTTTCAGTTGCTTATTGCTTATTGATTTTTAACAAAGCCATTCCATTGGCCCTTTAAGGGCTTTAAGAGATCAGAACCAACGTAGTAGTTGTTTCTAAGGATTCCTCCTATAACATTAATAAAACTTGTAGGATTTTCATCTCCTATAGTTTCATGCAATAATGTACAGATTGTTTTAGCCATTTCTATTTACAGATTAGTTCTTTGCAGGGATATGTTTCTATGTGGAATTCAACATATGCAGACTAAAGACAAATCCCTCTGTCCAAGTCATACTACCATACGACAAATAACAGTCATCCACTAGTGTAACTGTCGGTACCAGGGAAATTACATATGTATGTAAACATTCTTCATAAAGTCATGTTCTGCACTGGAAAGTTCTAGCTCACATGGAAATTTTCATGCAGATCTTACAGTTTTCTACTGCTGGTAGTTGCAATGTATTGTGAATGATTGGCTTTTAAAAGAAAGAGATGAAAGGAATTCTTACTGTACTATACTAAATTCTACACAAGAAGTATTTACCAAAAAAAAGCTTTTATTTCTCCTTCATCTGATTGATACTTAACTACATTGTAACTTTCTTGTCAGATCCCATAGATCTCAGGAAAAAATTCTTATCAAGCTACTATCACCAGTCAAAGAAATGCAACCCAGAAGGGAAATCTCTACACTTCTTTGTTATTATTTTGTTATTGAGTATAATATGGGTAAAAGATGGGATAATAAAAATAATATTTTGTGCTTTTACTTTTACATTTACTTCTATGCCCCTCTTCTTTCACTAAGAGATTATGGGATACTTATGTTTTCTTTCTTCCACTTATCTTCATGACATCTAGAGTGGCTACAGGACCACTTTACAGAGGAGAATTCTCTGTTTGAAGGCATCTATCTAGTCTAAGTCTAGAGGGGCCATTGACAATTTAACAATGGCAATATACAGAAGGACACTTTAAAAAATTTAAAAGACACTTTTAGAAATTAATTGTTATAGTTTACTTCACAATGCAGTCCAGGGGTGAAATTCAGCCAGTTCTATCCGGCTTGGGCAAACTGTAGCGGTGGCTGTGGGAGACTCTGCCACCCGTGTTGACATCATGATATCACTTTTTTGTGACAATTTTAAGCCTCTACGCATGCACAGAAGGTTTGCGCATGTGCAGAAGGCTTTGTGCATGTGTGGACGATGCTGCGTGTGAGCGAGCGCATGTGTGACATGCGCACATTTGTGAACTGGTAGGGAAGGTATAAGTGAATTTCATCCCTGCCCTAGTCCTTCTTTTCATTAAACTAGACATATCAATTCCTACAACTGTACTTCATAAATTTTAGACTTCAGTTCCTTAATCATCTTTGTTGCTCTTCTCTGTATTCTTTCTAGATGCTCAACATCTTTTTTATATTGTGGGGACCCAAACTGGATATAGTATTCCAAGTGTGGTTTCCATTGCAATCTCCCTTTTATGACAAGTAGTATCTTCTTTCTATCCAATATACTGATTCTCTAACTATGTACAGTATGAATGTATGGATGACTTAATGTTGGGAACATGTGAGCTTTAAAAAAGTCCAGGTACCCTAGATCTGAGGATGCCTACTGACACATGCTTTAAGTAAAGTCAAGTGTGTGTATATTTGATGCTATACATTAACAATGTTGCCTACTACAACTGCCTAGCGTCAAAAAACATTGCATTTTATACTTTTTATTTAATTTTAACTGTTAACCACTGGCTTTCGAGGCATTATGGAAATTTAAGACTACAGTGGTTATTCATCAAGCTTCCTTTTTCCTATAAAAAGGTCAAAAATATAATACATTTATATATTAATAAAATATGGAGAAAGATTGACATATTCTCAGAGAGGCATGCTAAATAATTATAACAGTTTTTAACAGTATGTAATCCATTCTGTGAATTGCAGTACAAAACAAATGAAAAAATGAAGTGGAATGGAAAATATAGGGACAAAACTATGTGACATGTATTCTCTGATTATTTCACTGAGAGCTTTATTTTATTATGAATTTTTTCAGACTGAACAAAAGATTTGGAATGTAATAGGGAGGAAAAAAAGCCAACCTTTAAACTGCTATCAACTGAAAATCATTTTCAAGCTATTATCTTTTCTGATTTATAAAACCTTACAAATACGCATGTTTAATTACTTGGGAAGGCAAAATAGCAGAGAAGAGAATGATTTTAAGTGGAATATTCAGCTGCCCTTTTCCCAATCTTCAGCTTCCTACTCTACCATCTTTTGTTCATTCTCCTCAACTAATTTACATAAGAAAAGAAAGCAGGGTCTCTGAGCTACATTATACTAATTTCCATCCACTGCTCCACCATCCATCTTATATTTAAATTATTTAATGAACATACAGAATCCAAATACATTAAATCTATAAACCTAAACATTTCAGGACAGACCCAAAATCAAATTAACAATAGGGAATAGCAGAAAAAATATGGAGATCTTTACCAGTGGTGAAATCCTACTGGTTCAGGCAAACTACTGGTTTGGCAAAACTACTGGTTTGGCAAACTGGTAGTTAAAAAAAAGCTGCCAGTTGGTCCGAACTGGTATTTCTGACGATCAGCTGCGCGACATGATTTAAAATCCTGCTTTCTAGTGAATCTAAATTGTGTGACACAGCTGTTCCCACCCTCTGTTCTGTTTACCTTCCCAAGCTTCCTTTTTCCATGCAGAGCACAAGTTTGCTGTGTACTGCGCATGCACGCAGCGTGCATTTTGTACGCACCACACATGCGCAAGCAGTGAACTGGTGGCAAACTGGGAAGATTTCACCACTGATCTTAACCATCTTAACCATTATTTCATCATGCGGGACTAGCCTAAGTGTAATTTTTTAATTATAATTTTAATATGGGTTTTATGTCAGTCTATGACCGTTTTAATTGATTCGGCCTACTAAATATTTGTTTTTAATTCTTTTTAAATTTGTTATTTGTATTTTGTGTTTTAATATGGCTGTAAACCGCCCTGAGTCCTTCGGGAGAAGGGCGGTATAGAAATTAAATTATAAATAAATAAATAAATAAATATTAAATCAATAAATGCACTGAAGATAATTTGCATTTACTCTCTAATAAGTATGTGTAGAATTGCAGATGAAAACCTTCATTAAATTATATTAGGATTTCTAGCTATGGGCAAAAATGAAGAATGTTTTTAGTAATTGAGCTGAGACCTGAATTACTTAGTAAGTTAGGAAACAGATAGCAACTATCTTATTCAGACTCTGGCAATAGTTGTTGAATCCTCACTAACATCTATAATCTATTGGTAAATTCCAAAGTTTCACTTCCATAGCCACAGTATTATATCTGCATTAATATTAAAGAAGGAAAAACTAACACATAACAAATACATTAATAATTGCTGTATTGACCACTACCCACAGAGATGAATTGGGATGTTGTTTCCCCTGCATTCTATTCTCCAGGAAAAAAGCTGAATTTTATGTAAAATATAAACTCAGTCTCAGCATGGAACATTAAGCTGTGAATTAG
Organism: Ahaetulla prasina; assembly: GCF_028640845.1. Lineage (NCBI taxonomy): Eukaryota > Metazoa > Chordata > Lepidosauria > Squamata > Colubridae > Ahaetulla > Ahaetulla prasina. The sequence continues at coordinate 47,976,788 of NC_080541.1, read as the reverse complement.
AAGCATTTGCATCCCGCTGTGTTTCTTAGTGGTCACAAACTATGAAATTCTTAGTGTCTTGAACATTCAATTTAAAATGCAAGAAAGATCATGTTTCTCTGTGGAAAATGATTGCTGACTGTCCATTTAACTACAATGTATTATGTGGTTTCCAATCCAGCAACAAAAGACTCTTAAGAGATGCTAGGTAAAATCCAGAATTAGTTGATTTAATGCATTAGACATAAATCTTATTGATTTACAATCCCACTGACTTTGATGAAAAGCTATTTATCATCTCAATTGGGATCCAATCTACGCTTGATCTATTAGCAATTCCAGGAAAATCCACAACAGATAGAGTATTTCTAATATTGGTGATCACAAGTTATTTAATATTTTAAGTATAGAATTAATAGCTAAAACTATTTTTTCTGTGAAACTTTAGATGTTTTTATGAAAAAAAGAAAATGCCCATTCAAACATATGTGCCAAATTTAAAAATCTATAGGAAAATATTTGCAAATCCAAGAATGTTGAACTTTTGAATGAAGGCAAATATACATGACCCAGGATAATGTTGCAGGATCAAATCTCTGTTAGTCACTGAGACCAGAAGTTTAGTCTTCCAAGCATTTGGACTTGTGCTGGAGCCCATCCTCAGGGAACTTCTCTCTCACTACATTCTCTCATCACAGTCTGGTGAGAGAAATTCTCTGAGGATGGGATCCAGCATGAGTCTGTAAAGTTGGAAGACTAAATCTCTAGTCCTAGTGAATTGGATTCTGCAACTTGAACTTTGCTTTTAAAATGAATCACAGACAAAGCTTTAACTGGACTTTTATCTATTACAAATTTCAGATTTCACTGCTATGTATATATGTATTTATGTATGCATGTATGTTTCACACACACACACAGATACATACTGTACATACATACATACATACATACATACATACATACTGGTAGACACACACACACACATTCTCCACTGCACTAAACATTAGAGAAAACAACCTTCCATTACACCCTCCTTCAACAGGGGGAGCAGGATGACCCGTTGCAGGGACGAGCTGAGGAGTTTAGTGGTTATCTATACGATAAAATCGTTCAGCTTCGGGACGGTCTGGACCAAAATTGGGTAGATCCAGGTGAGACGTTGAAGGGCGGTCTTGTTGAGATTGTTTGGGATGAGTTTGACCCTGTGGCTCCTGAGGACATGGACAGGTTGCTGGGTAGGTTGAACGCAACCACGTGTTTACTGGACCCGTGCCCCTCCTGGTTGGTACTGGCCACTCAGGAGGTGACACGGGGCTGGCTCCAGGAGATTACGAATGCTTCTTTGGTGGAGGGGGTCTTTCCCGCCGCCTCAAGAAGCCTTCCCTGGACCCAGCTGTTTTAGGTAATTATCGTCCAGTCTCCAACCTTCGTTTCGCGGCGAAGGTTGTAGAGAGTGTGGTGGCATGTCAATTACCCCAGTACCTGGATGAAACTGTCTATCTAGACCCGTTCCAGTCCAGCTTCCGACCCGGATACAGCACTGAGACGGCTTTGGTCGCGTTGGTGGATGATCTCTGGAGGGCCAGGGATAGGGGTTATTCCTCTGCCTTGGTCCTATTAGACCTCTCAGCGGCTTTTGATACCATCGACCATGGTATCCTGCTGCACCGGTTGGAAGGATTGGGGGTGGGAGGCACCATTTTTCGGTGGTTCTCCTCCTATCTCTCCGATCGGTCGCAGACGGTGTTGACAGGGGGGCAGAGGTCGGCCCCGAGGCATCTCACTTGTGGGGTGCCGCAGGGGTCGATTCTCTCACCCCTTCTGTTCAACATCTATATGAAGCCGCTGGGTGAGATCATCAGTGGTTTCGGTGTGAGGTACCAGCTGTACGCTGATGACACCCAGCTGTACTTTTCCACACCGGACCACCCCAACGAAGCTATCGAAGTGTTGTCCCGGTGTCTGGAAGCCGTACGGGTCTGGATGGGGAGAAACAGGCTCAAGCTCAATCCCTCCAAGACAGAGTGGCTGTGGATGCTGGCATCCCGGTACAGTCAGCTGCAGCCATGGCTGACTGTTGGTGGCGAGTCATTGGCCCCGATGGAGAGGGTGCACAACTTGGGCGTTCTCCTGGATGAACGGCTGTCCTTTGAAGATCATTTGGCGGCCGTCTCCAGGAGAGCTTTTTACCAGGTCCGCCTGGTTCGCCAGTTGCGCCCCTTTCGAGACCGGGATGCCCTATGCACGGTCACTCACGCTCTCGTGACGTCTCGTCTGGATTACTGCAATGCTCTCTACATGGGGCTCCCCTTGAAGTGCACCCGGAGCCTCCAGTTAGTTCAGAATGCGGCTGCGCGGGTGATAGAGGGAGCCCCTCGTGGCTCCCATGTGACACCTCTCCTGCGCAGACTGCACTGGCTACCTGTGGTCTTCCGGGTGCGCTTCAAGGTTTTGGTGACTATCTTCAAAGCGCTCCATGGCATAGGGCCGGGATACTTACGGGACCGTCTGCTGCTACCGAATACCTCTCACCGACCCGTGCGCTCTCACAGAGAGGGACTCCTCGGGGTGCCGTTGGCCAGACAGTGCCGGCTGGCAACACCCAGGGGAAGGGCCTTCTCTGTGGGGGCTCCCACCCTCTGGAACGAGCTTCCCCCAGGACTTCGCCAACTTCCCGACCTCTGAACCTTTCGCCGCGAGCTTAAGACACATCTATTTATTTGCACAGGACTGGACTAGATTTTAAATTCAAATTGGTTTTAATGGGGATTTTATTATTTTTATTATTATTTTAATTATTCGACCAATTATAATAAGTTTTTTAATGGATGTTTTATTTGTATTTATATGTATGTTTTATCTGGTTGTGAACCGCCCTGAGTCCCTAGGGAGATAGGGCGGTATAAAAATATGAAAAATAAATAAATAAAATAAAATAAATAAAATAACTCCTATAAATCTCATCCTCATTATATATTACAATGAGGGGTTGTCCTCATTATATATTACAGAATAAAGGAATTTGGAAGATATCAAAGCTTTCAGAGAGTGCAATATTTTATTTAATGTATTTATTAATAAATACACATTAAGGACGTACAAGTTTCTATGCACTTTTAGATTCATAAAAATATTAATGTTAATTTTTAATGTTTCCATATTTTCATCCAAGTCAGATCTACCAGATTTATGGATTTTATTTTATGTGGAATTCAATAGAAAATTTAATGAAAATAACCAAAATATCATAACTGAGAAATTATGTGAAATGCAGAAGAGTCTATTCTAATTAGGAAACAGTTAGATTAACTGTTAGTGCTACAGAGTAGGTTGTAAGAGTAATGAAATGTAGCTATTCATATTCTGGCAAGTGTTCAAAAAGCAAACCCTCTATCTGCAGGTGTAACATAAAATGTTAGTGTAAATATAGAACATGCAGACTAATTACATTTGGAAATGACAGTACTATTTTGATATCCTTCAAATTTCAACAAAACTCAAAATTATTAGTAGGTTACTCTTGAAAGTATCTGCATCATTTCTTGTTGTTTCTTTTAAAAACTCCTGGGATAGTATGGACAAGTTCTTGCAGTCATAAATTATTTAATGTATGTCCAAGTCAGTGGGTTTCAAAACCCAAGTGAGCAAACACAACCATGCAGGTCCCTAGGGAACACACAAACACACATACACACTCATACTCACTCTCAAAAGCTAGTACTCACTGCTCTCTACTCCACTCTTTCCCACTTTTACTACATCTAATCCTACTGTTCTTCAATATTACTTCTTATGTGTCCCACTGCTTGTGAACAGTATTGTTCTATTTGCTTTACGCTGCTTTGTGAACACACATTGACATTACTGCACCCAGCTGCTTCTCTGCCCATCTTTCTAGCCACAGTTGCTGTACTAGCTAGAAAGAGGACTTAAAGGGACAAGATAGCAACAGCACCCACCCAGCCATTTAGTAGACAGCCTTGACTTCTTACAGCATTTGTTTGCCTAAAATAGAACTAGACTTTATAATCTCTTGGTTTCTAGCTTGATGCCTTAACCCCGGGCACCAAACTGACTGCATGATCTTGGTAATAAGAAATATTGGAAGCAAATCTTATATTGCTTTGTGATCCAATCACAAAGAACTAAGGAACATAATAGAGAAGAAAGTGAAAGGTGTTTTTTGATATCAAAGGACAAAATACCATCAAAAGGTCTGCATTCCAAAACTGAATTAAAATGCTTCAAATCATGTTGAACAGTACATGTGGGATTTAGTATGTAATGACCAATTGCAGGATTCACCCTATGGCAATGCTGCTTTTTCCTAAAGAACAAACTTTTCTTACCCAGAGTTTTCAACATAAAGTGAACCACTTCTTCTGGAATTCTTGGTTATTTTCTGCTAACGAAAAGGACAAAAATCTGTAATTTAAGAATGCACCTAGACTAGACATAAAGTTACAGTTCAAGAGAATAATTTTCACTGTCAATCCCCGGTTGTTGATGTTAGGAAACACACTTCCTTTTTTTCTTAATTAAGAACTAAATGGGCCAATGACTTTAAGCATGATACCAGCTTGATAACAGACAAATAGATGTTAAGCATCCCGGACTATCTTAGCTGAAATTTAGAAAGTGTTTGTGCTCTAAGAGTTGAAAGAGCAAATTACTTTTTTTCCTTTTTAAAATTTTCTTTAAGCGTTGAGACTGCATGGCGCTAACAGGCAGACATAAAAGATGAGAGCAAATTTCTTACTGTGCTTTATTTTGTATCTCATAGCTGGTTCCATTGATCTTATGATCAAAGATCACTGAAATTAGAATTTACAAAGATCTCATGATGTAAGCAAGTGAAAAATCTACAACTTATAAATTATAGAATAAAATGGGCCTATCATATTTACACAACTCCAGTTACTGGTGGAGATCAGCAGTCTTTCAATTAAACTCATAACTAAAATGTAGTATTACAATTAAGCACTAGATTCCTCATCACAGAACACACATATAGGTTGATCTTGCCCTCACACAGATCAATTAGCAATTTCATTTGTTCACTTTCCCTTAATATAGTGTCTATGAAAGCATTGTTTTCTCATAAACAGCAAGTATTCAGAGAAAATCAGATTGTCTGTCCATATGATTTTCTTGGTTATTATTTTATTTAATATCAACACATTGTTTTAATTTATTTCATAATTTATTTCATTTTAAAAATTTGAATGTATCATTTTAACTACAAAAATGTCTAGACTCACATACTGTGGATGGGTGGAAAAGAAGTGTGAGAAATTTGAGGTATGAAAATTGATTTTAGACTGAGCCTTGAATTAGTTCTCTAAGATATAAATCATGTTATCTACTTCCTGCCTCCTAAATAACATAATGTCATGTTCCAACACACACACCCAAACAAATACAGGCTTGACACATAGTGGAAGAACAATAATGGACCACGAAGAGCAGAAATTCTTAACTTAATATCTAGTCCAATACTTGTAAGTTCTGAAAACTGTAAGTGTCTCACAACTATCACTTTCAACTTCTAATGTAGTATGAGAAACATTCTCACCTTACCTGACACCAAATGCATCCAGAACTAACATACATTACTGAAGAAATGATTTAAAAGTTCCATTACTGCAAGGCTACATTTTCTTTAAAAAGCCATGGAATTCTAATATTCAATTAGCTGAGTTTTCACAAAGACATGAGAATGCAGTAGAAGAACAGCCTTATGTTTCCTTGCCATGCTCCATTATCAAGCCAATTTTCACATAGGGCCGAACTTAAGTTAGCTAAATCTTGGGTTGGCAAAAATTGTGAAAAGTTGTAAATTGGAAAAAGTTGTAAAGGCAGCTGCCTAGAAGAGGCATGACTCAAATTTATCAGAGCAGAAAGAATTAGAGATAATTCTTGAGTTAAAATATTCCCCCTTCCTACAAAACAGAAAAGAAAACAAATTGCAGATAGTTTGTTCAGATATCCAGAGGTTTAATAAATTTACAACATAACCTAAATCGGATGTTTCTATTTTTTTTCTATTTTGGTTTTTTGCCATTCTAGTGTTCTGCTGCCAGTCAATGAAATTAACATCCATTTTGGTAGTTGTCAATGACAATCCAAAATAGAAAATAACATTTTCTTTTTTTTAATCAAGTATTTTTCTGCTCTTCTACAGTTTTTACTTGTAACCATAAGATAATGCCTACTTCTGAAAAGGAAAAGGAAAATAAAGTTATATAATTTCTTTGTTCTGAATGAATGACTTTATACTTAGTATAAAGTACTAAAGCACTCTTGCTTTGTGAGACCAAGTGCTATTTCATTTTTGTAATGAAAAAAATTATTTCAGCAGAGACATATTTTTGATTTGACTAGAATAATTTGTGCATTACTTACCTCTTGCTTGAACTACTGCAACGTGCTTCACAGGTAGGTGCCCTTGAGGAACATTCAGAAGCTATAAATGGTCTAGAATGCAGTGGATCAAGTAAGCATGGGCCCATTACTACTACCATGTTTTCCCAAAAATAAGACCTTCATCCACTGACTCACCTCACTTGTGCACGTCGCCCCCGGCCTTTTTTTCACTGTCAGAGGCCTTCAGGAACTTCTTCGTCCGAACAAGACCAGCAAGGCTTTCCTGCAACCGATAACAGAGCTCCAGATCGATCTGGAGTTCTCTTATCAGCTAAAGAAGGCTTTAGGAAAGGCCTCTGTAGCCAATAACAGAGCTCCGGATCAGTTCGGAGCTCTGTTATTGGCTACAGAGGCTTTCAGGAAAACCTTGCCGGCTGCAGCAAAAGAAATGGGTGAGGCCTGGCTGCAACTGTCAAAAGGTAAGTAGTAGGGTAGCTCCACACACAACCCCATCCCCACCATAGCTTAATTTTTGCCTGTGTGCCCTGGATTAGATGGGGTCTTAATTAGGGTTTATTTTGGGCACATGTGTAAAAATCAAGGTAGGACTTACTTTCTGAGTAGGTCGTATTTTTGAGGAAACATGGTACTTGAAAAACTGCACTGATTGTCAGCTGTCTTTCATTTGCAATTCAAGGTGCTGGTTGTCAATTTTAAAAAAGTATGTGGCTCAGAACCTGGATATCTATGAAACTACCTATTTCTAATTGTATCCACCAATCCAATAGGTATCTGGTACAACAGGTTCTTCCACATTCCTTCTTGGAGGAAACCTCACTAAAGTCTTCTCAATTGCTGCCCCTTCTGTGGAAAAACATTATCCAGCATTCTGATTTCTAAGGTTATTCAAACTCAACTGGGAGGTGGTCATGTTATTTCATCTGGATTGAGTGTTTCCAATGGTCATATATGTACATTAACTAACTATTTTTGTGTTTCAATCTAATTTACAGGTGTCTGGTATATGTTCAATTCACAGTCACCAGCAACAAATTGGAATAGCGTGTAAATTAATAAATGAATAATAAATAGGCATAGTAATTATTGCAATCACCTCATCAATTTTTACTTTTTTAGTATCTTAATAATTTTAGACATATAACTTGCCTTTTTACTGCAGTTACATACAGAGATTAAATTATTCCCCATGCAGTCATTGCCTGCTTAGATTCTTGCTAATATATTTGAGAAAGTTGGGTACTTTGTGCCATTATGCAACCATGTTTTATTTAAATGTCAATGTTACTGAAGTATTTTAAACCTTTCCATGTGAACATCAAATGCTCTCCTATTCTGTAATTCATTTGCTTATACATTCGTAAGCACTAATCAAGAGAGCTGCAAAAATATCCAAGAAGAGGGGAAAATGTGGTAGCAGGATGATAGATAAACCTAAAAGCAAGCAAAGGATTATTGATTACTTTCAAACTCTCTGCTTACAAAGCTCTCTTCAAGAACCCTGCAAATGAAATTTCTTCTTATCAGTTTACTATGCAGGCTCCAAAGAGACTGCAATGAAAGTCTCATTACAGAGGGTGAACAGTTCAAATTCCCCATCCACACTCCTGAATAAGCCTGACTATCCATCAAGCAGGAAACTGAAGATCTCTGCATGCCTGTATTGAATACCTAGCACTAAAACCGTTGGAGTCCACACATAATGATGGCTCATTTCACAGAAATGAAAACTGATAATAGTGTTCTCTCTGTTTATTGCCCTTTGCTATGATTTTTATAGGTAAAATGTACACTTAGAGCTGAGTGGATTACTGAGTAGTGCTTTAGGAAAATATGCAATTAAGATAACCTTTCAAGCCAAAAGCAATTCATTTTCATCAAACTTTGTATTACTCTCCCTCCCATGGGCAGGCTACAGTAGTTACAGATAGATAGCCTGATAGATAAATACTATATCTTTAGAGTCACTCTGCTGTTTGAATAGAGTTCCTTTTCACTGAATTTGGAGTGACAAAATGAAGGCTCATGAACTTGGAATCTTTCCAGCACTGGACTCAGAGAATTTTAAAAGTGAATAACTAATACAAAATAGCTATGCAATACAGGGAAGAGAAAAAACTTCATATCCAGTATTTTACTCTTTAAATCCTGGCATTTGATTATAGGGTCTTTCTTCAGTAGAGCAGCTGTCAAAGTATAAATAATGAAGAACATGATCAAAACCAACCAAATCAGAGTATCTATTTTCAAGCACAAATCAGTACTTGAAGTGTGTTTCTTGAATACTGATACTATAGTACAAATGACTTTAAAAACCAGGAAGAATATTAAAACATTAGGCAATCAAGTATCTAAGTACTAGCAATATGTATGTCATTCTATAGCCAGCTATGATGATTGGAACAAGCTCTCAGAGGCCCTTTAACTATCTATTGAATCTCACTGAATATAAGTATCTTTATTCATTCTGACAATGGATTGTACAGATGAATTATTAAAATGAAGAAATCAGTTCTAAGAAAGTAATAATAATTCAATTCAAGTTATGATTATTTCATAACTATGGGAAAATTACTTTTAGAAGAATTCCATCAAGAATACATGAATCTGAAAATGCTTTTCTGGAATGAGTTGTCAGTGAAATTTGTGCAGAGATATTTTGATGGATTGAATCTGTCTTGATTTAATTCTTACATTTACTGCTACTATATTTGCTATCACAGATGAAATATTTTTCGGATGCCTAGATTTATTTTTGAGTATAAAATAAAGTATAGTATATACTTTATGAGTATATTTTTGAGTATAACATCATATCTGACTTTATACATTTAACTTGAAATATTTTGCCTCCTTGTTTTATTCATGCTTACTATATTGATTTTCTCATCACACTACTCTCTTTTCTGCAATATGGTTTGCAATCCTTTCTACATGTTTATCAAAACAATCTATCTTATGAGGACTAAATGAAAAAAATTATATGTTTTGAAAAATGTTTTATCAATTAATTGTTTCTTTGGGTATGTACTTCATGTGGTGAGAGATGGATTCATGCAATTAGTTTTTGTAATAAAATTAAAGTATAAACTTTCATAATTTTGCATTTCTGTTTTATTGTAATGATTTTCATGCTGCTTTCAATCAAGAAAAGCACATTTTAATAATAAAGACAAGTAGTTATTAATGGGACTTGCAACAAAATGTTGCAGACTGGAGAATTTGTGCTCATGATTCCAACCACCCATGAGTTTCTTTTATTTTACTCCAAAATCTGCTTTCTGTCTCTTCTGCCAAAGTTTTATACTTGTTTTGTACATCTCTATGTGTTACCCTGAAACTGCCATTTGATGTAGCTATTTATTTGCATGTGGTTGAATAAAATCAAAACTTGTAAACTAGTACAGCTCAAAGTATGAAACTTTGTTACAAACCAAATTTCAGACTTCCATTTAGTAAAACTCTTTGAATGGTCAACTGATGTCTGAAGTATTACAAGAAATCTTATAGAATTCAATCTAATTCATCTCAGACTTACCAATGCCCTTATTCTTATAACAAGATAACGTATGTTGTGCATGCTGTGTATTTATGAAACAGAGCAACCAGAATAATATTAATAAAATCATTATTCACTTCCTAGGTATTCTTATTTATTTAATATTATGACCCTAAAACTGAGCATCATTGTTTCAGGCACAACTAATATTTCCAGAGGCATTTGTAATTGAATATCCGGTCAATATAATGATGAATTATTGTTTTGAAACCTCAAAATTACTTACTAAATTAATCTTACACTGATCTATTACGCCATATTTTTGACTCTGAGTAAAAAGTAGTCCAAATGGCAACAGTTATAAGTGATAAACTGTAGACACTTTTGCAAAAACAATTTAATTGCATTCATCAACTCATCTGAATAAGCACATCTGCAGTGATAATAATGCCATTATTTTTGTTAGGAGGTTTGTTGTAATGTTTGTCACTACTCTCTAAATGGAGCTAGAATTTCAGTATAGGTAGAATAACAAGTTTAAATGGGATCTGTGTCATCTGACAACAAGCAATCTAACTACAGGAGTTGGCAGGCTCCTTTAGCTGATAGTAATTAGCTGATTTGATGTCACTAAACAGGGGTGCCTAGTCTGTTACTCTAAACTCTAGAGCCATTTCTGCTCTCAAAAGCCTGCTACAGCTTCCAGAGAACAATGCTTAAAAGTTATGACTAAAGTGCAACTTCTATTGTGACATAGTATTTCTCAATTTCAATCAAGTTTAACATGTGTGGACTTCAACTCCCAAAACTCTTCAACCAGCATTGGGAGATTAGGCTCACACATATTAAAATTGCTGAAATTGAGAAATAGTGATATAACAGAAAAGGCAATATTAAATATACTACTGAAGACTAGTAGTATTTACATTTTAACTAACGTGCATTAAATGTAAAGATTACCTCAGTCTATCACTAGCCAGCAGCCAATATATAACCACTATTAAAGTTACCTGTCTGTATGTCCAAAATAGTGTTTTCCAGCTTGTGCCAGTTCAAGTTGTGCTGTCTGTTCACATCTTGAATTTCAAATTTCGTATAAGAAAATCCTTCAATTGTAAATGGCTACTGCAATGACAAATGTCCCTACCCCCTGGACCCTGGTCATAGCTCTCCACTGTTGTTTGTATTTTATTTTTACAAGTTTGCCAGGAGCACGGTGACTTGAGTGATAGGAACGTTGGGCAGGAGTTCAAGACCCAAGAACTTCTGTGAGGCAGGATTAAGCTCTCCTTTACTACAACTCCTGCTGGGGCATCCCAAGGATAACAATGATGTCATCAGCTAATCCTTTCAACCTGGAAGTACCTCAATATTTCTGACTTACATACAAGTTTGCCATTAGAATAGTTAAAAGCTGCTTAAAAATAAACTAGTTAATGATGTACAGTGCTATAATGTACTGCTTTTGTACTACTCTTTTGTACTACTCTTCTTTAGGTGGCATTGACAAGAATTCTGCCATTTTTCTTTTCAGAAAAACTAGAATTACAAGAACATGGTAAAATTGTCCCTTTCTTTCCGCCCCCTGTTTTAACTTGTGTGCATTGGGAGGATAAAGAAGCAAGAGAATTCTCATATGAAGGGTGGAGGTAAACACAAGTCTGAGACCCCTGATATAGAGTGCAACCCTCACTCTGAAGCAAAGGAAATTTGGAAAGTGATTTCTTCACCCGGCTTCATTTTCAGCAGGTTTACAATGGCTTCAGGTTGCAGTATAGAAAAGTTATTACTCCTTTTTTGGAATAGGCCAGTAATTCAGATTTATTTGTTACATTATATATACCCTTTTTGTAGAAACTCAGAATACATAATCATGAACTCAATATACATAATCTTTTATTTTCCATTTTTCTCCATAATAGATTTGGTTCGGGCTGTATCAACAGAGTAGATGGACCAAGTTAGTTTTCGCATACAAAGTCACACATTGAGGTATATCTGGGAACAAATTGCTTGGAAAATTCTTTAAGACCTTTTGGGTTCCAAAAACAGATAGCAACAGGCACTACATAATGTGATCTTCAAGAGGCAACCCATATTAAGAAAAAATGTATTGTGTTTATATGACTTATTCTATTACAAAGTGAATAACACAAGTAAAATATTTTTGCCCTTGTTATTGCTATTATTACTGTTAATATGATGTTGAGTACTGTAAATTTTCTGCCCTAAGAAACTACAATACTTGACAAAAAGAGAAAGTTATAAACTCATTCAAGATATAATATCTTACAGCTAACATTTAAAGTTGTGTTGATGGTCCAAATGTTATAGCAAGGCAGTATTAATTCAAACTGCTGAATGGCAGCATAAGATAGTTAATGACATTTGTCCATCTATAAAGCACAGCCTTGAAAATGATCCTTGAAGGATAGGTTTCAGCAACAGCTGTCAAGATATTAGCTTATTCAAACATCAAAGAATGGTTTCCTATTCACAATGTTTGGGAAAAGACCATGTCTAAACTATGCTAGAAAAAAGTCGGTTCAAGAGTCCTTTAAGCTAGACTTTGTCAGTTTGCCATCTTTTATTGTGCTGACTGCAACTCTTGGTATTGTAATCTGAATTCTGGGAGTTATATTCTCAAAATACTTTGTGTGCATTTAATAACTTTCTTCTTCTGAATGTTATACTGAAAAGTACTATTCAACAGCCCTGCAATTTTGAGGGGCTCAAGATTGACAGGCTTTGGTTATCACCTAAGCCAGAAAGATGGAGGTTGGGCACCTTTCATATAGATACTTTTTCAACAGCCATTTGGATTTTATTTAGTCCTAAACAAAAAGATGAGTTGCTATTTTTTTAAAAGTCTTACTAACATAATTGCATGCCAATTTCTGAGCAAAAATAGACTTCAAATACCTTATGAATAAAATAGTTTCTAATGTGAAACAAAACACATTTAATTTTAGCAACATTTTTTTTTCAAGGAGAGTATTTTGCAGTACTGATCTAATGTACTTCCCCTCCACCCTGTTCCCATCTGCCAATTTTAATAGAACATATTCATTCAGTCTGTGGGGGTCAAACTTCATTCAAAGCATTGATCTTAATTAGATGGATGAGAGTGAATGTAATGAAACCATTTGTTCCATATGTTTAAAAATTTGGGAAGGAATAAAGAGTTAAGATCATCATTAATGTCTAGAAACAAATCTTTTTCAGATATTTCCAAATGAATGTCTATAAGATGATGCAATGAAATAACAATTCAGAATTACAGAAATCAATCAGAAGACACAAATTATATATTTTATGAAGAGCAAAAGCAGCCTATTTCCATTAGCAATCAATTTATTATTAAGAAGCAAAAGTTGAATTGCTTTTTAGTAATATAATTTGCCTTGTAATGTGATACATTAGAAATACCTTTACAATGTATAAGAAAATATTTGATTATCCTCTGTATTGCATTCAGGTATGTTATTGGTAAAATGATAATAACAAAGATCAGGAGAAACAGGTCCCTTCTTCATAAATTACCCATTAATAAATAAAAAGCTTATTGTTTGAGTGTCAAAAACTCCTTTTAGTTTTCATACAAAGTCACACATTGAGGTATATCTGGGAACAAATTGCTTGGAAAATTCTTTAAGACCTTTTGGGTTCCAAAAACAGATAGCAACAGGCACTACATAATGTGATCTTCAAGAGGCAACCCATATTAAGAAAAAATGTATTGTGTTTATATGACTTATTCTATTACAAAGTGAATAACACAAGTAAAATATTTTTGCCCTTGTTATTGCTATTATTACTGTTAATATGATGTTGAGTACTGTAAATTTTCTGCCCTAAGAAACTACAATACTTGACAAAAAGAGAAAGTTATAAACTCATTCAAGATATAATATCTTACAGCTAACATTTAAAGTTGTGTTGATGGTCCAAATGTTATAGCAAGGCAGTATTAATTCAAACTGCTGAATGGCAGCATAAGATAGTTAATGACATTTGTCCATCTATAAAGCACAGCCTTGAAAATGATCCTTGAAGGATAGGTTTCAGCAACAGCTGTCAAGATATTAGCTTATTCAAACATCAAAGAATGGTTTCCTATTCACAATGTTTGGGAAAAGACCATGTCTAAACTATGCTAGAAAAAAGTCGGTTCAAGAGTCCTTTAAGCTAGACTTTGTCAGTTTGCCATCTTTTATTGTGCTGACTGCAACTCTTGGTATTGTAATCTGAATTCTGGGAGTTATATTCTCAAAATACTTTGTGTGCATTTAATAACTTTCTTCTTCTGAATGTTATACTGAAAAGTACTATTCAACAGCCCTGCAATTTTGAGGGGCTCAAGATTGACAGGCTTTGGTTATCACCTAAGCCAGAAAGATGGAGGTTGGGCACCTTTCATATAGATACTTTTTCAACAGCCATTTGGATTTTATTTAGTCCTAAACAAAAAGATGAGTTGCTATTTTTTTAAAAGTCTTACTAACATAATTGCATGCCAATTTCTGAGCAAAAATAGACTTCAAATACCTTATGAATAAAATAGTTTCTAATGTGAAACAAAACACATTTAATTTTAGCAACATTTTTTTTTCAAGGAGAGTATTTTGCAGTACTGATCTAATGTACTTCCCCTCCACCCTGTTCCCATCTGCCAATTTTAATAGAACATATTCATTCAGTCTGTGGGGGTCAAACTTCATTCAAAGCATTGATCTTAATTAGATGGATGAGAGTGAATGTAATGAAACCATTTGTTCCATATGTTTAAAAATTTGGGAAGGAATAAAGAGTTAAGATCATCATTAATGTCTAGAAACAAATCTTTTTCAGATATTTCCAAATGAATGTCTATAAGATGATGCAATGAAATAACAATTCAGAATTACAGAAATCAATCAGAAGACACAAATTATATATTTTATGAAGAGCAAAAGCAGCCTATTTCCATTAGCAATCAATTTATTATTAAGAAGCAAAAGTTGAATTGCTTTTTAGTAATATAATTTGCCTTGTAATGTGATACATTAGAAATACCTTTACAATGTATAAGAAAATATTTGATTATCCTCTGTATTGCATTCAGGTATGTTATTGGTAAAATGATAATAACAAAGATCAGGAGAAACAGGTCCCTTCTTCATAAATTACCCATTAATAAATAAAAAGCTTATTGTTTGAGTGTCAAAAACTCCTTTTAGTTTTCATTTAAATTTTAGCATGATTCATATGAACATTCTACTTTTTATTTCCTTTCAGGTGCATTAGAGCAGGGGTCTCCAACCTTGTCAACTTTAAGACTTGGGGACTTCAGTCCCAGAAAAGATGACTGAGGAATTCTGGGAGTTGAAGTCCCCAAGTCTTAAAGTTGACAAGATTGGAGACCCCTGCATTAGAGGACACCAGAAGTCTGAGAGTGGAATTTACAGCAGGTGTAGTAACATTTAAATTTTCAGGACTTTGAAACAGGAAGGTTCTAATTTAGGACAATAAAAAACTGTGTATATCTCGATTAAACATATTCCTCTAATTGCAACCAACATTGTTAGAACAATTTATCCATTTAACTATTAAATCAGCATATGTGATGATATCTGTGTGAATGCATGTCTGTGTATGTATGCATAAATATCCTTGAATTTTTGTAATGGCAAGGGGCCAGGTCCATCATCTACCAGATTTTTCCTCCTCTAGCTTCAACAGTTTTCCAACAGAGTTGAAAATGAGAAACTATGTCTCTATTCTGTCTATTTTTCTCTGTCTTTAAGGGCTTCACTCTAGACCTCACAGTATGGAACATTGCCTTAACGTTTAATTGTTGCCAATAAAATAAATTCACAATACCTTTCAAAAACTCAGTAATTTTACTTATATGTATAGGCCTGAGGTAGATCACACACTAGAGAAAAATTCCAAAGATGAATAAAATTAATGACTTATTTACATAAGAAAACATGCTTTACAACATATAATGAGATTTCTTAAGATATAAGTAATTCTTAGATTAAATAAATTCTTCCTGAATGATCCCCAGTTCTGGTTACCAAAATAAGAAACATCATAGATTCCATGAAGCCAGGTAAGATCCTTGATGCCATTTTATCCTGCCAGAGTTGCTAAAGAATAATGCCAGTTGGTGGCACCTATTTTGGCATCTCTTTTTTCTTATATATGTCACATGGGTCACATTCCCCAGAATTGGGGCACTGCCGTTATAATGGCCATATTCAAAATGAAAATCAGATGATCCAGCTAATTATTGTCCAATAGGTTTGCTGAGAATTTGTACAGGTTTATATCAGTGGTAGGATTCAAAAAAATTTATTACCGGTTCTGTGGGCTTGGCTTGGTGGGTGTGGCATGGCTTGAGTGGGCATGGCTTGGTGGATGTGGCAGGGGAAGGATACTGTAAAATCTCCATTCCCACCCCATTCCAGGGGAAGGATACTGTAAACTCTCCATTCTCTCACCACTCCAGGGGAAGGTTACTGCAAAATCCCCATTTCCTCCTGATCAGCTGGGACTCAGGAGGCAGAGAATAGATGGCGGTGGGGCCAGTCAGAGGTGGTATTTACCAGTTGTCTGAACTACTCAAAATTTCCGCTACCGATTCTCCAGAACTGGTCAGAGCCTGCTGAATACCACCTCTAGATTATATACTGTAGAACCAGATTCCGTTTTGGACAATGAGCAGGATGGTTTTCATTACAGTTGTTTCATCATGGAACACGTCTTGGTCCTATGATACTATTAAAAAAATTAGCTGCATAGATCTCTTTGATTCAATATCTAGAGCAATTCTTTGAGGGAAGTAAAGTAATGTAACTATGGACAATTGTGTCTTATAAGTTTAACTCATAGAATCATCTATTGTAATGTCCTTCCTGTTAAAGACTACTTCAGCTTCAATTGCAATAATACAAGAGCAACCAATAAATTCAAACTTAATGTTAACCGCTTTAATCTAGATTGCAGAAAATATGACTTCTATAACAGAGTTATCAGTGCTTGGAATACATTACCTGACTCTGTGGTCTCTTCCCATAATCCCAAAAACTTTAACCAAAAACTTTCTACTATTGACCTCACCCCATTCCTAAAAGAATTATAAGGGGCGTGCATAAGAGCACAAATGTGCCTACCGTTCCTGTCCTATTGTTTGCTTGTTTCTTTCTTTTCTTTTTTTCTTCTTATATATATATGCTTATACTTCCTTATATTACCTCATATATATGTTTATATACTATATAATCTTTTTATGTGATGCTTATATATAATGTTGTGACAAAATAAATAAATAAATAAATAAAAATAAAAATAAATATACATCTACAATTTAAAGTTAACTGTTAATTTCTATGATAATTCCCCCCCCCCAAAAAAAAACTAAAAATCTGAGCAGCTGTAGTGAAGGAGTTCCACCAGCTATATTTTAAATACCTCTAAAACACAATGACTAAATCTCTAATGAGGAATGACTAGCTCAAGCTTGAAATCAGCCAAATGATTGTTTCTATCCATAAAAAACGCTATCCTTAAAAAGTTCTATAATTTTAATAGGACTTTGCTTTCAGTGTACTTCAAAACATACTGCAGCTGAGCCAGACATGTATTAGTTCAGCTGCTAAACACAGATAATGAAATGAGACCACAGATGCAGAGCTGGATTTTGAACACTAGAAAGACCACCTACTAAGATGCTCTCAGCCTTCTCTTTCCATTTATGGTATCTATGATGATTGAGATATTTTAGGTAAAACTTTAAAGTAAAACTGCATACATTACAATACCCAGCAGCCACAGCCAGAATTGCCAGTTTTAGTAGATGAAACGTAAAATTCAGCAAACATCTGGAAGGTCACAATTTACCCCTGCTTAAGATCAGCTTGTAAAAGTTCTTTCAAGCTATAAATTTGTTTCTACTTTGCTGTCTGCTTGAACAGTACTTACCATAGCAAAAATCAATCGAAGCCTCAATCATATTGTCCACTTTTTTAAAACAAATTGTTTTAACTGCCAGTCAGAAGGTACCTGTAATTTAGGCAGCCAACTCAGATAAACTAATTCAGAAGTTAGTTTAATAACTTAAAAAATATAAACAAAAATATTAAAACTTGAATGCTTATTAATAGAAAGAAAAATGGAAAACATTTGAAAAATGAAACACGGATTCTAATAGAAATCTGAACATAATTTCAGCCTGTATTGTTGAAGAGGAGTTTTTTATTTGCCCTGACGCATTGAAGAGGTCAGATCAGACTTATGATTAATTTATAAAATCTCTCAAAAGATCATTATATTCCAGATTTAAAAGCCGGGTCTTTCTATCACAATTCAGAATTAGTTTTAATAATTTGTGCTGGCTTCTGTGTTTTGGAAGTATTTATTTTATTAGACTAAATCTCTGTAACTCTGTATAAATCCACACTTTTATAAATACATTATCAAATCACCTCATGTGTTCCTAAAATACACTACCAGTTGACATATACTTCAGATCCTAATAGGGTATATATTGGAAATACGTAACCTCCAATCCAGACTGTGTATTCATTTTCTTTTTCCTTTGACAAATCAAATTCAAATTCAAAATAATTTGAAAAAAATAGATTAAGATTTGCAACATATAGAAATCATCAGAATTATTTTTAGATTTCATTTATACATTACAACTATTCCAGAGGCCAGCTCACTTTGTATATTTTTTTTTCTAAAATCAAGCTAAAGATCTGTAATGATCTTTAGTATCTTTACAGATATAACCTCTCCATCAATATAGGTCCTTACTTAGCATGGTATCAGTAATATTTAGGACTATAGGTGTTCTTCACTTACAAACTGCAATTGAAACCTGAAACTCTGTTGCTAAGCAACATGGTTTTAAAGTGAAAATCACATGACTGCACTGACTTATAATGGCAGTTATAGCAGTTTCAGGTGCAGTGAATGAATCATAGAGTTATAAAGTGCAATGACACATGAACATGAGTTTTGATCTCCAGCTAGTTTCCCCATTGACTTTGCTTGACAGAAGTGGCAGTGAGGGTCCCAAACGGTGATCATGTGATTGTGGGATGTAAAGCACTATGCCAATTACACAATTATGAGTGATTAAAATGTCCAGAATGAGTAGTCTTTGAAAAACTATGAACACAAACTTGCAAGTTAATTGTTCCAGATTTGGTTCAAATACTAGTCTCAGGGCATCCGCTAGAGCCATGATGGTGAACCTATGGCACACATATTGGAAGTGGCACACAGAGGCCATCTCTCTGGGTATGCCACCCATTGCCTGTTGCTTTTCCAGGTTCCAGTGTGCACATGCACGCCAGCCAGCTGGTTTTCACATGTGTGTGAGCACTGGAAATCAGAAGAGCAGCTCCCTGGTGTGTGTGTGCATGCTAGGAAGCTGAGCTTCCAGTTTCCAGCGCATGCATGCGCACTGGCCAGCTGGTCTTCGCACATGGGGAAGCATCTGAAACCCGAAAAGCAGCTCCCCAGTGCGCAAGTGCTAGTCTTCGTGCATGCATGTACCCCAAAAACCAGAAGACCAGGTGATCGGTGCACATGTGCACCCTGGAAACTAGAAGCTCAGCTTCCTGGCATGCGCGTGCAAGCTAGGGAGCTGCTCTTCTGGTTTCTGGTGCTCCCCGCGTGCCCGCGCTCCCGTTTTGGCACTCATTGCTGAAAAGGTTCTCCAGCACTGTGCTAGAGAATAAATATCCTTTCCATTCTCCTTAATAGAATAGGAATGTGTGAAATCTGTTGATAATAAATAGGGCAAGAAGGCAATTGAATGAATTCCACTACAGTCTTGTTTGGACACTGGAGATGATAGTTTTGAATTTTTAGAGATTGTCTGTGTTCTTAGAGCCATACAATTTCATATACTATCAATACTGAAAAGTATTGTTAGAGTTCTGGTTATAAAATGAGTTCCTTTAAAAATATCGTCTGGGGAAGTGCTGATACAATACAGCATTCTCCATGCAGGCCTGTCAAAATCATCAAGACACAATGCAAACTCCATCCCTTTTGAATGAATATATGAAACAACAAAGCATGCACAAAAGAGGTGGGGCTTGCATGGCAAAATTCTGTCTCTTATCCTTCAATTTGGAGACCTAGCTTGCATGTTTCACTGGTACAATACATTTCTCAGAACCAGTTTTAAAATAGCCTGTTCCATATTATAGGCAGTGAAAGCATAAAGACTGAGAAATGTATTATGCACCTGTTCTTATAGCAGAAGTATTTTGCTTTATACTTATGCTGATGAAACATGTTATCCATACTGATGAAGCGTAAATAGAGCTATGTTGTGACAATGTGCAATGATAATGCAATGATAATGCATTCGAGTATAGCTCCTTAAATAAGGTTATTTTATATAATCTTGAATATATTGTAGCAATGTAATTTTATTACACAATGGTTCATAAAACTTTAGAGGAAATTGTATAGCAGAGAAATTGATTAAACATTATCCTAAATGAATATATTTGTAATCTTTTTCCAAGACCAATGCATGAATGACAGTCAGGAAAGTTAATATAAATTTGACATCAGAACAAAGACATTATTCCAAAAATTGTAGAATGGATCAGTTTATTATCATAAAGTGATGGGAAGTGATAGGGTACAGCATTCTGAGTCTTTTGCAAGGAGTTGTGAAAGGAGTGAAAGATTCCTGCCATACCATTGCCTTAATTAAGCCACTGTTTTTCTCTGTAAAATGATGCCCTAATATGATTGTGAAATATAATTTGGGGTTACATAAAAGAAATACATTAAAAAAAAACTAGGCCTCTTGTGTGTCTAGATTTTATTTAATTCCAATACTTCAAGTGAGGATAAAATATATAAATTTGATAAATAAATAAATAAAATATGCCCAACTACAAGGGAAAATTACTTTTCTTCTGAAAAATGTACACTAAAAGTCTTGCTATGTCTAAATAGTCTGTTATTCTAAATTGCAAAAAAACCAGCCCTCATTAGTTCAGAACCAAATAATTTCACCTATGATAGTACAGAGAAAATCTAGGCAATATTATTTGTAAATTTTCTGAGACCATGTAGTTGTATGGTTTTGCTTCTCTTTGGCATAATTAGCCAGCTATTCAAGAATAGATTAGAAATAATACCGGTAATTACCATACATATTCATTCTTGCTGCTTCAGACTTTCAAGTCTTTCCAATGTAACAAGAGTAAAGCTAATCCTTGCAAACTCAGACAGTAAACTTTTGTTGTTAGAACATGAAAAAATAAGCAGAACTATAAATTTCACCAAATTATTCTTTCATTGCATTCATATATAAACTCACAAGATAGAAAGCTCCATTGCCCAGTCTGCTGGCATCATTTTGAGCTGTTAATGCTTTAGATGTGATGGGCTGTGATCAATAATTTATTTTGCTGTTTAGAAAAGATGAACTAATGTAAAATTACACCATCAAAAACATACCAGAGGGAGAAATAGTTGCAGCTGGCTATTTGGCAGGCAAAAGGCAAATTTTATACCACAGTGATAATAGTTTTCACATTAACATATTCAATAACTAGCCATGTATGGCAGATGAGTGTAATATATCTGAAATTTCTTCATAAAAACAGAACTGAAAGATGAAAGGCAATATTGCAGTAAGTCTGGCTTCATGCAAGTAATCAGAGACATGTAAGGAGTAGCAAAGGGAAAAGAAACAAGGCATCTGTGTTCCAGAATGACGTGTTTTAACAGGCCTCTTATACAAGGAAGAATGTCTCTGTGGATGGACTCATCCTATTTAGCTTATATAACTGAAATTAGTTCAACATTTTAAGGGCACTGAGCTACTCCAGATATGGCCATTGGAGTTATTTGTGACTAGATTTTTAATTTTGTTTTCCAGTCTAGCCATACAGCTGTAGGGACAGTCAAATGTCCCTACAAATACTACGCAAATGCTACTACAAATAATACTACAAATAAATACTACACAAATGTGCCTACCGTTCCTGTCCTATTGTTCACTTTCGTTATAACAAATTAACATGGTTGTTGCATGCTTTTGCTTATATATATATATATTTCTTTTATAATGTGTTGATTTTCTTATGTTGATGTTTGGGTATACTGTTGTGACAAAATGAAATAATAAAAAAAGTTCTGCTGCTCTTGGCTTGGATTGGAGGAGATGAAGTAATTTAGCTGATTGTGTAGCTGAGGCCTTTTGTTTTTTGCTGCAGAGAAATGGGTAGGTTTCTTGCGCCCTGTTAACCAACCGTGAATGAAAGAAGAAGCAATGACATTTTCTATTTTGTGGACACCTCTACCAAGTACAACAACTTCAGAAAGGAAAACAATTGTGGTCCATTAATAAGCTTCCTATATGGAAATCTACACACTTAGGTCTCAGCAGCAGTCAAGAAAGATAAAGAACAAACTCATTAGCTTGATTCTTATTGACTCTGCTACCAACTGGAAAATAAAAAGGCAGAACAAATTTAAGGCAATGAAAATATTGCTATAATATCTGTGCAAAGGCTCTGTGGGCTCATTGCAGCCAGGTAAAGTTCAGCTGATGCCTGTTCTGAAAAAAAATTTCTTCAAGAATGGCATCAGTTCTCATGTTCCTCTCTTTTGCCTACCCATTTTGGAGTACGGGATCCGTGTACTTTAATTATTTTGGCAGCAATACAGAATTGGTTCCTTCTTTTCTTCTTCCCACATGAAATTGTTGTTGTTGTTGATGATTTTACATAAGTTCATTTCTTTAGAAATATTTACCATATTTTTCAGAGTATAAGATGCACCAGAGTATAAGACACAGATTAGTTTTTGGGGAGGAAAATACAAAAATAAATCTGCCTACTAGGTATTCATCTGGCTAGCTCCTTAGTCTGGTCAGCTTCAGCACATTAGTTTGCTGTTTTTTATCCACTCCTTGAGGATAAAAAACAGCTTCTAAAGCACAACTGATCTTTGGAGAGAGAAGCAATGAGAAAAGCAGAAAATAAAATATTTGTGCAGCTTTCTGATATTTGGTGTGTTTCTATAGTGTTTCACTCTAACTACATAAACACACAAAATCTCACAAAGCTGTATGTGGCATTTTGTGTGTGTGTGTGTGTGTGTGAGAGAGAGAGAGTCAGTTGTGTTGTGTTGTGTGTGTGTAAAGTGTGAAAGTTGGTTTTTAAGCTTTTTGTGACTGTGTGAGGTTCCTGCTTGTTGCAGGGGCCATTTTGGGTGAAGTGCAGCTGCTTTTACATTGTGTGTGAGTCAGTTGTGTTGTGTTGTGTGTGTGTAAAGTGTGAAAGTTGGTTTTTGGTACCTCTTATTGTTTTGTATACTTTATTATTTTTATTATTTATTGTTATTGGCCATGCCCACCCAGTCATCTGACCACCAATCCACGCCCACCAATTAAGCCACATCCACAGAACCGGTAGGGAAAATTTTTAGATTTCACTCCTGCACCAGACTATAAACCAGGATATAGTGAGTTCAAATTCAGTCAGTGGTGGGATTCATAATTTAACAACTGGTTCACCCAGGATCAGGTTGGCTGTCATGGGAGATGTGGCGCACCCCCATCCTCCAGCTTTGCTGCACATGTGGGATGAGCCTCTCATGTTGGCCAACCTGACCCTAGATGAACTAGTTGTTAAATTTCCACCCTTTGCCAAAAGGCTGTTTTCGAGGGGGCTTGTCTGCATGTTAGTCTTGTGGCTGTTTCAGCCTTTGGATTGCTCCTTTAAGAGGCTAGGTTTCTGAGGATTGAGGAGGGGGGGGTTACCACAGAGACAAGGAATTGATTGTTGTGGCTCCAGCCCCCGAACCTGGCCCCATGCCCGAAAGTGACTCCGAGAGTGAGGGGGAAGGGCCGGTAAGGCTTACCTCAGAAGCACCGATTCCTTTGTTCCGGCTTCAGGAGCCAGAACCAGGCCAGTTGGAGGACGTAATGAGGCTGATATCCCCTGATTCCTCCCTTCCTCAGGCTACGCCTTCAGATGCAGCTGATAATCATACTAATCAAGCCTGGATCAACCTGCGCTTCAGAAGATTAGAGAGGGGGCGTCATCAAAGGGAAGGGAAGGGCAGGAGCCCCACCCCACAGGATATATAAGGTTCCATGGGAAGCAAATTACCTGAACCGTGTTGAAGTGAGCTGAAGTCTTAATCTGTTTGAACTTTTTGGTAGGCAGCTGCGTTTTCTCGGCCAGGACTGATAGGAGCCGTGAACCCACTGGCTGTAGGCCAGCTCATTATTCCGAAGTGAGGACGGAAACAGAATATTGATGCTACTGACAGCTCACATTGGAAGGTGAAGAATTGGGAGGATGGAGCTGCATGCAGGGGGGTTTGGTTAGTCTGCCGGCAAAAGTGAATGGGGTGAGGAATTAAGTTGGCAGCATGATCAAAGTTGAGCCCAATGTAGGGGAGACTGCAGGGTTAGTTTGGCCAGACAAATTATTAAAACAAAGCCGATTTCAAAGTGGATCCATCCTGGGCACTGCGCTGTGCTGCAATGGAGAAATGGACAATGGAGTGGCCGGCATGAGGGAAGGAGGAGGAGCAGGGAGAAGAAAGAGGGAAAACAGCCTTCTCCTTCCCTCGTGCCAGCTGCTCTGTTGCCCATTTCTCCATTGCAGTGCATTGCCCAGGATTCACTTTGATAACGGGGTGGGTGAGTAATTCAGTGCGAACTGGCTGAATCCCACCACTAAGTCCAGTCCTAGCAATAAAAGCCTACTAGGTGACTGGGCCTGACTGTCTCTGTCAGCCCAACTCATCTCATAGGGTTGTTGTTGTGGGGAAAATAGGAGGTGGAAGATGTATTGGATATGGGTTATTTATAAAACTAAACAAGGTGATAGAAATAAATAAATAAATAAATCACATCATGAACTAGTTCAGAGATGTATTATTCTTGGTTTCCTTATAATTGACAAATGAACTGCATAATAATCTCCAATTGTAATGATAGAATATATCCATATGCTATGAGCTACTAAAACAGGTTATTCATTGTAACTTATAGTTTATACATACCTTGCCAAATTTGTTCTCCCCAAACCGATAAGTAATTAACTCAAAAACAGATTAATTTTGGTGATAGTATATAGATTATGAAATTTGATGTGTTTAGTAGTGAAAAAGACAAAAAGTTAATTCATTGTTCAAATTAATTTTGTTTCTAATTAATATTTAAAAATTATTGCATGACAGCTCTCTAAAAAGGAAGTCTGCCCTCAGGCAATAGAAAGTGCTTTCATGTAAGGGAGGCTGTCTAACTTAACTTGAATAGAAGAGTTACTTGTGTACGCTTGTTTTACAATAGCTAATTACATCTCAGTGCCAACTTTACAGAACTGTTATTTGGCTCCTGTTGCTTGTCACATTAACCAGAAATCTGCCCTTTATTCATTATGCAAGTGATGTTAAATGAATTCTCTGGGGCTAGTAATAATTTATGGATTATTTTGTTTCTATGATGATTGAAAAATATATAAACCAATTGAAACAAGATGATAAGATCTTTTTCTGAAATATTAAAGAATATATTCTAATATTATCTGCATAATTTCTACTTATATGAGTAGGTATTATGTTATTAATTATTAATGTAACAAAATAATAAACCATGGAATTAGATACAAGATACGGTAATAGTTTGGACGCTCTGGATCTATAAAGGACATTGGTCCATTGATTTATGGAGATGGGAATACCATGTTTTAATTAGCTTAAACTAAGTGAAGTTAAGATAAAGATGATAGTGATAGATATATGTCTCACAGTCCTAAACATTTCACAAAACTTCAAAATGCCAAACATATTATCAGTTTCAATATAGATAGTAATGATGTATAGGATAGCGTTTAAACATCAAATAAGACATTAAAAATAAGCAAAGAGACAAATGCAAAGAATTTTGAAAGTGAGATAATTTTGCAGGTGGAAAGATAATATAAACACAAGTAACAAGAAAATGTATACTTATTTTCTGTATAAATATGGACAATAGCAGGTATTCTGATGATGATTTTGAGATTTATATCTTCCTAGATAAGAAGAACACCAGAGTACAACAATTACATGAGCTGAACTGAATGAGTTTGATTACCATCCATGAATTGGGCAATCAGTTCAGCATGCAAAATGAAGCAAATTACATATAATTTTAAGAACAACACCATTTCATCCATAATTAGTATGAATAGTGACAACATGTTCAGTTCTATATTGAATGGCAAAGGCAAACTTGTTAAACCAAACCTCTGGTCAAAAGTATGGGTTTAATTAAACAATCCCCATATAATTCAAAGAGTGATGTCAAAAATAAGCTAAAAGAAAAATGTTAAGATATTATAACCTCAAAGCCTGTTATAAGAAAGGAGTTGAGGGTAACTGATAGGTCCACAACATTTAGAGATCTTTTCCAGAAAGCCAAAAAGCAATGGCAGGTGAATTTCCTGCCTGCAAAGGCAAACTTCTATGGCTTTATTACAAAATAATCAAACAAACTAATCAAAATAATAAAATCTATTGTTCGTCTTTTCTTCCTATTACTATAGCAAATAGGAATGCTTGGAGTGGAAATCAGTCACTGGGGTGAGCAAGAACCATGATTCCTAGCAGCATATTAGAAAGCAATATGAAGGATGCAATATGTGTATGACTTTTACTCATTTTAGCAAAATTATATCTCCAGGTTTTCTAAAAACATTTGCCAAGGGATTAAACTAACAATGAAAAGAAATGGAAAGAAGGGGGGAGATTTTCCACAAATGTATTTAAACAAATGTTTAGCTATTTTATTTGATTACTTCAAATAAAACCTGTTCATACAGGTTTTTATATCCTTGCTTAGATCCACTTTTGACCTGCATAAAACGATCCCATCCTGCTTACTGCTTAGCATGAGAGATGAGATAACAAAGCTTGTTTTTAATAAACTTTGATCATGTTGAGTGTGAGGAAATGGACAGAGTTGTGGTAGTTGTTAGTTTTGCCACCTCTGTAATTACATCCATGCCTCTTCTGAATAAAATGAAAAATAAAGTGAATGGTATAATCTGTATTTGGTGCAAAGTTGATGTAAAGCTGTATTTCCTTTCTTTTTTTAATTATCCTACATTTATGCTTTTTACTTTCTATGTCTTGCCTCCTTTCTATTCTTTGCAGAACAATTGTATAACAGTCAAAGAGAATAGCATGATTGATATGTACTGTAGGCATGTGTTTATATTTTCAATCACCTCTTGTAACTAATTTAAGATCTGAGCAAAAATCTTCCCCCCCCCAGTCTTTAACTAGATGTTATAATTATTATTAGCTTTCATTTCAATGTTAACTTCAAGGCATCTTTATATTTAGTGTCTGTTCAAGGGATTTGTAATGATATAATTAAACTGGATAAACTTATTCAAGATTCTATCCCTGTATCTTTTAATCGATTTGTAATCTGGCTTTTGTTGGTTCTGCTTGATGTTTTTTTTTTTTAATATACTAAAAGAAACAGTTTCTGAAATCAAGAAACTTTAAGAGCTAGGGGGCTGGGTTGTTTTTTTCTGTTATGGTATTTTTAATGCATAGGTTTTATGTTTTAATTAATTGGTTTGATTTTCGTGGTACCTGCTTTGAATCTTGATAGACAAATGAGCTAGCAATCAATTAACTCACTTATAATATAGTATGATAGTCATACCTATGGACTTGGTAGTAGCTAGATCCGGCTTTTTCCAGATAATGGTGCATCATGGAAAACTAATACTAAGATTATTCAATTAACACGTAATATTCTAGAAACCTCGCCCATAGAATCACCAAGGGTTGGACTTGACTGAATAGATAACATCATTATTATCAGTAAATATGTTTATTTTTTATATAACATATAAATTGGAAGCCACTATTAAAAATACTTTCTAGTATATTTTTGGTATTTCTAAAAAATAGGATAAATATTGCTTGTCTTTAGTAATATTTCAAGATTGTACAATTAGATAAAGGCACACATAAGCTGGGTTTTCTAAGACAAGCGATCTTAATTGTTTTATTACTTTTTTAAAATAATGAAATACAAAAGGGAATAAAAAGCAAAACACAAATAAAAATAAATTGTCATAGTATACCATTTTAACAAAAAATACAATTGAACAGATAGTTATCAAGTGCAATTATTATTCATTCACACAAACACATACATATTTTGTATGGACAAATTTAATGAAATATGAGATTCATTTATATAAAATACAGTAGTTACAGGACATGCTTTGTGAGTTAGGATAATATTTCATGTGTCTGATAAACATTTGTCCAAACAAATTTAATATTTCTCCTACTTTTTCAGTGGATGTGGTGATGTTTTATTATCGTAGACCAATTACAACAATCTTAGGTTGAATATCTATGGAGATTTTCATGTCAAGGTTGTCCGAATCCCTGCAAGGAATATAAATCCTTCCATTCTTCAGCATTCATGGGCATTAGAACTGAGGATGCTCCCTGCATGAGAAGCGAAACATTTTCAAGAAGAAAAACAAAGTCCAGTTTCCTTTTAAAAAGGCATCTTTGGGACAATCCTAGGTTGGCATTCATATTTTAAGAATGATTAAACTCTTGGTAGATTGAACATTTTCATGCTATTTTATTCTGTTTGCAGGAAAATTGATGAGATCCAGCCAATAAGACAAGAAAGAGAGAAGGGGAGAGGGAAAGGGAGGGAGGGGAGGGAGGGAGAGAGAGAGAGAGAGAGGAGGGAGAGAGAGAGAAGCATTCTGAGCTGACATCTACTTCATTAGATTTGAATTTTTATGACATTTTGGGCAAGCTAATTTGTTTTTATTGCTTTTTAAAATAATGAAATACAAAAGGGAATAAAAAGCAAAACACAAATAAAAATAAATTGTCATAGTATACCATTTTAACAAAAAATACAATTGAACAGATAGTTATCAAGTGCAATTATTATTCATTCACACAAACACATACATATTTTGTATGGACAAATTTAATGAAATATGAGATTCATTTATATAAAATACAGTAGTTACAGGACATGCTTTGTGAGTTAGGATAATATTTCATGTGTCTGATAAACATTTGTCCAAACAAATTTAATATTTCTCCTACTTTTTCAGTGGATGTGGTGATGTTTTATTATCGTAGACCAATTACAACAATCTTAGGTTGAATATCTATGGAGATTTTCATGTCAAGGTTGTCCGAATCCCTGCAAGGAATATAAATCCTTCCATTCTTCAGCATTCATGGGCATTAGAACTGAGGATGCTCCCTGCATGAGAAGCGAAACATTTTCAAGAAGAAAAACAAAGTCCAGTTGCCTTTTAAAAAGGCATCTTTGGGACAATCCTAGGTTGGCATTCATATTTTAAGAATGATTAAACTCTTGGTAGATTGAACATTTTCATGCTATTTTATTCTGTTTGCAGGAAAATTGATGAGATCCAGCCAATAAGACAAGAAAGAGAGAAGGGGAGAGGGAAAGGGAGGGAGGGGGGAGGGAGGGAGAGAGAGAGAGAGAGAGAAAGAGGGAGGGAGAGAGAGAGAAGCATTCTGAGCTGACATCTACTTCATTAGATTTGAATTTTTTATGACATTTTGGGCAAGCTAATTTGTTTTTATTGGAAGTATGTGCTTTGTGAAATGATTAAATATATTTAGAGTTCATAACACAATCAAAAAATTATTAAAACCTCAAAATCTATCCTCAAAACTTCTCAACCTGAACAACTGAAGAAAGACATTAAAAATTCAGCATATCAACATCCTCCTATCGCAATATTCAGTTTTTTTGTTTGTTTGGTCCTTTCATCTGTTCTCAAGGGAAGTTCCTCTTGAATTTCCTTCTTGAAAATAACATACATATATTTTAAAAATGTACTGTACAATTATTTATAGAGCTAATGAAATTATTGTAATGACCCTAGAGAAAAATGGAATTATTCATCATGCAAAAGCTTATAATGCATTTTCAGATAAAGCCAAATTTAAGAATCACAGCCAGAGGCTGAATGTGCAAAGATATCACAAAATTGCCTGTTGAGAGAGATTATACATAGTTTGAACTGTGTGACATTTGAACATGTTCTTGGGGAATTTCATGCACCCAAGAGTGCATAAACATTGTGCAGTGTGAGGTTGTTGTGTGAAAAAATGATTAAAAGAGAAACCAGTTTTCAGCAAATAGTCAGTTTTCCATGGGCAAGCTTTAGTGTTATTCACATTAAACAATACTAACATTAAATAGATGGCATGCACAATAAAGGATCTTTTTATACATTGCCTTTTGAGTTGTGATGCATGTAGTCTTTAGCTATTGAATAGTACTTGCCTGAATGTACAGTGATAATGTTCTCAATATCATTAAGTATTATTAATACATTTTGGAGGGAAATAATTGGTTTAGATGCTAAACCAGGTTTTTGTTAGATGTAGGTAATCATGGGGGTAAGTGTTACTCATACTCTCTGTAACAAAAGGTTGAACTATACAGAGTGTCTATGAATGCAATTAATCAACTGCAGCACTATTACTGCTCTTTCAAACTTTATGAAATCCTGCTTACCTCTTGTAATTAACCTTCACATTTAAATGGAAATAAATTCTTTAGATTGTGAGGATATCAGTGCTCAACTCAAGCATCATGCATCAACTGAATGCATGCACAATTACACAATTTTAGGAATTGTTGCATGGAAAAAGCAAGATGCCAGAGTACTAAATGAAGGTGAGGTGGACTTCACATGTGGATGTGCCCAAATATAAATACAACACAGAACTTGAGCTGGAGTCAAGCTTGTGCTGGAAGTCATGATGGTCAGGAGGTTGAAAGCCCAGTGACACCTATGGGCAATGCAATGGCTTTATTTACTTTTCATCAAATCTTGGAGAGAATTTTATCTTTTAAAAAAATCATATTTAGCTGTATACTGGCTGATACTTTGAGTCATGGTCCCTATGTCTTTCTCAACTGCACACTTCAGAAAAACAAGGTTGGGCCCATGAATTATTGTTGTTTGAAATGAAGAGGATAAAGGGGCATGGTTTCTCACATTCTGTCTCTAGAAGTTGATCAGCCTGGCAGCTGGAACTTTCTCTAACATAAGCCAGAGAATAGCACCTTCCACTACTTCTATAAAAAACACTAGGGATATCTGCAGAAGCAGACTGAGGGGGAAAGCCAGGATAGTAGCCACATTCAGGCAACTGAAGCACTGCCCTTTTTGCACATGCATGAGGGCCTCTGTTCCCTGCCCAGGAAAGTGAAAGTTTTTCTGAATATTTTTGTCTTTAAAGAAAGCCTTTGCTTTAGTGCAACAGATACCAACTCTCTCCAACTTGGTGCTTTCAGACATGTTGGGATTCAGTGGTGGGTTGCTACTGGTTTGCTCCACATCGGGCGAACCAGTAGCGGTGGTGGCGGGAGGCTCCGCCCACCTGCTCAGACACTTCTGTACATTGCGCATGCACATGTGAGCGCGCGCACACCCACGAGCAAACTGGTAGTACTAGGTTTTGAACGCCCCCCTGCTGGGATTCCAGTGTCCAGAATTTCCAGCCAACAAGAGATGTAATTCCAGTAATGTGGAAGAAGCAATTTAAGGAAAAATGATGAATGCTTATAGAATAGAATAGAATTTTTTTATTGGCTAAGTGTGGTTGGACACACAAGGAATTTGTCTTGGTGCATATGCTCTCAGTGTAAATAAAAGAAAAGATATCTTCATCAAGGTACAACACTTACAACACTTAATGATAGTCATAGGCTACAAATAAGCAATCAGCAATCTTCCAGAAAAGTTAGGATCAGAGCTAGATAATAAGGTAATTTGATTAGGAGTGTAACATAAACTTCTTTGTCCTATCCACGGTTTGTTCTCATCACAGTATCTAGTAATTAGAGTAATCAGAATTGTATCCATGATGTTAGCTTTTCTGCTTACAGATTTATGACTGTTCTCTTGCACTATTAAGTTCATTGAAATCCGGCTATTCCTCAGCATCCTGAGTATTCATGTTCACTACTTTGTTATTTGCCTGCAAATGTCTTTGAATTTTGCCTTGCAGATATGGCCCCAGGAATAATTTGTCACATGCAAACAATTTGTTTTTCTACCAAGAGAAGTTCTTATGTAAACTTGGGCCTTTTTATAAAATGTTTACCTAGGAGAGTTTTAGAAGTCTTTTCTCAAAGAACTCCCTGAACTTTTTGAAGCATTCTTGAAGTTTGAGAGCAGTTTTGGGGAAATAATCCAACTATTTTTGTGTAGTTTTGATTGCAATCAATCTTTAGTAACCAAATGCACCTCTCATAATAAAACAATGACTTAATAGTTTCATTTTATCATGTAATCATTGAACATATTTGTTTCACCTTGTCTCCCAGAGGAACTTCTGAGGGAAGGTTTTGCTGCCTGTCCATAATGTGGGAGAATTATTGAAATGTTTATGCATAGCTTTTAGATAAATATATTGTGCTGCAGCAAACCTAACACGCTGAACAATTTTAATAATATAGACTAGAGAAAAACTACCTTAAAATATTTATTGGTTTCATAAATCCATTTAAACAAAGACAGATGAATTTCAAAAGCTTATATCTATCTTGCGAAATAACTATAAAATGTAATCTAGTTACCAGATATATGGTAATAATTTGCCTTCAGTGAACCTTAATAAGAGGTTCTAAAGATTGCCAAAACTGCTGCAAGCAGGGTCATTTCTGTAATAAATTGTGTCTGTGTGCATGCTCCGTGTTTTTCCACTACTTCTCTACTCTAAAAAATAATATTCAAGCAAAACCAAATGGATAGCATGTTTCTATTTCCTTTCCCTGATAATTATGCTAAGTCTAACTGAGCATTACTGTCTTATCATTTGAGAGTGCTTAAAATTTCCATTTTAAAATTTGCTTTCAATGTTTTATATAGGGATGTTCATTTTGTATGGTTAAAAAAAATTCAAGATGGAGACTACGATGAGGCAATCAAAATCCTGCTTAATTTTATATGTATTACACACACAGTGTACATAAAAAATGGGAAGAACTTCAATTGCACTGTTAAACTGACATTTCTAGTTTCTGACTGCTCTCTGTTGATACCCTTTCTCTAATATTATTGCTCTTTTTTAAAAAATTAAATGCTATAATTCAAAGCAAACTTAAGCAATTTCTCTTTTTGAAATGTAATAATAAATTACTATACCAGTCAAGAATCAATCAATCACCCAATCCTCAATCACCCAAAACATTCAACCATCCATCATCCAGAACATCCAACCATCCTTCATCCAAAACTAGGTACGCATGCCCCTTCCTTCCTCAATACCAACCACTACTGACCTTAAATGCAAATTAATAAACACAAGAAGCATCGTACCCAAAATGCCCAAACTCCTCCTCTTATTAAATACTGCTACATTTGACATACTTGTTTGTGAAACATGGCTAAACTCATCCCTCCCTGACTCCATTATCACAGTAAGAGAATATCATGTTTACCGGTCTGATCGCGAAACTCACAGAGGTGGTGGAGTAGCTATCTTCTACAAAAAGTCACTAAACCTAAAAAATATTCAAGTTGCACATGAACTCACTCTTCCAGAAACTATCATCTGCGAACTGTCCTTAAACACCACACTTCGCTTTTTACTATGTTACAGAGCCCCCGACTACGACATTGTACATGCGAACAAGTTAACCACACTACTAACATGGATAGCCTCTTGCCCATATCCTCTCATCTTTCTGGGTGAATTCAACCTACCTTTTATTAATTGGACAATAAACAAATGTACAACTGAACCCATCCATACAACCCTATATAATGCTGTTATTAATCTAGAACCCCTAAACATAATCTTTGAAAAATCTTTCAGGACAGGCTCCCTATCCAACCTATGGTCACTTGCCACGGTCATCCCTATCTTCAAAAAGGGAGACCCCAGCCTAGTCAAAAATTACAGACCAATCTCTTTATGCTGCGTCACCTGCAAAGTAATGGAATCCATCATCCATCAATCCATTACCCTCCACCTAGAAACAAACAACCTACTCTCTAATAAACAATTTGGTTTCAGAAAAAAATTATCTTGTAATCTACAACTTCTACAATGCAAAAACATATGGACTACAAATCTTGATCGGGGCAAAGCAATAGTTGCAATTTATATAGACTTCTGTAAAGCCTTCGATTCAGTGGTACATGACAAACTATTTCTATTTTCCTACGGCATCTCTGGACCTCTCCATAATTGGATAACCACGTTCCTGTCAAACAGACAAGTGGTCAAAGCAGGGAGCGCCATATCAAATCATGCACTTGTTAATAGCGATATCCCCCAAGGCAGAGTTCTAGGACCAACAGTCTTCAGACTATATATAAATGACCTTTGTGATTATATTATAAGTAACTCTGTTCTCTTCACGAACGGTGTCAAACTATTTAACACCACGAACAATGCTGCTACCCTTCAAAAAGACCTTGACTTTGTGTCAGAATGGTCAAAAAATTGGCAACTCCAAATCTCAACCAACAAATGCTCTGTTTTGCACATTGGCAAAAGGAATCAGAACACAAATACAAACTTAGTGGACATGACCTTGTAGATGACCCTCACTCTGTCAAGGACCTTGGAATACTCATATCAAATGATGTAAATGCCAAAGCCCACTGTAACAACATTGGCAAAAAAACATTAAGGGTTGTAAACCTAATCTTGCGTAGCTTCTTCTCCAGTAATATTACACTACTAACCAGAGCATACAAAACATTTGCTAGACCAATTCTCAAATACAGCTCATCTGTCTGGAACCCGCACTGCATATCAAACATTAATACAATTGAATGTGTTCAGAAATATTTCACAAGAAGAGTTCTCCAGTCCTCTGCTCACAACAAAATACCTTATGCCATCAAACTTGAAATTTTGGGCTTAGAAAATTTAGAACTACACCACCTTTGGTATAATCTAAGCATAGCTCATAAAATAATCTGCTACAATGTCCTACCTGTCAGTGACTACTTCAGCTTCAACCACAACAATATACAAGCACACAATAAATACAAACTTAAAGTGAAGCACTCCAGACTCGATTGCAGAAAATACGACTTCAGCAACAGAGTGGTCAATGCCTGGAATGCACTACCTGACTCTGTGGTTTCATCCCCAAATCCCCAAACTTTAACCTTAGACTGGTTACTGTTGACCTCACCCCATTACTAAGAGGTCTGTAAGGGGTGTGCATAAGAGCATCAGCATGCCTACTGTCCCTGTCCTAATGTTCCCTTTAATTGTATTCATTTTATGTTTTCAATTCATGCTTATACTTATATATATTATCTAATACATACTTGACAAAATAAATACATAAATAAATAAATAAATAAATAAATAAATAAATAAATAAATAAATAAATAAATAAATGGAGTAGGGAAAATCAGGATAAAACTAAATGTAATAAAAGTGCAATGCAATTTAGTATATATACGCATAGATAAAAACTTTAATACTGGACTTTATTAAGTCTTATTTAAAATGACAATTTAACTACAACTTTTAGAGACTCCAGAGATGCTCCTAATGCTTTGTGATGTAAGCGGTTCTAGATCATCAGACTCTTTGTCCCTCTCTAGTTACATATTGTCACAAAATGTACACAAAATGGCAGCAGTTCCCTAGTGCAGTGTTTTTTCAGCTTTGGCAATATTAAGATTCTTCAGGCACATGCTGGCTGGGAATTCTGGGAATTGAAGGCCAGTTGTTGAAGTTAAGAAACACTGCTCTAGCATTTGAGAAATCCTTTCTCCTTATCTGGTGATGCTAAAAATTGTTCTAAAAATGTTATGGTGAAAACTAAACTCTATTCTATTACAATAGAATTACTGCAGTAATTTTGCAAATCCACCAGCTGAAAGGAAACATACAAAGATTTTTCTTTTCACAAAAGAATCCTGCCCCCCCCACAAGTGAATAAGCAGGCAAAGGAGGATAAGAAACAGCAAAGAAAGTGTGAAAAAAATCAGAAAAACCACCAGAGAGAAGGGGGAAGAGCAACAAAGCTAAAGAAACAATATTTCTGGCAGAATGGAAGCTGTAGCATCAGGTCATTCCAGATGGAGAAAGCCTCAACAAAGCAGTCATGTAAGAAAAGGAGAAGTTGTATTTGGAAGGGCAGCTGAAAGAAAATACTCCTTCCTTGGTCTCTTCTATTTATCTGAACGAGCTGTAATTTTGAACTGACAAAACCTGTACTTCTGCAGAATTGGGAGACTAAGTGCTCATGGATGAGAAACACCGGAAATGTTTGGGATATCGTGTACCATTTTGTTTTAATTCAGGGAGACCGGGAGCACAGGGGAACTGCCAAAGGACTTGAAAAGAGCTGATGTAGTTCCCATCTTTAAAAAAGGGGGGGAAAAAAACAGATCCAGGAAACTACAGACCTATCAGCCTGGCCTAAAAGAGAAGATTCTGGAAAAGATAATCAAGCAACGAATCACCGAACTCCTAGAAGGAAACAAAATAATAACCAAAAGACAACATGGGTTTGTCCAAAACAGATCATGCCAGATTAATCTTATTGCATTCTTTGACAAAGTGACAAAATTAGTGGACCAGAGGAATGTTGTTGATATAATTTACTTGGACTTCAGTAAAGCATTTGATAAAGTAGACCATAACCTACTATTAGATAAAGTAGAAAAATGTGGGTTAGAAAGTATCACTACCAGATCGATTCGTAACTGGCTGACCAACCACACTCAACGTCTAGTCCTCAATGGAACTACATCCACATGGAGGGAAGTATGCAGTGTAGTACCCCAAGGCTCTGTTTTAGGCCCAGTTCTCTTCAACATCTTCATCAATGACTTGGATGAGGGGATAAATGGGGAAATCATCAAATTTGCAGATGACACAAGCTGGCAGGAATAGCCAACACTTCAGAAGATAGGCTCAAGATACAGAAGGATCTTGACAGACTTGAACATTGGGCGCTATCTAACAAAATGAAATTCAACAGTGAAAAAAGTAAGGCTCTACATTTAGCCAAAAAACCAAAATGCACAGGTACCATATATGTGGTACCTTGCTCAATAGTAGTAACTATGAGAGGGATCTCGGAGTCCTAGTGACCAACCATTTAGATATGAGCCAGCAGTGTGCAGCAGCTGCCAAAAAAGCCAACATAGTTCTGGGCTGCATAAACAGAGGGATAGAATCAAGATCACATGAAGTGTTAATACCACTTTATAATGCCTTGGTAAGGTCACACTTGGAATATCGCATTCAGTTTTGGTCACCACAATGTAAAAAAGATGTTGAGACTCTAGAAAGAGTGCAGAGAAGAGCAACAAAGATGATTAGGGGACTGGAGGATATGGGTATGTCTAGTTTAATGAAAAGAAGGACTAGGGAAGACATGATAGCAGTGTTCAAATATCTCAGGGGTTGCCACAAAGAAGAGGGAGTCAAACTATTCTCCAAAGAACTTGAAGATAGAACAAGAAGCAATGGATGGAAACTTGTGTTGTGAAAGCTCCAACACTGGAAATTTTTAAGAAAATGTTGGATAACCTTTTGTCTGAAGTGGTGTAGGGTTTCCTGCCTGGGCAGGGGGTTGGACTAGAAGACCTCCAAGGTCCCTTCCAATTCTGTTGTTGTTGTTGTTGTTGTTACTATTATTATTATTACTACCTTTGTTTTAATTCAGGGACACCTTTGTTTTAATTCAGGGAGGGCTGTGAAAATATTTATAGACCTCTCATATCCTGGACATAAACTGTTTCAACTCCTACCCTCAAGACAATGCTATAGAGCACTCCACACCAGAACAATTAGACACAAGAACAGTTTCTTCCCGAACACCATCACTCTGCTAAACAAATAATTCCCTCAAAGCTGTCAATCTATTTACTAAATCTGCACTACTATTAATCTTCTCACCGTTCCCATCACCTATCTCTTTCCACTTATAACTGTATGACTGTAACTTTGTTGCTTGTATCCTTACGATTTATATTGATATTGTTTGTTTCCTGATTGCTTATTTGCACCCTAGGACTATCATTAAGTGTTGTACCTTAGAATTCTTGATAAACGTTTCTTGTCTTTTATGTACACCAAGAGCATATGCACCAAGACAAATTCCTTGTGTGCCCAATCACACTTGGCCAATAAAAAGTTCTATTCTATTTTATTCTATTCTATTCTATTTCCTGTCTTTTTAACACAGAAGACAATTGTTACAAGAAACAGTATTCCCTGCTTCGTATTTTTCTTAGTTTAATGGAATTCATGCAATGAGGTCACAGGAAGCCATAAATAGATTGGAGAAAAAGAACAGAATTTAGCATTTTTGGAAAATTAAAAGCAGTAAAAGATTATGAAAAGCATGCATAAGTTATATGAAATGAGTTTAAGATTTGTCTTGGTTTATCCAATTTCCCAAAGGTTCCCAATGAGGGTAATTTGGCTTCATATATTTCTTCCACTCATTTAGAAGACTCTTCATTTTGAAAACCATGAAATCTTTTGTTAAAGTAGCAGTAAAGTGGGTCTAGATTCCAGGAAAAATAAAAAGATATACTGAGGGAAGGAAAAATATTTACATGAAATAATATTTGATTAAAATTGCTTGACTTTTTTATTTTTAATGTAGAACAATTGTCTTTTAAATATTTGTCCCAAGTTTATTAAATGTATGTGTGTATGTATGTGTGTGCGTTTGCATGCACAGGCACATTTCAACTGACATAAACAATTAATGGATAGATAGAAAGATAGATAGATTCATACCAGTACAGATTTGACCATTAAAAACTATAGCTGATTCTGTTACAAAGGTGCTTAACACAATTCACATATTACATTAAAATCCATTCATTCTGCTATCCTTGGATGCTCTCAAGTATAAAATACAATGAAATGCAAGTTTCTTAGATACTGTTTTCTAAAATTGAGTTTTGGGAATAGTTTTATTGCTAATGATTATATTCAGTACCACAAACAATAGTCAGCATGCACGGAATGGCTACAAGGTATTTCCAAGTAAATAGAAGTATTAACTAAGGATGTTCCCTTCCCCCTCCTTCTTCCTTTTTTTGTTTAAACTCTTTACAGATTTACTAACGCAGAGGATTATGAGAAAAAAGAAATTTCAAGATCTCAATATCAAAACAAAATAAAACTTAACAACACCCTTGAGTGGAGCTTGATGCTTGGTGATTATACAAATAGAAACATGGTATTTTTAAAAACAAAATAGAAGTGATCTGTCATTGTGTTCTTCCAGGATAATTTTCAGCTTCCTGTCTAGCCTATAGTCCTAGGAATCTTCCATCCAAATATTAACCAGGCCTAATGTGACTTAACTTCTAAGCCCAAAGAAAGTTGGGTGGGTGTTGTCATCATGCAAATCTGTTTAGATAATATGCTTATTTTTCTTCAAACTCTAACTGAATGAAGTTTAAAAAAATCAGCTGCTTTGTCATTCAGCAAAAACAAAAACCCTGTCCTTGATAAGATTAAATGATAAGATTGAATAAGATCATGATAAGATTAAAAAAAAAGTTATAGTTTTAATTACATTCACCTCTCTAACTTATATCCGCAAAGTAATTTCTATCTAATAACAAATGTAGAACATGAGTTATCTCAAATATTTTTGATAGAAATCTGAAATATGGTTGTTTAAAAAATCGTCTCACTCCCGTAAATTTCTAACTGTATTTATATATACTTCTAAAGTATGGAAGGTACATTTTGCATTCTATAGGGGTTTTTTTCTTATTTTTTTATTTTAAATGTCAGTGCATGACATAAACTTTTAAAACTCCACATCTCTGTAATTATCCACATATTTCAGTGTTTATTCTCCACTTTTTAGGCTTACTTCAATTTAAGCAGCATTGTCCAAACAGTTTTTTTTTAAATGAAGAAAAGCTGGAAGAGTTAATAAGGCAACTGACCGACGGTGCTTTTTAAATGACACTTAATTCAGAAAATGAGAAATTCTGACCTCTGAGAAGAGACTGGTTCTTTTCACTCTTTCTAATCTCAGATCTTTGTTCAAGAGGATATTCTCATTTGTTTTATCTCATTCCAGTTTTTCAAAGTCAGTAAAACAATTTTCACATCAAAGGAATTTATATATCACTTTAGGCCCCACATTTTCTTCAGCATACACCAGTTTTTGAAGTATTGCCAATTTTCTGAGAAATTAATTGTTACACATTATTCTCTCATTTAATATTGCATCTATTTGTTCTTGTTTCAATAGTTCATTTAGTATATGAAATTTTCTGAAAGGTTTCCTTAGTAACCAGCAAAGCAATTACTCCCTCTACTAATAAGTAAATGAAGAACATGTTCTTAAGAAAAAAATGGTTCATGCAGGAATTCTTTCAATTCTCAATATTTTGTTGTTTCCACAAAGAATGCTTATAAATGCTAGTTCTTCTAAAATAATGTATGACATCTCTTCTTGCATTTATGAGTTCAGTGTTATAGCATCTACTTAGACTGTTGTCTTTATTCAGCACTCTAATATATCAGAAATGATCTGTGGCCATTAACTAACTCTATGAGGTTGTAAATAAATTCATAAATGTTACTCTTGATTGGTATTATACTACTATACAGCTACTGACATGGCAGTTATGCATGTAGCTAGTATAGAAATAATCACCTCAAAGTGATGTTTATTCATTAGAAGATTGGGATATTTTGATATAAAACGAGCCAGCAAAACCAGTCAAATCAGATTATATGGAACACACACACACACAACTACGTTTACATACACATACACATATACATGCATGCCAACTGGTTTTGCAAACAGGAACTTAAATGGCATTTGAGATGAACTTCCATTTGTATCAAGAGTTTCATTGTCTAATTTTTTTCCTTTTCTTTGAGTTTATCCATATAAGGTAGCCACCATTTCTTGAGGTTGGAACTGGAACTGGAAAGCAACTGACAAATATTTGTTAGAAGTGAAAGCTTACAGTAGTAAATAAAATGTCCAATGGGAGCAGAGGAAGAGTTCAGCATAAGAACCAGATATCTGCAGTCAATATTTTATAAACTAATGCCAAAGTATTATAGTCCAGACAAAGTGTCTTAGAATTATCTGACCTAACCAGAGAACAGATCAATGGTGAAATCTGAACTGGTTTACTACTCGTTCACTGGCTGCACATGTGAGCTGTGTGCCAAGTGCGATGTGCGTGCATGCACAGTTTGCACCAAATGCGCACTGCACGTGCATACACAGTACACACCAAAAAGAGGCTTGGAAAGGTAAGTAGAACAGTGTGTGTGGGGGGAATCAGCTGAGGTGCACGATCTTGGGAACCTTTAAAAAAAATGTTAACACATTTTTTACTACCGGTTTGGCCGAATAGATAGTAGAAAAATGCTTAAAAAGTAAAAAAAAAAGTTCTGATGATCGTGTATCGCTCAGCTGATTGTCGGAACAATTTTTAAACATTTTTTACTACCGGTTGGGCTGGTTCACCACCAGTATGGGTGAACCAGCCCAAGCCGGTAGCATTTCACCCCTTGAACAGATTAGCTTAAATAGTAAGCATTCGTATGCCGATAGTGCTTATTTTAAAACAAGTTATATTCTATACTATATAGCTAGGTTCTAGCAATTTCCATTAAAGTAAAATTTAAATGTGTAGTAATAAATAAATATTTAGCTAGCACAATTTCTTCCTAACAGTTTGTGACATTCCAAGCTAAGTATTAGTACCTTTTGTTAATAGCTTCATACATACTTAGAACAAGTTGTTTTTGGCACACATTTCACTGTACTTGAAAGCCATAAGTTTCAACATGTTCTCAGCTGTGAGGCCATTCTGACATACAGCTATAACAGTCTTAGTTGCTTGTGTGTGTATATTAGGAGGATTGAATATCTTTCAAATATAATACTTTTTCATAAAGAAGACAGGGTAATTCTGATAGATTTCTCACATTTAGGGAATACGAACTGACCTTGAATGAGCTCAAATTTCTGAAGCAAATAAATTGCATTCAATTTATTGAAGGGGTGTCAAACACGCAACCCGCAGGTCGGATGCATCATGTGCTGGCCCCGCCCCCATCCAGTTTAGCAAAGGGGAAAAAAGTCCCAACGCATCACTTGATGACGCTGTGATGACGCGAGTTTGACACCCCCCTCCCCGCTCTAGTGCATTATAAGGTACTGAAAACACATATTGGTAATTTATTATTTAACTTTCAAAAATCCTGAAAACAAACAAGCATATCATAACAGATCATAAAAGCAGGAGAGAAATTCCAATACACTTTAGCCTTCTATGTATCAACCACATTTTTGTAACCTTGGCATGATAATATTACATATCCCCCTCGCCTAAAAAAGTATATGTCTTTGTTTTCATAAATAATGGAAAGAAGAATCTGAGAAGATAGAGTTTAGTCTGACATCCATAACTGGGAAGATTATAGGGAAGATTAAAACTTAAGTACTCTAAAAACTATGCATTGGCTACTAAAAATCAGATTATATTTTCTGAGAACAAACTTTTTCAATTTAATTCTTTTTATGGTGTGTCACAGAGTCAGCTGTCCTTCAGGCTGAATTTGACACTTTTATCCACCCATAGAGTCCTTCCCAAGGACTGGGGATAGGCAGATGTTGATGTTTAATAGTGTTAAAGGTAACATTGCAGGATATAAATAGTTCCAAGCAAAGCTGTCTTTTTGCAGTTTACTGATAGGAATTTGCTCCATGCAGATGGTGTTCAAGTGGTATTCCCGTTGTTTGGGGCTTGCACGTAAGGCACGTATTACTATTGATATTACCTTTGCTTTCTGTTGTCACACTCGTTCTATTTTTATTTGCATATTTGCATATCACTAAAAGATTCTAACAACAAAGAATGCAATGACGAAACAGTCAAAGCAAACCTCTTCAACATTTTCTTTGGCTCAGTTTTTGTAAACTCCGATAACACATATCCAACATTCCACAAACGAACCAGCAATGACTATGATGATTTAACTCATATAGATTTCACAGAAGACAATGTTGGTAAAGCTCTTTAAAACCATCGCTTTCTATTGGACCTGATGGACTATGTGCATATTTCTTAAAAAAACTTTCCATTAATATAGCTGAACCCCTAAGTATTATCTTTGATAAAGCTTTCACTACCAGTTCTCTTCCCAAACTATGGTCACTAGCCACAGTCATCCCCATCTTCAAAAAAGGAGACCCCAGCTTAGTCGAAAACTACAGACCGATCTCCCTTTGCTGCGTCACCTGCAAAGTCATGGAATCTATCATCAATCAATCCATTACCTCACACTTAGAAACTAACAACCTACTCTCCAACAAACAATTTGGTTTCAGGAAACAGTTATCATGTAACTTACAACTTCTCCACTGCAAAAACATATGGACTTCAAATCTAGATCAAGGCAAATCAATAGATGCAATCTACATAGACTTCTGCAAAGCTTTTGACTCAGTAGTACACGATAAACTTCTCCTTAAACTAACATCCTATGGCATCTCAGGACCCTCCACAAATGGATATCTGCTTTTCTGTCTAACAGACAACAAGTGGTCAAAATTGGCAATGCTTTATCAAATCCTGTTCCTGTCAAGAGTGGCGTTCCTCAAGGCAGCGTCCTTGGACCAACACTCTTTATTCTATACATTAATGATCTTTGTGACCATATCTCAAGTAATTGTGTTCTCTTTGCTGACGATGTCAAACTATTTAACACCACAGACAACACTTCTATCATTCAAAACGACCTTGACCATCTAACCGCTTGGTCTAAAAATTGGCAGCTCCAAATTTCAACCAGCAAATGCTCAGTCTTACATATAGGAAAAAAGAACCCTAAAACTAAGTACATACTAGATGGACATTACCTTACAGATGACCCCCATCCCGTTAAAGACCTTGGAGTCTTCATGT
Organism: Ahaetulla prasina; assembly: GCF_028640845.1. Classification (NCBI taxonomy): domain Eukaryota; kingdom Metazoa; phylum Chordata; class Lepidosauria; order Squamata; family Colubridae; genus Ahaetulla; species Ahaetulla prasina. The sequence continues at coordinate 47,932,918 of NC_080541.1, read as the reverse complement.
CAAATGATCTAAGTGCCAAAGCCCACTGCAACTACATAGCAAAAAAAGCTCTAAGAGTTGTAAACCTAATTTTGCGTAGCTTCTTTTCCAAAAACACCACACTACTAACCAGAGCATATAAAACATTTGCTAGACCAATTCTAGAATACAGCTCACCTGTTTGGAACCCTCACCACATCTCTGACATCAATACAATTGAACGTGTCCAGAAATATTTTACAAGAAGAGTTCTCCATTCCTCTGAAAACAACAAAATACCTTATCCCACTAGACTTTAAATCCTAGGCTTAGAAAACTTGGAACTCAGTCGCCTTCGACAAGACCTAAGTTTAACTCACAGAATCATCTATTGTAATGTCCTTCCTGTCAAAGACTACTTCAACTTTAATTGCAATAATACAAGGGCAACCAATAGATTTAAACTTAATGTAAACCGCTTTAATCTAGATTGCAGGGACGACTTCCGGTATCCGGTGGCAACGGACGTCTGGAAGGCTTCTCTTGCCTCCAGTGTCCGAATCCGGCCGCCGCCGAGGCCCTTAGGGGCCAGGTGTTCCGAAAAGGACACCTGCCGTACGGACGGCTCGCCAGGGGTCTCCCAGCCGATATACAGGACTGGGGGGACCGATGCTGGCGCGTCCTAGGCTCGGCGGGGTTCGGAGGCCACAGGCCGCGGCCATTACTTTGGTCGTCGCCTGGGCCGCTGTGCCCGGTGACACCGGGGCTTTGGATTTATAATTGCAGCAGCCTGGTGGTGAACAGGGAACGGAGAAGAATTGAGGAATGAAGAAGGGAAGGGAATATCGGCAAACGTGAGTGGAGTACTCCGGAGTGCGGGGGGGTTTTTTCTCCCCTGCGACTGGAAGGAGTACGAATCACTTTGGAGAGAGGAGAACTTAAAATAACAAGATTACCGGTTTTGTGGAGCTCTGGAGAGAAGAGGTGATGGAGAAATTTAGGAGGGAGGGTTTGAGGCCCCCCCTCCCTCTGGGGAACAATGGTGGCGTCCAGCTTCCGCCTTCACTATGAGAATCTTGATGACATCACTTCCCTTCGGCTTCCTGGTTGATTAACTGTACTCTGGACTCGTTGCTCCTGTGAGTGCCCCCTGGTGGATCCGGAGGAAATTATAAGGATACTGTGCTTGCCTGAGGATTTTGAAAATTTTTTTTTTTAAATGGCAAAAGGTCAGAGACCAACTGCTGGAGAAATGGAGAGAATTCTGGAAAAGTTATCTAATATGGACAAGAAACTGGATGAAATAAGAGCAGAAATTGTGACTATCCAAAAGGATTTAAAGGATACTCAACAAGTCTCAGCAGAAAATAAGCAGAAAGTGGAAGGTCTGGAGGGTGAGATGCGGGCAGTGCAGAAAAGAGGGGAGACGACAAGCAATGCTGTGCTTGGACTACAGATGGATAAAATGTCTTATTTCCTTAGGTTTCAAAATTTGGAAGAAGTGGACCAAGAAGACTTGAGAGATGTTGTGACTAAACTGTTGGGAGAATTTCTTGGGAGAGGTGTTGATTTTATGAATTGGGATGTGGATCGAGTTTATAGAGTTAATTCACAATATGCACGCACGCATGCAGTTCCTAGAGAGGTTCATGTCAAATTTGTGAAAAGAGAGACGAGAGATGAAATTCTTAGAAAACATAGGAGTGGGGCACTGACTTATAGGGGCAGGGAGATAGCCATTCTGAGGCAGATTCCCAGACAGGTACGTGAAATGAGAAAGAAATATTACTTTTTATCAAGCAAATTGTACCAGAAGGGAGTGGGCTTCAGATGGCTGATGCCAGAGGGATTGATGATTTTCCGGGAGGGCATTACGAAAAAAATTAGTACAATTGCGGAGGCTGCGGCCTCGTGGAGGAGCACAACGCCTTCCTGGATTGAGATGGCCCAGGATTTGAGGAAGGGGAGGTTATAGACCAGGGGGCGGAGGCGGCTGCCGCTGTTGCGGCCCTGGAGTTGGGTCAGGCTGAACCCAGAGTTCTGAGATCCAAAACTAGGAAGTGATAAAGATATTTGGTATTGTGTTGGTTTTTCTTATTCTCTTTCGTATGATATTCTGATTATTCTTGACCCTTCCTCATTGTGTATGTAAGATTGAAACTTAGCTACTTCGTTTCACCTGCTTGCCATATGGCTGTTGTATGTGTTTAAAATTTTGAGTAAAATTCTTATCATGTATAAGAAAAATGAAAATTTACCATACCTGATATGTATTTGCATAAATCTTTTTTGACCAATAAAAACTTTTTATATAGAATCTAGATTGCAGAAAATATGACTTCTGCAACAGAATCATCAGTGCTTGGAATACTTTACCTGACTCTGTGGTCTCTTCCCATAATCCTAAAAGCTTTAACCAAAAACTTTCTACTATTGACTTCACCCCATTCCTAAGAGGACCATAAGGGGCGTGCATAAAGCGCTAAGCGTGCCTACCGTTCCTGTCCTATTGTTTTTCTTTTCTTCTTCCTATATATGTTTATATGTGTATATACTATATAATCTTTTTGTATGATGTTGTGACAAAATAAATAAAATAAAAATAAAAATAAATCTTTGTATTTTGTTATTTTGTCCAGTTCTTTCTCTTCTCTTCTGCTATCTCCAGGTCCTGCCATGGTCACTATTACTGTTATTAACTTTTTTTATAGAAATGTGTTGATTTATCTTGAGTTCAGCCCAGTTTTGTTAAAATATCTTTGATTATTATACTAATTAGATTAGACTGAACAGCACAGCTATCAGGTGGCCAAGCTTACAAATGTTACAGAAGGATTGCTTAACAATGGGCCCTCATTAAACTGGAGTGTCACATGATTTGGTTTGTGACCACTGTATTTATTATGATTTAAATGAAGACATGAAGAGAATATTTACTGTAACAATATTCATTTGCAGATGAGACAAAGGTTGGAGAAGTAAATTTAACATAACATAATGCAATTTAATACTAAATATTTAAATTTATTAAAGTAATAATACATTCTTTATTTAGGAAAAATAAACCACATGTACAGATATAGCAATAAATATAATTGACAGGATAATAGCGGGTGTGTCAGGGATGTTGGAACTGGATTTGACCATGTACTGAATATGAATTAGCAGTGAGACAAGGCTGCCAAAAAAGCAAATGGTAGGTTAGACTGCTTCCACAGAAGTATAAATTCCAAATAAAGGGAAGGAATCATTTCACTGCATTCTGTTTTATTCAGATTCCACCTCTAACACTAAGCTGCGAGTAGCACACTTTTAAAAAGAACCACGAGTAGGTGTAAGGAAGGATAAAAACAATGAGAAGAAGGAACTGGGAACTAAGACTTACAGGTAAAAAAAGGGAGGAAGCTTAACATGTTTAATTTAGCAGAAAAACAGTTTGAAGGACATGAATGCTTTTCCTGAAGGGGCATTACAGAGAAGCGAGCCAAAATCTATTTTCTGCAAACCCAAAGTCCACGGTAAAGAAGAATGGTCTTAAGTTACAGAAAGACAGACTTCAGTTTAATGTTTGGAAGGGTTAGGGGAATAAAAGCAGATCCAAGAAGGTAGTATTGTTTTCTTTTATTCGCATCCTTTATATATATTTATAATTATGTTTACACTTATATCTGTCATAAAATACATGCTTGATGAAATAAATAAATAAGTAAAATAATATTTATTTCCCTATGGAATCTAGACTGCCATTTCTGGAATTTTAATTTGGATTTCTGTACTGTGCTGGGATATGACTCAGTTGCCCCCTTTCAAGTTTGTGAGTCACTTAAAACCATTTGCTTAGTTATTCTTAGTATCGCAACTATTTTTACTTGCAAGCATGATTGTTGTTCATTCTAGTTGTGCGGTTGTATATGCGTGTGTGTGTGTGTGTGTGTTTTATGGAGAGCTTTCTCATTTTCTGAAGAATTGATAGTTTAAATGCTCTTTTTACTTCAACTGTAGATTCAAAAAAGAATGAGTTCATTTAATTATCTGCAGTTTGTTATTTATAAAAAGAAAGAATCCATGAGTTTTAGATGGATTATAATGCAGGAGCTGTGAAAAAAATATTAAATCCGTTTCCAGATATTTTAACATATGCCAGCCTTATGTTCTGATGGCTGTGAGTAAACCCTTTCCATGATCCTACTTTGATTGCTTTATTCCTTGACACTTGAACTATTTATATTGAATTATTTATACAATACTACTTTATTTTAAAAAAATAAACACCAAGTCTACCTATGTATGTTGACTTAAGAAAAAGAAAAAGAAAAATTTCATTGAAATGTAGTATCAACAACATGAACATATGAAATGTTGTTAAAAAAAACAAAAAACAAATGAAGTGGGGGAAGAAACTCTCAAAATTAGTCTAGACACAATGTCACAAAGTGGTTCCAAATCAGTTCAAAATGGAAACTGTTATGTGCCTACAGTAGCTATTGAAAGGAACTATGCCTTTCATGTTTTATCTAGCTTTCCATAACATAAAGCAGAAAATACTTTATTTTACAATTTTACAACCTGTAGATGAAATCTACATTCTGAGGAATTAGTTCTTTCCAATAATCAGGTTCCTGATTAGGACTTGGCAGTAAATTGGAGAATTTATGACATTTCACAGCTTACCTCATCTCCTCATGTAGACTTTGTAGGCCTAGACACAGACACAGAGACAGATATAGACATAGACATAAACCAGCTATAGAAAAATGTTTATTGCAGACAAAAACAAAGCAATTATGTTGGTCCATTACAAGTTAGATGCAAATAACTCTTATACCTTATGGCTTCTTTTTCCACCCTTCACAGAAATTACTGCAATCTTATCATGGTATGTATGTATATATGTATGTATGTATGCATGCATGTATATACCTTCCTTCCTACCTACCTACCTAGTAAACTAATTATTTTTATTAATAGATTTATGTGGCTCCCTATCTCATGTATGTGACTCTGGATAATAATGAAAAAGCAGTAAAAACAGAATTTAGAAAACATTCCAAAATTATAGGCTTAACTAACTTAAAAATAACAAATGACAATACTGTTTTTCTTCCTACACTGTATGATATTCATGGCACTGACAGGATAGAAATTGAAGATAGGTGGTCTTTGTGTTTTTAGAACTGGAAGGGGTGGGGAAACATAACCACAACTTGCCAGCTTTTTAGTTTATAGTTTAAAGGGTCATTAAGCCTTTAAACTATAAATGATATTTGCTAGTTTATTGTATTTTATCTAGGTCATGGATGGTGTGGAAACATTTGGCTATTAGTTATAATAGAAATCAGATTAATATCGGATATGTTTTATCAACAAAAGAATTGACTGGAAGTCAAGATAGGATGGAGAACAAGTCTGAATAGCAACAAGTTGAGGAGAAGATATAACTAAATAGTGAAGGAAAGAATAACAGATAAGCCAATATTGACATACTGTAAATATGATGCAAATTCACCAATAGCAAATTGTTTGGGGAAGGCTTATCTTCAAAGTATCTATATTTTCCAGCAATTATAATCTATTCTGCATTTTTACACATTTTTACACAAAAATGTGTAAAATCTTCTGGAATCTTTAGTTCCAATAACTGTAATTTTACTTTTTTCCTATCTATTTCTCCCTACTACCATTTCACAGGAGGCTATTTCACTCTTGCTGTGAAAACCAATGGAGTTACTGCAGATTCAAAAAGTGGATTCTTGCTGTACAACACTGACACAGTAGAATGATTGCATTTGTGGAAAAAGAAAAACATACTTCTAAAGCATTTTAAAAGACTTCCTAAATAAATTTTAAATACAGATTTTCCAGCCAGTGTGAGATACAATTAGCAAGAAGAACGCATAAAACATGAAGGTGAAAAGAAATGTTAACTAAGCTTGCCTCATCAGAGATGCAAATCATAATTTATTTTGCAGAAATCCCAGGAGAATCTGCTTCCTTCAGAATACTTGGAAACCTATGAAATCCCAAAACAGAGAATGGTTGTGAGGCAATTGTATATTAAGAATGCAGTGCAATTTAGATTTGAACCAATGCTCTTTCCAGAATTTTGAGAGGCTAGAAACAGTAGCTGGTATTGCAACTAAATGAAACTTGTGATTTGAAGAGATGAAAGGATTATGCAAGATGTCATATGTCACCTGCAGAGAGATCTAGTTAGAGCAGAGGTTCTAGTAACTGTTTCCCATAATGGAATGTTATGATCACATAAACCTGACATCATAACAGATGGTGTTGATACTAAAAACAGAATAGTGTTATTCTATGGATTGAAACATGAGAGGCAATAACTGAGGTACAAAACAATGTTAGCATAGTGGAAACAAAATGTAACATTAAAGCCTGATAGGAAAACAAGTGACAAATTGAGAAGGTGAAACAAAGAAGGAGAAGGTAATTATACTTTAATTTTGTCTACATTTGAAGCTGCATTATTTTTCTTTTGGTGGCATTAATACTACCTACATTTTAGAATCGTGGGGTACCTAAAATGTTAGACTGAATTGTAAATAACCTTGGGATACTTTTTCCTTGGCAATGATGGATGTTGTGTCTTGAACTGTAGAAATTAAGGGGGAACTTACAGATCTTACAATATTTATTTATTTATTTATTTATTTATTTATTTAATTTTGTCATAACAATATACACAAGCACAACAAGCATAACACAAAAGATTATGCAATATATAAACATATATCTGGGGAGAAACAAGGCAGTATAAGCATATATATATATATAGGGGAAGAAACAGTAGGACAGGAACGGTAGGCACATTTGTGCTCTTATGCACACCCCTTAGAGTCCTCTTAGAAATGTGGTGAGGTCAACAGTGGATAGATTTTTAATAAAACTTTTAGGGTTATGAGAAGAGACCACAAAGTCAGGTAATGCATTCCAAACATAGAATATGTTTAGTTATATACAGGCAAATTGTGTCTTAGACAGAGATATGAGTAACTTTAGCCTTCTTTATAATTGTTAAATGTTGTTTTCTGAGTGCTTCAATCAAAGCCAAAGAAAAGTAAATAAGAAGGTGCTGAATCCTTTCCTTGCTACGGTTTTTTTAAAAAACTGTCTTAAAATACTTAGGGGAAAATATTTTATCCTGTAGAACCACAACTTGAAAATAGTTACAGATGCATTGTGTGAACCACCCAAGAGGTTGATGTGACACCCAACACCATAATAATAGTCTACACATCTAGGTTACAGTATAACTAGTTAAGTCCAAGTGTTTTTCAAGAAGGAAATCCAGAATTGGAACATTCCCAAAAAACCATTGTCCAGATTTGGGCTGAAGATTTTCTTTTAGATTAAAAAATATACAGTTTGAAAAAGACAGTGACATCCATATCAAATTGAGATGATGCAAAATAATGATAGATAGGGAATGGTGTAATTACACATGTTGCAATTACATAATTGTGTCAGAATATGATTGCAATATCAAGGAGAGATTCAACCTGGAAATAAGGAGACATTTTCTGACAAAACAATCAACAAATGGAACAGCTTGCCTTCTGAAGTTGTAGGTGCTTCATCATTGGAAGCTTTCAAGAAGAGACTGGACAGCCATCTATCAAAATGGTATAGAATCTCCTGCTGGAACAGGGGATTGGACTAGATGATCTATAAGGTCCCTTCAAACTCTGTTATTGTATTCTGTTCTGTTCTACTTTTTTCTATTCTAGTGAGCTGCCTGTAACTAATTATGAAAAAGATCATGGAACCACAGTGAAAATGTCAACTCATGTGTAGCAGCTGTAAAAAAGTCATTCATGCTAAGGATCATTTGGAAAGGGCATGAAAGTACTAAACTGCCAACAATAAAAAGTTCCCATTCAAATTTTTGACATGTCCATATTTGGAATACTATGTACAGTCCTGATCATATTTTTAAAAGGATATATTAGAACTGGGAAAAGTGCAAAAGAAGGCAAATAAAAGGATCAGAGGGCTTGAACACCTTTGCTGTACTAAAACAACTACTACAACTACTGTACTAGAACATGAGGATCTGTTTATTGGCACAACTTTCTGAATCAGAATATACGTGCAGACAGAAATAACAAATTTGAATTATTATCATAAAGATTTCTTGAAAATGGGATATATCTATTTAAAAATGAAAATAGGAAATGACCTTTAGATAGGAAGCCTAAATACTTTATATGGTTATATTATAAATAAATAAATATTGAAAGGGCTTAGAGTCTGTATGCAAAGCAAGAGAAAAAGAAGTGAGGGTAAACTGCAGGAATTGGAAGTGTAAACATCCCTGAGAATATCATCCAATTCATGAGGTGGGTGAAGTGACAAAATATAAAAGTTCATGGGGAGATTTGAAAAAAAAAGGAACAAAGATTGAACAGTTAAGAAATAGAAGGCACCTGTTAATTTATCTCATAAATGACAGCTTAGCCACTACTGATCAATAAGTTAAGAAAATGCAATAAAGCCAATGCATACAGAAATAGATAATTAATGCTCTTTAGAATATGATAAGTGGGACATGACATGTATATAATCATGTGTCTCATGGAGAAAGTGGACATGGAGAAGTTTTTTAAAATACTAGGACCATCATCTAGTATCATCTAATGGGGGAAAAAACCTTGAAAGAGATTTAAAACAGAAAAAGAAAGCAGTTTTCACATAAACAGTAGACTAAATTACAATAAAATGTGGAAATTAATACTTATAGGACTTAAAAACAATGGATAATGGAATGATTGAGTCCTTTGATGATATGACTGGATTCCATGCCACATGGGAAAATGGCATCAGTATTATTGGTTGGCTGTCTAACTTTTTTCTTGTCAGTTCAGCAGTGTTCATGCTTTTTGGACACCTTTTTATATTTTAGAGCTACAGAAAGAATCAAAGGGGAATAAATTGGGTGCTTATATTTGCATGTGTGTTTGGGTCTAGGTAGATAGTCCAAACGGCTCTGCTAATACTATACAATTTATACTGTAATTGATTGTTTCCTGATTGCTTAATTGTAACTTGTGACTATCATTTGCAACTTGTGGTGCAACCAAAACAATCTGGAACTGAACACACTCAAAACCGTAGAAATGGTGGTAGACTTTAGGAAAAACCCTTCCATACTTCCACCTCTCACAATACTTGACAACACAGTATCAACAGTAGAAACCTTCAAATTTCTGGGTTCTATCATATCGCAAGATCTCAAATGGACAGCTAACATCAAAAATATCATTAAAAAAGGACAACAAAGAATGTTCTTTCTGCGCCAACTCAGTAAGCTCAAACTGCCCAAGGAGCTGCTGATCCAATTCTACAGAGGAATTATTGAGTCTGTCATTTGCACCTCTATAACTGTCTGGTTCGGTTCTGCAACCCAACAAGAAAAACACAGACTTCAGAGGATAATTAGAACTGCAGAAAAAATAATTGCTACCAACCTGCCTTCCATTGAGGACCTGTATACTGCACGAATCAAGAAGAGGGCCGTGAAAATATTTGCAGATCCCTCGCATCCTGGACATAAACTGTTTCAACTCCTACCCTCAAAACGACGCTATAGAGCACTGCACACCAGAACAACTAGACACAAGAACAGTTTTTTCCCGAAGGCCATCACTCTGCTAAACAAATAATTCCTCAACACTGTCAGACTATTTACTGAATCTGCACTACTATTAATCGTTTCATAGTTCCCATCACCAATCTCTTTCCACTTATGACTGTATGACTATAACTTGTTGCTGGCAATCCTTATGATTTATATTGATATATTGATCATCAATTGTGTTGTAAATGTTGTACCTTGATGAAGGTATCTTTTCTTTTATGTACACTGAGAGCATATGCACCAAGACAAATTCCTTGTGTGTCCAATCACACTTGGCCAATAAAATTCTATTCTATTCTATTCTATTCTATTCTATTCTATTCTATTCTATTCTATTCATTAAGTGTTGTATCATTAAGTGTTAAATTTGTACCCTATGACTAGCATTAAGTGTTGTAAGTATTGTACCTTGATGAAGGTATCTTTTCTTTTATGTACACTGAGAGCATATGCACCAAGACAAAATTCTATTCAATTCTATTCAATTCAGTGTGGCGGGGGAGGGGAAAACAAATAATCATTTCCATAGCATGACTGTGATGGTGGCATACAAACCTAAACCAAGCTTTACTTGCCAAGGCCATTCCAGTAGGGGGTGCTCTGTGCTTTTTTTTCTTTTTGTTACTAACAAAGGACTATATTGAGACACTATAGGGACTCATTTCATTATTTTTCTTTGAAAATGTATAAATACCCTTTGTAAAAACATAGTCATCTTTTCCAAGCAAGCCATCGGTCAATCTGTGCAAAGAACCTTAGGAAACCTTCTAGAATCTAAAATTCCCCTCAACTCCACAATTCTTTCTTAATGCAGAAAAATAACAAGTAAATAACAAGTAGTGAAGTGGGCTACAATTCCCTCCTCTTGTTACTTTATGTACCATCTGAGAATATTATTGAAAAAGGGAAGGGGGTGGAAGTACATTGTTAAAGAGAGAAAATTTGAAGGCCAAGTCTCCCCACTACCAAATACTTCAATGTGAAAAAGAAATGTTTTTCGCTACTAAAACTATCCAGCTCTGCTGAAGGCATGTTTTTGTGCTTTGGGGCATTTCTACTTGTCTATTTCCCCTCCTCTCTTGGGCTAGGCATATAATCGTTATAACATCTATGTCTGTTGTGTAGCAATATAATTCTGGACAAAGAATATAAAGGTAGGATTATTCTTTTAGAATTTTCTTCTGCTGTCTTTGATTCATCCGAGAAAGAGAAGGAAATAGATTTAAAGGATTTTTACATGCTGAGGTCCCCATTGCAAGCGTTTCAGGGTTTTGTAAACACTCAACACAAAACTATGATTCATAACATTTCATTTCATACTACGGAAAATATCTGGGGTGACAGAATTAAAGTTAATTTGTGGCCAACATATAGAAAAAGGTTTAAGTGCCAAAGCCCACTGCAACTACATCGCAAAAAAGGCTCTAAGAGTTGCAAACCTAATCTTGCGTAGCTTCTTTTCCAAAAAACACTACACTACTAACCAGAGCATATAAAACATTTGCTAGACCAATTCTTGAATACAGCTTGCCTGTCTGGAATCCATACCACATTTCTGACATCAACACAATTGAACGTGTCCAGAAATATTTTACAAGAAGAGTTCTCCACTCCTCTGAAAACAACAAAATACCTTATGCCACCAGACTTGAAATCCTAGGTTTAGAAAACTTAGAACTCCGCTGCCTCCAACAGGACCTGTGCTTAACTCATAGAATCATCTATTGCAATGTCCTTCCTGTTGAAAACTACTTCAGCTTCAATCGCAACAATACAAGAGCAAACAATGATTTAAACTTAATGTTAACCGCTTTAAACTTGATTGCAGAAAATATGATTTCTGTAACAGAGTCATTAACACTTGGAACACACTACCTGACTCTGTGGTCTCTTCTCAAAATCCCAAAATCTTTAACCAAAAACTATCTACTATTGACCTTACCCCATTCCTAAGAGGACTGTAACGGGCGTGCATAAGAGCACAACCGTTCCTGTCCTATTGTTTCTTTTCATTATATCCAATTAATATAGTTATTACATACTATGCTCATATATATGCTTATATATTATATAGCTATTTCATTTCATGTTAATGCCTATATATACTGATATGACAAAATAAAAAATAATTTCTTAAAAAAAAACCAGCAGAAAAGAAAATGAAAATGGGACAGGAAAGAGAACTTTAAATTTTTTATGGTATCAACAGCATTAACTTGGACTGTTTTATATAGAAAACATTCATATATATTCATTTATATCCATACAGTACATAAATATATGTCTATGCAGTAAAATAACTTTCTTAACAGATTATCGGAAAGCTGACTGACTTGGATTTTCCCTCTTCCATCTGCGATTGGATCAAAGACTTTCTGAGGGACCGGCCACAAACAGTGATGGTTGAGTCTGTTATATCCACCTCCCTGAAGCTTAGCACTGGCTCCCCACAAGGCTGTGTGCTCAGTCCTTATCTGTATTCACTGTACACACATGATTGTGTATCGTCTGACCCATCCACTGTGATTATTAAGTTCTCGGAATATACCACCATACTGTATCTTATTGCAGGGGGAGACGAAACAGTTTACAGGGGAGAGGTTCAAAAACTATACACATGGTGCTTAAAAACAACCTGCACCTGAACATCAGCAAGACAAAGGAGATGGTATTAGACTTCTGGAAGAAGAGGGAGGAACCTGCCCCACTTTACATCGAGGGGGGCTGTGTGGAGAGAGTTTCCTCCTTTAAATTCCTGAGAGCCTATCTCAGTGAAAACCTCACCTGGAAGATCAACATGACCCAAGTAGTCAGAAAGTCCTAACAGAGACTCCGCTTCCTTAGAGTCTTGCAAAATAACAAAGTGGAACAACAACTGATGACCACCTTTTACTGGTCCACAATAGAAAGTTTCTTCACTCAGTGCATTACGGTATGGTATGCAGGCTTGGCAACTGCGGATAGAAAAACATTACAGAGGGTGGTGAGAACAGCACAAAACATCATGGGCTCTCCCCTGATACCACTAGACAACATTGCTAGGGCTCGCTGCCTTAGAAGAGTGAGGAAAATCCTCAGGGACGACTCACACCCTGGTCAGCACTTCTTTATTCTCCTTCCATCTGGAAGGAGATATAGAAGCATAGGCAGCTGCACAAACAGGCTTTTTATCCGTGGGCTGTCAGACTCCTGAATGAAAAACAACTATAACAACATAGTACAATTGACTTGTGGGGCCGGCGTGACGTGCAATAAGCTCACATGGTGCAATAGGATTGGGTAATTAGCAGGATTCATTGGGATAGGGATTTTTTTTGTCTTTCACTGTGAGTTGCATTGTGTTGGAGGGTGTGTGTGTGTACACAAAGTGAGACTCAGCCAATCTCATAATACACATGTTGTACTCTGTCATTTGTTCTAATCAGTTTAATATTTAATTTGCTATCTATTTGAGGACTATATAAAGCAATTTTCATAATAGATTAATATAACTGACTAAAGTGAAAATAAAACTGTTTGAGAGATTGCATAGGTTGTAGAATACATGTTGTCTTAAAGAAGACTATGATTGATCTATTGCTCTGTCGCTCTCAGTAATCCAGATTGTATTTGTAGTGTTTCTTGTGAAATGTCCTTTCTGATAAATGTATAAAATATCCCTCTGAGAACTATTTCCTGGTGTTTTAAAATACTAATTCCAGAGTATCTTCTTATTTTTATGTGCTGCCTGTTCAGTGTGAATTGGTCTTTTTGAACGGGCATTAATAATATAATAAACAAACATCCATATTTGTAAACCAATATTTAAGGCCTGGATTAGCCATTCATAGACTGCACATATTTATTTTAAATTTGTAGTAAATTGGCTTGAAAATGGCCTCTAAATTTTTAATAAAAGAAAACGTTATAGAATACTGTATACAGTGTAAAGCTGGTTTTTTTTGCCATTTTGTTCATAACTTTGTGTGTGTTTGTTAACGAGCATGACTCCAACTTTGAGTTGTGTGCATGTATAGAAGGGATGATAGAGGTATCAAAACAAGTACTGTAAGCTTGTTCCCCCATTCTTATTTCAAGAGGGACTTGACGAGAATTCTTTTTCATTGTCAAGTCCTGTGAACACACATTCAGCTGTTATTGAAAACACTACAAATCTACTACAAAAATTAAACCAAGACTATTTTTTAAACTTCAGGTGATTATCTGCAAAATTCTGACACCAAAGTCTTTTTTTCCCTTCTTAAATGATAAACAGTAACACCAGTTATTTGGAAAATAAATGTTTGGCTTCAGAAATCTAGCTTCTTTGGAAAATAGAAATATTGTATTTTGTTTCTCTTCATTTCTCCTCATAATAAGATTCATACATTTTTCATGAGAACTGAATATAGATAAATGCATCTAAGCATAAATGGGATATAAGAATCTGTTTTAAATCTGGAGCAATAGTCCTTTGACTCTATAACATAGCATTGCAATACATCAGAAGCAAATTATACAAGTTTCTTGCCTCAAAATACACTCTCTTTATTCTCATAATGAAAACAACATTCAGAAAAATATGAAATGTAAATGAAAGTGGAATTGCTATTCTATTGCATAGCATTTTTTTCTTGAAATGTATGTTTCCATAACGCAGAGAAAGCTGTTACTATACTAAAATCTGCAGTAGATCTTCAAGTTTTAATTATGAAAAATATTCTCCTTACAATGAATCACTTTAGAAACAAAGGATTTATGTTTTTAATGGTCTCATAATAAATGTAAATAATACATATATCAGTTACTCTTGTCAAAATAAATATTTTTGAGAAAAAAACTATACAATTTCTCTCTAGCTTTATAATAGTGGGAAGGAAAATGATCCTTAGAACATAAAATAACAGAGTTGGACGGAACCTTGGAAGTCTAGTACAACCCCCTACTTGAGCAGGAGATATTATACCATTCAGGGCAAATAGCTGTCCAGTCTCTTCTTGAAAATCTCCAGTGATAAGGTACCCACAACTTCTGGAGGGAAGTCATTACATAGATTAATTGTGTAATGAAAATCTCTCCTTAGTTCTAGGTTGGGTCTCTCTTTAATTATTTTCCACCTGTTACTTCTAGTCCTACCCTTAAGTGCTTTGGAGATTAGGTTGATCCTGTTCTTCTCTGTGACAGCCCCTCAAAGTATTGGAAGACCACTATGATATCACCCTAGTCCCTCTCTTCATTAGACTAGATTTACTTAGTTCCCTCAATCGTTCATCATATGGTTTAACCTCCAGATCCTTTATCATCTTTGTTGCTCTTTTCTGCACTTTTTCTCAATATCTTTGTATCATGATACCCAGAATTGGATGAAGTATTCTAAAAGTGGTTTCATTAGTGCACTATAATGTGTACTATTACTTCATGTGATTTTGAAACTATCCATCTGTTGATGCAGCCTGGGACTGCATTAGTTTTTTTGGTACCTGCAGCACACTGCTGACTCATACTTAAATGGTAGTCTACTAGGATACCTTGATCCCTCTCATGAAGAATAAGGAATACAGAATGAATGTGCAGAAGGAACAAAAGGCAATGTGAAACTTTTCTGTAGCTAAACATCTTTATTTTCATATAACCAATTTTGTTGTATATATGTTGTACAATGGCAATAAAGGCTATACTAATTTTCAGGCTGCATTTTCCTGGAACATCTTTTTACCAGTCCTCTGTTTCATGGCCTCATTAGGTCAATTACTTTTTGCCAAATTCATATTTCTTGCATTTGGAGTTCATTTATTTCTGCTGACACATGTTCCTGATATTACATATAGGCCAACAGGTCTAAAGGCATGGGCTAGGTAGTATTTTCAGTTTTTCAATGTATCATTTATTAGCGAGCAAATCTCTGATGGAGCATTTTTGGTTCTGCAATTTAGAAATATAATCTATGAAGCTACCCTTCATGTCACTGATTTACAAGCATGGAGTCTTTTCAATCTTTTATCAATGATGCTGAAAATATTTCCTATATGAACTGAGCCTACAGAATGCTTGATGAATCTAAAATATCTTTGTGGCACGATTAAAAAAAGCCAACTCCTAGATAACACTGAGATCAATTTCAGTCTGTGTTGAATTCTATACTCTCTTATGCTCAAGATAGGAACCTGAAACAAAATATCTGTTTGTTTAGTTTAGTTGTAGAAAAAAAGGGACTGCATTCAGATGACAGAACCAGTCCCTAGCATATCCACAGATATATGTAGTTGTTAATAGCATTTATTACCCATCTTTTCTATAATATATAAAGGTTCCCAAGTCACATTCAGAAACTGGTTCAGAGGTGGTATTCAGCAGGTTCTGACCAGTTCTGGAGAACCAATAGTGTAAATTTTGAGTAGTTCAGAGAACTAGTAAATACCACCTCTGATTGGCACCATCCCGATATATTCTCTGCCTCCCGAGTCCCAGCTGATCAGGAGGAAGTAGGGGATTTTGCAGTAACTTTCCCCTGGAGTGGGGAATGGAATGGAGATTTTACGATATCCTTCCCCTGCCACACCCACTAAGCCATGCTCACCAAGCCATGCCTAGAGAACGGTAGTAAAAAAAATTGAATCCCACCACTGAACTGGTTAGATTACATGCACACCTTAGTAAAATGATGCACATCATTTTTCAATAGGTAATCATACCCTGGGAATTCTGGCTGGTACTGTACAGGCAGCTCTAATCTCTATAATAAAAGTCCAACAATTTCTTATAACCAAGACTCAATGACTACATTGATTCTACTACACAGCATTGAGGATTTCTTGATAGCAGTGATTTGATGGTATATTGGAAAAAGATCTATAGGAATTCTGGACTCATAGATTGTACATTTTAGTTGATCAGAGAAAGAAAGAGAATAGTAGATAATTTTGGTATTCCTTGTTATTTTGAAGATTGATTTAAGTGCCCATATACGTTGCACAATAATTCTTAAAGTCTGCTATTCAAGTAAGTCTTTGCTATAAGTAACTCAGTTTCATTAGTGCTGCCCAACTTTTAATTTTTCTTTTTATGTTCTGTAGCTCATACTAATATTTTGTGTAGAAAAAAACATTGTGTGTTTAGTTTACTCCTGCACAATATAAAGTTTACTTACAGGTATCTGATCCAGAAACCTGAAATTGAATTTATTTTAACAACTTGGTCAGAATTATATATTGAGTAAGGATTACCCAGTATGCACTATACCTCTTGGGAATTTCATATGAAATCCCCAACAGGTAAAATTATGATGAGGTGCAGTTAGCACTCTGAATTACCTTTGAATTGGAATGCTGGAGAAAATTGTTGTGAATATCTTGCATCATAACAAGAATAAATCATTCAGTACTAAATGAAGGAAACCCAGACTCCTCACTGTAAGCACTAATAGTCAAGCTAAAGCTTAAATATTTTGGACATCTAGTGAGTAGACAAGTCATTGCAAAAGAACATTGAAGGCTATTGGAAAGATGATTAGCAGAAGACAACGTGGCAAGAGTAGTTATGACACAAAAAAATCTTAATAGTATTTAATGAAGGAGTTATTAAAAAATCCTGGTGAAATGAAATTTATGTATTTGCAAAGTATCAGAACCAACTGAACAACAAGAAAAAACAACAACAACAACAAACCACTCAGACTGCTATGGCACAAACAGCACAAGTTATGAAAAGGATAACACTACCATATATCAAAAACTTTTTAGAAACAACCAACAGACTATTACAACTACACAGCATAACTGTAGCACACAAACCAAATAAAGGTTTCCAAATCATCTTATGCAAACCAAAAGATCCAGTATCCCAAGAAGAAAAAAATAGGGGTCATCTACACCATACAAGGTAAACATAGTAATAGTCACTATGTAGGATAGACATACAGAAGACTAGCAGAATCCATGCATGAATACCAGCTAGCAGTCAGAAGGCACAACTGAAACAGCTTAATCTCACAACAATGGACAGATCAATCATAGATTCGTCTGGCAAACTGGGAGCATCCTACACCAAGCCAAACCCAAAAATTCTAAGGACTTCCTGGAAGCTTGACATTCAGACAAATCAGCCATCAATAGACACATAGAGATGAACTGTATTTACAAATCATTAAAAAATATAAAATTAAAAAAACCTAAGAAGGAAGCAAAAAAACCAGAACACATCCTCTCCCACCAACACTCTGGTAAGCAAGAATTAACATCGGATAAGCAATCAGGCTGAAAACAATACTCTAATCAAGGAACTACCAAGGATAAAATCACACCTTCACCCCAACTGGCAGGGCAAGCTATTGTATATAGACAGGGAGCAAACCTCACACTTACACTGATGATTTTATTTAATTGGGTAGTGAAATATCTGGAAACAAATAATACAATTCAACCCTGAGGTTGAATTCTCTTCTGTTGAAAATCAAAACCAACAGTTCTCTGAAAAAGATAGGAGGCAAAAGCAATTAAACTTCAAATACCAAGGAAAAGTAAATAAATGCCATGCAAATTTATACAAGATTACTCCCATCTAGTCATGTTAACGTTAGTTTGAAAGTGATTGTTTCCGTAAGTAATCAACAGCAGCAATTACTAATTATTTGTGGAGTAACAATATTGGCAGGTATATTGCTGGATCCTTGGTTTCCTCTGAGCTTGCTTGTTTTCCTGCAGACATTTCATTACCAGACTAGGTAATAAAACATTTGCAGGAAAACAACCAAACTCAGAGGACCAGAGAACCAAACACCGTATTCCCAAGATACTGTAAATGCATTCTCTATTTTTAGATATATATTGTTGCATAAGCCTACATAAACCTAGAGTCCACAGCTTTTATGCACAATATGTAACAGCTCTGTATAATTGTGCCTAAAAAAAATCATGTGTTAGGTTTCTAAGCCTTAGATAATCACTCTATAACAGCTACTATATGGCAAACCATCATCTGCATGGCACATTTGTGATGCTAAAATTTCCCATATCTCTGCTTTTGCATTTCTAATTACATACAATAGAAATAAAATGGGTAATTTATTATAAGGTGATTAATTATGTTGTATTTTCAGTACATTCCTATTTTGGCGCAACACTAACATTATTATAGATTTCTTTTTTAATTTGTTATAATTTTCAGAACTCCTATGTGCTTCTTTGTACTGGAACTAAAAGGGTTAAAAGAATGGCAGAAACGAACAAACTGTTCCCATGGCAACTTTATTTTGGCAGTGAAGCTTCCAAGCAAATGACAATCCTAGTGGATGTTTAAAGAGCAAGATCTCATATATCTGTCTGAGATGCTTTCCAATTTCTGAATACTATCTAGAGAAGACTTCCTTTTAGAATGCTGTAGTCTGTTCAGTTCATTTTCATGAGCGGAGAAAATGCTATTGTCTATTCAATACAGGTTATCCTATAGAGAGTTGATTTTGTTTAAAAAGCCTTGTTACATGTGTATTGGCTGAACAAAACAAACAATTCTGTAGTTCTAACTTTATGCAAAAGCTAGAATTATATGAATTGAAAAATCTTTTCAAAATTTAAAATGCATGTAATATGACCAGAATATAATCTATTCTTGTGAATTTCTTGTGAAGCTGTCATTTTGCGAAGTTACTGGCTAATAATATGAAAAATTAATCAGAAAAAATAGCCATATTCTAAAGTTTCAGCTTCATTCTTCCTATATTCAACAATGCACTACCAATTTATAGCTTTAACTGGGCGCAGCTTTTGAAAAGTGAGGCAACACTTCCCCTTTGTGGCTGAGCAGGAAAAATCCAATCACAACATAGTGCAACATAGGAAATATATCATAGACTGCTAGCAAGAGCACATTCTATTTGAGGCCAAATAGAGCAACTAAAAGAATCGAGACAAATCTAACCAATTCTCTAATTTCCCCCTACCTGGGTCCAGATAATTATGTTCCTTTTAGTTTGAAATTATAATAGAACTAGTAGCATGGTTAAAGTGTTCAATCAAGGACCGGAGAAGCTCAAAAACAAATCCACTTTTAGAAACTCTTTAGGTGTCTTTAGACAAGTCACTAGCTCTCAGCCCAATCTCCCTGTTTTGATTGATGTTGTGTGGACTTCGCAACTAACAACAACACAGGTTTGGACCGAGCATCTATAGAAAAGGTGGATATAAATCTAAGATGGAAATAAAGTAGATGCTACCTTTATAATTTGATGGTATAGAAACCCCCAAACATTTTTGATTAGAAGGAACTTCCAAGTCAGTCTGAATAACAAAGATATAAGGCCGTAAACAGACCTTGTGGTATTAAGCAGGGATTGTGATCAATTTGGTATTTATTAAAAGCTGTCCCTATCTTTGGTATGAGAACTTTTGTTATGTTTCTTATATGTTATAAGTTCCTTTTGGTTCCAGATCAGAGTTGAGTCCAAATTGATCTTAATGAACTCTCTTGTGTTATATCTTGTGTTCACCTTGTGTCATTGCTTGATCATCAAAAGAAAAAAAACATTAGTGCTATAATAACATTCAACAGACAATAATCCATAGGAATAACAGCATTTGCATTCACTCACTGTAGCCATAAATTTTCCTGTCAAAGTCTAGGCTTTGAAATTCTGGTTTTCCTTTTTTTAAGATGAAGCTTTATTATGCTAATTCATGGACTGATTGTTTCTGGATCACAGATATGAGCCCATATTTTATTGGCTGTCATAGTGCTGTCAATAATTTCCTCAATCTCATAACATGCCTATCTCAATTCTTGAAACTTTAATCTCTGCCTCAGCATGTGAGGTGCCCATCTTAAGCAAACTTTCCAATCAGTGGTGGGTTTCAAAATTTTTTACTACTGGTTCTGTGGGTGTGGCTTGCTTGGTGGTCGTGGCTTGGTGGTCATCTGACTGGGTGGGCATGGCTTGGTGGTCATGTGACTGTAGGTATGGTTTGATGGCCGTGTGACTGTGGGCGTGGCTAGGTGATTTTGTGACTGGGTGGGCGTGGTCATCTTAATGCCACTCACTGAGCGTGGCTGACTCAGGAACAAGTCATACTGGTTAACTTGATGTAGGGACAATTAGGTGCCCCATAAGCTCCTCACTTCCCCAAACTGCTGGCAGCCTAGTACATGCGGGCACACACATACACACATTTCAAGTTTAGTGACTTTTATCCACATAGGAAGGAGAGAGCCTTCTCCTCTAGCCCAGCATGATTGGCAGTTTGTAAGCTCAAATGTGGATAAAAGTCTCCAAACTTGGAATGGTGTGTGTGTGCACGTGCGCGCGCGCATGCGCGCAGCATGCCAAAGGAGATGTTCTTCTCCCAATCCCAGACATTGTTGGCATTTCCCTGTCTGGTGCATCTGCTGCTGTGTGTGGAACGTAGAGGAGAAAGTTGGCAGGAAGCAGTTTCCTCTGAGTCCAACTTCTGCCTTGACAAATCTCTGGAGAACAAAACAAGATGGCAGGGAAGCAGGGTTCCCTGGTCCTGCATGAGGGTGGCTGGCTCTTCTCAAAAGGGAATCCATGTTTCTAACTATGAGCTGTAAGGATGCTAGCTTGTTGGGACAGCCTTCCCTCATGCTTTTATCTGTATTAGTATAATTTCTAATAAAACTATAAATATAAGTTTTGGGAATTCTGCTCCTGGCTTATCTGGGAGAAAGATTAGTGACTCATTGAAACCTTTTAGCTTTGGAAACGATACAATGATTATTTGAAACTTTGCAGTTATTGGCATCCCTTTAAGTTTTCTACCACAACAGAGGGCAACTTCCAATCTAGATAGATCAGCTTGATAATACAAACAGAGCAACTCATCTTTAGATGGAATCCTTCATTAAGACAGATTCAGACCTTAACTCTGCCCAGGCTAAGTGCCTTAGTGAAGTATGGCTTCGGATCTTTATATATTTATGGGTAATGCTGTCAAACAGGCAGTGATATCCTATCCACACATCCTAGATATCACAATTGCAATAGGGATTAAATTGTGAGCATTTCTACTAGGAGGAGGTTCTCCAGCCTTTTCTTTCCAGTTTAAAACCACTGTTTCTAAGTATTTCAATTTCTATTGCAAGAATGTCAATGGCTGTCACATTATGATTCACAAAACAAAAATAATATTTATAATTTACTGGACTCAGTTACATAAAAAAGGATTACCAAAACAGGAATCCTTTGGAGATGTAACAAGGATAATGCTTCTTTAAAACACATGTATTTACAATTCTTTACTAATGCTTTATTAAGTTTGGGAAAATTTTGGATTGCATAAATATAATTATGTGACAAAAGCAAACATTTCTCTCCCACATCCAAGAAGCCCAGAAATAGAGTTCAAAATGTCTGAAATTTCCATCCAAAGTTTAGCTTTTGCAGGCAATGCTGGTTAGATCCCTAGGGCCTCTTTGTGGGGCTGTCCTTTAAGAGGGAAACCAAAGCATCCCTCCATTGACTTCCAGACATTTTTCACAAAACCTTGGAGCATGGTGTGCTTTGGAGGCCCAGGAGGCAAGGGAACGGGGGTTCATGGGAGAGGATGCCCATAACTGTCAGTGATTTAACATGTGTGGTATAACAGTGAAGGTTTTGGCTTTTGGGCTTCTGGTGGGTATCTCCTCTGCTACCCTCATTGTACCCTGGAGCAAGGCCTTCCCCTTTGTACTTCCATTCCAGAGCCCTGGAGAGCAGTGGGCAAGCACCTAGTCCAGCCCTCCAGCACTGGGATCCCACAGCTGACCCCAGCCCAGCCCAGCCCAGCCCAGCCCAGCCCAGCCCAGCCCAGCTTCCTCAAGGGGGCATCGCCTTACCTCCTTCCATAAGGGCAAAGCTGTTGCCAGTGCCAGGCTCAGAGGCAAAAGTGGAGAAACAAGGGGAGAGTTGGGCAAGAGGTGAAGGTGTAAGAATGAAATCCAGGGTGCAAAAATGGAAAAGCGAGGAGGGGGAATGGGAAAGAGAAGGTGTAGGAAGGAGAATCCAGGTGCAGAAATGGAATTGGGAGGAGACAATCATGGCAGGCAGGGGGAATGGCTGTGGCCAAAATGGGAGCTCCAGGCAGCAGCAGTCATGCAGGTGGGGAAAGGGGGAACGGAGCAGCCAAAAGGGGAGCTCCAGGTGGAGGTGGCAGTCCTCAGTGAAGGGAAGGTCATGAGCCTGGTGGGAACGATGGGTGGCCCATCACAAGCTAGACTGCAGGCAGCATGGCCTGGAATGGAGCCAGGCCAGGCCATACCGGCTTAGCCAGCCATGAAAACTCAGTGGGAACTGTGGAGGGGGAAAACTCCAGGGAAGGGTGAGGATAGCATGACTTACCTGTAAGCAGGAGGAGGCAGCTCAGTTGGGACGCAGGGCAGGTACCATGTGGGAAGGCAGCTTAGGCAGGCAAGCCACCCGGGAGGTCAGGACTGACTGGGGGGCGGGCGAATGAGCGGTGACTGTGCAACTATTTTGGGGGCATGGCCAGCCAACTGTCGCTAATGGTTCGGCGACCCAGGTCAAATTACCACTACCGGTTTGCATGAAGGCACCGGTAGTGGTAGGAACCCACCACTTTTTCCAATACTAAAGAACATTGATAATCTGACCCACAGCTTCCTATGAAGCGTCAAGATAGACTACAGTTTCCCTTTGTGTAATCCACTGATTGTCTTTAATCAATTCATCAACCTTTTTCTCATCTGAAACTCATGGTTGCTGCCACAAGTAGTCCACTTTATCTTTGATCACACAAATAATTTCTTCCCACCTTAACATTTCTTGGCTCAGGAACACACAGAACTCACATCAACACAGTAATCACTATAAACAACCTGAATTCATTGGTAAAATCTTAACCGGAGATACTCCTTTATAGAATAGAATTACACTATGTTGCTAAAATATGCTAATGAGTACTTATTGCACTTTTCTATCCCGTGAGCAAGAGAAACACAACTGTGTGAACTGAAAGAACAGAATGCATCACAGCTTCTAGTGCAGGGGTCTCCAACCTTGGTCCCTTTAAGACTCGTGGACTTCAACTCCCAGAGTTCAAAGCTGGCTGAGGAATTCTGGAAGTTGAAGTGCACGAGTCTAGTGCATCATCCGTTGTCAATTTATAACACTGAAGACATTGCCCTTCATTCAACCATAACTGTTAGTGCTATGCACTAACTACCCAGCAATTTCTTAAACATTTGTTTCCTCTGTGACAGTCCTTTTTCTTTTTTAACAATATTCTCACAGTGTTCTCATGTTCCTTCTGAATTTTTCCTTCCTGTGTTTTAAAGCTGTTCACTGGCAGTGATGGAGGGTGCTACAGGTAGAGTGATAATTCTGAGGTCTCTTTGGCTCTTCACACTTTTCTGTCTAAGAAACATGAGCAGAAGGACTTCCTACATGGTATTTTTTTCTTGAGATTTAATGTTGGAAAGGCAGGGAAATTGCAGAGTGATGGAGAAGAGATGGAGAAATTATTGCATATATGAAAAGGCATCAGCATTGGTCACCTCATTATTAAATGAGGGAAAGAATAGTGCACACTTTGAATTAAATTTGGAGAACAACTTTAATCTAAAAACATTGGGACTTTTAAATGCACAGCACACATATTTATTTCCAAACCAGCACTCTATAGACCGATGGAAGAAGACTAGTCTGCATTTGATTTCCTGCAAGTTTACTTTATCATATAATTTCATATATATATTTTTTTCCAAGACAAATTTAATTTTTTTATTTGATGCAGTTGTAGATCTAGTTTGTTTTAAAGTACTGATAGGAGGGGTACTTTTCAAATACTGGGACAGACAAGCTGTTTCAGCAGTACAAGTCTCTATCCCTTTATGCTGTCCTTTACAGTATGGAATATTAATTTACAGTTATCAGCTCCTTTTCGTCTAAGAGCAATTGTCCCCAGAAGAAAATGAAAAAGCAAGAGTTTGACATACGGACACTTATTTAAATCTCTACAGAATAAGAATGCAACCATTTGAGGAAAATAATACATCCAACAGCTGCTATAGAAATACTGATGCTCCATGTTTTAAACATTTGTTATAACAATGTTCTATTTGATAAATCAAGCATCGATCTCTGCCAGCTGCTGAAGTACTCAGTGTTATCATGAATCTTCAGGGACAAAACACATTTCAATCACCTGGCTGTACAAATCTCACTGCGCAAGACTATCATTAAGTTACAGGATGGTTAATTCATGGCCATTATCTCAGAGTTACAATGACATTATGAAGTTATAACAAGTCAGTTAAACTGTTATACTGGTACAAATATGATGGCATAAGACAGCTTTGGAAATAGCCCATAGTGTTCCCTTCAGCTGCATTGTTAAATTTCAGTAGACCAAATCAGTCATAACAGTTTCCTATTATTCTGAGGTCCCAAGCCAAATAGAAAAATACTCCCCAATGCCCCCAAACCTAAAAGGAAAATTCATCATACATTAATTTACTTCTTTATACTATTGTTCTGTCTTCTGCAGTCCGGAGCCACATATGGTTAGTAATATGGAGTAATGTAATTAACAGTAATATGGCGTAGTAATCTGGAGTAATAATTAACAGTAATATGGAGACATGGATTATTTTGTTTAGATTTTCTTCTTAGATACTGTATATATGCCTCATTATTACTACTTGTAAGGCCCAGCAAAGACTCCAAGGTAGTTGATTCCAAAGTAGTAAACAAAATAAAACAGAGCATTATAATTTGTGGCAGTGAAAAAAATTGGCTTCAAAGCAAAGCAAAACTACAAAGAGAATGATATACTATAATGTACAACCTATTCCAAAGTTACTGAGAATTGGGCTTGTCTGTTAAAAAGAAATCCATAACAATTCTGTCACAAAAAAGCCCCATAACCCATATTATGTTAGCAAAGAAGTGTACTGCTTAGACATCTCCTTGATCTGAAGCACATTTCTCCTGAAGGCCAAATGTTACATAGTTGTAAAAGAATTATGCAATATAGTCAACAGAAAGCCCTACTTTCTGTTTAACACTAATCCATTGCATGAACTATGTAATTTGTGTCTTTTCTCCGACCTGGAGACTGCAGCTGAAACTTCTAGATATTGTATGTGTGTTTGTAGGGTTCCTGTTGGAGTTAAGATCCATGAAGTAGGAGATAGAGAAGCAACTGGATTATCAGTCAACAACATACTTACCATATAATATCCTTACTGCTTTTGTAAATTTTACAAATATATGCCATATTGCAGGAGGACCATGTTCTTTTTCTAATAGCTATCTGTTCTGAAACGAAATAAGTAACACTGAGAAAAAAAGGAGCAAGCAGTCTTAGGTTAAAACTTAAAGGTAAAGTTTATGTCCCCTCGCACATATGTGCTAGTCATTCCTGACTCTAGGGGGCGGTGCTCATTTCCGTTTCAAAGCCAAAGAGCCAGCACTGTCCGAAGATGTGGTCCTCCATGATCAGGTGGTCAGCATGACTAAACACCGAAGGCATATGAACCGCTGTTATCTTCCCACCAAACGTGGTCCCTATTTTTTCTATTTGCATTTTTTATGTGCTTTTGAACTGCTAGGTTGGCAGAAGCTGGGACAAGAAATGGGAGCTCACCCCGTTACATGGCACTAGGGATTCGAACCGCTGAACTGCCAACCTTTCGATTGTGTTCTGTCTCCTTCCCCACTTCAGATCAACAAACTGGCCTTCAGCCAGTGGATTCATGGCTCTTATCAGTCCTGGCAGAAAAATCGCAGCTGCCTGCCAAAGTTCAAACAAGTGATTCACGGAGCAAGACTTTTCAGCTCTTTTTGAAATGGTTCAGCTAGCTTTTGCTTCCCGCGGAGTGAGAGCAGTCCCAAAGCTCCTTATATATCCTGTGGGGTGAGGCTCCTGCCCCACCTTTCCCTTTGATGATGCCACCTCTCTAATCTTCTGAAGCGCGGGTCGATCCAAGCTTGATTATTATTATTATCAGCTGGGTCTGAAGGCGTAGTCTGGGGAAGGGAGGAATCAGGGGATGACGGCCTCATTACGTCCTCCGACTGGTCTGGTTCTGGCTCCTGGAGCCGGACCAAAGGAATCGGTGCTCCCGAGGTAAGTCTTACTGGCCTTTCCCCTCACTCTCGTAGTCACTTTCGGGCATGGGGCCAGGTTCGAGGGCTGGAGTCACAACAGATTGACAAGCTCACTGCCTTAGCCCCTGAGCCACTATGCCCCTATGCTAAAATTTAAATCCAATACTAAAAGTAGAACATCAGTTCTTCCTAGCCATGGCAGATGTTTAGTGGGTGAAGGCTCCTAAGGAATTTCAGAAAAAAGAGTTTCTGTGATCGCTTACACACTCACCCTCCTATCACCATACATAATCATTCAGTCTTGAGAACCTTTTATGTACTGTACATGCTAGTGCTACTTTGGTAAATTGGACAAAATGTTTCTTCTATACAATATACTGATTATTTAGCACTCAATTCCCAGCTGAAAATCTGAAATTGTGCTGTTCAAAAACAGTGTAATAAACTGGCATAAGGCTATGTGGAAATTTTGTCTATGATGTTGCAGCTGTGATTACTCATTCACATATTCAGATCAGCATAAGTGGCTATGATATAGGATGCTAATTTTAAGGTCCACAAAGGCTGGGCTGTCATTTAAGAAGCTATGTAATTATAATGGGCATTGCACATTATATTAGGTGCATGAGCTGAGATAGGAAAGTCTAGCAATCTTCCTGAAATCTTAAATTCCAGCAATAAGTTCTCTAATGAAGAAAAGAGCCTTTGGGGACTATAAAGACCCATGCCACAAGGGGGAGCAATAGCTAACCAATCTTTATTTTACAAAAGTAAGCAGGTGGTTTAATACTTAGATGGGGATTAATGGAAACTCCTAGGTCTTTAAGGTACACTGAAATTGAGCAAATAAAAAGCAATATACAGACTGGAAGAAACCAAAGACAAATTCTCCTGTAATGTTGCCAAGAAAATTACATGATGCCATATAATTACTAGGACTCAAGCTTGATTCAAAAGCTATTTAAAAAGAAAAAAAAATTAGATATCCTAGAATTTAGATAGTCTATCCATGAACACTCTATTCTAGAAGATGATTTGGATATTTTGAAAATACCTAATGAGTTTCTTTTTCCTCTTGAAGATTTCTAAGATGAACTAAATTGCAAATAAATAAACTTTATTGAAACTGGCTATTGGATTATGGATGTGAAAGATTGGAGGAACCTAGTGGATTAATTTCGATTATTAAGGCTATTTGACAGAGCATTCTGCAAGGCAAAAGAAGAAAGGTGATAGAAAAAAGAGAAAAGAATAAGAGTTAAATGAGTCTTTAAAATTTGGACAATTGGGAAGATATATAATTGGAAAATCACAAGGCTGTAAACTACTAAAGAATTTTAAAGATTATAAATTTAGGGGATTTGGAGGTATAATTATGGAATTGATTGAATTTTATTAAATTGGGGTTTTTCAATATTGAGACATCAGAACTAAAGAGGTATACTGAGTAATCTTTATTAGTTACAAAATGGATCTACAGAGGATAATAGAGGCAAATGAAGAAATAATTTTGATGCTCAAAAACATGCATGAAACTATAAAGTACAATAAGAAGACAAGGGAATTGTCTAAAGATAAAGAAGTGAGTGTAGAAGCCACTCAACAATTGGGGGGCGGGGGGAAGATGAACATGATATTCAAGAAATATATGAGAAATTAGAAGAAACAGTAGAAGGACAAAATCAAAACAAGATGCAATAAGGTAAAGATAATGAAGAGAAAGGATTAATAAACTGGAATTAATCAGATAATTCCTTAAAAGCTTATAATAGAACAGAGGGGGAAAAAGAAAAATCTCTTCAAAAAAAGAAAAGTTTAGAGGGGAAAAAAAGAAAAATCTCTTTTTAAAAAAGAAAGCCTTATTGATGGGTATTCAAATAATACAGCAGAAAGAGACAAAGGCCAACCCGAAGGGAATGTTCAGTAGATATGAAAATATCAAAAAAAGATATGACTCCAAGAGAGAGAAATAAAAGGATGATTAAAAAGTCAATAAATGATGGAACTCCAAAAATTTTAAGACATGATGGATAATGATAAAATATATTAATAAAAAGAAAAAATAGAAAATACAAATAGGGAAAATAGTAGCATACCTATTAATAAATAATAGAATCTATTAGAATTAAAAATAAGCTAAGCTTAATCGGTGGAAGTTTAGGATTAGGCAATCTAATTGTATTATTAATATTAATATTAAAGTATACTGTGAACTTAAACTTTTAAGGATTAGAAATTGTGGGGATTTTGAGATATATTCTTGGGATTGATTAAATTTTGTTAATATTTGGCCTTATTAGCATTATAGTAGTCCTTATTAGTAGTCCTAGACATTTGGGATATTGAAATTATGGTGGAATAATTAACAATTTTCAAAATATTAAATATTAGTAGGAGATAATAAATACATGGCACAAGGAAATGTTATTTATATTTAAATGAATTAATGGAAAAAATGATAAAGAGAGAATGGTACTGCTGAAGTTGGAAGATTAGGATTATGCATACTTATTTGTATTATTACTGATAGCATTGTTTAAAAAAGATTTGACCCCGTCAATTAGACTGTCCACAAAATATGTATGGTGTGTATTATATTTAAAAAAATAAAAAAATATTTTTAAAAATGTAGTAGCCAAGAAAACAAAACTATTCTTCTCTATGGTAATTCTCCATGGTTGTCCCAAAGATGCTTTTTTCAAAAGGCAACTGGACTTTGCTTTTCCTTGAAGATGTTTTGCTTCCCATCCAAAAAGCTTTTTCAGTTCATATTCAAGGAAAAACAAAGTCCAGCTGCCTTTTGAAAAAGTACCTTTGAGACAAAGTTATTCAATGAAAAGAAGGAGAATGCTCTTGGAATGGTTGACTTTAGTATGATCAACTGAGCTCACAACTACAAGAGGACTACTGTATGAGGGCAATACAATAGCAGTAGTGGTTTACAGAGTCAGCATATTGCCCCCAACAATTCAGGTCCTCATTTTATGCACCTCAGAAGGATGGAAGGCTGAGTCAAGCCTTGAGCCTGGTGAAATTTGAACTGCCAAATTGCAGGCAGCCAGCAATCAGCAAAAGTAGCCTGCAGTATGGCACTCTAACCACTGTGGCACCACAGCTCATTATGCACAATAATAATTGCTTAGTGAACTAGGAAAAACCCACTTTATATCTTAAAACTCTTCATTGATTCTTTTTCAGAGTTTCAAACATCAAGAAACAATGAAATTGTATATATAAGCAGGTAAATATTCAAACAACCATTCCAACTACCAATCTGGTTAGGTATCTACAATTTCATGAGCATTAATGAATCCTAATAAGTACAAATAAGTAATAGGTATCTAGAAACCCAATGAGACAATTTTCTTTGATGAGTGTAATCAACATTTATTATATTCATAACAAGCCATCCTTTCATCTTGACAAGCACAATAAATGCTTATGTAAAAGCAGCCTAAGAGGCTAAAATGAACTAATCAGGGTTCAGATGTTGATCTGTAGATGTTAGTAGATCAAAGCAGCCTCTTTTATAGGGGTTTTCCCCCCAGTAACTTTCTAAATAGAACTTCTTAAAAGCAATTCTAAGCTTTAATAATGTGCTGTGATTTTTCATTTGCGCTTTGTTACAGAATTCCTAATTAAAGATATATCAGCTTTCCAATAAGTTTGGATGAAATAAAATTATTAAGCATATTGTACTACAGTATCGCTTTCTGTCTTATTTTCATAGAAATAGAGCAATGGCTTTTGAAAGTATTAGCATCATGATCATCATTGTATATCATTGTTACATTAGCTAGGAGACTACAATGCTTATGTAGAGTAGTAGTTTGGCTGCCAATTTACCAGCTCTGTTGTGGTACACACCAGAGTAAAATGCTATTGATACTGGTTTGGGCAAATCGGTAGTAATAAAAACTACCGGTTTGGGTGAACTGGTAGTAAAAAAAAAAAGCTACCAATTCAGGTGAACCCGTAGTTAAAAATAGCTACTGGTTTGTCTGAACCGGTATTTCCGATGATCAGCTTTGGAAAAGCAGGAAATCCTGCTTTCTAGCGAAGATAAATCGTGCGGCACAGCTGTTTCCCCCCTTTCTGTTCTACTTACCTTCGCAAGCCTCCTTTTTCCATGTGAAGCACATGTTTGGTGTGCAGTGCGCATGTGCATGCAGTGTGCTTTTGGTGCGCACTACGAATGCACTCACATGCAGCATGCTTTTGGCATGCAGCATGCATGCATATGCACAGCATGTGTTTGGCATGCACCGCGCATGCATGGGCAGTGAACTGGTGGCAATTCATGGAGGATTTCACCACTGGTACACACTCACATGCTTCCCAAGGAGTGCCACAGGAGTTAAGCTAGCATCGTATCAGAAAGAAAGATTGTTTTTTTCCTGCAGTGTGATTCACAGACCACCTCCCTTCACCGGAGCAGCCTTGCAAACAGGCATTACAACTGAGAAGGTTCAGAGCTTCAGGAATCTGACCACCTGCATGAAGCACTAACTTGTCTCCCCACCGAAATGGTACTATTTATCTACTCGCACAAAACATGATTTCAAACTGCTAGGTAGGCAGAAGCTGAGGCAAGTGATGGGAGCTCACCCTGCCATACAGTGCTAAGGCTTGAACTGCTGGAGCAATTAAGCCACTGAGCTACTTCACCTCTTTTTTGAAAGTAGAGTCCTCAGCACTGAAAGGCAAATAAAATATCTTAAAGGATTGTCCACATATATTACTTCTTTTAAAGGAAACTGTTTCATAGAGCCATTGTTATGGGCCAAAATAAAGGCACTTCTCAAAGGAATTTCAATATTTTAAAACAAAATACTTTAAACAAAGTGCAACATTCAGATATAACATTTGCTGTTGGCAAAGCAAAAGCCTGTAGTTAGAATTGCAGACAATATAAAGAAAAAAAGATTACAAGAAGGGAATATACAGAATTAATATGTTCATTTTGTAATGCAAATAGTTAAAATAGGATAAGGCACTGTCTATAGCTTACAAAGAACATTTATAAAGTATTTTATTAAGACAAAATATAAGATTGTTAAAGTTCTGTGTAATTTGTGCTAGTTCCTCATATTCACTATCATGGTCACTCTGATATACTGTGCATGCAAATATGATGGTGAGGCAACTAATTGAGTCCACAGGAAATGACTGTTTAATCAGCCTACAGTAGTTTTGGATAAATATATTTGTAATGGGAAGCAAATAATTATAACACAATGCCTAAATTGCACTATGCATAATTACTGTGTACTAGCTAAGAGACTAATTTAAGAAGTTCCTGGTCTGAAAATCACTTTTGTGCATTCTCATGAGTTTACTAGGAAGATTTGGGAAGCCACCGGCCTGGAAGACAGTTAACATTGTGATGTTAACTGATTTTGTAACACAATATTCTTGACTTGTAAAACTGCTCCAGGTTCAGAAGCCCAGGGAAACTCAATAGGCTGCCAATTCGCACTGTCTGGGAGAAGAAATATTTGCAGTGGTTCCTGTTACTCTTTTTCTTTCTTCAAATAATGCATTCCAGTTGGGAGAATTTGGATTCTTCAAATACAAACGTTATTCTGCTTATTTTCTTGTCCTTTTTTTTCTTTTCTTTCTCTTGATGTCGGAATGTTTCCACTGGGTTTTCTCTTAAATTTGTATCTGCATATAAGGTGCTATGATAATGTGAAA
The DNA here is from genome assembly GCF_028640845.1 of Ahaetulla prasina. Lineage (NCBI taxonomy): Eukaryota > Metazoa > Chordata > Lepidosauria > Squamata > Colubridae > Ahaetulla > Ahaetulla prasina. The sequence goes on along the minus strand of NC_080541.1, from coordinate 47,900,573 downwards.
CTCTTTAGAAATACTAATTAATATTTTAATGAATATTTAATGAATACAACTAAGGATATTCAAATAATCTAATACTGCAAAGATAGAGTAACATACTTCCTATACAAAACCTGGGTACTTAAAATTAAAATTCATAATACTTGCAATGTTTGTTATTACTAATTTTGACCCAAAAATTCTGTCTCCAAATTTATGTTTCAAATTCCATATGTCTTATGGACAACCAAAGAGCTTAAAATCATATCTGACGTATTACCGATGTTTAGATGTCAAGCATATATCCCTTTGCCTAATCCCCAAAATGACAATTGAAAATTATTTTTTGGATTTGTCATATGTTATATAATCTCCCCTTCCCCTGCAACTCAAACTGCCAAAAAAAAAAAAAGAAAGAAAGAAAGAAAGAAAGTTTCAGCCTAAGATAATGGAAATCTAATTATTCTATTAGAGTACATATCCATTTGTACAGTCAGGATCATTCAGCTGTGATAACAACCAGCATTTAACTATCTTCAATTAAACAGCACACAGCCAGATTAGTTTCTAACATCAGATGTAACTCCCAGACCATCTGTTCTCAAATTCAAGCATATACATGGAAGATAAACACATAAGTAAACTATTGCCTTCTGTTCATTGTACAAACAGGGGTGGAAAGTTTAGTTCACATAACATATTAGACTTGGCTCTGATAAATGGAGTTGGGTAACTTATCATTCAGTGAACTAATAAAAGCCATCCTTTACCATAGTATATAATGTGAACTGGGATGTTTTATATTTATTTCTACGTTGTTATTCCTGGTTTAGGTTTTAACAAGTTGTATGAATTTGGCCTTTGAATATAAGGCCTATATTTTATCCAAACAATCTACAGAAGTTTGCTTTGAAGTGAGGCTTACATTCAAGAGTAAGCTAGTCTAAGTTTAGACAGGTGACATATTTGCCACTGTATAATTCACTCTTCTTGTGCAACTACTTCACTGTGTTTAAATATAATCAACAGAGGGAGATTGAAACATTACTCTTGTTAACAAGTGCATACTTGTGGGAATTAAGGTGAAAACCAGAGTTTGTCAGGGCAGAAATATTGGTTATATTAATACCCAATAATCATCCAACTTCAAGCCAAATAAACACAAAGCAAAAAAATATTAAATAATGGAAAAGGCAAGAAAAAGAAGAATCAGAATTATACTCTGGAGGATATAGGAAAGATTCATGGTAACAAAAGGTAATCAACGGTTTGCAAAAAAAAATTTCTAATATGCAGTACAGATTCTTATCTATCTCTGCCCTGTCTTGTGCCTGAACACTTCAGGCAAATTGATGCTTAAAGCTTAGTCAAGTCAATCCGAATAGAATGGCTGAGAGCTACTGCCTCAGTTTATGTCTATAAACTTGACAATATTGGCAAAAGTGGAAACCATCAACCTACCACTTCTTTCTACATGGTTTTCCTAGAGGCTGTGAAATACAGCAGTGTGTCATGACACTCTCATAACAATTAAGAGCCTCTTGTGGCTCAGACTGTTAAGACAGTCTGTTATTAACACAGCTGCTTGCAATTACTGCAGGTTCTAGTCCCACCAGGCCCAAGGTTGACTCAGCCTTCCATCCTTTATAAGGTAGGTAAAATGAGGACCCAGATTGTTGGGGGCAATAAGTTGACTTTGTATATAAATATACAAATAGGATGAAGACTATTGCTAACATAGTGTAAGCCGCCCTGAGTCTTCGGAGAAGGGCGGGATATAAATGTAAATAAAAAAGTAAAAAAAAAGAACTAATTCAAGAATGCTTAGGATTGGGATTTTAGTTACAGAAAACACTGCCTTTTTGCTAAACTAAGAATTCTGATGTAACACAGACTATGGTCAGTGTACAAATTGCTTTACTGTAATTTACTGCTATTTCTTATTTCAATGGATTTGTTGTACTTCCATATGCAAATTCATGACCCCTAATATGTATCAATTTCCCCCAATATGTCAATTTCCCCCTAATATGTATCTCTTTTTTTTCTGAGTCCTTCGGGAGAAGGGCGGTATACAAATTAAAATATTATTATTATTATTATTATTATTATTATTATTATTATTATTATTATTATTATTATTATTTATTCCAGACTTTTAAAAAAAATATTTCTAGAAGTCAACCTAACACTTATCGTTAGGTGTATTAGGAATTAGAACTTAGAATTATAGGATTGGAAGGAACCTTGGAGATCTTCTTGTCCAACTCCTTGTCCAACTGCTCAAGGCAGGAGTCCTTATCCTATCCCAGAAAAATGGTTAGCCAATCTTTTCTTGAACATCTCCAGAAATTCTGGGAGGCAGGTGAGTGTTCCACTGACTAATTGTTCTCACTGTCAGGAAGTGACTCCTTTGTTCCAGGTTAGCTCTCTTTCTCTAACTAGTTTCCACTCATTGTTTCCTGATCTGCTTTCTACTCTCTGTATCTGGATTATAAATCAACCCTTTTTCTCTCTGACAAGCTTTGATACCTGATTTGAAGATGGCAGTCATATCACCCTCAAGCCTTCTCCTCATTGGGCTAAACATATCCTTAACTGTTCATCATACAGTTTAGCCTTATCATCTTCCAATTAGTCTGTCATACAGACCCTTTATCATATTTGTTGCTCTTCTTTTCATTCCTTCTAGGGCCTAAGCATCATTTTTGTATCATGGTGACCAGAACTGGATGCAGATATTGTTGGGAATACTTTTTATACTGGTTATACTCCTGGATTTGTTGTTAGGATTGCCAATATATTTGTTGGGATTCAGAAAATAAGCATTAAGAATATTTCCGGAGAGATCCCTTGAGAGAAGACAGCCTTCTTTTGCCAAGAAAATATATATTCTTCATTTTCTCTACTTGCATCTAACCATGGAAAAACATGCCTTGGCAATATCTTTCTTTCTGCTCTGCTGCGTGATACTCATCTCATCTCCTCACTTCATTCCATCCCACCTCACTTCATCTTACCTCACCTCACCTCATCTCATTCAAAACCAAATAATACATTCTTAAACTGTCCTTGGTTCTACTAGTGGGGCTTTTCAGTTTATGCTGATACAACCCATAGCAATTACAAGATGTGTGAAATCTCATGTACTTTACTTTTATGGATAGCACAATCACTTGTCGTGTGTAGAGTGGGATCATGTCAGTGACTATTTAGGCTGCTTCATATTGCCCTCTTCCAGTTCCAGACATTCCCTTTCATTATTATATTACTGTTCTTGTTGTTTCAATTTCTGTCAAAGTAGCTGGATACAGCTACAGTTTATTGCTGTGTTTAGTAAGTCTGCCATGGTGTCCAACACTAAAAGATGATGAGGATTATGCTTTTTTTCTTTGCTGTACTCTTGGGAAAATATAGGTTTAGTATTCTTTCCACACTTCCAATTCAGCAGACTTCCACAGCTAGCAAATATTGAAAGACCACTAAACCTGCATGAATAAAACAGGAGAATGTGAGTCTATAAATCTATTCAAGAGAAAATCTATTCTTGATGGGGATTACATGCTTGTGTGATTCAGATCAGTTATTCATGGGTTTCCAATAAATGATCTTTGTCATCCTTCTAATGTACTTCTTATGATTCTGATTAATTTTCAATTACAACAGGAAAGATAGATAATATTAAAAATGCTAGATTACAATGTCAAACTTGGCATCTAAACTCATCTGGTAAAAGTCAAAATGACGCTACATGTATCATGATGTTATTGTGTAAATGATGACTATTATATAATTTGCATTAGTCTCAATCATAATGTAATAACATTTGTTATACACAGTATCTCTTTAAAATCATTTAAAGATTGATGGAAGGATGAATGATTATAGTCTGAATGGGAGACGGCAGCAAAAATGGTGGGAGTAACCACTTTCTATCCTTAAAATGATCTGCATACACAAAATCAGGACTTCATTATTCAACAGCACACCAAAAACAGAAAAAAAAATAGAGGAAGGATAGGAACAATAATGGAAGCAGCCAATTATATGTTTCTATATGCAGAACTCAAGGATTGGTGACTAGCCTTTTAAGATAGCAATTGGGAAAGACCCTAAATTACAAATTGATTTGCTTAACAGGATTTGTTAAATCAGGAGTTAAGGTAAGCCTATAAATTATCATTTTTCTTTATTTACCTTTCTTTACTTTCTTTCTTTCTTTCTTTCTTTCTTTCTTTCTTTCTTTCTTTCTTTCTTTCTTTCTTTCTTTCTTTCTTTCTTTGTGAAGCTTTCCCACATTCTTTAAAAAATCATTATAAAAATTCAGGAAATTCTATAAATTTCAGACTTTATGTTTTAAGTTACCTTTAGGTTTTAGGTCTTTCAAGAGTACAATCTCTTTGAGACTTCCTCAAAAAGGTTGAGATGCTTTACTAGCCTGGATGTGCTGCCAGAATAGCACAAAATGTTGTAGTGCTGTCACTTTTATCATTTGAGAATATTTTGGTTGCTAGAGAGAAATCTAGAGAGTCTTTTGACTAAATACTAAGACCAAGCATGGAGTTCTGATCAGAGCCAAAGGATGCTGTCCCTTCACCTGTATTTTCTAACCCATAACTACTTTTATCCAAACATTATTAGAGAGAAAAAATAAGAACAATTTGTTTTCACTCAATTTAACTTTTCAGTCTGTCTCAGACGTCCTCCCTCCAGAGACATATCACAACAGCTCATGTGTGGTGCCAGCTGGAAAACATTGCCCTGAATCATTTAGTGAAAGAGATGCTATTAAATTAGCAAGGGAATATGGTCTCACATCTCACTGTTTTGATAGAACCAGAATATCAAACAGTTTTTAACAACTTTCAAATTTTAATGAGTTGAATCCAAAGATTTTCTGCCAACAAAAGAGGAAAATAATCTTCGTACATGGAAATAAAACTAAGTACACACACACATACACGCACACACCCATACTTATATAATTTTCATAGTTAAATTTGATATTTGTTTAATGGAAAGGCCAAAGAACCATAGCTCAATGATAAGGACTTTTTAAAAAATGTATAAGATTAGAGATATAATCTCTCATCTTTAGTTAAAGTACTAAATCCTATAGTTAATCTTTACTTGAAATACTAAATCCTATAAGCTAGGATGTTGAGCTTGTCGATCGAAAGGTTGCAGATCGGCGGTTCGAATCCCTAGTGCTGCCGTGTAACGGGGTGAGCTCCCGTTGTCCCAGCTTCTGCCAACCTAGCAGTTTCGAAAGCACATAAAAATGCAAGTAGAAAAAATAGGGACCACCTTTGGTGGGAAGGAAACAGCGTTCCATGCGCCTTTGGCATTGAGTCATGCCGGCCACATGACCACAGAGACATCTTCGGACAGCGCTGGCTCTTCGGCTTTGAAACGGAGATGAGCACCGCCCCCTAGAGTCAGCAACGACTAGCACGTATGTGCGAGGGGAACCTTTACCTTTATATTATGAACATATATTGTCAACATATAAATAAGTCTTGAACAAAATTTTAAAATAGCATAATAAAAGATGAACAGCTGCTACTGTCTTGGTTTAGAATCTGACAATTTCAGAAACCATGTTGTTTCAATCAGCTGGAGGAAGTAGCTTGAGATTCTTTTGCCTTGCCTCACTTTTACATTAAAAGAGTACAAAAGGACAAGCTCTCTATAAAACTGTCAATAATACATTATACCACGTTTCTGTTTCATATGCCCTGAACTATCATACATGTGCAAGAATGAAAAAAGTTAAATATTTTCCCTCTGATAGCTGATGAAAAGCATTGAAGCATGCTAGAGTTACAACTGTTCTATGATTTGAATAACATTAAGCCAACATCAAGCTAAAGGAAGACCATTCCTTTAGTTCATGTTTTCTGTTTGAATATACAGAAGATTGGATTTTTATGGCATTGAGCAGAGGGAGGGAATGTGGCTACAAGAAAAGAGGGAATAGCAAATTATGTATAGATTCCCATTTTTTGGCCCAGTTTCTCTCCAGAGACCAGGAGGCTAGGTCATTAGAAGCTTTAGCATCAGGCTGCTGTTGGTTAATACGAGATCTATTTATTTATTTACTTGTTAAGTTTATCTGCCTATCTCGCTCTGAAGCTACTGTAGGCAGCATTCAACAATAAAAAAGAAGAAATAAAAAGAAGAATAAACAAAACAGAAATAAAACAATAGAACAATAAAATAAACAATGAAAAAGAATGAGAAGACATCAATATAATAACAAAAGATGGATAGGTGGAAAGCAGAGAGCAAAGGAGATGTGTAGTTTGCCATCAATCCAGCAGCTACTTCTAGTGTGAAAGTCCCCCATTGAGTCCTAGAACTATCCAGAATTCATCATATAATATGGCGAATCAAGAGGATAATCTGGTATGTATCACTGAAACCTGTTTTTTTTTAGTAATGAGGTTGTAACGTTATGAGACATTTACCTCCTGGGTAGAAGCTGTGGTTGTGCTTGGACAGGATGAAGATTGTAAATGATTGGTGTGGAGGTCAACTGAGCTGCTCCATCAGCTTTGATTGACATGCTAACCGCAATCCATTTCTGAAGAAAATAACTTTTGAGCTATGATTTAAACCTTGTAATTTTCAAAGTTGACTAGGATAATGTTTTTATGTTAGGCAGTTTCTGTGTTTACTTTGGAAACTTAAGTGGTACATATTGATCTTGGGGGAGGAGGGGAATTGCTGCTTTAAATACAAATGTAATATAGTCTCATTAGTTTTCAGGTACAATGTGGAGCATTGTTCCTCAGCATTGGGAAATTCAATTCCTAGACTTCAGCCTTGGGGGCTTCAAGTCCTAGAATTCCCCAGTCAGAAAAAAGATTTCCTGTTTTAATCTTTAAAGTTCTACATAGCTTAAAAGTCTATATGATTAGTCATGCTTACTGAGATCATGCAAGGAATTTCACCTACAGTGCTGCAAGCTTGTATAATTATGACTCAGGGTTAAGCCATATCTGTTGCTAACATGGTTCAGGGGACTAACACTTAAAAGAACAATTATAATTTCAGTTTATTTGTTTAATCTGTGCTATTGGTTTATCTCCTGTTTTAATGGTATTCATTTTAAATCTGTTTTTCCCAAATTGCTATAATTTCCCAAGACATTCTAGGAATTGTGGTAGAACAAATTAAGTAAATTTAATTTAACTACTCATATTTTGTTTGCTTAGAAATCAAGTTTTATATGATTCATTAATGACTATTATTTATTCAGATATTTCATTATTATATTTCTAGCTTGTTACTGTTAAAAGTTCAGTTCTTCCTGCTTACTACAATACTGGAAAGATGAAGCCCTCTAGTGGTGAAAAGAGGCTTATTCTCTCTATCTGTCTCTATACTCTGTATTCTCTATCTCTATCTCTGTTTCTATCATTTCTATCATCTGGATTTTCTCTCCCACTTCCATGGATTATATGGTGCATATGTTGGCTGAAAATGCTTCTACTTGAAAAATGTAATCACTTATTGATCCATCTACCTTCCTTATCTCTCTATCACTTCTCATACAGGTCAACTAGTCTCCCATTCTCAAGAATTATTATTCTGTGGACATGGAGGAGAGGGGGAAATCTCAGAAAACTGCATGACCTATCTTCTCAAGCAGAAATGTTTTCCAGATGTGTACAATCACTCCTGAATATTAGCCATGATTCTATCTTTGTTTGGTCTGCAATCTATTTTATTTATTTATTTATTTTGTCACAACAGTATATATAAGCATAAGCATGAAATAACTATACGATATATAAGCATATATATAATAACTATATGAAATTGGATACAATCAAAGGGAACATTAGGACAGGAATGGTAGGCACGTAGCTGCTCTTATGTACGCCCCTTACAGACCTCTTAGGAATGGTGAGAGGTCAATAGAAGATAGTTTTTGGTTAAAGCTTTGGGGATTTTGGGAAGAGACCACAGAGTCTGGTAGTACATTCCAGGCATTAATCTGTGGCTCGAAGCCACATGCGGCTCTTTCGGCCCCCTACTGTGGCTCCCTGTTGGCTGACCCACTGATGGCTGGCCCTACCCCTACCCCTTGCCCTCTCCTCCCAGTCACTCCTCGTCTGGCTTGAGAAGATAAGGGTGATGGTGGGGGATGGAAACCAAGGTGCATGCAGCACCAACAAGGGCCAGAAGAAGTGCCTCTGAGACATGGCAAGTACAGGGCTGCTCTGGAATATGGAGCGAGTCTCCATCGCCCACTGTTGCCCTTACCTTCTCAGGCCAGGTGAGGAGTGCCTGGGAGGGGAGGGCAAGGGCTGGGGCCAGCCAGTGGTGGGTTCAGCCAATAGGGAGCCACAGCAGAGGGACAAAAGAGCTTCATTTATCTGGGAACCTGAAATGACTCTTGATTTAAATATTGTAAAAAGCACAAAGCACCCAAAGAAGAAGAATGAACAAATAGATCATGGGGCGGAAGCGGCTGCCGCTGTTGCGGCCCTGGAGTTGGGTCAGGCTGAACCCAGAGTTCTGAGATCCAAAACTAGGAAGTGATAAAGATATTTGGGATTGTGTTGGTTTTCCTTATTCTCTTTTGTACGATATTCTGTTTATTCTTGACTCTTCTTTATTACGTTTTTAAAATTTGTAAACTTAGCTACTTCGTGTCACCTGCTTGCCATATGGCTGTTGTATGTGTTAAAAAATTTGAGTAAAATTCTTATTTTAGATAAGAAAACTGAAAATCTACCATACCTGATATGTATTTGTATAAACCTTTTTTGACTAATAAAAACTTTTTGAATAACAAAAGAATGAACAAAAAACAAACAAACACCAATGCTCAACTCTTTTTGGAAATGGTTCAAGAGGGAACACACAGACATACACAGAGACATACAAACACACGAGAGAGAGAGATGAGAGAGAGGGACAAGAGAGAGAAAGAGAGAGACAAAGAGACCTGTTTCCCACAGAAAACACCAGGAGCCACAAAACCTGGTTAAGTGTGGCTGGGGGGGTTGTCATGTAACTGGGTGGGACTGAGTGACGTTGAGTTGGCATACCCATCCAGATTTTGTGGCTCCCAGTGATTTTTTTTCTGTGGGAAGTGGGTTCAAATGGCTCTTAGAGTGTTTAAGGTTGCAGACTCCTGCCCTAGGAGTCCAAATTTGTTAGCTAAACAGTAGTCCCTTTGACTATTAAAATAGAGAGAAAATTATGGAATACTTGTTCCCATGTTCATGTATATAATAGTTAGAATGTTCTAGTCTGTATGCAATGGGAGATTTGATAAATTGTGTTCAGATTTAATTGGCCCCAAACATAGTGGAAGGCGTGTGGGGAGTCCACATAATCCTGGTCACATGCTGACTTATCCCTTTCTTTAAAAAAAGAACTAGTGTCAATAACTTCACTTTAATATTTAGGAAAAAATAATGTAAACAACAAAACTGAACAAAAAATGAGTCTATATAATCACCTGTCAGGCTCACATTGGCAAGATTTGGTTAGTTGAAAGGAGAAGCTATGCGATGTTGCAGTGTTCCAATTTGCTGAGAAGCCCTGCCTCAACAAGGCCTCTTACTTTAAAGCAATGACTTGCAGCAAATCAATTTGGATCAGCTATCTTGGTTTGAGGTTGGGACTTTGATGTTGAATATTGGCTATTCCCATCATCGTCATCTGCAAATCTGATGAGTTCCCCTTTTGTCATCTTGTCTTCTCCCTACTCTGAGGAAGGAACAGAGCCAAACAGGAGAGGAGAGGAAAGACGGAGAAGAAGAGAAAAATAAATGCCACTTGAAAACTTTCCCAATGAAAGTCAGCTTTATCCCAATTTAGACAAGTGGACCCAGACATTGTTGCAGCAAGTCCTACACAAATAATCACACAGTGCTGGCTGAAGAATTGATTCATCTTACATGACTTCAGTGGTATTCTTATTTAAGTGTGCATCCCAATTGGTACCGATAGATAAGATTGCTTTCATATATTGCTAATGAATATATGCTCTTTAAAGCAGTTTTTAGACTTTATACATCTCCACTACTAGAACTTCCACTATCTCCAGAGGATGGTAGAGGACAGGAAGGCCTGGAGAAACGTTGTCCATGGGGTCCCAATGGGTCAGACATGACTTCACAACTAACAACAACAACTACTAGAAGATGGATAGAAAGCCCTTTTCCATTTTTATCCAACTTGATATTTTGTGCTACATTTATCTTCATTACCAAAGGCTTTGGTGAAAATTTAAACACTCAAAATTAACTTCCATATGTAAGCTACTTTACCATTGTTGCGTCTTTTGGGGACATAATATTGTTTCTATGAAAAAAATGTGTTTTATGAACATCAAAACAATTCTTAAGAACCTTATCATGTTTGACTTTTTTGGACTAGTCACAAAATTTTTTTTTTTTATTTTAGCTGTTGGCCACCTTTAAAACCGTTGCTAATTCTCTCAATTTGTTCATTAGTTTTTATGTTTATAAATTCTCATTACAATATTCTAAATGTCTACTAAATATAATCAGGAATTTAAATGTTTACCCATTTACTTTCTGGGAGTCATCATGATTAAAATCGGTAATGTTTCCCAAGTTTTCCCCAAACTATTCTGCAATGATTAGAAAATTAAATGGAGATTTAAAAGCAAGCTAGTTACAGCACTGAAAGAAAACAATTGAATTTACCACTTTTCACCCATACGAACAGATGTGTCAAAGGGATAATAAAAAAAAAAACTATTGGAAACCAAGTTATAAATTTAATGAGGATTTAAAGGCATTATTTCCAAGTTTTAAGAAGTTAAAATAGTTTCCTGCAAGAAGGAATTTACAGAAAAAGTCTGATTATTTTAGCAAGACATGCTTATTGATGGTAATGAAATCATGGTTATTCAATTAGCCCAATTTTCTAGGGTCAATATACTGACCTATAAACTAACTTTACAGATTGGATATGTACAAACATGCAGTTGGCTAATTTGTAGTTCAATGCGCTGTGGAATTCAGTCTCTGTTTTATGAGATATAGTCACAGAATCAAGGCTGGGCCAAACACAACCTTGTAATTTATCTTATAAACTGAATAAACCGCACATAATTTTACTTTCAATTCTTTTCTCCTTCTGTGAAACAGATGGGAACAAAACAGATGGTATCGGGAACTGCTGTGGCAACTGCTATCTTAATTGCTCAACAAAGACCAGAGAGTGATGCTCATTGCATTACTTCCAAAATGAACAAGTGGAATCAACCCATGAAAAAACATGTAGTTGGGAGAGCTTCTGTGGCTATCTGCATCCTGACAAATTGATAGAATTAGGATGCATAGGGTGGTACTTTCGTTATCAGCCTCCTTATTGTAGAAAGTTCTCCCCTCCAAGCTTTTTGTCATTTACAGAGCCAGGAAAAACAAATTTGCTTTGTAGAGCCTTTGAGTGAATATGGTCCTTAAAATTGGATTATAGTGGAGGAGCCTATGGTTCTGCGCCTTAAATCTATCAAGCAGGCAGCATAAATTTATTATAATAAATAAGCAAGCAAATATGGGGTCATGTCCAAGCTTTCATTGTCTGGAGCACCCAAAAGAAAAAAGAAGCAGTAGTGTTAGCAGTTAGGTGCAGAGAGAGATTGGCTTTCCCTTATCCCCTAAATCTAAGAGTGCCAGGAAACAGACATCATGACGACGGCAATGATTTAGCAGATTGGATTTTTCATTTTCGTAATTGTCTATCTTATGGTAAAAGAAAAACAGAGAAATGCTAACCAGCTAAAGTGCTTGGACTATGAGTGAATGTTTCTATATTTGAACTGTAGAATATTTTTTAATTATTATTTATTATACTTATATCCTATATTTTCTTTACAAGTCCAAAAGGGTTATTATTTCTTGTCCAAGTCCCATGCCTTAGTCTCCATAATATACTGGTACACTTTTATTAGTTTTACTATAACATATATTTAAATTGTTTTAGAACTTCTACCATTCTGCACCAGATATGAAGACGAGAGTATACAAACAGTCTGGATTAAGAGACAAGTTTAAATCCAATGATTTGTTTTAGGATTGTCTTCTCTAACTAAATCCATCCCTACAACAACCTCATTTTGAAAGTAGGAACAGGAAAAAACTCCTAAATGGGTCAGGATTAGATATCATGGATTTATATAAGAACTGTTCTAATAAAGCTAGATTTACCTTTGTCCTGTCTTAGAGTCTCTACTGGCTTCATCATAATCTTAAATGAACTCAATATGGAGGAACACATAGGCACTATGTGGAATATAGATTTTATATGGTTTTTATGTTACTTTAGTTTTTGATTGGGAGCTGTCCAGAGTTTGTTATATAATGGGCAGCTCTATAAATGTAATAAATAAATAAATAATTAAAAACTGAAATAACTGAAACACCACTGGAATGTGTTTACATTTCAAAGGATTACACAGTTCATGAATCACATCTGCTCCTATTAATTTGAATAATTAAGGAAATTAATGAAGTTTAGGAAGACTGAAGCAAACCAGAAGGATAAGAAAGAACTGAATAAAAATAGATATAGTGAGATTCATTTGGCCTCTAATTATAACTGATATTGTTAATGTGTGACATGTACTACAAACTTCAATTCTTTAATCATACTTGGTCATCTTATTTTAAAATAACAGTTTCCCCCCATCCCCAAAAAAGGAAACATGTTCTTATGACTACCGAAATTGTATGTATTTTTATTTTATCAATTTATAATCCATATCAATTTCCATAGATATGCATATATGATACTATAGTTGCTTAGTTAATAGGCCAACAGTAATATAGAGCACTGTTGTTCCATCAGTGACATAATTTTGATTTACAACCATCAGTGCATGACATGCCTCAGTTGATTTACTGCTCATTTCAAGGCTGCAGGAATTTCAACTAAAAGACATTGGGTGGTGCTAAATGACTTCGGTGAAATGTGTTTGAACCTTGATTCTCTATTCAGTATGTTGAAACATTTGCGGAAGATAGGACATTCCTTTCTGCACTAGCTAAGGGCACACTCTTTTATATCAAGGAAGTGTAATTACTGCATGTTACTTTATGCTAAACAAACATACAAAGACTGAACTAGTTAGGAGGAAAGAATCGTCCATGAAATTCCCTACGGTTCTCTTTCTTGATTACCAGATTTGAATTGTATCAAAAGGCTAGTCCTCCTGTTGGCAACCCGTGGCTCTGGAGCTACATGCGGCTTTTTCACCCCTCTGCTGCGACTCCCTGTCACCTGGTCACAGCAGAGTAATGAAAGAAAGAGCTGCTGCCCTGTCACGGTGGTGGCAATGGCCAAAGCCTTACTGTGGGAGCAAAGAGCCTCTGTACTTGCTTTTTCACAGCAACAGCATTTGCCTTCATCATGGTACATTTTCTGTTGCCACCAGCAAAGAGGGTTGGGAACAGAACTTGCAGGGTGGGGGCCTGGCCTTCCTCCTCCATCATCGGTGGGGCCAAGAGAAAAAGGGGGCAGTTTAGGGAAGTGCTCCCCTCCCCTCCCCTGACCAAGTACCTAGGACAAAAGCCCAGCGGAAGGGAGGCAGCTGGCCAGCACAAGTGCTCTATTTGGCGAGGCAGACAGTGAAAAGGCCTGGCCTGGCACTTTTTGGAACCTCCAGACATGAGCTGCTGCCTTTGAAAAACGCCGTGCCTTTAAGAAAGCAGGGCAGCATTGGCTGGGTACAGGGGGGAAGCGGAGGCACCAGGGCTGCTCTCCCTCTCCTCAGCAAGCCAGGAGGGTCAGAAGGCACACTCTGACATTGCCCCAACACAAATTTCTAGTGTGCGCTCCTCTGTCCTGAATTGGGATTGTAAAGGGAGCAGGGGGAAGGGTAGGAGGGCTTCTAGGAGGAGAAGCCTGACTGGCTTTCCTTTTGGCATGGGGCGGGGGGAAGACCCAATAAAAATCCAATTTTCTCCAATAAATGGGGAAAATAAAGGCCAGGCAGTCCAGAGTGCCAAAAGGGGGGGTGGAGTCTGTTCATTGGAGGATCAGATAGGATAGTCGAAATCTGGGCAGGAGGCTATTTAGAGAGTGATCTGCCTGAGTTTCTTGTTCCCTCCCCCATATATTCCCCCCTCCTGGTTTTCTTCCCTAGCCTCGTTTTAAGAGCAGGGGGAAGCAAGGTGGGACAATAGTAGCTAAAAGGCTGCAGCTTGCTCTTGCCTCCCGGATGTCAGTTGCTGTGATGTCCTGCCTCCCTGCCTCCCAGCTGTTGGTCGGCACGCTGCTAGTCTGCCATTCTTGTTGGGCTCCAAAGTGGCAGCATCAGCAGCAGTGCCAGAGCAACCAGCGTGCACATATTCAAGACATGCACGTTTCTCCCAGACTTCTCCCGTGATGGGGAGGGGACAGGTCTGTGGTCACCAAGCACGGGGGTCGCACCTTGGATGGAAAGGGGAGACTCGCAGTTGCCAGTGCGCTTCTTGGTTGCTCTGCACCTGATCTGCTTTGGAGATGCTGCAGCTCCTTTCACTCCATTCATGTATTGGCTCATCATGGAGACCAAGTATTGGACGAGTGTAACAATCTATCTCTAACTGTGCCTGGCCAACCAGGTCTTTCCAGGCACACAAGAATTGTTCATGTGCCTGATTTGTCCCAGATAAGTGGCTTTGCATCTGAATGGGCAAGTTACATTATTTTGTCTATTCTTGCGCAAATATACAGAGAGAGAGAGAGAGAGAGAGGGAGGGAGGGAGGGAGGGAGGGAGAGAGAGAGAGAGAGAGATTCAATGGGGAAGAGCTGTCTTTTATACCCAAATACGTATTCCACTCTTGCACATGGATGCAGAATATCTGGGAAGGGGGCTGCTTTACAAACATGCACTCACTTGGTCCTTTTTTAAGGGTTCTTAGAACCCTAAACAAATCTTTCACATCTGTTCTTTTTCTCTCTCTCTCTTTCTGGATGTCAGATTCCCACTACCCTCCCCCAGGGAAGAGAGAGAAAAGAGAGAGAGAAAAGATACAGAGAAAGTGGGAGAGAGAAGAGACACAGAGAAAGAAAGAGGGAGAAGAGACAAAGAAAGAGAGAAGAGAGACAGGGAGAGACAGAGAGAAAGAGTGAGAGAGAGAAAGAGAGGAGGGAGAGAGAGAGAGAGAGCCATTTCCCCCAGAAAAGAAAATACAGGGAGCCACAAAACCTGCGTAGGCATGGCTTGGGGTGTGTGGTGTCATGTGACACAAAGCAAACAAATGAAATATTTGATTTATATGCCATCTCTTTTTGTTCAGGAACTCCAATTACTGATCAGCAGTTATAGTAACAGAAATTTTAGAAACTTTTGATATGGCTCCAGTTTGGTATCAAGGATCTCCTTCAAGTTAGACCCCACAAAAACATGTCAAAATTAATCTAATCCCCTTGAAACCAGTGCAATAACTTGATTATTTTAAAGTTAAAATTCATCTCGTTCAGTATAATAAGCATTTTACATTTACCTAGAAATAACTAATAACTAATAATGGCCACAGAGAAAAAAATATATGCATGTATCCACTAATAATCAATGTGTTATGGCCAATTAATGTGATGGATCAGACAAAGAAAGAATCCTATGCTTAGTTGAATTGAGACAATTAGTCCAGAACTGACAATTATTTTTATTTCACATGAGTAAACTAGCATTTCAATTTAGCTAATCTTTTGTGAGACCATACAAGAGTTCTAATTTATTTACATTTAATAATGTGCTTTGCTATTTTTTTAAAAAGATCATTTGTTACATCTTAATGGAAATTAAGAAATAAATGAATGTGGTATCTGCTGTAAAAAGAGACAGGAACTCTGTCTTTGTAATGAAGAATGGTAATGACATTAATTAAAAATAACTGTAAGTAGCTGAATGTAACTGCATGGTTTAGTAAATACTTCCACCTGGAACCTGCAGATACTGAAAGTCTATTGTTCAGAATTAATTTGAAGAGCTAAGAAACATAAAGTATTTGATCAATATGACTTGTCATTTGTGCCGTGGATGAGCGCATACCCAAGCAGCAACTTTTTGAAGAATTCTTTACTGGAAGACACTTGCATAGAGGGCAGAACAAACATTACAAGACATACTAATGGCCTCACTGAAGTTGTTTACTGACACAACCCAGTCTACAGTACATGGCATGGCCTCACTCATAAAGTCTGTCAAGTTTACAAAGTAAGGTGCACTGCTGGAACACGACATAAGGGGGAGCTGTGTAAGACTAGAGCCACTAGTCTAGCACAATAACTGCACTATCCATTTATGTCTGCCCAACATGTGTGAGAACATTCTATGTTTAAATTGGCCTTATGGATGAAATAAAACCCGTGAAGTCATTTCTGAATAAACATGTGAGTAAACAGCCTACAGCACAATCTTCATTTACTCAGTCTTATGCAAACATTTATCTGGAACTCATAGTTTCTGCCTATTGTTCTAACCCCCACCCCCCACTCCATCCCATCTCCTTCCAAGAATTAGCCAACCCATCTTGCTTTGTATAATCTGCAAATTTAATAAACATTCTCAGAATGCCCTCACCCGTATTGTTTATAAAAACATTGAATAGGCTCAGGACAGAACCCAATGGCATCCCCCTCAAGATGTCTGTTCAGGTAGATACTATAGACCATTTACATCTACAGTATTCTTTGAATAGAATTATTAACCTAACTGTGGAGTTGTGTTGTCAAATCCATATTTAACCATTTCTATATTCTAAACTAGCAATAGCACTTAGACTTGTATGCCACTTCATAGTGCTTTACAGCCCTCTTATGGTGTTTTACAGAGTCAGCATATTGCCCCCAACAATCAGGGTCCTTATTTTACCAAGCTTGGAAGGATGGAAGGCTGAGTCAACCTTGAGCCAGTCAGAATCAAACTCCTACCAGTCAGCAGAATTAGCCTGCAATTCTGACTTCTAACCACAGCTCATAATTATTAAATTAAAAACAAGATTTTATACATACAGATAATTAATTTTTCCTTTATTCAGAAAAATATGTATTATATGCCATATTTTTTTTACTATGTACCAATGAGTCAATGTTGACTCTTAAAAACTAATAAATAGACCTCAATCTAGCACTTCAATTTTCCAAGGATGCACCCATCATTGTTGCAACCGAATCTCTCATACTCACTGATGCTCGTCCTCTTCTCTTCTCTTCTCTTCTCTTCTCTTCTCTTCTCTTCTCTTCTCTTCTCTTCTCTTCTCTTCTCTTCTCTTCTCTTTCCTCTCATTTTTCCTTTCCCCAGCCTTATAGTCTTCCCAAAAGAGCTAAAAATTCACATAATTTGTCTGAAATGTGATAATTTGGGTCTGGTCATTTGTGTCTTGAGTCAGAACTCAGAAACAACTAGACACAAGAACAGTTTCTTCCCGAATGCCATCACTCTGCTAAACAAATAATTCCCTCAACACTGTCAAACTAGTTACTAAGTCTGCATTACTATTTATCTTCTCACCATTCCCATCACCCATCTCCTTCCACTTATGACTGTATGATTGTAACTTTGTTGCTTGAATTCTTACGATTTATATTGATATCGATTGTTTCTTGATTGCTTATTTGTACCTTAGGACTATCATTAAGTGTTGTACCTTAGAATTCTAGATGAATGTATCTTTTCTTTTATGTACACTGAGCATATGCACCAAGACAAATTCCTTGCGTGACCAACCACACGTGGCCAATAAAAAAATCTATTCTATTCTATTTTATTCTATTCTATTCTATTCTCTGGTCCATTGTTTTATTGGGTAACCATGTTATTCTTGAGTCCTCTTCCTCACCAAAATTCAAGAGCATCACTATATTTTTATCCTGCTTCTTCAAAGTCCAACTTTCAGTTCCATGAAGTGTCACAGAGGAAAATATTTGCCTCAATCATTTTAATATTTATAGTTGTAATATAATATTACAACATATTATAATATCCGAATATATTTTCCAAGGACTTCATTACTACCTACTAAGTGCTAGTGCATGGTGTATCTCTTAACTGCTGCTTCCTTTACTGTTAATAGTCGATCCTGAAATGACAAAAAACTATGTAACACTTCATTGTTGCACTTATCAATTCTAAGGCTCTGCTTTTTATAATTAGTTTGTTCTTCTTCATATTTACTGTAGGCTTAATCTGTTGTTTTCATGGTGCTTCTTGACTATCAGAGGTTCTGCCTTATTTACATTTTCAGCTATCAGAGTATTTTCTCATTGTCATAACACAGCTTATCATCAAGTTTTAAATCCAGAATCATATTCCACTCTAGTTCATACACACAAACACACACACATACATACATACACATACATATACATATACATATACATATATCATTGTTGACACATAAATTCCATTTATTTGCTACTGCTACATTTTTCTAATGGATGTAAAATAATATAAACTTCAGGTGAAATAATACCTTTTGCATCTATTTTTCACTTTTATTTAAATGTGTGAGGTTTGTGAGGAAATAACTAGGTATTCACGCCCCTTACCTCTTCAACACCAATCACTACACATCTCAAATGCAAATTGATAAATGCAAGAAGCATTGCTAATAAATTACCTGAATTTATCCTCTTGTTAAACAGTGGTACATTTGATATTATATTTGTTTGTGAAACATGGCTGAACTCATCCCTCCCTGACTCCATTGTTCCAAACAAAGAATATCAAGTTTATCGATCAGATCGTGAAAACCGAAGAGGTGGTGGACTTTTACAAAAAGTCACTGAATCTAAAAAACATTCAAGTTGCACATAAACTTTCTCTTCCTGAAACTATTATATGCAACCTATCCCTTAACACCACACTTTTATTTATTTATTTATTTATTTATTATTCGAATTTATATACCGCCCTATCTCCCAAAGGACTCAGGGCGGTTCACAGGCATATAAAACATCAATATCAATATACAAATTAAAATAATCCTTAAAAAACTTATTCTAGTGCCCGAATTATTAAAAATAGAAATATAAATATAAAATATAAATATTTAAAATCAATTTAAAACCCCTCTAAATTTAAAAATCTAAGCCAGTCCTGCACAGATGAATAAATGTGTCTTGAGCTCGCGACGGAAGGTTCGAAGGTCAGGAAGTTGACGGAGTCCTGGGGGGAGTTCGTTCCAGAGGTGGGAGCCCCACAGAAGGCCCTTCCTGGGCGCCGCCAAACGACACTGCCTAGCTGACGGCACCCTGAGGAGTCCCTCTCTGTGAGAGCGCACGGGTCGGTGAGAGGTATCTGGTCGCAGTAGGCGGTCCCGTAGATAACCCGGCCCTATGCCATGGAGCGCTTTAAAGGTGGTCACCAAAACCTTGAAGCGCACCCGGAAGGCCACAGGTAGCCAGTGCAGTCTGTGCAGGGTGGGTGTTATCACGGGAGCCACGAGGGCTCCTCTATCACCCGCGCAGCCGCATTCTGAACTAACTGCAGCCTCCGGATGCCCTTCAAGGAAGCCCCATGTAGAGAGCGTTGCAGTAATCCAGGCGAGGCGTCACAAGGCGTGAGTGACCGTGCATAGGGCCCCCCGGCCCAGAAAGGGGCGCAACTGGCGCACCAGGCGAACCTGGTAGAACGCTCTCCTGGAGACGGCCGTCAAATGATCTTCTAGAGACAGCCGTTCATCCAGGAGGACGCCTAAGTTGCGCACCCTCTCCATCGGGGCCAATGACTCGCCACCGATGGTCAGCCGCGGATTTAGCTGACTGTACCGGGATGCCGGCATCCACAGCCACTCTGTCTTGGAGGGATTGAGCTTGAGCCTGTTTCTCCCCATCCAGACCCGACGGCCTCCAGGCACCGGGACAGCACTTGATAACCGTTGGGGTGGTCCGGTGTGAAAAGTACAGCTGGGTGTCATCCGCGACAGCTGGTACCTCACACCGAACCCACTGATGATCTCACCCAGCGGCTTCATGTAGATGTTGAACAGAAGGCGAGAGGATCGATCCCCGCGGCACCCCACAAGTGAGGCGCCTCGGGGCCGACCTCTGCCCCCGTCAACACCGACTGCGACCGGTCGGAGAGATAGGAGGAGAACCACCGATAAACGGTGCCTCCCACTCCCAATCCCTCCAACCGGCGCAGCAGGATACCATGGTCGATGGTATCGAAAGCCGCTGAGAGGTCTAATAGGACCAGGGCAGAGGAACAACCCCTATCCCTGGCCCTCCAGAGATCATCCACCAACGCGACCAAAGCCGTCTCCGTGCTGTAACCGGGCCGGAAACCGGACTGGAACGGGTCTAGATAGACAGTTTCATCCAGGTGTAAGGGAAACTGATATGCCACCATACTCTCAACAACCTTCGCCGCGAAGCGAAGGTTGGAGACCGGACGATAATTACCTAAAACAGCCGGGTCCAGGGAAGGCTTCTTGAGGAGGGGCCTCACCACCGCCTCTTTGGACACCCTCCACCAAAGAAGCGCTCGTAATCGCCTGGAGCCAGCCTCGTGTCACCTCCTGCGTGGCCAGCACCAACCAGGAGGGGCACGGGTCCAGTAAACATGTGGTGGCATTCAGCCTCCCCAACAACCTGTCCATGTCCTCGGGAGCAACAGGGTCAAACTCATCCCATAAAATTTGATTCTTACTATGTTATAGAGCCCCTGACTACGACATTACTCATGCAAATATGTTAACCTCACTGCTAACATGGGCTATCTCTTGCCCATATCCTCTCACCTTCCTGGGTGACCTAAATCTATCTCTTATTAACTGGATAACTAATGAATGTACAACTAATCCAATCAACTGACTATACAACGCTGTTATAAACCTAGGTCTTGAACAACTTGTAACTAACAATACAAGACTCAACAACTGCCTTGACCTCATCTTTTGAAATAACACAAACTCAATTTATGGACTACAAATAAAAGAACCCTTTTCCAACAGCGACCACTGCATGATTGACTTTCATCTCAATATACGCCCTTACATAAATCATCATAACAATAGTATTCCTAACTACAACTTCAAAAAAGCCAACTATGACCTTATAAACAACGATCTCTCATCTCTGGACTCGCAAAATCTGTTCGCAACCTGTATAACTGCTCAAAACCACTATAGAGTTTTCCTACTTGAAATCATTAAACTATACGTATCACAAACGACCACCAAGATTAGGAAAAGCAAACTACCCATATCAATAAAAAAGCTTCAATCAAAAAAAAAAACCCCTCTGGAGAAGAAACAAAAAAGGCTATGCAGCAAATTTCAAAAACCGCTACAGAAATATATGCAACCAAATAAAAACTGAATGCACAAATTACCACACCAAGCAAGAAGAGGACCTTCTGTGCACAAATTCCAATCGTGCCTTTTATAATTTTGTGAACAATAAACTTAAGGACTCAAGATCCATCCCACCACTAAAAGATTCTAATGACAAAGAATGCAATGACAAAACAGTTAAAGCAAGCCTCTTAAACACATTCTTTGGCTCAGTTTTTGTTAACAGTGATGACACATATCCGACATTCCCAAATCGTACCAGCAATGAGTATGACGACTTAACACATATAGATTTCACAGAAGATAATGTCGGAAAAGCTCTTCATAACTTGAAACCATCACTATCTATTGGACCTGATGGACTATGTGCATACTTCTTAAAAAAACTTTCCACTAATATAGCAGAACCCCTAAGCATAATCTTTGATAAAGCTTTCACGACCAGTTCTCTTCCCAAACTTTGGTCACTAGCCACAGTCATCACAATCTTCAAAAAAGGAGACCCCAGCTTAGTTGATAATTACAGACCAATCTCTCTATGCTGCATCACCTGCAAAGTAATGGAATCAATCATCAACCAATCCATTACCCTCCACTTAGAAACAAACAACCTACTCTCTAATAAACAATTTGGTTTCAGAAAAAATTATCATGTAACTTACAACTTCTCCACTGTATAAACATATGGACTACAAATCTTGATCAAGGCAAAACAATAGATGCAATCTACATAGACTTCTGCAAAGCTTTTGACTCAGTAGCACATGATAAACTTCTCCTAAAACTAAAATCCTATGGCATTTCAGGACCCCTTCACAATTGGATATCTGCTTTTCTAACAGACAAGTGGTCAAAATTGGCAATGCTCTATCAAACCCTGTTCCTATCAAGAGTGGCGTTCCTCAAGGCAGCGTTCTTGGACCACACTCTTCATACTATACATAAATGATCTTTGTAACCATATCTCAAGTAATTGTGTTCTCTTTGCTGACGATGTCAAACTTTTTTTTTTTTGTTTACATTTATACCCCGCCCTTCTCCGAAGACTCAGGGCGGCTTACAGTGTATAAGGCAATAGTCTCATTCTATTTGTATATTTTTACAAAGTCAACTTATTGCCCCCCCAACAATCTGGGTCCTCATTTTACCTACCTTATAAAGGATGGAAGGCTGAGTCAACCTTGGGCCGGGCTCGAACCTGCAGTAATTGCAGGCTACTGTGTTCTTAATAACAGGCTTTACCAGCGTGAGCTAAACCGGCCCTTTAACACCACCAACAATACTACTACCCTTCAAAAAGACCTTGAACATCTAACCGTTTGGTCTAAAACTTGGCAACTCCAAATCTCAACCAGCAAATGCTCAGTCTTACATATTGGAAAAAAGAACCCAAACACTAAGTACATGCTTGATAGACATTACCTTACAGATGACCCCCACCCTGTTAAAGATCTTGGAGTTTTCATATAAAATGATCTAAGTGCCAAAGCCCACTGGAACTACATCGCAAAAAAGGCTCTAAGAGTTGTAAACCTAATCTTGCGTAGCTTCTTTTCCAAAAACACTACACTACTAACCAGAGCATATAAAACATTTGCTAGGCCAATTCTAGAATACAGCTCGCCTGTCTGGAACCCACACCACATTTCTGACATCAATACAATTGAACGTGTCCAGAAATATTTTACAAGAAGAATTCTCCACTTCTCTGAAAACAACAAAATACCTTATCCCACCAGACTTGAAATCCTAGGCTTAGAAAACTTAGAACTCCGTCGCCTTCGACAAGACCTAAGTTTAACTCATAGAATCATCTATTGTAATGTCCTTCCTGTTAAAAACTACTTCAGCTTTAATTGCAATAATACAAGAGCAACCAATAGATTTAAACTTAGTATTAACCGCTTTAATCTAGATTGCAGAAAATATGACTTCTGTAACAGAATCATCAGTGCTTGGAACACATTACCTGACTCTGTGGTCTCTTCCCATAATCCCAAAAGCTTTAACCAAAAACTATTGATCTCACCCCATTCCTAAGAAGACCATAAGGGGCGTGCATAAGAGCACAAACGTGCTTACCGTTCCTGTTCTATTGTTTTTCTTTTTCTTCTTATATATATATATGCTTATACTTCCTTATATTTCCTCATATATATGTTTATATACTGTATAATCTTTTTGTGTGATGCCTATATATATTGTTGTGACAAATAAATAAATAAATAAATAAATAAATAAATAAATAAATAAATAAATAAATAAATAAATATTAAATGTTTTGAGGTAGTGCAATATTCTTTAGTAACCAGCAGAGGTCCTGCTCTATCTTTTATAAAACATGAATGCTTTTAAAATTCAACCATTCCTTCAAAAATGTTCTTTGGTTTAATTCTCAGATCACGTAGACTTTAGTTTATTTTTATGTCTCTTAGATAAGTGAAAATCCTAAGAGTTATCCTAAACTAAAAACTTAAAAGGTTATTCAATTGAGCATATTGAAACAATCAAGTTGTTCGTTTTTGTTTCTTTGTTTCTATGGACTCTAATTGAAGAGAAATGTTCTATCTGAAAGTAGCCTCCGATTGACAATCTGTTCAACCTAATGATCTAATATGAGAAAACAGGGGCTATCCGGTTGCCCATTAGTAATCAGAAATGTCAAATACATATTCATTTCTCTACTATGGTAATGTTATGACCCAGGCCTAAGTAGTTATTACCAGACACAATCAGTCCTAAACAAACATATTTTATTAGAAGAGTCCAATTTAAGACCAAAAAAAGTCCTTCACAAAAAGTCCTTCAGCCTTATCACAAACATTTGTCTTCTTTGTCACCCTGCCAAAGGCTTTTCTTGGCAAGAACCCCACAAAGTTCAGAAACAGGAGACAAGAAACAATTATAGCAATGTTGCTTTCCTACAAAGAACCCAACAGCCGTTGCTGCTCTTTTAAGCCTTATGGGAGGAGCCAATAATCTCCTGGCCTTATTCCCAAGTCGTCCTTTTTGGTTTAGGTGCTCTTGCCTTCTGGCAGCTCTTTGCATGTGTGCACTAAGAACAGGCTCCTCCTGTTCCTCTGCCTCTGTGCTGTCTGCCTCTGGAGGCTCCAGAGTCCGCGCATCGCTCCCAGATGGCCCCAGCCCCATCTCTGCCTCCAATGCAGAGCCCCCATCCCTGACTCAGGACTGACCCATTGTCTCCCCAGACTCTTCACTGTCTGACTCTGCTGCCAGCTCCGCAGGCTGCTGGAGGACCGCAACAGGTAAAGTACCATGAAATCCTCTGCAATTTGAGCCTTGGTTATTTTTGGGATTGTCTTCTAGCCCTAAATACTCTGAATAGGTGTAAATGATCATGTGGAAATGATTTTGGGATACCGGAGGAAGAGTCACAGATTAGGCAATGGTCAGATAAATTGCAGCTGAATCTCTAGGAATGGGGGCATGACAAATGCTTCAATAGAGACTGTCCCTAGTTTCTTGGACTGGAAAGATGATGGGGCAGAAATGTACTTTCAGATTTGCAATATTCTATTACTGTAGCCTTACAATAAAGGTAGAACTATTTATTTATTTGTTCAATTTCTATAACTATCCAATTCAATCAATGACAAAAGTATAAAAACAATTAAAACAATAAAAAGAATTTTAAAACAAAATACAAACAATAAAAACAATGGCTTAAAAACTATGAATCTTGGGCATGATTCTTGTCTGGATAACCTCCAAGGGCTGACAACAGGACAGAATGATACTGATAGCCCTACCTCCTGAGACCGAAGTTTTCCTAGAACAGCTGTTCATAGGAGCCATTCTTTAGGTAACAAAGACCATCTTGTTCCAAAGAGCAGAGTGAATGTTAAAGCAAAGCAACAGCAGCAGCAGAAATTTGAAAATGTTAATATTTACTGATATTTTCAACATCTAAGCCACCTGGAGTAACCTAAACAGATCACATACAAATACCTGAAATTAAATAAATGTATAAATAAAATATGAAATAACTTTTATGTCTAGCACTTATTAAATATAGTAGTTGTTCATGCTGCCCAGTGCATATATGCTTATATTTATAAGCAGTTCACTTTCAGATCTCTTAGAAAGGAGATATAATTCAACAATGGAGCATATACACATCTAATCTGAAGTTCATTTCTGAACTAAATCACCTTCTCAGGTTCAAGTCCCAGCATTTTCAAATAATGATAGAAAAACTGCCTTGAACTTTGGAAAGTCATGTTGATGTAGTGTAGACATTAGTGGCCTAGGTGGTTCAATATTCTGATATGACAGCTTTTTCTAGTGTCCACTTAATCCTTGAAATCAATAGGATACCAATCAACTCCAAATTTTAAAACTGCCAATAATAGGGTTCTATTAAATGGAAGGTCGAATCTATTAAATGCATTTATAATAAAGGATTAAACAGATGCCAAAAGATACTTATTATCATGAAGTATAGTATAATATATTACAGTTCCAACACATTAGATTTGTTAGTATTTCACAAAAGATCACTTCCTAAATTAGCTTTGCAATGTTATAAGTTAAGCATAATAGTTGAACCTGTTTATAATTTAAGCAGTGTAGAACTGGAATGAAGATTCAATTTATCACATCTGAATAGTTTTAAAAAATTCTTTGTAGCACAGATCTGGTAGTCCTAAGATGATAAATGTTGATTTAAAAAAGGATGAATCAGTCAGAAGCAACCAGAAGCTTTGGAACAGAGTATTAAACTTGTATGACTACTGTAGCAATTTCCTACATGTGCGGGTTAATGACTGCAATAAAGTTTAAGTAAGTAAGCAATTTCCTACCACTGCATTTATGTTGTCAGTCATTGATTGTCCCAAATTATCACCTCCCTTCTATAAAATTAACTGATGTAGACAATCCTTTTTATGGAGCCATAGTTGATAGTGTGTGTTGAATAGGCACAAATCAGAGAAGGCAAGTTCTTTGCATATACTCCTTCCTACACAATTACATAATGTGCCTATATTATGATTTAGTGTTATCTGCAAATGCAGCTATAACAATTACTCTTTGGTAAAAGGAAGTACCGTAATTACGCCTTAACCTGCACTATGTTTATCTTAATGATCTTAAAGCAATTTGTAAGTCTCAGCAAAGGACTAAATAAAATGATGGTTTGAGACACCAAAATAAGGTTAGGTCAAAATAATAACCTATGTTTGTAATATCATGATGTATGTCACACTCTTCCTTGCATCAGACCTGGGACTCACATTTTAAGTCACATTTTTGCATTTTGAGAGATGGACAGCACTTATTCTCCTGAGGTCCCAGAAAGATTTGATTTTGGTCCCAGGTCTGGATTAGTGTGTTTGTGGGACTCCTGTTGTAATTTCCTTTTACTATTATGGCTGTTTTAGTCCAGATTGTCTCTACTGATTTATGTTTTTACTATTTTTGGATTTTGTAAGCTATCCAGAGTCTGTTGGAGTGAGTAGTCCACTTAAATAAATAATGATAAATAGTACTGTAATGATGTATATTTTATCACTGTTGTCTTGCCTGCAGATACCCGTACTTGCAAAGCTCTGTTTTAATAATTTATTAATTTAATTACAGGTGATTATCTTTTCGGTTTTACTTTTGATCTGATATATAAGAAAAGGAATAAACACATGGCCCATAATTAGCACAGAGATAATCCATGCTTTTTGACAATTTTTCAGATATTTTCATTAATATGTGAACTTTTTATAGTAAGTAAAAATAAATGTTGTCTTAAGATAAACAGGTGACCACTTTTTTCACTAGTAAATTGAAGCTCATTCACCTAGGTGGGAGCCATCACTGGTCATACTTAAAGTCATGTAGTACAATAGCAAACATGGCATAGGAATGTATGAAGCATATGAAAAGATACAATTAGATTTCAACAAAGCAGCATGTGTCATCTTTTCATCAAAATGACAAGTAAAAATATATCGGTAGAGCCAGCATGATCTTCTATATAAACCATAAGCAATGGATCTGCAACTGCAGCTCTTTCTTGTTTCACTCAGATTTTTTTTTTAACCTGCGATACTACTATATAAATGTCACAAAATGGGCTGCTTTTTGATGGCACTGCTAGGCCTTTGGAATGGTCTTCCAGTGGACATCTCAAAGCCTTGACCTCCTTCAAGTGAAGAATCATTAGCAGCTTCTCCTGGCTGAATCAATCAGTTTGTTCTTGTGATTGTAAAGCATTGATAAATTATACAAAATTTATTTTCTCTCTTGACATTTTCTTACTTAGAGGGAGAAAAAGAAATATGATAATTCATCACTGGGTTCCTGGATGAGTTATTTTCCATTTTTAAGTTTTGGTTTTTTTAAAATAATACTGTCTGGTATACTTTATTGTATTTTCATACAGCAACCATTTTCATGTAGCAACTGCTTCTTAGGCCCAGTGGAGTTTTAAAATTGATTGTTGTCTAGTTTATTTATTTTGAACAGCCAACACAGGTCTTTTGCTTTTCAAATGTTTAACCTTTGCTTTGCTGATGCTATTATTAATGTAATATTGTTCCCTGTGTGTTATTTGTTTCCTTCTGTCTTCAGAAGCCACATATCATTGTTTTTTAGTAACATCTTAAGCTCAAAGCAGCTTAACATCTTAAATATATACCTTAATCACCTATTTTATAAAAATATATGATGAATAGCCAGTAAAAAATATTGCAGAAGTTTTCTAACATAACAAATGATAGGTGTGTTTGTAGGCAAAGAAAAATTGCTATATATATAATTTGTTTTTGTAGGTTTTCACAGGATAGGTATGTAGGTCTTGGCGTATTCGGGACTTTTTCCATGTAAGGTTGAAAATATCTAGGCGATGTTTCGACGAGGTCCCACTCGTCATCCTCAGGCTGGTGCTTTCAGCATCGTGCTTGTGCGACCAAAGCATGGTTGGAGCTGGGTAATGGGCTGTGCTGCAACATCCTGAGCTCTGGTGCTGTGACATCCTGAGTACTGGGCTGCAACATCCTGTGTGGGTGTGGTCCTAGCTGTGTGCCCATTAGTCTTAATGACCTGGGTAATGGTCCTAGCTGTGTGCCCATTAATCTTAATGACCTGGGTAATGGGCTGTGCTGCAACATCCTGAGCTCTAGTGCTGTGACATCCTGACATCCCTAGTCAACAGACAAGTCCCAGTCATGAAAATTGACACCGGACCCAGGGCAACACATGATCATCCTCACCAGATTCAAACTCAAACCCATCCCATAGATGAAATACAACCACCATCCAGAAGCCAGACCATGGCGGCATCACCAGCTGCTGCACCCCCCTCTGATCCCCACGCAAAGAAGCTGACACATACCATGAACACATGACAGGACCTTGGACTTGGAGTCAGACCAGGGGCCAGGATGCTGCATCACAGCCATCTGCTCAGAATGTTGCAGCCCAGTACTCAGGATGTTACAGCACTAGAGCTCAGGATGTTGCAGCACAGCCCATTACCCAAGTCGTTAAGACTAATGGGCACACAGCTAGGACCACACCCACACAGGATGCTACGAAACAGCTGACCAATCTGCAAACATCAACTCCATCAACCAATCAAGATGTAACAACACAGCCAACCTATCCGCTTACAGCAACAAAGCCAACACTCCCCACCTCCCCACCAGTATTTAGAGAGAGACAGCAACTCCGACCATGCTTTGCTCGTACAAGCACGATGCTGAAAGCACCAGCCTGAAGATGACGAGTGGGACCTCATCGAAACGTCGCCTAGATACTTTCAACCTTACACGGGAAAAGACCCAAATAAACCAAGACCTACATATATATATATATATATATATATATATATATATATATATATATATATATATATCTATATATAGGTCTTTGGTTGTTCGGGTTTTCTCCCGTGTAAAATTGGAAGTGTCTTGGCGACGTTTCGACGAAGTCTCATTCGTCATCTTCAGGCTTCAGCTTCGTGCTTCTGGGAGACCTATATACAAACACCCGTGAAAACCTCAGAAAACAAATATATATATATATATATATATATATATGTAGATCTTTGGTTATTCGGGTTTTCTCCCACGTAAAATTGGAAGTGTCTTGGTGACATTTCGACGAAGTCTCATTCGTCATCTTCAGGCTTCAGCTTCGTGCTTCTGGGAGCAATGTGCAATGTGCAATGTGCTTCTGGGAGCAATGTGTCGTCCCAGAAGCACGGCTGAAGCCTGAAGATGACGAATGAGACTTCGTCAAACGTCGCCAAGACACTTCCAATTTTACGCTGGAGAAAACCCAATAACCAAAGATCTACATACAAACACCGCGAAAACCTCAGAAAACATATATATATATATATATATATATATATATATATATATATATATATATATATATATATATATATATATATATATATATATATATATATATATATATTCTGAGGTTTTCGTGGGTGTTTGTATGTAGGTCTTTGGTTATTCAGATTTTCTCCCACGTAAAATTTGAAGTGTCTTGGCGATGTTTTGACGAAGTCTCATTCGTCATCTTCAGGCTTCAGTTTTGTGCTTCTAGGAGCTTCTTCGTGCTCCTAGAAGCACAAAGCTGAAGCCTGAAGATGATGAATAGACTTCTCGAAACATCGCCAAGACACTTCCAATTTTACGTGGGACAAAACCCATACATATATATATATGTAGGTCTTTGGTTGTTCGGGTTTTCTCCCGTGTAAAATTAGAAGTGTCTTGGCGACGTTTCGACGAAGTCTCATTCGTCATCTTCAGGCTTTAGCTTCGTGCTTCCTACATACAAACACCCGTGAAAACCTCAGAAAACATATATAGATATATGGGTTAGGTTGAAAGCTAAAAAGAGAAAGCGAATAAAGGATGAGAAGGGGAACCCCAAATAAGGTTTAATTGCTATCCTATACATGACAGTTACTTTGTTTACATATAGTATTACTCTGAGAGCCAAGGAAAAAAATCAACAAAATCATCCATGCTTTAGTCAGCAAGAAACTTAGGACTAGTGCTATAATCTAACATTTCTATGGAGATGTTTAACATTTAAACTGTGCCATATTAAAGAGAATTCTAAAGTGCATTTTTGTGTATCTGTTAAATATACTACAGAGATTCTATCCATTTTTCTGTTCACTTAATTGCAACTCAGTTGTACAGCCAAAATTCTCACCCTTTCTCCCCCCCTCTCTTTCTCTCTCTCTCTCTCTCACACACACACACACTCACTCACAGTGTAATTCAGCCATGCATAAAACCTTTTCTGAATCTATGTAGCCATCTATTAGATATAATAATTTTATTTTATTCTCAGGCAATCACACAATTTCAAATATGGTTGTTTTCATTATTTAGTATCATTGTTGCAATATTAAGCCATTGTTTGGGGCTCTTAATCTGTAAATAATGTAAAATTACTTTTTTTTTTTGCAGCTGCATTGTATCAGTTGCATTATATCTTCAAAGGTTTTTTCCTATTCTAAATGACATGGTTTCTGTGATATGGTTCATTTTTACCTTGACATGCTATCCCTTTGTATGAGATTTGCCAAGTTCAAATCTGGTAAAACAGAGTTCCACTATATCCAGCGGTGCTGGCACATAAAATAGAAATGCTAAGATTTCGTTAGCTATGTATATATCATTTTTTTTTATTTACTTTACTTCTGAGGAGGCAGATTTTCACAATATTTTAGAAGGGTCTAGCAGCAGCAATATTGAGCAATATTTATTTATTCATTCATTCATTTATTTATTTATTTATTTATTTATTTACACATTACCTGACTCTGTGGTCTCTTCCCATAATCCCAAAAGCTTTAACCAAAAATTGTCTACTATTGACCTCACCCCATTCCTAAGAGGACCATAAGGGGCGTGCATAAGAGCACAAACGTGCCTACCGTTCCTGTCCTATTGTTTTTTTCTTTTTCTTCTTATATATATATATATATATATATATGCTTATACTTCCTTATATTTCCTCATATATATGTTTATATACTGTATAATCTTTTTGTGTGATGCCTATATATATTGTTGTGACAAATAAATAAATAAATAAATAAAAATAAATGTTCTAATATTAAAAGCAGTGCTTTAAGAAGGGAAATAATATGTTCTTTAGAGATCTTCTACTTCAGAAAATTAGAGAAGTGGGAAAATAATACTTTGCTGATGAGGAAAAAAATCATTTGCAAACTGAGGCATTAACAATGACAAGTAAATGAGAATCCATTAATTTCTCTTTTCTCAATAGAATTTGTTCTACAACTACAATATACCAATTCACAAAATTTCTATTAAACACAGAGGCATTATTGACAAAATATTTTTGTATGAAGACTCTGTTTCAAAAATTTGGGGAATATTTTTGATTGTTTTTGTTCTTGTAGATGAATTAAGCATAGTGATTGGCTGACCATAAATGTATAAATAAAGAGAAGTGATCCTAGCCATATATTTGAAATCAAAAAGAGCAACTGGTTCAGACATTTACAAAGTGGAAGTTACAGCTAAAGGTAGTCATAAATTATAAACCCTGGTTTCAGGAACACCCCAAATAATGGGTCTGTCTTGAGAGTTGGAAAAGGATATACCACAAAATTTGGTTAAAAGGCCACATAACACAAAATAGTGTACACAAAACAGCATGATGTTATTCACACAATTGTGCTAACACTTAGCAAGTAAGCTATGGTGTGCTTAATAATAGTTTAGAGAATAATTAGAGTTGGTGGAATTCACACAATATATAATCCAATATTAAACAAAAATTATGGTCAATGCAAACACGGTTACTTTGTAAAATAAAAAATTATTTACATGTAAGCTAATTTAATGTAAAATTCCATTGCATAAATTACTTATTCAGGATTGTTGCTGTGCACTTTTAGCAAAATCAGGTCAAACATTGTATTACAGTCTGTTCAGAATATTTATTTATTTATTTATTTATTTATTTATTTATTTATTTATTTTAGCATATGGCATCTACAGAGGTAATGCAATCACTGATATACTTTATTTAAACTTTGATTTAAATAAAGTGACAGCAAATATATATACAGTATAAATAAAATATATGTGGACAATACAATATAGGAGATAAAATATTAATTTAAGATAAAGACATACTAAAATCACCATAATACAGGGCCATAGAATTGCAATGGGATAGATGCTATAATTCAATATTTAAGGGATTAAACGTCTAACTGTTGGTGGTGTGGCTGTGATGAGACCATCCCAGGTTCCTTGAAACTTCCAGAAGAGACATTCATGAACCATATGTATTATAATTTGTTCCAGAGCACCAGAGCTGCAATGCAGGCTCTTGGCCATTCCCCACTTAAAGAGCTCTGGCTATTCAGGAGGCTCCAGATTTATCAGGGCAACTGCATTCCTGGAAGTGGTTTTTATTTTTGAGATAGTTTTTCAACTTCTCCAGCATCATTCTATGTCCAGTTTATACCCAAATCCAGTCATTTCATTATGTGAGACTGTGATGTGTAGATCTCAACACTATTGACCCAAATGATTACATAACAAAACTTGGTAGGTGATTGAGCACAATATTTGAATTCAACTGAAATAGTTAAAACAAATAAGAGATTTGTGCAATTTATAAATGAAATCAGGAACAAGTTTTATTTTTATCACTTTTTCAAGATACATATATACCAACACCCACAAAATTTATTTTATTCATGCAATCTTCCAGGAATTCATTTAGCCTTAATTGGAATTCCCACATTTGGAATTCATTGTGTAAGGGCAATAAAATATAAAATAGCGCCAATAGCTATCCAACAATCTTTTTTAGGATTACCTTTTTCTTAGTAGACAGGAATGAACTAGTGGAACACCCACAGGAGGAAAATTTCTTCTATTTGATTGATAAAATCCCTTGGATCTTCTCAAAGTTTGCTTTCAACTGGGAAAATACGGTTGAGGTGTCTAAGGCTTAGTTTTGGAGGCTTGTTAATTGATTATCTAGTATCTTTTGTGCCAAGATACTAGATCCAGAAAAAGGAGAGCAAATTTTGGCTTTGATGGGATAGACCCACTTTGTGGAAAATAGAACAGAATTATAGTTAATTTTTTGCATTTAGCCTCAGATGAATAGGTTTAAATTTTTCAATAAGTTGTAATTTATCAGTGTTATATTGGAGTTTCCCTTTGAATTTCCACCCACCACATTATCAGAGGTTCATTCATCTGCTCACTAGTTAATGTGATATATGTTATATTCAACTGAGGCTCAACTGAATTTTAATTGATTCATCAATTACAATGCAAAGCAGCTGTACCTAGAATTAAAGAAAATAGACCTTCTGGCTTCCAAGAGGTGTGGGAGAAAATGTAGTAATGGAAACAGATAATCAAAATTAGCAATGGGAAACATTCTTTCAGCCCACTATGCTTTGAAACTATAGACTTTTGTTCTGGAAAATAATAAATAAAAATTGTTTTAGTTCTTTGTGTTATTGAGATTCACATATTCAAACATTTTTAACCTGTTTAGAAGTTGATGTTGTGATGTTTAAAGAGACGTTCTTGTCCAATGAGAAATTTTTAATAGAGATGCATGTGCATTTTCTTGAGGCCAAAGGCTAAGTCAAAACCATTTCAGGCAACATCTAAAGCTTTATAGGTAACTGCAGTCTTGTGGAGCTTTATAAGTGATTTAGCATTTCTGAATACTGCCTGAAGAATGGAATAAAAATGTTGGGCACATTTTTTACAAAAATTAAAAAGCAAGTCTAAAGAATCTTGGCTCTAAAAAGCTGTGTTATCTGTAATTGGTAGTTCCTATGCTAACAAACTATATTTCTTTTGTATTATACACCAAAGAATAAGGAGAGTGAAGCTTTTTCTAACCATCACCAAATCTGCAAAGAAATGTAAAATTATCTAACTTTCCTTAGGCCTATGAGTTAAAAATTTTCTTTTTTAAAAAACATGACCTTAAAGAAATGCCCAATCCTTTGCACATATGTCTCTGAGAATGAATACATTTCACCACTTACAAAAGGCACCTTAATATGTCTTATCTGTGATTTAATTTGGGGAGGGTGATTAATATTGCTATACAATTTTAATTGTATTTTGGATATTTTATCATTATGATTGTAAACAACAATCTCTCAGGTGTGGTGGGAAAGGAAAAATGAAATTAAAGAAAGACAGACAGACAGACAAAAAGAAAGAAGAAAAGAAAGAAGGAAGGAATGAAGGAAGGAAGGAGAGAAAGAAAGAAAGAAAGAAAGAAAGAAAGAAAGAAAGAAAGAAAGAAAGAAAGAAAGTTGCATCTATTTTCTCCCATGCTAGTCACTGAGGTCAGTTTCCTGGATTTCATTTTTGACTTAGTAAGTCAATGGGGGCAGCCACTGATTTGGTCCAGTTTGATTCCAGCTAATTTTCAGAAAACATCCAACCTGAACCAAGCCAGTTTACAAAATTCCGGTATATGTAATTGCTTATCTGTAGATGTTTGT
Organism: Ahaetulla prasina; assembly: GCF_028640845.1. Classification (NCBI taxonomy): domain Eukaryota; kingdom Metazoa; phylum Chordata; class Lepidosauria; order Squamata; family Colubridae; genus Ahaetulla; species Ahaetulla prasina. The sequence goes on along the minus strand of NC_080541.1, from coordinate 47,865,790 downwards.
GTTGGGCTGCAGTATTATATGCCCACAAAATGGGCTGCTTCATATTTCTCTCCTTCTGTCACCATGGAAACAGTGATATATATTACCAACAAACCCACAGCCTTTTTCATAAGTCCAGTTTTTGTCAATTTCTCTTATCCCATGGTCTAAAATACCTAGGCCACAACCGTTCTTTTATATATAAATAGCGTTCTCTAGTGAGAGGAAATAAAAAAATAAAATTTCCACTTATTGCTTTAGGAAATGTTATTGACAAAATGGAAAGCCAGTGGTTAAAGTAGCAGGCTAAAAATCAGGAGACTGTGAATTCTAATCCCTCCTTAGGCATGGAAGTTGGCTAAATGACTTTGGGCCAGTAACTCTCAGCTTAACTCACCTCATGGGATTGTTGTTGTGGAGAAAATAGAAGGACCGTTGGGTATGTTTGTCACCTTGAGTTATTTATAAATATGATAAAATACAAGATATGAATAAACAAATATAATATTGGGAGTGGGACAGAAGGGAAGCTGAAATATGGCATTGCAGTATTTTTCACTATCCACAAATATTGAAATACATGCTTTCAAAGAAGTATTTCATGATACTTTTCCTTGTGTCCTCACGGGCCATGTTAGGAAATGTGAATGTGATGGACTGGAACAGTCTTCCTTACTTCCTTCAGCCTACTAAGCAGGAAGACTGGCTGGGAATTGATAGGTTTAAACAAGTCAATACTTCTAGAGGGGTAGTGTGATGACTCAGTAGTTAAGACACTGGGCTTGTCAACTGGAAAACTAACACCCTGAGTTTGAGAGTGCCAAGCGATGGAATGAGCTCCTGTTATTTGTCCCAGGTCCTGATAACCTAAAAGTTTGAAAGCACAGAAAAATATGAGTAGATAAAGTGGTACCACTTTGGTGGGAAGGTTACTGCATTCCATATTGTCATGGTGGCCACATGATGATGGAAGCATCTCTCAGACAATTCAGGATCCCTCGGCTGAGAATCAGAGATGAGCACCAGCCCCTTGAGTCGATCATGACTGGACAGGGGAAACCTTTAAACTTATTTCTGGGATGGAAGGGGGCAAGTTCAGAATGGCTCAGGCTGGGCTGCATATTATGTTGGAAACATGGCATCATTAGATTCCTTCAGCTAAACAGAAAGCTGCATTAGATTCCTGACAACCACACTTTTCAGAGGAAAGTGAGTTTTGCTTTATTATTTTATGTAAAGAATACAAGAGTTACATAAAATTTATTTATTTATTTATTTGTTTATTTATTTATTTATTCACATTTTTATACCGCCCTTCTCCAAAGACTCAGGGCGGTGTACAGCAAGTAAAACGACAATAATCCAAAAACCATTTAAAATACCATAACAAAATTAAAAATCTAATTAAACTGCTGTATACTTAAAAAATATTGGATAAAAAATACAAAAGATAAAAACCCCTGTTAAGAAAGCCGCTAAAATCCCCAAATATTAAAATCAATCAATCAGGCCAGCCCCGCTTGGTGAAAAAAGAAAGTCTTGAGCTTGCGTTTAAAGGTCCGAAGATCAGGGAGAAGACGGAGTCCCACCGGCAGATCGTTCCACAGAGCCGGGGCCCCCACAGATAACGCTCTTCCCCTGGGGGTCGCCAGCCGACATTGGTTGGCCGACGGCACCCTAAGGAGACCCTCCCTGTGAGAGCACACTGGACGCACCGGACAATGGGAGGTAACTGGCGGCAGCAGGCGGTCCCGTAAATATCCTGGTCCGATGCCATGGAGCGCTTTAAAGGTGATAACCAACACCTTGAAGCGCACCCGGAAGACCACCGGCAACCAATACAGCCCGCATTGAAAATTTATGATTACTAGTTTTGGAATTGTCAAAATATTTGTGACTGGAACATAAGTTTACTACTAGTACTAGCAATGACCCATTCTACTACATTTTTACTCTTCGCTTTTCCTTACTATTCTGATTCAACATGATGGAAAAGACAAGATTAAATCTGATGCAAAAGTAATGTAAATTTTGATTAGGGATGTGGGGTTTGTATCTTGCACTTATCATATGAAACTAATCTGCGTATTCACCAGAATCAAATGATGTCATGGTACGACATCACAATACAAATAAGAAGTTATGATACCACTTCAGCATTTTACAAAATGATGCCAATGAAGCACAGGGTGCTATTTTAACTTCATGATATTTATATACCAATGGGAAGTTGATTTTTATGATTGTGGATCTACTTCCTGTCTTTCCTTTTTTTTTCTTTCCAATTCTTCCTGGGCACAGGTAGCCATGTTGAAGTGTGCAAAGTGAATGACCAGAATTGATGATCAATAGAATAGCTATTAATAAAGCAACAAGCTACTTTATTTGGGTTTGAGGAAAGAGGATCTAATTCATTTTGAAGAAAGAAGTTTTCACCCACAATAAGTGGATAATCTAGTGTTCAGGCTGTTAGTACAAGCAACCCCCCCCCTTTCTCTATACATTTAATGCTTTTATTAAATTCTTAAAGAAGACAGGAACTCATCCATGAAGCTTCTTTAGATCTAAAAAATAGGTATCCAGGTACAGTTCAAACTGATGGGAAGATATGTAAGAGAAGAACAATCTTCTCCATTCTCTTCTAATGATAAAATTAGTTTCGATACACCTTCTAAAAATGAGGCAGAAAAACAAAAACCTTTTCAGGAGAAAACAATCATTTTATAAAGTTGGAGGACAGATTTCAGCACATATGGGATTCTAAAAGAGATCAGTCATTTTTCACATAACCACAGAATTCTTTAAAGATTGAGTGACAGTCAGCTTCTCGGTGAGAAGAAATGAAACATATTTTTATCGAATTTCATGATTTACAGCTTAATACACACATTCCCCTTTTTATTTATTCCTTTTTCATTTCTCAGTTTTTCTAAAATGGTAGTATGCTGTTGAAGAATACCACAATCCTAAATTGTTTTCCCAAAATAAACAGAAGACAAGTAATTCAAATGCTAGAAATGAAGGCCACTTTTGTAAATAAGTTGCATTCTATTTGATGAAATTTATTTCTATTGCAGCCTTATTCCTTAAGTGGTCTGCATAAATCTTTTAAGAAAATTGTCTCTCTAAATCCATATGTCTAGAACAGTAAGACGATCCTGAAGATGCCCCATCGAGCTTTTGAGCAGCCACTGTAGATACACAATTTAAACTAAGCTTAAAACAGAAAGAGAGAATAGAAAGAATAAAAAGTGCAAGGAAAAGAAAAAGAGAAGAAAGGGAAAAGTAAGAATATAATAAAAATGAACATTTTTATAAATTATAAATAAGTTACTTTCAGCTTTAATCACAACAGGTAAACAAATTTCGTGTCTCTTCACCCGCTTAAAAGTTACCAATATTTATTTGTTTATCGTATCTCTTATCTATAAACAAATCCATAAAGACATATTCTTTTCAGTCCTGATGTCACCAGAAGGTCTGTAAAGGATTGCCAGAAGTAAAAAATGAATCTTGTTTTAATTTTAACCAGATAAATTAACCTTAAATTCTTTTATTGCCAATGGTTCATTCAAATATTGTCAATTTCTTTTTATTTCTTCTTTATCCATCATACAGAGTTCTTCAAGGCTTTAATCCAGTAAAACATGGGTGTCAAACTCCATCTGTCATTGGGCAGATCGTGATCTATCACAACATTTTTTGCCTTTGTGGAACTGGGGTGGGCGTGGCCTGCGCATGACGTATCTGGCCCACGGGCCACCAGTTAGACAGGCTTGCAGTAAAACATTCTTTTGTAAATTAACCTCTTGGCCTATATTTGCGAATCCATTTTTGATACTATCTCTATTTTGTCTATTTTAATAAAAATTGTTATCCATGTGCCACCCGGTTGCCTTCCAGGTGCAATTCAAGGTGTTGGTTATCACCTTTAAAGCGCTCCATGGCTTAGGACCGGGTTACTTACGGGACCACCTGCTGCTACCGGTGGCCTCCCATCAACCAGTGCGCTCCCACAGAGAGGGTCTCCTCAGGGTGCCGTCTGCCAGACAATGTCGACTGGCGACCCCCAAGGGGAGGGCCTTCTCTGTGGGGGCCCCAGCCCTCTGGAACGAGCTACCCCCAGGGATTCGCCAACTCCCTGACCTCCAGGCCTTCCGGCGTGAGTTGAAGACTCTTTTATTTCATTGTGCAGGACTGGCCTAATAGTTTTTTAATGGGGGTTTTTAGTAGTTTTTAGAATTTTCAGCCTATTTAAATTAATCTTTTAAATTTGTTTTTAATGATTATATTTGTTGTTTTTAGTTGGCTGTAAACCGCCCTGAGTCCTTTGGGAGAAGGGAGGTATAGAAATTGAAATAATAAATAAATAAATAAATAAATAAATAAATAAATAAATAAATAAATAAATAAATAAATAAATTTCTTCAATAACATATATTTGGCATAGTGTATTCCTAGGAGCAGAGATCATATTCTATAGCACAGGAGTCTCCAACCTTGGTCCCTTTAAGACTTGTGGACTTCAATTCCCAGAGTCCCTCAGCCAGCAAAGTCCACAAGTCTTAAAGGGACCAAGGTTGGAGACCGCAGCTCTAGCATTCACTTTTTGAAATAATAAAACTTCTTATCCTTGTTATATGTTATAAAAACCAAACAGGATTTTTTTCCCAAAAGAAGGTGTTTGTTATTTAATATTAATCCCCAAATCTTGTAAAAATTTCAATATTCCAGTTTTATCTGGCTCCTTAATTCATTTATAGCTTTCTAAGATTAAACTCTTAATTGGATTTTTGTTAATTATTTCAGATTCTTGAATTTTGTAAGCTTGTGATTAAATATTTCATTGATTCAGGATTAATGGCAGATTCATCCTGTGTTTTCAAATTTGTGATTACAAGGTTTCCAATAGTTTTGACTTAGTATCCCTTAAAAATCCCCACAGGCCATAATGCCTTCCCATACACATTCACAAAAGCCAAAATCTGTGTGTAACCATTGATGATCAATTAAAATATCCATTGATTATATTATCGATTCAAATTCCAACTGAAGAAATATGTTCTTTAAGGGAACACCACAAAGTCAGAAAGACAAACGGATGCATGCAGGGGAGGAGAAATCTTTTGGTGGCCTGAAAGAACATACCACATATCTGGTGAAAATGCCAGCAAAGACCATTATTTTCGCAATTGTTCTCCCCAGTGGAGCGTAGAGAGGACCCAGGTCTCTTAAGTGTTTTGGGAAGTCTGGGCCCTTCCCTGTCTGACTTTGCCTGCGGGGCTCTCTCCTCAGCATTCCACTTAATGACCTGCATGGTCACTAAATGACTGCAACAAGAATGTATTTATCAGAGGTGGCTTTCAGCAGGTTCTAACCAGTTCTGGAAAACCAGTAGTGGAAATTTTGATTAGTTCAGAGAACCGGTAATAAAAATTCTGACTGGCCCATCTATTCTCTGCCTCCCAAGTCCCAGCTGATCAGGAGGAAATGGGAATTTTGCAGTATCCTTCCCTGGAATGGGGAGGGAATGGAGAGTTTACAGTATCCTTCCCCTGCCACACCCACCAAGCCATGCTATGTCCATCAAGCCATGGCCACAGAACCAGTAGTAAAAAAAAATTGAATCCCACCACTGGTATGTATGTATGTATGTATATAAAATAAAAGTGTGATAACTTTTGAGGTATACTGTAGCTTCCCTACCTTTCTCCTTGGAAATCAGTGCCAGAGGCAGTATATTTATTTTATTTATTTATGCAGGTAACTTGTTAAGTATTAATTTATAATTTTTATTGGTGATTCCACTATGTTCTACTTTTGGTCTGACCCACTTCTTATACGCAATTTCCAGAATTACAAATGGACTGAATAGCCCCAGTTGGTCCTCAAAAATTTACTTGTAAATTACCAATAAAATACACATGGTGGTGGGTCTGCAGAACAGCCATTGCTAGTAGTACAATATAAAAGATGCTATGCTGTGCTTATGTGAGTAATAACTGCATGACTGCTTATGCGTGGAAACATTGACTCAGGATTGCCCTGGCAATCAGCATGACCATTACAAAACAAGCATGGTTATATTGGTTAAGTTGTTGGCCTAGGTTCAAGTCTATCCTGAACTATAAAAGCTCACTGAGTAACTTGGATTAGTTACTCTATTTCAGCTATGCCAACTTTATAGTGTTATTGTTTGTTGTAGGGAAAATTTGAAGGACAAGTGTTATTTATATATCTTGAGCACCCATAGTACACACATCTTTCTCTTTTTTCTTTCTCTCCTCCCTCCTTCTCCCTTTGTCTTTCTCTGTCTTTCTCTGTCTCTCTCTCTCTCTCTGTCTCTCTCTGTATGTGTGTGTGTGTGTGTGTGTGTATGCAAATTCATTCCTGGTTTCAAGGGTGTAAAGGTGTTGGGACAATTGAATTTCATTTTTAAGTATTCTTTTTATTGTTGGAGCAAAAAAATAATAAACTTAATTTTGAATGTAGAAGCAGGCGAATTACTTTGTTTCTCTTTTAGGAGTTCTTGCATTTGTAATATTACCAAAAGAATTAGTCTCCTGAGAAACAGTTCCATGCAATATCCCCTATAATTATATAGTCATTGTTAACAATAAATGGAGATAATAACACTGGTAATCAAGGAAGCATTACATTAATGGTGTGACATTTAATTCCTTTCTCTCTTTAGTTTTCCACCAGCCACAAGTTCATGGCTTCTGAACTTATAATACTCTATGAGCACTTCACATCATTCTGAAACTTTAAAAAATCTGCTTTGCTACAAAGTCTGCCAGATCTCAAATTGTTTATTATGTGCAATTTAAATGTTTAATAAAAGCAAATAGCAAAGCCTTGGATTACAAACACATATCAGCACCACATTGATTTTTATTGTACATCTTGACAAAATTAATTCTATTTTAATTAGAACCAGCTTCAAACTTCATGTTTCATTATTGCTCTTCTAAAGTCTGTTTTTTAAAGGCTCTGCCACACAAAAAGAGAAATTTGACAGTGTAGGCCCTCAATTCAATACACAATTGTATCGAATTATTTCCCCCCACACACACACACACACACAAACACTCATCTTTTTCTCAGTTTCCTCTGAATGAACAGGGGTGTATAACAAGTCCTGCAGGCCAAAAATCAATTTTCTTAACTTTTAATTTTCTCACTCCTGCTGACTTCATACATAACATCAAATTTTACTTGCCTGGAATGGTGGATGTCCCCAAGAACTCGTGATTGATATGAATGCTATTTATAATATCTTTCTGCCATCTTAACGTTCATACAACTAGATATTAACTAACATTTTAAAAAAGAAAAATGCTACATTTTAGGACATAATACAATTTGTGCTGTTACATTAAAAATCAGTTTGTTATAGAACTAAGATATAAATTTAAGATGTAAGGAAATCAGGCCAGCTCAGTGAGTATTTGACCTACATATGTTTGTGTTTAGAAATTCTCAGCATGGGCTGGTAAGAAAACGAGACCTGTGGTTTAAATTTTCATCTTTGGGACCTGTGCCATTTCTGAGGTTTCAGATTGGCTTCCAACTTTTGAAAAATACTTTCCTTATTCAAATACACAACATAAGTCACATTGTAAACTTAATGTGGATTCTAGAAGATTCCTCAAGAATCCTTGGCAAATTGCATCAATCCAATGATAGATACTGGTAATAAAAGTTGCTCAACAAATACTGATGTAGAAAGTTGAAAGCCAAAGGTTAAAAAAAACCCTATAATGTTCCATTGCCTAATAGCCATCAATACCTCAAGCACTAAATCTCACTGCATGATAAGTGTCAAATGTTACTAAATATCAACGGTATGAAACTGTAAAATAAAAATATAGACTGGTATCATAGCTTATCAGAATGGAGAAATAGTTCAGCAGTAAAACGTTATGTGATAGTTAACTAACAGATTATTTTTGTGATTAGTAGCCAAAAATCTATAAAATATACCCCAACATTTTCAGGGAACAAAATCTTTGTTGCCCAGTAAAGAGGAAGCCTTGCATGCAGAAGGAAAAAGGGGGCATGATAAACATCTCATAAAGCACCTTCTTTAGTTTTTGGATGGCAAAGGTGATTCAGGAGAAATGTATTTAAGACTTGCCAAATTCTTTAATGTGACCTTGTAATAAAGGTACAGCTACTTCATCTAGTGCAGTGATGGCTAACCTTTATGGCACCAAGTGCCGAAATCACGTGCGCACATGCACACCCATAATGCAATGCATGGATAACCCCCCCACACATGTGCCCTACCACTGTGCATGTGTGTGTGATCCCCTGCGTGCACCCCTCCCCCACCGACCCGTGCGCTCTCATAGAGAGGGACTCCTTAGGGTGCCGTCCGCCAGGCAGTGCCGACTGGCGACACCCAGAGGAAGGGCTTTCTCTGTGGGGGCTCCCACCCTCTGGAACGAGCTTCCCCAGGGCTTCGCCAACTTCCTGACCTCCGAACCTTCCGCCGTGAGCTTAAGACACATCTATTTATTTGCGCAGGGCTAGCCTAGGGTTTTAGTTTTAAATTTAGTTTTTAATGGGGTTTTATATTATTTTAGTGATATTTTTAATTCGGCCTAATTAATAAGTTTTTTAACTGTTGTTTTTACTTGTATTATTCTCATGTTTTTATCTGGCTGTAAACCGCCCTGAATCCTTCGGGAGATAGGGCGGTATAAAAATTCGAATAAATAAATAAATAAATAAATGTATGCGTGCACCCCATGAGCCCTGCCCCTCATGCATGCATGTACATCTCCCACATGCACTCCACCCCCCATGCATGCGCGGCAGAGACCTGAAAACCAGTTGGCCAGCAGAAGGTGCTGAGCTGGGATGATGGCTTGTGTGCCTGCACAGAGGGCTCTGCGTGCCACATGTGGCATACAAACCATAGGTTCACCATCACGGATGGAGTGTATTAGGTAAGACTACATTGCAAGGCGGACACTCACTAGACATGACAGCCAGCTACCTGACTCTGTCCTAGTCACACGGTCTTATTTATGAGAGAATGAGAGGGTTATGTGGGGAAAATTAACAATCTGGATGGAGTCAAGGACCCACTGCAAGGGGTATCTTCTGTAGGGGGTGCAACAGGCGTGTTAAAACTCTGCAATGCTTGGAATGCTCTGTTTCTCATCCAATTCTTCTTCCTATCTTCAAAAAATGCAAAACAAGGGCCAAATATTTTGGACATGCCCACTCTGATTCTGAAGGCTTTCAAATGTTGCTAGCAGCCATACCTTTTACATCCTTATGTAGGAAAGAATACAATTGTTATGGCTAGGCCTTGTTAAGTAGCTCTATTCTGCACTGTATTGGCTTGGTCTGGGCTGGGCTGTTGAAATTATCTCATTTGAGTTGGCATCTCAGATTTAGAAATGAAATTGCTCCATGTTGATGGATTTAGATATCTATTTTCTTTTTGAAACCATAATTTTGAATAAAGGTATTTTAGATAGAATCCATTTGCTTTTATACTGAAGTGAGAAAATATCTTTAGTTTAGTCTACTCCTCCATTGCAGTGATTCACTCATAGCCTGAAATTATAAAGTGTCTTTTTATATACCACCTTCTTTCCTCTTATAGCCCTGAATAATCCACCCCTCTATTTAGAAACTGAGAACATAATGCATAACTGCAAGGTATGCTTATGAGAGTTTTGTTAGATGGATGCAGACCACAAAGCCGTGATCTTTCAATTAACCTCACTTGGTGAGCCCGGCTAAACAACAAAAAAAGAAACATGGTGTCAAATTTAAATGGCTATTTCTTGGAAACCTTTATTATCATCTCAAAATATAGAACTGGATTGCAATTTATTTCATATTCATTTGATAGATTCTTCTTTTCTTTACAGAATCATGTTTATAAGAATGCAAATATTGAAAGGATCTTGCAGAATATCCATTCCAACTGCGTACTTAAGGTACTGAAAAAATCCATTACTCTGCACTCCTGATATATGGCCGGATAACTTATCTCTAAACACCCTCTGATAAAAGAACGTCCTCCATTTTCTAACACACTGTTGAACAGCTCTTAGTGTTAGGATTGTTTTTCTAGTTCTTTATTACAATAGCAATGTGATATTACTGTGAAACTTAAGGCTATAACAAGATCTGTTTTCCCACTCAAATTTCAGCCTGTCTAGGTTTTCCCTGACAGGGATTATTATCTTTTTTGAAAAGCCGTGTCATGTATTCTTTGTAAGATAAAGCAAAGAAACAACATTCCTAAACTCTTCTATCCTTACAAAGAACACATTTTTCTGAAGTACTCCCCAGAGGTGGGTTTCAGCAGGTTCTGACCAGTTCTGCAGAACCAATAGCAGAAATTTGGAGTAGTTTGGAGAACCGGTAGTAAATTTTCTGACTGGCCCCGCCCCCATCTATTCTCTGCCTCCTGAGTCCCAGATGATTGGGAAGAATTGGGGATTTTTCAGTAACCTTCCCCTGGAGTCGGGTGGGAATGGAGATTTTACAGTATCTTTCCCCTGCCACGCCCACCAAGCCACACCCACCAAGCCACGCCCACAGAACCGGTAGTAAAAAAAATTGAAACCCACCACTGATACTCCTCCATTTCACTGGCAGTGGCCTACAGCTCATTTCATAGTATAATCAAGGATTGCAGCATCTGGTGTTGAGGTGTCTTTGTACATAGTTGTACATGTGGCTGCACTGAGAACACATAAATACAATTTGCAAAAGTAAGCTCAATATAATTTACAGAAAGAAAATTAATCTCTACTCTTTGAGTTTCAAGGCTGCTTGAACAATAGCAACCCACTGACAAAATGGCCAAAATGTCAGTCAGCTACTGAACATATAGCAGCAGAATGCAATTTCCAACTAGAGAAACCTTAGAAACAGAGTGCTGCTGCAAGCATAACCCATAAACGCACACAGATCTCTGAAATTCCTTTAGTATATTCTTTCTGCATCCTTCCTGAAGGTAGTGTGATTTGACAGCCTGAGTAGACTCATCCACTGATCGTAAACTGCATGTCAATCATCAATCTGTACTAACTCTTTCGAATTTCCTTTTACAGAGAACGTGTGGGATATTTAAAATTAGCTTTAAACATTTAAAACAAAATAAGCCCATCATCCGAAGCTTTTGAATTAGCTTCCACTGAATATTTTGGATCTGAGCCACCTTAAACCTGGAAGCAATCTGAGAGCTATTATATCAAACACAAGATATTTCCATACCTTTTATATCTCTCTCTCCAACATCATGAACTATCACATAAAATTAACATATTCCTTTTGCATTGCTTATTTTTTTAAAAAAAACAAACATATGCCTTAAAGCCCTCATTTTTAGTTGTAATCATTCCAGAGACAGATTCTGGCTAAACCATTAATTTCAGTAATTTATGAGCATGTCTCATTTTCAAAATTATCTCGGAGGATGCTTAATATTGCACTATGCTGAAGAGTGTTTTGAAAATCCCATGCCTCCTTTTGTTTCATTATTTAAATTGTGCATAGTTGGAATCCTTCCTGATGGCAGACTTCCAACAAAATTGGTTTAATATTTGCTTGCATGTGATGATTCAACAATGTAGAATATATCTATTGGATCAGGAAGACATTATACTCCTAAGTCTTCTGTTTCTGTTTTCTAATATAATATCTAAGTGGTTATGGGAATGCCTGCAAGAAGAACATGAATGCATCAATTCTTTTTGTAGCTGATTTACCACTTAAACATTACATTTAATAATTTTTAATAAAAGGAGATACTTTTGTTTTATTTTAGATTCTTTTAATGAATTTATTTTAAGTATGCAGTCTGAACCAGCTGAAGAAGGAAATTGCTATTTCTAGTTTATATAATATATAAAAGCATGTTAGCAATTTAAGAGAAATATTCCAATTGAATTGTTAATTCCAAAGATTTATAAAAGTGTTCAGGCTTAAAAATGGCAATACTGTATGTATTTCAGTTGAATCATTGAATCATAAGCTTAAATTATTACCCAGTAAAAAACAGTCAGAGCACCAGTTCCCAGAACAATGCTGTTTCTTTTCTGCTTCGGCACTGTTCAAAAGAAAGAACCTCTCAAAAGGACCTTTATGATCTCCAAAGAGACTTTCTAAAAAAGGTAACTAGGAGAAAACTGACAATCATTGGCCTTGAAAAAAAGAATCTACATGATTTGGCAGAAAATGTCTGGAAATTGAAAAAAGTGAGAAAGGACATAAAATAATGAGAAGTGATGTCAAGGCTGTGCTTAGAAGCTTAGCTTAACTTTGAGTTATTCTAGTTTTCTTCCAGATAAAAATGACTTGTGGGAGAAATGGCTCTAAATAAGTTTGCACTTTTTTGGTTAATTTCCTCTTCTGTGACTCAGTAACCATCCTGACTTGTTAAGTCATCCACATTGTTAAAATATACAATTTGACAGTATAATTTACTTTTTAAAGAATTTTAAAGAGCTACTTTCTGACTCTCAAAGTTACTGCAGATCTCCACAAAAACAACTGAAATTAAAATATTTATAAGTATCTAAAACTGTCATGGATATTTTTGGCTTGAAAAAAATCCCCATGGAATACTTTGGATACCTTATTATTAGTCTGATGCATGCAGGAAATATAAGTTCTAATTAAACACAGAATCAAAGCAGAAGCTGAAAAGCTGAAAGGATACTATTTATTTCCATAATTCAGTCATACCGTTTAAAACAGTACAGTAGTGTATAAACAGAGAGGCTCCTGGTCCCTGGCAGAAAAAATATTTTGAATAAGAAAAGTCCTGCTGGATAAGACCCAGGGTTTGGGTTTCACATTTGCAGAAAACGTAAGTTTCGAAATAGTTGCCAAACTGAGGCAACTGTTAGGAAGCCAAAGCATAGAGAGTTTTGTTGCTCTCAGCTCTTTCAACATTCAAAAAATATATTTTAATATTTGTTTCTTTACTATTTTGCTATTACAAGTTGTAAGACAGCAGCTAAGCAATACAGGTAAAATATTAAAAACAGAAAACAAAGCCACTTGGATATATTTTACAAATGTACAAGAAAATGGATAACATCTATAACCAGCCTTATCCTCATTTCAACCCACCATAGAATTTTTCATTTAACAGGAATATATTTTTGTAAAGTTAAAAAAAGAATATCTGTTTTTCTCTCTCTTTCTCTTTCTCTCAAGCACACATCTATCTATCTACCCCACAAAGTAATGTACAAAAATCAAAATCAAGTGGTCAATTCAGCTATTATATACAAATGATATTTATTTAACTTAATATGTCATGCTTATAGAATGTGGTCATGCAGCAACTGCCACCTAAAACTTCAGCAGAGTGCAAAATCACATAGGAAACATGGAATCACAATAAATTAAACAAGAGGTGTCAAACTCAAGGCCCAGGGGCCAGATCCAGGCCAGATCTGGCCTGCTGGGCTGCCCTGGAAACAGCCAAGGACTGGCCCGCAGTGCTTATGCCTGTTGTACCCCCAGCCCATTTTCGCTGGCAGAACACTGGGCCACCACAGGCGCCCCTGACATGAATAATGTTGAGCTGGCCACGCCCACCAAAGCCCCCTGAAGTCAAACACAACCCTGATGTGGCCCTCAATGAAATCGAATTTGACACCCCTTAGTTAAAAACAGTATCATATATTCTAATTAATACCAGAAGGGTCAGATTGAAGATTAAAGCTTATGCTTTACTTTTGGTATGAACTTTCTTTTTCTTTCAAGCTTAACAGTGGCTCAAAAAAATAAAGGGGATGAGGGTAGCTTTCCAACCCTGCCCCACAATAATGTCCTTACATTTGAGTATTGTTGCAGGATGATTTGCAGGAGCTGGCATCAGTAGTTACCTTCTGCTCCAGTAGATAGCTAACTGCCAGGCTGCCAGGCTCTGCTTTTCTCCTTTTCCTCCTTATCAGCACTGCCAGTTCACTTGTCCTCCAAACATGACAGTAGCAGCAGGCACAATAGTTTCTGATCATTTTGCCATCTCCTCGGACTCGGAGGTAATATAGATAAAATCCAGAGGGCTAAACTAATCAGTGGGCTACAATGATGATAGAAGTGAGGGAAAACTATTCAAAATGAACCCTCAAATTTACATTAAGTTGAAAGTTCCTGCTGGTGTTTGTAAACTGGACATCTGAGGAATGAATGACATAATAGATTCAATGTAGTAGCCCTCTTTTCCTCATCACGCCACACATACTGGCACCAACAATAGCTTTCTTTCCCCTGGCTTTTCCTACCTTTTACATGGAGAAACTGGAGGAATCTGCGACTGTCATACTTCCCCTCATTCAAGGGACAGAATTAGGAATTTTATAAAGAGCAATTTGGCTTGTTGAATCTGAGACACTAATGAGAGCAATTCCAGTACTTCAAAGAAGATACCTTTATGAGATCATAGAACAAAAGGAACCCCCATTTTAGATTGGTCTGTAACTTAGAGATTATCTTTGACTCACAGCTCCTGCTCAAAAAGCAGGTGGAAGCAGGGACCAAGAGAATTTGATGCAGGTACATCTAGTGGGCCAGTTTTAGCTTTACCTGGACTGGAAAGCTGTTCAAAAAGTTGTTCATGCCTTAATAATGAATAGATTACTGTAACATGTTCTTATAAAGCTTTCAAGTGGTCTTTTAGGACACTTAGTGTTCTACATGGCACTCTCCTAAGAGACCACTTGGAAGCTTCAGCTGATACAGAAGGCAGAAATGCAAACCATGAAGGCCAGAACTTGTATTCTGCTCTGAAAGCTGTGCTGATTATCAGTTGGCTTTGAGGCATATTTCAAGGTGCTGGTTATTACCTAAAATGCCCTTCATATCACAGGCCCTGATTATTTGACGAACCACTAATTCCTAGCTGTTACAACCTACCCCAGTTATATTTCGCAGAGTACACATGTATTGGGTTCCATTGATCAAGCAGTGTCATTTTCTGGGATTCAGGTAGCACATTTCTTCTATGTTGCAATATCTGTCCTCTGGAATATTTCCTCATAGGTCTATATTGCTCCCAACTTCATGATATTCAGGAAGCTTTTATTGTCTAAATCAATGTTTCTCAATCTTTCCAACTTTAAGATTCAACTCCCAGAATTCCCCAGACCAAGTGGGAGAATTTATATCATAAATAAAACCACTTCATAAAATTTGACCAGATTGATCAAAATTTATCTTCCTTAAACACTTAGTGAGGAGGGGGAAAAAAGACTTGTTTGCCCAGCTATTTTCAGTTTACAATTTTTTTCCTGTCTTATTTAAATGCCAAGGGAGAAGAATGTAAAGGAACCCTTCTGAGGAGACTGATGGAAAATAGAAAACAGCAGTAGTAGCACTTTCTACCTCCTCCAACAATCAAAAACCCCAAACAGATAATTAAAATAGACATCTTGAGAACAAATTATCAAAGTCATGTAGCATTTTGGATTTCATCCAAAATGTGCTTCTAGTTGTAAATATACTATCTTCTGGACTAGTTTATAGCAGTTGTATCTTTTCATACGGCTAACTCTTTAAAGATTTGCCTACAGCACCTATTACATAATCCAAAGCACCTTTTTGAACAAAGTCCCAAATTATACCACTGTAGAAGATAGGGGAATTGCTCTTCTTTCTTGTCTTGTCTTGCCTGCAGAGAAAGAAACTATATCAAAATTGTAATGCAGACTTTAGCACCAATAAGGAAAATATGATCCTTTAGAGCATGGGTGTCAAACTTGTTGTGTCACATTGATGTCACATGACGTGGCCCATGGGCCACCAGTTTGACACTCCTGCTTTAGAGACTCTTCTAATAAAGAATTAGGGAGCCAGAAGTGTATTTTCTATAATCAATTTTTCATCAATTGGATAGTAAAGCTAGTGTCATCAGGCAATGGCTTTTTCAGTTCTGTAATGCATGTTCAGGACATCATATATAAGATCTACAGAAAGATGCACAATTAGGGAAATCTCTTTTCAACAAATCTTCAGGTTTTAAGATTTGCATGTCTTTCTCTCAATGAAGGTTTAGACAAAACGCCTCCCTCATGATTTGCCTCAAAGAAATGTGACTGCCTCCCTTTGAATATCCCACCTTCTTCCCTTTTGCCTGCTCCCTTTGGCTCCTCCTGCAGCCAGAAGAGATCTTACGCCAATGCAGCTCACTTTGACAAGGCAGATGATGTCAGTCTTTTGCTCTACAAAGCACACTGCATTGTCTTTGCTGCAGAACAACACACTTTGTTGTGGTGAACCAAAACTATCTCACACAGGCCTACTGGTTTTTTTTTCTCTCTCTCTTTAAGTGCAAAATAAGCATCTTAATTAGAATTTGTTAGTGGACAAAGACCTTTAAGAAGCTCTTGAATCAATATTATCACTGCAATTTTACCATAATTTCTATATATATATATTTGTAGGTTTTCATGGGTATATGTATGCAGGTTTTGGTATGTCGGGTCTTTTCCCATGTTCCAGTCTTCCAATCTTACACGGGAAAAGACCCGAACATACCAAAACCTGCATAAATAGATAGATAGATAGATAGATAGATAGATAGATAGATAGATAGATAGATAGATCTTATTGAAAGCAGAATCAATTATGCACAATATAGAATCTCTATTAGCAGATTCCTCCCTCTTTTTTAAAAAAATCTTGTAATTATTAGAAAATTCTAAATCTTTGGAAAGTTATATCGAAATTTTTCTGCCCTAAATAGTTCAAATAGAGGCTTTCTCCATTTTGTTTATATACTACATAGAAATTGTTTGAATACCATTTCTCTAACATTTTATCAGAAAGTATATATTTCTTTTCCAGATATCCCTATCACTGTATTAATCTGGATTTACACAGTCCATAATTTATCATTTCCAAAATCTAAATAAATAAATAAATAAATAAATAAATAAATAAATAAATAAATAAATAAATAAATAAATAAATAAATAAATAAATAAATAAATAAATAAATGCAAATAAGTTTTCTGGGGACCACCAAAAATTTCTCAATGACCACCAGTTGGTGACTGCTGCTTTAGAACTTCTCTAAATAATTTTGTTTGCTTGTTTATTACATTTATATAGCTGCCCAATTTATGTACCATAAATATGTAAGGCTTAAAAATGGCAATTGATTGAAGATGTACTCTTATTTATTATTTATTTAAATGAATTATACCTGTCCACTTTCATAGATTGTCATACCATCAAATCATTGTCAACTCTTAACAACCATCTAAATAGATTTTCTTCATTTTACAAACAGCAATAAATCCAGCAAAGAAGATACATCCATTATTTAAGTATTAAATTCATTATCTAAAATTAGGCAATTGGTTCAAGATGTTAAAAAAGAAGAGGAAAAAAGAAGGAAAGAAAAATATTTTTTCTCCTACTCTTTATCTATTCTCTTCAAGATCATTGTTTCATACTCCCACAGTCTCTCTGTATGCATGAGAATTAAAACAGTCAAATTAATATGCAATTACAAGAAAAAGTTGAGCTAAGGTGAAATGCTCTTCTGTCTGAAAGAAGATTTTCACAGGAGAGATCTCTTACTAAATGGGATGGAATTCACTTAGTATAGGCTCCATTTATATGGACTCTTTGGAAAGTAAAAAGCAATTTATTTGCTGCCACTGAAAAGTTCAAGGAAATGAAATGTGTAGTGTGTGATGAAATCAGCACAATTTACAGACTTACTGAATTGCTCAGGAAAAACAAGAGAATCCTATTACTGTAGACTTTTATGTTGTCGGACTTGGAAATTTAGCACCCTACTGAAGTTTTCAATTCTGTTGATATTCTTGTCTAATACATCTAGGTTAAAGGTAGTTCAAGGCTATATTTCACATTGGGTATAATTTCACCCAGATAAAGCAGAGCCACAATACCAATCTGAATCATTAGATGCCTGATCCTGACCCTGGTTTGCATTCTATAGTTTACACTGAATATTTGGTGGCTTTGTTCAAAGGATATCAGATAATGATGCCATTGTATATGTGGTCATTTTGCTACCTCTCTTTAGACTTGTAGTTGACAATATTGACCTCACCTCATTCCTAAGAGGACCATAAGGGGAGTGCATAAAAGCACAAACGTGCCTACCGTTCCTGTCCTATTGTTTTTCTTTTCTTCTTCATATATATATATATAATCAGAGAAATAATCAGAGAAGCCATCGAGATAGAAAACGACCACGAAGCCAAACAGCAGCAGTGCAGCTCACCAGCTCAAATCCCCTGCAGCACAGATTAGACTGAGCACAACCAAGCCCCCACCAACACAGGACACACCCCAGCCAATCAGAGCACAGAAAACCCCATCCAATCAGAGCACAGAAAACCCCATCCAATCAGAGCACAGAAAACCCCATCCAATCAGAGCACAGCCAAGCTCCCACCCAATCAGTTCAAACCCCACTAGCAGTTAAAAGGAAGAAACAGCTGCGATCACACATTGCTCCCAGAAGCACGGTTGAAGCCTGAAGATGACGAATGAGACTTCGAAACGTCGCCAAGACACTTCCAATTTTACACGGAGAAAACCCAACAACCAAAGACCTATATACAAACACCGTGAAAACCTCAGAAAACAAATATTGCACCTCTACGGGAGGAAATCCACCATCTGACCAGGACCTATGAAAACTAGAAGTCCAAAGAGCTTCCATTTTATGTGACCTCGCATTCCTACGAAACTGCCATGATGAAAATTTAATCCCCAAATTATACCACTGTAGAAGATAGGGGAATTGCTCTTCTTTCTTGTCTTGTCTTGCCTGCAGAGAAAGAAACTATATCAAAATTGTAATGCAGACTTTAGCACCAATAAGGAAAATATGATCCTTTAGAGCATGGGTGTCAAACTTGTTGTGTCACATTGATGTCACATGACGTGGCCCATGGGCCACCAGTTTGACACTCCTGCTTTAGAGACTCTTCTAATAAAGAATTAGGGAGCCAGAAGTGTATTTTCTATAATCAATTTTTCATCAATTGGATAGTAAAGCTAGTGTCATCAGGCAATGGCTTTTTCAGTTCTGTAATGCATGTTCAGGACATCATATATAAGATCTACAGAAAGATGCACAATTAGGAAATCTCTTTCAACAAATCTTCAGGTTTTAAGATTTGCATGTCTTTCTCAATGACCACCAGTTGGTGACTGCTGCTTTAGAACTTCTCTAAATAATTTTGTTTGCTTGTTTATTACATTTATATAGCTGCCCAATTTATGTACCATAAATATGTAAGGCTTAAAATGGCAATTGATTGAAGATGTACTCTTATTTATTATTTATTTAAATGAATTATACCTGTCCACTTTCATAGATTGTCATACCATCAAATCATTGTCAACTCTTAACAACCATCTAAATAGATTTTCTTCATTTTACAAACAGCAATAAATCCAGCAAAGAAGATACATCCATTATTTAAGTATTAAATTCATTATCTAAAATTAGGCAATTGGTTCAAGATGTTAAAAAAGAAGAGGAAAAAAGAAGGAAAGAAAAATATTTTTTCTCCTACTCTTTATCTATTCTCTTCAAGATCATTGTTTCATACTCCCACAGTCTCTCTGTATGCATGAGAATTAAAACAGTCAAATTAATATGCAATTACAAGAAAAAGTTGAGCTAAGGTGAAATGCTCTTCTGTCTGAAAGAAGATTTTCACAGGAGAGATCTCTTACTAAATGGGATGGAATTCACTTAGTATAGGCTCCATTTATATGGACTCTTTGGAAAGTAAAAAGCAATTTATTTGCTGCCACTGAAAAGTTCAAGGAAATGAAATGTGTAGTGTGTGATGAAATCAGCACAATTTACAGACTTACTGAATTGCTCAGGAAAAACAAGAGAATCCTATTACTGTAGACTTTTATGTTGTCGGACTTGGAAATTTAGCACCCTACTGAAGTTTTCAATTCTGTTGATATTCTTGTCTAATACATCTAGGTTAAAGGTAGTTCAAGGCTATATTTCACATTGGGTATAATTTCACCCAGATAAAGCAGAGCCACAATACCAATCTGAATCATTAGATGCCTGATCCTGACCCTGGTTTGCATTCTATAGTTTACACTGAATATTTGGTGGCTTTGTTCAAAGGATATCAGATAATGATGCCATTGTATATGTGGTCATTTTGCTACCTCTCTTTAGACTTGTAGTTGACAATATTGACCTCACCTCATTCCTAAGAGGACCATAAGGGGAGTGCATAAAAGCACAAACGTGCCTACCGTTCCTGTCCTATTGTTTTTCTTTTCTTCTTCATATATATATATATAATCAGAGAAATAATCAGAGAAGCCATCGAGATAGAAAAACGCCCACACAGCATGAACAAACGAGATGATACCTCCCGCCTACCAGCCATTTGGAAACCTGCCCTTATTGACAAACGTGTCCCTAACACGAGGAATGACACCAGACCCACACTCACGAGGTCCACACAGGATGTCACCACCACACATCCACCCAGAAAGCACACCCAAACCCACACTGATCAGGAAGCACGACCAAGGACCAGAAGCCAGACCGCAGCTGCAACATTAGCCACTTCAAACCGCTCCACCCTCACAGCAACACATGAAACAAACAGTGCATAACATCTCAGATAGGATCCTCACCAAAGCTGAAACCGATGTCCTTTCCAAAGGATTCAACTTTGCAGTCACTCCCAAATACATCCCCACTGAGACCATTATATGCGGAGTTGAAACCAGCCTGACCAAAATCAACCCCGATGACGCTAACAAAATCAGACTCGAAATCACCAACATCCTCTGCAGCAGCAAGCCACCCAAAAGCAACTTACCCAAAGAGGAACAGACAGCACTACTTAACCTGAAAAAAGATACCAGCATAATAATCCTACCAGCAGACAAGGGCAACGCCACGGTGGTTATGAACACATCTGACTACCAAACCAAATTAACCAACCTACTCCAAGACCCTGCATACAAGCCCCTAAAAACAGACCCCACCACCTACCTAGAAAAAACCACTAGATCCAAAATAAAAGCCTCCTCCATCAGCGAAGAAATCCAACAAAGAATCATTCCCAGAGAGAAATCATCCAGATGCCCTAAGCTCTACGGCCTCCCCAAGATACACAAAGAAGGAACCCCACTCAGACCCATAGTCAGCTCCATAGGCTCACCTCTACAAAACCTAGCCAAATTTCTCGCCAAACAACTACAGCCCTATGCAGAATCCATCGCTTCACACGTAAAAACTCATTCCAGTTCATAGAGATCATAAAGAAACAAAACTTACAGCCCAGCGACCTACTCGTGAGCTTTGATGTCATATCCTCTTCACCCAAGTGCCAATCAAAGAAGCCTTGACAGCTATCCAAAACAAATATTGCACCTCTACGGGGAGGAAATCCACCATCTGACCAGGACCTATGAAAAACTAGAAGTCCAAAGAGCTTCCATTTTATGTGACCTCGCATTCCTACGAAACTGCCGCGATGAAAATTTAATCCCCAAATGCTTCCAATTGAAATTCCACTCCAACTCTGCAGCCACCAAACGATCCTAAAAAGAACAGAATTGGCCTTAATCAGAAATGAACTTCACACAAAAGATTCCTCCTAGATCAAATCAACAAAGATCTCCTCACACTTCACCTCAAACTCAGCAACAAGATGCACCCGCACTTTGGGACAAATCCAAACAACTTGCCATCTGGAGAGCCAAACACAGACCACCCTCAAGACAGACACGCACACCAACAAACTCAAGACTACAAGAACGCCAGAAAACAAACCCTCCACCCTCACAGCAACACATGAAACAAACAGTGCATAACATCTCAGATAGGATCCTCACCAAAGCTGAAACCGATGTCCTTTCCAAAGGATTCAACTTTGCAGTCACTCCCAAATACATCCCCACTGAGACCATTATATGCGGAGTTGAAACCAGCCTGACCAAAATCAACCCCGATGACGCTAACAAAATCAGACTCGAAATCACCAACATCCTCTGCAGCAGCAAGCCACCCAAAAGCAACTTACCCAAAGAGGAACAGACAGCACTACTTAACCTGAAAAAAGATACCAGCATAATAATCCTACCAGCAGACAAGGGCAACGCCACGGTGGTTATGAACACATCTGACTACCAAACCAAATTAACCAACCTACTCCAAGACCCTCCAAACAAGCCCCTAAAACAGACCCCACCACCTACCTAGAAAACCACTAGATCCAAAATAAAAGCCTCCCCCATCAGCGAAGAAATCCAACAAAGAATCATTCCCAGAGAGAAATCATCCAGATGCCCTAAGCTCTACGGCCTCCCCAAGATACACAAAGAAGGAACTCCACTCAGACCCATAGTCAGCTCCATAGGCTCACCTCTACAAAACCTAGCCAAATTTCTCGCCAAACAACTACAGCCCTATGCAGAATCCATCGCTTCACACGTAAAAACTCATTCCAGTTCATAGAGATCATAAAGAAACAAAACTTACAGCCCAGCGACCTACTCGTGAGCTTTGATGTCATATCCTCTTCACCCAAGTGCCAATCAAAGAAGAGGGAGTCGGGCTGTTCTCCAAAGCACCTGAGGGTAGAAGAAGAAGCAACTTAGAACTAAGGAGAAGTGGAAGTGGAAGTGGATCAGTGGAAACTGATCAAGGAAAGAAGCAACTTAGAACTAAGGAGAAATTTCCTGACAGTTAGAACAATTAATAAGTGGAACGACTTGCCTCCAGAAGTTGTGAATTCTCCAACACTGGAAATTTTAAGAAAATGTTGGATAACCATCTGTCTGAGATGGGGTAGGGTTTCTTGCCTGGGCAGGGGGTTGGACTAGAAGGCCTCCAAGGTCCCTTCCAACTCTGTTATTATTATTATTATTACTTGATCTATCTTGGCCTCTCTAGACCCATACACTATAAGTAATACAGTATTTATATCTATAAGTCTCAGTGAGCTCAACAGGGTTTACACCAGAGTTAGCATATACAGAATTCATGTTCAGTCATATATGAATTTGAAAGCAAGCCTCATTAACCATAAAGGTAGTTTTAAGTAAATAGGCAAAAGATTGGATTGTGACCTGCAGGGGAAGGGGTGGCAAACTCAAGACTGCTCTGTAAAAGAAGAGCCAATTATAGTTGCAAAGATTAAGGAACAAGTCAGTAGACCAGTTCTTTAGAACAGGGGTCACCAACCTTTCGGACCTCAGGGACCACTAAATTCATAATTTTAAATTTCACGGACCACTAATATGATCTGCCTAATGACCAGCTGGGTGGGCGTGGCTAGGTGGTCATATGACTGGGTGGGTGTGGTCAATGTCACTCACATTGGGGGGTGCCTCGCTGGCTCTACTAGTCCCTCCCCTCCCAGCCCCTCCTCTTCTCCCCACCCGGGCTCCTTAGGGCCCCAGCAGGAAGCAGTTGCTGGAGCTAAGCAGCAACCATGAGAAAGAGTTGGTAAAACAGCTGGCTCAGTTCAAATTAGATCTGACCAAGAAGGAGGTTCAGCAGAAGCACCTCACTGAGGACTAGGAGCATAGGCTTTCCAAGCAGAGGGCAGACCTGCGGGAGTGCAAGGCCAGGTACCGGCGCCTGGAGCCTTAGCAGGCTGAGATGGTCAGCCAGTTCCAGGCCATGATGTAGTCCCACTGGAACAAGGCCCTCCGGCTCTTTGCCACCAGCAGTGCTTCCCTCCAGCCTTTGCCCAAAGCCCCACAACAGGCGGCTAAAGCAGACCCCAAGTCAGAATTTCTGCCCTTCTCCGACCTGCACAAAAAGACCCTGAACGGGGAGACTCTCTGCAGCAATACAAACATGTATCCAGTATGTATCCAGCCCAGGGGCAGTAGAGCTTGAGGACCCCTGATTTAGTGCAAGATAAGTCCTTCGGGAGAAGGGCGGTATAAATAAATAAATAAATAAATAAATAAATAAATAAATAAATAAATAAATAAATAAATAAATAAATAAATAAATAAATGCAAATAAGTTTTCTGGGGACCACCAAAAATTTCTCAATGACCACCAGTTGGTGACTGCTGCTTTAGAACTTCTCTAAATAATTTTGTTTGCTTGTTTATTACATTTATATAGCTGCCCAATTTATGTACCATAAATATGTAAGGCTTAAAAATGGCAGTTGATTGAAAATGTACTCTTATTTATTATTTATTTAAATGAATTATACCTGTCCACTTTCATAGATTGTCATACCATCAAATCATTGTCAACTCTTAACAACCATCTAAATAGATTTTCTTCATTTTACAAACAGCAATAAATCCAGCAAAGAAGATACATCCATTATTTAAGTATTAGATTCATTATCTAAAATTAGGCAATTGGTTCAAGAAGGAAAGAAAAATATTTTTTCTCCTACTCTTTATCTATTCTCTTCAAGATCATTGTTTCATACTCCCACAGTCTCTCTGTATGCATGAGAATTAAAACAGTCAAATTAATATGCAATTACAAGAAAAAGTTGAGCTAAGGTGAAATGCTCTTCTCTGTCTGAAAGAAGATTTTCACAGGAGAGACCTCTTACTAAATGGGATGGAATTCACTTAGTATAGGCTCCATTTATATGGACTCTTTGGAAAGTAAAAAGCAATTTATTTGCTGCCACTGAAAAGTTCAAGGAAATGAAATGTGTAGTGTGTGATGAAATCAGCACAATTTACAGTCTTACTGAATTGCTCAGGAAAAACAAGAGAATCCTATTACTGTAGACTTTTATGTTGTCGAACTTGGAAATTTAGCACCCTACTGAAGTTTTCAATTCTGTTGATATTCTTGTCTAATACATCTAGGTTAAAGGTAGTTCAAGGCTATATTTCACATTGGGTATAATTTCACCCAGATAAAGCAGAGCCACAATACCAATCTGAATCATTAGATGCCTGATCCTGACCCTGGTTTGCATTCTATAGTTTACACTGAATATTTGGTGGCTTTGTTCGAAGGATATCAGATAATGATGCCATTGTATATGTGGTCATTTTGCTACCTCTCTTTAGACTTGTAGTTGACAATATTGACCTCACCCCATTCCTAAGAGGACCATAAGGGGAGTGCATAAAAGCACAAACGTGCCTACCGTTCCTGTCCTATTGTTTTTCTTTTCTTCTTCATATATATATATATATATATATGATTATACCTCCTAATATTTACTCATATATATGTTTATATACTATACTTTTTGTATGATACTTATATATATTGTTGTGACAAAATAAATAAATAAAATAAATAAATAAATAAGTATTTGATATTAAGCTCTTATGATCAGAGCACGAAATCCCAATTGCTTCTCTTGGACATAAATAGAACGCTTACTAAGAAAATATGGTGTCTTATGTTTTAACACCAAATTTCTGGATTCAAGAAATCACCTCAAGCAATAACCCTTCCTGCTCCTTTAAATTTTATGCAAGCCATTTACAGATGCACAAACACATACACATATACACATCTTCAACAAACTGAATAGTTTTCTTAAAGATGGCAGTACATTTCAAAAGCATAATACATGTTTAAGTAAACCAGTGTTCCCCTCTGCTTGCAAAATTCCAACAGTAACATTTGCAAAAATCTCATGACTGTGTCACATTGTGTGTTAGGATGTATCCAGGTTAAGCAAAGCGCAGCACACAAAGATCTTCTTACGAACCAATTGATTTTTCCCCTTTTTATTCATAATATTTTAAGAAATAATATAGAAACACATTGTTTCGTATAAGAATTCAATTCTTTCAGCTGGATAGCTGTGCAAGTGGCATTCAGATAAATATGTCCTCCCTCCTTTCTACTTTTACTTTAGATAAGAATGGTACAAAATAAATTTATGGTTTAGATTGACATACCAGACCAAGAGTAATTAACTCCCTGCCTGCAAAAACAATAGTTCTGTTACTCTAGCAGTTTGTACTTATCACTATTAACTCTTAACTATATTCCCCATAGAGTTAATCAAATACTTTAATTAAATTTAATAGTCTTTCATGCTAGCAGAATGTTGATCTTTGGATCCTCTCTCTCTGAAATGTATCTATGTCTTTCTCCTTGCATAGCAATATCTTTGCAAACTTCTTTCTGGTGATCTTCCATTGTCCAGGCACTTCATATCCTCAGATTCTACTGAACTTTAGTTTACTCATCTCTTGATGTGATGCCTGATTATTTCTGTTTCTCTCTGTTGAAGGGTGGGGATTGATAGGAATGAAGTCAGACATGCACGTGCCCCTAACAAGTACATACGGTGCTATTTATTGCTATATGAGGTTAGTACAAAGTGTATTTAAAAGAATTTCAGTCAATACAAAATTATATCTATTTTAGATTTAGTTAATACATAATCTATATTTTAGGGCCCAAGCATAACTATGTATACTTATAAAATCTAGCTATACAATACAAATAACTTCCTTCTAACATACAGCATACACTTGCCCATTACAACATCTGAACTACTGCTTGGCCACTGTCTACAGGGGAGGGCTGCATTTTCCTCTTTGCTGGCTCTTTGAAGATTTCTCTTCTGGCTTCAGTTGCCTCCGATTCCTTCCTGGTTCTTCTCCCAGGATCATCTGGCTCCCAGTCCCTGCTTCCTCTGTCTACATCTCACCCAATTGTCCCAAAGCTGTTTTTTCCAAAAGGCAACTGGACTTTCTTTTCCTTTTTTCCTTTAAAAATATTTCGCATCTCATTCCAAGAAACTTCTTCAGTTCTTGTCCAGTGTAAACAGCATTTTCTTCTCACAATGCCTCTGTTTCATCATAGGTAAGTTGTTTCTGTCTACCATCATTACTAAACTAGAGAGAGGCTTAGATTTCCTGAGTAACATCATCAATGTCTGGCGGATTAAAAAAAAACCTGTCATTTTTAAGAGTGCTATTTTCTTAAGCCACACAGATGTTGAAAGTATTTTTTTTTTGGACCAAATAGATAGATACTTTTCATTTAAGGCAACAAAATAAAATTCCCCAAGTTGTTTTTCAGTATTCTGAATTTCTACCCAGAATAAATGTATAAGGCTGTGGACTTCAATGAATAAAAATCAGTAGGGAGAAAACTCATAGGGATACTGAAAGCAATGAGAAGAAAGGGAATGTGGTCTTAAATAAAATTCTGCCCATGGGCCTATTTTAAATGTACACATGAGTGTCAGGTATATTGGAAAATAGTTTTGGATCATAGCAACAAAAGCAAGAATACTGGTGGGCAACCTAGACTTCATGATGCCTCAGTATATTCAGTATATCATTAAGATCGTGCCACTAAAATTTGAGGATATAGATTCAGTATATCCTCAAGATCATGCCACTAAAATTTGGTAGCAGAGTGATTTTACTCATGAAAATTTGAGTGAAGCAACAAAGGCTTAACCATATTGAAATCCCAGAACCCCACTCAATCCTCCAAACTGGTCTGAAAAAAATTAGAATTTATCCTCTCCAGTCAGCTTATTGTATCACTACCATGCCCCCTAGACCCTTGGAATACAAAAAACGGGGGAGGTATTTAAATGTGGCCCCTTACTGATGAAAGTTTACTGCCTCTGCAAGAAATGCCATAGTTATAAAGCTCCTTTATTTCATGCTGAGATGCATGCTGCCTTTGCAATTGCTATTGCTATAACATTAGCTAATGAAGATGCAGACTGCCTACTGTAAACTCCATCAGAATGTGAGCAAATTTCATTTTGATGGCTTTGCTGATTATTACCACATAGTGATTTGGGAGTTTGCTAATAAATTGCTACTCCTGTTATTACTTCTCATTACAATAGATATTATCAGCCCACAACACTATTCCCTAGATTTTTCAGGTTCATAGCATTACATCTGTAGAGTATCAAGGGCACGGCAATGTGTTATGCTCCTGTCTGTCTCTGAAGGGATTACTCATTCATTTTTAATTGCTACAGAACAATGCTTAAAAACAAATGCTTGATGTTTAAAATGATTTTCCCAGTCGCTACATTCTTTAAAGGAAGATTATTTAATTTTCTTTTTCCATAGAGTTCTTTGAAAGAATCAGATTGCCATTATTCGCAGGGCTTCTGTTTTAGATATTGCTTGTGCTAAGCCAGTAATAGGCAGTCTTTGGAGGCTTGGGAGAGGATGGGATGATTTCTGTTTTCTTTGATGAATCCCAAAAGGCATATATGGTGGCTTCTGTGTAAGTAGGAATCTTGTTTTATATTATGTCATTTTTTTTAAAAAAAAAGAAAAATAAGAACATGACTCCTATATGGATGGGAAGGGAAATTCTGCATCAATAAATAAGCAAATAAATAGAAATATTTTATTTTAGTATGAAATAAATATACAAATTACAGATTTATCATTCCTAATGATTGGTTTATGGGGAACACTGGGGTTTATTCTCATCTAATATTTTTACTTTATTTAAATTATATTTAGAGTCATCCATCCAAAGACTAAAATGATCATAACAGTATAAAAATATGATGCCCCAGTTAACATAACCTCCAACATAAAAAAGCAACATCATTAGCAGAACTTATTTAACTGAGTAGGACAAATGTCGACATCCAGTTAGGTTATCATAGCTTTACAAAAGGTCAACAGGGTTGGGATATCTGAGGGAGGTGGAGTTCTGGGCTTATATTTTTTATAAAAAGATATAAAAAGGCCTCTGGTGGCTCAGACTGGTAAGACAGTCTATTATTAACAGCAGCTGCTTGCAATTACTGCAGGTTCAAGCCCCACCAGGCCCAAGGTTGACTCAGCCTTCTATCCTTTATAAGGTAGGTAAAATGAGGACCCAGATTGTTGGGGGCAATAAAAGTTGACTTTGTATATAATATACAAATGGATGAAGACTATTGCTTGACATAGTGTAAGCCGCCCTGAGTCTTCGGAGAAGGGCGGGATATAAATGCAAATTAAAAAAAAGAAGAAGAAGAAAACCATATAGCAAGTATTATATTCAACACTGGGATGAGCTAAAGGATGGAGAGGGTGCGCAATTTGGGCGTTCTCCTGGATGAACGGCTGTCTTTTGAAGACCACTTGACGGCTGTCTCCAGGAGAGCTTTCCACCAGGTTCGCCTGGTGCGCCAGTTGCGCCCCTTTCTAGACCGGGATGCCTTGTGCACAGTCACTCACGCCCTTGTGACGTCTCGTCTGGACTACTGCAATGCTCTCTACATGGGGCTCCCCTTGAGGGGCATCCGGAGGCTACAGTTAGTCCAGAATGCAGCTGCGCGGGTGATAGAGGGAGCCCCTCGTGGCTCCCGAGTGACACCTATCCTGCGCAGGCTGCACTGGCTACCTGTGGCCTTCCGGGTGCACTTCAAGGTGTTGGTGAACGTCTTTAAAGCGCTCCATGGCATAGGGCCGGGTTACTTACGGGACCGCCTG
This sequence comes from Ahaetulla prasina, assembly GCF_028640845.1. NCBI lineage: Eukaryota > Metazoa > Chordata > Lepidosauria > Squamata > Colubridae > Ahaetulla > Ahaetulla prasina. The sequence continues at coordinate 47,836,390 of NC_080541.1, read as the reverse complement.
CTGCTACCGAATACCTCTCACCGACCCGTGCGCTCTCACAGAGAGGGACTCCTCAGGGTGCCGTCGGCGCGACAGTGTCGTCTGGCGACGCCCAGGGGAAGGGCCTTCTCTGTGGGGGCTCCCGCCCTCTGGAACGAACTCCCCCCAGGACTTCGTCAACTTCCGGACCTCCGAACCTTTCGCCGCGAGCTTAAAACTCACTTATTCACCTGCGCTGGACTGGGTTAGTTTTTTAAGTTTATGGGTTTTTAATGGGTTTTATTTCTAAATTTTAATTCTGGCCAATTTAATAAGTTTTTTAATTGTATTTTAATTGTATTTATAGTGTATTATGTATTTTTACTTGGCTGTGAACCGCCCTGAGTCCTTCGGGAGAAGGGCGGATATAAATGCAAATTAAAAAAAAGAAGAAGAAGAAAACCATATAGCAAGTATTATATTCAACACTGGGATGAGCTAAAGGATGGAGAGGGTGCGCAATTTGGGCGTTCTCCTGGATGAACGGCTGTCTTTTGAAGACCACTTGACGGCTGTCTCCAGGAGAGCTTTCCACCAGGTTCGCCTGGTGCGCCAGTTGCGCCCCTTTCTAGACCGGGATGCCTTGTGCACAGTCACTCACGCCCTTGGGACGTCTCGCCTGACTACTGCAATGCTCTCACATGGGGCTCCCTTGAGGGGCATCCGAGGCTACAGTTAGTCCAGAATGCAGCTGCGCGGGTGATAGAGGGAGCCCCTCGTGGCTCCCGAGTGACACCTATCCTGCGCAGGCTGCACTGGCTACCTGTGGCCTTCCGGGTGCGCTTCAAGGTGTTGGTGAACGTCTTTAAAGCGCTCCATGGCATAGGGCCGGGTTACTTACGGGACCGCCTGCTGCTACCGAATACCTCTCACCGACCCGTGCGCTCTCACAGAGAGGGACTCCTCAGGGTGCCGTCGGCGCGACAGTGTCGTCTGGCGACGCCCAGGGGAAGGGCCTTCTCTGTGGGGGCTCCCGCCCTCTGGAACGAACTCCCCCCAGGACTTCGTCAACTTCCGGACCTCCGAACCTTTCGCCGCGAGCTTAAAACTCACTTATTCACCTGCGCTGGACTGGGTTAGTTTTTTAAGTTTATGGGTTTTTAATGGGTTTTATTTCTAAATTTTAATTCTGGCCAATTTAATAAGTTTTTTAATTGTATTTTAATTGTATTTATAGTGTATTATGTATTTTTACTTGGCTGTGAACCGCCCTGAGTCCTTCGGGAGAAGGGCGGTATACAAATTTAAATAATAAATAATAAATAATAAAATAAAGTAGTCTTTAAGTGTTTGATTAAAATCTTTTTGATTGAATTGTTTTAAAATTGTACTCAATCTGTTCTCTAGATTGAACAGCTTATTTGTATATTAGCTGCCATCACAAATTAACCTAAGACTTTTTTCTTCATTTTGCTAAAGCTTATGGAAATATGGAATTATATGACTATAAACTGGGTAAAGCTGTATCAACATCAGTGTGATTTATTTTTAAAATTGATTGGATACAGAGTAAAAAAAATCAGATCATTTTACATCTTTCTTATGATCACAATGTTTGTGAAAAATAATGAAATGCTGTTTTGGAATTACCTTTCCACTTCAATAGATAGCATTTAGAGAAGCCTTCAAAGTACAAAAAGCAGAAGCCTTTTGTTTAAAGTGATTACCAAAGGCCTTACCTGTAATCTTATTTTCTTATCACTCATTTCCATGGTGTCTGCAGTAGGGAAATAAAGAGGTCAGGTGATAAACATGGAAACTCAATACAGCCCTTCTGCCAGTCAGGAAACTAGAAGGGTGACAGCGGGAGGACCACTTCACAGCCAGCAATGGTCCAGCACCCTCTCATTTTTGCAGTAAAGTTCAATTCCATGGAGGATTTTGACTAGTTTATACTGGCTCTGAACTTTAAACAAGGCCCAAGGTTGACTCAGCCTTCCATCCTTTATAAGGTAGGTAAAATGAGGACCCAGATTGTTGGGGGCAATAAAAGTTGACTTTGTATATAATATACAAATGGATGAAGACTATTGCTTAACACATTGTAAGCCACCCTGAATCTTTGGAGAAGGGCGGGATATAAATTCAAATTTAAAAAAACAAACAAACACCCTCTCCTTTTCAATGGCCTCATCACACTGCATTGGACCAAGAACAAGGAGTGCAACCCTGTGTTCAGGGGTCGGCTGCTGGGGGTTTGCAGGAGTTCAGGAGAACCTCTAGCTAAGATTCTGCGCAGTTCAGAGAACCCCCCCCAAATCCCACTCCTGTCTGGCCCTGCCCCTCCCCCTCCCAGGAGTCCCCATGTGGCCCATTTTGGATACAGGTAAGTACAGGACACAAGTGGAGGCTCAGGGAGGGCGCAAAATGGGCCTACTGGAAGTTTGGGGAGGCCAGAAATGAGCCTCCAGAGGGCCTCTGGAGCCTGGAAGCTCAAGGAAAGCTTCTGGAGCTCAGGGAGGGCAAAAACGCCCCCCCCACGCCATGGTGCAGGAGGCCGATGCCCACCATGGCCACATCCACCCATCAACTGAGCAGAGAACTCCTTGCTAAATTTTTTGAAGCCACCCCTGCCTGTGTTACCTTGGAATGCTTGCTCTTCTGCCAAGAAAGCAATGAAATCATCTCAACATTAAGCACTGTCTGTGTCTCAAGGTTATTTGGACTGATGATATGAAAAACTACCAAGAACAAGACAGAACAAAGTATAACCCAAGGATGAGGCTTTGATGAAAAAAATAAATGCTTCCTTATTTAAGGTAAAGGTTTCCCTGTCAAGTCATGTCTGACTCTAGGGGTCAGTGCTCATTTCCTTTCTTGGCTGATGGAGTCAGTGTTGTCTGAAAACACTATGGTCATGTGGTCAGCATGGCTATATACCAAAGGTGCATGGAAAATTGTTACCTTTCCACCTATTTATTTACTCTCATTTGCATGCTTTTTAACTCCTGGTGGGAAGGAGCTGTGTCAGGAACGGACACACCTCATTGTGTGGTGCTTGGGTCTTGAACCAGGCTGCCAACTTTTCAGGCTCAAGATCTTTAATCATTGAGCCATGGTGCCCCATTGCTTATTTATTTATCACTACAATATTTAATCATTACAAAAAATATAAAATCATATAGAGTTTTGTATAGAATTCTCCTCCACTTATGCCAACCTAGCAGTTCGAAAGCATGTAAAAAATGCAAGTAGAAAAATAGGGACCACCTTTGGTGGGAAGATAACAGCATTCCGTGCACCTTTGGCATTTAGTTATGCGGCCACATAACCACAGAGACATCTTTGGACAGTGCTGGCTCTTGGCTTTAAAACAGAGATGAGCACCACCCCCTAGAGTCGGGAATGACTAGCACATATATGTGAGGGGAACTTTACCTTTTTAAACGAAAGAGATATATACCACTATTCAATTCCCCATCAATCTTCCTGTATAGCTATCAACACTACTCATCCATCTATCTGTCTGTCTATCTATCTATCTACCTAACTACCTATCTATCTATCTATCTATCTATCTATCTATCTATCTATCTATCTATCTATCTATCTATCTATCTATCTATTTATCTACCTACCTACCACCTACCTATCTATCCATCCATCCATCCATCTGTTTTTGTTGTCATTGTTTAAAATGTTTACATTTGTGATTTCAATATCTGGACCAGTCACTCTTTCTCAACCCAACTCACCTCACAAGGTTGTTGTGGGAAAATAGGAGAAGGAAGGTGTATTGGATATGTTTTCTGACTTGAGTTATTTGTAGAAATAATAAAGGCAGGATGTAACTGAACAAATAAATAATTTGAAATATCTTCAAAATTTCTCATCCTTTCCCATTAGTTCTTTTGCTTTCTTTTCCTATTGGTTTCTTTCTTGCTCTATCGAGTCTTTTTTTTTTTTAGCTCTCCTCTTAATTAAAGTCCAACTCCACCCCAGTTCTGATCATTTTCTATTTTCTTCAAGCATCCTTTCAAGCTCACATTTGATATAGTCTAAGTGAAACTGATTAACAACATACAGTAGCTGTGAAATTTGCACTTCAAATGTTAAGATGTATGTCAAGGGATTGTGGGCCCTAACTCCACAAAATTAAAAATGTTCCTCCTAAAGTACAAAAAGATAGAATTACTGTATTGGATATTTTAAAGTATCAACTTTGTTTCAGGTTCACCTGAAAGCCTAATTCATTAGAGAGTAGCATTTCCACTGAAATTGGGATGAAAACATGATGGTATCCCCTTTGGCCTTTAGAGAATGAGAGCGGCAGTAATTGTCCTCCGAATTTAAACTCTCTCCTCTTTGCTGTTGAAATTTGTAAATGTTATTAAAAACAGCCTGGTGCTTTTAGATACAGTTTTCAGTTCCTATCAAGAAATTCATCTTGACATTATATTTAAAGGAATATATTATGAAATATTCCTTTTTTAATAAAGGGGCAAACATAATAAAGAGCCTTAGTGAGTAAAAATGATTGTGTTTTAATTTTCTAATGTAAACTGCCTGGGATTCTGGTTGCCAGGCAGGAAAGCAAAATCTCTATAAAACATCAAAAGACCAAGAGAAAAATTCGGAATCTTTAATTAAGCTATCTTATGCCTGATATGGAACAATGAATAAACAATATCTGACTGTGAACTGATTTGCAATAAGACAGTCCCTAAGTCTGTTTTTAGTAAATTAGAGAAAATGAACTAAAATTAATCTAATAATATGCTAAATTAGTTTAGCATATCCAAATGTTTAAAAAAAACAGAACAGAAATTAATATCTATAGAATGATGAAATAAAATTCTAGAAATTCTGCATTGTATAAGATATGTAAGTTTAAATCATTCAAAGAGTGATATACACACACACACCATTCTAATAAGCAATAATTGAACAATAGAGAGTTTTAGAAGAGATATTTTACTCTACAATTTATAAACATAGAATTGTAAAATCTAATGGCAATTCATTGGTAGAGATCATATTTAAGGAGTCATGGAAAGAAGGATTAATTCAGAATATACTACAAAGAGAAAAAGGGAATATGAGGGTAAAGTCATTACTAAAAATCTGATGGGCAGAATTTTTTTAAAAAGGTTCAGACGGCAAGCACTAATAACTGAATTCATTGATCTGTATCTAAACTAAGGTTAGAGGGTACTATTTTATTCATTCATTCAATTTATATATTGCACATATTAACTGAAGGCAATTCTGGGACTGGGAAGCTAATATATATACAAACCTGAAATCTTTTTGCCTGACAGAAACTTTCAGGTTATATCCAAGTTCCAAATGGAGGAATTTCATCACAGGATCAGGAAAAAAAGAGGTTTGAGGAAATTTACACATTTCAATGGTGTATCAAAATCTTTCTTATGGAGGGACAGGGTAATTATTTGGATAATGGTACATAGCATAGACTTCTTCCATAGTCACAGGAAAACAATACTGATGCTACTGGTGCTGGTGCAAATAGCTACTAGCTATTTGGCACCATAAACCGTTAGAAGAAAATTCAGTCATGGGGAAGAAATGCACAATAACTGGATAAAGCTTGTGCTGTTTAAATCTTTCTTCTTTAGACAAATCTACATTATCATCTGTCTTTGTTTTGATGTGCTGCTGCACAGGTTACACAAATCCTTGACCAGACACTAAGTGGGTGGTATGACACTAGCTGCACAGAGCAGGCTTTTACAAGAATTTCATATCTTATATTTACCATTTTTAGAAGATTGTCCTGGTTTATTTCCCAATAGAAATTTAAGTGGTTTTTTCTTTCCAATAGAGGGAATGAAAAAGATTGCCTTGAAAAATTCAGTATACTTTGTGGCTTTTATTTTATAGATGTCCAGCTCTTGGACTTCTCCTATAAATTTCTTACAACTATTATGTATCTGCACAATGCAAAATCTACCAACATTATAATGGAGAATCATTGTGAGTAAGCAATAATTCTTGCCTTTATGGATTTAAACATGTACAGTATATGCCTAAAAATTGACCAACTGTTTCACTGCATACTCAGTACATAGACAGACCTTTCTAATTTTTTTTAAAGTAAACATATAATGAGGCAGAAAATATGTTTCATATATTTTCTCCATCACATTCATATATTCTCAAGATTGAGATACCAGATAATTTCTAATAATTAACTGGAAACCTTATTTTCAAATGATGGTTGACTAATGAGAAACCTTGAAAAGGAAAAAAGAAAGAAGAAGGAAACAATAAGAAAAAAAGTTGTTTTCAAAGGAAAAGAGGTGAAGGGGGAAGAGGTGAAGAAAAGCCATCAGAACTTTGTTCTTGCAACTTTGTTATTGGTATGGAGGAGATAACATAACAGGAATTGTGGTGGATCAGATTGAGTGGTGGAGGAGACAGAGCCTACGGCAGGCTCCTGGCCCATGGGCCAGATGAATTATGCTCTGGCAACACCCACACCCAGTTTAGCAAAGGGGGGGAAGTTCCAATACATCACATGACGCTGCCGTGACAATGTGAGTTTGGTGCCCCTGGCCTAGGGAATCATTCTATAGTTCCCTAGGTTGACCTTTAGGCCCTCAAGATTTATTTATTTTATTAACTTTATATGCCATCTATCTCCCCAATAAAGCAACGGGGTTAGGTTCACAGTGAACCTTGGCCTGAGACATGACTGAAAGGGGGCCCAGACCATCTGTTTCACCCAAGACCCTCTAGGATTTCCATGCAATTACTTTTTCCACCTTCTTCCCTACAAAGGGACCAGTTGGGGTAGGACCCCATGCATGTTAACCCCCCATCCTATCTCTCACTTGGAGAAGAAGATACCAAACATTCCATTCAGACTCATGAGTGATCCCTATGCTCTCACCCAACAGCCTCTCCTTTATCACCTCAGGGAGGGAAGGGCTGAGCTCAACCATTCCCTATCAGCTCCTGTTATGACCAGTTCTCCCCGATTAATCCTTCCCAATGTTCTTTCTTGGGAGTATTAGACTTCCCTCTGTTGGTACCTTCTGGATTCCACGTTCACCCTTGGTCCTGACCACCAGCTGTGTCTGGCCCTCTAACGATGCCATCATATCTCTGAGCTAGTTCTGGGTTTCTAAAGCCAGACCGAACAAATGGCATTTTTCTTCCATAAAAGGTTCTAACCTAAGCTGGTGATCCTAAATGCTATTTTGCTAGCATATAAAATTAGGAATCATTTGCACACTGTATTAAATCTCCTTTCTTATGTATTAGTATTTATACTGCTTTAAGACTATCATACAGGGAGTTTATCCCAAAGGTGCTTTTTTCAAGAGGCAACTGGGCTTTCTGGTTTCCCAGTTGCCTCTTGAGAAAAAAGCACTTTTGGGACAACCATGACCTGGATGACTGAGAATCTCCATAGATACAGGGAGTTTATATTACAAATATTTCTAAGTTTTCCTTCTAGTACTTTACTATTTCTATTTTTTTTAAAAAAAGTGTTTCTTTGCTTATCTCTAAGATCTTCTTTGTTTTGCATCTCTACTAATAAAGTGTTTATTTATGGTTTATATAGGAAAATTTTCTGTTAGCTAGGCAGGCTTTGGGGTATTTTCTCTCTATACCAAATATTCCATCCCTGTCAGTTCTTCAGTTTAGCTAACTTGACCGAGACTTTCCAGATGTTTTTTCTTCTGTTATCTTTGATACTGTTTTTCTCTTTGGGATCTTTAGCCACTGATTGTTGAACAACTATAGCCTCTTCCTGGAAGTCTTTGAATCTTCCTTTTGAGATTGTAACCATACTGCCTTCCATCACACAAGCATACTGTCCTGAAGTTCCTTATCTGAATAACAACGGTTCCACGTTCTCCCATGAAGCTCGACTTCCACTTATCCCTAAATAACAGTGAAAAACTTCCTAATGGCATCTTGTCTTCTTCCCTCTCTCAAATTCTAGAAAGTTAAAGAAGCTTTCTATGGATTCAAATGACCCAGGATCTATATGACCATGATGGGTTTCTGTGACTGGTAAACCACCCTGTCATAATCTAGTTGCATATGTTGGGCTAGAGATTATTTGGGATAAGTGCTGCCCATACCATAGAGGACCATAAGGGGCGTGCATAAGCGCACAAACGTGCCTACCGTTCCTGTCCTATTGTTTTTCTTTTCTTCTTCCTATATATGTTTATATGTGTATATACTATATAATCTTTTTGTATGATGTTGTGACAAAATAAATAAATAAATAAATACCTGATTGAATTCTAGGGCACTGAAATTGGAATCAGCAGTAGCAGAATTCAAGTGGACTCTACCACAAGCTTGGAAAGATATCTAACTGATTTACAGGTACTGATATTATCTAACAACATGCAGACATTACACCTGCAGCATAAGAAACAAGGTTTCTAATCACAAGCAAGTAGTCCCATAAGATCACAAAAAGCAATGCTTGAAAAATTGGTTTGTAGGCAATTTACATTAGCAATTGACCTCTTTAAAAGAAACCATGGTACCAAAGCACTGCCTATTAAATAAAATGCGAACACTCTACATGGAATTTTCTTTAAAAACCGCATTAAAATCCCTAACAATCTGGCATAATGTCCACATATCTGTTAACAAGACAGTGCTTATCCACCCAAAGAGGAAAGATTTTTCTGCAGGATTTATAATATTGTCTTATGCTGCCTTATCTTTAAGATACAATTACCAGTGAAAATGGGGACTCCATTATAGAATGAATAATTAGATGACTAGATCCTATTCTAAATACACTGCAAAATCTCAGCATAAATGCATCTAGTTTGTCCTTACTACCCATAATTTTGGAATAATGATTTTTAAAAAGTTAAAAATGTCAAGCCTCTGACTTGTGATATTAAGTTTTTTTCACTGTGGATATATTTACTTGGCTGAATATTTGTTTTCTCTTGGCTTTGTTTACTGGATTGCTGATTGACTGTGACATGAAATATTCAAGCTAGCAGAGACAATAATGCTAAATAGAATTTGTGAGTTGGGTGGCCATAGAATAATTCACATAAATAAATAAACAAACAAAATAATCAGTCATTTTAACAGTTATTTAAAGCTACGTTCAGCGGGCTTTGCATTGTCCTCTCCACATATTGCAATATAGATAAATAAGTTAGTAGTGCTTCAAAACAGAATCTTCCCAAACAAGTGAGAGTTGTTATGTTATACTCAACTGTAGGAATCAATAAAGATGTCATGTCATATTTACCTCATTAATAATTTTTGTGAGCACAAAGTTAATTAGAAAACAAGCATGTCAACATACATCTATCAAAGATAATTTGAATATATTTACATGGGAATGTATCCTGCTGAAGTAAATTTACCTGGTCCCATGTGATAGTAATGTAACAACAATGGAAATAATATCAGTCTTTTGAGGAACAGCAAAATGGGAGAGTGCCTTTACCCATTTCCCCATTGGGTAGAACTCAGGTAGAGTTCTTAAGGCTAATTTGATGTTAATTGATTAAATTAAATTAATGTTAATGCTATGTAATAACAATTCATAATTATTCTGATATGAATTTAAGAATTTCTGAATCAAACCAAAGATGGTCCTATTCAGTTTTCTGTTGGCAGCATCATTTAGCTTACAATTGTGAAATAGTTCAGTATCTTTCATTTTCAGACAATACTTTATACTGAGAATTGTATCTCTGTATCTCAACACTCATTTCCGCTATTATAATTAATCCAATGGTGCTATCTGAGTTATTGGCACCTGAACAAGATGCCTGCCACTTCCTGTCATAGGAGGCAAAAGCATTCTGAAGATCAAATGCTGGATGGATGCTCATTGCCCACCCCATACTTCTACAAAGAAAGGTGATGCATCTTATTGATAGATCAATTTGATAGCATCCCAATTCTGATGCTGAAGAAATCTGAGCCTTTACCAGCCATCAAATGATGTTGTGGCTTTTTAAGCAGAGCAAAGCAAAGTTGGCTCCTGCTGCCTGTCTTGTGATGCAGGAAATAAATGATACCTTAAAAGAGCATCGATTAGAAAAATGACTCTGTGCCCTTGAGTTATAGCCAGATCCTGAGTGTCTCTGTATAATTGCTGATGGATAACAACTGATGCAAAAAGAATGAATAAGATCCTGGAATAATGTTGCACGGCATTTAAGTATGCTCCAGGGATAACATTCTGTCTAGAATTGCCCAGCAAATGATTTGTAAAATAAGAGTGTTTACAAGTATCCTTTACATTACTGTACAATTTAAGAAGATGATCCTTTTCTTGACATTTAAAGAATAACAGTGAATCTTAAGGAAATGATAAAGTGCTATGATCAGCCACCAGAATTTCAGATATTCAGATAGAATATCACGGACAATCAAGAAAACAGGTCATCAGACAAATCACCCTACAGTTCTCTCTTGAAGTACGAATGAACAGGCTCAAATTATTTTACTCTGGACATATAGTATTATGCAAATATATAGCTCTCTGGAAAAGTTCTAATGCAGAGAAAGTGGAAAGAAAAAGAAGACGAGGATGACTAGCAGCAAAGCAAATGGACTCTGTTATAGTGGCAATGAGTGCACCATTGACAGACATGAAGAATAGCTTAGAGATATATTATGATGGAGAAATTTTATTGGTCTGGTTGCTAGGAGTCCAAAACACCTTTATGGCCCATCATCCTCATCTCTTGTGACTCAAAAAAGAATCATGCAGTTATATCTTTAAATCACTTTTAGGAAATTAACCGGCTTAAGAAATCTATTTTCGGAATTCATTTTCCTCTTCTACTTTGGCCATGGTGAAAACTCAATACTTTGTCTTGCTTACAGTTATCCTTAATTAGTGGACCTCCCTGCTTCTTTATCTCTCCTGACCCAAGAAAGTAAATAGCAATCTCTTTCCTTTCTATGATTAGGCCATTGAAGACATGTTTTCATTGACACACACACACCCCTTCTATAGACTCCTCCTAGGTCACTTTCTACCTCACGGATGTCAACCTTGCTGCATCATGCTGCCATCACTGGACGCATCGCAATGTTTTTTCCCTTCAAGGAGCTGGGGTGGACGTGGCCTGCACGTGATGCATCCAGCCCACGGGCTGCCAGTTTGACACCCCTGTTGTGGAATAAGGAAGGAAGTAACTGAAGTACTACCATTTTTGGCCTAGAAGAGGGGATGTGGCAAAACCCCATGAATTTCATCTGGGAAAAGAAAAATAAAGCAATTGTTCAGTTTCACAGCTTTACACCATTCCACCAGTTAACAGTTTGAAAAAAAAAAGCTTGGCACTCACTGATTCATCAAGGAAATCAAGAAAAAAGGAATAGGTTCACAGGTTGTGGTCCTTTCAAAGGATGGAAGCAGCCTATTAACTAAGGAAAAATGGTTTGGGAATGCAATCAACAGTGAATAGAAAGGGCTAACTATATCTGCCACAGAGCACAATTGCAGAGTGGAATGGAAGTATTTGCCTCAATGCAATGAATAACAAGTGAGCTAGATAGCATCATCTACTCTAACACAACAACAATAAAAAATACTTTTGACACATAGCAGGAAAATATGAGTCATGGACTGGGCATGAGTAGAGGCCGATGTCATTAATTCTGAATTAATGGCTTATACTTATACTGAGGCAACTTGCGCAAGTATAAGCCAATCAAACAAGTATTAGGAACCCAAGAACATGTATTTTAATGCATTCAGAAAATAGAATAGAAGTATTTTTTTTTTTACATAAAGATTACATCACAAGCTACTGTAAATGTAGCAGTGATATAACTGTTAAATGGAAGAACATCTGATGTCTGCAGTGACCTTCATATTGTAGAAATTACCTAAGCATCTTTTGTCTAAGACAGTGTTGGGCTTCAGATTTTGGTAACCATGGTCTAGAGAACACATTTCCTGACATTTTGCTGGCAACTGTAGTTTGGCATTTTCAGAAGCAAAGCGCTAAGTAACTAAGCAGGGACTGACGGGATCCCTGACTTCGTTGCTAAGTATTATTCTGACTATAGAGAAGAGCTCAGTCAGTTGCCTGTGATCTGCTTTGCTTGTGAAGATGGCAGGCAGAGTCACAGGTGAAACACCAGGAAATCTGGCTGAGGAACTCTGAAGTCCACAAGTCTTAAAGTTGCCAAGGTTGGAGACCCTGCTTTAGACCATGGTCATTAAATTCCAAACCCTAACACTGCCCAACAGATATGTGCTATAAAATCCCACACAGGTGTATCTTTTGGGTACTTTTCACATTTAGGGCCACACTCAAAATATACTGCTCAAAAAAATAAAGGGAACACAAAAATAAGACATCCTAGATCTGAATGAATGAAATATTCTTTTTAAATACTTTATTCATTACATAGCTGAATGTGCTGACAACACAATCACACAAAAATTATCAATGGAAATCAAATTGAGCAACCCATGGAGATCTGGATTTGGAGTTACACTCAAAATTAAAGTGGAAAACAACACTACAGGCTGAACCAACTTTGATGTAATGTCCTTAAAACAAATCAAAATGAGGCTCAGTAGTGTGTGTGGCCTCCACGTGCCTGTATGACCTCCCTACAATGCCTGGGCATGCGGTGCCGGATGGTCTCCTGAAGGATCTCCTCCCATACCTGGACTAAAGCTTCCCCCAACCCCCAACGCGAGACATGATGTCCCAGATGTGCTCAATTGGATTCAGGTCTGGGGAACGGGTGGGACAGTCCATAGCATCAATGCCTTCATCTTGCAGGAACTGCTGACACACTCCAGCCACATGAGGTCTAGCATTGTCTTGCATTAGGAGGAACCCAGGGCCAACCGCACCAGCATATGGTTTCATAAAGGGTCTTCGGATCTTTGTGGCAGTCAGGCTACCTCTGGCGAGCACATGGAGGGCTGTGCGGCCCCCTAAAGAAATGCCACCCCACACCATTACTGACCCACTGCCAAACCGGTCATGCTGGAGGATGTTGCAGGCAGCAGAACGTTCTACATGGTGTCTCCAGACCCTGTCACGTCTGTCACATGTGCTCAGTGTGAACCTGCTTTCATCTGTGAATAACACAGGATGCCAGCGGTGAAGTTGCCAATCTTGGTGTTCTCTGATAAATGCCAAACGTCCTGCACGGTGTTGGACTGTAAGCACAACCCCCACCTGTGGACGTCAGGCCCTCATACCACCTTCATGGAGTCTGTTTCTGACCGATTGAGCAGCCACATGCACATTTGTGACCTGCTGGAGGTCATTTTGCAGGGCTCTGGCAGTGCTCCTCCTGTCCCTCCTTGCACAAAGGCAGAGGTAGCAGTCCTGCTACTGGGTTGTTGCCTTCCTATGGCCTCTTCCACATCTTCTGATGTACTGGCCTGTCTCCTGGTAGTGCCTCCATGCTCTGGACACTATGCTGACAGACACAGCAAACCTTCTTGCCACAGCTCGCATTGATGTGCCATCCTGGATGAGCTGCCTTACCTGAGCCACTTGTGTGGCTTGAAGACTCCGTCTCATGCTACTACTAGAGGGACAGCACCGCCAGTATTCAAAAGTGACTAAATCATCAGCCAGAAAGCATAGGAACTGAGAAGTGGTCTGTGGTCACCACCTGCAGAACCACTCCTTTATTGGGGATGTATTGCTAACTGCCTATGCTTTCCATCTGTTGTCTATTCCATGTGCATAACAGCACATGTTGCTACCTAAGTGGACAGTTTGATTTCACAGCAGTGTGATTGACATGGAGTTACATTGTGTTGTTTAAGTGTTCCCTTTATTTTTTTGAGCAGCTTATTTTTTTAAGTGTATATCCACCTAAATACAAAGAGCATTGATTTATATGACTGTAAGGTTAAAAACATCTGTATCGTGCAGCAAACATACATTTCATTCTATCAGATATCAGAATCATTTATACTTTCTGTCATGTATACATTTAGACACCGAACGGGATGTGCCGCCATATAGTGCACAGAGTAAATTCACACAAGGGAAGCAGAGTTGCAGATGGACAAAAGTTGGAATGACTTGTGGCAGTAGACACAAACTGCCAAACAGAGTTTCTTCAATACGTTTGACATCATCACCAATTTTAGCTTAGGGTAGATCAACTCACACAAAGCCCAGAGCACTTTACAATTTGGCTCTGTGAAAGCTTTTTGCAACAAGATATTCTGGCAAAGGACCTTGACCCAAAATTAGATGTTGCAATGCTAAGTGCTTGTCAATGTTTAATTTCCTGTGGGAACTGCAGTGAAAGTCTAAATAATTAGCATTATGATCTGACCATTTGAATCATTATACTGTGGCATATATTATTACTTGCATAGTTAATCACACCTACAGGGCATTTGCCTTACAGCTTTATTTTTTTAAAACCAGAAACTGCTGTTTTTCCACTGAAGAAGTTTTATTTTTTGAGCCAATGCACAGAAATTTATACATCCCCTTACATTATGTTGATGTCCTTCAAATTGTCAGGTATGTAATCAAGCCCACATTAAAGGTGCAGTTTCAAGGGAGAAAGAGAAAATGTTAAAACTTCATTTTGAATATACCAATATTACATTTCTTCATTCCATGCTAGTGATCCATGGCAATTAATTAATTTATCACATAGTGTCTCTTGTATGGCCATGTCCTTTTGCTGTTATATTGCTGAGTTCCATAGCTGAAGAAATGACTGTGGCAACAAGGAATGCTGTGGCAACAGCATTCCTTGTCTTCCTAGCTGCTGTGTGTTTTCTCTCACAAGACAAGAATTGGATTTAGAAGTAGCAAACCAGATTTCATACAAATTTGGGATCAAAGCACTGCTGACTATTCAGTACTAATTAAGCTACTTAGCAATGATTCAACTGTTGCTGATGGAATGTCTATCCTGCTGTGAGCCCTGACCTATTTGGCACTTGATATCTAAACAACTACATGCTTCTTTATCGCCAACCTATTTCTCTTGCCTTACTACTTACATGAGAATCAGACTTAATAAAGAATGAGAATGGGAAATGCTAGTATATTTCATTCATTCATTCACAAGGAATATTCAGTACTTATCTAAAAAGTCTTCAAGATTTCATTCATTTAGTTAACTTTGTAATGAGAGCTGGAATGGGACACATCCCCATGGAACAATTCAACAAATATAAAAGTTAAATTAATTTTGACAGAACTGTGATCAATAGTAATAAAACAAAATCAATCTAGAAATACATGAGTTACAATAATGTCAATGAAAATGTGATCACCAATATTAAAAGTATCTGAATGAAAATATTAACACAGTATTGAATGTTCCCACAGTAGTTGTCCAGTGGCAAATTGGCCACAGTTAGTTGAGTTGACTGTGGCGGGTTGGCCATGAGAGCCAATTTGGTGTAATGGTTAAGGCACCAGACTAGAAATCCAGTGATCTTGAATTCTAATCCTGCCTAGCTGAGGTGCCTGGGATTTTAAATTGAAATAGAATATTCTGGGCCTGTCAAAACATCCAAACAAAACAGTTTATGGTCTGTATTTATTAATAATCTTCTAATGGAAGCTTACTTCTAATTTGGTAGCCCTTCAACTTTACCTAGAACATCCATACAGAGGGCCATAATCTACATTCTGAAGATAAATGTGATTCTGATTTTTATAGACTTAGTATAGCAAGTTGTTGGAAATGCAATTTATGAGCACTGGTTTCATAGAGGAAAATAAATGAAAGCTACTTCTACTATCCCTCCTGGTTAAATAGCTATATTCCCACAAAGTAGGGCAATTGACACATATATAGTTCCTATTTTCATTTGATACTGAAGAATTTGTAGGTATCTGTGTTGTTCAACTCTTTTAATACCCTTCTATAACTACACCTTTCTATGTTATTTCTACTGTCTTCTTTGCTTTCTTCTTATTGGCTTGATCCATTATATCATTCAGATTCCTATAATGAAAATTTTGCATGCATTGCATTTGAATTCATCATCGTTACTTCCAGTTTCTATTGCCTTCATGTCCACCTAATCCGTTTCTTGAGCTCTTGGCCAATATTATAAAGTTATAGCTTGGGCTCAGATTCATATACTTTAGTAAGACAGCCTTTCCCAGTCAGATTTCTTTCCAAATATACTTTTATATTACAGGTCCTGGAATTTTCAATGATTTATTTATTTATTTATTTATTTATTTATTTATTTTGTCACAACAATATATGTAGTATCATACAAAAAGATTATATAGTATATAAACATATAACATATAACTATATATAATATATATATATAACATATATTATATATATATATGTGTGTGTGTGTGTGTGTGTGTGTAGGTCTTTGGTTGTTCGTGTTTTCTCCCGTGTAAAATTAGAAGTGTCTTGGCGACGTTTCGACGAAGTCTCATTCGTCATCTTCAGGCTTCAACCGTGCTTCTGAAGCACGAAGCTGAAGCCTGAAGATGACGAATGAGACTTCGTCGAAACGTCGGCAAGACACTTCTAATTTTACACGGGAGAAAACACGAACAACCAAAGACCTACATACAAACACCCGTGAAAACCTCAGAAAACATATATATATATGTTGGATAACCATCTGACTGAGATGGTGTAGGGTTTCCTGCCTGGGCAGGGGGTTGGACTAGAAGGCCTCCAAGGTCCCTTCCAACTCTGTTGTTATGTTATGTTATATATATATAAAACATATATAACATATAAATATATATAAACATATATAAACATATACCATGCTAGCTGAAAATTTCTGAGATGTTGATTCTATACCTCTGAAGTGCGGGCCTGGTAGGATAGGCTACATTAAACCAATGTTTATTTAATCATTGTTTACTTGACACCCCACACTTCTTGAACTCATACAACACTGTAAGCCACAAAAAACTACACTGTGTTTGAGCAATGCTGAACCATACAGTTCGCTCCTGCCACTACTCACTAGTAAACTGTAAATCTGTTGGGCAGCCTTCTCATATGAGGCATCTCCAGATGCTTATAACCTAATTAAGGTCACCTAGAATTTTCATAGTTTAAGACTACAAATCCAGGATGGAAAAAATTAGATGACTGATTGATAGCTATTAATCCATCAACTAAAATATATAAGTTAAATTCTATCATAGCTAAAAATCTTAATTTGACCACTTCAACATTCAACATGAAAATGTTTTTAATATTTTCTAACAAAATTATGCAGACACACTGCAAATGGAAAATGCACAATCTAACCAATACAAATTATGGATGGATAATTCTACATGTATACGTGCTATATTATAGTCAGGAACTTTTTATAAGAATAATTATTATAGATTAAATGAAAAAAATGATTTTCAAGATATAAGATATCATGTCCATATCAAAACATAGACAGACAGATCTATTTCGCTAATAATTTAGAAGTTTAAACATATGGTTTAAAAATATGCTACACTGATAGTGAAGTCAACTGAGACCTCTGTAATTCAACCAATAAGGAAACAAATTTACATTTATGGGGAAAAAAATCTACACACAATAGGCTGCAATGTTTATTGCCATTGCAGAATTTGGTAAACATCTACAAACTCAGACTATATTGTGGTATAACAAACATCCTACAAATCCACTAAATAATCAGCAAAATACTGAGGCTTGTTATTATTGTTACTTTAGGGAATGCAAACTGTGAACTAATGTTTTAATTAGCAAAAAAAAAAAGCATGAAAATATGTACTGTTTCTACACTGCAAAACTGTTGTCTATTTTTGAATTGGGAATATTTGAAAAAGTTCAGAAGTAGTTGTCTAGTTGTTCATTTAACATATTTTTATCCAATTTATCCAGCAACAGCTAACTACATTGTAATTCTGACAATAAAGCTAAATGCCAACGAACAAAGAATAAGTTCCATACTAGCATTTTAGATTAGTTCACATGCAATGATACACCTGAACACAGATACATTTAGTTTTTCACTGGGAATGGGGGAAGAGGTATAGAAAAGCCAAGAAACGTGGCATAAACTGGAAACAAAACAAAATGGGAGTTAAGGAAATAAATGAAGAGTGTGACTTTGTTCCTTCAGATGAAGTTCTTCAGGTCAAGCTTTTTTCCCCTAGCCTAATGCATATTAAACTTACTACCAGAACTAATTGTTAACAGAAGTGTCAGAAATCAGGATAAAGCCCACAGGTTGCTTTGCAGGTGACCTCAGTTTAGTAGGTCAAAGAGACTTTCTAGGGGTGCACCTGAGAGTATAGCGGTGGAAGAAGAAAGGATATAAGGTGGTAACTGATAGTATTCCTATATTTGCATAACAAAAGCTCTAATACTAAGTGATTGTATTTCTATTTTTTAAATTTTAGTTTCTTTTTTGTCAATGTGCATTTTCTATTTAAAAGCAAGCAAGATTGTAAGACAGTATAAGAAGCATTAAATATATTTCTACTGGGAAAAGAGGTTTTGGTCAGTCTGGATGAAATTTTTACAGAACGTGTGGTTTGGCAGAGAAGAAAGTAAAAACTTAACTTAACACCTACTGTACTTGGATGGAATAACAGTTTTGGTGTGCTTACATTATATCTGAACTATTTCATCAAAAAAACCTGTGTTTGTTGACATTCCTTCCCCATTGTTAAGAGAGAATAGCATGAGATAATATAGCATTTTAGAGTTCATGGTCCATTCATATGTAGAGAGGCTGCTTTACAAATAATTTCCAGGTGCTTTCATCTTCCATGATGTTACTTCACCACCATTATTAGAATGTGCTTTACTACAATTAGGTATATCTATAAGTAGAATCTCAGTGATGTCATATCTGATATTAGAACAAGATTGTTCATTTTTATAACCTTTGCATACTTTCACATGAGAAGCTGAGTAAATCAAACATATATATAAAAACAGATGGGCTTCTACCCCAATAGCTTATTATAGCAGTAAAATATACATTGCCTTACATATTTATTTTTCATATTTATTGATTATATTTTGATCGGTAACTATATACATACACTGTACATTTAGACTATCAGCATAAGTATGTAATCTGAATATATAGCCATTTTTTACATTGAACATACAAATTCAATTTAAAATATAGGAAAATCTATTTAATTTTTTTATATTTTTAAGAACTTGAAAAGGACCATGGGATTCAAGAAAATTAATAAATCAATGCTACCACAATGAGAAAAATCTCTGGAATAATTTGCTATCTTGTGTGCTGTATCATAAAATAATCACTATGACTTGTAAAGTTTATTTTATGGTTTAGCATGTTGTGTGAACCCAGCTAACTGAGGTTTATATTAAGGTAATAAACCATGCTTGATCTTTTCCAAAAGACCTGTATCTTTGAATTAGGCAATCATACTGATCTATTTAGCTTAATCCCACTTATTTCATTGTTTGGAGTATGTCCTTTTATACAAAACAATTCAGTAACTAAGAATTGTTTAAGGAAAGAACAAAAATGAACAGATAGACAACAAACCTGATATAAGTATAATTTTTTTAATCGATATTAGCTTTACTTCTTCCAGAATGCCATTTTGCTAATATGTATTCCAATGCTATGTAGCAATCAATACTTGGAAGATTGTTCAATAGATTTCCCCTCACAAAATAGATCTTTGGTGTATTACTTTTACTGCCTGTTGTTTTACTGGACACATTTAATAATTGTGAAATAGAAGTGCTGATGACTGCAATCAGAAAGATAGCATAGTATTAACCCACTATTAATAATAATAATAATAATATTTTAATTTGTATACCGCCCTTCTCCCGAAGGACTCAGGGCGGTGAACAGGCAGATAAAATACAGACATACACAATAATTAAAACAACCCTTAAAACACTGATTTAAATTAGCCCAAAAATTAAAATAATAAACACCCCCATAAAATTACAAAAATTTTAAAACCCATCACATTCAATTAAAATTACAGATAAAAATCAAGCTAGTCCAGCCATCCGAAATAAATAGGTTTTAAGTTCGCGACGAAAGGTCCTAAGGTCAGGTAGTTGTCAAAGCCCGAGGGGAAGTTCGTTCCACAGGGTCGGAGCCCCCACAGAGAAGGCCCTCCCCCTGGGGGCCGCCAGTCGACACTGTTTGGCTGACGGCACCCTGAGGAGTCCCTCTCTGTGGGAATGCACCAGACGATGGGAGATAGAGGCCGGCAGTAGACGGTCCCATAGATAGCCCGGTCCTAAGCCATGGAGCACTTTAAAGGTGGTAACCAATACCTTGAAGCGCACCCGGAAAACGACAGGTAGCCAGTGCAGTCTGCGCAGGATAGGTGTTACGTGGAAGCTCCGAACCGCTCCCTCAATAACCTGCGCAGCCGCGTTCTGGACTAGCTGAAGTCTCCGGGTGCTCTTCAAGGGGAGCCCCATGTAGAGAGCATTGCAATAGTCCAGGCGAGAGGTAACGAGAGCATGAGTGACCGTGCATAAGGCATCCCGGTCCAGGAAGGGACGCAACTGGCGGATCAGGCGAACCTGATAGAAAGCTCTCCTGGAGACGGTCGCCAAATGATCTTCGAAGGACAACCGATCATCCAGGAGCACGCCCAAGTTGCGTACCTTCTCCATCGGGGCCAATGACTCACCCCCGATAGACAGCCGCATCTGCAGCTGACTGTACCGAGGTGCCGGCATCCACAGCCACTCCGTCTTGGAGGGATTAAGTTTGAGCCTGTTCCTCCCCATCCAGACCCGTACGGCTTCTAAACACCGGGACAGCACTTCGACAGCTTCACTGGGGTGGCCCGGGGTGGAAAAGTACAGCTGAGTGTCATCAGAGTACAGTTGGTATCTCACCCCGAAGCCACTGATGATCTGATGATTCATATAGAAGTTGAACAGGAGGGGTGAGAGAATTGACCCCTGTGGCACCCCACACTTGAGGCACCTTGGAGTCGATCTCTGCCCCCCTGTCAACACCGTCTGCAACCGGTCAGAGAGGTAGGAAGAGAACCACCGATAAACGGTGCCTCCCACTCCCAACCCCTCCAACCGGTGCAGCAGGATACCATGGTCGATGGTATCAAAAGCCGCTGAGAGGTCTAATAGGACCAGGGCAGAGGAATAACCCTTATCCCTGGCCCTCCAGAGATCATCCACCAGTGCGACCAAAGCTGTCTCCGTACTGTATCCGGGCCGGAAGCCGGACTGGAACGGGTCTAGATAGACAGCTTCATCCAGGTACTGGGGTAGCTGACATGCCACCGCACTCTCTACAATCTTCGCCGTGAAGCGAAGATTGGAGACTGGCCGGTAATTCCCTAAAACAGCTGGGTTCAGGGAAGGCTTCTTGAGGAGGGGTCTCACTACCGCCTCTTTCAAGGAAGCGGGAAAGACCCCCTCCTGCAAAGAAGCATTTGTAATCCCCTGGAGCCAGCCTCGTGTCACCTCCTGAGTAGCCAGTACTAACCAGGAGGGGCACGGATCCAGTAAACATGGGATGGCATTCAGCCTACCCAGCAACCTGTCCATGTCCTCGGGAGTCACAGGATCAAAATCATCCCAAACCACCTCAACAAGACGGGTCTCGGAACTCTCACCTGGATACCCAATTTTGATCCAATCCGTCCCGAAGCTGAACGATTTTATCGTATAGATAACCGTTAAACTCCTCGGCACGCCCTTGTAATGGGTCCTCCCGCCCCTCCTGTTGAAGGAGAGAGCGGGTCACCCGAAAAAGGGCGACTAGGCGGTTATCTGCCGACGCAATGAGGGACGAAACGTAGAAACGTTTCGCATCCCTCAGTGCCACTAGGTAGGACCTGCTGTAGGACCTAACTAGTGTCTGGTCAGCCTCAGAACGGCTGGATCTCCAGGCACTCTCTAGGCGTCTTCTCCGGTGTTTCATCTCCCTCAGCTCCTCGGAGAACCAAGGAGCTGGTTGAGACCTGCGCCGGGTCAGAGGCCGCAAAGGCACGACACAGTCCAAAGCTCCAGCCGTGGCCTGTTCCCAGGCCGCAACTAGTTCTTCAGTCGTGTCATGGGCCAGGTGCTCAGGAAACAGCCCAAGCTCCGTCAGGAACCTCTCCGGATCCATCAGGCGCCTGGGACGGAACCAACGCATTGGTTTCGTCTCCCTGCGGTGGTGGGTAGCAGTCAGAAAGTCTAGACGAAGGAGAAAATGATCTGACCATGACAAAGGTTCGACAACTAAATCATTTAAAACCAGATCATTCAACCACTGGCCAGAGATAAAAATCAAGTCTAGGGTGCCTCCCCCGACGTGGGTAGGGCCGTCAATTAACTGAATCAGGTCCATGGACATCATGGAAGCCATGAACTCCTGAGCCGCCGAGGATGCCACGCCGGTTGATGGCAAATTGAAATCCCCCATGACCAACAGTCTAGGGGTTTCAATTGCCAACCCGGCCAGCAACTCCAACAGCTCAGGCAGGGCTGTTGTCACGCAGCAAGGAGCCAGGTACGTGATCAACAAGCCCACCTGAGTCCTACGACCCCACTTCACGTAGAGGGATTCACACCCAGCTATCTGAGGCACGGTGGTTTCCCTTGGTTCAAGACTCTCCTTAATAATAACCGCCACCCCGCCATCCCTACCCTGGGCCCTTGGCTGATGGAATGCTCGGAAACCTGGCGGGCACATCTCCACTAGGGGAACCCCCCCTTCGGTGCCCAACCAGGTCTCCGTAATGCCCATAACGTCCGCGGTCCCCTCCTGAATAAGATCTGAGATCAGGGGGGCTTTATTAACCGCGGACCTGGCATTACATAACATCAGCCGAAGGCCCAAGTCCTGAGTACTCTGGCCACTTGGGTCACGGGAAAATCCTGGGGGGCCGGAGCACGCAATCTCTCGTAAACAGCGAGAGCGAACCCCCAAAACCTGATGTGCCCCCCCTTCCGTCATATCTGCCTCTCCCACTTACCGTATTAATAGCTCGACCCTGACAAACTGGAACGACACCCTCCCCCGCTACCTTCAGACCTGTTGAATTAACGCCGCGAACACACACTGGACTTGGCTCCCTCCCCGACGGGTTTCCCCCCCCACCCATCCCCCCCGACCCAAACCCATCAATTCCCACCCTCCCCTTAAAATCCCCATTAAAACTCCCCTTTAAAAATCGGTTAAAACAACTAGTTAAAAATCCCCTAAGCCTCTTATTTTTGGCATGCCACCTCTCGGGGTTCCAAAACCCGTCCTCAAGGTGGGCCCTCGATAATGTAGAAGGCCAAACCTGCGAGAGAGGGGAATCTCACAGGGCAAGAAGGTCAGCCGCTAAATATGTCCGCATGATAGAAATCCGGTTAGCGGCCCGATCCTGGCCGGTCAAGATGTCACCACCGGCTTTCTGGCTGAGAACAGTCAATAAAGTCAGTCTTAGGCGGTAGATGGTCCAAAACCGCCTAAATCAATTACTACACCAGCATCTCCTGGACAATCCAGGGTAGTCCAGGGTGATCTACAAAAGGGAGCAGGAACAGGGGGAAGAAGAAAGTCCTCCAGTATCGTGGGCTCCATGGGCTTCGCCTAAGCTCTACGTGGGACGACAGCAGCAGCGATGTCAATGGCCAAGCCCTCATGATCATAAATTCCACGGCCCAGCCAGCTCGAAGAAAAGGGAGGAGGGGTCACCTCCATCAGCACCGTCCGGCATCCCCATGAGGTTCCTTAACACCGATGATGACCTCGGGGCCTCGGGGCCGTTGCAGCACTCAAGCAGTGGACAAGTCCAACTGCCCCAGCTGCTGCCGGCTTCTGGGCGTCACCAACAACAGCCAGAAAACGATGTTACTGCCGATGGCGCCGACCTCCGGGCTGGGCTGCCCATGGGGAAAACACCCCAGTCCAGGACCTTTCTTGCCTCTTTCGGTTGGGGGGGAAACACCCCATCACTCAAGCGGGGGGGGATCTAAGGTCTCACCAGATCCCCCCAGCTCAAGCTAGTCCAAAAGGGCTTTGTTAGTCTGGAAGGGCTCAACCGCCGCCAGGCCCTACCAGCGCCAGCCATGCCGCCAACGCCAGAAACGCCGGCGCCACCCACTCAGACACCGAGCCAGACCGGGCCGCCATTTTCTCCGGGGAGAATTACCTCTCCCGCAGAACTGGACAGGAACAGGGACCCACGGACTCCAGAGGGGTCCCTCCATAGCCGGTCTGCAGATATCTTCCAAGCCTGACTGCCGCCGCCACCACCGGAATGCCACCGAGAAATGCCAAGGAGCGCCGCCAAGGAGAAGATGTTCCGAAGCTCCTCCAGCGCTCCTCCAAAGCCGCTCAGCCCCGACAACACCTCTCTCCAGCTGGGAAACTGCTCTCCATTCGGGCAGGGACCCCAAAGATTCCAAAGGGTCCCCTCTAGCCCAGGCTGGCCAGGATGGGCTGCTGCCGCATCTCCAGATCAGCGGCGCGGCGCCATCTTGGACATGCGCAGAAAAATAATCTATAATAAACTATTGAAATTTACTGTATTTTTCAAGATAATCTACTTCACAGACTACTCAAAAAACAATAACATGAATAATATTAGTAAAAGTGTTCTGAATTAATAATACTTAACTGCTAAAAAACTGCTGTTCTGCATGATTAATTCATGTTACACATTTAAATTGATATCATTTGGGATAGCTGTATAATAACTTAAATGAGAAAACTTTGTACAGTATAATAATCATAATGTTTCACTATATGCCTACATTTCACTATATTGACATGCATTTTACATTAGAGCAGGGCTGTCAAACTCCCGGCCCGCAGGCCACACCCACGCCCGGTTTAGTGAAGGGGGGAAAAGTCCCAATACATCACGTGTTGCAGCCGTGACAACGCGCGTTTGACACCCCTGCATTAGAGTGATGTTACCTAAAAAAGACAAATCAAGAAAACTGGCTGCCATCTGAAATTCAAATCCCTATTGAGTTTCTTCCAAAGAACTTTCGCTCCTCACTTTACATGCCATATTTCTGCTTCCTCTTCCTTTTTCCTGATACTGATAGCTTTATTGATTGTACAATACAAGAATTTTACCAGCTGGTTATTTGGCTGTGACTACATGTGCACAATTTTTAACTGTTTAAAATATTTCTCAAATCTGTAAAGCAACTGAATAAGACACTATCCTGAGGTTTCTCATTAATTTGATAATTTATATGGTAAGTAATCCACTCTCTTAGAGTTCCAACATCCTCATTTCCATGGATTTATAAAGAATATATAGGGCATTTTGAGACAGTATGGTTTAAAACAGTTGAAGTATGGGTGCAGTCTTAACTGGCTGTCAGTATAATCCTTGTTTTGCATGACTTTCCTAGAGAAGATTTGATCTGAATGTTTCCCTCCCCTCCCCCAAATCATGGACTCCTCAACCAATACCTTTTGTTCTAGCTTGTCATGCACTCATGCCATGACCCCATCTTTGTGTGATGAGAGTAAACAGAGTTTCTATATTGTTACTCTTGTTCCAATGTTTATAGGAAGAGTTCAACTCTAGCTTCATAGATTCTGATATTATATACTAGATACAGACTTTCTAATCCAGGAAAATGGTTTGCTTTTTAGAAGTGATAGAAAATAGAACACAGTGCATTTGGTCAGGGAATGGTGTATAGAATAAGTAATGCTGTTTGTAATTAACATCTTGAAATCTTGAAGTGTCAGGCCCTGTAATTAGAACTGATAGACACCGGCTGTGTTTGGGTAGAAATAGAAAGCTTATGTATTTAAGGCTTTATCCAAATTCCATTAAGTGTTGAAACAATTTCCCATTGTAACCATTTTCATGTGCCTCGTTCCTCATGTTATGGTTGGCTCCTGGAATAATTTGATTGTTCTTTGTCTATCTTGGCTATCAAGCCCTTATTACCATGTTATCCTGTATTTGTCTTCTAGATTTCTGGAATTTTTGATCTTTTGCTTTGCCTTGACTATGTGTTTACTTAGCCCCTTGAATCTAATTATCCTGTGCGAACTCTGTTTTTTTATTAGATTAATTGCATTATTTTGTGATTTAAATTCACCATGTTGTGAGTTTGTTTCCATAACCTTTAACTTTACAACTTAAAGTCTTTTGTCCAGCACATTGATAATGCCTTCAACTCATTATCAATCTATACCTAAAACTAAAAATAGTGTTTTCCTTCTTCTCCTGCTGTAGGTTTTACTGGAATACAATTCTAGCACATTTCACTAATCATTTGGATATTGAAACTGTTAGGCGTTGGGATCTACCATGCTCCTGTTGGCTATCTGAAATTGTCACAGATCTGCTTCTTCCTCTTCAATCGTTGTCATATTGCCCTTTTGGCTTCAAATGCATGAAAAATCAGAGACATGACCTCTGCAGGGTGATCTGTCAGTGTAATACTTGTTATTTTCTACAGTGCTTGTCTGTCCGTATGAGGCCCCTTAGAACCATAAGTTTAGTGCTGTTTGGAAACATTGATTTTTCTCTGCTGCACAGGATTTAAACCAGGACAGAGAGCCAGTTTATTCTCAGTTTGTGCTGCTAATTCTGTTGCATTTGGGTTTTATTATTTCTGAGAACATATGCATGAGAACTACAACTATTCAAGTGATCATTTAATACTTCCTGGCACCAATTCTCACAACTATATCATAGTTATCTGTGTTGGCCTTGGTGAGGTAGAGCCCAGTGTGACAATCACAATTTTAAGCTTCTAGAAGTCTGTTCTAGTGCATCTGTTGTCCATGG
The DNA here is from genome assembly GCF_028640845.1 of Ahaetulla prasina. Classification (NCBI taxonomy): domain Eukaryota; kingdom Metazoa; phylum Chordata; class Lepidosauria; order Squamata; family Colubridae; genus Ahaetulla; species Ahaetulla prasina. Next base: position 47,809,721 of record NC_080541.1, on the reverse strand, counting down.
CCATTTATTGGCTGCTTCCAGTGCTGCTGGCCATAAGTCCAAAACTTGACTGTTTAGGCACTTTCTTTCAGCATTGTCATTCCTTTGAAACACTATTCAGGAATGGAGCTTGCATGGATTTGATTGTTTCCTTTTACTGCATCTCATTCACTTTCATGTCCTTTATCCACCAAAGAGCTATTTTTGAAGACAGATTTAGCACTCTTTCAGAAGACCACTACACCCATGTTTAGAAAGAACTCCACTCATAGATAAAGGCACAGAGGAAGAGTTGCAAGGAACATGAGAAGCACTTCCTCCAGCTTCCCTTGGTACCTGTTTCCCATTAGTAACTTCAAGAATAGCTAAACCTGCTCTTCTAAATATCCTTTGACATTCATTCATCCTGCCACATCCCATTAGGAAGATAATGCAAAGTTGTTTTCCACTGGCAGATGGCACTAACAGGAAGAGAAATGAATCCAGGAGAATTGACCATTCCTTCTCCTTTATCTGGCAACTCCACTGGGAAGAAACCCCTGGGGAGAAACTCCCCTGGGATTATACATAAAGCATTTAATAACAAATCAGTTCAGAGCTTCCAGAGCTTTTTCTCTTTTAATTAATAGCCAAGCTTTTAAAAACTTTCTATTATATAGGTTTAAAGCATTTTTATCTGTAATCATGGGTATTATAATTTGAACACTAACTGATCATTCTCCTGAACTGTTTGGTCAACTTGTCTTTGCTTCACATTATACAATTTTCAGAAAACCTATTTTGTTAGTTTGATAATTTCTCCATCGGGAATAACTTGGAACCGACAGTATGGTAACGTTTCCCACAGCAATCCAGAGAATATAACTTCAGTATTCAGTGCCAAGGACATTATGCTGCTCTAAGCAAAATCAAGAACATGATGCTCTTATAATTCACATGGAAGACCTACCACTTTTCCCTTCCAAAGTAGCCTTTTTGTGGAAGTATGGCTGCCTGCCCATACTTTTAAAAGTTACATGTATTTTTTCTCCAAGATAAAACAGTTCTATTGCAAGGTACTGGAAAATTATATAAAATCAAGAAGTCTGATTGCTTTGATTGGACAAAAAAAACCCATATCAGAACAGCTTTATGAGACTCTATAGCCTAATCAAAGATTTCACACAGTCCCCATGAATTTCCCATAAAATATATACAGTCGTGCATTGTAAAAGTATCTAATTAATTTGTACACATCTTCTATTCATTGCTTGTGGATTTTAGAATATGTTAATGGAAGTATGATATCAATATGGAAAAAAATCTAACTGATGATACACTGGAGTTTTACCTTACCTTAGGTTGCAGTTGTTATTCATCCATATGCAATGTTGTGCATCAATAGCAACTAGTAAGAATATGATTAAGAAAGCCTACATAAAAGTGCATGGGTCAGCAAATTACAAAACAATGCAAGTATGTTACAGTGGTGATGAAAATTTCACCCAGCCATTAATTTCCAAAAAAGTATGAAATTTTAATTTAACCTTAACTTGTGATGTAGATAACATAACATATAATTATTTCTCCATATAATAGTCATGTTTTATAAGAAATATATAGTATGCCACTGTGCTGAATGATGTGGCCTTCCTTCAACTTTCCAGATTTACCCTAAATCCCTTAGCAATTCTAGTGAGTCTAATGATTCTAGGAGAAAAACAATTTTCAATCTTTGTCTCTGTTGCACAAAGCTAGGTCTGTCCTGTTTGTTATCTTATAATTGATTCCACTACTGGACTTAAAAAAACATGAAAAAAATCATTCTTATGTAAATACAACATGACATCTATATGATTTGAAATCACTCCAAAGGACTTGAAGGCAAAGATCAAATACATTTGTTGGGAAAACTTCCAAGGATCACTGGCCAATTTTCTGGTCCTTTCCTACAATGGAGGCACATGAAAATAAGCAATAAATAAACTAATACAGTTTATATTCATTTCACACATACATAATGTAAACATTTATAGTTTTTTCTTTAGAGGTTTTTTCAATACTTATTTAGTTACCTTTTTTGTTACTTATATTGGGACTTCCCTTGGTTTTACAGTATTTCCACAACAGCAACCAAGTAAATTAGGTAGACCTAAAATAGAGTGATTGGTCTAAAATCATCCACTTACCTTTCTACCAGGAATTAAGATTTGAGTTGAAACTCGATCTTCCCAGTCCTGGTTCAATACTGTAACCACTGTACCACACTGGCTCACAGAACCTTTGATTAGAGCAAAAATATTCAGTACTGTTTGTGGTATTCTATTAAAATTACTAAGGAAAGATACTTTTAAAAGAAGACAAAAGCTTATGTAGAGAAAATACCCCTTTCAAGTTTCTGCAGCTTAAATAATATTCATAGATTTGACGTTTTCTATTCCATCATTAGAAATAGAACAATAAAACGTTTTGACAGTGATATTTTTGAAATGCTAAATTTTTCAATGCTACTTTTAGCTTGAATGTACTTCACTTTTTAATGGATTAAATAAGTGTTTTAGTTTAGAGTAATGTGTGTTTGTGTACTTATGGATGGAGTTTTGTTTTGCTTCTGCTCCTTTCTGTCTTGCCTCCAAATGCTGAAGCAAGAAATGACTTCTTAGAAGTGGAAGATTGGGAGAAAGTGAGCAAAGATTTAATAAGATTATCATATTATCTTACTTTTCTTAGGATGCTTGAAATCCTGGTATGCATCTTCTAAAGATAGATTTCATGCTTCTATGAAAAGCTCTATACACCATCCAGTTGGTGTTGACTATTAGGAAGCAAGTATATAAAGTTGGTGTTCTGACCTAGGCTTCCTTAGACAGTATTCAGCACAAACTTAGCCCCGGCAAACCTCTTTAATTCAGATGGCTGTGAATTATTGTCATTCCCAGTCGAAAGGCTTATCAAACAGTTGTTGTGCCTCGTCCTCCCTCCTCTCCTCAGCCGGGCTTCTCCCGTCTCCTCCCGGGCCTGCTATCAGATTCGGAGTCTGATAATGAAGATGAACGGCCTGTCATGCCTCCAGCCCCCGGCCCTGGCTCCATGCCCGGACAGAATGTCAGTAATGAACAAACAAACCTCACTGATGCGGCGTGTGTTCCTTTGGCTCAGCCATCAGAGGAAGACAGCCATGGATTGGAATTGCTCGGGTCTACGCCTTCTGACCCCTCCCTTTCTCAAACAGCAGAAAACAATTCAAAGTGGGAAGATCCTCGCTTCCGGAGATCTGAGAGGCGACGTCAGCAGAAGGAAGGGAGGGGCAGGCCTGGATAAGTGCTGAGTCATGGAGCCACACCCCACAGCCTATATAAAGGACCTGCTTGAGTCAAGCAACTTTGAGTCAAGCAAAGTCTCATTTAGTTTGCTGAAGTCACAACTTGGATTCCTGCCTGCCCTGAGAAATCTGAAAGGAATTTGGCAAAGCTGCAGAGGCTTTGTGGCCATGCTTGATACGGACTTCCTAGACCCGGTCGTCGGAGTGGGAGTGGGACACGACAACGGTCTTGCAGGGGAGTGTTTATAAACACTCACCTTATCTCCCTTGGAATGCTGCCAGAGAACTAATTGCAGGGCAAGACCAAACTTAGCACAGAATCAAACGGAACTTTTCCACAGCTTTTACCGACCAGATGAACTAATTGCTTCCTGCAAAAGCTCATGTCCCGTTTGCTTCTCTTGTATGTCTTATGGGAGGGGCCAATCATCTCCAAGCCTTCCTCCCAAGTCGATCCTGTCTTCTTAATTGTTCCTGTCTCCTGGCAGCTCTGCACATGCACATACTGGGAACAGGCTCACGCTGTTCTTCTGCCTTACTGATGTCAGACTCTGGAGACTCCGGAGATGGCAAAGAACTACCAGATGGCCTTGGCCCCCTCTATTCCTCCAACTCAGAGCCATCCTCCGAGTCTTCCCCAGACTCCAGGACTGTCCCACATTCCTCCCCACCCAACCTCCTCACTGTCCAAATCTAGTGCCAGCTCTGCTGGCCGCTGGCGGGGCACAACAGTTGGCCCATGATGATCGACCTAACAAAATATTTCAGATCTTCCAGTGGTATACCCATTGCCACTATAACTGAGTCCATCCACCTATTTGTGTCACTGGCAACACTTTTACTGTTGCTCATCCTCTTCTCTTTCCTTACACTTTCCCAATACTAAAGCTTTTTTCAGAGAGCTAAGTCTTTGTATAATGTGTCCAAAGTAAGAAGAATTGAAGCCTGGTCATTTCTGCCTCAAATGAGACCACTTGATAAATTTGTTTTATGATTCATTGGTTTGTTTTCTTGGCTTCCTTGGTGTTTTCAGAGGTCTTTTCCTACTTCTCTAAAGTTCAAAAGTTTTCTCCAACTTCACCAATTTTCACTGGAGGATAAGAGTGCACTAATTTATCCATGCAGTTCTATTTGAATTAAGGGAGGATTTATTTTCTGAAAATAGTGAACTTGTAAAAGTAAGTATTGGGGTCTAAATCATACCAGCCATTCAGCATTGATAACTATATCAGCAGTGCTAGAGATAGTTAATCAGAAATGGTAGCTAAAGTAAAATGTTCAGAAGAAATAATCTTCATAATGAGAGTAATAATAAATATAATAAATCACTCTGACCTACTGATATAACCTTAATGAATATATGCATTTTTAAAAGATTTTTATCTTTGGTCTAAGTTTTGCTTTGTTGCTTTTTGGGTTCTTATAAATCATAGCCAAATGAACTTTCATATTTATCTACAGCAATATTTACATTACTTTCTGTTCTATTATAAACAAGGAAGAATAAACACCATCAGCATAGCCTGAAGTTATAAGATATGCTGACAAGGTTATCATAGCAATCAATAGAGCACAGCCTTCAGACTTCATTTTAGAAAGAACAGCACATAATCTCCTGTGTCTTGATCAAAGTACTTGCTTGTGAGGATCCATATCAAGCACTTTATGCATATTTCTGAAATGACAAAGTATGTTGGAAACAACAGAATTAATTTGCTAAGATAGAGAATCCACAAGAAAAACAGCACAATTAAGTAACTTAGGAGGCAAACAATGTGGTTCGGCATAGAAAACATCTTAGTCTGTATAGTCCAGTGGTGAAATCTGAACCAGTTTACTACTGGTTCACTGGCTGCACATGCACGCTGCCTGCCAAACACGGGCTGCACGTATGCACAGTGCACACCACGCACCAAATTTGAGGTGCGCGCATGCACAGTGCACACCAAAAAGAGGCATGGGGTAAGTAAAACAGCACACGTGGGGGGGGGGTTGATCAGCTGTGGCCTGCAATCTTTTTTTTTACTTTTAAAAGCATTTTTTACAACTTATTTAACTGAATAGGTTGTAAAAAATGCTTTTCAAAGTAAAAAAAAAAGGCTCTGACGATCATGCGGCTCAGCTGTGATCATCTGAGGTTGTTGTTTTTTTTACTTTTAAAAGAATATTTAACAACCTATTTGGCCAAATAGGTTGTAAAAATGCTTTTGAAAGTAAAAAAAAGGCTCTGATGATCGCGCGACTCAGCTGTGATCGTCAGTCCCTCTTTTAAAAGCATTTTAAAAGCATTTTTTTTACAACCTATTCCTACCAATCAGGCAGGAAAAGTGAGTGAGCCAGAAAGAAGTGGCAAGTGGGCAAGCAGGCAATTGGGTGGGCATAGGCGGGGGGGGGCAGAGATTTTTGTTAGCCATTCTCCGAACTGCTTGCCGCCATCACTACCGGATTGGTCGATCCAGTCAGAACCAGGAGCATTTCACCCCTGGTATAGTCTATATGAGAGGAGAGGGAAAATAAAAGAATGGGACAGTGTTGTTTATGTCTTGGAAAATATTACATTTAGTTCTTCAAAGCAGATTGTATGTCCAGTGATTGGATCTAGAAATTGAAGCATGAGTTTTGTATGTTTGATTATGTTCAAACCTATTTTCTCAATGACTGAATTCATCCATATGACTAAGCTGTTAACCATAATTCTGTGGATAAACCATGGTAATTTGGATTAACCTAACATGCTAATCAAAAAGGAAGTAAATTACATTTTGACTTAACATGGTATTTGAACTCAAGCCTTGAAAAAATCAAATAATTATGTCATTATATGCTCATAAACATAATTCAAGGAAAATGTACAGTATTAAGCAACATTAATGCCAATTATGCTTCCTAAACTTTTTATTTTATTTTACTTTTCTCTCCAAATCATGGACTGATTCAATGAATGACTGCAAAATATTGCCTCCAACATTTCTAAGACAAACATAAGTCATTATTAATATTCCCCTTAAGCAGGTCTCTAGGCCACAAGCCTTCTGATGTGATGTGGGTTTTTATTAGCTTACACAGTTTCATTTTCAAATGACTTTCATTAATCTACAAGCTCTTTCTGAACATTTGGATATAAATCATCTTCTGTTCATATTACCTTTTAATATTCTTGAGTGTTTAATTTTATGTGGTGTTACTGCAAATACTTTTTTAACATTTCATGCACTGCTCTAGGGATCTAGTGTTTAGGACATTTAGGCTTTATTTAATACAATATTCACTTTGACAGTCACAAAGAAAATAAATCATAGTATTGGTTGATCTGAATATTTTGCTTGACATGAGAAGTTGCCTAAACCACAGTAACTAAATCTGTATGAATCATGTCCATTTTTCCCAGAAACCATGACTATGTAATAATTTTCTTTAATTACTTGAAAATTCATTCACTTTTCATATGAATATTTAGAACTTAACTACAACTTTATAATATTTATATTAAAAATTAAATATAAATATTATAAAGCTACCAAAAGAATATGAAGAATATATATAATAGAAACTATCTTAGTGTAATAATTTTGAACATTTCTACTTTGTTCTACAAAATATTTATTCTTTGTAAGATTGAAAAAGGAATCACTTTGCTTTTTGTCCAAAATGTTCTAAATTGTGCTTTAATTTCTAAAGATATCAGTGAAGAACAGCAATCAGCAGGATTAGTACTCACGTTAAGTCCTGGTTTCACTGTCTTTTCAGCATTTTGTTGAAAATCTCAGAAGGACCTACTGCAGACTCTATCAGTCGAGAATTTCAGCTGGTGGGATCTAGGAGGTCTTTTCTGCCATAGCCAAACAACTTTAGAACAACTCCCCCACCCTTCTAGCCTTCAGGAAGGGCTTTAGAATCTGGTTCTGCCAATTAGTATGGGACCCTGCTGGAGAAGGTTCAAGCTGTAGATGGTTGGTGCAATTAACACACAAGGCATCACCCTTGCTCTGCTCTGGGCCTGGGGTTTTATAGTTTGTATTTTACCCTTTGCAATCTTAATAGTTTTTATATTTCTGTTTTTACTACATGGTAAACTGCCAAGCGGCACTTTGGAAGCCATGGTGGCTCAGTGGTTAGAATGCAGTATTGCAGGCTAATTCTGCCAATTGCCAGCAGTTTGATCCTCACCGGCTCAAGCTTGATTAAGACTTCCATTCTTCTGTAAAATGATTGTTTGGGGCAATATGCTGACCCTGTAAACTGCTTAGAGAGTGCTATGAAGGAATATGTAAGTCTAAGTGCTTTAGACAGCGAGATGGGTGGCATATAAATTTAATAAATAAGCATGAACTGCAGTTGCTTGCTTAGTCTGTCTGCAGTCCAATAAAACATTATTGGACTGCAGATATGATGGACTCTCCAGTTAGAGAGATGGTGAACTAAAGAGTTTGCAATCCTTCCCCAAATTCCCTGAAGACTTTATCTCCCTATTCCTAAGAAAATGCACTCAGTATGGTGAGATTTGTGTAAATTGAGCTAACAACAATAAAGAAGCAACTCTGATCAGCTCATGGTGTCATTCTGGTTCCTTGCACTTCTGGTACAGCAGTTTTTCATTTGTTCTTAGATTCACTTTTCCTTTGCGCTAATTATCTGCATTATTAATGCCGACAAAAGATAAAATGAATTTGTCTAATATAATTGAACAACAAAAGTCTCATCAGCATGATTTTTTTTTGCCAGTTTTCATAGCTATATAGAGGTTTGACCTTGGACTTTGTAACTCTCAGCGTGATCATACCCCTGCCTCCCATTTTAGAAATTTGGTGATATTTGTGAAGAACATGTCAGGAGTTTACTTTTTTTTTTAATGAGATTTTTTAAAAAAACTGGACAGCCAGTTTGATCTAGTAGTTTAGGAACCAAATCAGTAACCAGGAACTGTGAGTTCTAGTCTCTCCTTAGACATTGGCACAAAAGCTACCTAAATGGCTAAACAGTCTGTCTCAGCCCAAACCACTTCACAGTGTTGTTGTTGTGGAAAAAATAGTAGGAGGAAGGAGAACTAGGTATGTTCATTGCCTGGAATTAAAAAAGTAATTTACATTTATTTATTAGGTGTAGTCATTTTAAAATGTTTTGTTATGGTTAAGACACTCAAAAATTAGAGAATCAAGCTGATGAGACTAAGAAGTTTTAGCTTTATTTGGCCTATGAAAGTGTGTGAAAACATTTTTAAATTAGTTGCTCACCATCTTCCTGATTTTTGTATTTGCTGGTATTTTTGGAAATTAGGAAAATGATATTGGGTCATTTAACCAATAGATAGTTTTGAAATGTTTGAATAGTAAAGCTTGTTTTGAATGTGTACAGGTGTCTTATTACTGTTAATAACAGAGGAAAATGAGAGTTAATTTGGTCATTAGCTTTACTGTAAATAATAGACACAGCAGGAAATTTGTTTTCAGTTTAATATATTGTATGATGAACATGATTATCCTTATCATTAAAAATTTGATATAGTATCACATTTAAGCCATAAAATAGTTTGTTTGGTTTGGGCTACATGTGTTATATTAATCCAGTTGCTGTGGTTTATGAGCCATGAATTATGGTTTAGTCTATTGTGTGAACTCAGCCAACTGAGTTTTATTAACAAGTCATTAATAAACTATAGCAATAGCAATAGCACTTAGACTTACATACCGCTTCACAGTGCTTTTACAGTCCTCTCTAATCAGTTTACAGAGTCAGTGTATTGCCCCCAACAATCTGAGTCCTCATTTTATCGACCTTGGAAGGATGGAAGGCTGAGTCAACCTTGAGCTGTGAGATTTGATCTTCCAAATTGCAAGCAGCTGGCAGGCAGCAGAAATCTCCTGTAGTACTGCATTCTAACCACCATGCCACCGTGGCTCATATAGTTAAAATAATATGTGAATCCATGCATTACCAGCCTGGGGCACATATGTAGATTTGAATTCTTGAATTTGAGAACTTGGATACTCTTTGTATGCAAAGATGAGCTCCAGATTTCTCAATTACAGTGATTGGAAGAATAGAGTAGAATTTTTTATTGGCCAAGTGTGATTGGACACACAAGGAATTTGTTTTGGTGCATATGCTCTCAGTGTGCATAAAAGAAAAGATACGTTAATCAAGGTACAACATTTACAACACAATTGATGGTCAATATATCAATATAAATCATAAGGATTGTCAGCAACAAAGTTACAGTCATATAGTCACACGTGGAAGGAGATTGGTGATGGGAACGATGAGAAGATTAATAGTAGTGCAGATTTAGTAAATAGTTTGACAGTATTGAAGGAATTATTTGTTTAGCAGAGTGATGGCCTTCGGGAAAAAACTGTTCTTGTGTCTAGTTGTTCTGGTGTGCAGTGCTCTATAGCGTCGTTTTGAGGGTAGGAGTTGAAACAGTTTATGTCCAGGATACGAGGGGTCTGTAAATATTTTCACGGCCCTCTTCTTGATTCGTGAAGTATACAGGTCCTCAATGGAAGGCAGGTTGGTAGCAATTATTTTTTTTTTACAGTTCTAATTATCCTCTGAAGTCTGTGTCTTTCTTGTTGGGTTGCAAAACCGAACCAGACAGTTATAGAGGTGCAAATGACAGACTCAATAATTCCTCTGTAGAACTGAATCAGCAGCTCCTTGGGCAGTTTGAGCTTACTGAGTTGGCGCAGAAAGAACATTCTTTGTTGTCCTTTTTTGATGATGTTTTTTTTTTTTTTTATAAAAAAGTTTTATTTTTACAATCTTGTCAAATAATTCATCCAATGTACAGTTATATACAATTAGTCGGGCCTGCCCAGTCACCACCCCCCTTTTTAACCTTCTTCCCTCTTCTACCTTCTTTTACTTTCCAAACCTTCCTCTCCTTCTCTTATCTACCTCCTCTCCTCCCTCCACCCTACACTCTTCTCCCTCTTCTACCCCTCTTCCTTCCTCTTCTCCTCTTTCCTACCTCCTACTCTCTCTTTTTTCCCTCCCCACCGTTCTAAAATGGCAACTGGTCAGACCCGACCCTACATTAATTATATTTATACATCTTCAATAATCCCTGTACATTAACCATCACTCCATCACTAACCTCAACCCCCCAATTCCCTTCCCCTTTACCCCCCACCCCCCACCCCGACTTCCCAGAACAAAATGCAGGGTATCAAAACTAACAATCATAATCTAAAATAATTCCTAAATTATAATCTCTGGTCTCTCCACGCTTATTCACACTCTCAATTCCCCTATCCTTCAAAAATATATCTAATACAAATTATTTCCTAAAATTACTGAGTAATTTTGATGATGTTTTTGATGTTAGCTGTCCATTTTAGATCTTGAATATGATAGAACCTAGAAATTTAAACGTTTCTACTGTTGATACTGTGTTGTCTAGTATTGTGAGAGGTGGAAGTATGGAAGGGTTTCTCCTAAAGTCTACCACCATTTCTACGGTTTTGAGTGTGTTCAGTTCCAGATTGTTTTGGAATGCTTGTTTTTGGAATAAGAAGTAATACTTATTTTAAAATGTATTCTAAATTTTGCACATGATCTCTTCCAAAACTCAATCTTTTATAAATGATATGTATAGAACTATTTAACTAAAGCATATGTTTAACTACATGTACAGTGGTAGGATTCAGCCAGTTCACACCACTTCGGGAGAACCGGGAGAAGCAGTTTGCCAAACTGCTTCTGAGCAATTTGGCAATCTGGTTGCTGAAAGAAATCATTAGGGCAGAGAACCGGTTATTAAATTACTTGAATCCCACCACTGTACATATATATACATATTCCATTATTATTATTATCATTGGCATCTGTGATATCTATACAAGCAGAATAGAATATTTATTTATTTATTTATTTATTAAATTTTTATACCACCCTTCTCCCGAAGGACTCAGGGCGGTGTACAGCCAGAGATAAAACACAAAATATATACAATTAAAACATTTAAAACAAAACAAATTATGAAAAGGCTGATAATTAAAAGTTTAGTTTTAAAATTTTAAAAATATTAATAAAACCCCAAATTAAAATTTAACCCTATTATGCCAGTCCCGCTTGAATGAATAAGTAAGTTTTTAGCTCACGACGGAAGGTCCGAAGATCAGGCAATTGACGTAAACCAGGGGGAAGTTTGTTCCAGAGCGTCGATGCCCCCACAGAGAAGGCCCTACTCCTGGGGGCCGCCAGCCGACACTGTTTGGCGGATGGCACCCTGAGGAGACCCTCTCTGAATATAATAGGAAATGAACTTGGCTATTGAGATCCTGAGGTTAGAATTTTACTTGGATTTTAAGGATAAACTGAAAACATGGAATTTATCCACCAGTGTTCGTGAAATGACGTCCTCATTTAATATCTAGTTGGTAGGAGATAGCCAATAATAACCTCAGAACTATGTGTTAAAATTAAATTAATAATTTACTTAACTTGCAACAAAAAAAGCCTTTTTTCACAGAATTCATTTATATTCAAAGAAACATAATTTAGTTTTTAGCATGCTAGCTGCTCAGTATGTGATTATTTCTAAGGCATTCAATATGCTCAATTACTGAAATAAAACAGGATGATTTACAAAGGAATATAATAATAAAAAGCAAATATTTCAAAAGTAATGTACCAATTCCTGCTATTATAACTCTGGAAGATTGGAATGTGCACATTGATCACAAATAAGAGATATTGATATGAGCAGTGGTTCTCAACCTTTATAATGCTGCGACCCCTTTAATACAATTCCCCATGATGTGGCAACCCCTTTAATACAATTCCCTACGATGTGGCGACCCCTTTAATACAATTCCCTACGATGTGGCGACCCCAACCGTAAAATTATTTTCGTTTTGAATTTATCGCGCCTGAAGCTGTATTGGCTAGCGATCTGAACTGCTTGCGATTGCCTTGAGGACAGAAGCATTAAAGCGGAGACTCCTCCCCTATTAAGTTTATCGCGCCTGAAGCCAGATTAGGCTAGTGATTGGGAGTGATTGCAGCTGGCTTAAGAGGGAGACATCAGAGCAAAGATTTCTCTCTTTTTTAATTCATTGCGCCTGAAGCCGAATTCGGCTAGCGATTTGAAGAGCCTGCAGCTGGCTTGTGGAGTCAAGCATTGGAGCGCGATTCTTCAACTCGCAAGTATACTTCCCATATTTCCGATGGTCTTAGACGACCCCTGGCAAATCGTCATTCGACCCCCAATGGGGTCGCAACCCACAAGTTGAGAACCGCTGGATTAGAGGTTAGTTTTCTAATCTACTAATTTAAAATATATTTATATCCAAATGAAGAAAGGGCCAGAGTTAGACTTGTTATTTCACAGAATGAAGCATCAGTCTCATCTGGTAGCAAACACTGGTGACAGTGGAAAAGGATGAGAAAGTAGGACTGTGCGCAGCCGGGAGAGTTTGTGAACCTCAAAGTGAGGAGAAATACTGGGCTGTGGTTAGCCCTGTCAATTATCTCAAAGTCAGTTTTGTATGTGTAATGGGAAGAGATATGATTTTTATTTTTTGCCTTAAGCAGCACAGTGCTGTGAACGAGGCCAAACTCTTAAATCCTATTGAATTATCAAGTGAAGTTAGCACTTTTGTTTCTGTTGCTGGAAGGAAATTGTGCTCAAGATTTCTCTGAGGAATGAACTTTGAAACAGGATCAATTTCCAAGAACAGCTTATTATGGTCAGCTGAGCTGATATATAGTACTTCCCAAATTGAAATGTGTTTCAAACAAAGAGTTCACTCACTTTTTATACACTTCTATATAAGCAAGCACACTACCCTTCATTGGAATAGTTCTTTGGAATATCACCTGCAAAGTAATGGAATCAATCATCAACCAATCCATCATCCTCCACCTAGAAACAAACAACCTACTCTCTAATAAACAATTTTGTTTCAGAAAAAAATTATCCTGTAATTTACAACTTCTTTACGGCAAAAACATATGGACTACAAATCTTGATCAGGGCAAAGCAATAGATGCAATTTACATAGACTTCTGTAAAGCTTTTGACTTAGTGGTACATGAAAAACTTCTCCTAAAACTAAAATCCTATGGCATTTCCGGACCCCTCCATAATTAGATAACAGGGTTCCTGTCAAACAGACAACAAATGGTCAAAATAGGCAGTGCCCTATCAAATCCTGCTCCTGTCAATAGCGGTGTCCCCCAAGGCAGCGTTCTAGGACCAACACTCTTCATATTATACATTAACAACTGCTGTGACCATATTATAAGTAATTGTGTTCTCTTCGCTGATGATGTTAAACTATTTTAGTTTGGGAGTGGGAGGCACCGTTTTGCGGTGGTTCTCCTTTTACCTCTCCGACCGTTCGCAGACGGTGTTGACAGTCACTCACGCCCTCGTTACTTCCCGTCTGGATTACTGCAATGCTCTCTACATGAGGCTCCCCTTGAAGAGCACCCGGAGCCTCCAACTGGTACAGAATGCGGCCGCGCGGGGGATTGAGGGAGCACCTCGTAGCTCCCATGTAACACCTCTCCTGCGCAGGCTGCACTGGTTGCCGGTGGTCTTCTGGGTGCGCTTCAAGGTGCTGATTATCACCTTTAAAGCGCTCCATGGCATGGGACCGGGATACCTACGGGACCGCCTGCTGCCGCCAGTTACCTCCCATCGTCCGGTGCATCCAGTCCGCTCTCACAGGGAAGGCCTCCTTAGGGTGCCGTCGGCCAACCAATGTCAGCTGGCGGCCCCCAGGGGAAGAGCGTTCTCTGTGGGGGCTCCGGCCTTGTGGAACGATCTGCCAGTAGGACTCCGTCTTCTCCCTGATCTTCGGACCTTTAAGCGTGAGCTCAAGACCTTCTTTTTTCACCAAGCGGGGCTGGCCTGACTGATTTTAATACTGTGGGTTTTTAGTGGGCTTTTAAATAGGGGTTTTATTCTATTTTTGTAATTTTCTTACTTAATATTTTTAACATACAGCGATTGAATTAGATTTTTAAACTGGATATTGTATTTTAAAATTTTTGGATTATTGGTGTTTTATTTGCTGTACACCGCCCTGAGTCTTCGGAGAAGGGCAGTATAAAAATTTGAAAAATAAATAAATAAATAAATAAATAAATAAATAAATAAATAAATAAATAAATATTTAACACTTCAAAAAGACCTTGACTTTGTGTCGGAATGGTCAAAAACTTGGCAACTCCAAATCTCAACCAGCAAATGCTCTGTCTTACACATTGGAAAAAGAAATCAGAATACTAAATACAAGCTCAATGGACATTACCTTGTTGATGATCCTCACCCCGTTAAAGACCTTGGAGTTTTCATATCAAATGATCTAAGTGCCAAAGCCCATTGCAACTACATCGCAAAAAAGGCTTTAAGAGTTGTAAACTTAATCTTACGTAGCTTCTTCTCCAGAAAGATTACACTACTAACCAGAGGATATAAAACATTTGCTAGACCAATTCTTGAATACAGCTCAACTGTTTGGAACCCATACCACATTTCTGACATAAATACAATTGAGCGTGTCCAGAAATATTTTACAAGATGAGTTCTCCACTCCTCTGAAAACAACAAAATACCTTATGCCACCAGACTTGAAATCCTGGGTTTAGAAAATTTAGAACTCCGCCACCTTTGACATGACCTGAGTTTAACTCATAGAATCATCCGTTACAATGTCCTTCTGTTGAAGACTACTTCAGCTTCAATTGCAACAATACACGAGCACACAACAGATTTAAGCTTAAAGTGAACCGTTCCAATCTTGATTGCAGAAAATATGACTTCAGTAACAGAATTGTTAATGCCTGAAATGCACTACCTGATTCTATAGTCTCTTCTCAAAATCCCCAAAGACTATCTACTATTGACCTCACCCCATTCCTAAGAGGTCTGTAAGGGGCGTGCATAATAGCACAAGAGTGCCTACCGTTCCTGTCCTAATGTTCCCTTTGATTGTATCCAATTCGTATAGTTATTTCATGCTTATGATTATATATATGCTTATATATCGTATAGTTGTTTCATGCTTATGCTTATATATACTGTTGTAATAAATAAATAAAATAAATAAAATAAATCGGATCTGTTGTAGTGCAGTGGCTAGAAAACAGTATTGCAGTATTGCTAAGTCACTCTCATTGCGAGTTGTTCAATCCTAACCAACTCAAGGTTGACTCAACCTTCCATGCTTTCAAGATTAGTAAAATGAGGATCCAGTTTGTTGGGGGCAATATGCTGATTCTGTAAAATCCTTAGAGAAGATTATAAAGCACTATGAAACAGTGTATAAGTCTAAGTTTTAGTGCTAGTGCTATTTCTTATCAACTTGTTATCATATATAGATAATCACCTCCTCTTTTTAAGCCATGCTGAGTAGCTGTCAATCTCTCTCTCTTTCAATGTGGCACATTTATGATCCACCTTCTTAAGATCGTGGCACTCTAAATGTATTTAAACACAAATAAAATTCTATTCAGTGAAGCAGGCAACATTCAGTGTTGTACAAAAAAAAAATCTTCATTATTTTGTTCAGTAGTGATAAAAAAAAGAAAAGCAGAACTTGGAGGTTCTAAAATCACAGTGAAGGGATGCAAGAGATGTTATCTGATTTTATCATATGCAGGTGGTGGCTAAAATGGCAAAGTCTATTTCTTATTTTACTTCTTAGTATTTTATTTTGTCTGTAAAATGCACCATAAACATACATTTACAGCTTGTCCTCTTAGTGCTGCACTTACTGGAATGTATGAATAGTAACTTACCTATGAACTGAACTTAGGTCTTTACATGTCTACTAGATTTTTGGCAGCATTATTAAATTAGTTTGCCATTGCTTTCTACAAGTATTTTTTTAAAAAAAAACTCTATCTAAAGTCTATGTTATAATATTCTGTGTATCGTCCCCTGCTAATCTTAACCTAGCTAAACCCTACTCAGATATCCAAGCCCAGAGAAGTCAACAAAGTGCTACCACATCCAAGGTTTAGGCAAATTCATTCTCTGTAAAAGAAAAGGCCAGGTCTTCTTACACAGAGGTTAGGAGGTAGGATTTCACACAGTAGTAATATAAATAATGCAATAAACATAAAATGTCGGTTTTATTTCTCTTGTTTTCTCTTCCTTTTACCACCACCACCCCAAAAAACCCACAGAAAGGTAACATTAAGAAAACTGTAACTAAAATGGAGGAAAAGCAGAAGTGGGCTTCAGCAGGTTCTGACCAGTTCTGGAGAACGGTAGCAGAAATTTTGAGTAGTTTGGAGAACCGGTAGTAAATTTTCTGACTGGCCCCGCCCCCATCTATTCTCTGTCTCCTGAGTCCCAGCTGATCGGGAGGAAATGGGGATTTTGCAGTAATCTTCCCCTGAATTGGGGAGGGAATGGAGATTTTACCATATCCTTCCCCTGGAGTGAGGTGGGAATGGAAATTTTACAGTATCTTTCCCCTGCCATGCCTACCAAGCCACACCCACCAAGCCACACCATGCCCACCAAACCACACCCACAGAACTGGTAGTAAAAAAATTTGAAACCCACCACTGAGGCAAAGGTAAGGTAAATAGTGATTTGATAACCCTTTGTAGCTTAAACCAGGGATCCCCAAATTCTGGTCTGTGGACCAGCACCAGTCCACGGCATGCCAGAAACTGCACAAACAAGCAAAGCCCCATCCACGGGATACAGGCAGCACACAAAACCACACCCCCTCCAGTCCATGGAAAAAACCAGGGACCAGTTCCATTTCACAACTTTAATTTGGATTGACCAGAGATGATGAACTGGGAAAGACACTCAAATACTATATCTGTTATAGGTCAGTGAAAATATCAGTGATAGCAATGAAAAAGGCAAATTTTATGTTTCCAATTAAAAGTAAATGTACTATGTATGGCATTTTAAAATAGTGTGCAGTAAAGATCAGCCTATTTCAGAAAACGATTTCACTGGAAAATATGCAGGAGGAATAAAGAAATAATGGAAATCTTGGAATGTGTTTGACCTAATAGATAAACTAAGTTTCTTAGCACTATTTGCATACTATAAATCACCTTGTTAAGGTGTTAAGGTATCATTAAGTGTTGTACCTTAGAATTAACATAACATAACAACAGAGTTGGAAGGGACCTTGGAGGCCTTCTAGTCCAACCCCCTGCCCAGGCAGGAAACCCTACACCATCTCAGTCAGATGGTTATCCAACATTTTCTTAAAAATTTTCAGTGTTGGAGCATTCACAACTTCTGCAGGCAAGTCGTTCCACTTATTAATTGTTCTAACTGTCAGGAAATTTCTCCTCAGTTCTAAGTTGCTTCTCTCCTTGATGAGTTTCCACCCATTGCTTCTTGTTCTACCCTCAGGTGCTTTGGAGAACAGCCCGACTCCCTCTTCTTTGTGGCAGCCCCTGAGATATTGGAACACAGCTATCATGTCTCCCCTAGTCCTTCTTGATGAAGGTATCTTTTCTTTTATGTACACTGAGAGCACATGCACCAAGACAAATTCCTTGTGTGTCCAATCACACTTGGCCAATAAAAAAAATCCTATTCTATTCTGTTCTGTTCTGTTCTGTTCTTTTTTTGTTAAGATAAATTAGTATAACAGAATAACATAGTTCGAAGAGACCTTGGAGGTCTTCTAGTCCAATCCCTGCTCAAGCAGGAAACCCAATACCATTTCAGACAAATGGTTGTCCATTCTGTTCTTTAAAATCTCCAGTATAAAATCTCCACTCACAGCTTCTGGAGGCAACTGGTTCCACTTATTAATTTTTCTAATTATCAGGAAATTTCTCCTTTGTTCTAGGTTACTCCTTTCCTTGATTAGTTTCCATCCATTACTTTTTGTCCTGCCTTTTCCTTGTGGCAGCTTCTCAATATTGGAATACTGGTATCATGTCACTCCTAGTCCTTCTTTTCATTAAGCTACACATACCCAATTCCTGCAACTGTTCTTTATATGATTTAGCCTCCAGTCTCCTAATCATTTTATTGCTCTTCTCTGCATTCTTTCTAGAGTCTCAACATATTTTTTATATCATGGTGACCAAAACTGGATGCAATTTTCCAAGTGTGGTCTTACAAAGGCATTATAAACTGGTACTAAAACTTCATGTGATCTTGATTCTGTCCATCTGTTAATGGAGGCTACGACTGTAAATTTGATGAGTTCCCCTTTTATCCCCTCATCTAAATCATTGATGAAAATATTGAAGAGTACTGGGCCTAAGACAGAGACTTAAGGTACCCCATGGCATACTTTTCTGCATGTAGATCTATTTCATTAAGGTGACAAGCTTCCAAGTAACATGTCCCATGAAATAAAGTCCAAGGCATCCATTTTCCATCAAAGTCTGCTTATTAAGAACATATCAAATTGGCAAAAACTTGGTGTAATTCCGACTCTGCCAGGATCCAGAATTACACCCAATAAAAAGCAAAAGTCTGAAACTTCCCCCCTGAGTCACAATTTTCAGTCAATTCTCAGTCAATCAGTCCGGTGACTCCAAACTCCACTTTCCTCCAGCTGCACATATGTCATCTTCAGGGTCAACATAAGGACTACACTTTGAGTACAGTTGGTCAGCCAGTTACAAATCCATCCACATTTTTCTGTGTTATCAAGTAGTAGGTTGTAATCTACTTTATCAAATACGTTACTGAAGTCCAAGTAAATTATATCCACAGCATGTCTCTGATCCACTAATTTTGGCATTTTTTTCAAAGAATACAATAAGATTGTCTGGCATGATCTGTTTTTGACAAACCCATGTTGGCTTTTGGTTATGACTGTTTGCCTCTAAGTGTTCACAGAATTATTGCTAGATTAACTTTCCCAGAGTACTGATAGATCTGTAGTTTACTGGTTCCATTTATTTTTCTTTTATGAAGACGACCCTTTTCCAGTCATCTGGAAAGGTTTGGCTCCCATGCCTATTACTGACTCCCGCATTTGCATTAGTTAGAAAGTATCAGTCAGGATTTAGAAGGGATGGACTTAATTACAAATCCAGATGAGAGATTTTCAAAGTGTCTCTCTCAAAGTCACTTGTGGTTAAGTGAAGTATTAGAAGCTACTGTTTGGTTTCTAATATTCTGTCTTTCCTATTAACATGTGCCAGACCATAGGCTGACCATAAAAAGGATAAAGTATTTCCTTTCAGATTCTTAGTGAATATCTACACTTACTGTTTAAACTAACTTAACTCTAATTGTACAATTCCCCAGCTGCTGTGTCCACCAACCATTTTGGTCTAGTGACTCAAGGGCCAATCATATTCCTTCTGTGAACATGTCTTAATGGACATATATATGAATAAATTACAAAATAGTGGAAATTCAAAGAAACAATGTTTTTTTTAAAAGTACTAATAAATTATTATAGGTAAATATTAAATTTATAACTTGCCCTTTGTTATATCAAACTGATGTTAAAAATTAATTTTTATTTTCCACAAGATTTCTACTTTTCCCTTTACTTCTTTTTTAAAGTAACACCAGCAGTACGCTGCTTTATCGGTTTTTTTCAGTTACTTAATGCAGGAGGATATCACCCTCATCATCCAAACACCCTGCAGAAGACGATGAAATTATACTTTGTAGTCATACTTTTTAAAGAACACTGGTAAAAGTAGAAAGAAAAATAGTAATTAGAATATTGCTTATAGCAGCAGCCCCTAACCTTTTGGGCACCATTCCTGTGAAGGGAGATTTTTCCCGCAGACCAGAGGGGGTTTTGTGTACTACCTGCATCCGGTGGACTGGGCTTTGCTTGTTTGCACAGACCAGTTTCTAGCACGCCATGGACTGGGGTTGGCCCACAGACTGGGGGTTGGGAAGCCCTGATTTATAGCATTACTAGGTAAAAACAGTTGCAGAAAATATCAGAAACTATGGTAAAGATTGAGGGTTTTGTCCTGCCTCTATGAACTAGACATTGAATTGTGACTATTACGTTATAATGAAATGAAATGGACAGGTATGTTTGAGACAGCACAAAAGGGAAAATGAATTCTTTGAAACCATAATAGAAAAATGTAACAAGAACTACCAAATATTCCAGTTGTAACAGATTCAACTTGGTGATGTACTGTGTGAAAAACTCTTTTTCAAAATATGTATAGAATGAAATAATTATCCTTTCTATAAAATAAATAAATAAAACCAATATATCATTGCAGGCCAGTAAAGCTAGTGATGATAATTCATTGGAGAATAGAAAGATTAAATTGGTAAGAAATGGTGCTCCCCCCAAAATGTTTAGTAAAGGTAAAGGTAAAGTTTCCCTCGCACATACATGCTAGTCGTTGCCGACTCTAAGGGGCGGTGCTCATCTCCATTTCAAAGCCGAAGAGCCAGCGCTGTCCGAAGACGTCTCCGTGGTCACGTGGCCGGCATGACTAAACGCCAAAGGCACACAGAACGCTGTTACCTTCCCACCAAAGGTGGTCCCTATTTTTTCTACTTGCATTTTTATGTGCTTTCGAAACTGCTAGGTTGGCAGAAGCTGGAACAAGTAACGGGAGCTCACCCCGTTACATGGCAGCACTAGGGCTTCAAACCGCTGAGCTGCCGACCTTTCGATCGATGAGTTCAATGTCCTAGCCCCTGAGCCACCGCGTTCCAAAATGTTTAGGCCTAGCTAATAATTTTTGAAACTTTGGATAATAAAACCCACAGGCAGATCTTCTCTTCCAGAAAGAAAAATGTGACAGAAATAACAACAATGCAATCACTGTAGAGTATTATGAACATAGAATAATAGTAATACAAAATACATGGTTGCACTTTCACATCTCTGTTCATCATTTGTCCCAAGTTTATATAATGTTTATGTAATGCATGTCCAAACAAACAATTTAATATTCTGTTAGTGGACCCTTTTTTTCTGTCTCTGATTCTAATTCTTACACCTTTAGAATCATTTTTATCATTTATATTTATAATTCTTATACTTTAGAATCATTTTCAAGAACAAAAAAACAATAAAACAGTCTGGGTCAGAGTCTTGTTTATATAATTTTTGGCTATGTTTTCAACTAAAGGAAAGTGACATTTTAAGAAACTCTTCTCATGTAAATCTAAAGTAGAATATCTAGCAAGAAAAGAGAATGAATATGAATACCATAGAATTTTAAAATGTGGTAAATGATAGAAAAACAAATATGCAGCTGTATGATCTGACATTTATTGATGAACTTATGCTATAAAATAATTTTTGCAACCTTGTTTACATTTTTGTTTATATAGGGATGAGAAAGTTAAGCATTTTTGTGCCTGGGGCAGTTGCATAACCAAAAAACCATAGGATATTTTTTCTCTCTTAAATGGCAGTTTTTTCAAAAGAAAGCCTATAGAAAGGAACCTCCTCGTCAGACTGGATCCTCATATTTCATTGAATTACAATATCATCTCTGACCTTGGTGCATTGAATTACAATATCATCTCTGACCTTGGTGCATCTCTGACCTTGGTACCCAAAGTCACTTTAGATAGTGAAATGGATGGCATATAAATTCAATAAATAAAATTTGAATCCAGCCATTATGCTTTGTAAGCCATTATAATGGCTTATATATAACATTATGTAACTATAAAACTTTATATAACTAAAACATTATAATGTAAGCCACCCAATACCTGGATGAAGCTGTCTATCTAGACCCGTTCCAGTCCGGCTTCCGACCCGGATACGGTACGGAGACAGCTTTGGTCGCATTGGTGGATGATCTCTGGAGGGACAGGGACAGGGGTTATTCCTCTGCCCTGGTCCTATTAGACCTCTCAGCGGCTTTTGATACCATCGACCATGGTATCTTGCTGCGCCGGTTGGGGGGATTGGGAGTGGGAGGCACCGTTTATCGGTGGTTCTCCTCCTATCTCTCCGACCGGTCGCAGACGGTGTTGACAGGGGGGCAGAGGTCGGCCGCGAGGTGCCTCACTTGTGGGGTGCCACAGGGGTCGATCCTCTCGCCCCTTCTGTTCAACATCTATATGAAGCCATTGGGCGAGATCATCAGTGGCTTTGAGGTGAGATATCAGCTGTACGCTGATGACACTCAGCTGTACTTTTCCACCCCAGGCCACCCCAACGAAGCTGTTGAAGTGCTGTCCTGGTGTTTAGAAGCCGTACGGGTCTGGATGGGGAGAAACAGGCTCAAGCTTAATCCCTCCAAGACAGAGTGGCTGTGGATGCCGGCACCCCGATTCAGTCAGCTGCAGCCGCAGCTGACTGTTGGAGGCGAGTTATTGGCCCCAAAGGATAGGGTGCGCAACTTGGGTGTGCTCCTGGATGAACGGCTGTCGTTTGAAGATCATTTGACAGCTGTCTCCAAGAGGGCCTTCCACCAGGTTCGCCTGGTTCGGCAGTTGCGCCCCTTCCTTGATCGGGATGCCTTGTGCACAGTCACTCATGCGCTCGTTACCTCCCGCTTGGATTATTGTAATGCTCTCTACATGGGGCTCCCCTTGAGGTGCACCCGGAGGCTTCAGTTAGTCCAGAATGCGGCTGCGCAGGTGATAGAGGGAGCTTCGCGTTGCTCCTGTGTAACACCACTCCTGCGCAGATTGCACTGGCTACCTGTGGCCTTTCGGGTGCACTTTAAGGTTTTGGTCACTACCTTTAAAGCACTCCATGGCTTAGGGCCTGGGTACTTACGGGACCGCCTGCTGTTACCCCATGCCTCCCACCGACCCGTACGCTCTCACAGAGAGGGACTTCTCAGGGTGCCGTCCGCCAAGCAATGTCGGCTGGCGGCCCCCAGGGGAAGATCCTTCTCTGTGGGGGCTCCCACCCTCTGGAACGAACTTCCCCCAGGTTTACGCCAAATACCTGACCTTCGGACCTTTCGCCGTGAATTGAAAACACATCTTTTCATTCGCGCGGGGCTGGCTTAATTTTGAATCCCTTAAGTTTGAATCCCTAGTGCCGTGTAACAGAGTGAATACTCATTACTTGTCCCAGCTTCTGCCAACCTAGCAGTTTGAAAGCACATAAAAAATGCAAGTAGAAACATACGGAACACCTTTGGTGGGAAGATAACAGTGTTCTGTGTGCCTTTGGTGTTTAGTCATGGCGGCCACATGACCACGGAGACATCTTCGGACAGCGCTGGCTCTTCGGCTTTGAAATGGAGGGGAGCACCGCCCCCTAGAGTTGGGAACGACTAGCACATATGTGCGAGGGGAACCTTTACCTTCACCTTTAGTAATTTGCAAATCATTTTCCTGATACGTTACTATGGGAACAGTTACAAAGAAATATTGATTTTTGAAACTATTGTATGAACTGGGAAATCTCAAAAGCTTTCTGCACAGAAGAGTTAGACTGTTTTCACCAGTGCAGAGTGAACCTTGTGGCAAGGGGTTTTCAGTAAGCCTTCTGGACTAAGTATGATACCCCATCAAATCCTCAGAGTTTTTCATTATAGCAAAAACCTGGGAGAGCAGCATGCCAGCAAAATAGTATTTATTGGCTGAATAAAAAACTAGCTAGTAAGTATTTCAGACATCAATACATTAGAGAGGGTCCAGAGATATTTTACTAGAAGAGTACTCAAATTGTCTGCTCGAAATAAAATTCCCTCTACCATCAGACTTGAAATTTTAGGTCTAGATAGCCTCGAACTATGTCGTCTATGTTTCAACCTATGCTTAATTCATAAGATTATTTACCAAAACATTCTACCTGTAAAACGAGTACCTTAATTTCAACCATAATAACACAAGGACTATCAATAGATTTAAACTCAATGTAATTCGCTCTAATCTTAATTGTAGGAAATATGACTTCTGCAATAGAATAGTTAATGTCTGGAACACTCTACTTGATCCTGTTGTTAGTCTCTCTAATCCCCATACCTTTCACTGTAAACTGTCTACCATGGACCTTTCATGTTAAGAGGTCCCTAAAGGGGCGTGCTTAAATGCACAGGCGTGCCTACTATCCCTGTCCTACTGTTCCCAATTATATGTAATCATTCTGTGTGTTTATGGCTATGTTTTGCCAATTTATATCTCTTTTTTTGTGCCAATTTTTTTTCATGTGTCCATGTCTATGTCTATTCTGTTACTTGTTTTCTTGTACTTGTTGACAAATAAAATAAAATAAAATAAAATAAAAAAATAAAAATAAAATAAAATAAAATAAAATAAATAAATAAAAAAATAAATAAATAAATAAATAAATAAATAAATAAATAAATAAATAAATAAATAAAAAAATAAATAAATAAGTGTTAGACCAGGAAAATGCCTCCAATAAGAAAACAAATAATCACAAACAAAAATGAGCTTGTTGGAAGGCAGAGCCTAAAGTGAGAATGAGGAAATATAACCATTTTTTTCATGACTGGAAAAGCATCTGGTTGTAGAAATAAGTGTTGGTTTGAAGACAGCATTGTATAGTATTTTCCCACCCACCCCCAAGAAAAATAAGTTTTCTGTTTAAATTTATATTCATGCATTTGAATTCTTTTGACTTTAACACAAATGATCTGGAATTAGATGATTTAGTAACAGAACCAATGTCATGGTCCGATCATTTTCTCCTTCGCCTAGACTTCCGAACCGCCATTCACCATCGCAGGGAGACGGAACCTATACGTTGGTTCCGTCCCAGGCGCCTGATGGACCCCGAGAGGTTCCTGATGGAGCTTGGGCCATTCCCTGAGGATCTGGCCCACGGCACGACTGAGGAACTAGTTGTGGCCTGGGAACAGGCCGCGGCTGGGGCTTTGGACCGTGTCGTGCCTTTGCGGCCTCTGACCCGGCGCAGATCTCGTCCGGCCCCTTGGTTCTCCGAGGGGCTGAGGGAGATGAAACGCCGGAGAAGACGCCTAGAGAGCACCTGGAGGTCCAGTCGTTCCGAAGCTGATCGGACACTAGTTAGGTCCTATTCTAGGACCTACCTAGTGGCAATGAGGGAGGCGAGGCGTTCCTACGCCTCCACCCTCATTGCGTCGGCAGATAACCGCCCGGCCGCCCTGTTTCGGGTGACCCGCTCCCTCCTTCATCAGGAGGTGCGGGATGACCCTTTGCAGGGACGTGCCGAGGAGTTTAGTGGTTATCTATACGATAAAATCGCTCAGCTCCGGGATGGTCTGGACCGAAATTGGGATGATCCAAACGAGGGAGAGGAGGCACGTCTTGTTGAGTATGTCTGGGATGAGTTTGACCCTATGGCTCCCGAGGACGTGGACAGGTTGTTGGGAGGCTTCACGCCACTACATGTTTACTGGACCCGTGTCCTTCCTGGCTGGTACTGGCCACTCAGGAGGTGACACGAGGCTGGCTCCAGAGGATTATTAACGCTTCTTTGTTGGAAGGGGTTTTCCCTGCCGCCTTGAAAGAGGCGGTGGTGAGACCCCTCCTCAAGAAGCCCTCTTTGGATCCAGCTAT
Source organism: Ahaetulla prasina (assembly GCF_028640845.1). Lineage (NCBI taxonomy): Eukaryota > Metazoa > Chordata > Lepidosauria > Squamata > Colubridae > Ahaetulla > Ahaetulla prasina. The sequence continues at coordinate 47,784,060 of NC_080541.1, read as the reverse complement.
TTTGGGTAATTACCGTCCAGTCTCCAACCTTCGCTTTGCTGCGAAGGTTGTAGAGAGTGCTGTGGCGCGACAGCTACCCCAATACCTGGATGAAGCTGTCTATCTATCTAGACCCATTCCAGTCCGGCTTCCGACCCAGATACAGCACGGAGACAGCTTTGGTCGCATTGGTGGATGATCTCTGGAGGGCCAGGGACAGGGGTTATTCCTCTGCCCTGGTCCTATTAGACCTCTCAGCGGCTTTTGATACCATCAACCATGGTATCTTGCTGCGCCGGTTGGGGGGATTGGGAGTGGGAGGCACCATGTATCGGTGGTTCTCCTCCTATCTCTCCGACCGGTCGCAGACGGTGTTGACAGGGGGGCAGAGGTCGACTGCGAGGTGCCTCACTTGTGGGGTGCCACAGGGGTCGATCCTCTTGCCCCTTCTGTTCAACATCTATATGAAGCCGTTGGGTGAGATCATCAGTGGCTTCGGGGTGAGATACCAGCAGTACGCTGATGACACCCAGCTGTACTTTTCCACCCCGGGCCACCCCAATGAAGTTGTTGAAGTGCTGTCCCGGTGTTTGGAAGCCGTACAGGTCTGGATGGGGAGAAACAGGCTCAAGCTTAATCCCTCCAAGACGGAGTGGCCAGCCAAGCAAGGTCCTTCTCTGTGGGGGCTCCCACACTCTGGAACGAGCTTCCCCCGGGTTTACGCCAAATACCCGACCTTCGGACCTTTCGCCGCGAACTGAAGACACATCTTTTCATTCGCGCGGGGTTGGCTTAAGTTTTATCGATTTCAAATTTCTTATTACTAATTTTAAATGGGGTTTTAGTTTTTTATATATTTTAAAGTTTTTAGGCTAATTATAATAAGTTTTTTAACTTGCATTTTAAATTGTATATTGTATTGTCTGTTTTTTACTTTTGCCTGTACACTGCCCTGAGTCCTTCGGGAGAAGGGCGGTATAAAAATCAAATAAATAAATAAAAAATAAAAAAATAAAAACACAAAAAAGTGTTCAGGGAGGCAGGAAACATTTAAAATTTCCAAGAGTATGGAGGACAGCTGCAGCACGCTTATGTTAATTACACTTATGCCTTCATGCATATAATTATGAGGTTAATTAAAAGAAACTGAGATATACACATTTTGCACTATTTCAATTCAGCTTGGTACAAGATAGAATGGTAAACAGAGATCCTAAAAGCTGTACAACCTAGGAGTTACAGAAATATTATTCAAAATGTTCAAACTCTCACATAACCCCTAGCACTAATTCCTTCAGTACTAAACATTATTAAATAGGCCTGGAAGTCTAAACAACCCCAAAGGACAGTGTTGATTAGTTATATGTTTTAAATAATACTAGAGCTAATGATACACAGGGCAATAAAATAATTATTTGTTATTTAATAATTGCAGTCAGACTACAGTTTGCACACTAACACAGATTTTGAAAACAAAACAAATAGCAAAGAAGTAAAGGAATCTTAAGAGAAAAAAGGACTTTGCAGAGGATGAATTCATGGGAAAGGATTAAGGAAAGGACATTTAAAAGAAAGCAAGGGAAAAGAAAAAAAGTTACCTGCCCTTGTTTGTTGGCTTGATGACTTTTGAATTGGCACCTTTGGCATAAAAACAAAAGCCATAGAGAGAAAGAAGAGTTGCTTAATTGAACCATAATCCTTGTTCTTTTCTGACTAGTTGTATCAAAGGCCATTTTTATCCTTATGTTGGAGAATTTAGCACATAAACCAACAAAAGGTAAATTCAGTCTTCAAGAATTGAGAAATCATCAATAAGGTTTCAGCTAGAATGAAAGATACGTTCCTTCCTGGCTGAGGGAATAGAATGAGCACAATTCTGTAGCATAATGATATGTGACAGACAGGATCTCTTCTCTATTACCTTAAGAAAATGCTTCACTTTAGTAGTTGGATTTAGGAACATATTACATATCACAGTAGAATTATGGATAACCCCAGTACTTAAAATATTAGTCTCTTTATTTCACATTCAGCATCCAAAAATAAGAAAAGTCTATGAATTCTCAGACACAAAGAATGTAGCCTAAGTTTTCCTTTTAGCTTGAATAATGTAAGAAGGATCAAATCAGCAGAAATCTTTTATTAGTTGAGGAGTAGAAGCAGTTAATCAGGAATCTTTGAAGAACTCAAAGATGTTGCTTGGAAGTTTCAGTGATCCAAAAGTTTCTCCTATATTGTTTTTCCAGCTGAAATGGAGCTCCTCTTTTCATATGGTGATTAAAATATATTAAAACCTGCTAATAATTCCTCTTGCTATATTGGTGGAGCATCACACAATAAGATCTATGAGGTGGGGAGTGGCCTATCATGCCCTGAATTTTTCACACATCCATAGGTAAATCGTTTTCACCTTCTCCTGTAATAACTCGCATGTCCAATGTAACTAAGCTTTAATATCAGCTGAACAAATAGCCCTATATCTCAATATTGCATGAGCTTCTAAGTAAATCATAAGAAAAATGCACACATTCAATTCTAAGATGGGAGTTAAAGTAATAAGAACCAGTTTGGTCTACTTCTAAGGCAGCACTCCAGAAACCAAGAAACCATGAGTGTTAGTTTCACATCAGACATGAAAACTGGCTGCATGACTTTGCGTCAATCATTCTCTCTCAGTCCAACCCATTTCACAGGGGTATTGTGAAGAAAATAGGAAGAGGAAGGAATATTAAGTATGTTCACCAATATGAACTATCTAGCTTACATAATGAATAGTCACAATTTTAGGACTCAGTGTGAATCAAATCAAGGGTAAGATGGAACATACTTGAAATGAATGTTAGAGTCAGTTTAACCCTTGTCCCTCTTCCTAGAAATGCATGAAAATCTACAAATTAAGGCATGGACCATGAATTTTCACTTCAGTATTGAATGCTTTTTGGTGAATGCCAATGTCAGGAATGCATTATATGTCACACATGTATAAAAACAAGCAAAGTAAACATATATATTAGTTATTGTCTGTTATTTATATGACTCACTCATCCAAAACAGCTGGCTAAAGATATTCATGTGCCACTATCTTACCTCCCACCACAGGCACAGATACATATATCCAAAAATTATGTGCTCCACTGTAGTAACACTATAAACCTAAGTCTTTGATTAATAGATGTTTATGGAGATTCTCAGTCATCCAGGTCCTGGTTGTCCCAAAGGTGCTTTTTTCAAGAGGCAACTGAACTTTCTGGTTTTTCTTTGAAGATGTTTCGCTTCTCATCCAAGAAGCTTCTTCAGCTCTGAAGAAGCTTCTTGGATGAGGATAGAAATGTCCAGTTGCCTCTTGAAAAAAGTACCTTTGGGACTTCAATTAATAGGTTTTATGTGGTTAGGGTTGGCTTGATAAGATGGTGGTAGCACATGTGTCATGCACCAGATTTTGGTCTTAGCACAGGTGTCCCCAACAAATGATGGGCAAGCACACATACACAGCTCCAATTGTATGGGCAGTGGGCTCTCCCCCTCCCCTTGCTGGGCCACCAAGCCAGAAAAGTTGGGGACTACTGGCTTAGCATATCATTAGAACACAGTCACATGGGGTTTCTGTTATATAGTAACAATTTATTGTACTATGAATATAATATCATTTTTTCTCAGGGCCTGAAACGCCAGAAAAGAATTCTGATGGCCAAAATAAAACAGGAATGTTTGTTAAAAATGGGATGATAAAGGAAGTAGAACCATTTTAAATGTTTTATTATTTTCTGTCCTCATAAACTCTTAGTGCATCCTGTAACAAAAACCCTTATGTGAAAGAAATTAAGCTGCTCTAGATTCAGACTAAGTGTAGCTTTGTTGCTGAGGCATTAATCCTAAGGAACATTCACTGCCTTTTTGGTTTAATTCATCCCCTGGACAACCACTTTATGCAAACAAAACCCTACTCCATTCCCACCAATGGAGAATTGATCTATACTTATAATGATGCCAGAAAGTCTCAACTGATCTACTGCCAAATGTACAAAAGGTATCAACTATCTCTCCAGGGCCAAGGTACAAAATCACAAGTCACATTATAAAACATATGTATCAAAGAATTATTGGCAATATAGTCCAGGATTTTCTTCATAGCATAATTGACTATGGTTTGCATTTTAATATGCTTCATTCTCAGTCCCTGTTCATTGTTTTCCAGGTGTTATTTTTGTTGCTAATAGCAAAAATTATATCTAGATAAGTATCAAAATATATTTTATAGAATGCTTAAAATAACATAAGCAATCACAGTTCTTCCATTTATTACTTTTTTACATTCAGAGTAACAGGAGGAAGGCAATTATTCTAATATCTTTCAGGTGGAGGGTTGTTGTTTTTTATTCCTATTCTGAAACAGTTCACAGAAAGCATGGTACATTGATTTTGACTAACGAGCTATAAACAAATTTACAAACAGAGAATGTATTTTGGGTTTGTGTTCATTGTTGAATTGATGTGCATCTTTAGTCCAAACAGATTGCCAATTATATTGAATCAAATATACTCATTTCAAAGTGATATAGCTTTAGGCATTACATTGCCAAAGAAGACATCTTTTCTTAATTTTAGCTATGAGTGTTCATTAAATATATGTGTAAAAATGTTGTATTAATAGATTTTTTAAAAAAGAAAGATTAATGTTACTGGGCTAAACTAATAAACAGAAGAGCTCTCTTCTTAATTGTACTCATAGCTACAGAGTTTAGACTGACTATGCTGTTTAAGAATTATAGGAATTGTAATCCAGCATATTTTTAAGATATCAGTTTGGGCAAGACTAATTAATTATCTATAGGGCAATATTGTACCACAAGACATCAGAAACAAAAATATTCTTCTGCCATCATCCTATGTATCAGTATAGCAAAAATCAACTTTTAATTAATGAGGCTTATGCCAAAGACCTTGATCATCTAACCGCTTGGTCTAAAATTTGGCAACTACAAATCTCAACCAGCAAATACTCAGTCTTACATATTGGAAAAAAGAACCCAATCACTAAGTACATGCTTGATGGACATTACCTTACAGATGACCCTCACCCTGTCAAAGACCTTGGAGTTTTCATATCTAATGATCTAAGTGCCAAAGCCCACTGCAACTACATAGCAAAAAAGGCTCTAAGAGTTGTTAACTTAATTTTACGTAGCTTCTTTTCCAAGAGCATATAAAACTTTTGCTAGACCAATTCTTGATTACAGCTCGCCTGTTTGTAACCTATACCACATTTCTGACATCAATACAGTTGAGTGTGTCCAGAGGTATTTTATGCGAAGAGTTCTCCACTCCTCCGTAACCAACAAAACACCAGACTTGAAATCCTGGGTTTAGAAAACTTGGAACTCCGTCGCCTCCGACAGGACCTGGGTTTAGCTCATAGAATCATCTATTGTAATGTCCTTCCTGTTAAAGACTACTTCAGTTTCAACTGCAATAATACAAGAGCTACCAATAGATTTAAACTTAATGTCAACCACTCCAATTTGGATTGCCAAAAATATGACTTCTGTAACAGAATTATCTGTGCTTGGAATGCATTACCTGACTCTGTGGTCTCTTCTCATAACCCCAATAGCTTTAACCAAAATCTATCCACTGTTGACCTCAACTCATTCCTAAGAGGACTTTAAGGGGCGTGCATAAGAGCACAAACTTGCCTACTGTTCCTGTCCTTTTGTTCTTTTCATATATATATATATATATATATATATATATATATATATATATATATATATATATATATATATATATATATATATTTATATATATTTATATATATATATATATATATATATATATATATATATATATATATATTTGTTTTCTGAGGTTTTCACGGGTGTTTGTATATAGGTCTTTGGTTGTTCGGGTTTTCTCCCGTGTAAAATTGGAAGTGTCTTGGCGACGTTTCGACGAAGTCTCATTCGTCATCTTCAGGCTTCAGCTTCGTGCTTCTGGGAGCAATGTGTGATCGCAGCTGTTTCTTCCTTTTAACTGCTAGTGGGGGTTTGAACTGATTGGGTGGGAGCTTGGCTGTGCTCTGATTGGATGGGGGTTTTTCTGTGCTCTGATTGGCTGGGGGTGTGTCAAACAAACACAACATCAAGACAGCATTCTGCACAAACAGAAAAATATCCACCATCCTAAGAAACCCCAAAGACAAAATTGAGTTAGAAAATCAAGGAGTATATGAAATCCCATGCACCGCCTGCCCCACCACATACATTGGACAAACCAACAGAAGAATAAGTGCACGCATTGAAGAACACAAGAACTCATTCAAAAAAGAGGAACCAACTTCTTCCCTGGTCCAACACTTTAAAGTCACAGGACATGTTATTGACTTTAAAAAGACCAGAACTATCGCCAAAACTGAACACTTTAACAACAGAATAATCAGAGAAGCCATTGAGATAGAAAAACGCCCACACAGCATGAACAAACGAGATGACACCTCCCGCCTACCAGCCATTTGGAAACCCGCCTTATTGACAAACGAGTCCCTAACACGAGGAATGACACCAGACCCACACTCACAAGGTCCACACAGGATGTCACCACCACATCCACCCAGAAAGCAGACCCAAACCCACACTGATCATGAAGCACGACCAAGGACCAGAAGCCAGACCGCAGCTGCAACATTAGCCATTTCAAACCCCTCCAATCCATTCATGCAGCAGACTGACACCCACTATGAAGATGTAGCACGACCACAAAGCCAAACAACAGCTATGCAGCTCACCAGCTCAAATCCCCCTGCAGCACAGACTAGACTGAGCACAACCAAACCCCCACCAACACAGAACACACCCCCAGCCAATCAGAGCACAGAAAAACCCCCATCCAATCAGAGCACAGCCAAGCTCCCACCCAATCAGTTCAAACCCCCACTAGCAGTTAAAAGGAAGAAACAGCTGCGATCACACATTGCTCCCAGAAGCACGAAGCTGAAGCCTGAAGATGACAAATGAGACTTCGTCGAAACGTCGCCAAGACACTTCCAATTTTACACGGGAGAAAAACCGAACAAACAAAGACCTATATATATATATATATATATATATATATATATATATATATATATATATATATATATATATATATATATATATATATATATATATATATATATATGCTTATACTTCCTTGTTTCTCCCCATATATATGTTTATATATTATATAATCTTTTTGTGTGATGCTTGTGTATATTGTTATGACAAAATTAAATAAATAAAATAAAATAAATAAATAAAGTAGCAATGCTTACTTATTTAATGAGATATCTAAACAAACTAAGGATTTGGAGAACAATCAACTATGATTTTTTTAAAAATTAGGTATTAGAAGTCAAGAGAAGTTCATACTTGGTTAGCCAATCTGATGAAAGCATTCTAAGTTAGTTTTCAATCTCTAAATGAGCACGATAATCACAAATATCTCAGATGCACTGGAATGCTAACGAACTCTATAATTCTGATGAAGCTCCTAAACTTTGGACAGGCACAGTTGAAACAAACATCTCTAGTTATAAGATTTAAAAAATAGAAACTAATAGTTTGAGCTATACTAGACTACGCATCAGGGGTGAAATGCTACCGGTTCGGACTGGTTAAGCCGAATGGTAACGATGGTGGCAGGTGGTTCGGAGAACTGGTAGCGATGGCAACATGAGGCTCCACCCACCCGCCCGGTCATTGTTACTTCCTGATTTTAACCAGGAAGTAACCTGTTTTTTACCCTCTGCACATGCACAGAAGAGTTTGCACATGCACAGAGGGTCTGCGCATGCACATGTGATGCATGCACACAGCACATGCACTTCCGAACTGGTAGGGAAGGTAAGTAGATTTCACCCCTGCTACACATACACATGAACCTGGCATCCGGATAGTAATCTCTGCTATAGTCAATGGGTTCAAACTGTTGTGGAAAGTCCATGGTCACATATAGGGAGCTTAATATCAGACGCATCCCTTACAGTCATAATGCATTGCCACCATTCTCATAGAGGAGCCAGTTTCATGCAGTGTTTAAGACACCAGGCTAGAAACCAGGGGACTCTAAGTCCTGGACTTATGCATGAAGTTCTAGTTTTTAGGGACTGATTTTAGGCATGAAGTTCTAGTCTTGACCTTAGGCATGAAGCCAGCAGAGTGACCGTGGGCCAGTCCCCCTCTCTCGACCCTACAAAGAAGAAACTAGCAAACCATTTCCAAAATCTTCAAGGAAAACTGCAGGGACCTGAAGGCATGTACATTCACTATCCACATTGAGAAACAAGTTTATTTCAGTTCAATGCACAGGTAAGAAAAATGTAAGTTTTGAACTTGATGGTGAATGGATGGAGAAAGAGGGGGAAAAATAGGGGAAAGAAAAGATGTTGCCTGAGGCTTACAGTTGGCAGTGTTGATTTTCTGCTCTAATAACAGCTTTAATGGAATTTGTAATAAAAATAGTTTATCAAAAAACCTGTGTCCTTGAATCTGTGCTTGCTAACCTTCATGTTCAAGTAATGATATGGGTGAAACATAACCAAAATAGTATTTCTAAAGGTGCAATTGAAGAGCAAATAAAATTAAATACTTTTTAAATACCTAAATTTTACTTTGTTAAGACTGCTTTGCTTCAAGACACTTCCTTTGAAAGTAAGAATCAAGTGAGATGACTTGGAAATGTACACATTTATCCAAAATATGAATTATTACAATTCTCTTTATTTCTTAAATATAGGCACAAGGTACTATAGGATTATAGGTGTTGAAATGATGTAGCAGAAGACATTGCTGAGAAAGAGCTATAAAGAAACCTTGATACAAGGTTTTAGAAGAAATGAATCACACAATATTAGGTACTATTGAGCTAAAATTCTGTAACTCATTTACATCATCACAACTCAAGTTTAACTGAAAATTTTCAGATTACAAGGTGTTTTTTTAAAAAAAAACTGGCATAAAATAGATTTTATCATGATCATTTAATTGTATTCCTCCTCAACAATACCTCTATTTATCCAGCTATGAAACTATTATCTTAATGTCATAAAATAGCAATTTGGTTGTATGGAAATGAATTGGATGCTACAATTGTAGATTCACACTTTAAGATCAAGAATAAATAAAGTATTAATACAAAAGTCCAGCAATCATCAAACTTTTCTGCAACTCAAGGATCAAATATGGAAATCTCTCTCACTTTCTCTGTTTGTGTGCAGACAAGTGGGAGAGTATAGCACTAAAAAGAAAATATATTAGTGAGACAACCTGGAAGGTTGTTTTGCTTCTAATTTCATTTCTCACATTCCAATACTTGACAGTTTTCCTGAATACACGAGTACACAGCATTCACCTCAAAGCTGTGGAATGTAAGCAATGGTATGCAAAAGACTACATTAGATATCTGTGGTTGAACAGTATGAGCAGCATGCTTGGAGTAAAACTGGACTTTAGTTGCCTGTGTGGTTTACAGGCCAAAATGTGCAAAAGCATTATAGATTATGTTATAGATGCAGCATGGTCCTTTGAGGAATTTCCTTATCTGTCTTGTAATTTATTTCTTCAGTAAGTAGGAACAAAAATAAATGAAGAAGAAAACATAATGCTAGATCTGTAAACACATTGAACATAATGAAGAAGGCCTGGAAATGCCTGCAGAATGATCCAGAGCGGCCCAATCTAGAAGAACTTTAGCTAGTGCTGTGGAAGAAGGGTCCATTCAGCAATAATTTTATTTCTTGGATTTGCTTTGGGAATATGGAGCTAGAAGAGAATTTGACCACTGTACCTGGTACAGACATTTGACAGTGGACATGGAATAATAAATCTCAGTTATAGGAAGGCAAGTTATGGTTTAGCAGAAGTGTTACAATAGCAAGAGCAATTCAACAATATGACCTACAACACAGAAAAATGAAGGAATCTTCTTTACTGAATGCATTAATCAAAGACTCAGAACTGTCTTTCTGGGATGCTTTAGTCCAAATTCCTGCATTAAGCAGGATTCTGAACTGGTTGGCCAAAATGGTCCTTCTCACTCTAATTACATATTTCAAACATATGTAATCATGGCCAGTATAAAAATTAAAATCTAGTTCACATTTTCTTAATGTGTCCTTCATAATCTTAAGACTTCAGGGCAAGTTTTCTGAGATATATATTCCTTTGCAATAAAAATATTCTGAATTGTAATACTGAAGAATCGTAATACTAACAAGATCACCTCTCTACATAGCCAAATAGAACAGCGGTCACTAACGGGTGGTCCGTGGACCACTGGTGGTCCACAAGAAAATTTTGGTGATCTGTGGAGAAATCTTTTTGCTGGTGCACCCTGGTAGAGGATCTGTGGCACAAGCGGGCCAAAGCAGCGATTGTGATGGCTGGAAGCTGTGGGAGCAAAGCACTACTTGCACTTGCGCAGCATCAGCATTCCGCTTTGGTATATTTCCCCAGCCATTGGCGCAAAGCAGCCCTTGTCTCCTGCCTCTTGGGACTTGGAGCTGTAAATGGCGATTGGTCCGGGGAACAGCTGGATTTTGCTCTTTCTTGCGGACACCAGATCACCCCCCTGCAAGCTCTCATCTCTCAAGTAGTGCTTGCTGAAGCAGTGCAGGAAACTTCGGCCGGGCTTCTCGAGAGATGAGAGCTTGCAGGGGGCTGGTCTGGCATCCACAATGGATAGCAAAATCTGGCTGCTCCCCTAATCAGACGCCATTTACAGCTCCAAGGCCCAAATGGCAGGAAACGAGGGATGCTATGCTCCACTGGCTGGGCAAATATACCGAGGCGGAATGCTGATGCCACACAAAATGAAACAGAGAAAAAGAGACAGAATAAAAGAGAGAGAATGAGAAAGAGAATGAGAGAGAGAGAGACATAGAGAGAATAAGAAAGAGAGAGAGAGAATGAGAGACAGAGAAAGAGAATAAGAGAGAGAATGAGAAAGAGAATGAGAGAGAGAGAGACATAGAGAGAATAAGAAAGAGAGAGAGAGAATGAGAGACAGAGAAAGAGAATAAGAGAGAATGAGAGAGAATAAGAGAGAGAGATAATGAGAGAGAGAGAGAGAGAGAGAGAGAGCGCACTGCCTTCTTGAAAGTTAAGTATCGACCCCCACCTCAATTTCACAAAGTTGGTGCAGCAGACAGTGGTCTTTCCCAGCCCGCCTTGTTTCTCTGGAGCACTCTGCCCCCCTCCTACTTTTGCCCACCTTCTCCTCCTGCCAGAGTCTCTGGGCTGCTTACTCAGCCAGAGGGAAAACTCAAAAGGCGCTCTGCTGCCTGGCTTGCCCACCTCCCCGGGGACATCGCCCAGTGGGCCGCTCTCTTTGCAGCTCTTGCTCGAAGCCTCCTGGCTCTGAAAGGAATGCACGGAGAATCAGAGAGAGAATCAGAGAGTGAGAGAAAGAAAATGAGAAAGAATCAGAATGAGAGAGAGAGAGTGGGGGAGAATGAGAGAATGAGAGAGGAAGAGTGGGAGAGGAAGAGAGAGAAAGAGAGGAGGGAGAGAGGGGGGAGAGAGAAAGAGAGAATGAGTGGGAGAGAATGAGTGGGAAAGAATGAGTGGGAGAGAGGGGGGAGGGAATGAGAGAGAAAGAGTGAGAGAGAGAGAATGAGTGGGAGAGAGAGGGGGAGAGAGAAAGAGAGAATGAGAGAGAGAGAGAGTGGGAGAGAGAGAGAGAATGAGTAGGAGAGAAGGGGGAGAGAAAGAGAGAATGAGAGAAAAAAGAGTGGGGGAGAGAGAGAAAGAGAGAGGGGGAGAGAGGGAAAGAGAGAATGAGAGAGAAAGAGTGGGAAAGAGAGGGGAGAGGGGAGAAAGAGAGAGAGAGGAGGGACAGTGCCTGAAGGACCCCATCCCGTCACTGGGAGTCCAGGCGCTTCAGCAAGTGGTGTGCTGGATTCATATTAGTGGTCAGCAGGATTTAAAATTATGAACTTGGTGGTCCCTGAGGTCCAAAAGGTTCGGGACCCCGGAAATAGAATGCATAAAATAGAAATAGAGTGAATAGATTGGCTCATCTCACATATGTATATTGATTATATAATCAATATATAAAATTGGCATTAGTCGCATTTTAAAAAAAAATTGTTGAGCATGATTGAATAAATCCTGTATCTCTTACCATTTTTCATTTGAGCCTTGTTAATATATCTCCCATTAAAGTGTGCTAAACCTCATCTAATGAATTTTTTACAGAAAGACTATCTATCAAGGAATCTTAGAAGAAAAATCTTTTCTTATTGATCCACAAGCAGATCCATTTTCACTTACTTCACAACTTCCCTCTCAGTTAGAGATAATGGAAATAAAAAGGCCTGATGAGAATGAAAAAAGAAAGAGAATCTCATCCCATTATCAATTCCCCTGGATATCAAAAAATATTATAGTATGTCATAATTTAAGAAAAGAAAAGGGGTTATTATGGCAGGATAAAGTAAACCATGAAAAACCTCTGCACAAGCTGCCTTGGAAATAAGATCTTCAGAACAAGGTTTGATGAGATTAACAAAACCAGTTGGGGAAGATAAAGAAGAATGAATATAATGAATGTGCAAGAATAAAGCATAAGTAAGAAAAAGAAACTAAGAGGTGTATAGGTTGGTCAGAAAAAAAGCACAAGAGCATACAATAACTAATGATATGATTTGAAGTCCAGTACATTTTATTTTTTATTTATTTATTTATTTGATTTTTATACCACCCTTCTCCCGAAGGACTCAGGGCGGTGTACAGGCAAGATAAAACCAACAATACAATATACAGGTTAAAATACCATTTAAAAAACTTATTTAAATTAGCCTGAAATTAAAATTACCGTAAACTAAAAACCCCGTTTAAAAATTAATAAAATTTCACATTAAAAAATCCAATTTAAGCCAGCCCCGCGCGGATAAAGAGATGTGTCTTCAGTTCGCGACGGAATGTCCGAAGGTCAGGTATTTGACGTAAACCCGGGGGAAGCTCGTTCCAGAGTGTGGGAGCCCCCACAGAGAAGGCTGGGGGCCGCCAGCCGGCATTGTTTGGCAGATGGCACCCTGAGAAGTCCCTCTCTATGGGAGCGTACGGGTCGGTGGGAGGCGTGTGGTAACATTTGTTTGTCATCATACTGAAGAAGGTTCTACAACAGAGTCTATAAAAATTGGGATAATTAAATATGAATCATGTAGAAGAAGGGAACTCGGTAACCGATCAGAGGCATACCACATTAGAAACCAGGTGACTGGGAAAATGATGAAACAGTCCACAACTGGAGAGAGAAAAGCACAGAGAAAAGTAGCAAACAGAAAATTTATGGTAAAAGTTAATAGAGAGCATTGTAAGAACTAACTCGATTGAAGTGGGATTCCTGCCTCTGCAAGGTAACAAGACAAGTGCTGGGATTATCTCACCACAAACTGAAATGCACCATCTTAATTGGCGATGAAGATAACATGAAAATGTATATTTCAGAAGTGGAACAGAAATGTCTGCCCTGTGGTTGCTTTGGCAGGGAGTAATAGAGGGCAATGTCATTTGTCATTTGCCTTTTAGGAACAGCTGGTTGAAATATAAAAATGAAGAAGCAACTGCACAATTAGACTTGCAAGATTCTGTTATAACCAAGCTTAGTAAAAGTAGTTTTAAGCCTTTTTGTGGTTTCCTTGTGGTACAGATAGCGATCTTAAAACTTCAATGAATTAGAGAAGTGTCTGGTCTGAGCTGAGTACAAATGTTATCTGTCATTTGTGCTATTAAGATTGGGATAAATAAATGCAAATTTATTATTTTGATAATGGACCTCTCCTATTTCTGTTAAGGTCATTTTCCTTTCTCTCTATACTGCTTGCTATTCTGGTGACAGGGCTGCCAAGCAATATATAGTAGATAAGTTGTGAGTCAGAAACATCTGATGTCACTTCTTTAAAACTTTACACAATTTCAAACATTCTGTGTCTGTAGGATGGAATCTTTTACGTGAACTGAAACTTCAAAAAAGAATTGTCTCAGCCACACACATGTAAAGCTTTTAGATATATGTAGGCTTTTTCATCTATGCTGGAAAAGATATTTCAGATACTTCAGGCATGAATATAGCAGAGCCACCATATGTATATCCCATATGCTCTACCATATAAGGTCTTCATCAGTCACCTTCCCAAGTCCTTCTACCTAGTTAGTTCGAATGGGTGGATATTGGTAACCTATTGACACTCCCAATAATCAAATGTCCTGTCTGAGATTATCTCATATTATTCTGGCTATATTTCAGAGTCAGTTAAACACATTTTTATTTGCCTAAGCCTTCAAAGTTGTGTTTCAGTATTTATTTACATTTTAGAATGTACTCTTTACCCTCCATATAGAGTTTGGATTTTAATTCATTTAACACTACTTTCTATATTGTTTTTAGATGTTTTATGAGTTCTTTCCATAAACTTGTAGATTTTAAATTTCCGTCATCATCTAGAGAAGTTGATTAATTGGATAGGACACATGCTATTTTCAAATTAAACTTCTCCACATACTTATATTTGTTCTGTTTTGGTCTAACTGTTCAATTAAATAGACTGATGTAAATGAATCTCCTTGACATGACAGTACTATACATTTCTCCTGATTCTTGTTTATAACATTATTAGATTACTTGAAGGTTAATCTAATTTTTTAATTTGTGAACCTTCTATTGATATAAAAGGTAAAGATAAAGGTTTCCCCTGACTAGTTGTGTCCGACTCAAACAAAAATATTTAACTCAATACAGATTTTTGCTAACTGTTTTAGCCACAATTGTAGCCATCCTCAGTTTCATCAAAATGACAAAAAATGTCATGAAGTAAAATGGTCTAAAACTTGGCAACTCCAAATCTCAACCAGCAAATGCTCAGTCTTACATATTGGGAAAAAGAACCCTAACACTAAGTACAAGCTTGATGGACATTACCTTACAGACGACCCCCACCCTGTTAAAGACCTTGGAGTTTTCATATCAAATGACCTAAGTGCCAAAGCCCACTGCAACTACATAACAAAAAAAGCTCTAAGAGTTGTAAATTTAATTTTGCGTAGCTTCTTTTCCAAAAACTCTACACTACTAACCAGAGCATATAAAACATTTGCTAGACTTATTCTTGAATACAGCTCACCTGTCTGGAACCCATACCACATCTCAGACATTAATACAATTGAACGCGTCCAGAAATATTTTACAAGAAGAGTTCTCCGCTCCTCTGAAAACAACAAAATACCTTATACCACCAGACTTGAAATCCTGGGATTAGAAAATTTAGAACTTCGCCGACTCTGACAAGACCTGTGTTAAACACACAAAATCATCTATTGCAATGTCCTTCCTGTTAAAGACTACTTCAGCTTCAATCATAATAATACAAGCGCAAACAATAGATTCAAACTTAATGTTAACCGCTTCAATCTTGATTGCAGAAAATATGACTTCTGTAACAGAGTTGTTAACGCTTGGAACTCACTACCTGACTCTGAGGTTTCTTCTCAAAATCCCAAAAGGTTTACCCAAAACTGTCTACTATTGGCCTCATCCCATTCCTAAGCGGACTATAAGGGGTGTGCATAAGAGCCCAAAAGTGCCTACTGTTCCTGTCCTATTGTTCCCTTTCATTATGTCAAATTAATACTTTTGCTTATATATATACATATTTAGCCTATATTTTATATTTTATACCTATTTTAGCCTATATATATGTTTATATGATATGTTGTTGTTTTTATGTCAATGTTTGCGTATACTGTTGTGACAAAATAAATAAATTTTAAAAAAGAGTGTAATATAAGCTCTGCATCTTGCACACATTTGTGCGGTATCATAACATAAATACAAAAGGGTAAATCCTGCTCTACAACATGCTTGCTTTGTTATTTGTCCCTTTGATGACAATAATGTGTACCATGGTACTACCAAATAATTATCATTTAAATACTATGACATTTATAATATCACCCCTTTGAGTCTTGATGGGACACTGTCATTTCAGACTGTGCCAAAAACAAGTTTGCTATTGAATAGTAATGAAATTCAGCCAAATGCTTTTAACATTCTCTATCCATAGATTTGTAATAATGTACAAATAGGTCACAATTGAACTTCAAATAATGTGATAGTCAGCAGTGCAAATTATAAAGTGATACTATCGTCCGGTCTCCAACCTTCGCTTTACGGCGAAGGTTGTAGAGAGTATGGTGGCATATCAGTTTCCCTTACACCTGGATGAAACTGTCTATCTAGACCCGTTCCAGTCCGGTTTCCGGCCCGGTTACAGCACTGAGACGGCTTTGGTCGCGTTGGTGGATGATCTCTGGAGGACCAGGGATAGGGGTTGTTCCTCTGCCCTGGTCCTATTAGACCTCTCAGCGGCTTTTGATACCATCGACCATGGTATCCTGCTGCGCCGGTTGGAGGGATTGGGAGTGGGAGGCACCGTTTATCGGTGGTTCTCCTCCTATCTCTCCGATCGGCCGCAGACGGTGTTGACGGGGGCAGAGGTCGGCCCGAGGCACCTCACTTGTGGGGTGCCGCGGGGTCGATTCTCTCGCCTCTTGTTCAACATCTATATGAAGCCGCTGGGTGAGATCATCAGTGGCTTCGTGTGAGGTACCAGCTGTCGCTGATGACACCCAGCTGTACTTTTCCACACCGGGCCACCCCAATGAAGCTATCGAAGTGCTGTCCCGGTGTCTGGAAGCCGTACGGGTCTGGATGGGGAGAAACAGGCTCAGGCTCAATCCCTCCAAGACAGAGTGGCTGTGGATGCCGGCATCCCGGTACAGTCAGCTGCAGCCGCGGCTGACTGTTGGGGGCGAGTCATTGGCCCCAATGGAGAGGGTGCGCAACTTGGGCGTCCTCCTGGATGAACGGCTGTCCTTTGAAGATCATTTGGCGGCCGTCTCCAGGAGAGCTTTTTACCAGGTTCGCCTGGTGCGCCAGTTGCGCCCCTTTCTAGACCGGGATGCCCTATGCACGGTCACTCACGCCCTCGTGACGTCTCGCCTAGATTACTGCAATGCTCTCTACATGGGGCTCCCCTTGAAGGGCATCCGGAGACTGCAGTTAGTCCAGAATGCGGCTGCGCGGGTGATAGAAGGAGCCCCTCGTGGCTCCCGGGTGACACCTATCCTGCGCAGACTGCACTGGCTACCTGTGGCCTTCCGGGTGCGCTTCAAGGTGTTGGTGATCACCTTTAAAGCGCTCCATGGCATAGGGCCGGGCTATTTACGGGACCGCCTTCTGCTACCGAATACCTCTCACCGACCCGTGCGCTCTCACAGAGAGGGACTCCTCAGGGTGCCGTCAGCTAGGCAGTGTCGTCTGGCGACACCCAGGGGAAGGGCCTTCTCTGCGGGGGCTCCCGCCCTCTGGAACGAGCTCCCCCCAGGACTTCGCCAACTCTCGGACCTTAGAACCTTCCGTCGTGAACTTAAAACACACTTATTCAGGTGCGCAGGACTGGATTAGATTTTTTAGCTTTTAAATTTTAAATTTTAAACTTTATACTGATTTTAATTGGTTTTATTATTTTTAGTTCAATTGGCCGGTTAAATATTTCATTTTAAAATTATTTTAAATTCATTGTCTATCTATGTATTTTAATATGGCTGTACACCGCCCTGAGTCCTTCGGGAGAAGGGCGGTCTAGAAATTTGATTAATAAATAAAATAAAATAAAAAATACCAGGTAGTGTGTAATGGACCCAACACTGAATTAATGTGAGGCCAGCCTGATGCTAATCTGTGTGTAAAATTAGTTATTTGAAAATGAAAAGGTATCCAATAAAACTGATACATTATACAGATTAAAAATACAGAGAAGACATAGAAAATACTTCAATGGGCAGAACTGTAGAAACTTCTATATTTAATATCTGCACAAGGCTTTCAAATTTGTTTTGAAATAAATTTCAGTTTTGGCTTTTAAGGTAGCCTGATCTGTTTCACAGAAGAATTTAAATCTGTTTGATTTTTGCAGAGGTGGGGTGAAAGAATCTATTCCTGCCAAAATAGATTTGAACCATTTACTGAATAATAGACAGAAAGTTGGACTTGGACCACAGAAGGTGAATTGATTTCCCTTCTCAGTCAAAAAAACCCTCATTTGGTACCATGTAAATTGATTGCTTATTTGTACCCTATGATTATCATTAAGTGTTGTACCTTATGATTCTTGATGAATGTATCTTTTCTTTTATGTACACTGAGAGCGTATGCACCAAGACAAATTCCTTGTGTGTCCAATCACACTTGGCCAATAAAGAATTCTAATCTTCTAATCTAATGTAACAGCTCTCAGAGAATTGCTAATGAAAGAAACAATATCTATCTATCTATCTATCTATCTATCTATCTATCTATCTATCTATCTATCTATCTATCTATCGTGTCCTGAACTTTATGGATCGGAAAGAAATGATAAACACATCTAAAACATCACAAATGCTTTCCTAGCCAAAATACTGCAAAGAGAAAAGTGTACTACAAGTTTCTAATGCCATTATTTACTCTCTGTCTGCCCTGGATCCAACTAAACTGATCAGCAAAGTCTAAATAGAGATGCCTCTCCCATTTTTTTAAGCCCTTGTAGTGATTTCTATAGAATTTCCCTGTCCTATTAATTTCTTCAGTTGTAAAGATAATTGTACTCATACTGAAGCTAAAAGTAATGGTTTCCCTGTCCAGTCGTATCCATTTCTATGCAGTGGTGCTCATCTCTGTTTCTGGGCCAAGGGAACCAGCATTGTCCAAAGACATTTTCTATGTGCATGTGGCTAGCATGGCTATATGCCAAAGGCACATAGAACACTGTTACCTTTCCACTGAAGGGTACCTATTAATCTACTCGCATTTGCATGCTTTCAAACTGCTAGGTGGGCAAGAGCTGGGACAAGGGAGCAGAGGTCACCCCACTGCAAGAATTTAGGTCTTGAACCTGGGCTGCCAGCTTTCCAGCTGACAAGCTCAGCATCTTTAACCACTGAGCCATTGTTGTTCCTTGCTCATAATGAAGGGAATTCTTCAATTCTTATTCTTAATATCTGTAGACATGTTTATTTTCTGTAGAGATAGGAAACAGCATGGAAACAAAGATTCTTTCATTGTCACAATCAATATGTCCTAAGTCTTCAGGCAGCAGTAGAGGTCTTACGATCAGTTTTACTACAATGTTAAAACTGTAGTAAAATTTTACAAGTAAAATTCCAGGATTTTTCCAGTCTGATCATCTCAGATGGCTTATCATAAAGCAGGACTGTTCAGGCTTACAAAGATGGAACATACATTTAATCATATGTCCCAGTTCTTTTCCTCTTTGCCTGAGCAAACCAGTGAGCTGTGCAGGCAAAGAGGAAATGGGTTTTGAAAGAATATTAAAGCTCACACTTCCTTTGTTTGGTCTATACAAGCCCACTGACTGTCTTGTCCAAAAACAAACAAACAAGCCTGGCTTGACCTCCCTAAACTATCCTGCAACCTCAATTTGTGTGTGTGGTGAGGGGAGATAAGTAAACAGATGCATCACCACTGCTAACATAAAATTTACAAAAGTCTGACTGGCTATTGAACAGAGTAGGAAAGAACTGCTGGGCAGTGATATATTCAGGCTAATACTCTAGAACAGGGGTGTCAAACTCAAGGCCCGGGGCCTAGATCTGGCCCATGGGGTGCTTAAATCTGGTCCATGGGGCTACCCTGGAAACAGCGAAGGATCAGCCCGCAGTGCCTCTGCCATTAAAAACGGAGCTCAGGAGGGATGCCCTTCTGAGTTCCATTTTTGCCCTGCAGAGAGTGTCAGAAGGCCACTGCAGCTGAAAACGGAGCTCGGGAGCCCATTTTTGCAGCAGAATGCTCGGAACACTACAGGTGCCCCTAACACGAGTGACATTGAGCTGGTCATGCCCACCCTGGCCACACCCACCCAAGCATCCCATGATCAAAAACAAACCTGATGCAGCCCTCAATGAAATCAAGATTGACATCCCTGCTCTAGAACACTAATTTGAGGTGTTGTTTTTTTAAAAAAAAAAAAACTGAAAATCAGGTAAATCTGATGATAGGTTGTTTGTTTTTACTAAGGCAGCACACTTGACTTTTGTTATAATAATTTTTAGTAAAATGTTCATTCCTCAAGAACAGTTTCTAGCTTGGTAGTTAAAGTCACAACATACAGCCTGCCCTGCCCATCTTCTAGCACTCAATATCAGTATCAATGCAGGCCTGCAGAAGTTTGCATGAAACTGTTCTTTATTTTTTCCATCTTTTGTTTCATTCTGCAGATGCACTCAGCCAACAGCTATTGAGCCCAATTGACAGTTGCTTCAACACACCTTAGTCAAGAATTTCAATTCTTGGAAAAAGTCCAACTCTTGCATTGTCAACTTTCCTTCATTCACAGACATCTTGTTTTTCTTTGTCTATGTTTTCCTTTCACTTGGCAAACATTTTTTATATTCCAGATCTGGAGTTTCGCACACCCGTTTCCATTCCACTTTCATTGACCCTTATCTTCTTGGTTAATTTCCAGAAGTCTCATCCACCAATATATTTGCATTTTAACAATAATCCATCTTTGATCCTGTGGCTTCATTTGCTCATGGTTGTGCCAGGCATCCATTACGTAATTTATCCATCTGGATGGTTTTTTCCAACTAGTACACTAAAATAGCATTGCAGTAATCTAGGAAGACTATAGCCGTGTGTACCATTTGTCTGTATTTTTAGTTCAGTCCATATATAGGACACATCTTATTTTAGCCAAGTCTTACTATTGCACTTGAACATCTGTTAAACACAAACAGGTGGCCTTCAAAGGACAGGAAAAGTCATTGCAGAGGTTCAGGACCCTCTCTTAAATGTCAGCATCCTTGTAAACTGCAGCTGAAGATTACATCACATCTATTGTGTAAACAGAGTCCTGGATAAAGGCAAGTCTCCAGCAAATTTGGCAGCTTGCTGTACCTTTCATTTTGTTTAATAGATCTCACTGCCTGGTGATATGCATTTTTTTTCAGCATCCCTCACAGTCCAATAAATGTCATATTGTTGATTGGGCTTCTCTGGCTTTGACGGGTGCCAAATAACAAGCCATTCAGTGGCCTGAAAGTAAAATAGTAGATACTAAAAATCAGTTCCTTATAGAAAACAATATCTTCCTAAAGACAGGAAAGAAAGATAACAAAGAGTTAACCATATCCTTATATAATATTGTTGCCAATACAACTTGGTTTGTTTCCAGAGCAATGCAGACGTTTTGGATTGCCAGCCTGACAAACTGAAAATGCTGAGTAAAGCAATAGTAAATGGAACAGATTGTGGCTGGATTGCCTTTGTATATAATCTGAATGTTTATCTAGAGCTGAAATATTGAACCAATAGCTCGTATTAAAATAAGATGGTGGTCCATTCAACATACTAGTACAATCCAAAAGCATTTTGCTACATCTGCAGGCAGCGTCCTGTTTAATTAGTCTGTGTACTGTACAAAATGTTTGGTTTTTAAGGTCTTATGTTTTTTTTATCCCTCAGCATTTTTGACTGAGCCTTAAAAGTATGCATCAGATGTGGCAAAAGTCCAAATTCCAAGGCAGATGAGGGTAATTTGGAACAGCTTTTCATTTACCAGATGGGGCTGAACTTCCTTCATTCTGGACCTGGGCCATTATGAAGCTCCAGTCCCAGTCTGTTTCTCCAAACCTCTGGCATGCTGCAAATGACAGCATTACAGCAGCTATGCCAAGAAAGACAAAGGGCTTTTGCTGTTTATATAAAACGCTTGGAAGGGAAGGAATATTAGACTTAGTAATTGACAGGTCTAGCCTCAAATCAAAATAAGTCTTGGGGAAAGGCCATGTTCAGCTATTTAGTTGCCCCAATCATAATGTTTTAGATGATCTCTCTCTCTCTCTCTCTCTTCCTCTCTGTGTCTCCTCTCTCTCTCCCTCTCTGTTTTCCTTCTTATTTTTCTTTTTTTATTTGAATTATGTCAGTCATTAAATCTCTCACTCACTCTCTTGCTTTTTTTTGAGAGAGAGCACAGTATCAATGCACACATGTGTATCATCTTTTTTTTGTTGTTGGCTTCAATTTTAAATATATAAATTGCATACTTTAGAACAACACTATGCCTTTTCTGAATCATTCACCCAAGCTGACAAGACTGTTTGGTGTAATTGTTATTCTAGACAATTGTCCTACTCATGATCTCGCAATGCTGCTCAGGTTTATGCCTCCGTAATGTTTTGTCATGTGCTTTCTCTTGGACACTTCCCAGATACTCAATCAAAACTTTCATACTGCTCCAGAGAATCCAATCAAGTAAATAGCCTGAGAAACTGCTGTAGATGAGAACAGAGTGAAGGGAAGTTGCAGCAAGGACAGAATCAAACATACAGTCTCTGCATTCCTACCCTTGATATAATTAAATATTGTCCTCCAATCCTATTAAAGGATAATTTAGAGGAAACATAATCCCAACCATAGCCAGATACTTGTGAGTGACATTACCTAATAATATTTAAGTAAAATATTTGAATTAAGTAAGACGGTAAATGGGTTAGTGTTAGTGGGAAAACAGCCACCTACCTCCTAAAAGCTGAAGTAGTTTAGATTATCACATGGATGTTATTGTCAAAATCCTCTGATTCTTCCCTTATTTTCATTTTCCTAGAAAAATTAATTTAACTTAAACACTCAGAAAATGCTTTATATCTGTGAACTTTCTGCTTAGTCTAAAGACTGTTTTCAAACATGATATGTTTGTCTACATTTTTATGAAGCTTGCTGAAAACCACAACTCCTGTGCACAATATTAGCTTTGAGGCCAATTCCTGTGATAGTCATAACTTGAATATAGCAGTCAGGAACTTCAATACAGCAGTTTTTAAGGATCTTGAGCCAAACCCTTTAGCCACTTTTCAATCTTATTTTATATCAAATTACTCTGGTTCCCAGATATCCAACAACAGTTAGGTTTCTATCTGTATCTTCATTATCTCCACAAGTGCATCAGGGTGAAATCTACTTACTTCCTTACCATCATATGTGCGTGCAGACCTTCTGTACATGCGCAAAACCTGTGCATGCACAGAAGGTAAAAAACACATTACTTCCTGGTTAAAACCAGGAAGTAATGACACCTGGGCGGGTGGTAATGACACCACTGGCCATGATCGCTACCAGATCGCGCGATCCGGTCTGAACTGGGAGCATTTTACCCCTGAAATGGATATTGTTCCAAAGGACCCTCTGTTGTATATTTCTGGACAATGTTGTTCTTAGTTGTGGCTAAACCCAGCTTGGGGTGTTTGGGGAACAACTTCTAAAGCATCCAAGCAAGCTTGCAAAAAAGATTAGGTGGTTTTAACCATTTAAAAGATAAGCTCGGTACATGCTTCTGTATACAGTATTCTGAAACATCTCTTTCAAAGGATTTGTACAATCTCATCTCTGTCTAATGCTCTTTGAACTATATATGAAGTTTTGCTTGGTTATTCTTTCTCTTAAACATGCTCCATTTCTTGTTTTCTTTGCACTTCCCCCCACCCACCCCCGTGATCTATCATTTTTTCCCAGTCACTAGACTTCCTTGGTCACCCAGCTACCAACCTGCCTATTTTAATATTTTTCTGCTTGAAATTAACTTTATTAAAATTAGCATACTTGTCCAAGTGCCAAGGGGTAGATATACACACCAAGTTTCTGTAATGTAAATGATTGCATCTTCTTTGTGTGTTTCAATAAACTTATACACTTGTTGAACTTGGACGATTGCCCAAGCAAATTATTCCCTAAGGAAAAGTTTGAAAGCACTATTGCACTGGCTAGTGTAACATGTAAAGATATGCTGTGTGTGAACCACAGTTTGATGAAAAAATATAGTTTAGTTCTGAATGCTTAAGACACTATTCCTAAATGCTTTTCTAAAAACAATTCCATTTAACAATAAAGTTTACTTCTGACTAGACATACGTAGGCATGGCATTACAAGTTTGTCTGGAGTTAGTGTAAAAAAAATAAGTAACCAAGACATTTTATATATATAGTTAATATCTTAATGTTGTCCTGAATTAAATAATTATGTTACCATCATGGCTGCTTATTTTCACTTACTAGTTGATTATTTCCAACTAGTAGCAAAAACCCAGAGAAATAATTTATATTTGGCTCACTGGCAATTTAACCAGTAACGTCTGAGTTATAGATATAACTATAGTTATTTAGTTATTTAGATAATTTTCTTATTATTTAGATACAGTTATTTGATTATTTAGATAGTTATCATTTCCACCATTCTGCCAGAACTGATGAAGCTTTTTGGTTAAGAAACGAAACATCTTCAAGGAAAAACAAAGAAAGTCCAGTTTCCTTTTGAAAAGACAGCTTTGAGATAACCAAGATGATTAAGAATCAATGGCCCAATTATGTAACTGAGCTTTGGGCATTCCACAACATGACCTCATTTATGGCCATTTCTAGCATCCCAGTCACATGATTGCATTTTGTCACAGTTTTGTTGAAAATTATGGACATGATTTTTTCAAACCATAGCCTTTGTTTAATGTCCACAGCATTCACTTTAAGACTGCCCAAAAAATCCCACATTATAAAATCAAGTTGGTTACATGACTGGCCTATTATGGACTCTTATACCATATGACTCTAATGGGCAGCCTCCATAACAGCCTCCATGTCAAGAATGACATGTACTTGAATATGTGATCATCAGAGCTGTAAAATATTCAGATCCGAAGCAAGCAAAGGTGCTTCCAGATCTGGGGTAAGCATCCTTTCTGTTCAGTCTATAGCTCCTTAAAAGAATTACACTTCTTCGTGGGTTAAGAAAAACATTTATTTGAATTCAGGAAGCATTTTGAAGATGGATACAGAGTACAGTCTCTGTCCTATTAATAGTCCCTTCATGTAGCCCCCTACTCCTTTTTCCTGTGAGGCTCCCCTGTACCCCCAGGAAAAGGCACATGCTCCTTAAGGAGCTTCAGGAAGGTACACTGAGGATGGCTGAGCCAGATTCAAAGTATCTTGGTTTGCTTTGGATATGAAGGCGGCACTACTCTGATGTTCATGAAAGTTTACTCATTGTAAAAGAAGAATAAGGAGTTGTTCTATTTTTCTATTAAAAATATGAGCTGTGATGGCAGGACTATAATATTCTAAGATAAGGTTACATTCATGTTGCTTCTGGGGACAATGAAAAGTGCTTTTACTGCAGATGATTGTTTTTATAAGCTCTTCCTCCTGAAAGAAGACAGAGCGAAGCACCGTGATAAAAGCAAACCTGATAAAAAAGCAACCAACAAAACAGTGAGAATGGAATGGAATGCCCTGAACTCTTTAGGCCTTTATAGATTTGTGACAGCTTTCTGAATTAGGGCTTGTAATCAAATAGTCAACAAAACAGTGTGGTACCACCTGACTTAACAATTGCACATCCATATTCTGCATCATTGGTAGATGTTCAGGAGCTTCATCTTGTCATAATCCAGTCATGATGTTTTTAGGGCAGGGATCATTTAAATCTGAGAGGATTCACAATGTGCCACAAACATGCCCAAGGTGTGTTTAATGAGAACTTCCTCATTACTTCATTTCACAGTGTGTTCATACCACCAACAAAGTTTATTTTGAATGTAATTGGCTGCTGAAAAGATAGGCTTTTAGACAATATTTATCCCAGGATTTTTTTATTGTAGATCCAAGAGAGATCAGGCCACAACTTTATATCTAACCAGAATTGCATTAAATTTGTTGAACAAAATTCAAGTCACCAGCTCTGTCTAACCAGCACCTAAAGCTCATTTTATTGAATTCCAATATCTCCAGGACATCTATATATGCATGCATCATTCAAAAAGCCATATTTTTCTAATTTTCTTTCTTTTTTTAAAAAAATAATTTTTATTAAATATTTTTCAAAAAACAAAAAAGAATCTTTAAACAATAGGTTCTTTCCAACAATTTCACAACGGTTAAACATTTCTTACTTGTCCATTTTTCTCCCTTATTTCAATGTATCCTTTATACATACAAGTCTAATATTAATTTATTTACATATATACATATAAATAACAGTGCACCCAATTTCATTTCTACAAACCACATTTTTTCTGTTTCCTCTTATTTGTTGTTACATTTCTATTCCTATTATATTTATTATATTTTCTTAGTGCAGCCACGTGATAAAACAAAAGCAGGCCTCACACCTCAGCTTCTTTCATTTGAGCTATCAAATTTGCAAAGATTAATAGAAAGCATTATAAGAAACAGAAACAATAACAGGTAGGAATCATCTGCTCTGTACCCAATAACATGGAAGCTTTGGTTGAAAAAAAAGTAAGGAAGCCTGAGTTCACTGGAGTTGGAACATGACAAAAAGGCTAAAGTGCAGTGAAAGGTCAAGACACTTATCATGAAATAGATGGTTAAATCCATCTGCCAAGTAGGTAGAAAGAACCTTTTTCTTTTTCAAAGAATTTTTTAAAAGATAGTCAGCTCCATGACTCCCATTGGCTCCAACCAATATCAGTTCTCTGTACTTTGGTTTGGACCTTTCAGCTCAATAATACTGCATTGTTCTGGGCAACTTTTCAGCTTCAGGTCCTCCAGATCAGCAGAACAAATTCTGCAACTTTTTGTATCTAACACATAGCAATGTTTTGTGGAAGTCTGTGCCATTCTGAACTCTCATTTCTGTCCCATTTGTCTCTTGATGACATTTTCCAGTCTCCAAATTCTTATCAATTCTTATCTTGCTTCCAGAGTTATAACATTCCAACAAAGCTTGTATTATAGCCAATGCAAGTGAGTCAAGAAATACAACCAAAATAGCAATAACTTTTAACACAAATTATTTCTCTCCTAAGATGTTTATTCCATAAAATAAAAATGAACATTTAGAGTATAACTAATTCCTTTCTAAGGTAATTGTAACCATACCAAAATATCTAATAAGAATTAGACAATTCTTATAAATCACTGTTTCATACCAGAACGATGCAGAGTAAAACATTAAAAATGGGTGAATAAAGAGTTCAAACACAAATACCTTTTAGTCAAAGCAAGTTAAATACATCTCAGGCAAAGTCATCTAAAATCACACTCAAATGTAGATTCAATCTGAACAATAATGGAAGCTAAGTTATCTCATTTATAAAAGGCATGCCAATCAAAGTAGACATAAACATTGAACATGGCATTGATGCCAAATGTAATAACCTGACATTTAGAGACTCCCATGGGTTGCATGTATTCCTTAAAGGCAATACTACCTCATCTAAAACAGATTACTTTCTTAATTCCTAAGCATTAAACACATTAATTCACAATATTTCTTTTTGTAACAGCTAGTTTTGAAACAGTTCAGGAGACTGTAAATGAACAAACTGTTGCAAACTACTTCATCATCGGTGAAAAGACTTACCTTATTTATCTTTCATAAGGCCAGAGGTGGTATTCAGCAGGTTCTGACCAGTTCTGGAGACTCGGTAGCGGAAATTTTGATGAGTTCAGAGAACCAGTAAATACCACCTCTGACTGGCCCCACCCCCATCTATTCTCTGCCTCCCGAGCCCCAGCTTATTGGGAGAAAATGTGGATTTTGCACATTTCCCCTCCCCTGGAGTGGGGAAGGAATGGAGATTTTACAGTATCCTTCCCCTGCCATGCCCACCAAGCAACGCCCATAGAACCAGTAGTAAAAAAAAAATTTAATCCCACCACTGCATAAGGCCCTAAAAGCCCAGCTATGTTACCAGGTCAGGGGGGTGTTAAGCAATATAGCCATTTCCTGACTGTATTGCTACAAGTATCTTTCTCCCATGTATATGTAATCTGGATGTTTTTAATGTTTTTACTGTTTTTATTGTTTTAAAATGTTTTTAAATATTTTTAATTTTAATTATTTTCTGAATTCTAAACCACCTAGAGTCATTGACTGAGATGGGCGGCTATAGAAATTGAATATATACATTCCCATCTGATCATATGAAATAAAATAAAATTGGAAAAAATCTATGTTTTAAAGTACATAGGGATATATTGGTTCTATATGGGAATATATCAGCTTCTGGAATAACAGAGTTTTATTTGCCTTCAAATTCTAGAGAACCAACAGAAGGCAAAAACTGGTTATAGAAAAAAACAGTAATATCTTAATAAATCCAGCCCACATCAGATTTCACAGGCTGATTTAGCTATAAAAAGCAATTAATTGCAGGTGCCAGTTAGAATTTACCTAAGGTACATCTATTAAATACATGCTAATATCTAGCCATTTCCAAGCAGAAAACATTAATTGCTCATAGAGATAGTGTCTTGCTCAAAGCACACAAAGGTTTTTTTTTAATCCGATATCCTACTCCTTGTAGGCTATTTCATGGCTGAGGTCCAGTCTTGTGGGTTTACCGATATCATCAGTGTCACCATCACTGCTATACCATCTCCTCTTTCAACTTTAATGGCAATTAGACAATTAGAAAAAGTCAGATTCTGATCTTCTGACATGGTCCTAAATTTTCCGGGATTACTGTTTTAATATGAAGTATACAAAGAGTAATAAAAGAGTCAATAAGATAAGAAAAACCAAAACAGGCTCATATTTTTAGGGCAGAGAAGTATCAAATGAAATGGTTTTGTTATTATTGTGGCTGTAGTTGCTGTTTTGTTAGAGGATGAATTGGCTCCTTTCTTCCTTCTTGTAACTGGATTCAATGAGTTCATCAGCATTATATCAAGGCTGCAGGGCACACTGGTAAAAATATTACTATTTTAGCAGTCATATATTAAAAATAAATCTATTAACACGATCTTATCTGTTCCTGCTCTGTTTTAGCTACAGAACATGAAACAAATTTTCAGAAAGGTCATTAGACATCCAAATCTTTGTTCTTTTTCTAAGCAACTTAATATTTAAGGAATAACAGACCTTTGTCTGCACTGGGAACTTGATTATATTTTAATTATCCTCTAGTGAAGTTAGTAATAGTTATTATATAAAAGCTGTTAAGACAGGTGACAAAAATTGTAGGAGCAAGGTCAAACATGAATGTTATCTGGCTGCCTTCACAAATTGTTTTAATTTGGTAGGGTTGCCTCCAATGTGGAGAACCAATAACTTCTAACAATGATAAGTAAAATTTATTTTCCAAGATAATCTCTAAACATGATTGTATGCATTTTATCTTGCCCATTTGATGTGAGGACAGTAGAAAGACAAGAGCAGGAAAACTGATAGGGAATTATTGTATGCCTTTTTTATTTTATGAATACTATTGAGGAAAAGGCATTTTAAATTATGCTGGTCTTGAATTTCAATGAACAGCACCAGTGCTATGATACTTTAAAGTTGCAATTGGGTTCCAAGAGAAGCTGGCAAGTGAGTATGTATTATTTTATTTTTATTTATTTATTTATTGTCCTCTCTCCATAGCATCTCTGATTAGTTTGTTAGTAGTTATTTGTTGTTTAGGTTGTGTTGTATTTATTTGTTGTCTAGGTTGAGTTGTAGGTTGTGTATTAGGTTGTGAATTGTGTAATACAGTCCAGAAATCACACAATCAAAGCCTGAGCCATTTTTTAGTTTTGACAATGCATGTGAAATGCATTTTTTCACTCTTACAGGTATTGAACCAAACATAGCCAGTGTATCTCTTATTGTGAACTTTATCATTATTCTCAGCAATTCCCATTTATTCTACATCCAAATTCTACTTTTGCTTCTACTAATCAAGGAAGATGTACAAGCTTTTTACTTCTTTACTTATACAATTTATAGAATAGAATATATACTATTTATTATTATTTATTATTTATTTACTTATTTTCCACATTTTCCAACTGCCCATCTCTCTCAAAGTGTGACTATATTGTACTATATGTACATACTATATAGATACCAATAAAGGAGAATATTTGTAGTTTAGGTTGAAATGAGGGGTCCTTAGTGCTCTCTGAGCTGGGTTGTTTTCTGTATTCTATTCTATTACCCAAACTAGGTAACATCATCATTAATTTGCTGATAAGCATGAATTTGGTCTTCGTTTATATACAGTAGCGTGCCCTGCAGTTTTATAATAATAATAATAATAATAATAATAATAATAATAATAATAATAATAATAATAATAATAATAATAATAATAATAATAATTTAATTTATATACCGCCCTTCTCCCGGAGGACTCAGGGCGGTGAACAGGCAGATAAAATAAAAACGATACATTTCAATAAAAACAATATTTAAAAAACTTATTCCAATAGCCTAAATTTAAAATACAATACGAAATATAAAATAAACCCCAATAAAATCCATATTTAAAACCCTATTAAGCCAGTCCTGCTCGAAAGAATAGATATGTTTTAAGCTCGCGGCGAAAGGTCCGGA
The DNA here is from genome assembly GCF_028640845.1 of Ahaetulla prasina. Taxonomy (NCBI): domain Eukaryota; kingdom Metazoa; phylum Chordata; class Lepidosauria; order Squamata; family Colubridae; genus Ahaetulla; species Ahaetulla prasina. Next base: position 47,753,654 of record NC_080541.1, on the reverse strand, counting down.
GGTCTGGAAGTTGTCGAAGTCCTGGGGAAGCTCATTCCAGAGGTAGGTGCCCCCACAGAAGGCTCTCCCCTGGGGTCGCCAGCCTGCACTGTCTGGCTGATGGCACCCTGAGGAGGCCCTCTCTATGAGAGCGTATCGGTCGGTGGGAGGCATGTGGTAACAGAAGGCGGTCCAGAAGATATCCCGGCCCCAGTTTTGGTGGGGGTATGGGTTTTACCTTGGTATTTCCTTGATTAGGATATTATTTTCTGTTTGATGTTGTCTTCTGAATGTTTTCTGCCTAACATTAATTCTTGCTTATCTGGATATGGGCTGCTCTTTTTGTTGATTCTTTTTGTAACCTTCGTAGCTTTTCTTTTTTTTTTTTTTTTTTTTTTGCAAATTTTTTTTATTTTTCCATAATAATTCCCACAATTTGACCAGTGTACAATACAATCACTTATCCAACAATCAGTCCTATACTCAAATTATACTCAGTCAGGGCTGCTCGACTGCCACTCCCCCCTTTAATCCTTTTATCTTGGAATGTCAATGGATTAAACTCACCACAAAAGAGAAGAAAGATATTTCATTATTTGAAGCAATTTAAAAATGACATTGTATGTTTACAAGAAACACATATTAGAACATTAGACCAGAAATATTTGATAAATTCGAAATTGGGAATACATTTTGTTGCATCTGCTACAGAAAAGAAGAATGGACTAGTTGTTTATATAAAGAGTAATTTATCTGCAACATTAATTGAAGCGGATAATCAAGGAAGATATATTGCTATTGAACTTTTATTGGAAGGGAGAAAAATACTTTTAATAGGAGTTTATGCACCAAATCAACAACAAGAAAAATTTTATAAGTTTTTACATAAAAGAATAACATCTTGGGATTATAAAACTTATATATTAATGGGTGATTGGAATGGAGTGATGGATACCCAGAAAGATAAAAGAAGTCTTAGAAATATTTCCAATCGTGTAAAACTGCCAAAGGCATTCTTTGATTTGATGGAAGATTTAGAATTGAGAGATGTATGGCGAGAACGCAATGAAAAAGAGAGAGATTTTACATTTTTTTCTGACAGACATCAATCTTTTTCTAGGATTGATTTCATTTTAATTACTAATGATTTGTTTTTCAGAGTGAAGAAGACAAAAATTTGTTCTAGAACCTTGTCTGATCATAGCCCGGTATGGATTGAGTTAGATCGGGAAAAAGAGGCCAGGAGGTCGTGGAGGATGAATGAGAACTTGTTTAAATATGAACAAAATGTAAATGAATGTAAAACTCTAATGAAGGAATTTTTTTCTTTGAACATGGATAAAGGGACACCTATAGAGATAGTTTGGGACACCAGTAAAGCTTATATGAGGGGAATTTTATTAGAGATGAATAATAAATATAGAAATAGACTGCACAAAAGGCGAAAAGAACTAGAAGAGGAAATTAAAAGGAAGGAGCAGTTATTGGTAGGCAATCCAGGAGATAGTAAAACAAAAGAGTCAATAAATATATTAAGAGGTCAATTTAATATGTTAATGGCAGATCAGGTGGCAACTAATTTACAATATGTAAGACATAATTTGTTTAATAATTCTAATAAACCTGGAAGGTGGTTAGCATATTTATTAAGAAAGAAACAGAAACGACGATAATTGATAAAATAGAATATAGAGGTAAGGAAGTATATCAGCAAAATTTGATTAAAAAAGCTTTTTTAGAATATTATACTAAGTTATATTCTAGAGATGTGATTAGTGATAAAGATATAGATAGATATTTACAGGACCACGGTATTTTAGAAATTACAGTAGATCAAAGGGAAGAGTTGAATCAATTAATTTCTTCAGAGGAAATAGTGTTTGCAATTAAGCAGCTTAAAGCGAATAAAGCACCAGGTACAGATGGCTTGACAACTACTTATTATAAAAATTTACAAAATGAGATGATTGTACCACTTAAGGAGTTATTTAACAGAATACAAAGGGGAGGAGAAGCTCCTCCTTCATGGAGGACAGCTTTTATTTCATTAATACCTAAAGAAGATCGAGATGGTGTTAAACCAGAGAATTATAGGCCAATATCGCTTTTAAATACTGATTATAAGATATTTGCTAAGATACTAGCGAATAGATTGATGCCACTGATGAATCAATTAATTCATAATGACCAATCAGGATTTATTAAGGGGAGACAGATGAGATATAATATGAGACAAATTGTAAATTTACTTGAATATTTGGAAGGAAACAGCCAGGTTTCAGCAGCATTCCTCTTTTTGGATGCCGAGAAGGCTTTTGATAGATTGGATTGGCAGTTTTGTTTAAAGTAATAGAAAAATGCAATTTGGGGATTATTTTATTCAAGCAATTAAGGCTATATATCAAAAGCAAACAGCTCAAATAATAGTAAATGGTGGATTAACAGAATCTTTCAAGATTGAGAAAGGGACTAGACAAGGATGTCCCTTGTCACCATTATTATTCATTCTAACTTTGGAAATATTATTGAGTAAGATACGTGGTTTAGATCGAATAAAAGGAATTAGAATTAAAAATCAAGATTATAAATTAAGAGCGTTTGCAGATGATTTGGTTGTTTCTTTATCTCAACCAATACATTCAGCTGTATATTTGATGGAGACAATTGATCAGTATAGTAAGGTATCTGGGTTTAAAGTGAATCAACAGAAGACAAAAATGATAATTAAAAATATGAATACACATCAGAGGGAAGAATTAGAAAGAATAACTGGATATGAAGTAGTTAAAAAGGTTAAATACTTAGGAGTATACATTACAGCATCGAATGTAAAATTATATAAAAACAATTATGAGGTATTGTGGGGAAAAGTAATTAAAGAAATGGAGAAATGGAAGAAGTTACAATTATCATTGTTGGGAAGAGTGGCAGCTATAAAAATGAATGTTTTGCCTAGATTTTTATTTTTGTTTCAAATGATTCCAATTTTGAAGAAAGATGCAAATTTACAAGAATGGCAAAAAGGGATTAATAAATTTGTATGGAAGGGTAAAAAACCGAGGATAAAGTTAAAAATAATGCAAGACGTTAGGGAAAGAGGGGGTTTAAAAATGCCTAATTTGAAATTGTACTATGATGCAGTTGTTTTAACTTTAATTTCTGATTGGATTAATTTAACAGAGGAAAGGATTTTGAATATAGAAGGTTATGGTTTGTTATATGGATGGCACGCATATGTAATATATGACAAGAAAATTGATAAGACATTTAAGAATAATATGGTCAGAAGTGCGTTGTTGAGGATTTGGAAAAAATATCAATATAAGTTAGATGGAAAGATACCAATATGGACCATCCCCAGACATATGATAGAGAATATAAATATATTACAAAAAATGGAAGTTATCACTTACAAAGAGCTTTTGACTATGGAAAAAGGGGAATTACAGTTGAAATCTAGGGAGAAATTGAGGATGAAGGAAGAAATTATACATGGTTCCAGTATGGACAATTGCAATCTAGATGGAAAATAGATCAGAAAATTGGTATAAGGCAAAGTGATGATAATCTGGTAAAACAAATAAAAGATCAAGGTCAACAGCATATAAAGAGATTATATAATGTATTGGTTGAAATTGATTCAGAAATGGAGTTGGTTAAAGATTGTATGGTAAAATGGGCACAAAATTTTCAACAACCTATAATGTTAAAAACATGGGAAAAATTTGGGTGAGGAATGTTAAATTCATAAGCACAAAATTTAAGAAAATTTTATAAAATGTTTTATAGATGGCATTTAGATCCTAAAAACTGTCATGTATGTATCCAAATGTGAAAGCAAAATGTTGGAGATGTGATTGTGAGGATGCTACCTATTATCATATATGGTGGACTTGCAAAAAGTTAAAGCCTTTTGGATTAAAAATATGGTGGATTATGCAGAACATTTTGAAAAGAAGATCAAGTTTGTTCCACAGTTCTTTTTATTAGGAATAATCTCAGATTGCACTGTTATAGAGACAAAACTGATTCTGAATTTAATAACTGCTGCAAGATTATTGATTGCACAATATTGGAAGAAAGAAGACTTACCTAGAAATGGAGAATGGAAGAAGTTACAATTATCATTGTTGGGAAGAGTGGCAGCTATAAAATGAATGTTTTGCCTAGATTTTTATTTTTGTTTCAAATGATTCCAATTTTGAAGAAAGATGCAAATTTACAAGAATGGCAAAAGGATTAATAAATTTGTATGGAAGGGTAAAAACCGAGGATAAAGTTAAAAATAATGCAAGACGTTAGGAAAGAGGGGTTTAAAATGCCTAATTTGAAATTGTACTATGATGCAGTTGTTTTAACTTTAATTTCTGATTGGATTAATTTAACAGAGGAAAGGATTTTGAATATAGAAGGTTATGGTTTGTTATATGGATGGCATGCATATGTAATATATGACAAGAAAATTGATAAGACATTTAAGAATAATATGGTCAGAAGTGCGTTGTTGAGGATTTGGAAAAAATATCAATATAAGTTAGATGGAAAGATACCAATATGGACCATCCCCAGACATATGATAGAGAATATAAATATATTACAAAAAATGGAAGTTATCACTTACAAAGAGCTTTTGACTATGGAAAAAGGGGAATTACAGTTGAAATCTAGGGAGAAATTGAGGGATGAAGGAAGAAATTATACATGGTTCCAGTATGGACAATTGCAATCTAGATGGAAAATAGATCAGAAAATTGGTATAAGGCAAAGTGATGATAATCTGGTAAAACAAATAAAAGATCAAGGTCAACAGCATATAAAGAGATTATATAATGTATTGGTTGAAATTGATTCAGAAATGGAGTTGGTTAAAGATTGTATGGTAAAATGGGCACAAAATTTTCAACAACCTATAATGTTAGAAACATGGGAAAAATTTGGGTGAGGAATGTTAAATTCACGCAAGCACAAAATTTAAGAGAAAATTTGTATAAAATGTTTTATAGATGGCATTTAGATCCTAAAAAACTGTCATGTATGTATCCAAATGTGAAAGCAAAATGTTGGAGATGTGATTGTGAGGATGCTACCTATTATCATATATGGTGGACTTGCAAAAAGGTTAAAGCCTTTTGGATTAAAATATGGTGGATTATGCAGAACATTTTGAAAAAGAAGATCAAGTTTGTTCCACAGTTCTTTTATTAGGAATAATCTCAGATTGCACTGTTATAGAGACAAAACTGATTCTGAATTTAATAACTGCTGCAAGATTATTGATTGCACAATATTGGAAGAAAGAAGACTTACCTACAATTGGAGAATGGATTAGTAAAGTATCAAATTTAGCAGAAATGGCAAAATTTCTGCCTACTTGAAAGACTGTACACAAGAAAAATATATATTGGAATGGAGGAAGTGGATTGATTATATTCAAAATAAGTATCAGATTAAAAATATCAATTAGTTTTTGAGTGAAGTTAGGAATTATTATGTATTAGTTTAAGAAAGAAGGAATTGATAGTGTGATGGTGTGAAATGGAATATGTTTTATGTTATATTTTAGATTATGTTTGTTAGTTACAATACCCTGTATTCTGTTCTGGGAAGTCTCGGGGAAGGAGGCGGGAAGGGAAGACTATAAATTGATTGGTTGCCATTGTACAGGAATAATGGTAGAATTAAACAAGTTGGAATGGTGTAATGTCGGGACTGCTCGGCAAACACTCCCGAAGGGAAAGGGTAAGGAAAGAGGAGTAAAGAAGGAAGAAAGTAGGTAGGTAGGTGGGTAGGGAGGAAAGAAGGGAGGGAGAAGAAAGGATAGGAGGAGGAGAAGAAGGAGAAGATAGAGGGTTAGAAAGGATGGTAGTGAGAAGTGGGAAAGAGGAGGGGAAGTAGGAAAGCGAGGAGAAGGTGGTGGGGGAAGTTTAAGAAGGATGAGAAGGGAAGAAAGCCTTCGTAGCTTTTCTTATTGAACGTTTTGACTGGTTTATAAATATGGTTTATTTTTATGCATCTCTTGTAACCTGTAACTGATTTGTTACCAGTTTGAATGCTAGGCTTCTGGGAATTTTCTAAGATTTTTGGATTTCACTTGGACTAGGATGCTCACAGCTTTCCAGTTAAAACTGGCTGAGTCTGTTTGTATGTTCTACGATGAAAGAGTTTTCATTGTGTCTTCTGACTTCTAATTGGTGTTCATGGATGTGGTCTGCTAGTCTTCTGCCTGTCTATCATCCCTAGTGACTGACAGTACTTATACATACTTGTAGTTCACCACTGTTTTTTCTTCTCGGGCAACTAGCATGCTGCAAACTAAAACACACTGACTAAATTTTAAATTTTTGCTACACCCATCCCAACACTCACAAAATCAGTTGTCTCCGAATCCTCATTGACAAAAGAAAGATACTATCACTAGTGATCTTTGTGGCTTTCTTTCTTTTCTTTTCTTTTCTTTTCTTTTCTTTTCTTTTTTCTTTCTTTCTCTTTCTTTCTTTCTTTCTTTCTTTATTCATTCATTCATTCATTCATTCATTCATTTATTTTTGTCAAGCATGATAATAGATAACAGATACAAGTATAATACATTCAGAAAGAGTACAGATTCTCCAAATATGGTGCCTTCCATGCAATTATCTGGCAAGGGATAAAGAAAGTTGTAATCCAAGATATGTTAAAAGTGAAAATATGGTTCAGGGTGTTTTTAAGTACGATACTATTAAGGTAGCAGAGGACAAATTACTTTTGTCTGCTTGTAGTGAACAATCCCAAGTGTTTGGAAAGTAGGTCTTAGAAATCTAAAGATACAGATGTCTTAGTTTGCAACACTGACCAAAGCTGTTGTTTATCTTGATGCTGCTTCTTACATTACATTCCATATCTGCAATCCTAGTACTAGTTTCATTGATTTGTTTTATAATTATAATGGAAAAGTAAAAAGTGTCGTTTCAAAACAATGTATTTTATTTTGATAACTTGCAAGGTTCTTGATTTATAGGCTAACAAATATGAATGTTGAGAAAATTTCATTTGCAAGTAAGTTATATTAAATAATTTAACGAAAGATCTTATCTGCCTTGCCACTATATCCTAACTGGCATTTCATTACCCTGCTTAAAGCTTATCAATATGATTTCCATAACCACAGATTTTGCTTTTGCGGTCATATCTTCAAAAGCTTTGTTTCATAGAATTGGGAAATCTATCTTATCAAATGTCTTAAGTAATATTTATGGTGGCCTTCTTTAACAAATTTAAAACTATATATCAGGATTTTATTATTTCATCTTTTATTTATGGGAAAGAAAGAGATAGCTCACTTACACATTTGCCAGGATTGGTACATACAATAGCTATTTCTAAGTTAAAGTATTAAACTCTTACATAGAACAGCTTAACGAAGGAAAGTACAAAAAACAGATGAGTTCCTGTTTCAAAATGATCAGTATGCTGTTCACATATACTTTCTTTTCCTGTGACTTCTACATTCATCCCACTTTTCTGACCAGTGAATAGTTCTGGCAATTATGTATTTTATTTGAATATTTACAAATAATTTATATTTACAATACAGTCAACTTTGAAAGAAGTATTGCCTTGGGCCCTACTTGTGGACAGAACTTAATCCAGTATATGTCCAGTAACTGAAGGCATCCGACTTTGGTTTTATTTTAAATCTAACGTGAACATGGACTGAATTGCTAATGATACACAGAGCTGTCTTGAGAACTATCTTGTAAAAATCAGGACATGCAGCCACCTGCACAGATACTCATATCCATTACCTCCACATCAGTTTTTCCAAAAGCAGATTTGACAGCTTCAGAAACCCCAAAATGAGTCTTTTATTTCTCTTAAAAGAAACAGGCTATGGATGGGAGTGGAGAAGGAAGAAAAATGAATAATTTTAAAATCCAAACTCTAAAAAAACGGTACCGCATTAATAAATGCAAACTTCTTTTCTTTTTCTATGTTTTTTTTTTTTGCTGTAGCCCATAGATATAACCCACATAAGAATTCTCAGTGACCACTGAAATGAACCACTGAAATGACAAGTGCAGCAGTTGTCCCCACTTTCTTTCATTTTAAGGGTGGCTACATAGGAAAAGTTTCTGATAAACTGTGTCCTCTACCATCATTTTCTGACTCAGTGAAAGCTGCTAATATTAGAAGAACTGACGATAGAAAAGAACTTGTTTCTCTTTGTGACGCTTCTTTAAATAAACATGAAACATGATTACTGGGATTAAAATAAATCCTGGCCCACAGTGCTTTTTTCTTTCTTTTAACAAAAGGGCAAGAAGACAGTTGACTCATAATAAGGGTCCATTCACTCTTTGGTAACCAGTGAGTAGTTTTCTGGGGCTTGCAAGAATATGATGAAAGGGCAAGAAACTTTGTTGAACTCTTGGCACACTTCTCCCTTTATAATCCAGAAAGAGGGGAAACTGTTATTGCTAGCACAATAAAGCTGAGCTTGTTGAATATCTAGTCTTTTTTTTTAAAAAAATCAGGCTGCTTCAGCATAGAAATGACTGCTCTGTCTGTTTAGAATCTTTTTTTAAAAAAAAATCTTTGTTCCCTTTTGCCTCTGAGATTTTTAGATTAACTCTCAAATAAATTAATTTGTTCCTGCTGAATAGATCTCATAGACATAATATCTTTAAAAGTTCCTCTGCAAGAAGTTGGGGAAAAATTTCTCCAACTTCTATGAACTTGGATTTCAAAAGTGTGTAGATTAAAATCATAGATACGTTGTAATACTGAATTCTTACCCATTTATCATTCTACTTTATAATGGTACAACATGCTCACAGGCTAAGGGCATCTTACTATGTTGTGGTTTGAGAAATACAGCCTGTCTATAAAATAATTTTATTAAAGCAAAAAACAATGTGCACAGAGTCCTTCTTTTTCAGTGTTAACCTTTATTTACCAAAGGAAGTGCAACAGAAAAGATTGCAGAAGCTATTTGTTTTGTCAAATGCTTACATTTATTTATTTATTTTATTTCGTTACAACAATATATGTAGGTATCATACAAAAAGATTATATAGTATATAAACACATATTTGGGTAAATATTAGGAGTTATAAGCATATATATATATATATATATATATATATATATATATATATATATATATATATATATATACATACATATATATATATATGAAGAAAAAAGAGGAACAATAGGACAGGAACAGTAGGCACGTTTGTGCGCTTATGCATGCCCCTTATGGTCCTCTTAGGAATGGGATGAGGTCAATAGTAGAAAGTTTTTGGCTAAAGCTTTTAGGATTATGAGAAGAGGCCACAGAGTCAGGTAAAGTATTCCAAGCACTGATGATTCTGTTACAGAAGTCATATTTTCTGCAATCTAGATTAAAGTGGTTGACATTAAGTTTAAATCTATTAGTTTCTCTTGTGACGCTTCTTTAAATAAACATGAAACATGATTACTGGGATTAAAATAAATCCTGGCCCACAGTGCTTTTTCTTTCTTTTAACAAAAGGGCAAGAAGACAGTTGACTCATAATAAGGGTCCATTCACTCTTTGGTAACCAGTGAGTAGTTTTCTGGGGCTTGCAAGAATATGATGAAAGGGCAAGAAGACAGTTGACTCATAATAAGGGTCCATTCACTCTTTGGTAACCAGTGAGTAGTTTTCTGGGGCTTGCAAGAATATGATGAAAGGGCAAGAAGACAGTTGACTCATAATAAGGGTCCATTCACTCTTTGGTAACCAGTGAGTAGTTTTCTGGGGCTTGCAAGAATATGATGAAAGGGCAAGAAGACAGTTGACTCATAATAAGGGTCCATTCACTCTTTGGTAACCAGTGAGTAGTTTTCTGGGGCTTGCAAGAATATGATGAAAGGGCAAGAAGACAGTTGACTCATAATAAGGGTCCATTCACTCTTTGGTAACCAGTGAGTAGTTTTCTGGGGCTTGCAAGAATATGATGAAAGGGCAAGAAGACAGTTGACTCATAATAAGGGTCCATTCACTCTTTGGTAACCAGTGAGTAGTTTTCTGGGGCTTGCAAGAATATGATGAAAGGGCAAGAAGACAGTTGACTCATAATAAGGGTCCATTCACTCTTTGGTAACCAGTGAGTAGTTTTCTGGGGCTTGCAAGAATATGATGAAAGGGCAAGAAGACAGTTGACTCATAATAAGGGTCCATTCACTCTTTGGTAACCAGTGAGTAGTTTTCTGGGGCTTGCAAGAATATGATGAAAGGGCAAGAAGACAGTTGACTCATAATAAGGGTCCATTCACTCTTTGGTAACCAGTGAGTAGTTTTCTGGGGCTTGCAAGAATATGATGAAAGGGCAAGAAGACAGTTGACTCATAATAAGGGTCCATTCACTCTTTGGTAACCAGTGAGTAGTTTTCTGGGGCTTGCAAGAATATGATGAAAGGGCAAGAAGACAGTTGACTCATAATAAGGGTCCATTCACTCTTTGGTAACCAGTGAGTAGTTTTCTGGGGCTTGCAAGAATATGATGAAAGGGCAAGAAGACAGTTGACTCATAATAAGGGTCCATTCACTCTTTGGTAACCAGTGAGTAGTTTTCTGGGGCTTGCAAGAATATGATGAAAGGGCAAGAAGACAGTTGACTCATAATAAGGGTCCATTCACTCTTTGGTAACCAGTGAGTAGTTTTCTGGGGCTTGCAAGAATATGATGAAAGGGCAAGAAGACAGTTGACTCATAATAAGGGTCCATTCACTCTTTGGTAACCAGTGAGTAGTTTTCTGGGGCTTGCAAGAATATGATGAAAGGGCAAGAAGACAGTTGACTCATAATAAGGGTCCATTCACTCTTTGGTAACCAGTGAGTAGTTTTCTGGGGCTTGCAAGAATATGATGAAAAGGCAAGAAACTTTGTTGAACTCTTGGCACACTTCTCCCTTTATAATCCAGAAAGAGGGGAAACTGTTATTGCTAGCACAATAAAGCTGAGCTTGTTGAATATCTAGTCTTTTTAAAGTCACAGGACATGATATTGACAAATCAGTTCAAACACGAGGAATGACACCAGACCCACACTGGCTACAAGGTCCACACAGGATGTCACCACCGCACATCCACCCAGAAAAGCAGACCCAAACCCACACTGATCATGAAGCACGACCAAGGACCAGAAGCCAGACCGCAGCTGCAACATTAGCCATTTCAAACCCCTCCAATCCATTCATGCAGCAGACTGACACCCACTATGAAGATGTAGCACGACCACAAAGCCAAACAACAGCTATACAGCTCACCAGCTCAAATCCCCCTGCAGCACAGACCAGACTGAGCACAACCAAGCCCCCACCAACACAGGACACACCCCCATCCAATCAGAGCACAGAAAAACCCCCATCCAATCAGAGCACAGCCAAGCTCCCACCCAATCAGTTCAAACCCCCACTAGCAGTTAAAAGGAAGAAACAGCTGCGATCACACATTGCTCCCAGAAGCACGAAGCTGAAGCCTGAAGATGACGAATGAGACTTCGTCGAAACGTCGCCAAGACACTTCCAATTTTACACGGGAGAAAACCCGAACAACCAAAGACCTATATATATATATATGAAGAAAAAAAGAGAAACAATATGACAGGAACGGTAGGCACGTTTGTGCGCTTATGCACGCCCCTTATGGTCCTCTTAGGAATGGGGTGAGGTCAATAGTAGAAAGTTTTTGGTTAAAGCTTTTAGGATTATGAAAAGAGGCCACAGAGTCAGGTAAAGTATTCCAAGCACTGATGATTCTGTTACAGAAGTCATATTTTCTGCAATCTAGATTAAAGCGGTTGACATTAAGTTTAAATCTATTAGTTGCTCTAGTATTATTGCAATTAAAGCTGAAGTAGTCTTTAACAGGAAGGACATTACAATAGATGATTCTGTGAGTTAAACTTAGGTCTTGTCGAAGGCGACGGAGTTCCAAGCTTTCTAAGCCTAGGATTTCAAGTCTGGTGGGATAGGGTATTTTATTGTTTTCAGAGGAATGGAGAACTCTTCTTGTAAAATATTTCTGGATACGTTCAATTGTATTGATGTCAGAGATGTGGTGAGGGTTCCAAACAGGTGAGCTGTATTCTAGAATTGATCTAGCAAATGTTTTATATGCTCTGGTTAGTAGTGTGGTGTTTTTGGAAAAGAAGCTACGCAAGGTTAGGTTTACAACTCTTAGAGCTTTTTTTGCTATGTAGTTGCAGTGGGCTTTGGCACTTAGATCATTTGACATGAAAACTCCAAGGTCTTTAACGGGATGGGGGTCGTCAGTAAGGTAATGTCCATCTAGTATGTACTTAGTGTTTGGGTTCTTTTTCCCTATATGTAAGACTGAGCATTTGCTGGATGAAATTTGGAGCTGCCAATTTTTAGACCAAGCAGTTAGATGATCAAGGTCGTTTTGAATGGTAGAAGTATTGTCTGTGGTATTAAATAGTTTGACATCGTCAGCAAAGAGAACACAATTACTTGAGATGTGGTCACAAAGATCATTAATGTATAGTATAAAGAGTGTTGGTCCAAGGACGCTGCCTTGAGGAACACCACTCTTGACAGGAACAGGATTTGATAAAGCATTGCCAATTTTGACCACTTGTTGTCTGTTAGACAGAAAAGCAGATATCCATTTGTGAAGGGGTCCTGAGATGCCATAGGATCCTGAGATGCCATAGGAGATTATAGATAATATAGATACATTATAAATAAAAAGTTGGTTCTTACAAACCAAAAAAGATATCAAATGCTTCTAATTATGGAATAAATATTGCATGTTGTATTCTGGATTTACTAGGGAACTGAAATATCTGTCTTGTGTCCAACACTTAAAAAAAACAAACCATGGCGCTCCGGGAGTATCTAGTCAGGTGGTTCTTGATATTCAAGTTAATTGTGTTTCTACTATTAGTAGACAACCTTGAAACTGTTGTTGAAGCAAATATAAATAGCTGTATTCTGATGCCTTGATTGTAGAAGCAACTCTGAGTTAAATTACGTAGGTCATATGCAGATTTAATCAATCAGTATTTTGTTTCCCCTGGTATATTTCTGCCACTGTTTCCTTCTATGCCTACTTTTATTGCCTATTTGACCTACCTTAAAGTGGTATGCCCTTGATGGGATCCTTTTAGGGGGAAAAAGTAGTTAACAGTTTTAGTCCAATTACTAGCAGAGAGATTATGCTATATATTTTTTAAAAAAAGTTCTGTATCTCATAGAATTATATCTCATAGAATTCACAAGTTCTGTGAACTAATTATGGTAACTACAGTATGCTTGTGCTTCTACCGTAGCTCTCTAAAATCTCCAAACAGTTATTACATCTTTACTTAAATTTCTCTTAGAATCTCATTTAAATATTTTGAAATCCAGCTACTTTTAGAATGTATGTAATATTATCTCTTAATAAGCTAAGAGATGTTATGTTTATAAAACAACATTCTTCATGATTTGATGTTTACAAGGCAACATTCTTCATGTCAGTTTTATGGTATCAGAACATAGGTATCATTTAATAATTTGACACATTAGACAATTCTGCGTAAACTTTCCCCCTCCTATCACCCATGTCTATGTGTAATACACTGTGAATAAAGCTGTTTTCTTCTCAGTTGTGGACTATTCCATGGTTTCAGAAAATTATGTAGTGATGATTAAATTGGAACACCTTCTCCTTGCATTTTAATTTTACTACTTCATTTTTCATTATCCAATTATCAAATTTCCTGTTGTAATAAAAGCACTCCACTATCCTAACTGAAATCTCAGATATGAAATATATAGTTTTCAGTATCAAGTAAAATATAATAATGTGCACAGTAGCCATTTTTATTGAACTGGTAGTGATATGTTTAGTAAATGAGAACTCTCAAACACTATCAACAAAAGCACTATATTCCAGTTCATACAGCAAAACACAGTTGGAAACATTTGATAAATGAGTGTGCCTTGAATTATATTTACCTCTTCCTGCTGTATAGATGGTGGTAAATGTTCATGCATAGCCTGCAATAATTAGACATGGTAAGTTGTCTTCTGTGGTGTGTATGTGTATAAGTCATTTCTTTGTTCATATATTTTTTTATGTTTCCAAAACTCAAAAACTTAAAGCAATGGAGTAACAAAACAACATCCTCTCTTGTGCAATTCTTTTTCTCCTATATTATCATACTGAAACTTCAGCTGTTTCCTAAAATTCAAAAATATGGTCCAAATAACATATTATGGGGAAATATGGTCCAAATAACATATTATGGGGTAATATGTTAGCTGATATATGTCTTTTCCATATCTTCCTATCAAGTTGCATAGTTGTTAAAAAGGACATGACTGAATTTTTCTCATGCTTTTCATGAGGTTCCCAATGAAATCATGCAAAGTGTAACAATACCAGTGCTAGATTTAGGCATAAGCTAAACAATTTATAGTTGAGAGCATCACAATCTGTGAGGCCTCACAAAAATTTCAGAATAACAGAATATTGATTTTGCAAATGAGTGCATACTACTTACACTGAAAGTAAAAGTGATTCCAATTACTTATTTTGAAGGTATTTTGTGTGTGTAGGAGTTTTTGTGTGGATATATTAATGTATATTAAAATCATTTTAAAAGAAGTAAACATTGTTTCCAGGTTAAGCTATATTCTAATCTATGAGGGTGATCAAACAAGCCAAATGATAAATATCAGTATTTATAGTATTTATTTACAATATTTATAATCAGCAAATGTATTTATTTGAAAATAATTTGTATTTTTCACTTTAAATATCTTGCTATTAAATTATTAAAATACATATATGGCTTCCCAAATCTAAATCCATCACTGACAATGACATCATATCACATGTCAATGCCTTAGCAAGTGCATACTTAGAAAGAATTTTATCCAATTTGATAAAAAAGACAGTAGTATACTCACATGTGTTCCTATAATAAGTTTGAAATATTATTTTATTTTATTAAAAAAACTTTATTTATTTAGTTCTAGTTCCTTGAAAAAAATAGGAAATTAAACAATGAGCTCATATTAAAATATTTAAAATTTGCATTTTAAATATTTTAATATTTTTAAATCTAATGTAATATTTTTAAATCAAAAGTGTGAAAGGAGCCATGATATATGATTCACATGTTTAATTTGTATAACTGTAAAATTATCGAAATACATTTACCTTGCCAAGTTATAATAAATTCCTTGTGCATTGTTTTTATGTCTATTAATACAAGTTCCACAAGCTATTTATAGTACAATCAGAAGTGTCTACAGTTATCTGAAATTATGTCAGAATGATGGCATGCACGTGTAATGTTATTATGCAAATCCAACCTTACATATTTGGTTGGATGGGATTATCAACAAATATTCTCCATCTATCAATTTGATTATTCCAAAATGGCTGTACAAATAATATATGAAGAACAGGGATGTGCTGCTTGTCAGATCTGAATGAAAAAGATGCTATGGAGCAGATATGGGCAAGTTCCAATGACCTCCTAACTAAAATGTATGCTTTCTTGAGTTTGTGCAGTTATCATGTGAGTCCAAGAAAATATGCTTTCCAAGAAAATTCTTTAAGAAGATGCCAACAAATAAAATGGATGGAAAGATCAACAGTCCTACCAACAGTAATGAAGATATAACAGCTAGAACAAATACCAACTTTGAGTACTTAGAATTTACAAGAATTGGTTGTCAATTTGAAATATAGGATTCTATGTTGAACTGTTATTATTTCTATCAGTGTTTTCAGGAGACGAAGGGGGGGGGAGAGAAAAATAAATGATATAGTAACTAATTGTGAACAAATGTTGTAATACACATATGCAGGATTGGATTTGCATAATGACATTACACGTGTGTGCCATCATTCTGACATAATTTCCCGTAACTGTGAACACTGCTGATTGTACTATAAATAGCTTGTGGAAATTGTATTAATAGGCATAAAAACAATGCACAAGGAATTCATTATAACATTTGGCAAGACAAATGTATTTCAATAATTTTAGTTATACAAATTAAAGATGTGGATCATATATCATGAGTCCTTTCCAACTTTTAGTTTAATTACATTTTCATTAGAATTAAAATGCAAATGTTAAATATTTTAATATGATGAGCTCATTGTTTAATTTCCAGTAATATGGAAGTTCTTAGTAAAAATGTTCACAATGATGCCTTAATTAAAGGTGGGTATTTTAAAACGTTTAAAAATTAGACCGAATTACATGAAAAAAAAGGAATTGTTTTTACTATTAAAATGTTAGCTTATTGCTAGATATGTAACTGAGCTATATAAACAGGTATATAGATTAGTATTTCTTTCAATGTAACCTTCAGTTGTATTAAGATCTTGAACTGTCAAAACTCATTATGCACAGGAATAAAATGAAAATGGAAAGTAGTGTTGCAACAAACATCTAAAGCACAAAGGTCCTGCTTTCCTTTGCACATTATTTCAAAATATGACAGTCATATTGCTTCCTGAAGAGTTTTTTATTTAAACTTTCAATTTAAAAAATGAACATGCAGCAATGATTCCTTTTTTTCAGCATTGCACAACTAGTCACTGTCTAAATTTGGAACTAACAAGTTTTCCCTGGCATACAGCAAGAAGCTGTTTTACTCAAATGGAAATATATTTTTTTAAGTGACATGTTATATTTTTATTTTCAGTAAAATATTACGGAAATAACACTGTCAAGCTCAATTGAACAACCTCCACATCTGTTTCTTTACTTTTATGCAAACACACTTCCCTTACATCTCAGACTTCAAAGATAGTAAGCACTAAGAATTAGAAATATCACATTTTTTAGATTTCAATTTTCTTCTCTGTTTTCCTTATTTAAATAGCAGAAACTTCCCCAGTTATTATGACATCAATATTCCGGTTGTGGTATGGAGAAAAATGCAGGAATGATCTAGGCACTGAAAGAATATGATTTGAAGAAATGGGGAAGCTATGAAAATTTGGTGGAATTTTGAGGGCTGCTTTCCTAATATATGGAGCCCCTCAATCTGAGAAATGCTGCTATACAAGAAACATAATAGCACCATTACAATATATTTCAATTTATCTTTAAGCAATGTAGATACAAAGAAGAGTAATACCTACCATTTCTATTATAGTAGCAGATTTGACACAAAATTGGATTCAGGTATTCAATTTCAGATGCTATAATCTAAAAGGAATATAGCCTGAAGTCTTGTGGCATCCTACAAATCAACTTTTTAGTTCAACACACAGTGATAAGCACCACTTATCTTCTTCTTGAGGGAAACAATAGTTATAGCTTTGAAATTTTAATGATTTTATGGCTTTATTACTTTGAAATTTTTATGATTATGAGATTTTTAAAAACTTTAAAATATGTGTGTCCCACCTTTTACAATCAGTTCATAGTTTTACAAGTTAGTACATAGCAAAACAAAAACATTCAATAGAATCACACATAAATAATAAAAAGATGATAAAGAAACAAAAAAACAAATTAACAAATTCAGAAAACTTGATGGAAGTTTCATGATTACTAAAAAAATATAAGAGCAAGCCTCAGATAAAGAATTGATGGGAAAATATTTCAAAGGTAGAACATTTTAAGTTAAAGGGAATAAGTATGTAGATATAAACAGGAACGTACTTGGAGTTAATTCCATTCTTACAAACATGTCTAGATACAGCCTCAATATTCTTAGTTGCTCCTTTTGTCGCAGTTGCTATTCAGAATCACAATTTTCTATATTTATTTATATATTTTACAAAATTTATTTCATATGAGCTTTGTGCTCACAATTAAATTTATTTTTCCCTCTGGATCAATTCAGTTTGGACAATTGAACAAAAAACAAATAAAATGGGGACAATTTCTTAGACAGCCAGACCTTGAGCCGTAGAACTGCTCCAATCTTGATTGCAGAAAATATGACTTCAGTAACAGAATTGTTAATGCCTGGAATGCACTACCTGACTCTGTGGTCTCTTCCCAAAATCCCCAAAGCTTTAACCAAAGACTATCTACTATTGACCTCACTCCATTCCTAAGAGGTCTGTAAGGGGCGTGCATAAGAGCACCAACATGCCTACTGTTCCTGTCCTAATGTTCCCCTTAATTGTACCCAACTCATAATTATTATTTCATGCTTATACTTATATATATGCTTATATGTCATATAGTTATTTCATGCTTATGCTTATATATACTGTTCTGACGAAATAAATAAATAAAATAAATAAATAAGACTTTGAAAATTATTATTTTTTATTTATTTTTATTTATTTATTTAAATTTTTATACCGCCCTTCTCCCGAAGGACTCAGGGCGGTGTACAGCCAAAGTTAAAACAGTTAAATATACAAAATTAAAATATCAAATTAAAATACATATTCAATAATGGCCAAATTAAAACTGTCAAATTGACCCAGCCTAAAATACCCCATATAAAATTACTCAAAATTAAAAATTTGAAAAATTTAAAAAATCTAAAAAATCAAGCCAGTCCCACTTGGATAAATAAATAAGTTTTTAATTCCCGGCGAAAGGTCCGAAGGTCAGATAGTTGGCGCAAACCGGGGGGAAGTTCGTTCCAGAGGGTAGGTGCTCCAACAGAGAAGGCCCTTCCCCTGGGGGCCGCCAGCCGACATTGCTTGGCGGACGGCACCCTGAGAAGACCCTCTCTGTGAGAGTGTACAGGTCGGTGGGAGGCATAAGGTAAAAGCAGGCGGTCCCGTAAGTACCCGGGCCCTAAGCCATGGAGCGCTTTAAAGGTGGTAACCAGAACCTTGAAGCGCACCCGAAAGACCACAGGTAGCCAGTGCAGACTGCGCAGGAGTGGTGTTACCCGGGAGCAACGTGGAGCTCCCTCAATCACCCGCGCAGCTGCATACTGGACTAACTGGAGTCTCCGAGTGTACTTCAGGGGTAGCCCCATGTAGAGAGCATTGCAATAATCCAGACGAGAAGTGACGAGAGCATGAGTGACCGTGCATAAGGCATCCCGGTCCAGAAAGGGGCGCAACTGGCGAACCAGGCGAATCTGGTTCTCCAGGAGACGGCCGCCAGGTGATCTTCAAACAACTTTCCTGGAGATGGCCGCCAGGTGATCTTTGTTTGCATCTGCAAACAAACTTAACAACTAAAATGGGCCTAGAGCAACAGTATAATATGGCAGTATTGTTACTGGTCAGGAAGCACACAGACGGTTGCATGACAAGGGCATGAATGACTTATTTCTGTGTATCCTATATTACACAAGGCTGCAATTGGTATACCAGCTGGAGTTGGTCATAGCTCTAGTCATAGCTTCCACTTGTTCTTAAAGCAGAAGCCATGAAGGACTTCAAGACTGAGAGAGATCTTTCTTTGGGAGACTCAAAGCGGTTTTTTCAGGAGGCAACTGGACTTTCTTGTTTTTACTTTGAAGATGCACTTCTCATCCAAGAAGCTTCTTTAGCTCTGACAGGATAGTGGGAAATGGAAGGATTTATATTCCTTGCAGACAGCTGGTCATCTGCATGCTTTTAGAGGGTCGTTAAAGCACTTGGAGGTTTATCTGTGTCTTCAGGGTCGCCTGAGTAGTGTTCCTGGTTCCTGTAATCTGCAATGTAAACAGGAGCAAACCAGGAACACTACTCAGGTGACCCTGAGGACACAGATAAAGTTCCAAGTCCAATCTCCCCTTGAATCTATGGTGTAAATGTAGAGCTGGATATTATTCACATATTGATGTCACCTCACTCCAACTAGCACTCTTCCAGAAGCTTCATGTATATGTGAAATAAGATGGACAAGGGACTGATTTATGGGTTGTCCAAGCACTTATTACCCAACAAATCATATTTGAAGATGCCTGCCAGGATCAAAACTACTGTTATGTAATGCCTGCACTCCTAGCCTTTATACTTGTTCTAATATTTAATAGTCAACAATATTGAAAGCTGTCAAAAGATCCAGCAGGACAAAGATCAGAAGTGGGTTTCAGCAGGTTCTGACCAGTTCTGGAGAAACGGTAGCGGAAATTTTGAGTAGTTCGGAGAACCGGTAGTAAAAATTCTAACTGGCCCCACCCTCATCTATTCCCTGCCTCCCAAGACCCAGCTAATTGGGAAGAAATGGGAATTTTGCAGTAACCTTCCCCTGGATTGGGGAGGGAATGGAGATTTTGCGGTATCCTTCCTCTGGAGTGGGGTGAGAATAGAGATTTTACAATATCCTTCCCCTGCCATGCCCACCAAGCCAATGCCCACCAAGCCATGCCACGCCCACCAAGCCAGCCTACAGAATCGGTAGTAAAAAAAAGTTGAAACCCACCACTGACAAAGATGGTCATATTCTCTCCACCCAACTCCATCAGAGTTTCCATCTCTTATATAGGCTTGATTCCAAACTAAAAACATTTCATTGTGAGGCATCTAAGTAAACTGAGTAGTATGCATGAATGTAGGAAATGGAAATTGCTTTGTTACTATTTCACTAGGCTTTATGCTCTTATTCATAATGAGTATTGTTGTAGTGATTTATTTATAAATATGGTTTCTAGTTGAGTAGTTTAATGAAATAAAGACAGATGACAGAAAATTCTCTCTAATGCTTCTTGAACATCAGGGCAATCATTCCAGATATTTCTAATGCAGCAGATCCCCATTCAACAAAAATTTCTTATAATTTAAGTCACAAGCCAGGCAGAAGGGAGAAAACTAAAAGCAATTTGTAATTTTTGAGTTTTAAATATTAATGACTTAACTTGATCAAGAAGCAAGGCTCCTGCATCAACTGGGCCAATCCAAAATTCCTTTAATGCATGAGGCATTCCCAGAGGTGAAGGAAAGTCAGTAATAGAAGTTTTTACATGTTTCGAACCTCTGTATGGGAATAATATTTTCTTAAAGAGATATGAAAAATGATAATTGATCCTGCTTCTTTTCCCTAGACAGCATTATCCAAACTGGTGAAATTTAGATTATTTCAGCTACTCCAAATTCCCAACTGATCACTAGCCACCTTTTTAGATATTTTTGAGTTATAACTTCCCACCAACCTGGTTTGTGTCCTGAACAGAGTAAATAAGGACAAAGTTAAATCCCTTAATATGGAAATGGAACTCTATATTATTTGCAAATAAGGACAAAGTGAAATCCCTCTCTGGAGAGCTAGGTTTTTGGATGATGTGTCTGAAGTAAAATAACATGACCCTGGTCATTTGTGCCTATATTTGTGCCTATAATAAATAAAAATAATAATAAAAAACTATTACTCACATTTTAAAACTGCCCACTTTTTTCACATAGGGATTCTAGGTGGTGTTCAATAAAATATTAAAAAATAAAAAATAGTATATAAAAATTAAAAGAGCGTGTAATGTCAAAATTAGTTTAAAATATGGATAAAGTTTTCAGGGTACTAGCCAGCCCCATAACTCTCTGTGCCCCAGGCAAGGCTGAAGAACCATGTTTTCACACCTTTGTGGAAGGCCAGGAGATTCATAATAATATGAATTATTGCAAAATCTCAATAGATTTATTCCAAATACATTGTATGTATAGCAAATACAAAACTACAGTATGCAGAATGGTATTTCATTTCTATGACATAATATTTCCATTATGATTATTTTATGTGCTCCAAGTTGTTTACTCCTCTTATTGTCTACCTCAAGGTCAGATTCAAGTTCAGACATGGGTATCTTAAACACCCTCTAACCCAGTGGTACCTGATCACAGAAAAAAGCCAAATGATCATTTGGAAGATGTTGGGAAAGCAAGCAAGCAATTTTAATGCAAGAAAAGTTACATGTTATGATAGATGATGGATGGATGGATGGATGGATGGATGGATGGATGGATGGATGGATGGATGGATGGATAGATAGATAACAGAATAATAGTTTCCAAATATTCGGGTGTTATATAAAATTCTTCTACTATAGCTATTGAAAATTGTTATATTTTAAAATTGAACTTAGTTTACCCAAGCAAAAGTATAAAAAATGCTGTAGTTTTTCTCTCAGGTGCAGAGCTTACGTTATTGAAAATCCTTTTCAAATGCCCTTTAATAGGTCTATTGAGTTGAACATGCTGCTATTTTATGGATATTATATTGTTGTGGTTTTGAAATATTTATAGACAGGATGCTAAATTATACCTTAATGTACTCATGGCTCTCTGTATTTTTGAATCTTACAATTTTATTATAAAGTACACAGAGGTGAAATCTACTTACCTTCCTTACTGGTTCGAAAGTGCATGTGGCATGCACAGAAGGTAAAAAAACACATTACTTCCTGGTTAAAACCAGGAAGTAATGACACCCAGGTGGGTGGCAAAGCTTTGCTCTGCGATCGCTACCAGAATACCGAACCACTGGCCACGATCACTACTGAATCGTGCGAACCGGGAGCATTTCATCCTTGAAAGTACATAATAAAAACATTAAAATACAATTTAACCATCCTTTTTCTCTGTAGTGCCTACGAGAGAGTTTTGTACTCAAGGCCCATTATTTTTCTACTGCTTATCAATCTAACCAATTTTCAACCGCGGACCTTCTTGCCCTGCGAGACTCCCCTCTCTCGCAGGTCTGGCCCTCCACATTATCGAGGGCACATCTTGAGGACGGGTTTTGGAACCCCGAGAGATGGCATGCGAAATCTAGGAGGCTTAGGGATTTTAATGAACTCTTTAGTCGTTTTTATTGGGGATTTTAAGGGAAATTTTAAGGGGAGGAAAGGGCGGAGTTGGGGTAGCCCGTCGAGGTGGGGCCAGTCACTGCGCGTGTTTGCGGAGTGGTAATAGGCCCGAAGGTTCCGGGGGAGGGTGATGTTCCAGGTGACAATTGTGGTTCCATCTGTGTGGTTAGTGGGAGAGGCAGATATGGCGGAGGGGGGGGGCCGTATCGAGACCTGGGAGCACGTGTTCGATGTCTGAAGGCGATCACGTGCTCCGGCCCCTCAGTTCCTACCCGTTCCTCAGGAGGCCATGATCCTCAGAGCTTGGATCTTCGGCTGATGTTATGTAATGCCCGGTCCGTGGCTAATAAAGCTCCCCTGATCTGTGATCTTATTCAGGGGGAGTCCGTGGACCTTATGGGCATTACGGAGACCTGGTTGGGCCCGGAGGGGTGCCTTGTTGAGTTGTGCCCCCCAGGTTCCCGAGCATTTCACCAGCCGAGGGCCCAGGGTAGGGGTGGGGGGGTGGCGGTTGTTATTAAGGAAGATCTAGAGCCGAGGGAGGCCACTGTTCCTCAGATTGCCGGCTGTGAATCCCTCTATGTGAGGTGGGGCCATAGGAATCAGTTGGGCTTGTTGATCGCCCACCTGGCTCCTTGCTGCGTGACCACAGCCCTGCCCGAGCTGTTGGAGGTACTGGCTGCTGTGGCGGTTGAGACCCCCAGACTTATAGTCATGGGGGATTTCAACTTGCCATCAGTTGGCTTGGCATCGACGGCAGCTCGGGAGTTCCAGGCTTCCATGACGGCCTTGGACCTGATTCGAGTAAATGATGGCCCTACGCACATGGGGGGAGGCATGCTGGATCTGATTTATATCTCTGGACAGTGGTTAAATGATCTGGTATTAGATGATTTAGTAACAGAACCAATGTCATGGTCGGATCATTTTCTCCTTCGCCTAGACTTCCGAACCGCCATTCACCACCGCAGGGAGACGGAACCTATACGGTGGTTCCGTCCCAGGCGCCTGATGGACCCTGAGAGGTTCCAGACGGAGCTTGGGCCATTCCCTGAGGATCTGGCCCACGGCACGACTGAGGAACTGGTCGTGGCCTGGGAGCGGCGTGGCCTCTGACCCGGCGTAGATCTCGTCCGGCCCCTTGGTTCTCCGAGGGGCTGAGGGAGATGAAACGCTGGAGAAGACGCCTAGAGAGCACCTGGAGGTCCAGTCGCTCCGAAGCTGATCGGACACTAGTTAGGACCTATTCTAGGACCTACCTAGTGGCAATGAGGGAAGCGAGGCGCTCCTACACCTCCACCCTCATTGCGTCGGCAGATAACCGCCCGGCCGCCCTGTTTCGGGTGACCCGCTCTCTCCTACATCAGGAGGTGCGGGATGACCCTTTGCAGGGACGAGCCGAGGAGTTTAGTGGTTATCTATACGATAAAATCGCTCAGCTGAGGGACGGTCTGGACCGAATTTGGGATGATCCAAGCGAGGGAGAGGAGGCACGTCTTGTTGAGCACATTTGGGATGAGTTTGACCCTGTGGCTCCCGAGGACGTGGACAGGCTGTTGGGGAGGCTTCACGGCACGACATGTTTACTGGACCCGTGTCCTTCCTGGCTGGTACTGGCCACTCAGGCGGTGACACGAGGCTGGCTCCAGAGGATTATCAACGCTTCTTTGTTGGATGGGGTTTTCCCTGCCACCTTGAAAGAGGCGGTGGTGAGACCCCTCCTTAAGAAGCCCTCTTTGGACCCAGCTATTTTGGGTAATTATCGTCCAGTCTCCAACCTTCGCTTTGTTGCGAAGGTTGTAGAGAGTGCTGTGGCGCGACAGCTGCCCCAACACCTGGATGAAGATGTCTATCTAGACCTGCTCCAGTCCGCTTCCGACCCGGATACAGCACGGAGACAGCTTTGGTCGCATTGGTGGATGATCTCTGGAGGGTCAGGGACAGGGGATATTCCTCTGCCCTGGTCCTATTAGACCTCTCAGCGGCATTCGATACCATCGATCATGGTATCCTGCTGCGCCGGTTGGGGGGGTTGGGAGTGGAGGCACCGTATATCGGTGGTTCTCCTCCTATCTCTCTGACCGGTCGCAGACGGTGTTGACAGGGGGGCAGAGGTCGACCGCGAGGGGCCTCACTTGTGGGGTCCCACAGGGGTCGATTCTCTCGCCCCTGCTGTTCAACATCTACATGAAGCCATTGGGTGAGATCATCAGTGGTTTCGGGGTGAGATACCAGCAGTACGCTGACGACACTCAGCTGTACTTTTCCACCCCAGACCACCCCAATGAAGTTGTCGAAGTGCTGTCCCGGTGTTTGGAAGCTGTACGGGTCTGGATGGGGAGAAACAGGCTCAAGCTTAATCCCTCCAAGACGGAGTGGCTGTGGATGCCGGCACCCCGATTCAGTCAGCTGCAGCCGCGGCTGGCTGTTGGAGGCGAGTTACTGGCCCCAAAGGATAGGGTGCGCAACTTGGGTGTCCTCCTGGATGATCGGCTGTCGTTTGAAGACCATTTGACGGCCATCTCCAGGAGGGCCTTCCACCAGGTTCGCCTGGTTCGGCAGTTGCGCCCCTTCCTTGATCGGGATGCCTTATGCACAGTCACTCATGCGCTCGTTACCTCTCGCTTGGATTACTGTAATGCTCTCTACATGGGGCTCCCCTTGAAGTGCGCTCGGAGGCTTCAGTTAGTCCAGAATGCAGCTGCGCGGGTTATAGAGGGAGCTACGCGTAGCTCCCATGTAACACCGCTCCTGCGCAGACTGCACTGGCTGCCTGTGGCCTTCCGGGTGCACTTTAAGGTGTTGGTTATGACCTTTAAATCGCTCCATGGCTTAGGACCTGGGTACTTACGGGACCGCCTGCTGTTACCACACGCCTCCCACCGACCCGTACGCTCCCATAGAGAGGGACTTCTCAGGGTGCCGTCCGCCAAACAATGTCGGCTGGCGGCCCCCAGGGGAAGGGCCTTCTCTGTGGGGGCTCCCACACTCTGGAACGAACTTCCCCCGGGTTTACGCCAAATACCCGACCTTCGGACATTTCGTCGCGAACTCAAGACTCATCTTTTTATCCGCGCAGGGCTGGCTTAAATTGGGATTTTAATGTTTAAATTTATTAATTTTAAACGGGGTTTTCTTAGTATGGTAAATTTTAATCATTGGGCTAATTTAAAATAAGTTTTTTAAATCGTATTTTAAACTTGTATATTGTATTGTCGGTTTTATTATGCCTGTACACCGCCCTGAGTCCTTCGGGAGAAGGGCGGTATAAAAATCAAATAAAATAAATAAATAAATAAATAACCTATCTTAAAAACAAAATCAGAGAATAATTTGAATTAGAATAATTTTAGAAGTATTACCAGAACTGTGAAAAATATTTCCAACTCTTAAATCTATTATCAAGTAAAAACATGTATTCCATGAAATGGCTGGAGGATGGTAGACTTTGCCTTCAGCGCTAAACTTACTGCAAAAACACCAGCAGATGGGACAGCCAATAGAAAACTACACTGATGAAAATAGGGGAGGTTTAGGAACAGTCAGTGTCCAAACCCTAAGGCAAGTTGTTTAGCTTGGACATCACAGGTTCTGTGCCAGCAGAACAGCTCGTATTCTCCAACAGAGTGATGAGTTCATCTAGGTATATTGTTCAGAAGTGGGGTGCTGGCTCACTATAACATTTTACCTCAAAGATATCCTTTACACAAGTTTTCATTAAAGTGAAACAACATTCAAAGTTCTTCATGGTCATAAATGGCACTTGTAGCAAAGAGTGAAAACATCGAAATGACAAGACCCATGCAGTAATTTCCTTATGTAAATGCCATAGTTATGAATTTACATTCTGGCATCTGACCTAAATGCATTACTTGTGACTTTTGTATGATGTTATCATCATGTACACTTTGTCATTTGTCTTCCCTTACCAAACAGACACGGACACTGAACCACTGATTGGTTCAAAATTGGGAAAGGAGTCCGGCAAGGCTGTATACTATCACCCTGCCTATTTAACTTATATGCAGAACACATCATGAGAAAGGCGGGGCTAGATGAATCAAAAATTGGAATTAAGATTGCCGGAAGAAATATCAACAACCTCAGATATGCAGATGATACCATTCTAATGGCAGAAAGCGAAGAGGAACTAAAGAGTCTCTTGATGCGGGTGAAGGAGAGTGCAAAAGTTGTCTTGAAACTCAACATTAAGAAAACTAAAATCATGGCATCCGGCCCTCTCAATTCCTGGCAGATAGATGGTGAAGAAATGGAGGTAGTGACAGATTTTATTTTCCTGGGCTCCAAGATCTCCGCAGATGGAGACTGCAGCCAAGAAATTAAAAGATGCTTGCTCCTGGGGAGGAAAGCTATGGCAAATCTAGACAGCGTACTAAGAAGCAAAGACATCACCCTGCCAACAAAAGTGAGTATAGTCAAAGTTATGGTTTTCCCAGTTGCAATGTATGGCTGTGAAGGTTGGACCATAAGAAAGGCTGAGCGCCAAAGAATTGAGACCTTTGAACTCTGGTGCTAGAGAAGACTCCTGCGAGTCCCTTGGACTGCAAGGCGAACAAACAAGTCAGTTCTAGAGGAGATCAATCCTGACTGCTCTTTAGAAGGCCAGATCCTGAAGATGAAACTGAAATACTTTGGCCACCTAATGAGAAAGAAGGACTCACTGGAGAAGAGCCTAATGCTGGGAAAGATTGAGGGCAAAAGAAGAAGGGGACGACAGAGAATGAGGTGGCTGGATGGAGTCACTGAAGCAGTAGGCATGAGTTTAAATGGACTCCAGAGGATGGTAGAGGACAGGAAGGCCTGGAGGAATGTTGTCCATGGGGTCGCAATGGGTCAGACACGACTTCGCAACTAACAACAACAACCAAAACAGCAGGTGCTCCTGGCCATGCTAAATATTTTGGAATGATTTTTCTTTCTTTCTTTTACAATTTAAAGAATAAAAAAATAATAAAATATTAATGAAGGCTCAATTTTTACCCTGCTCGTCTATGCAAATATTTATGTTTCTACCCTTTTATTGGAGCACAGGTGAACAAATACCTGAGGTATGGATTGATTACTTGGATTCTCTTAAATATTCTACATAAAGCTATTCAGAATACTATCATTTTCCATAGAGAACTCCTCTTTGATGCTGCATTAAGTCAACTGATGATCTCCTCCCTTTGATTCCTTTCCTTCTGCAACTTAACCACATAGGAGAATGTGCTAAAGTTACGTTCCTTTCAAAATAAGAATGCTGATTCAGTAAGAATGTTCTTATTATGTACATCAATAATAATGAACTAACGAAAAGTTGAGGTGGGTGGGAAATAATGTGTTCTGCAAGATTTTTCTTAGCAACTTCTGGAGAGAGAAGGGGGGAAGGGGAAGAGAGAGAGAATATAAAAAAGCCACTCAACTGAAATTATTTTCGGTAATATATCCTAAAACACTGCTTGCATGTAGCTTCACTATTTCTGTATTGATGTATTTTTCCTGATTTCCACTCTCAGAATCTGTTCTATTTTTGTCTCATCTTCTTTTTAAAAGCCTGCAAAAGATTCTTTATGCTCCTGATTGATTCTTTAAGGCTTGATTTTCTCAGGCTTTGATCTTCTTTACCTTTACCTGGATTGACAGTTTCAGTTTAATTATCAGATCAGAACTCTTTGGAGATGAGAGCTCTCCTGACTCATTTCAGTATTTTGGTCATGCTTCCTGGTGCCAGTAATTCATATTAGACATAGAATAATAGGGCTAGAGGGAACTTTAGATATCATCTATTCCAGTGGTAGTCAACCTGGTCCCTACCGCCCACTAGTGGGCGTTCTAGCTTTCATGGTGGGAAGTAGGGGTTTTGTCCGATACTGAAGCACTTTCCTTTTTTTTTTATTTAACTGACTTTTTAAAAAAAATTCATAGCATTATTTAAAAACATTTTCATTAGGTTTTCATAAAATTCCCCGTGACAATTTAAATTTCTGAAAATATACTATTTGTATCGCCCACGCATTAAGTTTAGCTCACAGTACGTAAGTGAAGCTAAATGGCACTATAGTGCGACCACAAACAAAAGAGCCTCATCCCAGAATAGCTCACGCATCTCTCCCCACACCACCCAGCTGTAACAGGCAAGCAGAGCTGGTAGCTGGCGCCCCCCCAACCCAATCCACGATGCGCGAGAGGTATGTGCAGATGATGATACATGGTGCATTACTGTGGAAATGGTGGGTGGTTAGAAAATTTTACTACTAACAGAGATACAAAAGTGGGCGGTAGGTATAAAAAGGTTGACTACCCCTGATCTATTCCAACCCACTTCCCAAGGCAGGAGACATTGTACAATTTCAGACAAATGGTTGTCCAGTCTTTTCTTGAAAATCTCCAGCAACAGAGCACCCACAACTCTATGAGATAAGCTGTTCCACCAATTGTTCTCATTGTCAGGAAATTTCTTCTTAGTTCCAAGTTGGATCTCTCTTTGATAAGCTTCTACCCATTGCTTCTTGTCCTACAATCAGGTGCTTTGGAGAATAAATTGATCTCCTCTTCTCTGTGAGAACCCCTCCTACAATTAGCCCTCTGGCTAATGTATAAACTATTCGTTGTTGTTAGTTGAGAAGTAATGTCCGACCCATCGCGACCCCATGGACAACATTCCTCCAGGCCTTCCTGTCCTCTACCATCCTCTGGAGTCCATTTAAGCTCATGCCTACTGCTTCAGTGACTCCATCCAGCCACCTCATTCTCTGTCGTCCCCTTCTTCTTTTGCCCTTGATCTTTCCCAACATTAGAGTCTTCTCCAGTGAGTATAAACTATAGTGTATGCTTAAAAATTTGATCCTTGGTGGACTGTTCAAATGATACTATGAGCACTTTTGTGGTTTAAATGGTTGAATTGAAAGATATACTTTAAATTTTGGAGTCTGGAGCTGAATATATTTTTCCAGTTCTTTACAACATTAAATATTATTTATTTTGAGGTGAAGACAAATAAAATTTAAGTTTATGTCTGTACAAAAAAAATTATAAATGCAACTCCTTCTCCATCTAGACATTTATAATAATCAATGAAAATAACTATTAGTCATAAAAATATGATTAGCTGCAAGTCCATAATAAATTCATATTTGGTTACAGTAATAATAATACCACTTATTTTTAACGTAGAAATAAAATAAATTGTTTTACTATGGATTCATTTTTCAAATTTTATTGAAATACAATATTTATATGCTCTCTTCCTCATTCACAGAACTGAAATTTAGTAAACATCCAACAGGTTAATCTCTTTTTGAAAAATGCCTTTTAATGCCAAACTATTTATCAGTGAAAAAATGTGCCAAGGATTTTGCTATTATATTGTTTTAATATAATTAAAGGCTAGAAGAATATAATGGCTTGGATTTAAACAAAAACCAAAGCATTTGCAAATAATTGTTGCTTATCCAAGAGCTGTTTCTCATGTCAGAAGGCAAGAATCTCATATACATAATAATGTATATGTCACACACATTTTCTTAAGTAAAACTTAATGTTACTAAAAGTGCCAGCTGGGGATGGGGGGGGGGAAGTGGAAGAGTACTGTATATATCCAAACTGTAGAATCTACTATAACTCTTCTTTTTCTCATAGACTATTTATATTTCAGTTTAAGACATTGCCATAATTCAATGAGCTTTCAATAGATTCTAGGACTGCAATATCACTTTCACCTCAATTTCACACGTGCTGCCCAACTGCTTTCTTTCTGACTGAAAAATCTGGCCTTGAATCAACAGGTCAAATGAAACATTCTTTAACTAGCGTTTTATCAAGCTTGTGTCATATAATCCAATTTTCTACTGCTGTTTTGCTCATAATTGTATAAACCAATGCCAGAGAGCTTCCATTCAAATATGCCCACAGAGATTCTATTTTACAACATTATATAAATAAGAAATGAATGTAGTCTGTTCATTCACATATAATTAAGTATATTTTTAATCAAATTTCATGTTGTGAACTACTATAATTTAAATTCTAGAAGATGTCATATTTAGAAAATGCATTGTTAAGGGCCCTAAAGAAGACAAGCAATAAGTACATTACAATCTTCTGTGTGAGAAAATAATTTATGCTAACCAGTAATGAATGAGGTAAACAATTTTAAGACAGACTGGTGTTTGGGAAAAGTATGAGCAATCAAAGATATTAGGGCCACAATTGGTATTCTTGGGTTATTAATTGTTCTTATTTGGCCAGGCAAGAATGAAGAAACAGGAAGATAATTTTGGCTGTGACAAAAATTGTAATACAAGTGGTCCTTGGTTTATGACCTCTTTTTCAGCAACTATTTGAACGTATGATGGTGCTGAATAAACTGATATAACAATCCGTTGTCAGCCCTCCCAGATAAACCTAACAGGAAACATGACTAGATATACTAAATCTATTTCATTGTAAGGCTACATTAACAAAATTGCTCAAATCATATTTCACAACCAGATTGCTTAGCAATGAAAATTCCAGTCCCAATTAGCATTGTTAGACGAGGACTAGCTATAATCCATTTTAAGAGAAAGGATCTGATGTGTTAATTTCATTTCTGTACCTCAGTTGAATTTCTGTGTCAAGAATTACTGACAGTATTATGAAATTGAAACCCATTGGCCCACAAAATATCAGATGTTATGATGTAAAACTCTCAGCATCTTTTAATTTAGGATATTATTAATTGAGATTTATTGAAGCATTCAAGCAAAAAATTACTTCTCTGGGTTGCTTACCTGATTGTGTGAATTTATTGAACATGATTCTGGGGGTGATGCAGCCTTTATTCACATGAAGAAAAGCATCATAAACCTATTCTCAAGGCGATTAAAAATTTAACTCACCTTTTTCTACAACCAGGTTGTACTGATAATATTTCAGTAGTGGTAGGTTGACTCTTTACTGCAATTTGGTATAGTTGTTGTTAAGGCACCTGGTTAGAAACTCGAAGACCTTGAAGGACAAATCTAGTTGGTAACCTTAGTCCAGTCATTCTTTCTCAGCCCTAGGAAGGAGGCAGTAACATACTATTTCTGAAAAAACTCACCAAGAAACTACAGACTTATTCCTGGTAGTCAACAATAACTTAAAGGCCCTAGCAATCAGCACCAAAAAACCTTTTTTATTATTCAACAAATATAGACTTCTCTCACTTTATGCTAGGGATATATTTCCCAACGAGCTCTTATAAAACAAATTCACCTAAAGCAAGACATTGAGCCAGTGGAAAAGGGGGATTAGAGTGTATGATGTCAAATTTTTAACTCATGCATTGACAAATTTGCTCATAAATGTTCAGAGCCTTATTGTTATGTACCAGGTTACTTAGATGTTTTCTTCTTTGTCTGTGCTCTGTGTACAATGAATGCTTTTTCTCCATCTTTTTTTTCAACTGGAATTCTAATTTACACTGTTCCCATGACCTACGAAGAGGTTGAATGCACAACAGCACTACAAATTATTAACATTCTTTGTTATACAGGAGATGGCTTTAACCTATCTTAAGACTTGGGCTCCTCTACCTGCTGCAATCCAACATAATATGTCCAACTTGATTTCCAATATTAGATGCTTTTCTTTGTCAATTGGGATAAGGGCATTGGTCAAATTGTTATGCCTGGGTTGACCACTTTTAATAGTAATATTATTGCAAGTATAAAAGTACAGTAAGTGAGAGATAGCACATATGGCTAGAACCATACTTCAGTACAATGGTAAAAGCAGGAATGAGGGCAGAAAGCAGTTTTGGCATATTTCTAGACCTATGGTGCAAACTGATATATTGATACAAACATAACAGCCATTTTGTTCATAAAAAATAATTACTTAGATGAAAAGTCAATCAGATTAGAGCAGATTTGCATAAAGCGGGACAAATCTGTATTACTGATATCAGCTGAACTACTGGGAACACAACTCAGTTTGGATCATTTGCAAGTTATCTGGTCAATCAAGAATTCCATTAATGCTTTCAGGAATTCTGATGATTTTGGAAATTACCTAGTCCTAAACTCTGCCTGGTGTAAGATTTTACTGCTATAAGTAAACATTCTTAAATACTTTAAAATACTTTTAAGTATTTTAAAATACTTAAAAGCCGAATTGTTGTATCTGGGGCCTTAAGAGACAACAGATCAAAACAGGACCCGGATTACTTTTGTAAAGAAATGTTTTAACTTTATTGCTCATACTGGCTTTGTCAAACTGGAAGATAACAATTTCTGCAACAGTTCCCCATATTATACAATTCTGATATCAATAGATGTAGTATAAATCAAGTTTTCATGGGATGCATACTATAGCAGAAACCTACGCCTACTATATCAGGTTTTTTTTTGACAAACATTTGTATTCAGGTAGAGAGTCAATGGGAACCTGAATTAATTGTCCACTGACTGCATTTGGGTACAGCTTCGATTATAGAGGAAGTTGGCTGTACTGTCCCTGATATGTATGCTTTGTCACATTTTCAGTTTTGCTTTCCCAAGGATTCTATTCCATGTGGAAAAACTCTTTGCTCCTGGGAAATTTTAGAAAAGATATACATGCCTTGTACATGTGCTAGAAAGAAAAGGGTTAAAGTACCTGGTACCTAATACAATCTTTTGTTAAGCATTTTAGCATTAGAGTAAGGATTTATTCTGTGCTCCCTCACTGTCTCTCACTCTGCCTACTCTTCCTTCTGCCTTTATTCCCAGACCTACAGGTAGTTCTTGACTTACAACAGTTTGTTTAGTGACTGTTTGAAATTACAAGAGCACTGAAAAGTTACTTATGACCATTTTTCACACTTACAACCATTGCAGCATCCCCATGGTCATGTAATCAAAATTCGTATGTTTGGCAATTGGTTCACATTTATGATGATTGCAGTGTCTCAGGTCATGTGATCACCTTTTGTGACCTTCTAACAAGCAAAGTCAATGGGAAAGCCAGATTCACTTAACAATGGTGTGACTAATTTAACTACTGCAGTGATTTACTTAACAAAGATGGCAAGAAAAATTGTAAAATGGGGCAAAACTCACTTAACCAATTTACCACTTAGCAACATAAATTTTGGGCTCAGTTGT
The DNA here is from genome assembly GCF_028640845.1 of Ahaetulla prasina. NCBI lineage: Eukaryota > Metazoa > Chordata > Lepidosauria > Squamata > Colubridae > Ahaetulla > Ahaetulla prasina. The sequence goes on along the minus strand of NC_080541.1, from coordinate 47,719,867 downwards.
GGTCGTAAATCGACAACTACCTGTATATGCACAGAACATGTTTTAAATCTTTTCTCCAGTCAGGATGTAGTTAGCAATGGCAGGCTGTTCCTATTCTTATAAATAAATCTCCTTTCTGTTATAATGCCAACTACACTAAAACTTGCTCAGGTTAGATTCTCATTTCAGGAATATTCATATTAACATGCTGAATTAGTATTATACATTGTATTATTTAAGTGGCTGAATATAATGTAAACATATCTATATAGTTAAAGAGACTTAGTCCTCCTTAAGCATGTGAGGAATGTATTCTATAATGACAAGAAAAATTGATTCAGTCCAAACTGCAGAATAAAAAGTGGTTAAAGCAGCAGGCTTGAAGTCAGGACTGTGAGTTTTAGTCCCATCATAAATATGAAAAACAAACTGGATGACTTTGAACCAGTCACTCTCTGTTGTGTGGAAAAAGAAGAAAGGACTATTAGAATGATTTATCAAAATAGTAAAAGCAGGATGTAAAAAAAACAATAAAGTTTGAAAGTTGTTCAAGTGTCAAGTTACCAGGTAGCAAAAGTATTTCTAGGACCAAGTGAACTGATGTTTTGATATAAAGATTGCACTGCTGAGAAGAATAATAGTAATCACCTTCTGTTGTGAATCTTTCCAATTTGCTTTATAGTGCATAAAATATTTCCCCCAAGGGAATATAATAACAAAAATTCCACATATGTCTCTATTCTATATCACCTGAGAGTCACCATTATCAAAACAACTAAAGAAAAAGCTCTAGTTGGCAAAACATAAAAGCTCTACTGTGATTGTTAAATGGCAAAATCCAGAACTTGCTCAGAGGACATCCAAGGTCTTTGTTTCACTGTTGCCATCTCACGGTTGTCTGGATTTCTTCAGTCCAGATCTGTTAGATCTTAGATTTTATAATTTATTAACATTATAGTATAGGTTATATCAGTGGTGGAATTCAATTTTTTTTACTACTGGTTCTGTGGGTGTGGCTTGGTGGGCGTGGCAGGGGAAGGATACTGCAAAATCTCCATTTCCTCTCCACTCCTGGGGCCAGCCAGAGATGATATTTGCCGGTTCTCCAAATTACTCAAAATTGCTGCTACTGGTTCTCCAGAACCCATCAGAACCTGAATAGCACCCCTGGATTATATTAAAATATATGTTAAAAATATTTTGGATCTGACATAAAACACAACTCAGGAGACATTACAATGTTAGTTGTAGATGGTGTCATAGAGGTATAGAAAATTCTAAATCCTAAACAAGTATCCCACTGGCCAAAAGAGAACAGCAATCCTAGAATGCAATTTTTAGATTTCATTGTTTCCTCGGCAGCCTTGACATCTATGGGAAAAGGTTTGTGTGACTTCAACCATGAATAATTGAAAGGGCTGGTAGTTGTGGTAGAACAGAGATGGGACTTAGGACCTAGTGGGAAACAAAAGGTAGGAATTTCATGCTTCTATTTCTTTTTTTCACTGGCATGAATATAGTATCAAACTGAATGAGTATATCAAATTAGAATAAAAGTTTACTATTTAAACTTGCTTTGTCATGGAACACCAGTTATGAAATTATTGTTTACCTCTAGAGAAAAGCAGAGGCAGAATGAATGCCATTTCAAGACGTATTTTTCTTTCCAATAATTGTACAACCTCCCTTATTCTGAGCCCCTCACCATAATAGCATTAGAGGAGGGTCCTTCTCTGTTTCCACTCTTCTTAATTTACACCTATACCACAACTCCAGTACATTGAATTTCCAAGACTGTCAGAATTATCTCAAGATCTACTCTGCTTCTCCAAACAGCTATATGTCTAGCTCATGAGCATGTATACAGGGGTGCATGAAAATGTTCATTCAAATGGAGGGAAGTGTGGAATAATCATGAGTGAAATGCAGCAGGTTCTGACAGGTTCTGGAGAACCGGTAGTGGAAATTTTGAGTAGTTCGGAGAACCAGTAAATACCACCTCTGGCTGGCAACAGAGTGGGATGGGAATGGAAATTTTGCAGTATCCTTCCCCTGCCACACCCACCAAGCCACACCCACAGAACCAGTAGTAAAAAAATTGGATTTCACCACTGGGAATAATGTATAGCTTGAAACCTGGAAGGAAGCAGCTTTGCTAAACCATGATTTATATTGCCATGGCTTATGAAATTGAACACTATGTGGTTGAATTTGCATATTGTGTTAACTATATATTTGGTTTGTAAACTCTCATTTAGGCTGGGTTGAATGCAATTGCTAAACTGAAATTTGAATAAGCCACATAATACAGTGTAATGTATAAACCTATAAGGAGCATTTATACAAATAATGATGGGATTTTGGCTGCAATTCATACCACCTACCATCCTTATCTCAATGTAATTTATTCCAAGCCACTTGGCATACATAGGGCTGTATTTGATTTACTTATATTACTAGCATGCCCAAATGTCTGAATGAAGCATTTAATCAGCCACTAAACTAAAGATGAACATTCTACAGTTACTTACTGTTCAGATGAGTCCAAATCATCATACATTTAATTTTGTTGTATGAGGTGCAATGACAATAAACTAAATTAAAGATTAAGCTAAATCAGGGGTGTCAAACTTGCGGCCTGTGGGCCAGATGCATCACATGCTGGCCACACCCACCATTTTAGTGAAGGGGGAAAAAGTTGATACGCCACGTGGCGTGTCATTGCAAGTTTGACACCTCTGAGCTAAATATATGTACAACGTTCTTCTGGATGAATTTCAAAAGTATTCTATGATCAATTAGGAAAGGGGGAAAGCCACATACAAAGCCAAATCTATTGAAAAATAATATGTGCAGAATTATATGGGGGCATTAAGATGGGAAATAATAAAATACAGATTGTAAGTAAAAGGTAGCATGTCATCTTGATCCTGGCTTAACATGTGAGAACCCAGGCATTATACTTCCTAAATCACTTGAGAGTTGTAGCTATGTTCATATTGCACACTGAACACAAATTAGTCACATACATTTTAATCTAGTACATTGACCAACTGGTTTATGTTGTTTATTTATGGCTCATTGCATTGTGCAAGCCCTCTTCCCAAATTGGATAGCATTCAGACTATGCTCAAACCATTCTTTATTCAATAAACCACTGTTAGGCAAGTATGACACAATGTGTTGTGTAACTTCAGTTTCTATGTCATACAACAGATATAAGCTTAATGGGAGGATAATTTTTTATGAAACTGAGTGAGGTTGGCATTCCAGCTGACATGCAGGAACATGGACTGCTAGTTCTGCAAAATGCTAGTTATGGATTTGCAGACTGTAACTGTCTGCTGAAATTAAAAAAACAAAACAAAACCACAGCAGGGTAAACCAACATTCATTCATTCAGCTACATTCATAAAAAGTTGGGATGGCCTCAAGATGATGACAATTGTGGCATGCCATCAAGAGTTAAGTACTCTTGTGCCTCATCATTACACAAAAAGAAGTTGCATCATTTGTGTTGTGACATCATTCCCACTTGCTCATGCATACAGTAGAGCTCCCCAAATTATTTTATTCATACAACGGAAGTAATCATGTCAGGGAAAAACATAGTGCACAGTATCCTGAATTTAACATAACCATGGACTTGTTTAGTATTGTGAAACCCCAGTTCCATTGATTAGGTGTTAGACCAACAAGCAACGTTTTGTGAATAGTTTAAGCATGCTTGGCGAACACAGCCTCAGAGCCGTGCATATCTCCCTGCTCTGCCCACCTTTAATTTCCTAGTCTCTTATCATCCAAATCCAGAACACCACCTTTGAAAAGGAACCAAGGTATATACGTAGCGCTGTTTCTGCTCCGTTACATCGCGGAGCTCGATTCAAGCCTATTGTATGAGAGCAATAGCATCCCCCGCCCCGCCCCCTACCCATTTCAGGATGGACCGAGCCATTCAGAGCGCAGAATGGGGGACAAGGCGTAGGGAAAGGAAGAGAAAGCAAGCGAAAGGAGGAAGAGTCTGTGAAAAATACAAAGGCGAGACGGGAGCTCTTCTTCTTGCTGCCTTCCGGGCCATCCTGGAAGGCCGCCCATATAAAGGGAGCACCCTGTCCGCCGTTCTTCAACTCCCCCCCCTCACACCCCCGCGTTAGCAAGAAGTGGGAAGGACGGAGCTCGGCGCCGCTTGTGGCTGCGGTGGCAGCAATTCGGCCGTGGGAGAGTTTTCATTCAATGTGCGGAGGAAGCCCGGGGGCGCGTGCACCGCGTCGCCTTCGCAAAGCCGTGCAATTTCGCTCTGGTCCCTTGGCCACCGGAGCGTTGGCTCCCATGGCTTTCTCGGCAAGACCGCGTCTCCTCGCGTAGGGTTTACTCGGAGGAGACGACCGAAGCAGGGCACCAGGTAAGTCTTGACTGTGCTCGGAACGAGGGAATGTGGCCGCCCAGGGCTTCTGGACGGGTGGTCGTGGCGGAAGGACACACAGACAGCAGAGCCTCGAGATCGGAAAGGGTGGAAAACGCTCCCTTTTGCCCGTAGCCTCGTCTCTCAGCTCCGAGGCGGCGGCGGCGGCGGTTCTGCCTTTTTCGCTCCTCTCCTCATCTCGGGTTATCTGCGGCTGGAATGCCGGTGCCCGCTTCGTAGTGCTAGTTAGTACGCCTGAGCAAACGCTGCCTTTCCACCGCCAACGTATCTAGCGGCTGATGCCAATTTTAGAGGCGGCAGCGGCCGGGGTCGGTATGCGCTAATGTATGCGCCGGTCACTACACCTGGGTTGTTGTTCCTCCTCCCTGCGATAGCAAGGGGGCGGGTTGTTTTGTTGATTTTTGTAATAGCTTTGGGAGGGAGTCACTTGGATCGCGAGCGCAGAAGCAGGAGGGAAGTTTAACGTGCGCCTGCTCCGGAAACCAAGAACCGGGTTGGTACAGTATTACACACACAGAGAGAGAGAGAGAGGACGGGTTATTCGCTCTTTCATTATTGGCGCGCGTGCATGTATGTGTTTGTGTATATGTGCGTGGGTGTAATGTTTCATTTTAGACTTGTAGAAATGGAAGCGATTCCGGGAGAGTAGGAAGTTCTCCTTCGTTAAGGCCGTTGCTCTACCTGCGAAGCGCTGTAGAGCCTCGGGGGCTGCCTTTCCAGAATCTCCGCTTTTTAAGAAAAGACGCAGTTTTGTACACTCTTGGGAATGATTGAATTCGATGTCTGTGGAGATTCTTAGTCATCCAGGCCATGGCTGTCCCAAAGGTCCTTTTTTTCTCTCCTTTAAGTGGCCTCAACGACTCTCTAAAAGAATGCAAATATCAAAGAATATAAATCCTTCCGTTCCCCACCATCAAGTCAGAGCTGAAAAAGCTTCTTGGATGAGAAGCGAAACGTCTTCCAAGAAATGCGCGAAAGTCCAGTTGCCTCCTGAAAAAGCACCTTTGGGACATTGAAGTCGAAGGCAGTTATATAGGTTCCGGAACGGAGATGGAAGCGCTTGGAACACGCATCCTTTACCCTAGAAGAAATGTCTAGCACCCGTGTGTGAAAAGTATCTGTATCACTTTTAGGATGGATGTTAGCCCAGCTTTAATTAAAGCTAAGCTTTGGCTGTTTCATTGCTGTATGGATACTGGAGCGATGTGTCTTTGTGGTGTTTGTGTTTGACAGCCTGAAAAGTAAATGTTGTGTGGGTGTTTATTCTGAAGAAAAAAAAATTCTGTGTTTAACATTTTGTCAGTGTGCTTACATCTGAAGTTTAGTAGCCTCTTTTTAACATGGATAAATACCATTTCAAGTTTTATACTGCATATATATCAGAAGATAACTGCTGCTGGATATATTGATATTTTCTGTCTGGCAGCAGGTACAGCTGTCTTTATATTTGGTGAACTCCAGTTAAAGAATTGGAATACCAGTGACAACTGTATGAAATTATATAAACGTTTTGTTTTAGGATTTCATTGTTAGCATGATTCTAAAACATTAATTCCAGCAAAAAAATTACCTGTGGTTTGCATATCAACCTGGTTTAACTTCTTGATGAGGTTTTTGCAGTATGAGTATTACAATATTTCCTCAGTCATGTTCTAATGAAATGGTTAAAAAGAAGTTCCTAATCTCAGTTTTAAACTTGCCCCTTATGTTCATGCCTTATCTACAATACAGGAATAACAATAATAGTTTATTCCATTGGATTGGTATCATTTTGACCGAATCAGATTTGATTATTAAATTGATGTTAAGTAACAGTTCTGTCAGGAAATTGAAATTTGGGCTTGTCAATAGTTCCTCGTTAGTTGGAGGAAGGTTCAGATTTAAGAGTTAAGTCTTTATCCTGGATTAATCCTTGTCTGCCTTTTATTGGTTACTGTATTGCTTCAAGATGGGGAGATAGTTGGATGGCAGCAATAGAGGTGAAATGTATTTTGGTCAGAAGGTAAACATGAGTCAGCAGTATGAGTCTGCTACAAAGGCTGCAACTGTAGGTTATGTTAACAAAACCATAATTTAAAAAATAAACCTTTATTTTTTGCTGTTATGCTTTATGCTGTTTTATACTCAGATATTATCCATATGTAAACTTAGAATGAAGATATAAGGATATCATATCCAAATTGGAACAGAAGCCTAGAAGCCATATGAAGATGTCAAAATAATGGCTTTGGAATACTTAGTTTAGAAATCAGAAGATTAAGAATATAGTGTAGCATAGTGTTCAAGTGTTTTATCACATAGAAGATGGCAGTAGTTTAAGTATTTGATGCCAAGACATCAGTGGCGGCTCTAACTGACTTCCATTAAAAGGATTTTGAACTATAAACTAGCAAACCATGTTTCAGTGAATAAAATGATGTTAACATTTAGAAAAATGGGATAATTGAGTAAAATCATGGTTAAATTATGGATGTGAGTTCTACAAAGCTTTTAAATGATTAGAGCATATAACATCTAACTAAAGGAGCATCTGAATATGATTGGCTGTTCTCGTGGACGGCATTCAAGCAGAAGCTGGACTGCCATCTGTATAATTGATAGCTTATAAAGATACCCAGCAGACATGTCCATGAGTGGGATAGTAAGGCATTTTTTACAGCTGCAGTTCTCATTACATGAATCCTTAGTTTCACATTCCTCCATATGTGTCTTCAACTAAATTATCTGAAGAGAGAATTTTATGATGAAGTTCTTCATATTAATTTATTCAGTGAAGATGCCATGGGTTCCAATCAACTCTGTGCAGTGTATTGTACAAAAAAGTGATAGCATAAAAATAGTAGTAAAATATTTATAAAAGATGAAAAAATAAGATATTGGAACAAGAGTTGACTGTAGTCCACCATAGTCAAACACAGTCTAAGAGGGGACCCAACCACTTGGGGAGAACAAGACCTGGGAGAACAGCTTTCTGGAATGCCAGAATATGGGAATATTGGGGAATCTCATTCAAGAGGGAGACATCATGACAGTGAAGGCATGCTTCTAGGATCCTTATAGATTGCAGGTGGACTTGGAGAGCACCAATTCTGTCAGATTGAATCAGCCAGGTTGTAATGGGAGACAGGCGGTCCCTCAAGTAAGCAGGCCCTATGCCATGCAGGGCTGTATAGATTATAATAAGCACCTTGAATAACACCTGGAAACATTTTGTAGCCGTCGCCAGGGGAGCATTTTATCAGGTTCACCTGATTCGCCAGTTGCGCCCCTTCCTTGACCGGGACTCCTTACACACGGTCACTCACGCCCTCGTTACTTCCCGCCTGGACTATTGCAATGCTCTCTTCATGGGGCTCCCCTTGAAGAGCACCAGGAGGCTCCAGTTAGTCCAGAATGCGGCTGCGCGGGTGATAGAGGGAGCACTGGGTTGTTCCCATATAACGCCTATCCTGCGCGGCCTGCACTGGCTACCGGTAGCCTTCCGGGTGCAATTCAAGGTGTTGGTTACCACCTTTAAAGCGCTCCATGGCTTAGGACCGGGTTATTTATGAGACCGCCTTCTGCCACCGATAGCCTCCCAACGACCTGTGCGCTCACACAGAGTGGGCCTCCTCAGGGTGCCGTCAACCAAACAATGTCGGTTGGCGGCCCCCAGGGGGAGGGCCTTCTCTGTGGCAGCACCGGCTCTTTGGAATGAGCTGCCTCCGGAATTACGCCAACTCCCCGACCTCCGGACCTTCAAACGTGAACTGAAAACTTTATTATTTCATAGTGCGGGACTAGCCTAAGCATAATTTTAATTGTAATTTTAAATGGGTTTTATGTTGGTCTTTGACCGTTTTAGTTGATCTGGCCATTAAATATTTGGTTTTAATTCATTTTTAAAATTGTTATTTGTATTTGGTGTTTTTAATATGGCTGTAAACCGCCCTGAGTCCTTCGGGAGAAGGGCGGTATAAAAATTAAATTATAAATAAATAAATAAATAAAAACCAGTGAAGTTTGTGAAGCAGAGAGGTCACATGCCAATCAAAGATAATGTTGCTGAATTCTGGACCAGTTGATGTCCAAAAGGTCTTCAAAGTCTAGCCATGTAGAGCACATTGCAGTAGTTAATACATGTGGTGACTAGAGCATGAGTGACTGCACAACTTTTTTGCTGATCTCCTTTTTTGTAGCATTTTTTTTTTTAAAAAACCAACCATTGTGTGGAAATTTGCAAAGCAAAAGCCTATTGCCTATAAAATGGTCTGGGCAGAGATTGAACTCAGTTCTTCAAGATCCTTTCCTAATCTGATTATATCATTTTATATTTTTTACAATTACTTTTTAACATCCTATTGTTTTCCAGCTTTCTCATTTGTGTTTAGGGAAATTGCTTGCTACAAGGCAAGTATTATCTGATCAGCATTTGATTTTTGAAAATGTTATGAATAACCAGCAAACTTTTTATGAAATAGTTATCCCAAAATATTAACCCACATTTTGTTTGTAATCTCGGTTCTGTTCTGAGCCTCTGATATCAGAAATAAGCTACATCATAGATTTTTTACATAGTAATTCAGCTAAGTGGTTACTCTATATTTGAAGAATAAACAGGATTTACTAATGTTTTGTTTTAAAGAAATGATTTGGCTGTTACATTTGTTCTACAGAGGTAGAGGGCAATGAAGATAATTCAGTCTCTTGATCCACTCCTTGAATGGTAAAATAGTTGGAAACACCTTTGTTGTTGTTAGTTGCGAAGTCGTGTCCGACCCATCGCGACCCCATGGACAAAGTTCCTCCAGGCCTTCCTGTCCTCTACTATCCTCTGGAATCCATTTACTCCTGCCTACTGCTTCAGTGACTCCATCCAGCCACCTTGTTCTCTGTCGTCCCCTTCTTCTTTTGCCTTCAATCTTTCCCAGCATTAGGCTCTTCTCCAGTGAGTCCTTCTTTCTCATTAGGTGGCCAAAGTATTTCAGTTTCATCTTCAAGATGAAACACCTTTAGTGGGCTGCTTTGAAGCCTTCTCAAAGGGTTCCGAACATTTCCGATGAGATAACTGAGGAAACAAAATGACTCATAAAATTATTTCCACAGCTGTAGTAAGTACCAAATTAGATATTAGAAGAGTAGTTTAAGATAAACAAAATCATCAGAGAAATCTGCTACAGTTTTTATTCATGGAATGTGTAAAGTGCTCTGTTTTCCCAGGAATAAACAGACAGCTCTTTCTTCAAGCTTTGGTAGCTTTGCCAAATCTGATAAATCTGTCATAACTTTACATAGATTTATGATTGAGACATAAAATTGTCATTGTGGCAAAGATATCAATTATTTTAGAAAAGTAGCTGATAAAGAGTTATCTCAGTTTATAGCTGGAAAATAATGGGAGGTACTGATTTTTTTTAAAAAAAAAGTAGAGAAGCATCTGAATAAGCTAATATAAATCAAAATGTTTGTATTGCCTCACATCAGTGGCTCCTAACTTTATGATAATATTTATTTCATGTATGATGTTTTTAATTTAATATTTTTTCTTCTTTTTGTAATTATTTTTGAGAAGAGATTCCACTGAGCTTTTAAGTTAAAATATACAGGTGGTCCTTGACCTACAACCATTTGTTTAGCAACTGTTCACAGTTACAACTGCCTTGAAAAGAGTGACTTACTTTTTGATCTTCACACTTACAAGTATTGCAGCATCACCACGGTCATGTGATCAAAATTTGGGAAATTAGCAACTGGCATGTATATACAACTGTTGCACATTGCGATCTTTCCAGCCAGCTTCCAATAGGTCAATGGGGAAACCTGATTTGCTTGATGATTGCATGATTCTCTTAACAACCACGGCAAAAAAGGTCATAAGATCAGTTAATCAATCAGAATAAGAATAGGAAGGGACCTTTGAGATCTTCTAGTCTAACTCCCTGCTCAAAGAGAAGACTCTATACCATTTCAGACAAGTGACTGTCCAGTCTCATCTTTAAAACATCCAGTGATGAAGCACCCACAACTTCTGATAGCAAGCTGTTCCACTGGTTAATTGTCCTCACTGTTAGGAAGTTTCTCCTTAGTTCCACGTTGCTTCTCTCCTTGATTAGTTTCCATCCATTGTTTCTTGTCCTGCCCTCTGGTACTTTGAAAAATAAGTTGACCTCCTCCTCTTTGTGGCAACATCTCAAATAGTGAAATACTGCTATCTTGTCCCCCCTAGTTCTACTTTTCTTTAGACTAGCCAAACCCAAATCCTGCAACTGATCATCATATGTTTTTGTCTTCAGGTCTTTATTCATCTTAGTTGCTCTTCTTTGCACTTCTTCCAAAGTCTCAAAATCTTTTTTGTAATGTGATCAAAATTGGATGCAGTATTCCAGGTGTGGCCTTACTAAGGTTAAGTGCAATTCACAACTGCTTTATTTAGCAACAAAAATTCTTCTTCCAATTGTGGTTGTAAGTCATGATCTATCTGAAGATTCTTTCCAACATCATATGCTTAAGTATATGGAAACCTGTCGTAGAATTAGTATAAATATTTTGAGTGAGCCCTTCCCCCCAAAATTTGTACAATATTTAAAAAAATAATATTTATTGAATTTCCAACATATAAAACACGGAATACAAAAAACATAACAAAAAGAAAAACAAAGAAAGAAAGAAAAACATAGCATAGAGATACCAATATGGAAAAGCTGTCATTAGTGTTAATGTAATATTTAATTGGCACAAACTAGTTTCAAAACTCAGTTTGGGATTACTAACTGATTATGGAGTATAAGCTGTTTGTATAACTCTGTGATGTTCATATTCCCTTTTCCCCCCACAACCTTGCAAACTATACTTAATCTTTTCTAAACCAAACTCAAGTGCTTTTATGTGCTTTTGTCAAATGTAATTACATCCATTTGAATTCAACTTTAGAGACATTATTTTGCAGGGGTGAAATCCAGCAGGTTTTGACAAGTTCTGGAGAACCAGTAGCGGAAATGTTGAGCAGTCCAGAGAACCGGTAGCGAAAATTTTGAGTAGTTCGGAGAACTGGCAAATACCACCTCTGGCTGGCCCCAGAGTGGGTGGGAAGGAATGGAAATTTTGCAATATCCTTTCCCAGGAGCGGGTGGGAATGGAGATTTTGGAGTATCCTTCCCTTGGAGTGGGGTGGGAATGGGGATTTTGCAGTATCCTTCCCCTGCCACGCCCACCAAACTAAACCACACCCACCAAACCACACCCACCAAGCCACACCACACCACACCCACCAAGCCACACCCACAGAACCGGTAGTAAAAAAAAATTGGATTTCACCAATGTTATTTTGTTTTGATGTTAGTCTTGAGCTTTAAATACAATGCAATTTATAGCTTTGTTGGTCAATATTTATTTATTTATTTAATTAATTAATTAAACTTTTATACCGCCCTTCTCCCGAAGGACTCAGGGCGGTGTACAGCCCGCATTAAAACAATTTATATACAAACTAAAATAACAATTAAAAAACTTATTCCAAAAAGGCCGAAATTAAAACCGTCCAATTGACCATATAAAATACCCAATAAAATACAATTAAAACTTAAGATTTAAGAATTTAAAAAATTTAGCATTTAAAAATCAGGCCAGTCCCGCTTGGATAAATAAATAAGTTTTCAGTTCCCGGCGAAAGGTCCGGAGGTCAGGCAATTGGCGTAAACTGGGGGGAAGTTCGTTCCAGAAAGTAGGTGCTCCCACAGAGAAGGCCCTTCCCCTGGGGGCCACCAGCCAACACTGCTTGGCGGACGGCACCCTGAGAAGACCCTCTCTGTGAGAGCGCATGGGTCGGTGGGAGGCATGTGGTAACAGCAGGCGGTCCCGTAAGTACCCGGGCCCTAAGCCATGGAGCGCTTTGAAGGTGGTAACCAAAACCTTGAAGCGCACCCGGAAGACCACAGGTAGCCAGTGCAGACTGCGCAGGAGTGGTGTTACCTGGGAGCAACGTGGTGCTCCCTCAATCACCCGCGCAGCTGCATTCTGGACTAGCTGAAGTCTCCGAGTGCACTTCAGGGGTAGCCCCATGTAGAGAGCATTGCAATAATCCAGGCGAGAAGTGACGAGAGCATGAGTGACCATGCATAAGGCATCCCGGTCAAGAAAGGGGCGCAACTGGCGCACCAGGCGAACCTGGTAAAAAGCTCTCCTGGAGACGGCCACCAAATGGTCTTTGAACGACAGCCGTCCATCCAGGAGGATGCCCAAGTTGCGCACCCTTTCCGTTGGGGCCAGTGACTCGCCCCCAACAGTCAGCTGCGGTTGCAGCTGACTGTACCGAGATGCCGGCATCCACAGCCACTCCGTCTTGGATGGATTGAGTCTGAGTCTGTTTCTCCCCATCCAGACCCGTACGGCCTCCAGACAACGGGACATCACTTCGACAGCTTCGCTGGGGTGGCCTGGGGTGGAAAAGTACAGCTGAGTATCATCAGCGTACAGGTGATAACTCACCCCAAAGCCACTGATGACCTCGCCCAACGGCTTCATATAGATGTTGAACAGGAGAGGCGAGAGAATCGACCCCTGCGGCACCCCACAAGTGAGGTGCCTCGCGGCCGATCTCTGCCCCCCTGCCAACACCTTCTGCGACCGGTCGGAGAGGTAGGAGGAGAACCACCGATAAACGGTGCCTCCCACTCCAAACCCCTCCAACCGGCGCAGCAGGATACCATGGTCGATGGTATCAAAAGCCGACGAGAGATCTAACAGGACCAAGGCAGAGGAACAACCCCTATCCCTGGCCCTCCAGAGGTCATCCACCAATGCGACCAAAGCTGTCTCTGTGCTATGCCCGGGCCGGAAGCCGGACTGGAACGGGTCTAGATAGATAGGTTCCTCCAGGTACTGAGGAAACTGCCACGCCACCACACTCTCTACAACCTTCGCCACAAAGCGAAGGTTGGAGACTGGACGGTAATTACCCAAAATAGCTGGGTCCAGGGAAGGCTTCTTGAGGAGGGGTCTCACCACCGCCTCTTTCAAGGCGGCGGGAAAGGTCCCCTCCATCAAAGAAGCATTTATAATCCCCCGGAGCCAGCCTCGTGTCACCTCCTGAGTGGCCAGCACCAGCCAGGAGGGGCACGGGTCCAGTAAACATGTAGTGGTGTGCAGCCTCCCCAGCAACCTGTCCACGTCCTCGAGAGCCACAGAATCAAACTCATCCCAAACAACATCAACAAGACGCGCCTCAGTCATCTCATCCGGATCATCGCAATCTTGGTCCAAGCTATCCCGGAGCTGAGCGATTTTATCGTATAGATAACCGCTAAAGTCCTCGGCACGTCCCTGTAAGGGGTCATCCCGCTCCCCCTGGTGAAGGAGGGAACGGGTTACCCGGAACAGGGTGGCTGGGCGGTTATCTGCCGACGCAATGAGGGAGGAAGCGTAGGAACGCTTTGCCACCCTCAGTGCCACTAGGTAGGTCTTTGAAAAAGACCTAACTAGTGTCCGATCAGCTTCGGAATGGCTGGACCTCCAAACACTCTCTAGGCATCTTCTCCGGCGTTTCATCTCTCTCAGCTCCTCAGAGAACCAAGGATAATATGGGATGAATATCTGAAATCTATCGAAGGGGTATTTTTAATAGGACCAGCAAAATGGTATATAAGGTTTAAAATCATCAAAACCTTCTGGCACAATGTTAAAAGTTATGTGGTCTGTAAATTCACATCAGGTTCAAGATAGTAGGTGCCAAATGAATGCAAAAATGTAGATATTTTTAGCATAAGATTTCACCCAATCTTCAAGTTGCGGAAAAAATAGTTGAATAGTTGCTCCTTCCCACATCTCTAAACAACAAGACCATTAGTCCCCAGTCTGTCTTTTGCCATGGGTGGTGCACAAAGGCATCTTGATTTGGCAGAGGGCAATATAAATGTTGCAGTCTTGCCTAAAGAAAGCTAGAAAATAATTTTGCGCTAAGAATAATATCAGTTAAGTCAAATTGTATAATATATGTGTGTCTATATTCAAATTGTTTAGGGATTCCAAGATATCTCCTTGACAAAAGTGTTTATTGTATAACTAGATTACAGATAAAATATATTGGAAGTAAAGGTTCTAATATAGTTTTTAATAACACTTTTTTCAGCAAAGCATTTTAATTGAACATTGTAAGCACATTAGTAAAAAAGAGATTCTTCCTTTTATTCCTTGTAATTCATATGTGGAATATGTTGCTTTTCAAAAATGTTGACTTTTCTTTTCCTGTAACTCTGAAATATCTAGGTCAAGAGATTTGATCTTATTAATAATTTATGGGCAACTCTCCTAGTTACTTGGTTTCACAAATTTTATTCAAAGAAAATACCTGCTGCTCCTGTTATCCTACTGGCTTCTTTGTGGCTCTAAACGTGTCTGATTTAGGGGGATTCTTATCTTAGTGCAGTTAGCATCTTCCTGGACTGCAATCTTAGGGTTTTGTCAACATCTAGAGTGTACCAGCTTGGAGAACTTTACATTTAAATGTTTGCTGTGCAATAGAAATATTTCCTAATAGAGTTTCATGGGAGCATTAATTACATTTATTCAGAATTCTAATTTTATTTGGTAATTTAATGTAATTCATATGCTTTGAAATGTGGCAAAGTTTTGTGCTGTCAAGTCATACTCTTAGAAAGGGTCCCATAGAATTTTTTTATGAAACTGGTCCCTTTCCTTCAAGGCCCCTGCTTTCTATTAGAAGTACATTTTTATTTTTAGCAAACATTGTTTCAGGTGAAATATACCCAGTGGCAGAATTAGCATAAAGAATATATACACATTTTTTGTTTGTTTATTTTTTTGATGCAAAAGTTTGTGGAAAAAGTTGCTGGGTGAGGGAGATGTTTCTCAACTTAAGGTCAAATTGAGAAGACAAATCTAGAGAAGACTGGAATGAACAAAACTGCTATCTGAAGCATGGATTACAATAAGAGTGACAATAAAATAGATTTGGTGGATTAACACCCATGTGTAGCTACAGCCATCTACCATATATAAGAGTTTCTATTATTCTAGTAAGAGGAGGAAAATAAGCATTCAAGAAAATCTCGAGATTTAGGAAGCAAATATAAGAAATGCTTTCTACCCCAAAGCCCAAACTATATTAAAGATACATTGGCTGGGTTCACATATTGAATGTAGTATGTTTTAACGATGTATAATTGACTGGATCCCAACTGATAGATTTGAATATTTGTATGGATTTGTGTGTTAAATTCTAAACCATGTAAAACCATAATGGATAAGATCACACAATAGTTAAACTAAAACAAAAGGAACCATATAGAATAGAATAGAATAGAATAGAATAGAATAGAATAGAATAGAATAGAATAGAATAGAATAGAATAGAATTTTATTGGCCAAGTGTGATTGGACACACAAGGAATTTGTCTTGGTGCATATGCTCTCAGTGTACATAAAAGAAAAGATACGTTCATCAAGGTATATTATGGCTTATATTATTATATTATATTATATTATATTATATTATATTATATTATATTATATTATATTATATTATATTATATTATATTATATTATATTATATTATATTATATTATATTATATTATTATTATATTATGGCTTAGTAAGATTTGTGGACCAGGTATAATTATCATTACTTTTTCTAGCCTAACAATTTATAATTCTGCGCTTTTCTAAGTAAGGAACCATGTAAATTTTATAATCTAGGAAATAGTGTTGATATTGTCTGCAATATTACAAATGAAAAAGAGAAAAGGCTACTTACTACAAGAGACTTCATTTACGGTTATTTTTTCCTGAATACTTTAAGTTGTACTCAGCCCCATTTGGTTCTAATTTTTTCAGTTTCATTCCTCAAAATATTCAATTAACATTGTGATATTAGTGGCAAGCACTTGAAAAATATCAGAAACATTTTACCTTGCTAATTGGCATTTATTAGTTGTGCTTGCTTGTTTATATCTTGCATATACTCATATACTTCTTTAGGTGTGATCATGTTTTTTTATAGAACGTGTGATGCAGAAGCTTAATGACACTGGAACTGCACTTCAGTGGCTCAAGCCTGGCTTCGTAAGATGGTGAGTGAGCTCCCGCCACTCGCTCTCTGGCTCCTGTCCACCAAACAATTCAAGTAAATAAATGGGTACCACTTTGGTGGGAAAAAATTTAGCTGCATTCGTGTGTGCAGAAAGAGGAAGCGAGCACTGGATCAGGCCAGACAACATCAGCTGAAGCAAGACCGATGGAGGAGCCTGGAAGAGTCATCCACTTGAGCGCTGCTAGTCAGCTGGTATAAACTAGTTCGCCCCCTGCAGTGCACCAAATATAAGCATGCAAATGCTGAAAGGAACTTCAGCATTTGCTTCAAAACAAGCATTTAGGCTGTCAGAACTGCGTTGTGTTGGGTGCTTGTAAATTTCCTGGACAATGTATGCCATACGTTAAATAAATAAATGACACTAAACACACAAAAAAGGGTTAAATTGAGTTGTTATTCCATTTGTCTGTCCATTCAAAATAAACTAGATTGTACAAGATTAAATAATATCAAACAAAATCATACTGGAAATTCATAGAAAATGAAATATTTATAACCTTGACAGTGCACTAAAAATGGTAGTTATTGGTTCCAGTTGTAAACACTTCGTGTCAATGTTATTCATGGTCTCTCCCAACCCTCTGTCATGTTACATATTATAGTATAATCTATGAACTATGTAGTCCAGTATATCATCCGTAGTACTTTGAATAAGCTTCAGCTGAACAACTGAACTTTAGATTGCACGTTATTTCTCTGTGAGAAATATAACTTGATATAGTCTCCTATGTACAGGTAATCCTCAATTTACAACCACAATTGAGCCCAAATTTATGTTACTAGGTGAATGAGTTATTAAGGAAGTTTTGTGCCATTTTATGACCTTTCTGCCATAGCTGTTAAGCAAATGCTGCAGTTGTTAAGTGAATCATGTGGTCTTTAAGCAAATCTGGCTTCTCCTATTGACTTTCCTTGTTGGAAACTGGCTGGAAGATTGTAAATCCAGGATAGTGCAACTATCATAAATGCATGCCAGTTGCCAAGCACCTGAATTCTGATCACTTGACTGGGGATGCTGCAACAGTCATAAGTGTGAAAATCAGCCAGAAATCACTGGCATTGTAACTTCAGTTGCTAAATGAATAGTTATAAGTCTACTTGTATGGTAACTTTTATTTAATAAGTTTTTCCACAATACAGAAACAGATAAGAGTAATAGATAAAAATAATAGAAAAGAAAAAAAGAAATAGAAAGAGAGAGAAAAGGGGGAAAAAGAATAATAAATAGTTTCCACTCTTTCTTAACAGTATAAATTAAGAAAGTATAAGTACATTTGTAGTTTAGCATCTCTTTTAAGCTCACATTAAAGTTTCCTTCTTTATCTGTTGTTTCTATAAATCAAATCCATTAAAAATGAACTGATGTTTTATGGACTTTTTGTGGCAAAAAAAGAACTTAGTTTTCCAGAATTTTGAATTGACATTTTATTCAGTTTCATTGCTTGTACCTGTAGACTTTTACCATTCAATGGCTTAGAATAAAAGAACTTGTCTGTGTTCATGTTTCAGATTTTTATAAATACCAATTTGTCATTTGAACTAAAAGTAAATTATTAAAAGGCATAAATCTAAGCAAGTTATAGTTTACTTCATCAGATGCATCTGATGAAGTGACCTGTAGCTGTACAAAGGTTATGCATTTTAACAAAATATATTAGTCTGAAATAAAAATAATACTTAGACTTATATATCACAGTGCTTTACAGCCCTCTCTAAGCAGTTTACCCAGAACATTGCCCCCAACCATCTGTGTCCTCGGAAGGATGGAACGCTGACTCAATCGAACTGGTGAGAATCAAACTGCCAAACTGCTGGCAGTCAGCAGAATTAGCCTGCAATACTGCATTCTAACCACAGAGCCACCATGGCTTCTAATGCTTCAGTATTTTTGGATTACCATAAATTAGCATGTATCATAATTTGACATTTGTGTGTGCGTGCATGGACATGAATTTGAAAGCAATGCTAGAAAGTTTAAATTAGTGTTCATCCTTTTTTTGATACTAATTTTGATGCTTTTTATTTTTGCCCCACTTTTTTTGAGTAGATAATGACAGAAACTCATAGTCCCTTTAGAGAGCTACCTCAAATGTATCAGTGTATGACAGTGTATGTAAAAGTCTGGGCAATTTGTACCCAATGGTCTCTTTTCATTATTCATGTGTCTCTTAAAAGTACATTTTTGGAGCCTATAATTCACATTATATATCCTTCCATCATTTTTGCTTGCATGACTACCATTTACATTATTTATGTCCTTGTGCTCAAGGAACTCACTGAAATTTTAGAGATGACATCATAAACAATTCTTATAATAAACTATAGATAGAGGAGTGAGCTGCTTCCACTGCGCTGATTATAGAAATGGTATATAATGAAATGAATCAAAATAGGCACAAAGAAATCAACTTATTTGGGTTCTGCAATCTACCCAAGATAATTTGTATTTATATCTTTATCCAGTTACATATTTGTGTAGTCAGATATGGTTATGGACTCTTCGTATGCATGAATATTTTGTTTATTTTTTTTGCTTTATTAAAAACTAATTACAACAATCTTGAAAAGTTTAAGAAAATTATAGCTCTGTTTAGTATCATGTTCTGCTTAACCTTGATGTGTTCCATGAGATTTGTAATAAGACTAATTAAATGTTAATGTTTTCTATATTCTCTTCCAGTATTCTGAAAATCATATTTGTATGTGATGTTGTATGTGGTTGTAAGTCCTATTTAATTCTATTTAGGAATTGTGAAACATTTTCCTTATTTTTAATAGTTTCCACAAACAGAGGTCTACAAGTGATTGATTTCCATATCCTTGGTTTTTCAAATGATTCCTATATATACATAGTTTTGAGTCTTCCTTTTCTCCCCCCCTCCCACCTGGTTATAAAAAATAATTTTTCATTTATTATGGCAGGCATTGAAATGCTTTAAAAGAACACACTAGTATATTAAAGACAGGCACATTATTTTACCCACTAGTTTCCACACCTTGCTGGCTCTTCTTTCTCATTTTCATTCGATCCTCCTAGTTAGCAGAAAATGAATTGAATAATTTATTTCACCCATCAGTAGAATATAAATACCTGCCTTGGACACTGACAAAATGCCAGCTTCAAGTCCAGATAGGTTGTTCAGTGTTAAAAAGTAGGGCAATTCAATGTTCTGAATTCAGAAGGCTCTCAAAGATACGTATAATTCTTTGGTGTCAGCAATGGCTGTGAAATGGCATTTTGGAGCCCAAGACTGCTTTTAAAATCCTATTATTTAATTATATTTAATTTATATATTTAATTTATATCCCACCTTTATTATTTTTATAAACAACTCTAGGCAGCAAACATATCTAATGTTCCTACTACCTCCTATTTTCCCCACAACAACAACAACTCTAGGTGTTGGGCTGAGGAAGAGTGACTGGCCCAAGGTTACTCAACTAGGTAAGGCTAAACTTGAACTCACAATCTTCCTGTTTCTAATCTGGTGCCTTTAACCACTAGACAAAACTTATACCGTTTTAATTACTTGCTAATGATAATATATATCAGTGTCCTTTGAGTACTAGATATTCACACTGTTCATCAGTATTTCTCTTTCTTGCCAAAAGTTGTAAAATAGCATTAGACATGTTTTTAAAGCCTCTGCAATACATGAGAAAATGATGGAAAAACTTTCTCTGCTTGCCATTGTAGAACTTCTTTACAAAAAATCTGTTTCACATTAAGTGAAATTGTAGAAGGCCTAAGCATGTTCCAAGAAAGCTAGATGTCAAATACACACTCCTAAGTAAGAACTAGAAAAATACTAAACAGTATAATAGCTACAATATGACTGAACATGTGCTATACACTTCTATTGTAGAAATGGAACTGCTACATATAATGTTTTAAGTCTAACAGGAGTGATGGCTTGCAATATGAAGTTTATAAGGCTTGAAGACTATTAGGTGGTGATACATCAAATTATAACTGATTAGCAGGAGTGTCATAAAGATTGTTCATTAGGACTCCAAGATCCCTCTCACAGTTACTACTATTAAGCCAGGTACCACCTATTCTATACTTATACATTTGCTTTTTCTTGCCTAATTGTAGAACTTTACTTTTGTCACCCTTGAAGTTAGATAGAACCTAGTGTTCAAGTTTGTATCTTGAACCTATCTTCTGGGGTGTTAGTTATTCCTGCTAGCTTGGTGTCATCTGAAAATTTGAAGAGTTTTGCTTCTGTCCACTCATCTAAATCCTTAATATTTTGAATAATACTAGGCCTAAGACAAAGCCTTGGAGTACCCCACTGCATACTTCCTTCCACTGAATGTGGTTGTTCAGCCAATTATGAATCCATCTAGTGATGATGCTATCTATCCCATATTTTTCTATCGTATCAAGTAATAGGTTGTGGTCTACTTTATCAAATGCCTCACTGAAGTCCAAGTAAATTATATGCACAGCATTTCTGTGGTCCACTAATTTTGTCCCATTGTCAAAGAGTGCAGTAAAAATTGTCTGGCACAGTCTGTTTTTGACAAAACCTATATTGGCTTATGGTTATGATTTTGCTTGCCTCTAAGTGCTTGTAAATTCAGTGCTTATCTTTTCCATAATCTGCTAGAATTTTCCAAATTTTTGATGTGGTGATTGTCATTCATGGCTTTGAATGAGCTACACCATACCAAATATGAAAAAATAAAGATTTGACTCAATAGAGCACAGTTCTATATCCACGTAGTTTTCTTGACAACAGAATTGGTTTGCTGTTGTCCTCTTTTGAGATGTTTTTCTGAATTTTCAGTCTAATCTGTAGCTTTGAGATTTTCTGGTGATCTCCCATTTATATGGAAATCAGACGATGTATCAAACTTTTTTTGAAAGCAATGGAAGCATTTGCTAACATTTGTTTTAGTGCAGGGGTCGCCAACCTTTCTGACCTCAGGAACCACTAAATTCATAATTTGAAATGAATAAGAATTTTTTAAAAAGATAAATAGTATTTAGTGCAGGGGTGAAACCCAGCAGGTTCTGGAGAACCGGTAGCGGAAATTTTGAGCAGTTTGGAGAACTGGTAGCAGAAAATTTGAGTAGTTCGGAGAACCAGCAAATAACAATATAACAACAGAGTTGGAAGGGACCTTGGAGGCCTTCTAGTCCAACCCCCTGCCCAGGCAGGAAACACTACACCATCTCAGTCAGATGGTTATCCGATATTTTCTTAAAAATTTCCAGTGTTGGAGCATTCACAACTTCTGCAGGCAAGTCGTTCCACTTATTAATTGTTCTAACTGTCAGGAAATTTCTCCTTAGTTCTAAGTTGCTTCTTTCCTTGATCAGTTTCTTGTTCATTGCTTCTTCTTCTACCCTCAGGTGCCATCTCTGGTATCATCTCAGATACATCTCTGGCTGGCCCTAGAGTGGGGTGGGAATGGAGATTTTGCAATATCCTTCCCCTAGAGTGGGGTGGGAATGGAGATTTTGCAGTATCCTTCTCCTGCCATGCCCACCAAGCCACGCCCACCAAACCATACCATGCCCACCAAGCCATGCCCACAGAACCGGTAGTAAAAAAAATTGGATTTCACCACTCATTTAGTGCAATATAAAAATGCAAATAATTTTTCTGTGGACCACCAAAATTTTCTTGCAGACCACCAGGGGTCCACGGACTACCAGTTGGTGACCACTGCTTTAGTGGAATATTGTATTGTTACTCCAACCCAGTTAATGAAGCAAGAGCTCAGACTAAGAAAAAAAAATGATGAAGCTAAAGAACTCTATCAAACAATAAAGCAGCATTCTATCCAACAATAAAACAGCATTAAGGGCATATCCATCTCCAGCAACATGGGCATATTTCTCCTTCATTATTCTTTTCCTTAAAATTGGAGAAATAGGTTCCCTAGAAATTGAGGTAGAAAAATGTGTGTATACTATATTAGAGAGCCAATTGGATATAGTGATTTTTTTTATTTGCATTTATATCCCGCCCTTCTCCGAAGACTCAGGGCGGCTTACACTATGTTAGCAATAGTCTTCATCCATTTGTATATTATATGCAAAGTCAACTTATTGCCCCCAACAATCTGGGTCCTCATTTTACCTACCTTATAAAGGATGGAAGGCTGAGTCAACCTTGGGCCTGGTGGGACTAGAACCTGCAGTAATTGCAGGCAGCTGTGTTAATAACAGACTGTCGTACTAGTCTGAGCCACAGACTGGTGATTAACGCATCGTTCTTGAATCTAGAAAATGTAAGTTCTAATTTATCATAGGACATTTCTTTTTGCAAACACATATATCTACGCTTGTTTGTCTTGCTATATTGTAAGTGTATTCTTAGTAGGATTCTTATTATTATGCCAGACTACAAGGATTTTTTTCCAACTAGATGCAAGGCTATGACCTCCCACTTTTTTATTTTGTTTTGTGAAATTATTCCCCTACCCCTTTGCCCCCAATAATCATACTTTCTACTGTAGGTCACTTGCAGTGCAGAAGGTGTTTGCATCTTTTGGGAACAGACAGTCATGCTTCAATCAATCATGCTTCAATCAGAAAGCTACAGAGCCTTTTAGCTCTCTAGTCACAGTTAACTATTATCATAATATTCTATTTTAATCATCAGTATGTGCTTCTGTTTAGTTTTCAAAGTAGCTATATTGGAAGTCTTTCGTTAACTTTCTGTTCAAGTGTCATTAAGGCTGATGAATAGGTTAGAAAGTTTTCTGTAGATATGAATAAATGTGGAGGCTCTTTCTGATAAGTCAGTTCAGCCTGTCCCACATTAGCCTTGGGTTGTTTTGGGAACTTTATATTGTATATTTTCATGAGTATTGGAATGCATGCAGGAGAGAAAAAGAGGTCACTAAATGTCAGTGAAACAAATGATAGCTAAAGCAAAACAGAAATGATTATCCCAATAGATATTAAGGGCAATGGGCTTATCAAATATCAAGCATTCTTGAGTTTCCAGAGTTAAAAATGGAATGTGTGCAGCACATACCAAAGACCAAGACCACTAATGCTAAAAAGAATAACATACTACGTTTGATGGATAAGTGATTTCAGCAGAGTTGTTCGAAAATCTACATTGATTTTTTTCTTTTTTAAAAATAAATTTATTGAATAAAATTTTAACAAAGTAAAAGCCATAAAAGAAAATGAAAAAAAAAATTGTAGAGAAAAAGAAATTTGTAAAGAAGTGGTTTCTGATCTTAAAGCAGTTATAGATTCAAGGACTACATTAATTTTCCAATCTAGCCTCCTGCCCTTGCTTCCCCCATTTATATACACTTTGATGTGTGTGTCTTTGTGTGTATGTATATACTCACATATATACATACATACATACATACATACATACATATAAAGTGGAAGATCTTATATTTGTTATACTAGGATACCCTGAATCTATGCTTGAAGATACTTACCTGGTTTTTAAACAGCAAAACATCTGTGAGCCAAGTCCACTATATCCTATTTTTTGTGCTTGTAGATGCCCATGATGTTTGCATGAATATATTGGGTATATATTGGGATTCTTTAGGGTTGCTATTCACAGACGTTTTGCCTGTATTTACCTTGTATTCATGTACAGCTAATCCTTGCCTATCAAGGATAATTGGGACCAAGAATTCCATCACTAAGTGATGCAGTAATCAGACATGTTACCTGACTGCAACAATAATCCCAATTATTATTGTTAGGGGAATCCTGAACAATTGAAGTTCGCTGGGTCACATGATCACCATTTGCAACTCCTTGCCAGCTTCTTCATTGTTTTTGCTTGCCAGAAGTTGGCAGTGAAGTTTGCAAATGGTAATCACATTACTTCAGAATGCTGCAGCAGTATAATTTCATGCTAGTTGCCAAGTTCCCAAATCATGATCATGTGACTAGAGTATGCTCCGACAACCATGTCTACAAGGAATATTAAGATTCTTAAGTCCATCTTATTCAGCATTGTCATAACGTTGACTGTTTGCTGAACATGTGGACATTAAGTGAGGACTAATTATGGTTTTTTTGGTTGTAAGAGCATCTCATCAAAAATAGAGTTCTGTATATCCCAAAAAATATTTAACATTATAAAAAGGATAAGAATAAAAATATTAAGCTTTCAAGTGAAGCTTTAGCTAAATCTATGTGCAACAATAGTGTCTGTGTTCACATTTATGGCAAGAAGTATTTGCTCAGTCCATCGCAGTTTGCTTGGTTCTTTCTGCCTTAGTGTAAAATGTAAACCCTTTTCAAGGGACATTTAGCTGGCCTCTGCATTGTTTCTTTACAAAAACAATTGAAGATCTGCCTTTTTATGCAGACAATCTGATCCAAGATTGTTGTATATTTTTTCTGATTTTTAAAATAAGCTTTTAAGTGTTTCATTGTTTTTATTTTGATTATTTTGTTATTCCATCCTCCTCCTTTATAGACTGTTCAGCTTTCCTCTAGAGAAGAAAATGTTATGGAAAATAGATAAGCTCAGGCACTGAAGTTTGAGTGAATCAGGCAACTGTAAAAATAAAGTTCAGCTTAGCTCCATATGTGACATCCCTCCTCCCCACACCCATTAGGCTTAAAATCTATACAGGTTTAGGAACTAAAAAAAGAACCTACATGTACATCTGGGACACACCCAAGCTCTTAACTATGGATAATTCACTTTATAGAGGGCATTTTGTTCTCATGCACAAAATAGGCTCTTATTTGAGATCGGAAATAACTAGAGAATTAGCAAATACGTAAATTTAGAGGTTGCTAGATTTGAATGATATTAGTTTTAAGAGGTATATTCACATATTAATCCTGAACGGGATTTGCCTTACTCATTTATTATAGCTATTTTAGCCACTTCAATCAGGCAAATAAAAGAGGCTTACAAGTATCATGGTTAAACAATTAACCATAACTTAATGAATTACAAGTTCTACAAATAGCTTCTAGTACATCAAAAATACTTATTTATCACAGCCTTAATCCTTAATGCCTATTTGAAAAGTGATGTTTTTAACTTTAAACAATATAATGTGGTTAGATCTGTACCTATTCAGTCACCAACTTTACTATTTTATTTATTGTTAAACAATCTATATCGCCATGCAATTTATACACAGGTGACACTGGGCAGTTTACAACATTAAAACCACAATATAAAACCATACCACCATTCCCCCCACAGCCTCGTTGTTAAAAGGCTAGTTCTAAAGAATAGAGAGTAAGGATCTCTACTTAGCAATTCTATTCCTATCTATAGAAATTTCTGCTTCATTATGATCTTCGTGCACGAGCCTTATATGCACGGTTGTATGTCCATTTAGAACTTTTAGAATCCAAGAATTGCTCACACTCCTGCTCAGTTTGTTCACCTTCAACCATCACAACTATAGCCTGTTTGTCATTGTTCGGCTTTGTTATGTATTCATGTTTGTACCTTTAAATATTTGAGCGGGAAATCAGCACGTTGCTGATTGGACGAAGCCTCCAGTAGAACTGTATAAAAGGAGAGGTTTTTCCCCCAGCCTGTTGCTGGGTTCACCCTATATTAAAGAGCTGTTGTCACTACCCTGGTCTCCAGCCTCGTTACTTCCCGAACTTAACGTTGGCGACGAAGGTGGGATCTCGAGGCTAAGGAGAACCAGAACCGAGCTGAAGCACGATAGACCCGAACCCAGCAAACTCAGGGCAGAAAAGCGGAGATGGCCAGTTACACTCCGCCCGCACCGTTTGACCCGGCTAAAGAGAAATGGGGAACATATATGACCCGTTTCAAAAGCTTTCTAGAAGCCAACGAACTGCAAGGAGTTCCAGATAACCGCAAAAGGGCTTACTTCTTAAGCCACTGCGGTCCGGAGGTCATTGATATCGCGGAAGCCCTGGCAGAGCCAACGCCGTTACAATCGGTGTCGTGGCCAACTCTACAGACTTTATTAAAGAACCACTTCGCACCAACGCCGTCCAAATACGTGCGGCGGTTTGAATTTGGAGAGCGAAGACAGATGGAGGGCGAATCCATAGGTGACTACGTGGCGCCTCAGGAAAGCGTCCAAGGACTGCGGATACCGCGACCTGGGCGAGGTGCTCCTCGAGCAACTCATCCGGCGTCAAAGACATCCGTTTGCGGCGGCGGCTGCTAGCAAAGAGCAACCTAACGCTGGCCACGCTCTGGGCGAAGCCAGAGCACATGAAATGTCCACCCAAGCGGCGGAGACACTGCAGAAGCCGGTCCCACCAAAGGCGAGCGAAGGCAACCCGGTGCACCAGGAGGAGGTTCAGACCGAATCCGGCGGTGAAGATGAGGAAGGGTCTGCCGAACCGAGAAAGCGACAAAGGGGACAGAGACGAATGCGGAAGCTGCGGTGGTCAACACCAGCGGCAACGCTGCAAGTTTAAGGGCGCGACATGCCGGCGGTGTGGGAAGAAAGGGCACCTAGCTCAAGTTTGTCGAGCGGCCCAACCTTCCCGCCGAAAATTCAAATCGGCCAATCAGAGCGCGGAATCGGCAAGGCGGCCCGCGATTGGCTCAAACAAAAAAGGCGCGGATTCCAACCAAACAACTGTGGTCATAGGCCGCGCCTCGACCCGAGTGGAGAAGAAGATCTTCACCAAACCAAAAATAGAGGGAGTACGGTGCCGGCTCGAAGTAGACACGGGGTCAGCGATCACCATCATGTCCTGGGACACTTTGGCGAAGTCGCTGCCGTCCGTCGCGAAGCGCCATCTGCAAGCACAACGACTACGAGTCCACGACTACCAGGGGAATCGCATCCCTGTTCGAGGGACCACCTCCGTCCGAGTCGAGTAACGGTCCACACAAGAAGACCCTGCCCATCACGATCGTCGAAGGAACTCTGCCCAGTCTGTTGGGACTAGACTGGTTTCGTGCCCTGGGCATGGGAGTGACTGGCATCTACAGGAGTGACTGTAACCTGAAAGACATTCTCTTTAACGAGTTCGAAGATGTCTTCAAGGACTGCCTGGGCAAGTACAAGGGGACCCCTATTTCCTTCAACTTAGACCCCCAGGTAGCCCCCATTAGGCTTAAGGCGAGGAGAGTCCCTTTTGCCCTA
This sequence comes from Ahaetulla prasina, assembly GCF_028640845.1. Classification (NCBI taxonomy): domain Eukaryota; kingdom Metazoa; phylum Chordata; class Lepidosauria; order Squamata; family Colubridae; genus Ahaetulla; species Ahaetulla prasina. Next base: position 47,692,318 of record NC_080541.1, on the reverse strand, counting down.
AAACCAAAAATCGATAAGGAGCTGGACAAGCTCATTAATCAGGGGATTTTGGTGCCAGTCGATCACGCAAAGTGGGAGACGCCAATCGTCACCCCAATAAAGCCGGACGGGTCAATTAGAATTTGCGCTGACTACAAGGCGACGCTTAACAAAGCCTTACAGAAAAGCGCTTACCCGGTTCCCGTGGTGCAACACTTATTGCACTCTTTGGGGCAAGGGCAAGTCTTTGCAAAGTTAGACTTGGCCCAAGCCTACCAACAACTGCCCGTAGACGCCCGCACAGCCGAAGCCCAAACGATTGTAACGCACAGGGGGGCCTTCAAGTGCACCCGATTGCAATTTGGGGTTAGTGTGGCACCAGGGCTGTTCCAAAACCTAATGGAACGACTACTGCAGGGGCTCCCAGGGGTAGTTCCCTACTTCGATGATGTCCTAATTTCAGGGGAAAACATGGAGGAATTGGGGGAGCGGTTAAGAAAGGTTTTGGGCATTTTCCGGACAGCCGGATTAAAAGTCAAGGCAAACAAATGCCAGATAGGGGTCGAATCCGTCGATTTCTTGGGCTACGAGATAGACAAGAAAGGAATTCACCCTACTGAGAGCAAGGTTAAGGCAATTAGGAAGGCTCCAGCGCCCAAAAACAAAGCAGAGCTGCAGGCATTCCTGGGATTGGTGAATTTTACGCGGTCTTTTAAAGAACAAAGCAACTGCTATGGAACCGCTGCATAGGCTCTTAGGAAAAATACTGTTTGGTCTTGGGAAAGTCAGAAAATAGGGCTTTTGAAGCAGTAAAGAACCTGCTCTCAAGTGATAGCCTGCTCATCCAATATCACAACTCATTACCCCTAGTGCTGGTTTGCGATGCCTCCCTTATGGGGTGGGGCTGTGCTCAGCCATAGACTTCCAAACGGCACAGAAGCCCCTATAGCTTTTACTCTAGAACGATGTCCTCCCAGAGAGAAACTACAGCCAATTAGATAAAGAAGCACTAGCCATTGTGTCAGGGGTTAAAAATTCCACGAATATGTCTTTGGGCGGAATTTTGAAATCGTGACTGACCACAGACCGCTACTAGGGATACTGGCTGGCGACCGCCCGCCTGTGGCACTTTCGCCACGACTGACCCGATGGACTATATTCCTAGCCGCTTATTCGTACAAGCTGCAGCATCGACCAGGAAAAGAAGTGGGGCATGCAGGCGCGTTAAGCCGATGCCCACTACCAGGGCAACCGAAGACCCCACTCGGGGACGCCCATCCTACTTATTGACTCTTTGGACTCTGGCCCAGTCACATCTAAGGAAGTGGCTCGGGCATCATACCGGGACATTGTGTTAAGGACTGTACTCGGTTGGGTACAGAGAGGGTGGCCGCTGCGCCGGGCGAGCAGTTCAAAGAATTTGTTAAAAGCGAGATGAGCTCTCGGCTCAAGGGGTGCCTGTTATGGGGTGATCGTGTAATAATTCCTGACAAATTAAGGGAAAGGTATTGGACCTCCTCCACGAGGTCACCCAGGGATCGTAAGGATGAAGGGTTAGCTAGAAGCTATGTGGTGGCCACTCATGGGCGCAGAGATTGCTGAGAGGGTAGGAAATGCCAGGCTTGCCAAGAGTCCAGACCTCTACCCCAACGGCCCCAGTCAGGAATGGGAAAAGCCCCAAGGGCCCTGGTCAAGAATCCACATTGATTTTGCTGGCCCTTTCCACGCCAAACGTTCCTAGTGGTTGTGGATGCATTCTCCAAATGGTTGGAGATCATACTCATGAAATCCACTACGGCGAGCAGTAATCGCAGCCCTCGCCACCTATTCGCAACTCACGGGTTGCGGACACTCTGGTGTCCGACAATGAGCCCAATTCACGGCAGCCCAGTTTGAAGAATACCTGGCAGAGGAGGGCATCCGACATGCCCTCTCTGCGCCTTTCCACCCTGCGTCGAATGGCCTTGCAGGCGTTCCGTCCGGGCGCTAAGGAGGCATTGTCCAGGCTCAAGCCAGGTGACTGGCAAACAAAGATAGACTTTTCCTAGCCGTTCAGCACAGAACCCCAAGCACGGCCACCGGAAAAGCCCAGCGAATTACTAATGGGACGGAAACTCCGATGCCCACTTGACCGTTTGAATCCCATTACACACCAGAGGGTTACAAGGGGAACTAGAAAAGACAAGGAAATGAGCATAGGCGACGGGTGTGGGCCGAAACTATGGGGACGGCCCTAGTTGGTTCGCAGGACAAATAATAAAGATAACCGGCCCAAAATCGTCGTGGTAGAGCTACCAGACAACCGAGTGTGGGCGCCACATAGATCAGATAAGGAAACGAATAACTGATCAAACCGAACCAAATGAAACAGATCATGACCAATACCAATTTGAATTCACAGCTGACAATGACCCGGGGGAGGCGCAAGACTTAGCTGAGGTCCCAGAGTTCCAGCGACGCCATCAGGTTCCCGAGGGAAACAGCAGGGATAGTTTCAAAAATAATCCAAGGCCGGATGGCCAAGAAAAAGAGTCGACCAATAATCCGGAGCCCGTTGGCTCAGAGAAAGAGCTGGGAGGAGAAAACAGCCCCTCCGACCAGCTCAAAACACCACCCAGAACTGAACCGCGCAGGTCAGAAAGAACTAGGAGACGCCCAGGTTATTTGCGTGACTACGTCGAAAAATAACATGTAAATAAGTATGTAAATAGAGGCAAAGTGTTTTCTGGGAGGGGAGGAGTGTTATGTATTCATGTTTGTACCTTTAAATATTTGAGCGGGAAATCAGCACGTTGCTGATTGGACGAAGCCTCCAGTAGAACTGTATAAAAGGAGAGGTTTTTCCCCCAGCCTGTTGCTGGGTTCACCCTATATTAAAGAGCTGTTGTCACTACCCTGGTCTCCAGCCTTGTTACTTCCCGAACTTAACAGGCTTCATCAAAATTATTTACTCTTCTGAAAGTTTAAAATCTTTTTGTAACTTTTCGTCAGATCTCTTTAGAATTATTAATTGGGACACTTTGTTCTCTTGTTCCAACTAGCAAGCATTCTCACTTGGAAGACCTTGAGGTACCCATTTCTCAAATGCCCCTTAAGATATGCTGAACTTTTTTTTTGTTTTTTTGAGTGAAGGTCACAAAATAAATTAATCACACATTTACTAAAGAGGTAAATCACCTCATTCATCACCTTATTCCTTGCTATTTGTATGCTTTAACAACTTTTAAAGGTGGCAGACCCTGAAGTTTTTGTAGCTGTCTCCCATTCCTATCATATTTCCAGATTATCTGCTAGATACACAAACTAGGTTGCAAGAGTTAAGGCTATAATTTTTTATAAAGAACTGTGGGTTTAACTGTAGATGCTACAAAGACCAATATACATCTGCTATTCTAACTTGAAATGCATTAACTTTATACACTTTAAATTTCTTCACAAAGCACTTCCACAAGCACATATTCAACAGCTTTTTATTAGGTTCAAGAAAATGATAATGCTATGTGGCACCTGCTTTCTTCTGTACAAAGAGACAAAGACTTCTATTGAGATAAACAACTGGATCACATTTTTAACCAAATACTTGCTTGCATGCTGTCATGGCAAGATCCTATTTTATTCTTCAATTTAATTTTGACTATATTTTTTCTCATAAGACTGGCATTCAACCATAAAAGTGTAGATAAACTGACTACTTAGGATTGTTGAAAATAATCCCATTTTATGTTCTAAAACATAATGGAATACATATAAATATATGATAGTCTGCAAAATGTTTTTAGGATGAATGGGAGAAATTAGAAGGACATTTTTTTTTAGTTAGAAGCAACTATTAAATGATAAATTCTCTTTCTTTCCAAGATTTTTGGAGCTCAAATCTTCAGGATTTGAGCTTGGTTTCTACGCTCACTTGAAGGAGTTCAGCTCCCTCCATGCATGGAAGGGAACTACTTTGGCAGGGTGCCAGAATGGAGCTCATTTCTGCACTTCCCCAAAAGAGTTCAGGTCTCCTCAGCTCAGCCAGCCCCAAGATAAGAGGGAGTTGTTTTGGCAGGCAGTAGCTTGCAACCTTCCCTGCCGGCTTCCCCGTTGCCTTTCTGGGGAAGCTGACAGAGAAAATTGCAAATGGTTATGACATTAAACGTATTTGTTACATCTGCAAGAGTTTTCTAGGATGAGTGCTAGGCCGGAAGTCTTTTCTTTGACATAGCTTTCTGCAAACATTTTTTCCATTAAAATTGGAAGATGCAGATTTAATTCCTCAGTGATAAACAAACTGCCAGAATATAAATATTACAACAGAGATAAAAATGTGACAGAACTACACAGATTCTACAGTTATAGCAGCTCCAAATTATCTGTTGTTGAACTTTTCAGATGCTTTATACTTTTTTTTGGCTCCTGTGCAAATCATGTTCACATATGCGCCAAGGCTTAATTTTTTAAAGGGGTAGAAATGCTAACTGAAGGAGTTGTTTCATGCTGCAGACTTTGTCTACCATTTAAGCTAGCACTACTACCAGTTACAGCTCTTTTTGCATTTGTAGGTAGTCCTTGATTACAATTTGAGCCCATAAGTCTTTGGGATCATAAGTCAAATCATCACATGTGGGACTTGATTTTATGACTGATTTTACTACATAATTAAGCAAGTCACTATAGTTGTTAAGCAGATCACATGTCATGTTCAAATATAGCTTATCCAATGGGCATTTCTTATGGAAAACAGCAAAAAAAACACCTTGATTATGTGACTACAAAATGCTGCAACTAGTTTGAGTCTGTTGTAACTTCAAACAGTCATTAAGCAAGTGGTCATAAGTTGAGAACTACCTGTAGTGAAGAGTCCTTCTTATGCTGAAAATTTCCCCCTATTTTAGGGAGACTTGTACCTATTTACTATGGATACCAACAGATGCTTTTTTTACAAGTTGCTGCTTTTATAGCTACAATGTTTTAGACCAGGGATGTCAAACTGGCGACCTGCAGGCTGGATGCGTCACACACAGGCCATGTCCACCCCAGGCCCACGAAAGGAAAAAATGTCCCCAAACATTACATGACACCACAAGTTTGACACCCGTGTTTTAGACTGTTTTAAGTGCTTCATATATTGTTTCTTGAAATTCTTATAGATACCCTGTGTGATAGGAAAGTATTCCTGGTTATCAGTCATTCATTAAGTCTGCTAAAATCCTAGAGTGAGATTAATATCTTGCTGGTCATGACAAACTTTCTATTAGCTGCAAAGAGATGTGGAAGAAACATCAAAATATTTTATTGAATTCAGTTGATTGCACCAAATTAGGATGAGGGAAGGAGTAAGTGGAACAGTGTGGTTACTTCGCCTTTCATTATATATGCTACTTCTGTTCAATAACATTGTTCCATTGAAGTATTGATTTTCAAATTTCAGGATCATTTTGAGAAAGGAAGACAATAAGCCAAAATCTATTAGCTTGGGTTTTCCAATTCAGTTTTTAATTCTGCTGCCAATTTCTTTGGGCCAACAATTGATATGTAATTAGCCTCTACTTTTAATTACTCATCATAAAGATGTGAGGCTTTGAGCTCAGTTTTAAAAAGAGGTTTGATTTTTCATACCTGCTTTTTCTTTTGAATTATTGAAGGCATTGACAACAACAGTTTGAAGAAAGTTGCAGTGCCAGAGAAGCATATTCAAAGGAGAGTAATAGGTACCCCATTTAAAGGCCTTAGTGTGCTTAATCACAAATCATTAAAAGCTGGCAATAGATTAATCTTCCATCTTTAATATGTTGCTTGGCTAATAGGGCATCACTATATCTGACATGTTGGAAGACTAAAACACTCACAAAAATATGGCCAACTAACTCAGCTATGTGCAGGCCCTATCTGAGCATTACCAAAGGGAAGGCACTTATATCAAAACCAGGTTTCTAAACATTGGGATTGTAGTTTGACATAATTAGCTGACTAACATTAGGAGCAATTGATGTGATTCACAATAACTACTTTATAAAGTTAGGCTACTTTTAAGAGCTGTTGCCAACATAGCACTTAAAAAATAAATAATTCAGGGAACAGAGCTTTCAAATGGGACATCCTCATTTGAAAAATATCTTTTGAATAATAGAAGCAATTTTTACCTCAAATTTCTCCTTGAAGTGGTGTTCTGTTTCTGGTAATGTCTTGGATCCACCTGCGTAGATATATTGTCAGTTTCATGGAAGTGATTTGGCCTTCTAACCAATTGTGCTGGCTTTTCTTTCACCCATGTATTTCCCTAGCCTAATTGTGATTAGTTTCTGAGCCCAATATCTTTTGAATAATGGAGGAAGTTGTTTTATCTCTTTATCTCTTTATGCCTGCAGAAGTTGTAAATGCTCCAACACTGGAAATTTTTAAGAAAATGTTGGATAGCCATTTGTCTGAAATGGTGTAGGGTTTCCTGCCTGGGCAGGGGGTTGGACTAGAAGACCTCCAAGGTCCCTTCCAACTCTGATATTATTATTATTATTATTATTATTATTATTATTATTATTATTATTATTATCCTTAAAATGACAGTGTGTTTGTCTTTTAAGGCTGTTGGTACTCAGAACTATATTTATATTGCTGAGAAATGCAAGTGAAACTGGACATCCGTTTTGATCAAATGAGAAAGCAGTGGAGCTTTGGCCTCCATCAACCCTTCTGTATTATAAATATTTCCTTTTTTATCTGCCAGTTTCTTTTTTAGAGATGTTTGGGATTTCTGTTTCTACTGCTGAACAGTCCCATACAGGAATACATTTACACCTGAAATATGTAGATCTGCTTATTAAATGTATTAGTACCAATAAGCATCACTGCCTATAAAATTCTCTTTCTATATTGTATCATTTGTGAAACATATAACTTATTTGGCAAGAAGAAGAAATTAAGTTTCCTGTTAGGAAATTCATGTGGCACTTTATGCATGTTATCTCAACAATAAATATTATTTATTTCAATATAACTGACTACCTTAAAACTGCTTTGTCCAAACATACTATCACAAATTGTGACCGATATATTTGAAATGTTTTATTTATTTATTTATTTAGTTTGTCACAACAATATATGTAGGTATCATACAAAAAGATTATATAGTAAATAAACACATATATATATGTTGCCCTACAATGTGGCCTTAATTCTGTTACCAAAATCAAAGTGTTTAATCATGTAATTAAATATAGATAACAGGGAGGACCATTTTGGTTGCTTCCTGATAGGCCTCTGTTCCTATCAACCCAAACCTGCTTAACCTGTGGCAAAGAATTATGAGAGTTATCTTTAAATATTCAGATGACACCATGTTGCCTGTCTCTAGCGTAAAGGATGGTGAGTTTCCCTTAAACATCTTTGTTTTGTAGAAAACCCACTTCTTGTTTCCCTTCCCTCCAAATATGGATGGGACCAGGACACTAATGAGAAACATCTGGAATAAAGCAGTTGCCAGATGTTGAAGGAAAATGGATTATTCTTTTTCAAGTTGTAAAGATGTTTGTCCTACTTTATTCCTCTTTTCTATTGCAATAGATCAAATGAATAATTTATCAAAGATTCTTTGCATGTTACCTGAAATCATAATTCTGCTGGCTTCCTGCTCACAATGATATTTTATCCTTTGCCGTCTCATAGCCTCTGCTTGAATATTTGTGAGGTCTCATTCCCTAGAGGAGAGGCTGACTTTTGCTTTAATTTCCTCCATGCTTTAAAGGAAAACTTCAAAAATGAACACTGCTATTAAGCAAACAGTAGTTCTCCCCTGCTTCCCACCCACCCACCCCCACTCTCACTCCACCCCCCCAAAAAGAAAAAAATAGTTCTGGAAAGCCAGGAGCATAAAGAAGTGTGTTCTTCTTAAGTTTGAATACTCTGCCTTTTACACATTTTAAACAACGGAATGGCCACATATAGCAGTATTCTGTAACTGGTTTCAAGCAGATTGAAAGACAGCTACATCTGCCGTTCAGTTAGAAACAGAAGACATTTAATTTGCCTTTTAAAACCAGCCTCAACAGTGATGCAATTCAGCTGAAGTAGATTTACAGTGCTTTTTTCCTCTACAAATCAATACAGCTTGGAGAGGCTGTCATGGGAACTGGGTGACTCAGAGCCAGCTGTGTTCAAATATAAACTTCTGTACCACAAACTCAAGGTAATGACTCTTTGCTCTTGTTTTTTAGTCAGCACTTTTAGTTGTGAGACATTGCAGAGTAAGTTTTAATTGACTACTTAGTTTCCATTAGAAACTGGCTGAAACTTTGTTCTGGCAACATCAAGCAAGTTAAAGCAAGTTAAAACAAATATTGCTTTACTTCTATAAATGTAGGTAAATCTTCATTGTGGGTGGAATGAATACTGGAACTGTTGCTCAAAAGAATTTTATTTCATTAATATATAGGAAGCTATCTGCAGATGCAACACACCTCATGGGCATGTTCAGTAGTATCATAAACAACTTTGTTATGTAGTTACTTTACTAGTGGCACGTAGGTTTGTTGTTTTGTGATAATTCTAGGATTTATTTTTTTTTATGAAAAGACTCACTGTATATAATCCTACCACATTTTTTCAAATGCCCCATCAGTGTTTCAAATTGCATTGAAAGTTCCCCAACCACCATCTTTGGTCCTTTATAGTCATAAACTGTATGCATTGTCTGAAAGAAGTAAGAAATGGACATTATCCAAGGTGGACAAACTCCTAGCATATGAAATAAGTTGTTTCTCATCTTTAAAATATTTTGCACTATTCAATTTATAAAGTTAACAGTTCTCTACCTTTAATCCATCCATTATTCCTTTTACTGCTTGTATCTTTTTTCTTTGTCCCTTAAGTCTGTTAAGAAAGAACAAATCATACACAATTTTTGACTGTTATATCTATTATTTGTTCACCTGAAACCACATCTTATTAGCCAAGATGAAACCAAGAGGTTGAAAATACTGAAGTTGAACTACTACCATAAAATATGAATGTTGACTATACATGTTCGATATTGCATTACAAAATGTATAACATTTTTATATTTTATTATATTGGTTTATATTTTTCATTTGCCTGTACTGTGCTTATTATAAGTGCATTCTAATAAAACTAAAATCATACAAAGATGTTCATTTATACCATAGTTTTTCATATAATTATAACTCCACGAGAATTGCATCTCACATATGGTTTAAATCTCATTCAAGGAACCAAGAAACTCCTTTCTATTTTAACAGAAGATTCCACTGGAGGAATGGAAATGCTAGATGCAACCTAATACTATATTAATTTATAAACATAAGTATAATTATTTGTGCTATGGGACATTTTTTTCCACCATATATTGTATAATTCTGGGAGGAATTGATTCCAGAGAGTCTGAGCTGAATGGAAAAAAGCTGTAACAGGTGAGGTTACCATTTTAACACAAAGAACAGCTAATTGGCATTGACTGTATAATTGAGCTAAGTGCAAAGGAAAGTGAATTGTAATCAGGTTTTTCAAATAATTGGCTGTTCCTGTACACAGGCCTATGAAGGTCGACATCAGCAATCCAAATAAGACTGGCCCAATCAATATAGAGATTGATGAAAAGAGATGGGCTATATATTAAAACACATGAAGAACGGTTGCAGTAATTGGGTATGTCTTATGAAAAGAAGGACTAGACATACCCAATGTGTGACACGACAGCAGTGTTCCAATATTTGAGGGGCTGCCACAAAGAAACAGGTCAACCTATTTTCCAAAGCACCTGAAGGCAAGATAAGAAACAATTGATGGCAACTAAGCAAGGAGAGAAGCAATAGAAATAAAAAAAATTTTCCTGACCGAACAATTAGTGGAATTGCTTGCCTTCAGAAGTTGTAGGTACTCCATAATGGAGGCTTTTAAGAAGGGACTGGGCAGCCACTTGTCTGAAATGGTATTTCAAACTTGCGGTGTCATGTTGCTGTCATATTGTGACATTTTTCCCCTTTGCGGAACTGGGGTGGGTGTGGCCTGCACATAACACATCCAGCCTGCGGGTTGCCAGTTTGACATTCCTGGTAAAGGGTTTCCTGCTTAACAGGGAGTTGGACTAGACCTCTAGAGTCCCTTCCAACTCTGTTATTCTGTTATAATTATCTAGGAGCATACAGACTATGCTATTCTGGATGTAGTGCTGTGCTCAGAAAAATCAAGCAGCTTTGTCCCCAAACTATTACAATAATCGAAACAGAGGCATGAACTTACTGCTTAGCTGCTTTTGAAGTAAGATATGAATGCATTCTTTGGATAGTTGTAAGATAGTTACACATTCTTATAGTTAGCAATTAATTACTTCAATTTAAGTTTGACACTAAGAACAACTGCCAAATTATGTACTACATTTGTAATTGACATTTGTAATTGACAGTTTTGAAGAGCAAAAGAAGTCAAGAGAAAGGGACAGTCAGATTGAAAAAGAATTAACTGAAAAATTTTTAGATGTAATTTAAGGTAATAAGATTTTATTAAACTGGCAACTCAAGTTAGACATTTAGAAAAAAATTATATTGCATCATCCAAGACTAATCGCTTTTCCCATTGTATCCTCAAACTAGAGGACCAATCTCTGCAATGAGCTAATTTTATTTGTGCAAGCTGTATGTGGTTGACGTTGCGTATGAGTTTTCATTCATATACTAAGCACCCTGTTCATATTGAAAACATGATTTTATATGTCAGTAACCTTGACCTTAATGCAGAGAATCAAAATTTGCCAGGAATGCCTTTATCCTACCAAAATTAGCTGTCCCAGCTGAATCTATTTTCAGAGAATGCAGCTCTGGCCAGAGAAATGTTTTCTCTTATTTATATCACATCCAGATATTCAGAAGTTACTGCTGATTCAAAATTCATCATGTTTGTTAAGAATATAAGCATAACATATTTTTATAATTCAGAAGTCTGCTAAGAGATTTGATTAGAAAGAGGTTCTTTGGAAAACAGGGCTAGAGTTTCATGAACGCAATATATGGTGTCTTCATTCCCCTAAGCATTCTGGAACACCTTTTCTAGATTAATCAAAAACATTGAATAAACTACAATTGTTTCTAGATACAATTCAAAGCTGTTGGAACTTTAAAACTACATGGTTTAGGAACAAAGTATCTTAAACTGTATCCAACTGTCATCTGTTGAGAGGACAAGAGGATACCTAAAACTCTTTCCGAGAGAAGACCATTTCACATCCTTACTGACACTGTTCACAAATCGGTGAAGTCTTGCTTTTTAAGAAAAAGGCATTCCTTCCCTTCTTGCTTTAATTCATTGCTCTTGATGAGGTGTGGTAGTGCTATTTTTTTTTCTATATATAAAAAATCTGAATGATTTAACTTATTTGTTGTGACCCAAATATTCTGTGGCATGTTAAGGTAAGTAAATGTTCATTCTTTAAGCAGGATGATTTTAAGAGAGAAAAGCGACTCTTCATACTGTTTCAACCACATGGAAGATCAAATCAGCTACAAAAATAGAAAATATGAATCCATAAAACAATTAACCTGCATTAAGCATTTATGAACTCTTAACATTATTTCAGTTACCTGGATTCTTGTCCGGTTTTTTTTAGAGTATTATACCTTGACATGGTAAGACTTCTCCTTCCCAGGGTCAAAAGAAAAGGGATGAAGCCAACACTAACCCCCAACAGAAGTCAGAGCAGTTAGGGTTCTTCAGGGGTGGAGTAGGATAATATTGAGGAAGATACTCAATAGCCAATAATAGTAGTAAACATCCACTTATGTCTGAAGGGAGGAAGGAATGTAATAGAAACTGGAAATTGACTTGCTTTCTCATAAGAATAAGATGGGAAAGAGAATCTTCTCAGGCTTTCAAAGTTCTGATTTTTATAAGAGTAAAGTTACAGCTGTTGTTTGTTTGACAGATGCTATCTCATTTAGGAAAGTAATTCTAAAATTAGAATCATAAGTGAACAAGAACAAACCACTCTCAATTATCATCAAGAAAATTCCATGCATGTTAGAAGATGGCTCTACATCCCATATTGGAAGATGCTTCTCTAGTTACTTGAAAAAAACAGTGAATCACCACAATTAGATTTTGTGGTGATGGGGTGGGCTCCCAAAGCTGCAAGGAAGTCTGGTCACTTATGGTGCCAATATTGAAAGCATTCCTCATTTTACAAGGACACACAGAAACCGGAACATGGAATGTATTATTTTTGCTCCTAATTAGGAGACTTTGGTATTTCTTTCAGGATCTGGACTTACAGGAGACAGTGAAATTCCAGCCAGCTATAGGGAAGAGCTGGAAGCTATTACTTCTCCTAAAGAGGGGACAGCTGGAAATGCTGAATTGCTTGAATCTGCTCCTCTAGGTCCAAGAGAACAATTGAGACTGCTATGGTGAAGATGCAGGGAGTCCCTGAAGTTAAGTGTTGGTGGAATCAAAGTCTTTCTAGCACAGTAATTAAACAATACCTGGGGAGATACTCCTCTTTGCCGATTTATGACTACAGTTTGATTTCCCTTGTTATTACTTACAATTGAAATTCTTCTCTGAACATTTCATGAATCTTACTCATGTGTTTTGAAATGTGAATCTGGTTCCTTGAATCACCATGTGGCAATCTCATTTTAACTACTCTTTCAGATTAGACTGCTGCAACAGAATGCTGAGAACGATCCAGCTACAAACTGCTTTGTCTTGTAAAATACCTATTATTTACTATAATCTTAGGCTATACTATTTTCTTTATTTGTGTTAGGAACTAACAAAATTGCTACATAACTCTGAGTGAATTATAGCAGCAACAATGATAAAACAACAGTGATAAAATTCAATGTAGAGTTTGAGACATATCAAAGAAGATTTAAAATTTGTGAAACTTTTCAGGATACGTTCAAATCATATGATTATATGATATACTATTAACTGACATGATAAGGCCATATTTATTAGAATTAATGCATAATGAATGTCCAACAATATATGCATATTCTATAGCTGCAGTAGTAGAAAACACCCAGAGAATTTTGTCGCACATTGCAAGAGAATCTAAATGTAACATTGAGGAAGGAAATAATAACAAGTGATTTGAATGTAAGAATGGGTGATTTTCAAATCATTGCATGATTTGAATGCAAACATAGATGAAATGAAAAAAGCTGGACTTACAGCATGATTTTGATTGGTTACATAATAATGTAAGAGATGGGATAACAGAGTTTCCTGGAGAGAATTCTTTGCTTATTGTCAATGTAAATGCAAATTCTACTGAAGGATATTACTGGTTGCACAACATCAGAATCAAACTAGCTACATAATAATAGAAAATGGGCCAGCAATTTTGGCTAGCAATTATAAGGGTTAAATTTAGAGAAAAGAGATACAGAGGACATATATAAGAATATACAATCAGTGAAAATAATAGATTAAATCAATTAACATGCAAAATAGAACCTGGGGCATGGGGAAGAAGCAAGAAACATTGTGAAGATTGGATCAGAAAAAAAATGTTTTCAAAATATGAAAAAGGATAAGATCCTGTACTTTCCATGAAGCTGCTCTTGAAGGTTACAGTTGATCCAGAATGTGGTGGTATAAGTAGTTTTGGATGCACCTCAGTTTGTACATGTGACATCTCTCTTTGTGAACTACCTGAATTATCAGATCAGTTGCAATTCAAAGTGCTGGGTGTCATCAGTAAAGCTCTTTATGGCTTAGGATAGCTTTAACAATAGCTACAATTGTTTCTGCCCGCTCTATAAGATCTGGCAGGGTTGGCATACTCCTGGCATCCTCAATATCATAATGTATTTTCTGGAACTTGGGACATGTAATTCCTGTTGTAATCTTTGTCCCCTGAATGGCATTCCACTAAAGCCGAAGTCTTCAAACTTGGCAGCTTGAAGACTTTTGGACTTCAACTCCCAGAATTCTCCAGCCAGCATAGCTGGGAGTTGAAGTCCACAAGTTTTCAAGCTGCCAAGTTTGAAGATCTCTGCACTAAAGTCTGTCTAGGCCTCTCTCAGTTAAAGTGATTTGTGAACCTCACATCAGGAGCATGCATTTTTTAATTTTCTAATGTAGTGTTATAACTTTTTGCTTTTATTCTTTCTCTTCCTTTTATTAAGCATTTTAAACCCTAGTATGTCTCTTTGAGTTACTTCATGATTAGATGGCTTATAAATCAAATAAAAAATCAAATTCAGAATACATTATGATAGCTGAAGATGGAAGGTGAAAGCCTTGGATAGCAAGGATGTACCACGACTGAATACAAATTTCTAAAAATCAAGCACACAAGGACAAAATGTTTTCTTAATCAAGAATATGAACAAAAGAAGAAAATTTTAAAAAAGAAAAATGTTTTTAAGATGATGGCAGAAATCACAGGAAATTTTATAAGAATGTTACTCAAGAATAATCACAGAAGAGAAGTGACTAAGGTTAAACAATTATGAAAGAACACTGAAAAACTATAAATAGAATACTAGAATGGAAGTATTTTTACAGACAATGTATATTCATAAATTTAGTACTAGAACGTGAGAGGGTTTAAGTTGTCATATAAGATCACAGGTGCGAATGAAAGGCTTATTAAACTGAAATTGTAGAAGAAAGGAATTAAAAGTGCTAGCAATTCTGGGTTAACAAATATAAAATCAAACTCTGTGGCATGGAGATTGAAAAAGTTCAGTGCATATATTTAATTAAAGGAAGATGCAAAAGAATGTGCAAATTGATGGAGTTGAAATCAAGTTGCGTACATAAGCACAAATTCTGTTATAAGAATGGCAGTAGTGAAGAGATGCATCAAAATAGGATGACAAAGCGTTAAGAATGTTAGTTAGCAGACAACAGTTTGTTATCAGGAAAAAGAAAAGCGTGTGTGAACTTAGTATGCAAGTAAAACTGGAAGGTGAATCTTGGGTGAATTTTTAATATGAAGGAGACAAAAATATCGTTTAGCCTGCAAGTCATCTTGCGGGTGGTTCTCTTTATTTTCACCCCACCAGAAAATTGCAGATAATTATGTTTACTCTTTGGTAGTATTCTTTGTCCATCAAATACAAATATTTTGGTTTTTTAAATCCTCTTTACAATTTATTTCTCACCATCAGAAATTGGTTATTTTTAATTTTCTCTATGTATAGATTATATCTTGCTATACATATACAGTTGTATACAAGAATACAAGTATCCCTTGTCAAGAGATGTCTTAATAGATCTCTTAAGTGAACAGGAACTGATACTATTAAAGATGACATCTTTCTGCAAATTTGAATGCATATTTTTTATGTGTAGTTGTTTATAAATTCAAAAGAAGAAGATTGAATATGGCATGCACAAATGATTGGATGCCCTTTTAGTCACTACTTTCTAACACCTCCTTTGACAGAAATAACAGTTTGCAAATGTTTCCTAAAGCCAGCTGATACTTGCTTTTGGAAAGTTTTCCTACCATTCCTTGAAGAATTCTTCTAGCTCAGAAATAATATTAGGTCTCCATTCATGCACTGCTTGTTTGAGTTTGCTCCATATATTTTTATAAGGTTTCTTTCTATTCAAATTTGAAGACTGCAAAGGCCATTTCAGCAGTTTTACTTCCATTCCTGTATTTTAGGGTTAATTTGGAACTTTGTTTCAGACAATTATCTTCCTAAAATATCCAAACTCTCTTCAGCTTTCTATGTCTGCTTATGCTCAAAATAGAAGATGGTCTCTTCTATTGCTTGACAAACACATAAAATGGAATTGGTTTGCATATAAAAATTTGGCATAATAATTATTAATAGATTATCTGCATGCTTCTCAGTTTCTTACAGCTTTATCCAATAATTGCTCTACAATACGAATTCTGTTGAATGGATAATTTTTTGATCAAAGTGGCAGAGCCATATTGATGAAGAGCTTTTTCTACTGCTCAATTCAAGTGCTGTCAAGCTGTTCTGGAGTCAGTAAAAATTATAGAGTCCTTACTTAATGATGCTAATTGGGACTGGAAACTCCATCATTAAGTGAAGTAATTTTAAGACGAAACACTGCATGATCATGTAGTTCAGTAATGACAGTCCCAGTTGCTGTTAAGTCCAATCCTCATATGACTAGAACTTGCATTTTCCTCTGGCTATCTTACTGATTTTGCTTGTTGGAAGCCTGCAGAGGAAATTGCAAATTGCAGTCATCTGGCTGTAGAATGATGAACCAGTTGTCAGTACAAGGACTCAATGTAACTGTCACTTGTTCAACACCATTGTAAGTTCCAAAAGTTGCTGAACAATTAACCATTAAACAAGGACCACCTTTTCCAGCAGGAAAGTTGTCACCATTGCTGTTATGTATTCTGTAAGCGATGTCCTGGCTTGGCTTGCATGGTGAGTGATCAAGAAATTGGTTGGTTGGCTGGAATGGTGTAGGTCTGACTGCAATCACTTGTCACTTTTAGGTGGGTTTTTTTGTGCTTATTCTTTTTATAGCCTTTTTGAATGAATGAAGTTTTAAAAACAAATCAAGGGAGTTGACTGAAAAGCAGGATTTTACATCTCTATTTGTGTACTATAGGCAATAAATTCTTACTTTTAGATTATGGCTTTTCTTTTTTTGAAGGTAATGAATGTTGAGACGTTGTTGGTCATATCATTCTGTTCTTTCACCATTTCAGCTTTGCACTCCATGTTAAAGGCTGTGGTGTTGGAGCACTTACAGTACTGCCTGTTCAGCAGTTTAACACAACTGCATAATTCTGATAAACCAGCACAGCATAGATTTTTAGGAGAAAACAACAGAATGGCAACAGATGAGCTCAGGCCAGAGTTGCAAACTAGAGTCTTGATCATGTAGAAAATAATTTGTTGCATAAGCAGCCAAGGTATTTTTAATCAATGGCTTATTTCTGTAACAAAGTTATCTGTTTATACCTGCAAGATTAGTTTGACTGGGCTTAGTATAGTTGATCTTGATGACATGCATATTGCAGCTGCAATACTATCAGGTAACTAAAATAATAAAGTTAGTTGAAAAAGTGCAGATGGCTGGTCATCTGATTATTATATTTTAAAGATGGATTTACCAACCCCCCTCCCCCCAAAAAAAGCAAAGTTACTTTGCTTACTGTGATTGGGTGTCAGTGATGATAAAAATAAAACAGTAAAAACTCTTCCAAAAAGCTATGCCTAGAAAAGTCAAAAGAAAGACCAAAAAAAAAAAAAAAAGGAAATAAAGTCATACAAATATCTACCAACATGAATTTCCTTCATATTTTGAGGTGCTGTTTCAAAAGCATGTGCAAAAGCATGTGCAGATTTATTTGCCACATAATTTTCATTTTGTGTACTTATCTAGAGTAGCTTACCCAAAACTATGACTTATAAAAATATTCCCCTGAAAGTTATTTTGTATAGCCTTAGCCCTACTTGAATTAAGACAGTAGAAAGTATACACTGGAAAGTTTTGTTCAGAAATGGAAGGCAAAGTTTCTTTCACTTTCTGTTCCTTTTCAGATCTAATTTGGATCCAGAATTTACTTTTTGCTAGATGTATTCTATGATTTCAAATTCTTTATTCATTTTCTGTTTGCATTCTCAGAGAGAAGCCAGTTACTAAATTAATTAAGATACCTCTCATATAATTATGCTTACAGTTATCTATTTGACACAGATTTTTATTTATTTATATTTCCCATTTCTTAACTATCTCCCTCGGAAGAGTATGACATTTAAAGCTTAAAATATGATTTAAAGTTTTTTTAAAAAAATAATAATTTTAATCGGTTTTATTCTCAAGTGAAGAAAATCTGGTCTTTATGATATGATGGAGAGGGAGGATAGTGGCCAGCCATCTGGACTTTTTGAAATAACGAAGAATGAAGGTATATGATTGTTAAGGGCAAAGATTTATTGGTCTCAGAAGAATAGAGGGAGACTAAAAAGATTGGGCTGGGAGCCTTGTTCCCTTTGGTTACCTTGCTATTGGCACTAAAGGAACCTTTGTGGCAGTGACTGCAATGGAATTACTTTATTAGAGTTAACTAATGGAAGTTTTTTTTGAGGGGGGAGGCAGAGTAAATAGGTCATACTGTACCTAGAAAGTAAAACATGCTATCTAACCTGATGCTAACAGCCATGGGCTTGGGTGTGTGTGAGTGCATGCAAGAAAAACAGATGCTGTCTCCTCAAGGATGTCCTGTTCTCAAAGAATGGAATTGTGTCTCTATGTGTTTGCCATGCTGGCAGACAAGGACAGAATCCACACACTTCTTTATAGACCCAAAATATTCCATGTAATTCTTGCATGTGAAGGTTTGTGAGAATAGAAAACAAAAGCAAGCATGTATGGTTTTGACACCAGTTCAGTGTTTTCTTTCATGTGCACTGGGAATAGCCTCCTCTTGCTGCTTGGTAACTTACTATCTAAGTGTAAGTATGTTAGGTACCTACTCACGGTAGCATGACTTCCTAGGATGAAGCAGTCAACAGAATACTGTAAGGTTACTCTGAGACATAGCTGTATGTTCTCTGGAATAAGATTGTAAAAGTTCCTGGCATGAGGAATCCTTCATAGAATATTACTTTAATCCAGTGGTGGAATTCAGAATTTTTTACTACCGGTTCTGTGGCTGTGGTTTGGTGGGCATTGCAAGGGAAGGATACTACAAAATCCCCATTCCCTCCTCACTCCTGGGGAAAGGAATTGCAAAATCTCCATTCCCACTCCACTCTCAGATCAGCCAGAGGTGTATTTGCCAGTTCTCTGAAATACTCAAAATTTCCGCTACCGGTTCTCCAGAACCAGTCAGAACCTGCTGAATTTCACCCCTGCTTTAATCTAAGGAACAAGAAGGCTTATTGCTTGATAGAATGTTGCTTGTACTGTTCCCAAAACCGTATATTTGCTGTGACTAGCTTTATTTTTCTGGGCTCCAAGATCACCGCAGATGGGGACTTCAGCCAAGAAATTAAAAGATGCTTGCTCCTGGGGAGGAAAGCTATGGCAAATCTAGACAGCGTACTAAAAAGCAGAGACATCACCCTGCCAACAAAAGCGTGTATAGTCAAGGCTATGGTTTTCCCAGTTGCAATGTATGGCTGTGAAAGTTGGACCATAAGAAAGGCTGAGGGCCAGATATTGAGGCCTTTGAACTATGGTGCTGGAGAAGACTCCTGCGAATCCCTTGGACTGCAAGGTGAACAAACAAGTCAGTCCTAGAGGAGATCAACCCTGACTGCTCTTTAGAAGGCCAGATGCTGAAGATGAAACTGAAATACTTTGGCCACCTAACGAAAAGGAAGGACTCACTGGAGAAGAGCCTAATGCTGGGAAAGATTGAGGGCAAAAGAAGACGGGGACGACACAGAATGAGATGGCTGGATGGAGTCACTGAAGCAGTAGGCATGAACTTAAATGGACTCCAGAGGATGGTAGAGGATAGGAAGGCCTGGAGGAACATTGTCCATGGGGTCGCGATGGGTCAGACACGACTTCGCAACTAACAACAAAAGCTTTAAAATTCTGCTGTCATTTTGCCTTACTTTCATATGAAAAGGATTTTGGGGTTATGGGAACCAGTTTGTTTGTATAGGTAGTCTTCGATTTACAACAGTTTGCTTATGACCATTCAAAGTTACAACGGCACTGGAAAAAAGTGGCTTATGACCATTCTTCATGCATGAGAGCATATGCACCAAAGACAAATTCCTTGTGTGACTAATCACACTTGGCCAATAAAATATTCTATTCTATTCTATTCTATTCTATTCTATTCTATTCTATTCTATTCTATTCTATTCTATAGATAGGATGCCTGTGCTTCGCTACAAAACTATGTGCTTGCCTTGATAAATTGACACTTACAGCCTGAAATTTAGAATGTGTAACTCCGTAGCATCAGAGTGTGTTAATATAATGCAACTGGCAGTTGGAACAGAGGGGGAGTAGACTGTCCCAGCCCACAGCATCCATCAGTATTCATCTGGGTAGCATCCTGTCAGTGTGTGAGGAGTTGAAGGGTGTTTGGAAACTCAGACAGTATTTGCTGTGTGAGTGAGAAGGAGACAGGAAGGAGGCTTAGCTCAACTCTTTTGTAGTAAAGCTGCTTGCTGCTGTGAAAGTAAAACAAAGTGAAACTCTCTCCTCTGCTTGTGTTTTGCATTTGGAACAGATTTCTTTTGAGGTGGGGAGGGGGAGTAGAACTCCTTAGCATCAGAGCATGGAACAGATTTCTTTTCAGGTGGGGAGAGGGACTAGAACTACTTAGCATCAAAGGGCTTTTTGGAAAGTGAAAGAGTATTTGCTATGTGAGCAAGAAGGAGACAGGAAGGAGCCTGGCCATAGCTTTGCTCTGTATTAAAGCTGCTTCCTGCTGTGATAGTAAAACTGAAAGTGAAACTCCTCTCCTCTGCTTGTGTTTTGCATTTGGAACAGATTTCTTTTCAGGTGGGAAGGGGGAGTAGAACTCCTTAGCATCAGAGTGTGATAATAATAATATAGGAAATACTAATGCTGTGATGGTCATTTCAAAAAATCCTTTCTTAGTGAGCACCTAGAAGCCAAGAGGAATATACATGGCAAATTTCAAGTTTATAGGCTTTATGGTTCTGGAGATTTCATGATTACAGCATGAGTGGTTTTCGCTTTTATATATATAGATGACCGTTGCAGCATCCCCAAGATCACATGATTTACATTTGGATGCTTGACAACTGACTTGCATTTTTTAACGTTGCAGTGTGTCGGGGTCATGTGATCACCTTTTGCAACCTTCTGATAAGTAAAGTCAAAGTCAGATTCACTTAACAACCTTGTTAACTAATTTAACAATTGCAGTGATTCACTTAACAAATGTGTGACAAGAAAAGTCATAAAATGGAGCAAAACTCACTTTAAAAAATTCTCAGCAACAGAAATTTTTGGTTCAATTGTGGTCATAAGTCAAGGACTACCTGTAGTGTTTAAGGCTGCAAAGTATTTTGAACCAAGACTGTTAAAAAAGGGTATTCATTATAGAACTTTTCTTATTTCCGTGTCTTAAAATAGCACTCTAATGGGATATCTCCTCTTTCTTCCACAGATATTTATAGACAAGGTTAGTTGGCAGACACTGAAAATGGAACAACAATGATGTGACATACCTATCTTGCAAACCAAAGATTATAATGACAATTTTAACAGTTTGCAGAGACTTGTTTAAAATAATCAACTACCAGTAAATACATAGGGGAATTTTAATTTCTTAACACTTAATTTCTGACCTACATCTTCTATATGAATATAAGAAAACTGTACTTCTCCAGATGTTACTCAGTATATTTCACCTTAGCTGATACATGTTGGACTTCTGAAAACTATAGCTCACAAATAAATCCTGGATTGCAGGTGCCCAATTTTTTTTCTGTTTACTTTTGTTATTTTGTTTTTTTTTTAAAGGCATCATTTTCAGAGTCTGCAGTCCTATGTATGATTAAATTAGTGTTAATAAATGGGAGCTAGATACACTATCAGTATTTTAATGAATGGAAATAAAATTCTGGCACATCCTTACGCCATTCAAGATGCATCACTTTTGTTATCATTTTCATTTAAACTTCTTAATGCTTGCAAAAATGTGGACTTGAGCAAAGAGGTCATTCTCTCTGCATGTCAAGGGAGTTAGTAATTATGTCAAGTTGGATATTATTTTGCTGAATGTGAACGTTTGATTGTATAATGGACATGAAATTCTTTTCCATCACCAAGTTAAATCACTTTACTGGCTAATTTAGCTTTAATGTTACAAAAGTTTTCATTTGTGTTAGATGCTGCAAAGAAGTTGCAAATTTAACTTATTCTGGCACATAGAAGATATGCAGTAGGAAGATAAAAACATGTGACAGTAGCCACAAGCTAAATATTTATATTAGTCTTGTAAATACTGAAATCCATCCCAATATGTGAAAAAAATTTTTTATTACCAGTCTTATGTTCATGGTAAAATAAAGTATAATAAAAAATAAAGTATAAGCTGAAAAGAAAAGCACAGGTAAGAGATAAAATAGATTGCAGCTACAGCTACCTTTAGATGCACTGAAGATGGCCTTCGGAGAGAATATTTCATGAGTGCATTTAACTCTTTTTTGTAATAATGAGGAAAACTTATGTTTTGTTTATTTTTCTGAGATAGAATTATTGGCATATGGGGAAAAACAATTCTATGAATGGAGAAACTTAATTTGCAGGCAATAGGTATACATTAGTAATTACTAATTTGATTAATATATATCTACTCTGGGCCTCTTTGGAGTGTACTTTTTGGCAGATATATGGTTACTCATACTCTACATGTATGTACATACACACACACAGAGACACACACACACACATCATATGCATGTACCCATTGGAAACAGTTGTCTTTAATTTAGATTGGTTTGGTAATTTTAGCAAAGTTGAGATGGAAATATATGAGAAAAGATGCTTCCTGTCTATCCCTATCCTACTTGATTTCTGGATGCAGAGAAAGTATAGAAAGCTCCATCACTCCCTTCCTTATTACTCATTTCCATGAGACTTGTGTTTAAATACAAAGTACATCCTTATTCTTTTGGCCACTTACCTAGAATCAAAATAGTTCAACTTTCCCCACTTAAATGTTTCAGTGTACATAACTACACCTTATATAAATATATAGAGTTTGAGTTGCAAAGAATGAAGGCTAATAACATAACAATTGCAGGTTATTAAGAAAATTGATGCAAAATTGGTGAACGCTATTTGGGACTTCAGATATTATGAGGAAGTGGCTGAAGTCAGCTGGTTATCTAATTGGGACTTCTTGCAGTGAAAGAAACTAGAATGCATGTGCATATGCTTACATCCATTCTTGTACAGGGATATACCTGTCTTGGGGGATATTTGATTTTTTTTGGTCATGTGCCCTCCTTTCATCGTTCTGTGCTAGCAAATGGCTATAATTAGATTAGCAGCCTGCTAAACAGCAGTGACAGTATCCAAGCCTCAGAGAGCATGTGCTAGATTCTGCATATGCCTTTCTGCCATTGGCTGGCAACATTTGCTGCTTTCCAATTTGATAGGTTTCCACAGTAATCTTTATGCTGCATTAGAGACATAGATACAGTGGTATAATGTTCATGCAACGGTGGAGGAACTCTTCTGTAGCATAAAAGAAAAGCATACAGAAGAAAGAGTAATTGCTCTTTATTATAAACCTATCAGCATTTTAACAACTGCTGGCTGCAGGCAGAGGTCAGTGAAGGAGTTTCAGTTCATGGTAATTACTTTCAGGTCTTTATCTCCTCCCATAAAACACATCCATGCATGAAATGAATACAGTTAATCATGTCATCTATCTAATTTTCTTCTGTTTTCGTTAACATGTGCAACCTCCCGGAATGGTCATCACATAACAAAACATATAATTATATTTAAGATTTAGCAGGAAAATATACTGTTATTGCATGGGGAAACGGTTCTCGTGAAATCTTCAATCCTGGCACTTGCCTATTTTTGTTGTGATAAGAAGAGTGCTAGTATTAGTTTGGATTTTTTAAAAAAGGATAACAACAGCTGAATTAGAACATATATAACTTTTTTTCATTCAGGAAGAATGAATTTTTTCTACATAATGACTATTAATCAGGGATAATTCTGGAGGTAGCCTTCAGTTCAGCCCAGGCAGTAACAATAAGCCTATTCATGCAAAGACAGGAACTTGGATTAATATGCTCTATTGTCTGTCTGCAGCATGTTTGTGTGGATTCTTTGTTTGATCCTCCGAATTCCTTATTAAGTAGTAACTCACTTCAATTGCCGTAGGTCCATCATTGCATAGCTATTGTTACAAGATACTAGTTTTAAGCTTGTGTATGTGTGGTATATGTCAAAGATCGTTCCCGGCGTGTAGCAAAATGGAATTTGGTATAACTGGATGGTGCAGTGAAACGTTTTGACAAGCTTGGCTGGTTTATTTTTTTTGAGGAAGGAAAGAGTATGTTATGATTCTCTTCCTCTGCCCTCTCCATTAGATTCTTGTTTATAGGCAACTCGATATTTGAGATTTCCTCAGTAACTGATACAAACTTATTCAGAAGTGTGTTGATTGAAGATATGTACCTTGCTTGATTATTTAAAGGAACAGCTGAAGCAGGAAGTGTTACAATAGATCTTTAGTTGTGTAGTTGCATTTCTTAGAAAAGAAAACACTCGCAACAAACCTCTGAGAACTACTTCGGTGTAGATTATTTTCTTATGTGTGGGCATTAGCACATGAGTATGGTTTGTTTCTGTGGAGGTTTTTTTAAATTGGGTTCTTTGAAGTTGCTCCTGGGAATGTTTTGACTGCTGACGGCCAAGTAAATGTGCGTTAGGTCACGGATTGTCCAGCTGGCATTTAGCCACCATGCGTCTGGATAACAGGAGAATGAACTATTTGCTTTTGTTTCAAATCCTATCTCTACTCCTAATTTCAGGTTTTTCTCTAATTAAATTTTACCAAACACTGCTCAGTTGTAGGTTTCAGTTTCTAATACAAGTGTGTATTTGTGTGTATATGTGTGTATGTATTATATATAGTATGTGTGTGTGTACGTATGTATGTATTATATACTGTGTGAGAGTGTATGTGCGCGCTTGGTATCACCATAGGATAAAGCAGAATGGCATCTCAAATTTAATTCTCATCCAAGCTGTGAACTTAGTTTAATTTCCAAAATAGAATTTTGAGATATTAAGCATAAATTAATAATATATTATATGGTGGTATTGGACAATTGCTGGGAATGAAGAATCATTTTACCATTAGGGGGAAAAAACTAAAGTTGGGGGGATTAAGATAAGACAAAAATAAAAATAAAAACTTTATTATTACCCTTAAAGGCAATATGATCTATGGAGCTCCATCTTTTGGAGTTTGGACCCAATTCCTGTGATTCTTGACTTTTATATTAATTCCAATATAAAATATAAAAGTGCTGTCTGAGCAATCGGATTCATATAGATATCCTACAACTTGGACATTAGGATAAAATACATTTTATTTTTATTTTATTTCATTTATTTATTTTGTCACACAGTATATATAAGCATAAGCATGAAATAACTATACAATATATAAGCATATATATAAGCATAAGTATGTAATAACTATATTAATTGGATATAATGAAAGGAAACAATAGGACAGGAACGGTAGGCACACTTGTGCTCTTATGCACGCCCCTTATAGTCCTCTTAGGAATGGGGTGAGGTCAATAGTAGACAGATTTTGGTTAAAGCTTTGGGGATTTTGGGAAGAGACTATAGAGTCAGGTAGTGTATTCCAAGTATTAACAACTCTGTTACTGAAGTCATATTTTCTGCAATCAAGATTGGAGTGGTTAACATTAAGCTTAAATCTATTGTGTGCTCATGTATTGTTGCAATTGAAGCTGAAGTAGTCTTCAACAGGAAGGACATTGTAACAGATGATTCTATGAGTTAAACTCAGGTCATGTTGAAGGCGGCAGAGTTCTAAATTTTCTAAACCCAGGATTTCAAGTCTGGTGGCATAAGGTATTTTGTTGTATTCAGAGGAGGGGAGAACTCTTCTTGTAAAATATTTCTGGACACGTTCAATTGTATTGATGTCAGAAATGTGATATGGGTTCCAGACAGGCGAGCTGTATTCAAGAATTGGTCTAGCAAATGTTTTATATGCTCTGGTTAGCAGTGTAGTGTTTCTGGAGAAGAAGCTATGCAAGATTAGGTTTACAACTCTTAAAGCCTTTTTTGCGATGTAGTTGTAGTGGGCTTTGGCACTTAGATCATTTGATATGAAAACTCCAAGGTCTTTAACAGGGTGGGGGTCATCTGTAAGGTAATGTTCATCTCCTGCTGTGTTCAAAAGCATTTTGAATCCAGTATGAGAAGTAATGTAGAGACCTGTCATGTGTATGGCACTAGTGACTTATGTACTGAACTATTTTTTCCATTTCATTTTCCAGTTTCAACTTTTTCATAGTGAACTGGAACAAAATGGAGATAAAATTGCTCATGTCCATTTTGATTGATCTTTGTGATCCAAACTTTGTTTCTACAGCCCACCTAAGATGCTTCCCCCACCCGTCCCCTGGATAAAGGGATGAGGAAATCATCCTTCAGCAGGCAGAAGCAGCTTGCAACCTTCTCTGCCAGCAAATGGTGACCACATGATTTTAGTGATCAGTCGAAAGCCAATTGAAAGTATGACTAAGTTGCCAAGTGCAACCTGCAATTGCATGAGATGCAATCACATTGAAAGAGTGATGGGGCAGTCGTAATTTTGAGGATGGCTCATAAGTAACTTTTCCTAACAGCCGTAACTTCAAATGGTTAAGCAACCATTGAAGACTACCTGAACTACATATGATCAGGTGATGTTATAGATCTTGAAATTAAATTAAATTATAACTTCAAACGGTCACTAAACAAATGGCTGTAAGTTCATTTAATGACCATTCAAAGTTACAATACCACTGAAAAATGTCACTTATGACCGTTTTTCACAATTACGAGCTTCACAACATCCCCATGATCATGTGATCAAAATTCAGATGCTTGGCAACTGTTTCATACTTTGCTGTGTCCCAAAGTCGTCTGATCTCCTTTTGCAATCTTCTGATAAGCAAAGTCAATGAGGAAGTAAGATTCACTTAACATCCGGATTACTAACTTATCAACAGCAGTGATTCACTTAACAACTGTGGCAAGAAAGCTCATAAAATGGGACAAAACTCACATAAAAAATGTCTCACTGAACAACAGAAATTTGAGGCTCAATTGTCATAAGTCAAGGACTACCTATATTGTAGTTTTTAATTAGATTTTGGGTATTGTTTAAAACACAATACCCGAAATCTAATTAAAAACTACAATACAGGTAGTCCTTGACTTACAGCCATTTGTTTAGTGACCGTTTGAAGTTGCTATGGCACTGAAAAAAGTTACTTATGACTGTTTTTCATACTTATGACCATTACAGCATTCCCGTGGTCATATGATCAAAGTTTAGGTGCTTGGCAACTGGCTCATATTTATGACATTGCATTATCCCAGGGTCCTGTGATTCCTTTTACGACCTTCTGACAAGCAAAGTCAATGGAGAAACAAGATTCATTTAACAACCATCTTACTAATTTAATAACTGCAGTGATTCACTGAACTGTGGCAAGAAAGATCATAAAACAGGGTGCAACTCAACAAATGTTTCATTTAGCAATGGAAATTGTAGGCTCAGTTGTGGTTGTAAGTCAAGGACTGTTAAGTAAAATACTACATTAATCATTGCCCTATTTCCTATACATTCTTTCTTTTCTTTGCAAACTTTACTGTTTGTAGTCCATAAATACCATTTGTCTATGCATGTCTACTTCAGGATACCACTACATTTTCTGTTGAAAGTTGATGTTTTATGGATTTGTTTATAGATAAGGGATGGCATATGGATGAAGAAATAACTGTTTGTAACCTTACAGGGGTAAAGAGTTATTAAATTAGTTATACTTGTGATGAAGTCTGGAAATCACTTGTTTATATATTTGTTTTCTTTTTCTTTATTCATTCTTTGCTTTTTCTTCTTTTTCTTTTTCCTTCAGTTTTTTTCTTTTTTATCTTTTTCAAACTTCAGTTTGTAATAGAATGGCATGGCATGGCATGACATGGCATGGCATGGCATGGCATGGCATGGGCAAGGCATAGAATAGAATAGAATAGAATAGAATAGAATAGAATAGAATAGAATAGAATAGAATAGAATAGAATAGAATAGAAGGCTATGCAAACTATAAGTCGTGCATTTATTTGCAGTAAACAATGCCCAATAATGCCAAATTATGATTGGGAGCCACCCAATCATATTTTGGTTAGAAGATCGGCAACTGTATAAATGTTATAAATAAAGAATAAAAAATATTTTATTTTTCAATATGTTTTCATTTTGAAGACAGGAAAAATAATTTATTATCCTACTATCATGGAAGCAGATTCCAAATTTTAAAAAGAATACTTAAGTTTGAAATATTAATATTGTATCTGTATGTATTAAAAAATATACTAAAGATCTAGTATTTTGTGTCACCTTTATGAAAACATTCTGAACCCACATAGAATCTTATTCTATTTATGTATTCTGGATATCTCTTAAATTTAATATTTCTGACAGTTTACTGAGTGTCACAGAAGTAACAAATAGACTATAAGGCTCCTTTTATAATAAGAATTAGATCCAATTCAGTAAAGTTCCAATACTTTGGAATTATGAGTAACTGTTGCACAACATGCTGGTACATGCTCTCTGTTTGGCTATCTAAGTTCCTTGCTTACATCATCACAGATCCTACTCCACAATTCGCATCCTGTACATGGACAACTCAGGGGTAAGAAAGTTATTTGCCCTGTGTCAATCTCTTTCTGACGATTCAAGTAACACAGCTTTTACATACAGTAGTCACTGTATGGGTTGGCACTGTTTCCAAAACTCAGTAGGAAGAAAGATCATTGCTATGTTTCCCTCACTTCTAACATTTAAGTTCTTCACCAGAATTTTGCAGGAGGCAAAAACATCAAGATGTTATTGGCACTTTCTGAAAATCCATTCTTTTTTCATTTTATTCCCTGCAGAAAGAAATATTTAATTCACAAGTAGTCCGTGAAGTACTGCTTTGATTTCTGCAGCAGTCTTGACTTGAAACAAATTGACCACTTCTTTCCATTCCATTCTGGAGCTGCAGGGTAGAAAGGAGAATTTAAATTCATCCAATCATGTGAATTGGACTTTTGGAGACTGCAACAGCTATACCAAAGAGGCTTCTCTTGATTTGCCCAAAGAGTAAAGAAAGTCTAATTTCTTTTCATACTTTTTGAGTTTTTGTGAAAAACATTAGAAACATGATGACATTTATTTATGTATTTAATGAAAGCTAATATTTTTCTTATTGGGGGTGAGCAAGAAATTATGGTGCAAAAAACGTTATTTGTCTTGACCAAAGAGACAAATGGGGAGAAATCAAACTCTGAATTGTTGGATCATTTATTTGCCTTTGCCCTGATTGACTTATCTCCCAATCTTTTTATAATTTTACAGACTGAAATTTGATTCCTGGTGGAGCTAAGGACACTGGGTCAAGATGTTGGTAGTTCAAAACCATTTATTATATGGATTATGCTCCCAAGGGCTGTGTGGCACTTCAGATCTGAAGGGAGAAATATTTTTCAGAATACAGGAGGGCTACTCCTGCAGCCATTTCTCACAAACTCCTTTAAGGAAGCCCATCTACTTCTAGGATCACCAGGTTCCTTCTGCAAGAACTGTTTAGTTTAAGAAGATGCCAGCAAGTGCTACCTTTCCATTCATGTGTGTTCCATAGACTCTTGTTCCCTTTGGATCTGAAATGCTGCATAGCCATGGCTACTAAAATTGCTTCTGCTGCCTTGGCAAGACCAATTATTTGTCTTGAAGCCAGCTATAGTTTTGCAAAGATTTTTAGCATAGTATTCAGCCCTTAGCAAATGGTGGTGAAACATTATGATATAAAAATGACAAAAGAGATAGAAAGTGTTTCCAGGCACTTTTGATTAAAGTGTAAGTGCAGATATGAAGGAATATTTGGAACAGGTCCACTCACTGCTATAATCTGTTGTCAAATATCTATAATCATATGCTTCTATTTACTACATTAATCAGCCTGTGCTAACCCACTTGTCATCTATATGAATACTTTGTGGGGTGTAATCATTTAATGTCAGTGACTTTTCTGAGTTGGGGTAAACCCAGCAGTTGACAGGCTCATGGGTGGGCCATCTGTGTCTTACAAATACACAGGCATAAATTGTCATCTGACCTACTGATTGTGAACTAGCATGGGTTTTTTTTTGTCCCACTATTCTTTGAAAGCAGCACTATTAATTATATTGAGAAGAATCATTAATGAGGGACATGAGGATTTTGACAACAGTTTAATATTACTGTTACTAAAATAATCCTGTCTGTGATGTGAACTTTCTGAAACTTTTATTTCCTGCAGTTTGATAGGCTGCAGAGTGTCTGAAGGCCATATGCCACCCATGACTGGCTAACATGGGTCATGAATTATCCTCCTAGCTATGTAGTATTATTAAAAGACAGATAATGAGAACCATGTGTATAATATCACACTGTGTAAATTCTCAGACGCTATTGTTTATTCATACCTATCCCATCTATTTACTATTTTAGCTCATTTCAGATTCCAGTTCTTTCACTAATATTCTCATCATAGTTTTATATTGATCATTTTCTTAGATTTAGCATCTTGACTACATTTTTAACTTCTTCAGGGTACCTCATATGAAACATTTTAGTCTTTTTATTTTTGTACTGATTTTGTTTCAACTTTTTAAAAAAGCCCTGTTCTTTGAGAATGAATCTTAATCGTGGTCTACTATTCACCATTCATAGTTGACAATTATGATGGCATATAAATTTAATGCAGAAATAATAAATTAAACCCAGTGGTGAGATTCAAGTAATTTAACAACCGGTTCTCTGCCCTAATAATTTCTCCCAACAACCAGTTTGCCAAACTGCTCAGAAAGTTAACAACCGGTTCTCCCGAAGTGGTGCAAACTGGCTGAATCCCACCACTGATTAAACCCCTTCACAAATGGATATCTGCTTTTCTGTCTAACAGACAACAAGTGGTCAAAATTGTCAAATCCTGTTCCTGTCAACAGTGGCGTTCCTCAAGGCAGCGTTCTTGGCCCAACACTCTTCATACTATACATTAACGATCTTTGTGACCATATCTCAAGTAATTGTGTTCTCTTTGCTGACGATGTCAAACTATTTAACACCACAGACAATACATCTATCATTCAAAAAGACCTTGACCATCTAACCACTTGGTCTAAAACTTGGCAACTCGAAATCTCAACCAGCAAATGCTCACTCTTACATATTGGAAAAAAGAACCCAAACACTAAGTACATACTTGATGGACATTACCTTACAGATGACCCCCACCCTGTTAAAGACCTTGGAGTTTTCATATCAAATGATCTAAATGCCAAAGCCCACTGCAACTACATAGCAAAAAAGGCTCTAAGAGTTGTAAATCTGATCTTGCGTAGCTTCTTTTCCAAAAACACTATACTACTAACCAGAGCATATAAAACATTTGCTAGACCAATTCTAGAATACAGCTCGCCTGTCTGGAACACTCACCACATTTCTGACATCAATACAATTGAACGTATCCAGAAATATTTTACAAGAAGAGTTCTCCATTCCTTGGAACACAAAAAAATACCTTATCCCACCAGACTTGAAATCCTAGGTTTAGAAAACTTGGAACTCCGTCGCCTTCGATAAGACCTAAGTTTAACTCATAGAATCATCTATTGTAATGTCCTTCCTGTTAAAGACTACTTCAGCTTTAATTGCAATAATACAAGAGAAACCAATAAATTTAAACGTAATGTTAACCGCTTTAATCTAGATTGCAGAAAATATGACTTCTGTAACAGAATCGTCAGTGCTTGGAACACTTTACCTGACTCTGTGGTCTCTTCCCATAATTCCAAAAACTTTAACCAAAAACTTTCTAATATTGACCTCACCCCATTCCTAAGAGGACCATAAGGGGCATGCATAAGAGCACAAACGTGCCTACCGTTCCTGTCCTATTGTTTTTCTTTTTCTTCTTCCTATACATATATATGCTTATACCTCCTAATATTTACTCATATATATGTTTATATACTATATAATCTTTTTATATGATACTTATATATATTGTTGTGACAAAATCAATCAATCAATCAAATAAGTAGTTACATTTTACATCTAAACGTTGCCAACATTTATGGGTACAATTGCAAAAGTATCCTCAACCTCTCCCCCCCAAAAAATCCA
Organism: Ahaetulla prasina; assembly: GCF_028640845.1. Lineage (NCBI taxonomy): Eukaryota > Metazoa > Chordata > Lepidosauria > Squamata > Colubridae > Ahaetulla > Ahaetulla prasina. The sequence goes on along the minus strand of NC_080541.1, from coordinate 47,660,454 downwards.
GTTTTCTGTGAAATAAGTTCACATTGACAAGAACTGAATGGCAACTACCAGTTCATAGAGCAGATACTTTGCTTTTGATGTGGTAGGTAAGATTAATAAACATTGTAGTAAATGCATATGCTTATACATCTGTTATGCCTGCCAGATATTACAAGAAACAGGCATTTAAATTATATTGATGCTGTTCTAAAATAAGTACAAAAGCAACATTATCAAATTTTGTGAGTTCTGGAGTTCTCATGCTCTCGCCCATTTTCTGAAAATAAAACATTTATAATACATTTGTTTTGAGTTGAATTCTGTAGTCTCTCTCTGGAGATGTGATTTATGCTGCATTGATAATCCATGTTTTATGACAATCCCCAGAGACTTTCAAAGATGATATAGTTGTTTGTATAAAACAGCAAACTGGAGACCACTGGATTGCATTTGTCACAATCTGAACTGAACACAGACTTATTTTCTATATTGTAACAAATAAAAATGTTTCCCAGAATATTTCTTATCTGTATATACTGGAAAATAGTTTACCAGCATTCTTTTAACGTGATATTTCTGCTATTGTTATAAAAGTTTAAGGCATATAAGAGTTGTTTTAATAACTACTAAAAATTGTTCTAATATTTAGTCACTATATTCAATTTATTAATAGTTTGTACTTTCTTGGTATTTAATTTGCTGAACAAAAATTATGGGAAACTGTTATTTTAGCCTCCTTTTTGTCCTTTTGAGATACTTTTGATTTACTTTAATTAACTTGACTGACTGTATTTGTGATTTGAATATAAAAGCTTCCCTGCCAGATTCATAAAACTGTCCAGGGATCCACCCATTACCATCATCATCTTAAAGTCTCCCTTGATTTTTTTTTCCTGTTTCTTTTTCCTTTTTATTTAATCACATACATTCTATCAAGAAGGCCCCTGAATGTATTATATAAACAGCAGATATGCAACTCAGAGCATGTTTTTGCATTGAGGCATTCATATACAACCCACTTTTTATTTTTACATTATAAATCACATTATATTATAGAATGACTGAAATTGCATTTTAATATGCTAGCTGGAAGTAGCATCCTGTTTTGCAATGTGCATACATTTTTATTTTAAAATCCATGAAGATCTTAGCTACTTGCCTATTAATAAAAAGCCCACCTTACTTACTGCATATTTTAATGCTAATTAATGCTTGGCTATGGAAACTATCTTTAGTTTTATTATTTGTCTGCCTCTGTTTATATAAAAATGCTTTACTGAAATGCATAAAATAGTAATGATGGTTAGTTTAAACAGCAGGGGGAAATCCAAAATCCATAATTAGCTTAATAACTTTCTTAGAACTAGTCAAAATGGCAGTAAAGAGTTTGCAAGTTTTTGTGAATTTGAATGAATTTTTGCTGAATTTGTTCAGCAAGATGTTAATGTATTGTTTTATATTATATAATAAAATGGGGGAAAGAAATAATTCATAAAGGCAAACAAAATCTTTCATTTCAGAAGTAGAATGTAGACTTTAACTTTTAAACAATTGCTAATCATTGCTGCTTATCTTTGGATTGCTATTTTCATCTATTCATCAGAACTTTGTAATTGTGTACCATCAAAAAAGGTCTGCCAAAAGTATACAGATTATTCATTTCAGTAATTTCTCACTTTCCCTTTTCTGGTCATCATGCTTCCTTCCTCTTATAACCCTTCAAATACAGCTACTTTGCCACCTTTGTTGTATGTTGATAGGATTTCCTAAGTTACTGCCAGATTTTCCAGTGGTTGATTGTTAAGTCAATGGTGGGTCTTAATGACCATGTAAATAAATATTATGCATGACAATCTGTCGTCAAATTGGTCTTTTATTTTCCAGTTCATCAAACTGGTTGCTATCTTCCCTCCCCTTTTATTGCTTTTCTTTCCTTCCACTTTCCCAGCATTATAGACTTCCGAAGGGTACTAGACTGTTTGTTCTCTTGGCTGGCCATGCTATTCTCAATACCAAATTTTGTAGTACTTTCTATGTATTACTTTTCTCCATGGCGCTAGATAATCAATGGATTGTGCCAGATGTGGCAGAATTAGGAATCTGACAGAATGAGAAATTGTTCCAGACAGATAGGCATTATCAATAATTTTACAGAGATTTTCATAAATTTCCTTTAAGTGGAACATGTCTCTTCACTATTCTCTACAAGCCAAAGCTTGTGAGATATATATAGATCAAGGCTGGCCTCCATCACCCCTGATTGTTTAATGAAGTACTCACAGAGCTGGACTTAGTTATTCCTTTAATTAAATTTACTGAACTGGGAGAGCAATTATGTTTTCACAGTGGCACATCACATTTTAAATGAGCACCAAGCTTTGCTTTTTCTTCACTAGAATTCCCTTTGTGTACCACAAGTTCCTACATAAAACGTTAAGTTCAGAGGTAAAGATGCACATAAGAAAATTTAAAAAGGGCTGAATATCTTTTTGCAGAATTGTGGAGCAACAGTTACTTCTTACCACACAGTTGTATAAGAGGAAAAGACGTGAATGGTTTAACTTTATAATAACATTTGTTTTTAACTGGGAAGGATTGGAGTGAATTCCCAAAAGAATAGAAAGTCTTATACTAGATGAATTTTGCTATTTTCATTAAGAATAGAAATTTCTAAGTCCCAATATCAGTTGAGCAAAAGAATGTGTTGACTTCTTTTGCCTCACAATTTTCTCCTTGCAGCATATTATGTTATTTATAATAACAAACATCTATATTTATACAAGTGGAAGAAACAGATGCAGCGATCTCTCTTAAGAAGCAGGTTTTATTGGATTCCATTTCAGCAAGAATGGAATGGAGAAAAAATACACACTTTTCTGTGACAGGATTATTATTTTTCACATCTTACTTAGTAAAAGTATAGGAATGGTTCACTTCACAACTGCAAATTTCAAATGACCTTAATTTAGTGATAATTACAAAAGAATTAATATCCAAAAATTTATATATGCAGCTGCATATATAACCTATTTCCTGCATCCTGTATTTATTTATTTTATTTATTTATTTATTTTATTTGTCGTAACAATATATACAAGCATTGCATAAGGGGTTATATAATATATGAACGTATATATGAAGAGAAACGAGGTACTATAAACATATATATACATAGGGGAAGAAACAATAGGACAGGAACGGTAGGCACGTTTGTGCTCTTATGCACGCCCCTTAGAGTCCTCTTAGGAAAGTGGTGAGGTCAACCGTGGACAGTTTTTGAGTAAAGCCTTTGGGGTTATGAGAAGAAACCACAGAGTCAGGTAATGCATTCCAAGCATATACAATTCTGTTACAGAAATCGTGTTTTCTGCAATCTAAACTGGAGCGGTTGACATTGAGTTTAAATCTGTTGGTAGCTCTTGTGATATTGTTATTGAAACTAAAAAAGTCATTGACAGGAAGGACATTACAACAGATGATTTTATATGCTAAACCCAGATCCTGTCAAAGGCGACGAAGTTCCAAGTTTTCAAGACCCAGGATATCAAGTCTGGTGGAATAAGGTATTTTATTGGTTTCGGAGAAGTGGAGAATTCTTCTCGTAAAATACCTTTGGACACGCTCAACTGTGTTGATGTCAGATATATGGTATGGGTTCCAGACAGGAGAGCAGTAATCAAGAATTGGCCTAACAAATGTTTTATATGCTCTGGTCAGTAGCGTGGTGTTTTTTGAAAAGAAGCTATGTAAAATTAAGTTAACAACTCTTAGAGCCTTCTTAGCTATATAGTTGCAGTGGGCTTTGGCACTTAAATCATTAGATGTAAAAACTCCAAGGTCTTTGACAGGGTGGGGGTCATCTGCGAGGCAATGTCCATCAAGCATGTACTTTGTGATTGGGTTCTTCCTTCCAATATGCAAGACTGAGCATTTACTGGTTGAGATTTGTAGTTGCCAAATTTTAGACCAAGCAGTTAGATGATCAAGGTCCTCTTGAATTGTGGATGTATTGTCAGTGGTGTTGAAAAGTTTGACATCATCAGCAAAGAGAACACAGTTACTTGAGATATGATTACAAAGATCATTTATGTATATTATAAAGAGAGTAGGTCCAAGAAGACTACCTTGAGGAACACCACTCTTGACGTATCACGTATCTAATATGTGTAAAATGAACACATCAGTGAATTAATGTTGAGCATCGTATATACTAACAGTGAATTCATTCCCATTTTCTAAATATCTAAATAATATTTAGTTAGCTAAAATGACTCCCACAATCAAGGCAAACATGATTTAAGTCAAGGTAATCCTTGATTTAACAACCATTCAGTTAGTGACTTATCTTCACACTTACAATTATTGCAACAACATCATGATCATGACCATGTGATCAAAATTTAGATGCTTGGCAATGGGTTCATATTTATGATGGTTGCAGTGCCCCAGAGTCATGTGATAATCTTTTGCGACCTTCTGACAACTAGGTTAATGGGGAAACCAGATTCACTTAACAACCATCTTACTAACTTAACAACTGCAGCAGTTCACTTAACAACTGTGGCAATAAAGGTCATAAAATGGGGCAAATCTCACTTAACAACTTAGCAATAGAAAATTTGGGCTCAATTGTGGTTGTAAATTGAGGATTTTCCTATATTTATAATCAACTGGAAATTCTGACATGCTGATTAAAGCTGAATATTCAAGTTGTCTTTCCCAAGGATGGACGTTGACTGTGGAAATGCTGCCTTCTTGTGTCAGTATATATACACTCCAAAAATATTTTTGGTTAAATGCATTTTATATCATTTATAGCCAATTAAGAAAATGGAAGATTTCTATTATTTTCCCCCTTTCTTTCTTTTTCTTTTGTTATCCTGAATCTGAAGTATGTCAGACAATTTTTATAATGAAGCTGCTGTTCCAATCACCTAATAATTTATTTCAGGCAGCAAAGCCATGTTGAGTATGTAACTATATTTAAAGTGCAGTTATATATTTTTTTCATTCCTACAAAACCAAGTCAGTGATTATAACCAAAGATGCTTGGGATTTTATTTTAATGGAAGCTCTAACAAATTAGTATACAAATTTTGTATACTAAGGGCTTCTGCTTTAGTTTCACTTAAAAAGAACAACACCCTGATCCTCTTGTAAAAATGAAGTGCTTTCGTAGTGAAATTTGTTAGAACCAGAGCATCTCCCATCATCATTCATATTGACCATTGTATATTTTTTATTTAAATGCAGAGACACAGATAACACCACACCCTGGGCATTACAGCATACTGTATCCAGTTCCCCACAAGAGAGATTGAGATGAGGTGAGATGGACAGCATATAAATGTAATAAATAAAAAAGCAAGCAGACCCACCTTAACTTTTCCCACAGTTATTTTCCATTGCCTTTGCCTCTCCCTTCTACTGCAGTTGTAGAATTTCAATCATCCATAGACACATAGAGATAAATCACATTCAAAAAAGATATAATGGAAAAGCTAAGAAGGAAACAAAAACAGGAGAACATATTTTCTCCATCAATCAACATTCAGATAAACAGGGATTAACACCAGACAATCAATCAAGTAAAACATTACACACCAAAATACTGACAGGGCAAGCCACTTTATATAAACAGGGAGCAAACCAGGGGTGAAATGTTCCTGGTTCGGACCGGATCATGTGATCTGGTAGCTATGGTGGCGGGTGGTTTGGAGAACTGGTAGCAAAAATCTCTGCCCCTCCTCCCCGCCCCAGCTGAGCCGCACAATCATCAGAGATTTTTTTTTTTACTTTTAAAAGCATTTTTTCTTCGGCTGAAAAAATGCTTTTAAAAGTAAAAAAAAAGCCTCTGATGATCCTGCGGCTCAGCTGAGGATCATCAGAACCCTTTAAAAGCATTTTTGCTACAATCTCTGGCTGAAGAGGTTGTAAAACAAAAAAGCTTTTAAAAGGCTCCTCTGGAGATCCCAGCTGAGTTGCCTGATCGCCAGAATCTTTTAAAAGCATTTTTAACAACCTCTTCAGTTGTAGAAAAAATGCTTTTAAAAGTAAAAAAAAAGTTAGCCATGCCCACCCAGTCACATTACCCCCCCACCAAGCCACGCCCACAGAACCGGTAGTAACAAATTTTACATTTCACCCCTGGAGCAAACCCCACGTTCAGCAGCACTGATGATATTACCAAGCCACTCAATAAAACAACCTGCAAGGCAACAATTGTCAGGAAGACCAGATCCACACATGAAAGTTCAATTAAATGGATGAATGTCAGGCACAAATGACCAGAAAACAGAGTTGAGTTAAAAGCACTAAGAGTTTATTCTTGCCATCTACACACAAGAATCTAAGCACTTAATATGGTCCAAGATAAAATGATGCTAGAGAAGGGTCAGTGGAATTAACAGGAAGGAGGCTGGTTTTGGGTCTTTTGTGGCTACGCAATGATTCCAAAGTGATGGTGTGTTTAACCTCACCCTTCAAGCTCGGCCTGCTCATTTCCTACACTAATTGCTAAAAACCAGTGCACAAGAATCTTTTCAACTAATGGTTAGAACCTGATTAGAATTAGATAAGGGTCAATTGTACTTGGGAGGAGTTGGACTTAGTTTGCTTGTGGCTACATATTCTAGGCTGATTCTCCCTTTTCACTCTGCCCCAGGTTCTGCCATTCATTTTCTTGTAACAATCAAGTTCAGAGAGCACCAAAGATTCCACAATTGTGAAATATTCCGTACTGAAGAAAAGTATATTTTGATTTAAATGTTTACAGCAGAGGTCTTCAACCTTGGCAGCTTTAAGACTTGTGGACTTCAACTCCCAGAATTCTCCAGCCAGCATAGTCCACAAGTCTTAAAGCTGCCAAGGTTGAAGACCTCTGGTTTACAGCATCAGTTTCTTAGCTGGGAAAGGGACTGAGGCTGTATAGTACAGTCTTTCCTTTGTGAAACTTCAAGGTTTCCACTCAATTAGAATTATATAATGTTAGACCTTTATGGATGCAAGATATTTCCTTGTTTCATTATGCACAGTAAGGCTTGTGATCAAGGAAACATAGTGGAAGGGGGCAATATATAGGCTTTACAGCATATTTAATGTTCCATTCTTGACACATGTGAAATTTAAATAAAGAATGAAGTGACTCAAGAATTACACTATCAACATCAATTTATTTCTTTTTCTGTAAATATAAATTTAGCAATTTGGAGTTACTAAGTTTTTTCTGTTCTTCATGGCAGTTCAGTAATTCATAGAAATGACAATTAGAATAGCTAAGGGTACTTGAGCGCAGAACAGTTTCCATTCCCCAATCTTGCAAGGCATTCTGAAGTGTCTTTGTCTTCCGCTAATTTCAGACTATTGAGCACAGATAGAAAACACAATAAGCCAATCTGTGCTCCCTCTGGTGGACTCATAGGAGAGTGCAGAATGTATTAGATCCTATAGTAAAACTTGTTTAAAAGAGAGGAGACAATTAGTGAAATCAGCTGTATGTTTTAGCACTGCATAGTTTAATCATTAGTAATGTTTAAGCATTTCACAGATTTGTGAAATTGTATAAACGTAGATTATGCAGTCCACCATTTTACTGCAAAAATTAGATAAATATTTGAAAAGCAGTTCAGTTGAAGATTGAGAATTTAAAAACAAGTCACAGATATTCTATTCCCAATAACTTGCAATACAGTTTGAAATTAGCAATGTTTGTTGTTGCATTTATCAGTCTGAGATCTCCATGAGTTAATTCTGTTCTCCCACCAGATGATTATTATGCAAACTCAGTTCGAGGTTTAAGTCCTAAGGCCTTCGTCCCCATAGCAAGGAAAAATGAATTATTTCATTCAGCATTGCATTCAAATCCCTTATTGGATTCAAATTTCATTACATGCTATGTACATTTTGGATATGTGTCTGTGTGTGTTGCACACGCACACACACACACCTCCATTTAAAACAGTTCATTTAGTGACAATTCAAAGTTACAATGGCACTGGAAAAAGGGACTTATGACCATTGCAGCATCCCCATGGTCATGTGATCTACATTTGGATGCTTGACAACTGGTTCATATTTATCACGGTTGCAATGTCCTAGAGTTATGTGATCATCTTTTGCAACGTTCTGACAAGCAAAGTCAATAGGAAAGCCAGATTCACTTAATAAGTATTAAATTAGTAACACCATAGTGATTTGCTTAACAAATGTGGCAAGAATAGCCATAAAATGGGGCCAAACTCACTTAACAAATTTATCAAATTTAACAAATTTCTCTTAGCAACATAAATTCTTGGCTCAATTGTAGTTATAAGTTAAGGACCTGTATGTGTGTGTGTGTGTAAGCATGTATTTCAGATGAACTGGCACAGAAACAAAAAACCCCACTGTTTCAGCGCTGAATAGAATAGAATAGAATAGAATAGAATAGAATAGAATAGAATAGAATAGAATTTTTTATTGGCCAAGTGTGATTGAACACACTTGGTGCATATGCTCTCAGTGTACATAAAAGAAAAGATACGTTCATCAAGGTACAACATTTACAACACAAATGATGGTCAATATATCAATATAAATCATAAGGATTGCCAGCAACAAAGTTACAGTCATAGAAGAGAAGGATGTGGGATGTAGACAGATGTGAGGCCAATCCAGGAATAATGCAATGAATGTGGGTAGTGGTGCCTTAACTATTTATTTAGATTATGGAAATTGGTTTTATATAAATATAGCACAACAGCAAAGTTTTTTTTTCAAGTGTCAATTACGGGTATAAATTTATTTCACCGTAAACATCTTGGTATTTTAAGACAAAAAGAGAAAGTAATTGAGTTATTTTAAAACCTTTGACCAAGCTAGAAGTCACTCTTTTTCACCCTAGGAAGGAAGTAGTGGCAAACCACTTCCGAGAAACTTTTCTTAGAGTCTAAGCAGTTCACTAGGAGTCAATACTGATTGAAGGTATAAAAACAGAACAACGCTGTATACTTTGAAACTGCTTTGCTTTGGGCTAAAACAGCAATCATGATGACCTCAGGACTGTATAAATGAAACTGAAAGAAACTACACATGATTGACTATGAAACAGTTTATTTGGAAATTCACTAAAAGCAGCAGCAACCAGGAAATTAAACTGAAGGATGGGCCATAGGTTGTTTAGAATAAATTTGTGATGTATGCGTAAAGGAATGTTTAAATGTAAACAATTTTCCCCCAAAGCACGTGGATTTCTGAAATACCCTCTTGCAAACATGGATCAGGTGACATTTGCCTTTTCTTTCCACATCTTCTCCCTGTCAGAATAAGGACAAACACATCACTTCCTGAAGGTGACACAGTGACTTCTTCTGTGGGCAGCATTCCCGTTGCAGCTGCATAAGGTCTTCTAAAGTTCAACATATCAAACGCTTGCATTATTAGGCCAGGAAATCTTTTCTTTATTGTACTTTCAGCAGAACATATTTGCATTTCATCTGCATTAGATAACAGTGCACATTGCTCTGCCACTATTATAGGCTGAATCTCTCCTATAATTTAAAAGCAGTTCCTCGCAACATGAAATCTGCTTTCCTGTAAAGCACTTTGAAGTGAGAATTATGTCAATCCTCACACCAAATTGTTCCCATAGAGAGGAAACAATTCAACCTGGAATGTGGTTTATTGAAGCTAATTAAAAAAGGTGAACCTGCTTCATACCACTATAGATCAAGTTTTATATTTTCAGATCCTCTGTAAGTGAACCTGATGTCTTCCCAATCATTTTTCTCCTTTATTGTCCAGTGTCCATTCTGAGTCCAAAAGCTGACTAAATGCTGAAGTTTTGTAAATGCTTTTTAAAAAATTCCCCATTACATGTTTTCTAGGACTTGATCTACAGCTGTACAAATTGAATTAGGTTCCTTTATTATTGCTTGTGTTCATTACTTCCTCATGAAATTTCCAAATAACCCTCTCATTATTCAGTAAAATAAATTAAGGGATAAAGTTTACAATCCTAAAATATCAGCAGTATTTTTAAGAATCTGCCCAATAGAGGTAGTTCTCAACTTACGACCACAATTGAACCCAAATTTTACGTTGCTAAGTGAGAAATTTGTTAAGTTTTGTCCCCATTTTACAATTTTACTTGTCACATTTGTTTAGAATTCTTTATTGACCAAGTGTGATTGGACACACAAGGAATTCGTCTCAGTGTATATAAAAAGAAAAGATACATTCGACAAGAATCATAACATACAACACTTAATGATAGTCATAGGGTACAAATAAGCAATCAGGAAACTATCAATATAAATCGTAAGGATACAAGCAACAAAGTTACAGTCATAAGTGGGAGGAAATGGGTGATAGGAACGATGAGAAGATTAATAGTAATGCAGACTTAGTGAATAGTTTGACAGTGTTGAGGGAATTATTTGTTTAGCAGAGTGATGGCCTTCGGGAAAAAACTGTTCTTGTGTCTAGTTGTTCTGGTGTGCAGTACTCTATAGCATCGTTTTGAGTGTAGGAGTTGAAACAATTTATGTCCCGGGTGCAAGGTTATTAAGTGAATCGCTGCAGTTGTTAAATTAGTAGCATGGTTGTCAAGTGAATTTGGTTTCTCCATTGACTTTGCTTGTCAGAAGATTGCAAATAGTAATCAAATAATTCCATGATACTGCAACTGTCATAATTGTGAGTCAGTTATTACACATTCAAATGTAAATCACTTGACCATGGGATGTGGCAACGGTCAAAAGTGTGAAAAATGGTCATAACTCATTTTTTAAGTGCCGTTGTAATGGTCACTAAGCAAACTGTTGTAAATCGAGGACTACCTTTACTTGTTCTTCAGCCTGTCCTTCTGCTGAGATACATTTATTCAGCAGCAAGCAGTCAAGGATGAAGTTCAGAGACAGCATGAATTGCACTAATAGATAACCTTTGCCAGAATGTAGATACAAAAAGTGTGTCCAACTTGCTCTTTTTAGACCTATCAGCAGCTTAGAATACCATCAAACATGACATCATTCCAAACTGCCCACACTGCTGAGAAAATTATATTCTATTCTATTCAGGGGTAATTTTACCCTCTTAAAAGGCACTGTTGGAGCTGACAGTGAGCTTGGATGGACAAATAAAAATTCTGTGTTAACTAGGATTCAGTTTAAATCCTAGTCTCTTCCATCCAAATTCTTACAGCTCCCACACATCAGAACAGGACTTCAATGGACCATTCTGGCCTGGAATAATGATATGCAGCTAGATATCGACAGCATATTGATCATGATCAAACCACAATATCTTTCGACGATTTCTCCTAGAGGCTTAATATAAATGTTATATTATAGAGAAGAGGGACAGTAGCCATCAAGTCCATCTCTCCTATTCTACCACTACCAACTACAATCATCCTTCAACAAAGAAATGTAGCCACTAGAATATAGTACCCTTAATTTTATTGGCCAAGTATGATTGGACACACAAGGAATTTGTCTTGGTGTATATGTTCTCATTGTACATAAAAAGAAAAGGTAACAACACTTAATGATAGTCATAGGGTACAAATAAGCAATCAGGAAACAATATCAATATAAATTGTAAGGATACAAGCAACAAAGTTACAGTGAGTCATAAGTGGAAGGAGATAGGTGATGGGAATGATGAGAACAGGTTCTTGAGGAGATTCCTGGACTCAATGGCTCTTAGGCAGGAACCTGGCTTGGAAGTAGGACTGCTTTTTTTCAGTTTCAGTTGCTGAACTAGGTAAAACCTATCTGGTAGTGGAAGTGTTTGTGGCACCTTAATTAGGGAATTTATACTTCAGCAATGTTCCAGCGGATGAATTTTTGGTTTGTTTTTTGTTTTGGAAAGTTTGATTTATCTTTCTGTATCAACAACCATTTTAATAATTTTTTTCATCATGGCTTCTATGTAACGCATGAATAGTTTCCATACTTACGTGCAAGACCCATTAGAATCTTCCAAGGCTGAGAAATTTGTCGTATGGTATATGTATGGTATGGCTACAGGCACAGTTTCTGTTTCCTCACAGTTCCTTTTCAGTTGCTATAGTAACTTTGAGCATTTTGTCCATCAAGAGTTAACTAAATTATTTTTTTAATTGGTTTTCCTTTTCTCTTTTTCTTTTCCATCTAAAAATATTGCCGTTAATGATGATAATGAAGATAGTGATAATTGATAATATACCTGTGCCCCTAGAGACTGAGCTGGTGAAAGGCCTTCTTAAAAAGGTGTAAACTAGCAGCAAATTATCATTGTGAAATGGTAATATTTTTCCTTTCTCTGTCTGGGAAAGATTGATACTATGAACTTTTAGAATCTAGATACCTGTCTACACTTCCCCAAAATGTGCGAATTAAATACAAGGGAATCAGTCATTCGGTTTTTGTCCTCCAGTTTGGAAGAAACTATTTTTGGCAACCAAGCTATCAATATCAAGAACTTTAAGCTCAGTCCTTATTTGTCTTCTACATCATTGCTGCCCAGTATGGTCTGCACAGACCTTGATGAGGATGATGCTATCTGGTTTTAATTTCCAAGTTCCAAAGTGTTTAAAAGAGGGGTCCCCAACTCCCATGGCTTCAGCCCACTACCAGGCCTTGAGCCGTTCAGAACTGGACCAGTCTGCAAAGGCAGAAAGGTTGGGAAACTCCGGTTTAAAATATTAATAAATAATTATTCAATAAATAAATAGTAATAAAATATTAGGGAGGCAGTGAATTGCTGCAGTATATTTCAAGACAATTGTTTCTCAGATGCTATCAAAACACAAAAGTACAATACGGCTACAAAGTGTTACGAATCTTTATTTATAAAAGTACATTTCAACAATCTATTTCATACTTTTAATTAATTTGATAACTGGTCATACTTGTCTATTGATTGTTGAACTGCCAACAAAGAGGTGAACCTCTAAAAGTTCTAAGAGGCATTTAGAAGGATCTTAAACCTTGAGAAAATGGTATGACCCTCTAAGATCACAAAAATCAAAATAAATAAAACATGTCTTATAAGCCGTGGAAAGATTCTAGACAAGCAGACATACAAAATATCAGAATCTCTTCAGTCAATGGAGAAGAGCTTGAAATAACGCTAAAGCTTAAGAGTGTGTTGGATATGTGTTATATTTCTTAGAAAAAGATATCTGTAGTTCTATAATCTACCTGGAAATCACAGGTTTTTTATAAAAGACAATTCTTCTGAAGACAGCTCTCTTTGATATCTAAAACCTGCCAAATGCTACATTCCACTTTATTTTTACCTATTGTTGCTAGTTCTTTCTATTGATTATTGTACTTGAATACTGTTGTTTTCATTGTAGAAACCTCTTAAAATAATGAAGTCTAACTATTAATGGGCCTTTACTTTTAAAGGAATTCAACTGCTGTGAAATAGAATTCTTCAGCATACAGACTAGAGTATATTGTGCAGGGTAGCACAAGTCTGACATAAGTTTGCTGCCCATTATCTTACTGAGATCCGTATCAGCTTTTTTCTCCTTTTAAACAAAATATGCAACAGGTACCATTTGTGGGAGTCTACTATTCAGATTCCATGTCTGAAAAGAGGTGTTTGGAGGGATGAAAGCAAGTACATTCCAAGTCATAAATGATTGATTTATGGTGACCACACAGGTAAAGCAAGATGTATATCCAAGTCACAAGTTTGAGAGTCAAGTTCTTTGAGAAAGGTTAGAGAAAAGTATGAGATTAGCTATGGACAGGTAGAATGGTGTGCTTTACAATCTTTCTTGGAAGTCAGGGTCTTATTTATACTTACTGAAGATATGTCTTCATTCCAGGCCAGATAGTCTTATTTATCTCTAAGGTCAGGCATCTAGGTAAGTTGATCTCTTCTGAAACTTCTCACACCTTCTTTTCATGACCAATTGCATGCTGCAAAAATTATTTATGTTGCAACTTTGAACGTGCTTCTGCATGGTTGGATTCTTCTGATCCAGACTCTCACTCTTTTCTACCTATGATAAACTTCTATCAACAGTTAGTTGTCCATTTGTTTATATGACTTACATCATAGTTTTTTGATGTTGCCTCTTTCCATCCCAAATTGCACTTTTATAATGGTAGGAATAGGACTCCTATCAACATTGGCACTGCTATAAAGGGAACACCTCCATCCTTTTGCAAGCTATTTAATAATTCAAATTGCTTTGGTTTTGTTTGAACAGGCTATTTAAGCAGATGAATTTACCGAGAAAGGATATCACACCATTTTATTCATTGTTGGTGTGTTAGTGTTTATATTCAATTGCTATATATTTACAAAAGAGAATTAAAATCCTCATTTACTGAATTTAACACTGCATGTCTTTGGTACAGGAAAAAGAGAAGATACTGGAAAAAAATAAATCATAGAACTAATACATACAGATCAATAGCACAATATAAGATTTAAGTCATAAATGATCCTGTATATTTTGAATTGCACATATAATAATAGAGTAATATAACTTTGCCATTACTTTACTACCATATTCTACCATCTTGGAAATTGTAATACATTATATAAATTATTTTCTGTCCAAATATTAGCAGCCTTTTCTAATCACCATTTTGCAGCCAGATTTCTGCACCATTTTTCTTTTCCCTATTCATATAAATCACATATGCTTTTTTTCTTGAGGTCAGTGAAGGATAAATGAGAAAAGTCACTGGGTTATAAATTGGGTACTTGCATGTTTTGAGACACAATCTCTGTGTGTCTCATTCACACACATATACATATATTTTAATATTCTAAGGAAATCTAAAATTTAGGAATTGTAATCAATTTGACAAATTGAAGACAGATAATTGATATAAAAAAACTTTTGAAATGTGTATTCTGTATGAATGCACGTTACCCAGTCAAATGTAATGGATATAATTATTTAATATCACTGGCTTATCTATTTGAGATTTAATAAGATAGATTTTCTCAAGAAGAATAGAAAAAATGAAAATTAAAAACTTTTAATTTTCATTTTTTCTGTTCTTCTTGAGAAAATCTATCTCAAGTTAAATCTCAAATAAAATAAAAAATAAAAATAATACAGCTAAATGAATATTTGTAGAGCTGGAAAACACAGTACTCTCAATAAACTAAATTTGCATTATTATATTTCTAATAGGAAATTCAGCACAGCTTTGTTTTATAACAATTGTATAGCTGTCACTACTTCATAACTTGCCTGGAGTGCCCATTAAAAAATTCTTCATATTTTATAGCACTTAATGCTATTTTATTTTGTAATAGCTATTTTGTAATAGCTCAGTATTCATTTAAAAGACGTAATAATATATTTATTATTTATTTAATCAAAGATTAAATTATGTATTAGATTTCATTATATATGTGAATAGCTGGTGCTTTAATTTTATAGCAAATAATGTTAGAAAGAAGCATTGTTATTTTATAGCAAGTAATGATAAATATATTATTTTATACCCATTTAAATGACTCTTATTGTTACGTGGCACATATCAATTCCCATTGTCAAAACATGGTTTTAGTATAGTATTATTGTTGGTTGTACGCTGAGCCAGATGTTTAGACTGGATTTGGCAATTTTATCTACCTATCCACTACTTTCCAAGGCCCTGGGATAGGGAGATGTGGTAGAAATACCTGGTGGTGTTGTAACGTTGCGATATTTCAGAGAGAGAGATGTCTCAGGTTATTTATGCTTGGTTCATAATGTATGTTTTGATACAGAATTCAAGATACAGAATCTGAGCAGTTCCTCTCCCAAGTACGGTATAACTTGTGGATTTTTTTTTAGGTAAAGAAGCAGTTTCACATGAACTGGAACCTTCACATTTATCGCTTTGCAAGTTTTGAATTGTATATAGAACTTGATTATATAGGCACGATTTGTCTCTTCCTACAAATTAACAAATTCCTGGTACTTTCTGCATTCAAAACCTTAATTGAACCTTCTGAGTGATAGTTTATTCTTAAATCTTCTGAATTGTATGTAGGAGCATAAGTGATTTAAGAGTCTCCATATAAGTCAAATCAACAGCATTGCCCTGCTCATTGCTGAATATTTGATACTGAGAAATATGTTGTTCTTGTGAGTAGAGGTATTGCATATTTTTATCCTAATATGAGGATATTGATATTCTTCTCCCCTTTGACTTTGTTTAATCACTTGTTAAAACTTAAGCAACCAATACTGGATATACAAATGATAAATTCCATACTTTTAATTGGTAATTCTGTCCATGCTGAATCATTACTTAATTGATTTATAATTAAACATAGTATAAACATCATGATTTATTTATTTAGCCTTTTTAAAAGCTAAAAAGCTTGAACATTATAACATTTTTTTAGAGAGAGTTTTTTTAAGCCTTCAAATCATTTTGGTTGTCCTTTCTTTCCTGCATGTGTTCCAGCTGTTCTGTGTTCTTTTTGTGAGATGGTATTCAGAATTTTATTGTCATCCAGGGGTGTTGCAGAATTCTATTCCAAGGATTGTTGCTCTGGAGATTTGTACAAACGTTATACTACTACTACTACTACTACTACTACTACTACTACTACTACTACTGATTTTGTTTTCAGTACCTTTCCACATAGACTTCGCATTTTTGCAGCATCTAGATGCAGCATCCAGATCAGGAGTCTCCAACTTTAGCAACTTTAAGCCTGGCGGACTTCAACTCCCAGAATTCCACCAGGCTTAAAGTTGCCAAGGTTGAGGACCCCTGCCCCAGATCATTAGTCAGTAATGATAGAGCCACCGTGCAATTAAAATTATGTGTCCTGAACTGCATTTCTTTCTATTCTAGTGTTTTTCAACCTTGACAACTTTAAATTGGGTGGACTTGAGCTCCCAGAAATTCCCAATAAATATGCTGGTTGGGGAATTCTGAGAGCTGAGGTCCACACAGCTTAAAGTTTCCAAGGTAAAGAAACACTGCTTTTATTCCATTTAACAGAATTTTCAGTTTCAGCACTTGTATTTTTCCTCTTTAGATGAGTTCTTCTGACGGCCTTAATATTATATAAGCTGTACTAATAATCTTGGCCATCCCATTGTTATGTTTTTTTTCTTCTCAATCAACTATAATTGCTGTGGGGGCGGGGAGAATGATACCTGGGAGATTTTACACTCATTGCACTCTTCAATTGTAGGAGCAACCTGTTTAATCTTGTTTTCTGTTGTTTTTTAAAACAAATTCTGTATACAGATTTCTACTTGAAGTTGCATTGCAAAAACAAAACATTGCAGTGAGGAAGAATGTTTTGCTCAGCTATCTGATCTGAATAAAATCTTCCCTTTGGAATTTCTCTATACAGAATAGTTTGGAAACAGCTTATATAAGGCAGGTGTCCATGTGTGTTGAGGATGCATATACCATAGGAAACCTTCATATTTGGACTCCCCTCTTTTCAATTTAGGGATTCATTCATAAATCCAGTTTATGTGCAAGGAAACTGTTTTATAAAAAAAAAAATCAGCAATATTTATATAGCTTATCATTGTTTGAGAATAAAGGAATGTTCTATTGTGAAAGGTATTTTGTTTATTTATTCAAACAAATGAGAAGCATTATGCCAGCAAGGTTAATTTAGCCATAAAAAGGTTACTTCTTTGGCTTCATGTACCTGTCATGTATAATAATGAAATATGAAAGGATTTTAATTTATAATAAGGTAATCAATCATAGCTAATTATGGTTTATGACAATACTGTTGTTCTGTGTTACTTCACTGAGAGATGAAATGGAATATTTTAAAGCTGAAAATCAAGATGAGACAATATAAGGGAAATCAAAGTATTTGTTTGAAGGGAAAAGTTAACATTCTCCCTGAGAGTCTAATATATTTAAGTAAGCATCATTAAAAATAATTTGAGTTATTACTGTAATTTTAAACGAAAAATTAGCTTTACTACCACTTTAATACCAAAGCAGTTACATAGTAAATGCCACCTAATAGAACTTGCAATATATATATATATTAGTTGTTTACAGTTTAATTATAATTACCATACTGGCTTAAATAAATTTTCTGACTGAAATTACGTCTTCTCATGGAAATCACCAAATACTGTGAAGACTATATATTTGTCATGTTGTTTTCCCCTCCTAACATTAGCTAATCATAAATATGTGTCTTGTAACAATATACCAGATATTGCATTGCTTTTTCATAGCTATTAATGCCTTATGGTATTAAATAATTAATACCAATCAACTTGTAATTATTATTTCTGCCTAATTTGATAAACTCTTGTTCGCCTGTCAGAAAACCTGTCTTTCAATTATCTCAGTAGCATCTGTCCCAGAGGCAGAATATAGTAATGCTTTTTAGCTTTCCAATGTCACAACTATTTCCCTCCTCTTTTGGTTATCAAAGTTTCTAATTGAAAGGAAGGTATCTATTTCTGACTAGAAACAATGAGTAATGAAAATAGGATTTACAGGAAGTACAGTTGGAAAGGGAAGACTGGAATGGAAGCTTTGAAGGAACGTAAAGAGAAATATTAGGGGGCGAAGGCTGAACATAGATGGCAGACAGAATATGCAAAAGAAATTAGAGAAAGTCCCTCCCTCTACGTTTGCAAAGCTGTTTCATATAGTCATATATAGTTTTCTATATTTTCTTAGTGGCAGTGTTTGTCATTAAAAAAAGGTTCCATAAAATAAATATTATATTCTGATCTTAAGGTCATCTGAAATATTTGTATTCTAGGCATACATTAAAAAATACATGCTTTTTTAAAAAATTCCAAATAAACTGTGTACAGTATAAACTATACAGCAAGCCCCAGACTCCTACTGCTTTCTTCTATCTTAAGGATATAAAAGAGAAGACAATAGACATTTTTTTTAGCTAAAGCTTGTTGCACTCAGCCTGCTTACTCTAACGATAGACACAGCTTTGAGAAAGCCAGAAGCCATATACTGTAAATTATGTATGCAGTATAAGCTTGGAACTATGTAACTGTAATATTTAGATCATTTAAATTAACCCTTGATTTTAATTGTGAGAAACTAGTATCAGAAATAAATGCATGCTTATACCTGAATAGAAGAGCAGTAATCCTTACTTTGCTTACAGTCTTAGTAAAAGGCATGCTTTTCAGTGTTGGTGTGAGGAAATGCATCAGCTAGAATGACCCACTGCTTTAGCTCAGCCAGCAAATGAAGGGGTGGGGAAGAAGAGAAGGCTCTGTTGCTACAGTGGTGATATCACACACCATTGCTAACATGTGGTTGGCTATTTTATGTTTCAGATCACTGCTTGTAGTGGAACACAAAGAAACCGCAGAGACTTCCGCATCCTTCAGTGAGAAGAAAGAAACCAACAGAGCAAGATTAATACTGGCTTGTTTCTGGTGGCTTGTTTGTACAAAAGGCGGGTGGGGGGGTGGGGGGGACAGAAAAGAAGGAAGCATCCCTGATATTTAACAAGCTGTGAAATGAAGCACTGCTGCTTCTCCTGCTAACCTTCAGATTCCAAGGCTCACCTGCTATTCATTGTGCTTAATATACATGTTTCTGCACTGTGCATTTAGAAGATCCCAGAAAGGAATTCAAAACGGCTGCGGGGGAAAAGCCACCAAACATGCCTACAGAAACACTACAGACAGGTAGCATGGTCAAACCTGTCAGTCCTGCCATCACTTTCACTTCCGCTGTTCCTCTCCGTATTCTAAACAAAGGACCTGATTATTTCCGCAGGCAAACGGAGCCTAATCCAAAAAGACTTAGTGCTGTGGAGAGGCTGGAAGCTGACAAGGCAAAATATGTGAAAAGCCAAGAAGTCATCAATGCCAAACAAGAACCCGTGAAGCCAGCAGTGCTTCCAAAGCCGCCAGTGTGCCCTGCAGCTAAGCGAGCCTTGGGCAGCCCTACCCTGAAAGTATTTAGCAACAATGCAAAGACTGAGAGTGGTGTCCAGAGAGAGAATCTGAAGTTGGAAATTTTGAAGAATATTATAAACAGTTCAGAGGGCTCCAGTTCAGGTTCAGGTCACAAACACAGTTCGCGAAATTGGCCTCTCCACAAATCTGATACGGGAGAATTAAATCGTCACTCATTTGCAGAATCCCTAAAGGTTTACCCCAGCCATGGTTCTAACAGTCCTCAAGAAAGCAGCTCCAGTGTAAACAGAAGGCTACTGGAACAATCAGCAGAATCTTTCTTGCATGTTTCGCATAGTTCCTCAGACATTAGAAAAGTATCCAGTGGTAAACCTTTAAAAGCAATACCCTGCAGTAGTTCAGCTCCACCTTTGCCTCCAAAACCCAAAATTGCAACCATTACTACGTTGAAATCACCAGAGATGGACTCAGTGGAATCCACTTGTGGAGTAAGCAGAAGACCTTCCCTTCAACGATCAAAGTCGGACTTAAGTGATAGATACTTTCGAGTTGATGCAGACGTTGAAAGGTTCTTTAACTACTGTGGACTTGATCCTGAAGAGCTTGAAAATCTTGGAATGGAAAACTTTGCAAGGGCTAACTCTGACATTATCTCTCTCAACTTTCGCAGTGCAAGCATGATCAGTTCAGACTGTGAACAGTCTCAGGACAGCAACAGTGACCTTAGAAATGATGACAGTGCCAATGACCGTGTGCCATATGGTATTTCTGCAATAGAAAGAAATGCCAGAATCATCAAGTGGTTATACAGCATCAAACAAGCTAGGGAGTCACAGAAAGTGTCCCATGTGTGAGTGAGTTTTGGGGAGGGGAGCGGGGAGGCGAAGAAAGTCTAATTTGTGTATATTCAGTTGTGAAGGGTTGTGAAGTCTACTTGAAGTCTTAATACACTTCTCAGATCTCTTTTTATGTTCCTTGTTGTGCAATGTTTTCAAGTTGCATGCCTGTCAACATGTGAACTGACCTGGCTTCTACTTGAATAATAACTAGCTACAGAGCCTGGCTGAGCATACACACATTATCTGCCAAAAGTTTAAGACCAGAATCTAAACAGGGCTTTTGTCTTTAAATAAATTGTTTACATTGAATGGTGATATGGCTTCTTTATAATAGATTGTAGTCTCTTGGAGTTGTGTGGTGTGTTTTTTTTTTTTAAATATTTGGCCACTTTTGGTATTTTAAGCACAACTTAATTTGCTTAAGAAAGAAAAAAGAGGAGACATTGCAAAAATAAGGTTATCACAACCCTTACCTAGAACTGCATAGTAGTTTGTGGAAAAATGGATCAAATGAAATTTCTGTTACCTACAATGCATAATGCATCTTATTTCATTCTTTGTTGTTTTTCTTTTCAAGCTGTGTTCCAAGGTTCTCTGTTTTAATATTCTAACCAGAAACCCCTTCATACATTCTTCCTATGATCTTTTTATAAATACCATAAGTGGTTATGAGAAGGTTACAGACTTTTTAAACTACTATTGTGGATTGTGATGTAAAAAAGATCTGTCATATCTTAGTTTCCCTAATAATGGGCATTTTTTCATTTTTTTATTTTTTGGAACTTAATTAAGATAGTGAACAATGAAAATCATGATGCCTTTAAAGGAAGGTTCCTTGTCTTAAACTTTTGACAGGAGTTGTTAAATCCTGTTTGCTGATCTTGAATGCCTTTAAATAGACAAAGCACATCATGATTACAAGCTCCTGCTGCTGACTACATTTTTGTAGACCTGTTTGAGCATTTCATGAATAGAAAATGGAAATACACAGCCATAGCAGTGTAAGAACTTCTTACCCAAAAATTTAACATACAATATAGCTGAATTATATCTGAGAAAGTGTCATTATGTTGTCTTAAATATGTTATATCTTAAGGCTGTGGAAGTTTGTTACAGCTCTAGGAACTGTAGAAACATGACAGTATGTAGCTTTATTTTTGATTGTCCCTTACTCCCGTTCCTCCAGTGTTCAGTGCTGCACGTCAATCTGTTACACTTTTTTTTTTTTCAAACTTGTGTCTTCCCAATGGTTTAACTGTCACATCAATGTGACAGCTGTGGTGCATAGCAGAGAAGTTAAAAGTGCAGTGGTCTATTTCATTATTATTATTATTACTATTCTTATTACTCATGCTTTGAAGTATTTTGCAGCACTATCTTATACTTCGTCAGCTAATAGGAAACTTTTTAATGTGTAAATGCTGTAAGACTTTGTATATATTTCAGTTGTTACGAGATCTTTAAGAAAAGTGTTATGCTAATAAATAGCTATTGTTGCAGCTACTGCTTATGTGTTTTTCTGTTGATTTTAATTTATGATGCAATAAGGGAGGAATAAAAGCTAGGGACTAAAATAAAATTTCTGATTTAGTGGAGGATGAAATAGAATGTTACAGAGAAATGCTGTTGTATGTGTAGATAACAAATGGGGATATTAATTATGGGAAGAAAGCTAACTTCTTTGGGATTCTCTTTCCATTATCATTAGAAAACATGATAAATAATTAATTTAGCCTTCCAAAACAATTTGTTTTTAAAACCCATATTGAAAGATAATTGATAAGTACCACTTTTAAAGGGACCCATAGAACTAAGATTATTATTACAATATCATAATTGTGGGCACAGTTGTGATTGTATGTCAAGAACTACCTGTATTAAATACAATTCCCAGCCACTAAAACCAGGGGTCCCCAACCCCCGGACCGCAGCCCACTACTGGGCCTTCAGCTGTTCGGAACTAGGCTGCAGAAGTGACAGTCAAGTACATGTACGCACATCTCCACTTGCATGAATGGTGGCCATGTGTGTCCGTGCTCCTATGTTTAAAAACATAGGACATGGAGAAGGTTGGAATCTTCAGACTGATTTTTATTTCCGATTGCTTCAAACTAGAAATAAGGTATATCGGCATTTGCTACTTAAACTAGTTCTATGATCATGCTGGCTTTTCTGTAAACTTTGAAACTTAGTTTGAAAAAGTCCTGTCACTATTGAAACATTTTGGTAAATTTACAAGGTATTCCCCACAGAATACCTTCTCATGAGCTGAGAACTCTGGGGATGTTGAAATCCACACATCTTAAACTTGCTAATTTGAAAAACATTCTCCATTTGGGCCATTGGCTACCAAATGTTATTAGACAATAATAAAACAAATAAAATAATAAAAAAATTAAAAAACAGTAATAAAAAGTTATTAGAGGTATGAGAGGGGCATGCATAAGCACACCAACGTGCCTACCATCCCTGTCCTAAGGTCCCCATTTATTCATATCCATTCCATGTATTCATAATCATGTTTATACTTATATCTGTAATCTTATATATACACCTGACTAAATAAATAAATAAAAATAAAATAATAAAATAAAATAAAATAAAATAAAACCTGCTGTTGTGCCTTCCGAATTTTTCTGTTTGGAAAGCAATTGGCAATCATTTTCTTTCCTGTGGGTAGATTTTTCTGGAAATCTCTTTTTCCCACTCCCCCACCATAAACACACAAATATTTAAAATGAAATTTATAGAATCAAGATGCACATACAGACTGGCACAGCAAGGTGAATAAAATAAGTCCTTTATTATTGCTCTAATTCTTTCCAGTATATTTTAGACACATTCTTACCATTTCTCTAATAGAAAAATGCCTGTAGCTAGAAGGCTGCTGGTTTGAAACCTGGGAGAAGCAGGAGTTTTTTAAAAAATACATTTTTCTTTATCCAAGCTGCTTTTTTCTGTGCTTTCTTCTTAAAATAATCCAAGTAGACCATTTTACCATTCCTATCATCGCAGGGCTTCCTTAAATAATTCCATACCACATATCCTTGAGGAGCATTTATATCTTCTTTTCGCTTTGTGATTTATAATATAGAATAGAATAGAATAGAATAGAATAGAATAGAATAGAATAGAATAGAATAGAATAGAATAGAATAGAATTTTATTGGCCAAGTGTGATTGGACACACAAGGAATTTGTCTTGGTGCATATGCTCTCAGTGTGCATAAAAGAAAAGATACGTTCATCAAGGTACAACATTTACAACACAATTGATGGTCAATATATCAATATAAATCAAAAGGATTGCCAGCAACAAGTTATAGTCATACAGTCCTAAGTGGAAAGAGATTGGAGGTGGGAACTATGAAACGATTAATAGTAGTGCAGATTCAATAAATAGTCTGACAGTGTTGATGGAATTATTTGTTTAGCAGAGTGATGGCCTTCGGGGAAAAACTGTTCTTGTGTCTAGTTGTTCTGGTGTGCAGTGCTCTATAGCGTTGTTTTGAGGGTAGGAGTTGAAATAGTTTATGTCCAGGATGCGAGTGATCTGCAAACATTTTCACGGCCCTCTTCTTGATTCGTGCAGTATACAGGTCCTCAATGGAAGGCAGGTTGGTAGCAATTATTATATTATATAATGTTATAATATAAATAACAATCCCCCCAAAATAATACATTTTTATCCCATGGTCCCAAGGTTTATTCCAAAATCTTTGCTATAGAATGTCAAATGCTTAATGACACTATTTTAGAAGTTTGCTAAAGTTGGATATTTTTCTGTGCATTCCTTGCTGATTCCCTATCAGCGTCACTGGGTCCTCTGTCTACCTAATTATTTTTTGTCACTATTTGTTTACCATTGATACCAATTTGCCTAGAACAACACTGAACTGACTGGGTCTATAATTGCTTGGTTTTATTCTTTTTTTAAAAAAATAATTATTCTGACTATCTTCAACCCTCTGCTACAGAGCCTAATTCGAGAAAAATATATTTACTATGTTTGTGCACTCAGTGGGAAATTTGTGATTTCCCACTGAGTGCAGACAGAGAGTAAAACTTAAAATAAAGAGAAGTTTCCATACATTCCTGACCATGGGATCTATTAAGCGGTGGACAAGCCTGCCTTCAGGTGTGGATGCTCCATCAGTGGAGGTTTTCATACAACGGTAGGAAAATTGTTCTCTGGGATAGTCGGAGGAAATCTTATTCTGGACAGGAAGTTGGACTAGAAAATGTCAAAGATTACTTCCAACCTTGTGATTCTATTAGTTATATAATACCCATTGTTTTTTTTAAGGGCCGGTGAATGGCGCAGGCTGGTAAGGCCTGTTATTAAGAACAGCCTGTTATTAAGAACACAAAGCCTGCAATTACTGCAGGTTCAAGCCCGGCCCAAGGTTGACTCAGCCTTCCATCCTTTATAAGGTAGGTAAAATGAGGACCCAGATTGTTGGGGGGGCAATAAGTTGACTTTGTAAAAAATATACAAATAGAATGAGACTATTGCCTTATACACTGTAAGCCGCCCTGAGTCTTCGGAGAAGGGCGGGGTATAAATGTAAACAAACAAAAAAAAATTGAAGATCTTAACTATCACCTTATTTTTAGGATTTTCAAACTGTGAGTTGGGATACTCCAAAGATCACTAAGAAACTTAGAAGAGAAAAATCTTTTTAAAAAATAAATAATTGTGGAACTGTGTAAATCCAATAAGCAAGTTGTACTGCACAGTTAAGATTCCCCTCTACATTGTTAAATGAATATTTCAGAGAGATATTTGGAAATTGATATCTGTTCATTTCTTGCCTATTTTTATTGCAGATGGATAATATATTGGTTAATTTATTTGTTCATTACAGGTAATCATCAGCTTAGGACCACAAGTGAGCCCAAAATTTCCATTGCTAAGGAAGACGATTAAGTGAGTTGTACCCCGTTTTATGACCTTTTTTGCCACAGTTGTTAAGTGAATCAGTGCAGTTGCTACACAAATCATTATTAAGCAATTATGGCTTCCCCATTGACTTTCCTTGTCAGAAACCAGCTGGGAAGATTACAAATGGTGATTACATTACTTCAGGACAATGCAAGAACCAGTTGCCAAGCTGCTGCAATGATCGTAAGCGTGAAAACTGGTCATAAGTCACTTTTTTAGTACTATTGTAACTTTGAACGGTCATTAAATAAATAATGCAATAATAATTGCAGGTCTTCTGTAATTGAACCATTGGAATGTATTCTAACAACCTACTGACACAGGTTCTTAGGAAATACAGTGGTCCAATTATAGTACATAGCAAATGCATATATACATACATACGTACATTGTAATTATTAAAAAATAAGTAATACCACCAAGCTGGAAAATCCATACATTATATCTTAAGTTATTACATGCCTAAACAAAAAAAAAAACACATTAAATATATAAAATAGAAATAAAATAATGAAAAGGAATCAGTTTCCATACAATTTACTTTGACTACTAATGCATTAATATTAAACATTTTTTTAAAACTATATTTTCTTATTTGTAGAAATATAAAATATTTTGCTTATTTAAAATATTTTATATTTCTACAAATATACCCAGAAAACAGATGTGTTTTCAATTTTCTCCTGTAAAACCCTTTTCGGATAGCTCAACATTTCCAAAGGGAGGACACAGCTGGAATAATTGCAGTCTGTGTCCTGGCTTGCCAGCTAACAGAAAATAAAAATCAGACAAAAACTCCACTTTAAAGCAGGAAATTTTAATCAAAATTCAAAGTGGAGTTTTTGACAGAGTTTCTTGGTTTCAGTTTTGGCATAACTATAAAGCATGTAATATGCAATCTTCAAGATGGAAAATTTTAGGAAGCAGTAGATTAGTTTTGCCATGCCAAGAGTTTAAAAATGTAAAAGATAAGTGTGTTTCTTTCCGTCTACTCCCTTCCTCTTTTGTATCTATGTAACTGCTCTCATTTCAAAAAGAATGAAAGCAGCTAAATTCTGGCTACTTATATTCAAATAACCACCTGTTTCTGTCTCTTGTATAGACTAAAGCTTTAAATATTGTCATTTCCACACTTAAATTCAATTCCCAACCTTTAATTAAAACCATGTTGCTTTGTTTCCATAGAACAGAACAGAATAAAAATAGAAATAAGAATAGAAATAGGGATAGCCATTTGAATAGAGCACAATGTTATATATTTACCTTGTTTGCTGTTATGCCAAAACAAGGAAACATTTGGAATTGTGAGACTATGTTGATGAACACTCATAAAATGGGGGACAAGGCAAATTTATCGACTCACAGAATGGCTGATCATACAGCCAAATTGCTACACTCAAGCATTACAATTTAACCAGAAGACAAATTAACCTTTCCCAAGATGCCATCTATCATCCCTGTTGGCTTTTTGTGAGTACCTATATATAAGCATCTATATATAATAATACAGGCTGGTGAGCTGCTTTGCAGAATGTCAGCTTTCTATGCCTGTTTTAAAAAATTAAAAAAATAGTATAAAATGTCAGGAGATGCAGGAAACCTGCTGGATCTATAAAGGAA
Source organism: Ahaetulla prasina (assembly GCF_028640845.1). Classification (NCBI taxonomy): domain Eukaryota; kingdom Metazoa; phylum Chordata; class Lepidosauria; order Squamata; family Colubridae; genus Ahaetulla; species Ahaetulla prasina. Next base: position 47,633,228 of record NC_080541.1, on the reverse strand, counting down.
GAAGACTGTGATTCAACGTTTTCTTCTCCTATCTTAAATACAAGTCCTCTATGATGCCATGAAAATTGCATCAGATGTTGAATCAGGCATCAACTCCTCTTTTTCTTTTAAAAAATCATTGTTACTTACAGATTTTGCTAGAGAAAAATCCATATAAATCCAGGCATGCTTTTAGTCTTAAGAAAATTCATGGTCAATAAAAGCTAAAAATAGATCATTGGACAAATGTTAAATAATTTATAAAGTATTCTCTTATTTGCTACCAAAACATTACACATAGTTTAAAAACAACAGATTTTTAACATTGAAAAATTCATAACTTCCATCCTGTTGTGCTGAATTTAAATTACTGCATTATTGTATTATAATAAGTAAGCTTTGAACTTTCAGGAAATTAAATAGATAAAAGAACAACTGATTTATTCTGAATTTTTCTTCCCTTAGGGAACTAAGAAGGAATCAGCCAATTTAGCAAAACTTACAACGTATAAAGGCAGTATAAAATATTGGGAATTGCAATGTTTGTACTTGGATCCATCTACTTCCATGGGAACTGTATTCAGAAAAGCCACACTAATAGCCATAGAAAATTTGCAAAGGCTAGAAAATACTGTACTGGTACATATTACAGAAAGTTTTCAGAGCAAATATTTGGACTGGATTTCACTCTATTTGTGTTGGTTCTTAAGAAAAGTGGGTTATTATCCTGTTAGATTGTGGACAGTTTGGAAAATACAAGTGGGTGTGTGAATACAGAATAAGCTCCCCCATTACTCACCAGGAAGCTCTTAGAGCTAATAGGATGTGGTTTATTCTTCACTGTTAAACTATGACAGATTGGTCCTGGTGTAAAATTGATCTCTGTGCCAGATGAGTCATGATGTTTGTCATTTAGTTCACTGAATCTTGGAGGCATAAAAGGATCAAACAACAAATATCGGAAGCCTCATTTACTGTGGATCATATTAGGTCATAGTACAAACAATAAGTGGTTTGAGAAACACCTTTGTTCAACACAACATAATCAGAAATGTTAATTTATTCAGTTCCAGTTGTGATTATGGGAGCCCTGAAAACTTTGTTTTTATTCTAATTCTTTGCTAAAACACCTCTAAATATTCTGCATATGCTTTATGCCTGGCAAATCAACTAAACCCAGTTTTCTACTTAATTGACTGCTAACATTTTTTTCCAATCCTATGAATTAAGTGGGTTATCAAATCTATTATATGGTATATAGGTAATAGGTATTTGTTTACTTTTATTTCCTTAACCTGTGACCTTCCCCATGCTAGCTGGGAATTACAGACCCAGTGTATCTAGATAATTTGAAAACTACTAATGAAAAAAAACAAATAGGCCAACTTTGTTTTCTTACAACACAATATGAGTGGAGAAAAATCCTTAGCATTTAATCAATAAGGAATATCAGGTAAGCTGTTACCCAATTTTTAATGTGATAAATTAGTAATATATGGCAAAATGTATAATAGCTTATACTATATAGAGCTGTGGTGACACAGTGTTTAGAATGCAGTACTGCAGGCTACTTCTGCTGACTGCTAGTTGACTGCAATTTTCATAGAAAGCTATAATCTAAATCAAACAATCTTGCCTCTAATAGCCGAAAATGAACAGAACAGAATAATAGAGTTGGAAGGGACCTTGGAGGTCTTTTAATCCAACCCGCTGCTTAGGCAGGAAACCCTACACCACTTCAGACAAATGGTTATCCAGTATCTTCTTAAAAACTTAAAAACCAGTGTTGCATTCACAACTTCTGGAGGCAAGTTGTTCCACAGATTACAGTAATTGTTCTAACTGTGAATTTGGCAGTTTGAATCTCACCAAGCTCAAATGACTTAGCCTTCCACCCTTCAGAGGTTGATAAAATAGGGACCCGGATTGTTTGGGGCAATATGCTGACTCTGTAAACCGCTTAGAGAGGACTGTAAAGCATTGTGAAGCGGTATATAAGTCTAAGTGCTATTTCTGTTGCTATATGGAATATAAATGCATGTAGTTGTGCTCTAAAAGTTATTGGATAGAAGACTCCGTGCACGCCAAACATACAGTGTCTCTAACTGATCAAGTAAGAACTTGGAAGGTTTATTATAAATGTAATATGGGGCTGGTCGGAAATAGGGGGAGGGAGAAGTGAATGCGTCTGGAAAAATTCAGAAAAATCTTTTCTTTTTTTAAAATGCCCTTTTGTGTAGTTCCACGTAAGATCTAAACTTGGTATGCTAATCTTGTCGCTGTAGGAATTTCATATCATATTCCAGAGAACTTGGAAACAAGAAAACCCAGACTAGAATATGAGGCACCTTAGGGTGCCTGGTATGTGTTATGATTTATAACTTAAAATCAAGACACAAGTGCTAACAGCTGCACAATATGAATATGTGTGTGTGTGTGAGTGTACAACATGTTAGAAAAATTGTTTAGGAAAAAGGACATAAGTGGATAAATATAATAGCAGTACTTAATAGTTTCTCTATTGGGAACATCTCAGTTTCACATTTAATCAAGTTGTTGTCTTTCCTCATCAGGTTTAAAGAAACTTACAAGAAGTACAGCTGGAAAATTAATGTTGAGTGGAAAAGCTACCAAAAAGGCAAAAGATTAAACTACTCCCTTGTTTGAAATCTTCCCATTCAATACTGCTTAGCTGAAAGAAAATTGTAAGGGAGCTGAGTATGAGTTAACATGAGTATGAGTTGGCTCCTAAAACTACTTTGGAACAGTGGAGGGTACAAAACCCTCCTTGTCAGCACTGTTAACTCTAACAGTGTATTCAGCCTTTATGTGCTATAAGAAGCTCGTTGCATAAGAAGCAAGATATTAATGGATTAAGTAATTGTATATAGCCTATATGACACAATTTAGAAGTCTAGATCTCACATATTAGCCTTTCCCAATCTACACATGATCTAGGTATGTCATTTTCTATTTTCAGAATAATCAAGGCAACATGACACAATTGCTGTGAATTCTAGAATTTAAAGCCCAAGAATATGGAAGGCACTCAAATGAAGAAACATGAAGCTAAGTTATAATGATGTTTATTTATTTAAAAATATTTATATGGACATCCACCTTAAACAACTTTGGGTGACTCACAACAGTAAAACTAGTAACTATAAAATAACCATAAAACAGTAAAATAATCAAAAATAAACTCTTTGGGCATGACTTATATGAATTCAGCCTATTTTGTTTTAATCGATAAACCATGATTAAGTAAATGGTAGATTAGCATGATATACAATTTCAGGGACTAATATACTTTGATCTGAACCATCCAATGTATTCAGTTAATTCAATACATAACATCTAGTCTAAAACCTAGAGATAAAAGAAGAAAGTAAAAATAGTATAAATTACTTATTTACAAGCTGAAAAAAGCTCAGTTTACAACAGGTAAATTTATTCTTATTGACCTTGTATCTTTTCCTACACTTTTAAGATTGTCTGGTAACACTAAAGGTAAAGGTAAAGGTTTTCCTCGCGCATACTTGCTAGTCGTTCCCGACTAGGGGGCTGTGCTCATCTCCATTTCAAAGCCAAAGAGCCAGCACTTTCCAAAGACGTCTCCATGGTCATATAGCCTGCATGACTGAATGGCAAAGGTGCATAGAACGCTGTTACCTTCCCACCAAAGGTGGTCCCTGTTTTTCTACTTGCATTTTTACCTGCTTTCGAAGTGCTAGGTTGGCAGAAGCTGGGATAAGTAACGGGAGCTCAGCCCATCATGTGGCACTAGGGATTCAAACCACTGAACTGCCGACCTTCGATCGACAAGCTCAGCATCTTAGCCACCGAGCCACCACGTCCCTCCAGACTAGACCAGTGGATAATTAGTGGATTCCTGCTGGATGCTCACCTTAGATTGAGAACCTGCCTTCCCAATGCTGTTCTTCAGATGTTTCTGAATTATACCTGTAACTTTCTCAATGGCTTCGTCTCCTGTCATTTATGCTATTACTTGTCATATTCTATTGTGCTACAGCATGTGGTTGGGAAATTTTAAGAGTTGATCAGACATATATTAGTCTACGTATATTAAAGTTGCCAGACACATTGCTTTATAGGACAGCTAGTAAGTCTTTTAATGAACTACTAGCAAATACTAAAAAAAGAATTCATTAAATCTTTTTTAATCTTCATAGGATCAGGACTAAGCTTTTTGTCCCATAAATACTAGGTATTTAATCCAACGTATTTAGACAACTCAGTTTTCATGGTCTTTCTAAAAAAAGCATTCACTGGACAGGATGTTGCAAACTGGCATTAGGCAAGTTTTAAAAGGTAATGATATTTGATGAAAACTATCATAGGTTAATCCTTCAACTTTGCCAAGTAAATACTCTTTGCTCAATAGAAGGATAGATATAGGTAGAAATTATAAGCTCCCCTTTGCAGTTAAAATTTGACAATTCTTGCAAAATCATTATACAGTTTAACAAATTTCACCAATGGCAGTAATCCACTTAGACCAGGGGTCTGCAAACTTGGCTCTTTTAAGATTTGTGGACTTCAACTCCCAGAGTTCCTCAGCCAGCTTTTCTCTGGGAGTTGAAGTCCACAAGTCTTAAAAGAGCTAAGTTTGCAGACCCCTGACTTAGACTAATTTTTATGAAAATAAATAATTAAATCCAATGTATTTAAGTTGAGGTTATTTATCTGTAAGAATACCCATTCCATTCTCTTAAAGCAAACAAAAGAATCAGGAAGATTTAAAGCTGTGTAGAAAGATATAAATGTGAAACAAATAATGTAAATATATTTACATCATAGTTATGTCAAAAGACTTTGTCCCAGACAATATACATTCTAGTTTCCTTCATGTACCTCAAGAGAACCAGTAATAAGTAGATAGTACTAATCATGTTTACTCACAACACTTGACTTTATAACATATTAGTTGCCTCTCTAGTAGAAAAATCATTTGCAAAGCAAAGCTGGCTGAGGAACTCTGGGAGTTGAACTCCACAAGTCTTAAAGTTGACAAGGTTTGGAGACCCCTGGTGTACACAATCATGAGCATACATGCATATTACTCTACTGGTTCCAGTGATTATTGTATGATGCCCAGAATATCTTATTGTGCATCTATATAAATTTGACAATAAATAGCCTCTATGTCTGGCTATTATTTACATCAACAATATATCCCAATTAGCATAGATATTTTACTTTTATGATGGTCAGGACCAGCAGCTGAGTCACAAATCCTTTTTTTCCCCATCATCATTGTATTTATTTGTTTTTTTGCAAACTACCCATCATTTCATCAGCTCATCTCTGTTACAAATTGACAAGACTTTCCTACCATCCACCTCTGAACTGAATACTTCAGATAGTTCTATTCATAAACAGTTAATTTACTTTGGACCAGGGAATTCTATGAGTTAATGCTATCTCAAAAGTAAGAGTCTAGATTTAAGATCAGAATATTTGTTGTCTTTTTCCAACTTTTTAGCATTTTATATATTGTTCTAGAAAGAAAACATGTATTCAAGAAAAAAGAGAGGCTAGACATTCTGTCATATCAAAAATATTAAATTGGGATTTAGAGACTCCTTTTCCCTTCCTAGAATGAAGAACATTTACCTTTAAGCCCCTATTTGCTCAATTTTTTACTCTTAAGACTCCTTTTGGCAGAGTTTTTCTTGGCAAACTTTTGGATAAATTGTTCAATTCTTGTTAGAACAGAACAATATGAGAGACAATAGCAAAGAATTATTCAGTTAGTAGTAGTTAGAGTGGGAAAGGGAGAAGAAGGGAGCAGAGAGATAAAATAAAAAAATAAGTTTTAATTAGTTAAAAAGTCATTTTACATTAGAATAGAATAGTATTAGAAATAAAAATTGCCAGTATTTGTAATACAAAATAGGAATACCTGGACCTCTGGGATTTAATAAATCCCCAGTTTGTATCTTTTATAATTAATCCCATCACATCAGTAAGCAATCTGTAGTCTTACAGAGCTTGTTTTACTTTCTATAAAAATATTTTTAATAAAGAGTTTCATCTGATCTGTGTGCATGTGATACATGTTCATATTAATGCCCAAATAACTTGCTTTAACAAATTATATTTCACTACTTAGTAACAATAACAACTATAAAGTATTAATCATACAAAAAGTACAAGGAAATTAAGATCAAATATTTGAAATCCACACAAGCTGGAGGTCATTCTGCTGATACAAATGACTTGAATGGGAAGTTATTCATTGTTCTTAGTATAATTTAGGAGTAAACAGAAAAAGGTATATTCTGTTTACCATTCTGGACTAGAACAGACTTGAGAAGTTTATGAGCCAAAAAAGCTCTAATTCTAGCAACATTATTACATGGACTCCAAAAATTTTCAATAAAAGTTATAATTTAAATAATATCTCACAGGATAGCTGAATGTTGCAGAATAACTATCCTCACACGTTCCTATGCAATTTTTATATATAATTTTTCCCTTAGTGGTTGATCATTTATTTTGAAATTTGGTGCCTGCAACATCACACAAGATGTGATGACCACTGAAAAGTTGCTGATATCATTTGTGATGAATTGTTTTCACAATAATAACACATTAGTAGATTTTGTCATTTATGGATTTCTTTCACCTTGGCCTAACTTTATGCTTTATCTGAACTGAGATGCAATATTCTAACGAATATTTTAATGTTATATAAAACACAGCAGTTCAAGTATAAACCTTCTAATGGCTGATTTTCCTAGGAATTATATTTTAGCACATTCTTCAGTAAAGAAAAACATGCTTTATCTTTATGTGCCGATATGAGAGCTATCTGTTTCGCTGCCAAAAAAGGAAGAACTCCCAGCACAGAAGAAACTTTCTCACTGCTGATCCTGGAATTTTAGCACAGGAGAAGGGTTTTTTTTAAAGGATATAAACAAGTTCCTTGTGCTTTCTGTCTTAAGTTCCTGAGGAGGGTTGATACAGAAATCAAACAACTGTTCCCCAAACCAGCTGTGCCCAACAGCAATTTATTAAGTGGAAAAGAAGGAAAAGCAAAGTGAAGAAACAAAAATCCGTGCATCTAATAATAAAGTCTAAACCTTTAAATAAATTGCATAAACGTTGTCCTCTCACTTCTCGCCAAAAGGTTTTCAGATTGAAATGCTGCCAAGGTGGCTAAGTACCTAAATTTGATGAGAAAATAGCCCTTGAAAGGATGGGCTGAATATTCTCAGCACCTCAACATTCAGATTTTCAGATTTTATTTTTCTGCATCAAACGTGGCATTTTTTTCATTCACTGTCATCTTGAGGCATCCTAGCGTTTTATTTGGAGAAGAATTCTTTGTTTCTCCAGCAATATTGTCTTTTTATTCTATTCATATTTTGTTTTCTCTTATTTTTATGGCCTAAAATAGGATTTGCAAGATTGTTGCTGCAGAGCTTGAACATGAACATAAAGCTTGATGTTGAATCTGGCCTCTGGCTGTTGCTACTGAATGCCAAGTTGGTCTGCCAAAAACGTCTCACTCATACTCATTGGGGGGGAGGGGAAGTCTCCCTCATCAGTGATTTAATCACTGAGGAAAAGATCAACCTGGCATGTATTAGTGCAATCTGGACTGTGTCTGGAATGGGAGTAGCTATCAGGTGACATCAGTCAAGACTCTGCAGCAAAGCTCGAGGTGTGGCAATTGTCATCCAGGAATCCCTTACGGGGTTCCTACACCACAGGTCACCAGATGTGAGACCCTGTTCATTAAGTTAGGCTTTAGGGTTCACATAAGATGGGTTATCTTATAACGTGGGACACGGTCACACAGTGGCTAAGGCGCTGAGCTTGTCAATTGAAAGGTCATCAGTTCAAATCCCTAGTGCCGCATAACGGGGTGAGCTCCCGTTACGTGTCCCAGCTTCTGCCAAGCTAGCAGTTCAAAAACATGTAAAAAATGCAAGTAGAAAAATATCCCCCCCTTTGGTGGGAAGAAAACAGCATTCTGTACACCTTTGGCATTTAGTCATGCTGGCCACATGACCATGGAGATGTCTTCGGACAGCTCTGGCTCTTCGGCTCTGAAACAGAGATGAGCCTAGAGTCAGAGAGATCCTCCTAGAGTCAGGAACGACTAGCACATATGTGCAAGGGGAACCTTTACTTTTACTTAAGATGGGTTACTGCTGAACCACTTTCCCTGCTGTATAGCAACCTCCCTGCCTGAGCTATTTGATCCCATTTGGGGGATAGCAATGAAATTTCCCAGATGTATGGTTCTTAAAGACTTTAATCTGCTTTCTCTAGGAATGGAGTTTGAGGTACTCAGAAGTTCATAGCTATCATAATTATCCAGAGCCCAACATGTGACAATGTTCACACTACTAATATTGGTGTTCCTGTTGCAGCAGTTGTGATCTGATATTGGGAGAATCTTGATGCTTGATCTCCATAATGCCACAGCCACTATCTGGTGCCATAGTCACTATCTAGAGAAGCTGGGCATATTAGATCTGTTCACTTCTTGTGAGTGATGGATCCTAAATGGTTTCAGAGGGACCTGGGGGTTATTCGTGTTGATCCGTTACATCGTCCATCCAAACCATTGGTTGCTATCTGGAATCAGGGGGAAGCTAAAGCATTGCAATCTCTTCCTTCTCAGGAATTCCACCACTCTCCATGGTTTAGAGAAAAGTTGAAGGACATGAAATGAGAGTGAGAGATGTCTAGAGAATTGCTGATGCTCAACTAAAGATGAACTTGACTGAATATGGATTAGAGCCACTATTAAGATTTACTTTGTGGCAGTAAGGGTGGGGGGGGTGAAGTATGTAAACAATAACAAGCTCTCTTCAAATGTGTTTTTGAATATGTATTAACAGCAATTTCTGTGTTATCTCCCCCTATGTTACATCTAATAAAAAAGTACATCTTTCATTTTAGTTTTTGTTTTTCAGTATTTACCTGGCACCTCCTATTAGATTTATTGCAAAATATCTTTTTGTTTTTTTAACCAAGAGCTTTAATTTACCATTAAATGAATATATAAGGATACTGTAAACATATATTTTAATTGCCTGATTCTTTTTGTAAAAAAAGCCTGCAACTATTATTAAATGATACATTATTTGTAATAAGTCATTTGATATCTTATTAAACTATTTATAAAGTAAATGTAAACCATAAAGTGTTTTAGATCACATGAAAAAGTTTTCATTTATATATAAATACACTGAATAAACTGTATTCAATATATATATATGGATATGGATATGGATATGGATAAAAACTTGACTAAAAAAAGGTTTTTTTTAATATTTATCAAAAATCAGATTTATTGCCACAAATCTCATCTGGGTAATGAGCCAACAAAGTATACTGGAAAATAACTTAATCATATTCAGCATGTTAATATTTCAATAGCACTATTACCATATGTTGTTGTTTCTTTCCCTTAAATCATGATTCTATTACTAATATAAAGTATCCCTAGTAATAAATCATTTAGTATTCCCATAAAGAATGGACATTTTATGATTAAGTTTAATTATATTATAGCTAGGTATCCATTGTCTTAATAAAATCTTTAAAACAAAACTAGAATTAAATGTTTTCATATTCCTTTTTTGCTATCAAATGTTTATTGGTATTTCAGTTTCCTTCTTACCAAATTATAGTATTGAAGATAATGGTTTGAAATGTTTAAAATACTACGTTTGTCCAATCTTTATCATAGGATTCAACAATTAAATTAATGGAACATCTTTAGAGAGTATAGTTTGACAGTACTATTTTATAGTTGCAGCTTATATAGAACCATTATCTCTAGAAATATATCTAATTCTAAAATATGCACTGGTCATTCTAAAACATGCACTGGCAACCATAATTTGGTATTGATCCTATGGTAATTGATAATACACCAGCTACAGAAGAAGTATTTATCTAATAGAAACATTACTTTTCAATCCCATCTCTGAAGGTATTTCTTTAGTCATCCCCATAAAATTTCAGGTCATCAGAATTGCATCTTCCCTTGGGTTTGGCATTCTTCAAGCTTTTTTTTTTTAAGTTTGAACTTCCATCACATAGCCATGATTGCCATCTTAATTTTTTTTATGTCATCTTTGTATTATTCTCATGTTCAGATGATCAAAATTCATATGCTTGGCAACTGACTCATATTTATGATGGTTGCAGTGTCCTGGGGTCACATGATCACCTTTTGCTACCCTTTTAACAAGCAAAATCAATGAGGAAGCAAAATTCACTTTAAAACTGTGTTACTAACTTACGACTGCAGGGATTCACTCAATAACTGACAAGAAAAGTTGTAAAACGGGACAAAACTCACTTAACCAATGTTTCACTTAGCAACAGAAATTTGGGCTCAATTATGGTTGTAAGTCGAGGACCAACTATAATATAAACAGTAGTGCCTGTCCATTTTTGGAAAGTAATGTCAGCATAGTTTTAAAGAATATGGAAATTTGTGGACTCTAGTTATCTGAAACTGACAAAAACTAAAATGTAGAAACCTTGTTGTTCTTTGAGCTTGGTTGTTTGCTGGTAGACATCTTATTACCAACTAAGTAACATCATCAGTGTGAGTAATGAGTATGAGTGAACACCATACTGAAATCCAATCACACTTAGAAAAGGCAAGATTTTGCCATCTTTAACAGGCCAAATTTTTACTTAGAAACCAAATACTAAAAAGTGGGACATAAAGAGAAATTGTAAATAGAAAATGGTGTCATTTATTTATTTATTTATTTATTTATTTATTTATTTATTTATTTATTTATTTATTTATTTATTTATCAAATTTTTATACCGCCCTTCTCCCGAAGGACTCAGGGCGGTTTACAGCCAGATAAAACACCAAACAAAATAAATGCAAAATAAAAATACAATTTAAAAAACTAATTCAATTTGGCCCATATTAAAATCATTAAAAGATTAAAACCCAATCAATTAAAACCAATAAAAACTATAACCCTATGCCAGACCTGCGCGGATAAACGAATATGTCTTCAGCTCGCGATGGAAGGTTCAAAGGTCCGGAAGTTGGCGAAGTCCTGGGGAAAGTTCATTCCATAGGGTGGGAGCCCCCACAGAGAAGGCCCTACTTCTGGGGTCCACCAGCCGACATTGTCTGGTGGACGGCACCCTAAGGAGTCCCTCTCTGTGGGAGCGCACGGGTCGGTGAGAGGCAATCAGTGGCAGTAGGCGGTCCCGTAAGTAACCCGGCCCTAAGCCATGGAGCGCTTTAAAGATAGTAATCAGCACCTTGAAGTGCACCCAGAAGATCACAGGTAGCCAGTGCAGTCTGCGCAGGAGTGGTATCACATGGGAGCCACGAGAGGCTCCCTCTATCACCCGCGCAGCTGCATTCTGAACCAACTGGAGCCTCCGGGTGCTCTTCAAGGGGAGAGCTTCCATGTAGAGAGCATTGCAGTAATCCAAGCGAGAGGTAACCAGAGCATGAGTGACCGTGCATAAGGCATCCCGGTCAAGGAAGGGGCGCAACTGGCGAATCAGGGAAACCTGATAAAAAGCTCTCCTGGATACGGTCGTCAAATGATCTTCAAAAGACAACCGTCCATCCAGGAGAACACCCAAGTTGCACACCCTTTCCATCGGGGCCAATGACTCGCCCCCAACAGCCAGCCGCAATTGCAGCTGACTGTACCGGGGTGCCGGCATCCACAGCCACTCCGTCTTGGAGGGATTGAGCTTGAGCCTGTTTCTCCCCATCCAGACCCGTACGGCTTCCAGACACCGGGACAGTACATTGACAGCTTCGTTGGGGTGGCCTGGGGTGGAAAAGTACAGCTGCGTGTCATCAGCATACAGTTGGTACCTCACCCCAAAACCACTGATGATCTCACCCAACGGCTTCATATAGATGTTGAACAGGAGAGGCGAGAGAATCGATCCCTGCGACACCCCACAAGTGAGGCGCCTCGGGGCCGATCTCTGCCCCCCTGTCAACACCGTCTGCAACTGGTCGGAGAGATAGGAGGAGAACCACTGATAAACGGTGCCTCCCACTCCCAAACTCTCCAACCGGTGCAGCAGGATACCATGATCGATGGTATTAAAAGCCGCTGAGAGGTCTAATAGGACCAGGGCAGAGGAATAACCCCTATCCCTGGCCCTCCAGAGATCATCCACCAATGCGACCAAAGCTGTTTCCGTACTGTATCCGGGCCGAAAGCCGGACTGGAACGGGTCTAGATAGACAGTTTCATCCAGGTATTGGGGTAATTGACGTGCCACCACACTCTCTACAACCTTCGCCGCAAAGTGAAGGTTGGAGACTGGACGATAATTACCTAAAACATCTGGGTCCAGGGAAGGCTTCTTGAGGAGAGGTCTCACCACCGCCTCTTTCAAGGCGGCAGGGAAGACCCCCTCCAACAAAGAAGCGTTAGTAATCCCCTGGAGCCAGCCTCGTGTCACCTCTTGCGTGGCCAGTACCAACCAGGAGGGGCACGGGTCCAGTAAACATGTGGTGGCATTCAACCTCCCCAACAACCTGTCCATGTCCTCGGGAGTCACAGGGTCAAATTCATCCCAAACAGTCTCAACAAGACGGCTCTCTGATCTCTCACCTGGATCCACCCAATTTTGGTCCAAGCCATCCCGAAGCTGAACGATTTTATTGTATAGATAACCACTAAACTCCTCGGCACGTCCCTGTAACGGATCATCCCGCTCCCCCTGTTGAAGAAGAGAGCGGGTCACCCGAAACAGGGCGGCCGGGCGGTTATCTGCCGACGCAATGAGGGAGGAGATGTAACAACGTCTCGCTTCCCTCAGTGCCACTAGGTAGGTGCCACTTCCCTCAGTGCCACTAGGTAGGGTCCTTTGAATCCCCATAACAGAATACAGCACTAATAAATGCTGTTTTCAAAATACTTGGGGTTTTTTGCATCTCAATAACAAAAATGGCAATTAAAATTCACAAGGCTATAAAGCGGTAATCTTATTATAAAGCAGTGGAATACCTTTTAGCAGAAGGCTCAGAACTCCTTTGCTGTTTAAATCCACTTTTCCTTAATTCTGAAAGTCAACAGAAAGAGAAAAGCTGTTATCATTTGTTAAATTAAGGGAAATGATTTTCAAAAGCTCCTAAGCGACTTAAAGCAGCATGGCTGGGTTCCTAAATCATAGCAAGGCTTTTAGAAGTACTGTATGTGGATTATAATAAGTGCATTGGAGGAGAGTAATTCCTAACTGCAGTAACATTTGCTAGTCATTAGCCTTTGGTTTATGCCGCTTTTAATTCAATAGGTTGGATTTTTATAAATAAACAAATATAATTCTCTATTAAGTATTAATTTAGTGAAAGCACCTATGTTAACTATTTAGAACTTGTGTCATTTAAGAGATGTTGTGTCACTGCTATGATTAGACATTCTGCTTTAAATCAGTGGGAGGATGATACCCAGTCAATTGAAAGATTTATCAGTGTCCACACATTGTAACATCATTATATAGTGTTTTTCTTTTTTTTAAAAAAAAGCTGTAATAAGAAAAAAAGAACAACAAAGAAAAGTTACGTAGGAGAGTTAAAATGGAACCAAAACTAAAATTAAGTACAAAAAAATTCATAGCAAAAGATAGCAATCTGAATACAGTTGGAATCAAATCCACAAGAAGACAGTTGAGTTGTTTGGGATCTAACTGCTAAAATCTGCTTATCCTCAGTACAGGTAGTTCTCAACTTATAACAATTCATTTAGTGACCATTCAAAGTTACAGCGGTGCAGAAAAAAGTGATTTATGACCATTTTTCACAGTTACAACCTTTGTAGCATGGCCATGATCACTAATCAAAATCCAAATGCTTGGCAACCGGTTCATACTTACGATAGTTGCAGTGTTACCAACTTATCAACTACAGTGATTCACTTAACAAGAAATGTTGCAAGATGGGGCAAAACTCACTTAATGTCTCACCTAACAACAGAAATTTTGGGCTCAATTGTGATCGTAAGTCGAGGACTAGCTATATTTTCCTCCTAAAATCATCATAGACAGGGCAGTGACAAGTTGATTTCTTTTACTTAATCCACTGCACAGAGGCCAAGATGCTGTTCCACTGAGTGTTTACAAAATCCCCACTCGAGTTTTCTGGTAGGCATGATCTGAGGATTGCAAACCATGTTAATAATTTGTATATATTGTTGTAGTGAATGGGTAATTCTAAATTCATGGAGGCAGGATATAGTAAACTTTTCTCTTTTTTAATGTGCAGCTAGATAGTTAATACACAGTCCCAGAATCAAGCAAACAGGTAGGAGACTTCATAGTCACTGCAAAAGCCAAACCAGGGGACAGCAGAGCAAAAATGTGGCCTAGTTTTCCCCAATGCAGGTCGTAAGAGAGGACACTAGAGGACAAAATGTAATTTTAAGTTTCTAGCTTTTGCCCCCTAAAGACTTCTTTTCCTAGTAATCTTTATTCAATCTTCTTTTTAGTACCACTAAAATCCAGTGTCAACTGCTTTACTCAATTAGTTTGTTTTCAGTTAGTTTGTTTTGATAGTCTTGCTAGCTTAATTCCAAAGTTGCAAAATTTAATTTTTTTACAAACAGCAGCTAATGTTGCTCCATTCAGTCCAAGTATCATGTTGGATCAGTTCTGTTTGTTAAAAATATTAGATGGATGGAAGAGACGACTTCCGGTATCCAGCGGCAACGGACGTCTGGAAGGCTTCTCCTGCCTCCAGCGCCCGAATCCGGCCGCCGCCGAGGCCCTCAGGGGCCAGGTGTTCCGAAAAGGACACCTGCCGCACGGACGGCTCGCCAGGGGTCTCCCAGCCGACATACAGGACTGTGGGGACCGATGCTGGCGCGTCCTAGGCTCGGCGGGGTTCGGAGGCCACAGGCCGCGGCCATTATTTTGGCCGCCGCCTGGGCCGCTGTGCCCGGTGACACCGGGGCATTGGATTTATAACTGCAGCAGCCTGGTGGTGAACAGGGCACGGAGAAGAATTGAGGAGGAGAAGGGAAGGGAATATCGGTAAACGTGAGTGGACTGCTCCGGAGTGCGGGGGTTTTCTCCCTGCGGTTGGAAGGAGCACGAGTTATTCTGGAGAGAGGAGAACTTAAAATAAGAAGATTACCGGTTTTGTGGAGCTCTGGAGAGAAGAGGTGATGGAGAAATTTAGGAGGGAAGGTTTGAGGCCCCTCCTTCTGGGGAACAGTGGTGGCGCCCAGCTTCCGCCTTCACTATGAGAATTTTGATGACATCACTTCCTTCGGCTTCCTGGTTGACTAACTGTACTCTGGACTCGTTGCTCCTGTGAGTGCCCCTGGTGGATCCGGAGGAAATTACAAGGATACCGTGCCTGCCTGAGGATTTTGTATTTTTTTCCTTAATGGCAAAAGGTCAGAGACCAACTGCTGGAGAGATGGAGAGAATTTTGGAAAAGTTATCTAATATGGACAAGAAATTGATGAAATAAGAGCAGAAATTGTGACTATCCAAAAGGATTTAAAGGATACTCAACAAGTTTCAGCAGAAAACAAGCAGAAAGTGGAAGGTTTGAGGGTGAGATGCGGGCAGTGCAGAAAAGAGAGGAGACGACAGGCAATGCTGTGCTTGACCACAGATGGATAAAATGTCTTATTTCCTTAGGTTTCAAAATTTGGAAGAAGTGGACCAAGAAGACTTGAGAGATGTTGTGACTAAATTGTTGGGAGAATTTCTTGGGAGAGGTGTTGATTTCATGAATTGGGATGTGGATCGAGTTTATAGAGTTAATTCGCAATATGCACGCACGCATGCAGTTCCCAGAGAGGTTCATGTCAAATTTGTGAGAAGAGAGACGAGAGATGAAATTCTTAGAAAACATAGGAGTGGGGCACTGATTTACAGGGGCAGGGAGATAGCCATTCTGAGGCAGATTCCCAGACAGGTACGTGAAAAAAGAAAGAAATATTATTTTTTGTCAAGCAAATTGTACCAGAAGGAGTGGGCTTCAGATGGCTGATGCCAGAGGGATTGATGATTTTCCGGGAGGGCATTACGAAAAAAATCAGTACAATTGCGGAGGCTACGGCCTATGTGGAGGAACACAAAGCCTTCCTGGAATCAGATGACCCAGGAATTGAAGAAGGGGAGGTTATAGATCATGGGGCTGAAGCGGCTGCCGCTGTTGCGGCCCTGAGTTGGGTCAGGCTGAACCCAGAGTTCTGAGATCCAAAACTAGGAAGTGATAAAGATATTTGGGATTGTGTTGGTTTTCCTTATTCTCTTTGTACGATATTCTGTTTATTCTTGACTCTTCTTTATTACGCAATTAAAATTCACAAGGCTATAAAGCGGTAATCTTATTATAAAGCAGTGGAATACCTTTTAGCAGAAGCCTCAGAACTCCTTTGCTGTTTAAATCCACTTTTCCTTAATTCTGAAAGTCAACAGAAAGAGAAAAGCTGTTATCATTTGTTAAATTAAGGGAAATGATTTTCAAAAGCTCCTAAGCGACTTAAAGCAGCATGGCTGGGTTCCTAAATCATAGCAAGGCTTTTAGAAGTACTGTATGTGGATTATAATAAGTGCATTGGAGGAGAGTAATTCCTAACTGCAGTAACATTTGCTAGTCATTAGCCTTTGGTTTATGCCGCTTTTAATTCAATAGGTTGGATTTTTATAAATAAACAAATATAATTCTCTATTAAGTATTAATTTAGTGAAAGCACCTATGTTAACTATTTAGAACTTGTGTCATTTAAGAGATGTTGTGTCACTGCTATGATTAGACATTCTGCTTTAAATCAGTGGGAGGATGATACCCAGTCAATTGAAAGATTTATCAGTGTCCACACATTGTAACATCATTATATAGTGTTTTTCTTTTTTTAAAAAAAAAGCTGTAATAAGAAAAAAAGAACAACAAAGAAGAGTTACGTAGGAGAGTTAAAATGGAACCAAAACTAAAATTAAGTACAAAAAAATTCATAGCAAAAGATAGCAATCTGAATACAGTTGGAATCAAATCCACAAGAAGACAGTTGAGTTGTTTGGGATCTAACTGCTAAAATCTGCTTATCCTCAGTACAGGTAGTTCTCAACTTATAACAATTCATTTAGTGTCCGTTCAAAGTTACAGCGGTGCAGAAAAAAGTGATTTATGACCATTTTTCACAGTTACAACCTTTGTAGCATGGCCACGAGCACTAATCAAAATCCAAATGCTTGGCAACCGGTTCATACTTACGATGGTTGCAGTGTTACCAACTTATCAACTGCAGTGATTCGCTTAACAAGAAATGTTGCAAGATGGGGCAAAACTCACTTAATGTCTCACCTAACAACAGAAATTTTGGGCTCAATTGTGATCGTAAGTCGAGGACTAGCTATATCTTCCTCCTAAAATCATCATAGACAGGGCAGTGACAAGTTGATTTCTTTTACTTAATCCACTGCACAGAGGCCAAGATGCTGTTCCAATGGGTGTTTACAAAATCCCCACTCGAGTTTTCTGGTAGGCATGATCTGAGGATTGCAAACCATGTTAATAATTTGTATATATTGTTGTAGTGAATGGGTAATTCTAAATTCATGGAGGCAGGATATAGTAAACTTTTCTCTTTTTTAATGTGCAGCTAGATAGTTAATACACAGTCCCAGAATCAAGCAGAATCAACCCCGATGGAAGGGGTGCGCAACTTGGGCGTCCTCCTGGATGAACGGCTGTCTTTTGAAGACCATTTGACGGCCGTCTCCAGGAGAGCTTTTTACCAGGTCCGCCTGGTGCACCAGTTGCGCCCCTTTCTAGACCGGGATGCCCTGTGCACGGTCACTCACGCCCTTGTGACGTCTCGCCTGGATTACTGCAATGCTCTCTACATGGGGCTCCCCTTGAAGGGCATCCGGAGGCTGCAGTTAGTTCAGAATGCAGCTGCGTGGGTTATAGAGGGAGCCCCTCGTGGCTCCCGTATGACACCAATCCTGCGCAGACTGCACTGGCTACCTGTGGCCTTCCGGGTGCGCTTCAAGGTTTTGGTAACCACCTTCAAAGCGCTCCATGGCATAGGGCCGGGTTATCTACGGGACCGCCTACTGCTACCTAATACCTCTCACCGACCCATGCGCTCTCACAGAGAGGGACTCCTCAGGGTGCCGTCAGCTAGGCAGTGCTGCCTGGCGACGCCCAGGAAGGGCCTTCTGTGGGGCTCCCACCCTCTGGAACGAACTCCCCAGGACTCACAACTTCCGGACCTCCGAACCTTCCGTCGCGAGCTCAAGACACATTTATTCATCTGTGCAGGACTGGCCTAGATTTTAAATTTATAGGGGTTTTAAATTGGTTTTAATATTTATATTTATATTTTAAAATTTGGCATTAGAATAAGTTTTTTAATGGTTATTTTAATGTGTATATAAATGTTTTATTTGCCTGTGAACCGCCCTGAGTCCTTCGGGAGATAGGGCGGTATACAAATATGAATAATAAATAAATAAATAAGCAAACAGGTAGGAGACTTCATAGTCACTGCAAAAGCCAAACCAGGGGACAGCAGAGCAAAAATGTGGCCTAGTTTTCCCCAATGCAGGTCGTAAGAGAGGACACTAGAGGACAAAATGTAATTTTAAGTTTCTAGCTTTTGCCCCCTAAAGACTTCTTTTCCTAGTAATCTTTATTCAATCTTCTTTTTAGTACCACTAAAATCCAGTGTCAACTGCTTTACTCAATTAGTTTGTTTTCAGTTAGTTTGTTTTGATAGTCTTGCTAGCTTAATTCCAAAGTTGCAAAATTTAATTTTTTTACAAACAGCAGCTAATGTTGCTCCATTCAGTCCAAGTATCATGTTGGATCAGTTCTGTTTGTTAAAAATATTAGATGGATCAGGATTGCTGTTGATTTTATACTACTTACAACAAACTCCCTTTTTAAGACCCTGTAGTCCTTATTCCAGGTACAGGATTAAAAATTAATATGGTTATATTTTATATTTGGCCAAATCCCTCATCAAATTGAATCATGTAAGATAAATTCAGAAGATTCCTAAAATGAAAGTGGGTTCTTTCAAATTTAAAGCCAAAGTTTGCTAGTGATTCAGAAATGTCCAGAGAAATGAATACATAGCCAGTGTGTCTGTAAACATACATTTCTTTACATTTCTTCTCAAGGATAATTCCAAAGTAAGGAATGAGAAAATGAGATTCAGCCCTAAATTCCATTCACAATTTATATTTTAGCAAATGTTCTTCAGTCTTAGCGCTTTGATTAATGAGATGTTGAAATAGTATATTGTAGAAGTATTCTACAGTTCAGTGCTCTAATAGTTTTGTTTTTCATTATCAGGTACAGTGACAGTCTTCTCAGAGTCTGTGAGCATAAGAGGGTAACACATGTACTTTCTTGAAATTGCTGGCTACTGAAGTCTTTCTTTTTCCTATTGTATACTTCTTACCTATCATCCTGCCCCTTCTTTTTGGATTTACTGGGGTAACAATTGAGCAGAAATCAGAAAAAGCCTTAAAACAATTTAACCCATCAAATCACTCTACTTGCATTTATCGCAGGTGGTAGCTGTGGCCAAAGACACATAGGTCCTTGGTTTAAAAACACATTAGGGACTGAAGCTTCCATCCCTAAATGATGCTGTCATTAAGTGAGTCACACTGATTTTACGAATCACCATTTTCATTAAGTGAATCATGCAGCTGTGAAGGGAATTTGCAACTACTGTAAATACATGCCAGTTTTGCCCCAATTTGGGGCCCCAAAATGCCCCAATTTTGACCATGTGACCACAGGGATGCCATAAGTATGAAGATTGGTCTTATGAAGATATAAGTCACTTTTTTCAGCACCATTGTAATTTCTGACAGTGATTAAGTGAATGGTTGTAAGTCGAGACTACCTGTATTAATATACCAGTTATACCCATTCTTAGATTAGGAGGCCCTTTAGATAGTCACTTGTGTTATCTCCTGTTGACTATTGTCATGTGTCCTGCAGGAGACTATTCTTGAAGATCTCCCAGATTTTCCTGAATGCAGCCTCTCAGGAAGTAATCAATCTGCCACAGTGTGCCCATATGACTTTGTTCCTCCATTAATTTAAGTGGTTCTGAGTTAGTTTCTAGGTACCCATTTATCAGCTGTAAAGCCCTTCATAAAACAGAGTTGTTATTTGAGGGGCCATCTGTCTTCCATAATTTCTGCCTGTCCAACAAGACTGGATGAAATAAGCATGCTCCAGCTCCCTTCTGTTAAACATTGTCATCTATCAGGACCTAAGAAATATGCCTTCTCTGTTGCAGCAGCTGTCCTCTGGAATGCTATTCCCCATCCCCAAGATTCATATGGCTCCCACTCTAATGATGTTTCCACAAGTTACTGAAACCCTGGCTGTTTTCCCAGGCCTTGAAGAAGGATGGCTTACTGAGCCCAAGTATGTTTGTTGTTGCTGTTGCTTTGTTTGGTTTCCTTCTGTTCTAGATGTCTGTGACTTTTCTTTAAAAAACAAACAAGCTTGTTTTTAAAGGATGAGCCACCCAAGATCTTTTGGAGACAGATAATGTCTAAAATAATAAGTATATACAACAAATAAAATTTACATTGAATTTCTGCTCCTTTTTCAGTTTTTCCTAGGTAGAAAATAAACACTTCATAAAATCCGATAGCTGGATTAATACGTCAACCTGATTAAATATGATGTGCATTCATAAGATCAGATAGAAGCCTCTGAGAGACAGAATTTAGTGTTTCAAACTTCAGTACCATCCCAAAATCCACCTGTCACTGAAAACATGATTAGGAGATACAGTAATATTCCCCTAATGCAGTGCTTTTCAACCTTGACAACTTGTGTGGACCTCAACTCTGGGGGACTCTGACAGTGGTGGGTTTAAAAAAAATTGACTACTGGTTCTGTGGGCATGGCTTGGTGGGCGTGGCAGGGGAAGGATACTGCAAAATCCCCATTTCCTCCCAATCAGCTGGGACTGGGGAGGCAGAAAATAGATGGGGATGGGGCCAGTCAGAATTTTTACAACCGGTTCTCCGAACTACTCAAAATTTCCGCTACCGGTTCTCCAGAACTGGTCAGAGCCTGCTATAACCCATCTCTGGACTCTGTTGAAGTCCACACCTCTTAAAAGTTGCCAAGGTTGAAAAATGTTGCCTAATGTGATTTATAAAGTCATGCGCCTGCTGTTATCTCATGCCTCCCACCAACCCGTACGCTCACACAGAGAGGGACTTCTCAGGGTGCCGTCCGCCAAGCAATGTCGGCTGGCGGCCCCCAGGGGTAGATCCTTCTCTGTGGGGGCTCCTACCCTCTGGAACGAGCTTCCCCCGGGCTTACGCCAAATACCTGACCTTCGGACCTTCCGCCGTGAATTAAAAACACATTTATTTATTCGCGCGGGGCTGGCTTAAATTTTATTGGTTTTAATTTTTTTTATTACTAATTTTTAGTGGGTTTTAGTTTTTATGTTCCAAAGTTTTAGGCCAATTATGTAATAAGTTTTTTAATTCGTATTTTAATTGTATATTACATTGTCAGTTTTACCTTGGCTGTACACCGCCCTGAGTCCTTCGGGAGAAGGGCGGTATAAAAATTGAATAAATAAATAAATAAATGTGTCGAAATCTTACAAAAGTAATTCTTATTACAAGATTAAACTCATCACTTATGTGTCAACAGTCCAAGAAAGATGTAGCAGTATTTAAAAACTGTAAAAGGACATTTTCTTTATAAAAATCAGTTTCCATATAATCATACAGAAGCCATGCAGAATGGCTTTATATATAAAACAAAACAGAAGAAGGCTAATAGACTTTTGCTAAGATAAATCACTGTTTACAGCAAATTTCTACATACAGCAACGTAAAAGATGACAGATTATGTCAACATACCATATACACAACAATAAAATATGATTGACTATGCACTTTGCAAGCAAAGCTGGAAAACTGTTCAATCAACAAAACAAGACCTATGACACAAATCACCAACTATACAAATTTGTAATTTAAATTGAAGATAACAAGTAAAACAAAATAAAATTATCCGACTAACAAGATATGACATTAGATATGGTTATTTTGAATGTAAGGAGGGTTAGCACCTTTGGTGGGAAAATATATCACTTCAGGTCACTCCACTCACCTTTCATCCCCACCAGGCATTCAGCTCACAACTGTAGCTTCTTGTCGCTGTTTGCATGTGATAGCAGCCATACAATGGGCAACAGCTTTGACAAGCTAGCTAAATCAGGTGAAGGTAGGGTAATGGGTAATGGCTCTTAAACCTTCAGGGAATTAAATCTACCAGAGATTTATCTTCTCAGCATAGATGAGACCAATTGAAGGTTCAGGATTTAACAAGGTAGTGTCTGCAAGTGTTGTGCAATGTGCATGATAAGGCATCGAAGACATCCTGGTCATCCATTCTACCTGGTCTCATCTCTGGCTGTCTCTATTTTTGCCTTATCACTGGACCTAGGTGGAATTGGGGAGAAAGTTGGTTACAATGGACAAACACAGCTTGTAATAACTTTGGAGGTACCATCAATTTTAAAAGAACTGAACATATATATCAGCCTGTCCTCATGCATCATATATAGTACACAAAATCACAATTAAAGGCAGACATTATAACCAATTACCTTGACAATATTTTCTTTTGAGCAGTGAGTATTGATACAGAATACTCTAACTGGAGAAGAGCAAGGGCAAATTCTGCTTTTGGTAACTCTACTCCATTGTGTTGGAACATTGATGAATTATTCCAGCAACAAAATTGAAGCCTACCAAGTTGTGGTACTCAGTAGCTTTATATATGCCAGTAAAACATGGACTGTGTACCAAGGCATATAAGATAGCTCAATCATTTTCACATGACTTGTCTTCACAGAATATTAGGTATCAAATGGCTAGATGAAGTACCAGACACTGAAGTTCTCTATAGAGCATATGTAACATCTGTTCATACATTGATGAGGACACAAACCTGGTGTGCAGGTCATACCATGTGTATGCCAGATGAAGATATATCTAAGCACTCCTTTTGAGAACTGCTGTGCTGGAAAATGCTTGTATGGACGGCAGAGGAAATGTTACAGACAGATATTAAAAGCCTCCCTGAAATTGTTTGACATAGATGCAATCATCTGAGAAATTGTTACCTCAAAACTGACCTACCGGCATGGCCTAATCCACAAGGTCTGTCAAGCTTATAAAGAAAAGCACATTGCTGAACCACTATTAATAAAAGAGTGAACTACCTAATCTAGAGTCAGCAGTGCAACAACTGCAGTGCCTACATAGTTGCCCAAATTGGCCTGACCAGTAATCTTTCACATTCAGATTTAACATGATTAATAGTTCTGAGGCCTTCATCAATATAATGAACAACACTGTTTTGTGATGCAAAAAAAGACAAAATGATTCTCTGTTCACATACTATAAATAGCTGAAGGAAAGCAGAAGAAACTACATCCAGACTAAACTAACTTGCTGTTATCTGGACTGAGATCCAGATAACAGCAAGAGACAAGAAGTTATATTTATATTAATAAGGGTTCAAAGAGCCAGGGGAATTTGAGATATAATTGCTAACCCTTGATTAATTATTTTCTATTGTAATCTGATAAATAATTGAAAAGGCAAGGAGTTCCAAAAAGAACATTATTTATATAAAAT
The DNA here is from genome assembly GCF_028640845.1 of Ahaetulla prasina. Taxonomy (NCBI): domain Eukaryota; kingdom Metazoa; phylum Chordata; class Lepidosauria; order Squamata; family Colubridae; genus Ahaetulla; species Ahaetulla prasina. The sequence continues at coordinate 47,609,570 of NC_080541.1, read as the reverse complement.
CTTTTTAATGTGAAAAATGTGAGAAATTATGAATACCCCTTCAAAACATTGGGCCATTGAAGAATTTTTGATAACCAGGAGAAAGTTATAATAGAATATGAGACAACTAAACAGTTCAAGATTGTCAAAGAAGTGTACCAAAGTTGTATATTTTCCCTTTTAAAATGAAGTTATAGTCAAACACAAAATAGTTTGTGTTGAATTATTTAATTTTAAGAAATAAGTATATTTCTATTTTTTTAGCACTTGGAGCCATTGTTTCTTCAAAAGAAAAGCAGGTACAGATAAACAGTCTTGGATGGATGAGGTGCATTAGAGTTTTGAAGAATAAGAAATGCCTTAATGACTAATAAGCACTAGTCAAATGTGAAAATCAGTATAAAGACATAAAGAGGCAGACACTTCTACACATTAATGGATATTGAATCTGTCTGATGTGTGCCAAAAAGACTGTCCTACTGTTTCTAAAATTCAAATTAATCCTAATATGTAAAATGTAATAATGATGTGTGAAAGCAGCATTGCATAACTTGAAATATATCTTGGAATACTAATATTTATATTATCATAGTTAGGGGAGTGAAATATCTTTAATGAATTAATGAGAAAAATGCTCATAAGAATATAATCAGAAGTTTTATATTTCAAGAAGGAATTATTTCAACGTCTTTTCTCGCTTCCTCTAAAAACAGAATCTGTAATTGGCTTCCAAGAAAGAATGAAAAGATGTCAAACTGCTTACATTAAAAAAGATAAAGAAAAATTTAAGCCAAGAATTGTTAAGAAAACTGGATGAAGTTTTGACAGATTTTATCTTAACAACTGTAAGTAGTTATTCGCCCCTATCCTTATTCCCCACAAAATGTACCTGCTATCATCCCCTTCCCCCATTATTCTCAATTCTAAATAACTTTGTTTTTGAAAAGCTGCAATTACAGAGTTACCAATAATAGGAATCAGCACAGCTGTGCCTGGAGCTGTTCCATCACATAATCACCTGTCATGCATCCTAATTCCAGCTATGATTAAAGCCCATGATTTCCAGGAAAGATGGCCAGGAGAAAGATTGTCAGAAGTGTCATGGCTTAATCCAATAGACAGGGACTTGTATGTGCCTGCCTGCAATAGCCCTTCTGTCAGCTGGAGTTTTAGGTGGTGTTCATACTTTGAAGGATCATGTCTTTTGTTTCTTTACTTTATAAAAAAGTCCAGTATTTTCAACAAAAAATTAAAGAAAATGGGATTATTTTATACAAAATTTTGGCTGATGTGGCCATGTCAAGAAATGACATCATTCCCTAGTACAAAAATAGTCTCCTTTTTTAAAAAAAATCCAAACAGTCTCCAGAGCAAATGAAGAAACACATGTTTAAAAGGTGCAAAAAGCTTCTGTTTACTACATTTAAACATTAGCTATATTCAGTTACTTTCCTGAAACAGCCTCTGCACCTACCCACAAATCTAGTTCTTTTGTCATCCTACGATTAGTGGGGTGTGAGAAATGGCATGCAGCGTAGAAAGACCCAGCAAATGTTTATTTCCTTTTGATATTTTTATAATAAGCAACACAGATTCTGACAAATAAAATAACAGTCTTTATTTGTTCATCACTTCCAAAGCTTTATACTGTATAGTATCCAGACATACAAATTCTTAACAATGAAGCAATAAAGTTACGGTAAATGTGTTCCATAGTTCATTTATCCCTTAAGGGCTTTTGATGTTCTATTTTTTACTTGTGGGGTATATTACTTTTAATCTGTTTGTTTTAATATACTAAAATAAAGGAAAATAATACCAAAAGAAGGAAAACAATGGAATAAAATAGTTCCGTTTTTTTTAAATATAGCATTAAATCTTCACCACACCAGCTAATTCTGATAACGTTTTCCATTACATCATTAGATAGTGTGAAAATTTGTCTGTGGAATTTTCTTTCTATCATAAAAAAATAATCTTTTGCTATGTTCCATTGTTTTTCAGATTGTGCAAAAGAAAAGGAGAAAATGCCTATTTAAAACATTTGTTGCTATTATATAAACAAAGCTCAATGATTTCTAATTTTTATCTCTTTGAACATTTAATTCTTAAGTAAATATACTGAACTTTCAAAGTGGGTATTTTAAAAAATTAAAAAGTAATAAAGATTTAGTAAGTTTTCCATTATTCAATTGTTTTTTTTTCCTCATGAAATAGTTCTTTAAGGTAAACAGAAATATAGAGGAGATTTTTTAAAAAAAATCTTGATCTTCTTATTTGCCAGCTTGTGACAACCAGACCCTTGCGGGAGTTGAAATTCTGATAAAGGAAAAGCTGGAATTTGATGACATCAATGCCTAAGCATTAAGGAGTCTCTTGCTCTCTGGCGCTAATGAGTAAACTGTCAGTTATCACAAGTGACAAACTTAATAGTAAGAGTTAGCAAAATATTGATTAAAACAAAAGGTAGGAATTTTTGTTGCTAATTTATTTCATAAACCTTGGTGCTATGCAATAATGTGCTTACTTGTTTGATGTAAGTGATTTCATTTTTTAATTCAGAGTGAACATGCAAGGTGGATTTGCTGCACAAACTGATAAAGCAGTTTTAGGAATACCAGATATTAGCTACAAAATTCCACATGATCACTAGATCAGGGGTCTCCAACCTTGGCAATTTTAAGACTTGTGGACTTCAACTCCCAGAATTCCTCAGCCAGCTTTGCTTTGCTTTGCTGGCTGAGGGATTCTGGGAGTTGAAGCCCACAAGTCTTAAAGTTGCCAAGCTTGGAGTCCCCTGCACTAGATGCAAGCAAGCTCTGATCTGCAATTTGTTTCACCTGACATTATGAAATGAGACATTTGGCTGGCTGGCTGGCTGGTTGTCTAGTTGGTTAATTAAATTTTGAGGCAACTAATTCCACAATATTCTGTACAGTTCACAACATTAAAAAAAAAGCAAGCTCTAAAACAATAGAAGCAAAGATCATATGCATCCAGATGAAAACAACAGTCTACTGGGAACTGATCCTATCCTACTCCAAAATGGGGAAGCCAACAAATTTTCAACAATTTTTTGAACATTATCATAGGAGTAATATGGATCATTAAGGGGATGCTGGTTCAGAGCCAAATGCAGCAACGAAGAAGGCATATTTCCTAAATTACAATAGATAGCACGCACACTCATTTTGCTTGACATAGGCAGAATATAGGCAGAATATAGGCAGATAGGCAGAAACTACTGGAAAAACTACTTGTGATGCACAATATTGGTGTTTGTCTTTCTTTTAAAAAAAATGCTTCATTAAATTTTGCCAAGCACAGAGCAGATATCTGCTTCCAGCAGTAAAATGTTTAAAATCAGCATTGGAAGTAGAATGAGGTTGTTGGTTGTTCCACCTGGGGATGTAATAATTATAATCCAGAACTGGCTATCCAGGACTTCCAGAGATGTTTTGTGCAACTCTTGGAATCTTTCCAATTGTATCACCAATTTTCAGAAGCACAATGGATAAAACCAATTTTATATTTATATTACACAACCTATCATGATCTTTTTCCATAAGGCTCTCTAAAACAACTTATTTCCTCCCAAATGTTTTATACTTGCACTCTTTCTATTGAATTATTTTACATGGAAGCTTTTATGTTCCAACTAGGAAGATTTCAATTTCCAGAGTGGAACTGCTCGTTTGAAAACGTATTAAACATCTGTTTCTATCACTGTGTATAATCTCTTGAAATCTGTTTCCCTTCAAAAGTGCCTTTAAAGATGTATCTGAATGAAGATTTCAGTTATATCTATCATGCCAGTGACATGTTAATACTAAGGCCTTATTTTATAAACCAGTTTTGGTTAATAACACTGGTGCCCAACCTTCCCAAAAGCTTTTTAATTTGTGAAAGTTACAATATGACTAAGTGAAAGCCATAGTAGCACCAAACAACATCTCATTTTATTCTTCTATTCTGCCCTCCGCTGTGTGCTAAATGGGAGCTTTTATCTTCTTTTCAATTGAAAAAGCAAAGCCATTTATGATGAACAGTGCCTTCAAATGTGTATGTATGCATGCATTAATTAGCCTTTGAAGTTTTTCTTAGCTTTAAAAAACCCTACAAAAATAATCTCTTGATCTTCAGAATTACCCCTGATATTCCCTACCGGATCAAGAGGCTGAGGAAAATGCAAAATGCAGATTATATTATAATTTATTTCAAATGTGCTTACTTGTTTGATGTAAGTGATTTCATTTTTAATTCAGAGTGAACATGCAAGGTGGATTTGCTGCACAAACTGATAAAGCAGTTTTAGGAATACCAGATATTAGCTACAAAATTCCACGTGATCACTAGATCAGGGTCTCAACCTTGGCAATTTTAAGACTTGTGGACTTCAACTCCCAGAATTCCTCAGCCAGCTTTGCTTTGCTTTGCTGGCTGAGGGATTCTGGGAGTTGAAGCCCACAAGTCTTAAAGTTGCCAAGCTTGGAGTCCCCTGCACTAGATGCAAGCAAGCTCTGATCTGCAATTTGTTTCACCTGACATTATGAAATGAGACATTTGGCTGGCTGGCTGGCTGGTTGTCTAGTTGGTTAATTAAATTTTGAGGCAACTAATTCCACAATATTCTGTACAGTTCACAACATTAAAAAAAAAGCAAGCTCTAAAACAATAGAAGCAAAGATCATATGCATCCAGATGAAAACAACAGTCTACTGGGAACTGATCCTATCCTACTCCAAAATGGGGAAGCCAACAAATTTTCAACAATTTTTTGAACATTATCATAGGAGTAATATGGATCATTAAGGGGATGCTGGTTCAGAGCCAAATGCAGCAACGAAGAAGGCATATTTCCTAAATTACAATAGATAGCACGCACACTCATTTTGCTTGACATTACAGGATAGGCAGAAACTACTGGAAAAACTACTTGTGATGCACAATATTGGTGTTTGTCTTTCTTTTTTAAAAAAATGCTTCATTAAATTTTGCCAAGCACAGAGCAGATATCTGCTTCCAGCAGTAAAATGTTTAAAATCAGCATTGGAAGTAGAATGAGGTTGTTGGTTGTTCCACCTGGGGATGTAATAATTATAATCCAGAACTGGCTATCCAGGACTTCCAAAGATGTTTTGTGCAACTCTTGGAATCTTTCCAATTGTATCACCAATTTTCAGAAGCACAATGGATAAAACCAATTTTATATTTATATTACACAACCTATCATGATCTTTTTCCATAAGGCTCTCTAAAACAACTTATTTCCTCCCAAATGTTTTATACTTGCACTCTTTCTATTGAATTATTTTACATGGAAGCTTTTATGTTCCAACTAGGAAGATTTCAATTTCCAGAGTGGAACTGCTCGTTTGAAAACGTATTAAACATCTGTTTCTATCACTGTGTATAATCTCTTGAAATCTGTTTCCCTTCAAAAGTGCCTTTAAAGATGTATCTGAATGAAGATTTCAGTTATATCTATCATGCCAGTGACATGTTAATACTAAGGCCTTATTTTATAAACCAGTTTTGGTTAATAACACTGGTGCCCAACCTTCCCAAAAGCTTTTTAATTTGTGAAAGTTACAATATGACTAAGTGAAAGCCATAGTAGCACCAAACAACATCTCATTTTATTCTTCTATTCTGCCCTCCGCTGTGTGCTAAATGGGAGCTTTTATCTTCTTTTCAATTGAAAAAGCAAAGCCATTTATGATGAACAGTGCCTTCAAATGTGTATGTATGCATGCATTAATTAGCCTTTGAAGTTTTTCTTAGCTTTAAAAAACCCTACAAAAATAATCTCTTGATCTTCAGAATTACCCCTGATATTCCCTACCGGATCAAGAGGCTGAGGAAAATGCAAAATGCAGATTATATTATAATTTATTTCAAATGTGTGCTTATATAAAATCTAAAAAAGAAAGAAATAAATAAAAATGAACAAAAAAACTTCCTTCGATATTACAATTTTAAAAATTGACTTAAAGATTCATAACAATGGTGTACCTTCGCTTTTTCAATAACTAATACACAGAGTTCACTGTTTTATCAAGCAGGAAGAGTGAAGGTATTCTTTCCCTGACTGATGGCAAGGATGGAGCTAGAATATGCAAATCTTTCATAACCAATATTACCCAGCTGTAATGTAAGACGGTTCCTTTCTATTTTATGTTTCTATGATATATAATGTGTGCTTAAAGCATTTAGAAAAAGTTAACTGTAGTCCAACTTATTCATGTCCTTAACACAGAGTTACTGGTTCATATTGCTTCTATTCTAAAAAACAGAAAAATCAAATAATAAATTTGATTTGATTTAATACCGTAATAAAATATATATGTTAGAAAATCTATCTATCTCCTATCAAATAACTATAAGAAAACTGGGCAACACTCCCACACATCAGTGTCTCACCTTGCTCAGTTCCATCCTCATCCCCACAAGCATTTCATCCAAGGATTGCGGGAAGAATTGGTTCTTCAGGTCTTCTAGAAGATCAGGAAGGTAGCACTCTGCTCAATCTCTGAGGGAAGGGTATTTCCCAGGAGAGGGGCAGCTACAAAGAAGGTATTGCTAGACGACAACATTTAAAGGTAGGGACCTAATGTAAACCTACTCTGATGAGCAAAGCAGATTCCCTTAAAGAAAGCTGATCTTGCAAATATCATGGTCCCATGCCACTTACAGCTTTAAAGGTGATAAACAGTATCTTGAATTGCACCTGGGGAGTGGGGGGGGGGAAATGGAAGCCAATGCATCTCAGGCAGCAGCAGCAGCATAAAATGTGTACATTATAGGATGCCCAGAACTGTGTGCATTACTGCATTCTGAACCAGTTGTAATTTCCAGATTGTCTTCAAGACATCTGGAGTGAATTGCAGCAATCCAACTGGGAAGCAACCAGAGAATGTGTGATTATGAGCAGAATCTCTTAGATCAGGAATTGCTGCAACAAGTACACAAGATCAAGCTGTGAAAGACACCCCACTCCCTATTATTAGTGTCACTTTGATTGGGCAAGCATGGCTGCCATTTTGATTTCTTTTCTCTCACCATGCATATATCCCTGGTTATAACATTTGCAATGAAATTGGGCACTATGGCAATATAGTCTACTGTATACTGCTGCACCTTTGAATTTGTATATTTTTATTTTATTTTATTTTGTCACAACAATATACACAAGCATCAACATAAAATAACTACATATCATATAAGCATATATATGAGCAAAAGTATGCAATAACTATATTAATTTGATATAATGAAAGGAAACAATTGGATAGGAACGGTAGGCAACTTTTGTGCTCTTATGCACGCACCTTATAGTCCTCTTAGAAATGGGGTGAGGTCAATAGTAGACAGTTTTTGGTTAAAGCTTGTGGGATTTTGAGAAGAGACCACACAGTCAGGTAGTGTGTTCCAAGTGTTAATAACTGTTGCAGAAGTCATATTTTCTGCAATCAAGATTGAAGCGGTTAACATTAAGTTTAAATCTATTGTTTGCTCTTGTATTATTGCGACTGAAGCTGAAGTAGTCTTCAACCGGAAGGACATTGCAATAGATGATTCTATGAGTTAAGCACAGGTCTTGTCGGAGTCGGCAGAGTTCTAAGTTTTCTAAACCCAAGATTTCAAGTCTGGTGTTATAAGGTATTTTGTTGTTTTCAGAGGAGCGGAGAACTCTTCTTGTAAAATATTTCTGGACGAGTTCAATTGTGTTGATGTCAGAAATGTGGTATGGGTTCCAGACAGGTGAGCTGTATTCAAGAATAGGTCTAGCAAATGTTTTGTATGCTCTGGTTAGTAGTGTAAAGTTTTTGGAAAAGAAGCTACGCAAAATTCTTCTCAAAATCTCTTCTCAAAATCCCAAAATCTTCAACCAAAAACTGTCTACTATTGACCTCACCCCATTCCTAAGAGGACTATAAGGGGCGTGCATAAGAGCACAAAAGTGCCTACTATTGTTCCTGTCCTATTGTTCCCTTTCATTATATCAAATTAATACTTTTGCTTATATATATACATATTTTAGCCTATATTTTATATTTTATACATATTTTAGCCTATATATATATGTTTATATGATGTGTTGTTTTTTTATATCAATGTTTACGTATACTGTTGTGACAAAATTAAAAAAAAATTAGGTTTATATTGTATGTTTAGCTCTCAAACATACTTCTTTATTTCTCCTTCTATATTGTTCATTTCAATTATGAACTCATTTTCTTTCCCCCACTGTTGACCAGGCCTAAAACTATTCTATCTAGTCTGGTTCACTGCTCTCTAATTCTCTCTAAAACCAATTAGTGCTAGCAATGCCTTCAGGAAGCCACATGGATGGACAGTCATTTGAGCATTGGCAGGAAAGCAACAGCCTCTTCCTCTGTTCACATACCTATACAAACAGAAGCCATGGTAAATGGGACTGAGACTTACAACTATTGAAAATTACCATAACAATGAAGGCTTTGAAGTATTATCACTAATGACACCTTGCAAAAACAAGAGCATTTTATTCTATCTTCTATTCCCCAAGATTCCTAACAATTTACAATAAACTGAATTCATTGGTTCTGCTTCTTGAGAGAACATTTTGATACACATCTGATAGCTCCACAAGACCTCTGCTATTGTGTATTCCCATTGCTCTTGGGAGTACTTGATTATAGCATTTGTTGTGTCACACTGACACTCTGGAAGGTATTATCTCTCTCAGGGGGGTTTTAAGCAAAAGTCAGAAGAGATAAACAGATCAGTTTCTGGATGCAACTGGCATATAAATTAGATTGGTTTAACAATATTTCTGCTTTCTAATTATTTTACCTTACAAGGAAAAACTGCATGCATAATAAACCAGAAAATAAATGACACAGTTTCAGGCATGCTCAGTTCATTATTTGGAACTTGATTAAAAGTTTCAAATACCAACTTGAGATCATACTTTATTGTTAAATAGAATGAGCAACTGGGAAGAAAAAAGGAAAAGATAAATATGAATTCATTTTGTCAATTTGTTTTGAGAATGTACCTGTATCTTGAATGAAGAATGACTTCTTTTTCTACTGGTACAATCCAAGCTGGAGAGCTGACACAGAACTACATTAAGATTTTTTAAAAGAAATTCTTCAAGATCAGATAATAGTTGAGGCAATTTTTCCCAAAGCTATCAGTCCCTATAAAAGAAAGGAAAGAGAAAAATCACCTAGAGAAGTTTTTGTTTATGTTAGCTACATTTTTTGTTAACAGTTTCCATTTTTAGTAATTTACTTCATTGCTTCTTTGATCCACAGTTCATTATGAATTCTCACACCTTCCCTTTTTATGCATTTCCATTTGCATTGCCCTCCAGATAGTTTGTTCTTCAAATCCTCTAATCTAAAAAAGCATATTAGAACTACAAGGTTAATAACTCAGAATTTTCTGCGAAGTTGAAAATATATTAGAAATAAACATAAATCTTTACAACAATTTAATATTTTAAAATACTTTACTAAGATGTACTTTTAATTTTTAAAACCTCGTTTTCACATTTTAGTCAGACTGTAGCAGTCATTTTCTTAATAGCACAGCATCAAAAATTTACTGGGTTCTATTTTTATTGCAAGTGGACCGAACTGAAATAGCATGGTATTATATTCATCTACATAACATAATTAGGGGAGGAAAATTATTAAGAGGAAATAATCTGGAAATAACCACTCTAATAATAGAATCATGGAGTTGGAAGGCACTTTGGAGGTCAGTTGGTCCAACTGTTATAGAATCAATCACAAAAGTTGGCTTCTAGCCAAGGAGAACTTACCATTTCCTATGGTAGCCTGTTCCACTGACTAACAATTCCTAGAGTCAGAAAGTTCTTCCTGATGCTTAGCCTGATAGTAATTTATTGTAGTTTTAAATCTTGATTCATTGGTTCTAAAACTGCCATCTGTGACAGTTCAGAATAAATCCATTCCTCTTCTGAGAAACAATTTTTCAGATATTTGCAAACTGCTATCATATCTCCACATAGTTATCTCTTCTGTAGGCTAAATATAACTAGATTCTTTAGACATTCTTTGCAGGCCTTGGCATCCTGACTTCTCACCATTTTGGTGTCTTTCCTCTGAACTCATTCCAACTTGTCACTGTTCTTTACAAGTTGGATCTGATCAGGGCAGAGTCAAGCAATTATTTCCTGAATTCTATATTCCTGTTGCACCCTTAGAAAGTAGAAGTTGAACTGCTATCAGTAGATAGCATTGGTTCAAAAGATATATCATCTTAGTTGACCCTAGTATTTTATTTAACTACACATTCCTTCCTGTGTAGTTCTTTCCTGCCAGTTGTCTATCACTTATGTCCCAGCCAATGATTCATATCCTACAGTGATCACTCTGAGAGGGTCCTTTTCTGAGAGTTCTCTTAGAATAGCATATGCAATCTAGAGCTGTGCATATTTTTCATCTGAAAAAATGTGCACTTGAGTTTATGTGGAACACATTTTTTTTTCAAATAGTGGAACAGCTGCTTTTTCCACGTTTGCACTGCTGTTTGCCGTCTCTGTATACAGCAATTCCATATAGTACATTGGAAGAATAGCAGATGAACACTTGGTTTCAGTGTTCCCTATCCTGGTCCATTACTGTTAGCAGCTGCTTCTCTCTATCTAATGGTAAGATTATCCCTGGTAATTGAGTTCAATGAAATATTATAGTATTTTCAATATAATCCATTTCTTTCAGGTGAAGCTCAGAACACTTGAATTTGTGTGGCCTTTGGTCTTGATTGTTTTAATGAATCTAATTTTATTTTCTAAAACTTATTGACAAAATACAGATCTTCATCAGTATTTTGTTAATAAAATTTGTAAACCCTACCTATAGTTTGCTATCATGACATGGAAATTGTGAAAGTTACATGCATAAACAAACAAGGATTTGAAGGGTTCGTTCAATTTATGAATATCCATTATGAATTCCTTTCTTTCAACAAGTTATGATGGCCTGCACTGCCTATGAAAAACATATTTTACAAAGGAAATAAAAGGATATATTTAAAGTCCTAGACAAAGTCAAGCTTTGAAAGCAGAGAAGACAAAAATGCTATATAATAATCATTTTCTGCAATTCCCTTGACTGTTCAGTAGTCTGTATCTCTTCTTCCACATAATGTGATTCACTTCCTGTGCCTCCTTTTACAAAATGTATCCTTGTCACACTTTCCCTCCAAATCAAAAGCTGCAGCTGAACGAACAATTTTTCCCAAAATATGGAGTCTAGTAATATATCTGAACAATAAAGTGCCCTCAAATCTGCCTTTGAATGTCAAGTAATTGTGGATGCACTTATATATGGATATGAAATTCTTCTGGGTGTCACAAATGAAGGCATATACGTGTTCCAGGATAATACTGCATGATCCAATCTGTCACTGGGGCCAGAGGTTTGTTCTTCCAAGCTTTCAGACTTGTGTTGAACCCCATCCTCAGGGAATTTTTCAATCTCCAGGATGTGTTGGGATGTTCTATATATAGTATTTATGTCATGCCTGGTTATGTGTGACTTTTAGTTGTTGATTGGGGTGTTGATGGCCAGCTATTAAGTCATTGATTGTTGCTTCCTTGTGCTGCTGGACTTTTGGCTCCTAAGTACCTGGTAAGATGGTGGTAAATCAGCACTCCTGTTGACAAGGGGCCCATCTCCCAGGCTTCAATCATTTATTTGGTTATTCTTCTGCCTGTATTCCATATATTCCACAACAATATAACACTTTGGCAAATAAGTGGAATTTTGAAAATATATGAAGTTGATTACAAAGTTCAAAAATTATTACAAAATATTTCAGATTTTTCAGAATGATTAGACCAAGGATGTCAAACTCATGATGATGTCTCATCATGAGTTTGACACCCTTGGTCTAATCGTTCTGAAAATCTGAAATATTTTGTAATAATTTTTGATGTATCGCAACTTGTTTCTCCTTTGCTAAACTGGGGGTGGGCATGGCATGTGACGCATCTGGCCCGCAGGCCACGAGTACGACACCCCTGGATTAGACTGTCTTCTAATTCACTGGCTTGAGCACTGTAGAGAAAAAAGAGATGGATGAACATAAGTGGTCCTTTTATGCTGTTAGAGTATTATCTTTTCACAATTTAATAGCAGTGAAATTAAATATGGTAAAACTATGTAACATTTCACAGTACATCCTCATGGCTAATACAAAAATCAGCCATTTGTTCATCAAACATCATGTAATTTCAGTTAGAAGTTTTTTCCCCCCTTGCAAATAGCTTCTTATTTTGCAACACAACAACCTCAGTGATAATAGGGTTTCTTCACTGTCCCAATTCCTGCTCCATTAGTAGTTTAATTATTAGCTTTTCTTTGTTGCTACTGGTGTCTAAATGGCCATCATAATGAAGAAGTGATTTCATTTTATTGTTCAAATGCATAACCTAGTTCTAGTTCAAAGACTATTCAATATAGGAATAAAAAATAGGAACAAAATGTTAGGAAAATTAAAAGATTGGATAAAACCATCAAAATTTACAATGGAGTAAAGCTTACACATATATGAAAATGCTATATGATGTTAGGCTGAAGTTATGGGCCTAGAATCTAGACCAAGAGAAAGTTACGTCTGAAAAATGTACCATGTGTTAATTTTAATAAAACAAGGAATACGTCAAGTTTTTTTCAAGTGTGCAGAATTTCTTTCACTCAAAGTAAAACTCTTTTGAAACCAGTGATACCAGATGTACCACTTTTATTTATTTATTTATTTATTTGCATTTATATCCCGCCCTTCTCTGAAGACTCAGGGCGGCTTACACTATGTTAGCAATAGTCTTCATCCTATTTGTATATTTATATACAAAGTCAACTTATTGCCCCCAACAATCTGGGTCGTCATTTTACCTACCTTATAAAGGATGGAAGGCTGAGTCAACCTTGGGCCTGGTGGGACTAGAACCTGCAGTAATTGCAAGCAGCTGTGTTAATAACAGACTGTCTTACCAGTCTGAGCCCCAGAGACTATGACAGTATCTGGATCAGGAGGTCTTGCTTGTAAACATTTATGCTTTAATCACCTATTATTTGGAGCATTGTAATTTGCTGTCATAGAACTCCCTTTGAAGAGCATCCAGAAGTTCCATCCAATCCAGAATGCAGCTGTTCAAGTAGTTATAGGATAGGGGTACCAAACTGGCAGCCCACGGATCACATACATCACACACAGACTACACCCACCCCAGCTCCACGAAGGGGAAAAATGTCGTGAAATGTCACGTGATGGCAGCATGACATGGCAAGTTTGATATCCATGTTATAGAAACTTCAATGTTCTCTGTGCAACACCTCTACTTTGAGAGTTGCACTGATTATCAGTTTACTTCCAGGTACAATTCAGGGTTGTTACCTTTGAAAGCTATATGACTATATGAAATCTATATATGACTCCAGACTTAAGTATTTATGAGATTCTATTTCTCCATTATAGCAGGATAAGAAATAACAGCAATATTATTATTATTATTTACTTTATTCATTAAAAATGAAATTCAGTCAACTGAACAAAAATACATCACAGATAGCATTGACTGGTGCTAATGGTTGCTACAGGTTGCTGCTAGTGTCCTAGGTATCAACCAAGTACCTTCTTAAGATATACGATGTTCCAAGTAGCGCAGTTTTTTGCAGTTCTGCTGGTGTTATTGCAGGAAGCTGCAATTTGTTGATGCATCTTATAAAATTCTTTGACATGGTACCAAGTGCCCCAATGACAATGGGTATCACTGTTACATGTTTCATCTATAGCCGTGTAGTTTCGATGGCCGGGTTGTGATATTTCATGATTTTTTCCAGTTCTTTTTCTTCGATTCTGGCATCTCCTGGTAACGAGATGTCATTATTATTATTATTTTATTTTTTTTTATTCAAAAAGTTTTACAAAAATTTTTTTCCCCTTTCCCCCCCTCCTCCCTTCGCAACCCTCCCCGACTTCCCGGAACGAGCACAAGGTATAGTTAAAAATAAAACAAACATATGCTAAAAAATTTTCGTCCCAACTTAATTATACCCCTACAATCATCAATTCCTAACTTCCCCCAAAAGCAATAAAAAATAATACATCATAATCATTCAAAAAGTCTGATAACTCTTAGTCTGATATCTACGTTGAATATAGTCAATCCATTTTTTCCATTCCTTTAAGTATCTTTCTTGCGTATTGTCTTTCAAAAAGGCTGATATCTTCGCCATCTCAGCCAAATTGGCAACTTTCAATATCCATTCTTCTATTGTTGGTACTTCTTTTTTCTTCCAATATTGTCCTATTAGTAATCTTGCTGCAGTTATTAGATTTAAAATCAATTTAGTCTCAATTACTGTACAATCCGTAATAATTCCCAACAAGAAAAATTGCGGCAGGAACTTTATCTTCTTTTTCAAAACATTTTGTAAAATCCACCAAATTTTTATCCAAAAGGCCTTTATGTCCTTACAAGTCCACCAAATGTGAAAATATGTAGCGTCATCACAATTACATCTCCAACATTTTGCTTGCATTTCTGGATACATACACGATAATTTTTTAGGATCTAGATGCCATCTATAAAACATTTTATAAAAATTTTCCTCAGATTCTGTGCTCGTGAATTTAACATTTCTAACCCAAATTTTTCCCACGTTTCCAATAATATTGGCTCCTGAAAATTTTGTGCCCACTTTATCATACAGTCCTTTACCAAGTCCCTTTCAGAATCTATTTCAAGTAACACATTATACAATCTCTTTATATGCTCCTGAGACTGATTTCTAATTTGCTTTACCAAATTTCCCTCGTTCTGCTCTATACCAATTTTCTGATCTCCCTTCCATCTAGCACGTAGTTGCTCATATTGAAACCAAGTATAATTTTTCCCTTCCTCTCTTAATACTTGCAGAGATTTTAACTGCAAATTACCTCTTTCAGTATACAAAAGATCTTTATATGTAATCATTTCCTGATTCTGTTCTATGTTTATATTTTCTACTGTATGTCTAGGACTTGCCCATATAGGAACCTTATAATTTAGTTTATAAGAGTATTTTTTCCAAACACGCAGAAGGGCATTTCTTAGCACATGATTTTTAAAGGCCTTATCCACTTTTTTGTCATAAATTAAATATGCATGCCATCCATATAGCAAATCATAACCTTCTATATTCAAAATTCTGTCCTCTGTTAAATTAAACCAATCACTTATTGCAGAGAGAGCAGCTGCTTCATAATATAATTTAAAATTAGGCATTTTTAAACCTCCCCTTTCCCGAGAATCTTGAATTATTTTCATTTTAACCCTAGCTTTTTTACCTTCCCATATAAATTTGTTAATTCCCTTCTGCCATTCCTCAAGATTCTTATCTTTCTTAATTATTGGTATCATCTGAAAGAGGAATAAAAATCTAGGTAAAACATTCATTTTAATAGCAGCAATTCTCCCCAGCAAAGATAATTGCAATTTTTTCCAAACAATCAACTCCTTCTGAACTTTTTGCCATAAAACCTCATAGTTATTCTTATACAATTTCACATTTGATGACGTAATATAAACCCCTAAGTACTTAACCTTCTTTACAATTTCAAATCCTGTTACTTCCTCTAGTTTTTCTTTCTGTTGTCTGGCCATATTTTTTATTATCACTTTTGTCTTTTTCTGATTTACCTTAAACCCTGAGACATTCCCATATTGATCAATTATTTCCAACAAAGATTTACTAGAATTTATAGGGTTTGTTAAAGTAATCACCAAATCATCTGCAAAAGCTCTTAACTTATATTCATACTGTCTAACTCTAATTCCCTCTATCTCCTTTACTTCTCGTATTTTATCCAATAATGGTTCTAGAGTTAAAATAAACAATAATGGTGATAAAGGACATCCCTGTCTTGTTCCTTTCGCAATCTTAAAAGGTTCTGTTAAGCTACCATTGATTATAATCTGTGCTGTTTGCTCTCCATAAATTGCCCTAATTATTCTTAAAAAACCATCTCCAAATTGCATCTTTTCTATTAATTTAAATAAAAAATCCCAATGCAATCGATCAAAAGCTTTCTCTGCATCGAGAAAAATAAATGCTGCTGGAATAAAATTTTTCTTTTCTAAGTACTCCAGTAAATTAACAATCTGCCTAACATTATTCCTCATCTGTCTCCCTTTTATAAATCCAGATTGATCATTATGAATTCTTCGCTGCAGAATCAACATTAATCTATTAGCTATTATTTTAACAAAAATCTTATAATCATTATTTAAAAGTGAGATTGGCCTATAATTCCCAGGTTTAGAACAATCCTGTTCCTCTTTTGGTATCAATGAAATAAAAGAGGTTCTCCATGAGGGGGGAATTCCCCTCCTAGTTGTATCTTCCCGTTCAGGCACCATCTTTAAGAGTCAATTAAAACAAAGGAAAAAAAGTTTCTCTTTTTTAAAAGGTAGAAGTCAGGAAATCAAAAATACTTGCAATCCAATAATTGTCCGCTGGCACTCATTCCGTCTGCTTAAAGAGATCCATAAAGATAAGACAATTAGCAGAGATGGACACTTTCTTCTTTTCCTGCTTTTGCAGGCACGCACTGAAGTCGGAGGGCAGGAATATTTATGGGACCCGTCGACCCTTCGAGGCTCTGCTTAATTAAAACAAAGCCTCCGGGGAGGTCTACCAACATTTCCTGCTGCTCTTATCTTTCCCCTTTCATCCAGGGAAAAAGATTAAAGCCGGCTTTTCCTGGCTTTTACGATGTTCAGTGCGGAGCCCCTTTAATTAGGGGCTCAGCGAAGAGGTGGAGCCACCCGGAAGTCTGATTATTATTATTATTGTTTTGTTGTTGTTGTTGAAGTTCATTGCATAGTCAGCCAAATGTTCATACTGAATTTGGCATTTGTATCCTCCTATCAGGTCCTTTCCAAAGACCTGGGATAGGCAGATGTTGCTGTTTAGTGTAAAAGTAAATAAAGACTCAGTCATCCAAAAGCTTCTAAAAAGGTTAAATCATGGCAACTGGACCAAAGTTTATTAAACTGAGATATTTTGTTACTCATCCAAGTAACTTCTTCAGTGAAAACGAAAAATTTAGGTTAGGCAGAGAGTCAGAATGACTTTGGAATATACTAAGTGTTGCCACACTACTTCTTTGTCTGAACCATTTCACAAAATACTTTCAGGGCCTATAAAGATTCTGAGAAGCTTGGAGACAGAATGTTTATCTGAATATTCACATTATCTTTATTTGTGATGGATCCTTTCCTCTCCCTCTCTCTTCCTCTCTCTATTTTTTAAAAGCTACAGTCTACAAATCAGGAAAATCTAAAATATAACTCTTGTAATCTTATGTTAACATACTGTATTTTTTGGAGTATAAGATGCACCTTTTTCCCCCAAAAAAGAGGGTGAAAATCTGGGTGTGTCTTATGCTCTGAATGTAGCCCTACCCAGCTTCTCAAATGGAGGTTTCAGAGGCTGAAAAAAGCATCAGAGACGGAGCTTAGAAAAAAGCCCCAAACAGAGCTTCAGAAAAGAAGCTCCCAAACAGAGCTTCAGAGGCTTTTTTCCTGAAGTTCTGTTTTGGAGGCTTTCAGAGGCAGAAAAAAGTTTTTTTCTGAAACAGAGTTTCAGAGGCAGGCAAAAAAAGCCAAAACAAGCAAGGCACAGAGCTCACAACCAAGGAACCTGTTTCTAAAATTCACTCTGGGAACAGCTGATTGGGGGTATTCTGGGAGGCTAATCCACCTGACAATCAGTTTTTTTCTTATTTTTCTCCCCAAAAACTAAGGTGTGTCTTATACTCCGAAAAATATGGTATTTTTGCTGCCTTGAAAGAAAATTGATCTCATAATTTCAAATACATTCTTTTCTAATAGATCCCTTCCACATAAGGTCTTAGTCTCATATTGTACTCCTTTCTATTTTTTAGCCAAGTAGCTTTAAGGATTAACCTGTTTCTTTCTTTGTTTTTAAAAAGCAAATATGCAAAAAAGGTATATTAGTTTGAAACTGGTTCAGTTTGCTCTAGTGCATTTACGATTAATCAAGTCCTGACTGTGTGGAAAGAAGCTAATTAAGCCAATTATATTTTGCAAATCCTTCACCTTTAGATAAACAAGTAGAAAATTAAAATAAAATTGTTTTCTTCATGCTTTTTGACACTGCTATGCGTTTATTCTTCATCAAAAATATTTATATTTTTGCATAGTTTGCTATGTGATTCTGACTAATAAATAATGACTTCATCATCTTGACTTCCTCTGACTATTCTATGTCTTCTAATAATATTTGCCCGCCAGAACTAATGATAGCATTTTCTACAGCAATCTCTGCAGAGACTACTCAATTGCACACAACCCCGTTCAGTATATAAAATTATCTGACATTTTCTTGGAATGAAGCAGAATAGATTACTCTATCTTTTATTAATTGGGTGAATGAAGATATGAATGTTTAACTAGTGAAAATCAAAAATCCAGTCAGAATTCCAATTATTCTTACACTTGTCATGAACACTGTTAGCAAGCTTTCAATTTTAGATAGCTGGAATGTCTAGATAAGTAAAAGGAAACCAACTTAAAAAGTTTAATCAAACTTATTGTTATGGTTTTTTCTATAAAAACTAAAAGTCCACACAAGCACATATAGCTAAAGGCCAGAATAGACAGGAAACTTTTAGAAGAAATAACTCTACTGAATCTCAAGAACTACAACTGATACCTAGGCAGCCCAAAGTAATAAAACAACAATACTAAGGTATCCTTTATCAACCAATAATAATAACTCAATAGATTATACCTTTCCCTAGCAAGATATCAAAATACTATTGTATTTACAGCTCTGCACACTGTGGGACAGCTTTTCTTCTGAATGAAATCATGTCTATCATCACAGTCAGGAATGCTGAGATCGTTTAATGGTAGTGGCAATCATGAAGTAACTATCATTCTGTGCCAACTTTGGGTGTAAATGCTGATGGTGATAGCTAATGAATTACAGTTGAACCTGCAAGCTTTTAAAGGATTTTCTTTGTATGGCTGTCAATATGACATCTCTATATCTCCATAAGGAACAATCTCTGCAGTGTAAAAAATAGTTTCTTCTTTCATTTTTCCTATTGTTCTCTTTCATTATCTTTTACAATTTCTTGCTATTAGAGTTTGTTCATTGTTCGACTTCAGCATGAGAAATCTATTCAACTTGTCTCAGTACTTTGTCTTCAACATTTCTTTTGATACTGGCTTTGAGAAGTTTCAAACTGAGGATCACATATGCACGATTTCTTGTTGCATGCACTGCTATTTAATAGAACATTTGCAAGATATTGATTCACTGTGGCTTTCCCCCCAGATATCACTTGCAAATCATTCTCAAATTCTTGAATAGAATTTTCAGTCTATCTGTTTGTAGGTGCATGATATCAATCAATCAATCAACGGTTGATATGATGCTGGTGTTAAATATCTGATTCCTTTCTTTTTTCCAGGAACTTTTAAAACTCTTTAATTACAAATTGTGATTCATTATCACTCATGAATAGCTCCAAAATATTTACATGTACAGTATGTGTGACAGTTGTTAAAGTCATTGGAAACACCACTGAACATTCTGAACATTGAAAATCATTCATAACTTTGAATGGTCACTAATGGCCATATGACAAGAATTATCTGTAGATGGCTACAAGATATAAACTTTGTAAGAATGTGTAACATCTGAATAGTATCAGGTCTTAGAACCTGCTATTTTTTATACCAAATATAAAAATAGCATTTTATTCTTTTATAATTCCATTTATTTGGTTAAGTATTGAAGAATAATTCCTAACTAAATACATGTTAGTGTTTTGTGAGGTGGGGGGAGGGAGAGAGACAGAGACACAGAATTTATACATTTTTAAATAAAATAGTAAGAAATAATTCTAAATTTCATGAAAAAAAGTTTCTAAGTAACAAATTCTCTCTCTCTCTCTCCCTTTCTCTCCCTCCCTCCCACTCTCTCTCCCTCCCTCCCACTCTCTCCCTCCATCTCTCTCTCTCCTCCCTCTCTCTCTCTTTCTCTCTCCCTCCCTTCCTCCCTTTCTCTCTCTCTCTCTTTCTCGCTCTCTCCATCCCTCCCTCTCTCTCTTTCCCTCTCCATATTATACCATTTAAAAAAGAGTGAAGTGTCATCATTGGAAAATTATAATGTCACCTTATAGCCCATAAGTAGCAAGCAAGACAAAAGTGACCTTCATATTACTGGATTACAAAATACAATCACCTGGATTACTAATTAGAATATACCACTCAGTCATTACAGAAAATCTGACATTGTATTGTTTTGGGAAAATGGTTCATTTGATAAGCCATTCAGTGCTACATGTGCTAATGGAAGCTTGCCAACTCCCAAATAACACATGAATTTCCCAGGTAACATTCAGGATTTATCCCTATTTTACCTAATCATTACACAATACCATGTTTAGCACCAGGTGCTCCACCTTCTGCTGTTCAGGTTAGGTTTGATCTAACATAGGTTGTGAACAATAATATCCATATTTGTTATTAGATTAAAAGTATAAGAAGTAATAATAATTTTATTTTATTTATTTATTTATTAATCGTATTTATATACCGCCCTATCTCCCGAAGGACTCAGGGCGGTTCACAGGCATTTAAAAACATATAAATATAAATACAGAATAAAAACAATTAAGAAACTTATTTGAAAGCCCGTTAATTAAAATATACAAATAAAACCCAATTAAAACCCATAAATTTAAAACCTAGCTCAGTCCTGCACAATTAAATAAATATGTTTTAAGCTGATATGTTTCAGTAATAATACTGAATTGTTTGTATTATGCTACATTTTTCTCCATCATGTCTCTTGGGTAGACTGACACAATTAATGAAATCTGCTGTACTTAATTTAGTTAATTTTATATTTGTAAATTATATAAAAGGTTAAATATCAGTCAGCTAAATTAATCTGCATAATATGCCTAAATCATGGTGAACTATTTTCTTCCTATTTGTTAAAAAGCAGCCATTTCTATTTTTGAATGAGAAAAAAAACCTTGAAGTTGCCAATTCCTTTGCATTTTATATCTAAGATAAAGATAAATTTAATTCCTTATAGAATATATTGGTTATATAATTGGTCAGGTTTGTTGTTTCGGAAATATTTAGGAGGATAGGCAGATAGGATACAAAAATTAAAAATATTGTCAAACTAAAATAAGCAAAAAAAATTGTTACATGGAATACTTGAGGAGAATGATAGTTAAAATATTTGAAAGAAAGAAATATTAATCCAGAAATATTGTATACAGTATACCTACAAAAGAAGACCCAAGTTGTAAGGGATGAAACTGCCAAGGCAGGAGCCAGTAGTTCATGGGTAGAGAGAAACACTATGTCAAGACAGATCAGGTGCCACCCAAAGCCATCAAGAGAATGACCACATATCTATTCATTCAGAAAGATGGGAAGAGAAAGCCAAAGTTTTAAAAAGTGCAGACATATATCATATGTTGTGTCTCGTCCGATCTCACCACCACAGCCGGGGTCTGCTTATCTGCTTCCGAACGCTGAAGAATGTCCTAGCATGCCTCCCGGCCCCAGCCCTGGCTCCATGCCCAGACAGGCTGAAGAAGAGCAAGTATCTCCAGCCCCCAGCTCTGGCTCCATGCCCAGGCAAACGGAGCAACTAGACCCCTCCCCCTCCTCCACAGCATGTGAGCCTGAGGAAGGTCAATTACCAACAGCTGCCGATTGGAGTGACCCTCGCTTCAGAAGAATTGATAGGCGGTGGCGTCAGAAGGAAGGGAGGGGCAGGCCTGGATAAGTGCTGAGTCATGGAGCCACACCCCATGGCCTATATAAAGGATCTGCTTTCTGGCAGTCTCTGAGTCAGGCAAAGTCTAAACATATCTTGCTGAAGTCACTTTCTGGTCTCCTGCCTGCCTTGAGGACTTTGCTAGGACTTTGGCAGAGCTGCAGAGGCACACCTGATTCGGATTTCCCTGACCCGGCCGTCAGCGGAGGAGTGGGACATCATAAAGCTTCTGACTGTGCTATAAAGTTTCTGTGCTGTAGCATCAAGCCAAGCCATATCTGAGAGTCTGCTGCTAAGTCGATTCCTGAATAAGGTACATGATTAGTTAATTACAATATTCACTGAATAAGAAAGTGATGGGCACAGAGATTGCTGAGCAGTATCATATTGAAAAGAAATTGCCAAGGTATGCTTTTTAAGGCTGTATATCTTATCTCTCCCTTCAAAAGCTTTGGGTCTGGAAATGGTGAATTAGGAAGGACTCCCTCAATACCAAAAGGAAATGGCTATGTGGAAAGAACAGGCAGTGCACTGTTTTTGGACTTTGGCCAGAGTAAGCTCATCTAGTTTAATCAGCATGGCATTCATATTAACACTTTTCTTTGCACCTGCATTTTGTACTGTGCAGATCACTACTGTTCCAGAACAAATAAAATTACAACCCTAGATAACTACGTTTCAAGTGTGCTGCCTTTTATTACTAGGTAAGTTTCCAAACACAGTTCAATCCCAGCACTAGGGGGGAAAAAGTCATATATATCAAAATATATGACTTGTGAAGCTGATGCAGGCCATAGATCAGTCAATATTGCAATTGTCATAACTGGCCAGTGTTAAGAATTTGCTTTTTTAGGAGGGGGGGAACATCATTAGCAAATCTTAATTGTAAATTGAAAATGGTGGCAAAGTGGATGAAATTAGACCCTGTCCTTGGGCCAAATATCACAGTGCTAGTCTAGTGTACAACTTTCAAAAATGTAAATGCCTCCTAGAGTTCTCAAACCGTCCGTGCAAAAAATTTGGAACAGATAGAGCAGTTTTATATTTGAGGGGTTGCCACAGAGAGGAAAAGATCAAGCTATTTTCCAAAGCATCTGAAGGCCAGACAAGGAATAATGGATTGAAACTGATCGAGAGATTCAACCTAGAAATAAGGAGACATTTTCTGACAGTGTGAACAATCAACCAATGGAACAGCTTGTCTTCAGAAGTTGTGGGACTTCATCACTGGAAGCTTTCAAGAAAATACTGGACTGCCATTTGTCAGAAATGGTGTAGGGTCTCCTGCTTGGGCGGGGGTTGGACTAGAAGACCTACAAGGCCCCTTCCAACTCTATTAATCTGTTGTATCTGTTTTAGTTTGACCAAAATATTGTCCCACAACATCCTTAAGCTGCCATGATGATTTATAAGATTGTAAACAATGTACTTGTTTATAATAGACTTCTGTAAAGCTTTCAACTCAGTAGTACATGATAAACTTCTCCTAAAACTAAAATCCTATGGCATCTCAGGACCCCTCCACAATTGGATAACAGCTTTTCTATCAAACAGACAAGTGGTCAAAATTGGCAATGCTCTATCAAATCCTGTTCCTGTTAAAAGTGGCGTTCCCCAAGGCAGCATTCTTGGACCAACACGCTTCAGATTATACATTAATGATCTCTGTGACCATATTACAAGTAATTGTGTTCTCTTTGCTGACGATGTCAAACTATTTAACACTACCAACAATACAGCTATCCTCCAAAAAGACCTTGACTTTTTATCTGAATGGTCTAAAACTTGGCAACTCCAAATTTTAACCAGCAAATGCTCAGTCTTACATATTGGAAAAAAGAACCCAAACACTAAGTACAAGCTTGATGGACATTACCTTACTGATGACCCCCACCCTTTTAAAGATCTTGGAGTTTTCATATCAAATGATCTAAGTGCCAAAGCCCACTGTAACTACATTGCAAAAAAGGCCTTAAAAGTTGTAAACCTAATCTTGCGTAGCTTCTTCTCCAAAAACACTACACTACTAACCAGAGCATATAAAACATTTGCTAGACCAATTCTTGAATACAGCTCAACTGTTTGGAACCCATACCACATTTCTGACATCAATACAATTGAACGTGTCTGGAAATATTTTACAAGAAGAGTTCTCCATTCCTCTGAATACAGCAAAATACCTTATGCCACCAGACTTGAAATCCTGGGTTTAGAAAATTTAGAACTACGCCACCTTCGACATGACCTGAGTTTAACTCATAGAATCATCTATTACAATGTCCTTCCTGTCGAAGACTACTTCAGCTTCAATTGCAACAATACATGAGCACACAATAGATTTAAGCTTAATGTTAACCGCTCCAATCTTGATTGCAGGAAATATGACCTCAGTAACAGAGTTGTTAATGCTTGGAATACACTACCTGATTCTGTGGTCTCTTCCCAAAATCCCAAAAGTATCAACCAAAAACTATCTACCATTGACCTCACCCCATTCCTAAGAGGTCTGTAAGGGGCGTGCATAAGAGCACAAATGTGCCTACCGTTCCTATCCTATTGTTTCCTTTCGTTATATATCCAATTAATATAGTTATTACATACTCATACTCATATATATGCTTATATATTGTATAACTATTTCATGCTTATGCTTATATATGCTATGTGACAAAATAAATAAATAAAAATAAATAAAATACTTTGGTGACAAAAGTTAGAACATGCAAAGTAAAAAGAGATTTGGAGTACAAATAAAATAACCATTCATTCTAGAACATGAAAAACTTGCAACCATTGTGCTACTATATGAAGAAGCTGCACATTATACTATGAAGATTAGACTTTCTGTTACTGATTGCAAAATTTATTAGAACACTCAAGATTAAGCTTTCAAGAAATACTAACATCCTTTGTAAGAGCTATCAAAAAGAATAAATTTTATTTCAATAAAAATTGCTCTTCAAAACTGACTTAGCACATTCTCGACTGCTCAGCATACAAAACACTGATTTGCTATAAATATATACAATTTTTTTCAAGAGGCATAGGAAAACCTGTCAAAGAAAAATTATAGACATGATTTCTGCAACTAAATCAACTGTACTTTTAGCACCACCTAGGGACAAATTCTGTATTAACAGTTTTTTAAACATATGTCTTCTGTTGAATATTATTCTCTCTCTTTTTAAAACAAGGTATTTAACAAAGTTAATGAAAGTAACAATGGAAATTTTGGCTTGGGAAAGAAAGAGACACACATAGATACTTACCATTGGTGGTGCAGAGGTTAGAGTGCAGAACTGTAGACTACTTCTGCTGATTGCCCGCTGCCTGCAATTTGGCTGTTGAGTTCACCAGGCTCAAGGTTGACTCAGCCTTCCATCCTCCAAGGTTGGTAAAATGAGGACCCCGATTATTGGGGGCAAAATGATAACTCTGTAAACCACTTAGAGAGGGCTGTAAAGCACTGTGAAGCATATATAAGTCTCAGTGCTATTGTTATTGCTATTGCTACCTTCACGTAAAACAAGACAGAGACACGTCAGATCCAAGAAAGTATTGGCTGTGTTTGCATGTCATGTTAAGCTACAAGCTAGCAAGTGCTATGTTTTAGACTAGTATGTTGTACAAATTCAATAAACATGATTGATTTATGTTCAGAACATCAAAGTATCCTTAAAAGCAGGTTAATTAAATATATTGGGTTTAACCATGGGAAAGTATGTAATATAAGCACAGCACTTGTTTTCAACAGATAAAGGATTTTAAAGGCCTGTACAAAGCCAGTTACTCCAGAATGAAATGGTTGTACCTGATTCATATACAATGGAAACAAAATGACTGATGAAAAGAAACCATAATGGAGCAGCATGCTAAGAAAAAGCAAACAGTAAAAATATGACAGCAAGATTACGCCTGAAGACAATATGTATAGATATTATGCTTACTGGTTTAATGATGGTAATTTGGCAAAATTCCATTTTCTGCAGAACTAAAGGTAAAAAATCGATAAAACTTTACAAGTTGTTGACAAGGGAACAACTGTAAAATGTGAGTCAACAAGACAGTCTTTTGCTGTGATATAGCATTCAACCCCAAATACTAACCCTAACACGAAATAGAACCAATTGTGTCAACCTGATGCTGAAAAGCTTTTTGTTTGTGCTTATGGTAGCTTCAAAAGCAGTGAGAAAGACAGTAGTAAATATATCCAAAATAAATAAAATAAATAAAATAAATAAAATAACCATTCATTCTAGAACATGAAAAACTTGCAACCATTGTGCTACTATATGAAGAAGCTGCACATTATACTATGAAGATTAGACTTTCTGTTACTGATTGCAAAATTTATTAGAACACTCAAGATTAAGCTTTCAAGAAATGCTAACATCCTTTGTAAGAGCTATCAAAAAGAATAAATTTTATTTCAATAAAAATTGCTCTTCAAAACTGACTTAGCACATTCTCGACTGCTCAGCATACAAAACACTGATTTGCTATAAATATATACAATTTTTTTCAAGAGGCATAGGAAAACCTGTCAAAGAAAAATTATAGACATGATTTCTGCAACTAAATCAACTGTACTTTTAGCACCACCTAGGGACAAATTCTGTATTAACAGTTTTTTAAACATATGTCTTCTGTTGAATATTATTCTCTTTTCTTCTAAAAGGGGAGAGGGGGAATGTGTCATGTAGTTTGGCTGAAAGATCACCATATAGCAGCAGTCTTCAAAAACCTACTGTATATTAATTCAACCTCTCTACTCATCTGTAATCCAACAATACAGCTGGCACCCCTCTCCACTCATTTCCAGTGTGATTGAAATTCCTGTTTCCTACCATCTTCTATTTCTTCCCAAGAGCTTTTCAGTTTTCAGTCTTAAGGCTGTTTCTCCTAGCTTCATTCTTATAACTGCTGGCAGGTATTTTGATAAATAGAGTTAAAGGTTATTCAAAAGCTGGCTTGTCCCAGATCCATGATGGCCTTATGTATTTATTTGGTTTCTATAACTTCCCATCACAACAAGAGACTCTTACTAGTCATCAATGACATGCCCTCTCTGCAAATCCTCCAACTAAGGCCATGAGGAAACAAGCATTTTTCATTCGAAAACTGTAGGCAAATATTATGAGTCACATGGTTGTGGACATAAGGGTTCTGGACATGTATGGTACCAGCTGATCCAGCAGACATTTTCCTCCCTACAACCACCACACTCTGAGGCGAATATGGCTGAAGGAGTATGATTAGCCCAAGGTCAGAACTCATGGTCTCTGGCTTTCTAGCATGGTACCCTTTAGACCAAACCGACTATTTTTATTATATCTCGTAGGAATTATGCCTGGTAGGTAGGTACAAAGTCTAAATTACTTACAAGACATAAAGTACATTGCATTGGGAGACATTTGTTTGTATCTGAAAAGCTTTCAAAACTACTGAAGAGTTTGCCACCAAACTCTATTTTACTATGACAAAAGGTGAAATCTATTTATAATACAGCAGGTGAGTATATTAACTGTATTTAATTAATAGAAGCCTCTTCCTACTTTTGGAAGGCAGCTGCAAGCATTATCCAAACAAACAAGATTTAAGTATCAAGTATAAAATAAATATGGCATTCAAGAAAAGAAAAGAAAAAGTTATAGTCATACAGTCATAAGTGGAAAGAGATTGGTGATGGGAACAATGAGAAGATTAATAGTAATGCAGATTTAGTAAATAGTTTGACAGTGTTGAGGGAATTATTTGTTTAGCAGAGTGATGGCCTTCGGGAAAAAACTGTTCTTGTGTCTAGTTGTTCTGGTGTGCAATGCTCTATAGTGTCGTTTTGAGGGTAGCAGTTGAAACAGTTTATGTCCAGGATGTGAGGGATCTGTAAATATTTTCACAGCCCTCTTCTTGATTCATGCAGTATACAGGTCTTCAATGGAATATGCTGGAATATTCCATTGAATATCGAATATTCAATGGACTATTCAAGATGCTGACTCTTGGAAATTGCTGTAAAGCACTGTGAAGCATATATAAGTCTCAGTGCTATTGTTATTGCTATTGCTACCTTCACGTAAAACAAGACAGAGACACGTCAGATCCAAGAAAGTATTGGCTGTGTTTGCATGTCATGTTAAGCTACAAGCTAGCAAGTGCTATGTTTTAGACTAGTATGTTGTACAAATTCAATAAACATGATTGATTTATGTTCAGAACATCAAAGTATCCTTAAAAGCAGGTTAATTAAATATATTGGGTTTAACCATGGGAAAGTATGTAATATAAGCACAGCACTTGTTTTCAACAGATAAAGGATTTTAAAGGCCTGTACAAAGCCAGTTACTCCAGAATGAAATGGTTGTACCTGATTCATATACAATGGAAACAAAATGACTGATGAAAAGAAACCATAATGGAGCAGCATGCTAAGAAAAAGCAAACAGTAAAAATATGACAGCAAGATTATGCCTGAAGACAATATGTATAGATATTATGCTTACTGGTTTAATGATGGTAATTTGGCAAAATTCCATTTTCTGCAGAACTAAAGGTAAAAAATCGATAAAACTTTACAAGTTGTTGACAAGGGAACAACTGTAAAATGTGAGTCAACAAGACAGTCTTTTGCTGTGATATAGCATTCAACCCCAAATACTAACCCTAACACGAAATAGAACCAATTGTGTCAACCTGATGCTGAAAAGCGCCTCGGCTTATACTCGAGTATAAGCTGAGTTTTCAGCACGTTTTTGTGCTGAAAAGCGCCTCGGCTTATACTCGAGTATAAGCTGAGTTTTCAGCACGTTTTTGTGCTGAAAAGCGCCTCGGCTTATACTCGAGTATAAGCTGAGTTTTCAGCACGTTTTTGTGCTGAAAAGCGCCTCGGCTTATACTCGAGTATAAGCTGAGTTTTCAGCACGTTTTTGTGCTGAAAAGCGCCTCGGCTTATACTCGAGTATAAGCTGAGTTTTCAGCACGTTTTTGTGCTGAAAAGCGCCTCGGCTTATACTCGAGTATAAGCTGAGTTTTTCAGCACGTTTTTTGTGCTGAAAAGCGCCCCCTCGGCTTATACTCGAGTCTATGTCTCGATGTACTTCGGGAACCCCGCACAGGAGACGCCAAAGAGGCAGCGAGATCGTCCGGCGGGATTTGCCCAAGGCTGAGCAGTTCGCCGTGCGGACCCGAGCCAAGCCGGTCCCAGTCCAGCCGAACGGTGAAAGCGTCGGCCGAGAAGAGAAAGAAGAAAAAAAGATACAAGTGAATGGTTGAAGACCTGAATATTACTATTCCCTACTGGAATAGCCTAATATCAGTTTTCTTCTGAATTTACATTAGATAACATTCAACTTATAGAGCCATCTAATTGATTTGCTCAAATAATAGAAGTTAAAAAATATGCCTGTGCTTTGCCATCTGAATTACTTATACAAATAACTCATGATGGCAAACGTATCCAGCAGACATTTTCCTCCCTACAACCACCACACTCTGAGGCGAATATGGCTGAAGGAGTATGATTAGCCCAAGGTCAGAACTCATGGTCTCTGGCTTTCTAGCATGGTACCCTTTAGACCAAACCGACTATTTTTATTATATCTCGTAGGAATTATGCCTGGTAGGTAGGTACAAAGTCTAAATTACTTACAAGACATAAAGTACATTGCATTGGGAGACATTTGTTTGTATCTGAAAGCTTTCAAAAACTACTGAAGAAGTTGCCACCAAACTCTATTTTACTATGACAAAAGGTGAAATCTATTTATAATACAGCAGGTGAGTATATTAACTGTATTTAATTAATAGAAGCCTCTTCCTACTTTTGGAAGGCAGCTGCAAGCATTATCCAAACAAACAAGATTTAAGTATCAAGTATAAAAATAAATATTCAAATAAATATTCATGTTATTTTACTTGGCTCTATCTTTATTTTTTACATTGACCAGTAGCTGCCTCATTTCCCACCCTAGGCTTATACTCGAGTCAATAGTTTTTCCCAGTTTTTTGTGGTAAAATTAGGTACCTCGGCTTATATTCGGGTCGGCTTATACTCGAGTATATACGGTATATATAAAGTGAAAACAGCTGTGTAAATTTTTGATCCAGACTTTACTTGTAATTGTGTCTCTTTTCTTCTAAAAGGGGAGAGGGGGAATGTGTCATGTAGTTTGGCTGAAAGATCACCATATAGCAGCAGTCTTCAAAAACCTACTGTATATTAATTCAACCTCTCTACTCATCTGTAATCCAACAATACAGCTGGCACCCCTCTCCACTCATTTCCAATGTGATTGAAATTCCTGTTTCCTACCATCTTCTATTTCTTCCCAAGAGCTTTTCAGTTTTCAGTCTTAAGGCTGTTTCTCCTAGCTTCATTCTTATAACTGCTGGCAGGTATTTTGATAAATAGAGTTAAAGGTTATTCAAAAAGCTGGCTTGTCCCAGATCCATGATGGCCTTATGTATTTATTTGGTTTCTATAACTTCCCATCTCAACAAGAGACTCTTACTAGTCATCAATGACATGTCCTCTCTGCAAATTCTCCAACTAAGGCCAAGAGGAAACAAGCATTTTTCATTCGAAAACTGTAGGCAAATATTATGAGTCACATGGTTGTGGACATAAGGGTTCTGGACATGTATGGTACCAGCTGATTCACCACACGTTCATATCCTCCCATCCAGCCATAATGCTCTGTGTCTTTGAGGGTATTTCCCTTTGGCTGCAAAATTGAACAGAGCATCACCCTTTTGATTTATTGAGGATCCAATTGGGATATGAACCTTATGTGAGATTGATTTTCCCTACTGATAACCTCTACCCTTTAACTCACAACAGTGATTTCTTTACATTTGTTGTATAATGTTACTGCCACATCCACTGTAATGGGGGCAACTGCAGATGTAAATTCAGGAATTGCCCTAGTAGTGAAGGATCTGCACCCTCCCATTCTGCTCACTGTTCCAGCAATGATAGAAATTGCTGATCCCCACCACCATCCCTCTTGGGAAGGGACCATTTTTATGGGCTTTGTTTCAAAAGAATACAAAAGGACCAATCAGACCTCTAATTAGACATACCAACTCCGCATAGGATATAATGCAGTGCTAACCGATGTCAAACTCAACTAACAATCTTTCCTGAAATTCTTTTATTAGAAACCTGATGACCTTGATGAACGTATCTTTTCTTTTATGTACACTGAGAGCATATGCACCAAGACAAATTCCTTGTGTGTCCAATCACACTTGGCCAATAAAATTCTATTCTATTCTATTCTATTCTATGACCAAGCATGCTCATAGCCTTATGAACCATTGCATGCAGTCCATTGTCCTTCTCTATCTCTGCACTCTGCTGCTTTAAATAGCAACACTCAAGGGAAGGACAACTGGCAAAGTGAGAAGTGTTGAATCTCATCCAAACTGTTTAGATGATTGGCAGAGAATTACTAAGGCAGCAGAAATGGTGCTGTGCTGCAGATAAAATTATGATATATACACAGCCCTACCCCATCTTACCAGTCCCTTATCAGCTTCCTTCATACTCACCTATTTAGATAGGAGCAAGGTGTCTATTTCTATAAATTTCCTTTATCTTGCATTGATACATATTGCAACAAGCTGTAATATGCTTTGGTATGCATTTACTGAATTGTGTAAATCCAGCCAGCATAAAACAAGATTTATCTAAGATCAGCCAATTAAGGTTCATTTAGAATGGTTGAACAAAGCATTATCTGTAAGCCA
Organism: Ahaetulla prasina; assembly: GCF_028640845.1. Taxonomy (NCBI): domain Eukaryota; kingdom Metazoa; phylum Chordata; class Lepidosauria; order Squamata; family Colubridae; genus Ahaetulla; species Ahaetulla prasina. Next base: position 47,577,996 of record NC_080541.1, on the reverse strand, counting down.
GTGGTGGATTTCAAATTTTTTTACTACCAGTTCTGTGGGTATGTCTTGGTGGGCGTGGCAGGGGAAGGATACTGTAAAATCTCCATTCCCATCCCACTCCAGGGGAAGGAGACTGCAACATCCCCATTGCCTCCAGATCAGCTGGGACTTGGGAGGTAGAGAATAGATGGGGGCAGGGCCAGTCAGAATTTTTACTACCGGTTCTCTGAACTACTCAAAATTTCCGCTATCGATTCTCCAGAACTGGTCAGAACCTACTGAAACCCACCTCTGCTGTAAACACATCCTTTTGATGAAGCCTTGAATACATGGCAGTAGAGCACGTGAAAAAGAGAAAAAGGAAATATATTGGGATTCTTAACATTTCCCCCCCTCATGTATATATGCCTATTCGTACTTTCTCCATACACAATTTCTGAATGAGTGATTGCTTAGTTGAATGAATACACGTTAGCTCCATGGCCATATGATCCACGGAGCATATCGAGGGTGTACACTATTGCTGTTTTAACTGCTCTTCGTTGCGGCAAAATAAAGGATGTTTTTACTGGGAGGGTGTATTAAAAGAATCTTGCAAGTATCACACATGGGAGCGAACTATTTCAGATTTACGCGGAGGAATAACCGTTTATTTAACTAGAAGGAAGCATAATACTAGACTCCTTCCCCAATCTGATGGAGAAAGAGGAACCCACACAACATGCGCACGCGCAAGCCACGCAAAACCGGGGGCGAGCTAGGTTTGGAGGCCGGGCGTGCGAAGTGGTCCTCCTTTAAGACCTCGTTGCCACGGCAACCCTTGCTGCCGGAAGAATTCCTCAAGGATTCCGCCCATCTCCTCCAGTATCTCTGTAGTTCGGGTTCCCAGGAGCCGTTCCTTTCCTGCCGAAGATGGCGGACGACGGGATAACGGACGGGAAACGGCAAGACGAGCCGGAGGAAGCAGGAGCAACAGGCGGGCCGAGTGACGTTGGGCGGCAGAAAGGACCGCGTTCAAGCGGACGGCCTCCCACCGTTCGGGATCTGCAGGTAGAGGACTGGGGAGAGATGCTGAAGGTCGGGAGCCTATAAGTAGAGGCTTGGCAGTGTCGGTTCTCCCCTCCCCTTTCTCGTGAAACTCAGAAAGTGAAGCGGAGGCAATGTCCTGATCAAGGGAAAGTGGAGTGATCCTTACCGGAGAGAATAAATTGAGAGCTGCCGTTTTTTAGTAGATGCCTTTGGTTTTATTTAATGGGTCTAAGGACCATTGTTTCTTCCAATAGATCAGATCAATGGCATGTCTTCTTTTCCTATGTTTTTTCTTTTTGCCAGAAGATTTTTCTTTGAAAGAATGAGAAAGATTCATCATATGATCAGCAATAGTAATAGCACTAGCCTAATCCACATATACAGTGGACATATGGGACTTTATTTTTTCCACATACTTAACATCTTCCATATAGATCTTGGAGAAGGGAGATGTGTCAAAATATTATAGAAATGTATGTATGTGTTTTAATATTGGTGAAATTGAATCCCATAATTTTAAATCATAGTACAATGATATTATTAATATAGATAGATAGATAGATAGATAGATAGATAGATAGATAGATAGATAGATAGATAGATAGATATAGACACACACACACAAACACATATTATATGAATATCAGTTTTTTCTTCTTATATGAGCTGTAGCATAAAGCCTACGTTGAACTTAGGATAATCTTAGCTATAATATCAAGTTTCACTCACTGTAGACATTAAAACTTTTGACGGTAGAAAGTATATCCCCCCACCATTTTTCTAAATCAATTCCTAGCAGCTCAAACAAGCATTGTCAATGTTGAAGAACCAGAGACCTGGTAGTTCAGCAAAGTTCCGGAAAGTCAAAAGCTATCTACTGTGAGCTTGTTCTATTCACTGCCTTTAATCTTACTTTGCCAATTTAGACTAGTAGTAAAATAATATATAATAACATCTATATTAAGAAGTATTCACTTGGCAAATACTTCAATCATGAGACTTTAATAAAATAAATAACTGTCAGTGCTTGACTACTTATCTATACTGTTCCTTGCTACCCAGTCCTGCATTTGAAAATAGCTCATATTACTGCATTTCTTGGGTCAATAGACACTGATTAATTTTTATATTCTGTGTAGCTGGCATTGGCTGGATTATATGAAGATGAAATTAAAAGACAACCACCTCATTCAGGCAAACCAACATCTAGAGTTGCCAGTCACCCCCGATTACCAGTGCAAAGGTACAAAAAATGTTCATTGTAGCAATTGGAAGATAGAATAGTTTGAAATGATTGTGATAGTTCCTATAAACATATATGTAAGAAATATTAATATTGAGCAAGCATTTTAATGAATCATATTTCTTGATTCTGAAGTATATTTAATATTGTGAGTATAAATTATGCTTATTTATATGAGAGTAAATTCTATTAAAACATCGAACAACTTATTTTTAAGCGAACTTTAATTATATTTCATTTAAGAAAGCATTTGACTGCCATAGAGCTTAACTTTAGCTCTGCTAAAATTAATGAATTATTATGGTTATACTATCAGTTTGCTATAGATTGATGTAGTTAGGAATTTAATTTAGTTAGGAAAGTGCAAGGGTTGGGTTTTGAAGTTTTTTTGTAATACAATGGAATAAGAGATTAATGGTACCATTAAACAAATAACATTATGAATAAATTTTCTTTTCTTCTAGAAATTTGAGAAAACCAGAGAGAAGTATGAGTGATGACATGGATAACCAAAGGTACTATAAAATTAAAAAAATAATATATTATATTTATTTTATTTTCATTTATTTATATCCCACCTTTATTATTTTTATAAAGAACTCAAGTGGCGAACATATCTAATACTCCTTCCTTCAGTGATGTTCCTCTTGACTGGAATATCTTAAAGTCCTTACAAGTGGTCTGTGAACATAGGTGGCATAGTAGTTAAAATGCAGTACTGCTGGCTAAATCGCTGCTTACTCCAGGAGCTCAAGAGTGACTCAGCCTTCCATCCTTCCAAGGTTGGAAAAATGAGCACCAGATTGTTGCGGGCAATATTAGAATTAGAATAGAATTAGAATTAGAATAGAATTTATTGGCCAAGTGTGATTGGACACACAAGGAATTTGTTTTGGTGCATATGCTCTCAGTGTACATAAAAGAAAAGAAAAAGAAAAAGAAAAAGAAAGAAAAAAAATACCTTTATCAAAGGTACAACATTTACAGCACAAATGATGGTCATGGGTTGCAATTTAACCCTTAGTGATAGCAACAAAAAGTTATAGTCATACAGTCATAAGTGGAAAGAGATTGGTGATGGGAACAATGAGAAGATTAATAGTAATGCAGATTTAGTAAATAGTTTGACAGTGTTGAGGGAATTATTTGTTTAGCAGAGTGATGGCCTTCGGGAAAAAACTGTTCTTGTGTCTAGTTGTTCTGGTGTGCAATGCTCTATAGTGTCGTTTTGAGGGTAGCAGTTGAAACAGTTTATGTCCAGGATGTGAGGGATCTGTAAATATTTTCACAGCCCTCTTCTTGATTCATGCAGTATACAGGTCTTCAATGGAATATGCTGGAATATTCCATTGAATATCGAATATTCAATGGAATATTCAATATGCTGACTCTTGGAAATTGCTGTAAAGCACTGTTAAGTGGTATATAAGTCGAAGTTCTATTGCTATAGCAATTTTGTCTTTTCCCAGGATTGTGCAATTGTGCCCTATGACTGCCATATGATCCCTGAAAAAGTTGTGTTTGGTTTAAAGAGTTGCAGATGCTTCGTGTGCATCCCAGCCAACTTTGAAGCCTTTTTTTTGCCTTAGAATCAAAAGCATTACATAGCTCTACAGCTTTCTTTGCTAGTGAGAAATATGGTAGAATGAATTATTGAGTCCTCATTCTTTTATTGTATACCTTTAATATAAAATTTACATCTCAACCTCACCATTTTGCAAGTGAATTCTTTTTCCAGTTAAAATAATGTATATGGAATATAGTCACAGCCCTGAACTTTTAAAAAAAATCTATTCAACTTTAGTCTATCTTCTATGTCTTGAAGCTTTGGGAGCCTACCAAGAACTGCTGTAGAATGAGACAGTGAGAAACTGCTTTGGGCAAGAAACTTCTTTTTGTCAGCCTTGTAGTTATTGTATTATGGAGAATGAGTAAACTTGGAGCTCATAGAAATTCTAGTACAGTATTTTCAGGATTTTTGGTTGAAAAATCCCTTGCTTTTAAGTATTTTAACTGGTTTTATGTGGGAATCCACATAAAATTCAGCTCTGTTAGAAAGCTGAGTTTCTATTTAAAAGTTTTGACTATAACTGTTATTCTTTTTTTAAAAAAATAAAAAAGATTTTACTCAGGTGATACAGAATACAGAATTGTTGAGTCATCTGACAATATATCCTCCAGTAAAATAGTTGATGAACTTTTCAAAGAAGCAAGAGAACATGGGGCAGTTCCTTTGGATGAAGTATCAAGAGCTTCAGGAGACTGCCATAAAGCTAAAGTGTGTATATACATTTTTCTAGAACATTTATTTTAATGCAAAAATGTTCATGTTGAGATTTGATTCATCTTAAAATCATGGTTGAATTGTACTTAAAAAGCTAGGAATTTTGGTAAATATTTCTAGAGGACAAGAATGGTGGTAAAATTACTGAAAAAATATCTCTGGTTTTAATATTTCTGCCAGACTTTAATAGGAATAAATAAATGCAAATTCTACAAATATATTTATATATAAATGAAATTAAAAGTGTAGCAGTTAACTTATATCTTTGCTTTATATAAAAGAGCTATTAGCATTCCTAAACATCCAGTGAACACATTTCATAGTCATATTTGCTAATATATCTAAATAATTGTTTGCGTGTTTTTCCTTTGTTTAGCCATTATGCAATTCATACTTTATATTAATTTAACTGTAGAATATAAGACAAAATTTGATTTCTTAGCCATTCAGAAAATATTAGGACTTTTTCCCAGATTACTCTTCTAATTGCTAATCATTTTTGTTTTATACAATCAAAAGATTGGGAAGTACTAATTCAGCTGTCTGATTAGGGCAGGAGTCTTCACACCATCTCAGACAAATCATGGTCAGAACTTTGTTTGAAAGATCCATGACTTGAGGCATGCTGTACCACTACCTAGTAGTTCTTACAATCAGGAAATTTCTCCTTATTTTGTATTTGGATCTTTCTCTATAAAGCTTCGATCCATTGATTCTTATCCTAAAGTCAGACACTAGAGAAAATAAATCCATACTTTCTTTCTGGTGACAGGCCTTTCAAGTATAGAAAGTTGCTGTCATGTCATTTCTTAGCCTTCACTTTTGTTAGCAAACAAGCCTAGTTCTTTTAAATGGTCTTCAGAGGATGTAGCCTTACCATCTTTGTTACTCGTCTCTGCGTTCCTTGCATTTTTCAGTTTTCTAGTATTGTGGCAGCCAAACTGGACACAGTACAAATAATCCTCAATTCATGACCATTTGTTTAACAATGGTTTGGAATTATGACAGTCTCAGAAAGATGCTTTATTGTCCGTAAAGCACTTCTGGCCATTGCAAAACATTGCTCCATCATCCCCTGATTGCATGCTGGCAATCTGGGTGTTTAAACTTATGACTAGCTCCCAAATGCCCCGCAATAATGTGATTGCCATTTGCAATTTTCTTGGCTGGCTTTCCCAGAAAGTCAATGTTGAAGCCAGCAGTGGAGGTTGCAAGCTGCTGAGAGGAAAAGTTTTCTTTCCCATGCCCAAAGAAGAGCTGAACGTGGCAGGCAGCTCTTTTGGCAGGCAGCTCTTTCTCAATGATTGCAACTGGGACTGGTGGTCTTTTAGTCTTTGAACAAAGCAGAAACATGGGCATCTCACTGAACTACCACTTTGTTCAACGACCGAGAAGCTGGTCCCAGTTGTAATTGTAGGTTGAGGACTACCTGTGTACTAGATGCAGTCTAACCAATGCAGCATTTTAAATTATTCATTTTTACCTAGTAGTTTCTAGTAGCAGATTGACAACTAGAGTCTCAATTTATCAGTGAAACCACCACTTATTTGTAATGAGTACAAACTATGTTTTCAGATGTTGTTTTAATTACAAACTGTTTGATATGATATATGGATCAGGTCTACATTTATTGCATGAATTTCACGTAATCTCATGTCTTTGGGGAAAGTATGGCATTGTTCTGTCCCTAATTATAAGCTATCGAATTCAATAATCACTGTCCACAAAATATAGTCCTGGATACGTTTATCATTTAATAATGATAAGATGAATTCAGTTGATTTTGATTTTTTCTATTTTTATTTGTAGCAGCAATAGAAAAGTGTTTCTAATTTACAGATTATTTGACTAAACGGACTGTTTTCTTCACTTTCTAACAGTACCCAGCATATATATTTTAAAAACTGTAGTTAATAATAATGAACTCATTCATAAATTGTGCATAAGGTGATGTTGAAAGTAAGTAGTCCTACCTATAATGCAGATCTCTATTTTAAATATTTTATTAGTCATTTTCTGGTGGTGGATACAGACTGGGAGATTCTGCTCGGAAGCATTCTGAATATATACATGGAGAAAATCAGTATGGGCAAGATGTAAGTAAAAGTATGATAAATAAAATTCTCTATTAAAAGAGAATCAATATGATTCCTCCAAAGTAGATTTCACTTTAAGTTGTACATACATACCAAAATATAAACACTGTGGTTACTAAATATGTTTCTAATTTGGTTAAATGTATTTGTGCTTCTGCATTCTGTATTAGAGAGGGGAAGACTTAAACATGAATATGTGATACTCATAAAAAGAAAGTGCAGAAAAATATATTATTCTACATAAGTGTACATTAATGTTGTGTGTTAACTGACTAGATGTTTTGAGGAGTTAGAAACTTAGTTCTAGGTTGATACTTAAGATGTTCATTCTTCCCATCTCTCTCTGCCTGATCAAGAAGATCAGAAGATCAAGTGAAAAGCCTTTTCCTTTGTTTGCCAGGGAGACTTAGTCCCTTTTCTGGATGCCTTTGGCTGAATTGAGAATATAGTTTTGTTCTGAATGAATATTGTTTTGCTAGGAAAGTGTTATCAGTGTTTTAATACTGATAATATTTTATTTTATATTCCATAAAATAAAATGTATTATGAAGACTCATTATCTTGAATTTAGATAAATTAAGTTGATAACCTTTTAGTATATTGAATAGCTTATTTATATTTTACTGATTTGATTTCTTACAACAAAGGAACAAATACTTTATGGTCTACAACAGGAGTGTCAAGCTTGACACATGACATATAGCAACTTTTCCCCCCTTTGCTAAACTAGGGGTGGGCATCGCCAGTGCCTGCGGCCTGCGAGTTTGACACCCCTGGTCTACACTTCCATTTAGTATGTCTGAAGAATGGATATGGCAATATAGAGGCCTGCTGTGCTGTATTAGCAAGTTCTGCTGTAGGCTCTTCAGCACTAATTAATAGTCCCTATGTACAGCCTGAATTCATATGTGATTGTTATAATGCACTAAGGTTGGATTCAGTCTCCCACCCGTCCAAGTAGACCTAGTTATGTTAAATGCCAGGACTAGCAGGAGGCAGTGACATGATTCATCGTAAAGAACAGTGAGCCTCCTGTAGTCTTCCTACATGAAGAGAATCTCTTGTGCAGGATAAAGTAGAAGCTATTACTCCTAGTATTCTTGGATGCAGAGTAGTTTATCGAACTAGTACTTTTTCCAATTGGATAAGAAGTACACTGAAAAAACTATCCGTAGCTATCTAGTTAGGAAATAGATGATGCATTAAAATGCAGAAGGGTGGCTAACATCATAAGGGAGGATTTTTTACTATAAATATTGAGCTCTAGCTTGGCAAGCTGCAACTTCTGCATTTCTGTATACTGCAACTTCTGCATTTCTAGTTATTTGTTTCCCAATAGTTCGAAAGATTCAGAATTGGAACTATTGTATAGTTTTAAAGGATTCAGATGATCATTTTAAATTAAGTACTATAATACTGAGAAGCAGGCGAATATCTATTGGTGGAAACAATCTATGTCTTCAAAAATCATAATTTATAAGTCATTATTATGATTTATCAATAGGTTGAGATCTTGCTTAAATTGTGGAGGAATGGCTTCAGCTTAGATGATGGAGAGCTGAGATCCTACACAGATCCAGTGAATGCTCAGTTTCTTGATTCTGTTAAAAGAGGGTAGGTTTATAATATTAGTGAGTACAATAATACATTGGTATTCATTTTCATTGCCTTGATATTTTTGTAGATTTTCTATTCATTGAGTAGGAGATCATGCTTTTTTATTCTTCAAGTTAGAAAAAAGGGCTAGATTTGCCTATGAATCTGAGATACAGTACATGCTCTGTTACAACAAAGTCAGATGAAATTCAGAGTAAAATGTAGATAATTTTTTTGCTGAATTAAAAGTATTTCCTAAAAAAAATTCACATATATTAAATGAGGTTGGGAGGAAAATGTCAAAAACTAACATAAGGTCCCATTTAAATTAAATTAATTTATAGTCATTCCCTATTTTTGTACATTAAAGGGGTTCATATGGTGTTCCTGATTCTATTTTCCCCACAACAATCCCCCCGCCCCGTGTGGTCAATTGGACTGAGAGAAAGTGACGGCCCAAAGTCTTCTATCCCATTCTCATGCTTAAGGGTAAACTATAACTTACAATTTCTCAGTTTCCAGTTCAGCATCTTAAGCACTACATCAAGAAATTTTTGCCACATGCTTTAAGAAAACTGGAGAAATATTGAAGAGAGCTTCCAGATACAGCAAGAATTTGCCCTTTGCAAAAACAAGCTTAAATAACTAAGTAAAAAAAAAAAGCTAAGATAGATGCAAGAGATGTTGTTAAAACAGCTTGATTTGAAACATGTCTTCTATAAAAATCTTCTGTTTACCTACCTAAAAAGTTAAATACTAAGCTATTTCCAGCTAGTCCAGAATGCGGCCGCGCGGGTAATAGAGGGAGCACCACGTTGCTCCCATATAACACCTATCCTGCGTGGCCTGCACTGGCTGCCGGTAGCCTTCCGGGTGCAATTCAAGGTGTTAATGATCACCTTCAAAGCGCTCCATGGCTCAGGACCGGGATATCTATGAGACTGCCTTCTGCCACCGATAGCTTCCCAACGACCTGTGCGCTCCCACAGAGTGGGCCTGCTCCGGCTGCCATCATCCAAACAATGTCGGTTGGTGGCCCCCAGGGGGAGAGCCTTCTCTGTGGCAGCACCGGCCCTCTGGAACGAGTTACCTCCAGGGTTACGCCAACTCCCCGACCTCCGAACCTTCAAGTGGGAATTGAAGACTCTACTATTTAATCGTGCGGGACTAGCCTAAGTGTGTTTTAATTAATTTATTATAATTTTAAACTTTAAAGGGTTTTATATCGGTCTATGACCGTTTTAGTTAATTAGGTCTATTAAATATTTCGTTTTAAATTCATTTAATCTACTATTTATACTTCGTATATTCTGTGTTTTTAATATGGGTGTAAACCGCCCTAAGTCCTTCGGGAGAAGGGCGGTATAGAAATTAAATTATAAATAAATAAATAAATAAATAAATAGTGTCTGCAATCTTAATTAATTGATTATCTCTATTCTTAAGAGCATCAGACAACTTTCTGGGGGGAAAGGGATTTCATTTCTGGAGCACCAATCCACTAATGTCAAGTGGGCTGCTCTAATTAATATGAAGGTTCAAAGAAATGAATAAACTTTTAAGATCAGGGAAAGAATAAATATGTAAGAAAGAAAAAGTTATTTGCAACCAATTATGGTAGTACTTCTTTGATTTCCAAAGCAAATAAACAGATAATAATTACTAAAGAATTATGTTTCCTAGATTTGACCTGTGCGAATCATCCTTGTGTGATTTACAAAAACATCTTGATTTACAAACATTTCAAAAATATGTTTTGTATTTTAAAAAGCAATTAGAGCTAGAACAGCACATTAAACTCCAAACTATGTTCAGCAGGAAATATAGGAGTTGTAATTAAGCGTATCTGCTGACACAAGCAAAATACTTCATATCAGAAAAGACTGCTCTCTCAAATCCTACAGATCTTTTGCTGTTCTTTCCAATTTAATGTCCTTTTGTAAATAAATTATGTAAATAAATTATGTCAAAGCTTTGTCAAAGAATAGAACTCATATATTGGGTGTAAGTGAGTCAAGCAAACAACAGAAAGACCGAATTCTAAAATAGACTGGATCTAGCAAAGAATTGAAGAAGAAAACATTTTTTAAAAATCCAAATGTCCTATGGGAGATACAGGAGAGCAGCTTGGAAAGCTGCAGTGCTTACTTTTTAAACCCCACCCCCAAGGCCAGAACTTCTATGAAGGGGTAGAAAGCATTCCAGAAGTCCTGCCCTGTTAGGTGACCAATATTCCATCCAGATTAATAGAGTTGGGAGGGACCTTATAGGTGATCAAGTCCAACTCTCTGCTCAAGCAGGAAACCCTACACCATTTCTGACAAATGGCAGTCCAAACTTTTCTTGAAAGTCTCGAGTGATAAAGTTCCCACAACTTCCGCAGGCAAGCTGTTCCATTGGTTGATTGTTCTCACTGTCAGAAAGTTCTTCCTCATTTCTAGGTTGAATCTCTCCTTGGTCAATTTCCATCCATTATTCCTTGTCTGGCCTTCAGGTGCATTGGAAAATAGCTTGACCCCCCTCGTCTTTGTGGCATCCATAGGTTTCCATAGGCACCCTGTCCTGTCCTTCTCAGTGCACCCAGACCCAGATACACAAAAACAGATTACATAAAATGAGAATAGAAGCTTACTTAGACAAAAATGCAACACGTGTAAAGACACCCTGATCATCTCTCAGAAAGAAAATGTACACACGTCAATAAACATGCAGAAACAATGAATGGAAGGAGTGGAAACAATATTCCAGATGCACATATGCACAAACAGACACATAGGCATACAGCCATAGAGAGGTAAGACATGTCCACCTATCTATGGAGAGAAATGTGAAATAGACTATTAGATAGACCATGTTGGAAGATTAGAACTATATGAATATAGCAGGATAGAAAAGGAAAAAGGTATTTCCTATGGGTCTCGCTGTTAAAGAGATTAGAAAGAATTCCAGACAATGTGCTCTCCATGCTTTTCCTATCATATGGTATAACTTCATGCATTTTGAAAGTGTATTATTGATAATTATACTACATTCTACTCGTCCTTCGTAGAATACAGCTTTTTCTTTGGTATTTCTAAGACTTATTTATACATTTTTGTAATGATGGTGAGGCAAGTTAGTAATTTCTGATGGGTACCAAAGTTTAGGTAGGTTTATATTGCATTTAATGAGAGACAAAGGTGATGGTAGTAAAAGGAGAGGAGAGACCTCTGGTGCCATTGAAGCTGCTGTTGGATATTAATGATTTGGCAGTAGTAGTGGTGGAAACATAAATAATTGAAGCTCCAGAACAGTTGGCAAGTAGCAGCCTTGTGGGAAGTAGACTCCTAGAATAGTGGGATAGTAATCAAAGTCAGTATGGAAGCCATAGATGACACCAGAGATGGATGTGACTAACTCAGTAGGGAGACCAATTGCTTGGTAGCAGCAGTGGTTAAATTGCACTGCGTGCTTGGCTGGAGGAGCTGCTAGGCAATGGGATGTTGGATGCTGGTGATGGTAAGTGCTTGCTCAGCGCTTAGTGCTTATGTAACAGCAGCAATGGCATTTGACTGCACATTGGTGGTGGTACTGACCTGGGTAGAGTTGGCTCAATGTGCTGAAGGACCAAGGTAAACCTTAGCATGTAGGAATGGGCTGATGGCCAAGTTGAGTGCTGGTCTGTTTCCTATGGTTTCTGCAGATATGCTTAATCCACTATATTGGGCAACCATGATCTCTCTTCATGTATTATCAGGATCTCAAAGAAGTAGACTGCTCAGAGTACCTCAGAAATATTATTTTAACATCTGAATGAGACCATTGGGTGAGGATGGGTGAAGTCATCCATAAGTATGATGATGATACCCAGATCTTATATCTCAATCCATCATGGATGCTGAGATTTTAGTGCTTGGATTCTGTGGGGGTCTGGACCAGGAAGAACAGGTTTAGAATCAACTCTTGTAATAACAATGACTGTAGGTTTTGGGGTCATGTGCCCAGAGCAGATCTTGGGATCTTGCTAGACTCATTGCTTATGCTCAAAGAACAGGTAGCAGTTATGCCTTGGAAGGCCTTTTCACAAATCCATCCTTTGCATTAATTCTGTCATTTTCTGGATCAGAAAACCATACTTACTGTATGCTGACACAGCCTTGGTAAAACTCACCTGATCACTGCAATACGTTTTACTTGTGGCTGCTTTTGAAGACCAGTTGGAAGCTAGAGGGGTCTAACATGCAGTATTGAGCGTAGTTATAGGTATACTTAATATACATATAACTCTGTTACTTTGCACTAGTTGCCCATTAAGCTTAAATATGCTGTTTGTCAGCTATAAAGCTTTTCATGGCACAGAACCTGACCATTTGCAGGATTGGCTGTCTCTAGTTCTGCTTTCCTGTCCAGTAAATCTGAAAGGGTTCACGTGCTCTCTGTATTGTCACTCAAGCAGAGTTATTTGGCAGGACCAAGAGCATTTCCTTCAAGATCTGGATAGCTCTGATTCTGTCTGACTTCCGAAAGACTCTGAAGTTCTTGATCTTCCTCCAGACATTAATTGTGTATACTATTATGAGTCACATGCCAAGTGGGCAGCCATTAATAAATTAATAAATAATAAACAGTTTGCTCTATTCTGTAGAATATATATTCAGTGACCATACTGCAGCATTATAAAGGACAGTCCTTTATTTCAGAAAGCTGTCCTTTAGACTTATTTTTTTGTCAAAAATGCAACTTTCGTCCTTTATTTTAATCATTTAATTTTTACTGTACAAATTGTACCCATTAATGTACAGCCAAAATTTATGTAAAAAATATGGAAATGGAATTGTCATTTTAAAATAAATTTATATATACAGTTTGATTTTATATAGTTTTATTATAATATATGTTTTATAAAGTTTTGCTTGGTTTTGCTCTTGAACTTTTCTTAAAATTAAAAATTAGTTTTCTAAAATTAAAATATAATTATTCTTTTTCTATCTTTATCATCCTCTTTTAGAATTGCCTGTTTTTCAGTTTCGTCCTTTATTTCCCCTCCCAAAAAAATAGTCACTTTAAATATAGGCAAGGCTATAGAGAACAGTGTATCTATTGAGTATCGTTTTTGATATAATGTTAAAGATATGATTGGGGGAAAAACAAATCAGTTTTAACATTTCACTTTTCAGCTTAGTCTATAGGTTTCCTTGTAGAATAAATTATTGTTGTTCTTTTTTCTGCTGTTAAGAGAGATTCCTGCTGAACTTCAACGACTAGTACATGGAGGTCAAGTTAATTTAGATATGGAAGACCATCAAGAACAGGAATATGTAAGACCTAGACTGAAGTTCAAAGCTTTCAGTGGAGAAGGTCAGAAACTTGGAAGGTTAGTTTCTTTAAAAAAAAGTAATGTAAAAAGAAATTATACTGAACTGTTATTAATTACAGTTGAAAGTAGGAGTTTAGAGCAAATTAATTCTAAGTGGAACAAACATCTCATCATTTAAAAACCTGGATCCACCAATACCGGCTGGCAGTCAAACCTCAAAATCCCAAATCCTTAATCTCTACCCACACCAACAACAAACAGCACCAGTTTGATTGGAGCAACACAAAAATCATCAGCCATGCTACCACCCACCATGCTTGTAGTTCATAAGCAATTCCATCAACAGACACATTGACCTACAACCAGCCTACGAATCTCTCAGAATCCAAATCAACCACACAGCCAACCAGAGACAGCACCGATGCTTAACCAACCCACGCAACACCCCTCACCAGCATTTCACCTCCCAATGACCCTGACCTGATGTACTCTCCTTATCACAAGACTCACTGATGACTCACAGCTGACCCATCACAAGACCTTCACTTGACATACCCACACCTGAAGTCCTTATAAACAGAAGAATAGTGACACTGACATCTCCTAAACTCCGCTGAAGATGTTACCTAGCCTGGTAATGAAACTTTCATAAATCAACCCACAAGCTCAGAGAACAAACCTTCACCCTTATCCTACACCCAAGGTACAGATATTCGCCACTATTGCAAAGGAGTTTAGAGTATTGTGGTCTGGGATTTCTAGGAATTGCAGTTTCTAGGAGATAGATTTAAAGTTATTGTATTAGGGAAGAGTTACGTATGTTGTTTTTTGCATTTTTTTCCCCATGTCTTCAAATGAGTCTTCACGCCCAATGATTGCCTGGACAATTCACTGCAGTTTTCTTGGCAAGATTTTTTTGGAAGTGGTTTGCCATTGCCTGTTACATAAGGCTGGGAGATAGCAAATGGGCCAAGCTTCCATCATGCTAAGGCAGTTTCCCAGTTTCTAGGCTGAAAGTTAATGTTTACTTAAATTATTAAATATGAAATAATATCAAGAAGTTATCTCAAAAGTTAAAATAAAAACAGTAGCTAAGTATAGTTCATTAATTTGTTAGTGCCATGAAACGATCACATTTTTTACATATATTTTATTAGAATTTCCAGACACGTCAAACCAATTAGTTGAGTGTTTATAAACAAACAGATGAGAACTAAATATTCAATCAAGGCAATTCTGCTCAAGGGTTTTTCCCAGAAGAGTAAATCTTCAAAGACTGTGTTTGCAATCTGCAAAATATTTTTACTACTGCAAAAGTCATGTTCTTTAAATTAAGTATGCAAGAGTACAAATTTTATTCATAACACTTCAATCGTTTACATAAGGAATAAGCAATGTAATGCCCTCCAAATTTTCTTGATTTCAAATTTATCAGACAAAATAATTGTGTTAATTTGGAAATAGCTTTAATGCAAAGCAAGTGAGAGCAACATAGGTATTAGGTTACCTATGTATGGACTATCTAATTAATTTTGTTAAAATATATGTGATACTTACATTGAAGGAAATTACTTAAAATGCATTTTTACACATAATTAGATCAGAGGCTCTTACTTGCAGCTAAGTGCCATTACTTAACCTCTTCCAAATAAATGTTCAATTACTCTTTTAGCTGTCTTTCAATTATTACATTTATATTTTTATTTTTTTCAAGCCAGCAGAATGTTTGAAAGAGGACCTGGGACTTTGTCTGTCTGAAACTAAGCACAGAGATACAAAGTTTAGTATCAGGAAAGGTCAGCTAAAGAAAGATTAAGCTTGAAAATAAGATGTTTGGAATACTGCTGGCTGCTTCATTCTTGAACACTATGCAGGTAGCCTTCAACTTACAACCATAATGAAGTCTGCCAGTTATGGTTGTAAGTTGTGATGATCACAAAGTAGGTCATCACATGACCATTAAGTTCCTTTTTTTTTCAGTGATCATTAAATGAACTCCGCAGTTGTTTAGTGAACTTATTTTGCACTATAGAGCATTTTTATCAGAATCCGGAAATAAACACCATGTTCAGCAAAACCATAAATCATCCTCATGTGCCCATGGGACAATGTAAACAGCCCTATATGCAGGCTATTGAGTTCCCACAACATGGTCATGTGACTGAGGGTGGGGTGGCCATCAGAACTTTGGAACCAAGTTGTAAGTACCTTTGGGAGTATCTGTCATAACTTTGAATGTTCACTAAGTGACCAGTCGTAAGTTGAGGACTACCTAGATGCTTCTGATTACATGGCCAAGATCAAAGATGCTAATAAGAAATTGGAAAGAATTCCAGAATCATGTCCTGTATCTTTTCTCTATCTTGTTTTATTTTCTTTCAGCCTTACCCCTGACATTGTTAGCACACCTTCATCTCCAGAAGAAGAAAACAAACCTTTTCTTGATGCCACTGTTCCAATAGATGCCACTGTACCAACAACTAAGATCCAGATTCGTCTAGCTGATGGCAGTCGTTTAATACAAAGATTTAATCAAACACATAGGTAAGTTAGATAAGTTTCATGCACTGTAGGATCTTGAAACTGAACAGACAAACTCCAAAATTCCTTCCAATCTTCCGTTGTATAATACAATAGCATAAAATTCTGCTGATCCAACAACTAAATTGTAAATCTTACTCATGCCAACAGGATTACAGATATACGAAATTTTATTGTCCAGTCTCGGCCTTTGTTTGCCACAACTGACTTTGTTCTTATGACTACATTTCCACATAAAGAACTTACAGATGAAAGCCTGACATTACAAGAATCAAATATATTGAATACTGTGATATTACAACAGCTGAAATAAATTTTCAGCCTATCAGTGCAAGGTAGGTTCTGGGAATAGATAATGTTGCATGTTGATTTGCAAGGTTGCTTCAAATAAACAAGGAAAAGACCAAAAGAATTCCATCGTTTTCCAATTAAAAATAACAATTGACTTTTAAACTTGTTCCGTCTTCCAGTAACTATTTATTCAAAGTGCAGGTCAAAAAGATTTGTTAAACAAATGTTGAATTTGTATTCTCCCTTGTTCAACTTTTGTGAATTCAATTCCATACTTTTATGGAAGTGGGGGAACAGGGAAAGAAAAAAAATATTGACGGAAAATGTATAGGAATGTACAGTTGATATTTATAGGAATACAGTAAGGGGGGTTGTGTGTGTATAGCATGGGATTCGTTTTTTGTAAACTTGAATTATAGAAGGACTTTTCACTGTATCAGCAATTGAGAACTTCAGTTTCTTAGTCCCATTTGTCACTTAGAAATATTTTGATCATAGGATGATGTTTTTCACTTTCCTAACAAGATTTTAACACAATCTCTATGTTATGCTCCAAGTTATTTTGTTTGCTCTGTCATTCCCTTTTAATATAAGTTACTACTAACCATACTTTTAAGTGCCAGATTGCAGAACAGGTGCAAAGTATTTTTTTAATTTTATTCTGTAAACAGGTTTCCTGTTGCCAAATGTGAATTCTAACTTTTATGACTAAAGAGAGAAATACAATAAAATAATATGTATGATTTTTAAAGTCTGGTTTAAGAGGGAAATAGTGTGCTGTGTTGTATTAAATAGGTAATTGAGGATCAATTAATAAAGTCACTTTGCAGTATCACTTCAACACCTGGATTTGAATAGCAGTAACTTCTTAATATGTATCTTTCAACTCCATGTATGTTTGTTTTGAGCATGCAGATTAGCTTCCGCCATTGGAAATTATCACAGAGGTATGATCATTGAACTTTGGATATTACAAAGCATTTCTACTCCAGGTTAATATTTTATGGCTAGTTGCTTTTCCAAGCAATTTTCCAAAAACACAAATTATGATTTTGCAAACTTCATAAATCCAAATTAAAGATTTTAGTGGTATGCCAAATTTAACTTCTGCTTCTGGTTATGCTCTGATGTAAAGAAGAAAATGTGCAACACAGGGTGTACAGATCATCTTGGAATTTTATCCACAGGTATAGAACATTGGATTAAGATTCCACTTGTACAATTTTAAAGCATAGCATCAGTTAATATAAGGAAAAGAATAGAAATAGAACCACTTTTTTTTAAAAAAGTAGCGACCACAAATGCTTGGTTAACAGCAAAATTTATCAACACAAGATTCTACATACAAATTCCACTGTTCCAAAAAGCACTTGACTATAAAAATGTCTGAAACTTAAGATGATGTGATAATACATCACACTGTATTTAACTGTATTGCCCTTGTATCTCCTAATCACAATATATCAATCTTTTGTGAGTAGACGGTTTATGGTATTATATCAATTATTTGACCAGCATAGTTCCGTTTAAAATAATAAAAGTGTTATCAAATGTTAAGGATTTTTAGTGGCAGCTTTTCAAAAAGCCTATTCAAAAGCTCATTCCTACACAGCTCATTCCTCAGCAAGGATATTTTTTTCCTCCTTTTTAAGCTAGGTTTATGAAAATATATTCAAAGATTTAAACATCTTTATAGTATTTTTTTTCTCCAATTTTGTGCCCAGGAATCCAAGCCTTCAAGAAGGGAAGTTCCCTTTAAATATAGGATATAATGCTTGAGTGTAAATTTTAAGTAAGGTTAGCTCCGGATTTCTACAACTCAGTTTGTAATTGGTACAGGCTACTTTAGTTTTCAAATTCATAAAAAATTTTAAAAAGTGAAAAGGTGTTGAAATGAAAGCAAGATTTTGAAAGTAGAATATGTGCATGATTAAACTAAAAATAAATTACCATTATGTTGTAATTAATAAAGAACATATTTAAATTACAATGCTTCTGTATATTTTTCATGTTTATTAGTTTGAAAAAAAGAATGGTTCTATCTGCTCCTGCCTTAAAACTGAGGATCAAAGGAAGTTAATTCATAAGAAAATTAGAACTTTTAACTGATTTTGAAGATAATGCATAATAAATTGCCATATTTCAACTGTCCAACTGACTTGCAGTAAATACGAAAAGCAAGAAGAAAATGCTATTAATAGCAAAGTCCTGTTTGCTTCATATATGAAAACATGATACATTTTCAGATTCAGTATAAGATTTTTACATATATTTGTTTTGCCCGTGCATGTTTGGGTTTTCCTATTAATCAAACAGCTGATACAAGGAAAATATTATGAAGTAAATTAGATATCCTCAATTAAATTCCCACTGGATTATGGTTATTTTATTTTGAGCTAAGCTCAAATTGATTCAGTCCATTAGTTAATCATAAATTTGAAATGATCCCATTCACAATAATGGAAAAAGATTGGTTTATATTCAACTACTCTGCTTTATCTTATGTCTAGTTTATAACCATAATAAATAATAAACCTATCCAACATGGAAGCTGTTTCAACCTTTAATCGATGTGAATGTATATAAGATAGTTATCATGCTATTGTGAAATATGAGATAATGAAGATTACATTGGGTACTACAGCTTGAGTTTTTATTGTCAGAGACAAAGTCCAATGATTGAATATTCATCTTACGTAAAACCTAATTTTGATTGAAATTAGATATCATCTATGAATTAGAACCAAGAAGCATAAGACTTTATTGATAATTATTTTCTAGTGATACTTCAGTTAACTTCATTAATACTTGGCAAATTCAATTACAATAATCTCAATAACTTTATTATAGTATTACAATATCTATGATGTAGTTTATAATATTTTCAACAAAATAAATTTACTTCATAGTTCCTGCTGCTTAATTGTTCAAAGCAACCATTATGAGATCATGATTGTACCTAGCTAGATTGTACCTAGAAAATAAATTTACTTCATAGTTCCTGCTGCTTAATTGTTCAAAGCAACCATTATGAGATCATGATTGTACCTAGCTTGACTGATTTTGAAAAAGCTAAGCAACATCTGGTCTTGCAAGTAGTTGGATGGAAGAACATCAAGAATCCCATGTGGACTAGCTTAGGAAAATTTTTAAATTCCAAAAGAAAACAGTGGAAAATGGCTTCTATATTTTTTCTAGGAAAGCAACATCAATTTATACTAGCTGTGATTGGAAGCAAAGAAAATACAAGGAAAATTTTATATTAAAATAATAATAAAAAATAATACAAATATCCTCTCAATCTAAAATGTGTTGTGTAAGATACGTGTAAAAGGACATATCCAAGAAATGCTGGCAGGAAAGATCTAAAAATCACATATTTTAAAGATCGAATGTTTGGGAAATTTGCCTAATAACTGCAGTGTTCTTACTGCATTTTTATTTTAAAAGAATTTTAAATAATCCTAGGAGTTTAATTCTCGAACTGCTGCAAGAAATAAAGTATATATTTGAAAAAATAATTCAAGGATTAAAAGGCCAAGATGAGCAAAAAGGATTCCCCTGTAGAGAAGATTGCTCTGTCCCACTCTCCATGTTCTTTTTTTTTTTTCTGCTTCTCTTCCTGTCAAAGCAGGGGAAAAACAATTTAGCCCAAGTACATATGGCACTGAGTCAGGGATGCTGCAGTGCAGGTATGCATATAGATGCATAAATTTAAAGTTGCTCCCCACTTTCCCACTAACTCTATTTGCCTGCTTCCATCTCTTTACTGGTGTGTTTTTGGAAACCAGTGCCCATAAAATCCCATTGTTTACTTTTATACTGAGAAGTTTCTTATCTTTGGGCCAATCATCATCTTTCAGTTTAACTTACTGTATCTCACAAGGTTGCATGAGATAGAGTAGGGCAGATCAGAGAAAATTGAAATAAATTAACTTGAGCTCCTCTAACCTGAGAATAGATAAGCTTTTTTATAAAAAAATAATAATAATACACCTATTCAGTGAAAAGAAAAGATCTCTGAACTTGAGATAATTTCTCCCCTGAGAAAGAAGGATGTACAAATGCAGACAAAAATCCTAGGCAATGGCCAACATTCTACCTTATTAGCATAAAGTTGCCAATTCCATCTGAGTACAATCTCGATGGTTATGAATTTGTTAAATCAATAGCTGTTGAGTCATTTTTGTCAATCTGTCAATTTGGGAAAGAAGATTAGGTAAATTTAACAAGGGTGGTACCAAACTACTTGTGTCAGCTTCATTAAAAAGACCAGATCATGAAATAAACTCTACTAGGTGTGTACAACTAAGATTGAGATTGGCTGTAACCAGAGTCTTGCAAATCTGATTTTGCTGCACCTCAGCCGTTTTTTAATAAGCCAATAAATGATTTACTTTCAAACGTTATCTGGACATTCTGGATCAAAAAGAAAAATAGCCATTATCACTTTGGTACTTGAATCTGCATGTTTCCATAAATTCTCTATAGCAGGGGTCTCCAACCTTGGTCCCTTTAAGACTTGTGGACTTCAACTCCCAGATTTCCTCAGCCAGCTTTGCAAAGCTGGGAGTTGAAGTCCACAAGTCTTAAAGGGACCAAGGTTGGAGACCTCTGCTGTACAGCCCAACCCTGTTCGAAACAGTCCTTACTAAAATTTAGAATCTTACATAACATTAGATGACTTGGGTTAGATAGAGTGAATGGAACTGTTTTCTGAGGGTACTATACATTATAGTCCATTATATGTCCATAATCTTGGCTTCTTTCAGCCAAGAAACATCTTGCAAAGACCACAAGAGTTGGAATTGACACAGGAGTCCTGCAACTCAAATTGTCAACATCTCTCTCATAGGAAAAAACCAGGTTTGACTGATTCCTGCTTTCTAAAGTAAAACATGGAGGTGGAATTAACCTAAATCAATAACATTTTGGGCATTTCATAGACTAAGAAAATTGTCAGAAGGTGATTTACAGGGATTTTCGCTTTCTCCTATTCTTATATATTTTATATATTTTATTTTATATTATATTATATTATATTATATTATATTATATTATATATATATTAATTACATATATAATAATAATATATATAATTATATATTACACACACACACACACACACATATATATATATATATATATATATATAATATTATATTATATATTTTATATTATTTTATGTTAATAGCGGCATTCCCCAAGGCAGTGTTCTAGGACCAATATTTTTCATATTATACATTAACGACCTTTGTGACCATATTATAAGTAATTGTGTTCTCTTCATCGATGATGTTAAACTATTTAACTCTACCAACAATGTGGCTACCCTTCAAAAAGATTTTGACTTTGTGTTGGAATGGTCAAAAATTTGGCAACTCCAAATTTCAACCAGCAAATGCTCTGTCTTACACATTGGAATAAAGAATCTAAACACTAAATACAAACTCGACGAACATTATCTTATAGATGACCCCCACCCTGTCAAAGACCTTGGAGTCTTCATATCCAATGACCTAAATGCCAAAGCCCACTGCAACTACATCGCAAAAAAGGCATTAAGAGTTGTAAACCTAATCTTACGTCGCTTCTTCTCCAGAAACACTACACTACTAACCAGAGCTTACAAAACATTTGCTAGACCAATTCTTGAATACAGCTCGCCTGTCTGAACCCATACCACATTTCAGACATCAATACAATTGAACGTATCCAGAAATATTTTACAAGAAGAGTTCTCCACTCCTCTGAATACAACAAAATACCTGTCGTGTCCCACTCCTCCGCTGACGGCCGGGTCAGGGAAATCCGAATCAGGCGTGCCTCCGCAGCTCTGCCAAAGTCCTAGCAAAGTCCTCAAGGCAGGCAGGAGACCAGAAAGTGACTTCAGCAAGATATGTTTAGACTTTGCCTGCTTGTGGAAGCCCAACATTGACAGGCCTTCAAAATAATTCTATTCTGCAATAATTTTGCCACAGCTGTTTTTTGGAAGATGTTCAGATTCAGAGGATCGCCTTTTTTGTTGCTGTTGCAACAAAAGTTGCAACAGCAACTTACTATTTTAGTGGGATTTTTCTTAAAATTTCCTTCAGTTTCCTTTAAGTAAGTGACAGTTCCTACTGCTTTGCCAAGGACCTAAAACAGTGCTTTTCCCAAGGTAAGTAAAAGATAAATATAAAACAGGAAATAAATAATTCCGAGATCTTTTATAGTCCAATCTAATGGTGTTGCAAAAGGTACAGGACAGGTACATTAACTTGCTTAATGGTAACCATCTGTTCTTAGCCTAATAGCTAATGGAGAGTCAAAATATTTACACTGACTAATGTATTCTCTCCGCATTGAGAACTTCTGGACATAAGATGACAGATATTTTTCAAATCAAATGAACATTAAAAGAAGAGATTATTTGTACAGGTTGTCCTCGAGTTACAACAGTTCACTTAATGACCATTCAAAGTTACAATGGCACTGGAAAAAATGATTTATGATCATTTTTCACAGTTACAACCTTTGCAGCCTCTCCAAGATCATGAGATCAAAGTTCAGATACTTGGCAACTGGTTCATATTTATGATGGTTGCTGTGTCTTGGGGTCACATGATCACTTTCTGAAATCTTCTGACAAGCAAAGTCAATGGGGAAGCCAGATTCACTGGTTGCTAACTTAATAACTTCAGTGATTCATTTAACAACTGTAGCCAGAAATGTCATAAACTGGGGAAAAATTCACTTAACAAATGTCTCACTTAACAACATAAATTTTGGGCTAAATTGTGATTGTAGGTCAGGTAGTACCTGTAGTTTAGAATTGAACTGTGGAGTATTTGATGCTCTCTGAGCTTGGGTGTTTTCCTGCAGACATTTCATTATCTAACTACTGCAGGTAACATCATTAAAGCTAGAAGGGAATGATGTTTGTTCTCTGAGAAAGAACTCAAAAACCACCAAGGACTCAACAAATGAAAATTCTTATGAAATAATATGCATCTTTTAATGTCCAAAAATTAAAATTGAGGCTGGAAAAATAATCTATTAAAAAAAAATACATTACAAACATCAAATAAGTTTCCTTTCAGTGAATACAGTGAATTTCCCCCTTTAAAATTCCACTTCAGGTATAACTTTAGCTCAGGGGTGTCAAACTCGCGGCCCACAAGGCCAGATGCATCACACGCTGGCCATGCCCACCCCTGGTTTAGTGAAGGGGGAAAAGTCACAATACGTCACATGACGGCAACACGACACCACAAGTTTGACACCCCTGCTTTAGCTCAAGGGGCCCGAGGCAAGGCTTCAGGAATCATGCTGGTGCATCTTTGATTTCAAAGTACAGCAATATTATTGTCTGAAATTCCCTCACTTCCCCAATATGTTTATTGTCTCTACCTCATCTGATTAAAATAATCAAGGTCTTTATATTACTCGTGATTTAATGCAATGTGTCTAGCTTGATGATGTTTCCCACTATTTGATGGGAGGAAAAATCACTTCACTTGTGCAAAGGTTCAAGGATAACTGATGGCATAGTCTGCCATATTAGAGATTAAAAATGCCTATTATATCAAAAATCCTTGAGTGATGCCAGTCAAGGCTGTATACTCAAGGCTGAACACTTAAGGCCAAGTGCTTATCAAATAATCACTGTGTTACATGCAGCTTTATCTAGGATGTTGTAAAAAAAATTATCACACGTATTTCTATTTGGCAGAGACTATAGCCCTAGGCTCAAGCTGCATTGACACGCAGCTGATCTCTCTGTTTCAGTTGTCCATTCACAAAGAATTTGGAATTAGGGGAAAGAGCATTCTACCTATACCTTATGCCACTGAATTATGGAATTCTCTGTCATTAGACATAATGATGGCTACAGTTTTAAATTCTTTTCAAAGGACTGCTCAAATTTAGTTGGATTATTAACAGCTCTTAGTCTTCATGTGCATTTACCACTCTTGAACCTAAGGTTAAATATTTGAATATTGACTGCTAGGAAGTAGCAGTGGAAAATAACTATAGTACTCCTGTCCTTGCTGGTAGTTTCCTAAATGGAGCACTCACATAAATAAACAGAGTTTTAATTGCACCATCTTAACTTTTCTGAACCACATTTTTTCAACATCCTTGCTTTGACCTGCTCCAGCCTCACAGCTCTTTTTATGTTTCTCAAACCTTCTTTCTATTCAGATTATGAATTTTGTAAATTAATAATTGGCTGGAAATGAAAATATCCTTGATGCCTGTATTTACCTCTTTAAGGACATTCTAGTAAGATCTTATTCTATGAATGGAATATCTATTGTCTTTTCCTTACTAGTCCCAGGCTGGATAACCCAGTTCTAGACTAGAATCAGACTAGAGCTGGAATGGACCTTGGAGGTCTTCTAGTCCAGCCCCTGGAGCAGGAGATTCTATACCCGTGATGGCAAACCTCTCTGTGGGCACATGTGCCATCGCCAGCTGCAATTCCAGGTTCCGTTGCACGCATGTGCATTGGCTAACTGGTCTGGCGCAAATGCACACTGTCGAGCTGCTGTTTTCTGGGTCCAGCACATGCATGGATGCCAGCCAGCTGTCTTCGAAGACCAGCCGGCCAGCATGCATGCGCACGCCATAACCTGGAAGAGAGCAGCTGGCTGGCCTGCATGTGCACCAGACCAGCTTGTTGGCATTCATGTGTGTGACAGAACCCAGAAGTGCAGCTGGCTGCCACCCAAATGCATACCGGCCAGCTGCTCTCTTCTGGGTTCTGGTGCTCCGGTACGCACCCACGCACACACATTCTGTTTTCAGTACTCAGTGCCAAAAAGGTTACCATCACTGTCCTGTACCATTTCAGATAAGTGACTATCCAGTCTCTTCTTAAAATCCTCCATTGGTAAAGCACCCACAACATCTGAAGACAAGCTGTTCTACTGGTTAATTGTCTTCACTGTTAAGAAGTTTCTCCTTAATTCCAGGTTACTTCTCTCCTTGATTGGTTCCCATCCGTTGTTTCTTGTCCTGCCCTTGGGTGCTTTGGAAAATAAATTAACCCCCTGATATTTGTGGCAGCCTCTCAAATACTGGAATACTGCTATCTTGTCCCCCTTAGTCCTTCTATTCTCTAGACTAGCCAAACCCAAATCCTGCAGCTATTCTTCATATGTTTTAGTCTCCAGGCCTTTGATCATCTTAGTTGCTCTTCTTTGCACTTTTTCCAAAGCCTGAACATATTTTTTGCAAGTGGTGACCAAAATTGGATGCAGTATTCCAGGTGTGGTCTTACTAAGGATTTATAAAGTGGTACTAATACTTCACATGATTTTGATTCTATGCCTCTGTTTATACAACCAAGGATTGTATTAGCTTCAACAGAGGGATAGAATCAAGATTATGTGACGTGTTATTATCACTTCATAATGTCTTGGTAAGGCCATACTTGGAACATTGCATCTAGTTTTGATCACCACAGTACAGAAAAGATGTTGAGATTCTGGAAAGAGTACAGAAAAGAGCAACAAAGATGATTAGCAGACTGGAAGCTAAAATATACAAAGAATGGTTTCAGGAATAGGTTATGTTTAGTTTAATGAAAAGAAGGATTAAGGGTGACATGATAGTGCACATGCGTGGGAGGTGTGTGCGTGCGGGGGCACGTGTGCATGCACGGGGTTGGGTCGCATGTGGAGGCAGGACACATGCATGTGCAGGTGGAAGGTGCATGCGCAGGGGCCTCGCACGCATTGAATTTGGGGGTTCGGGCATGTTTATCCACCCTTTTTAATATACTGAATGTTAGAACCAATAACTTCTGTGTTGAAAAAAGCATTGTGCAAATTATGGAAAAAGCTAGGACACAAGTTTTTTTTAAC
The DNA here is from genome assembly GCF_028640845.1 of Ahaetulla prasina. Lineage (NCBI taxonomy): Eukaryota > Metazoa > Chordata > Lepidosauria > Squamata > Colubridae > Ahaetulla > Ahaetulla prasina. Next base: position 47,551,787 of record NC_080541.1, on the reverse strand, counting down.
CTGTGCAGTAAAATAAAATCATGCTGTAAAATGAACCAAAATGGTACATAAAACCTGGTAAAAGGGATAGGATAGTTTGGAAGAAAAGAACAGTCTAAAAAGAACATTAAAATAAAACCCATTTTCAAATTTTGTAGAAAGAACAGGAATGATGTTCTTGGAATAAAACATTTTGTGTGTGACAAATGGCACTGAATCACACATTGATCAAATGTTGAAAGGGGGAAAAAATCTGCATTCAGACAACTCCCTAATATAACAGATTAGATCCTCTATGTCCATAATAATTTGGAGAATTTTCTTAAGCATATGTTATTTCTATCAATTTGCACCATCTGTGCATTGGTATACATACTGAAATGACATAATTTGCAATATCTGCATCAATTTAAATAATTTTTCAAATGTTGTAAATAAATGTGACGTTGTAAATATATTTGAATGTCATATGTTCAGATTGAATGGTCACCCCCTTACCTTGAATGGTTCATTATATTATGTTTATACTAAGAACATGCATTGTGCTATTTTCTTTAGCAGTAAACAGTATTACAAAACACAGAAAAAATATATAGTAGTTGGCCAAATACTTCAAAGAATGGTATAAGAGGAAAAACAGCCAGTTAAATAAAAGGGACAAATATCCATCAGGACATTAATGAGTTAAATCATTTGATTTCCTTTAAATAGACTGTTGAAATATTTATGTCAGAAGTAACCCTGTTTACAAATACCATGTGGACAAAAATGCTCAAGGAAGCAGTTATGGATGTAAAACTAAGTGATGCCTAAGATCTCACACAAAGTAAACTTATCCAAGTATCAGTCTATTTTGTGAATATTTGTATTTTTTTTTTAAAGCACAGAATTCAGCCTGGAAAAACTGAAATTATCACCTCTAACTTTCTCTTACACATGTTTATTTGTAAGCAACGTTTCTTAATGCACTACTGTTTCCATGAAACTGTTTCTAATGTAAGCTTTTATTCTTTCTGCAGTGTACTCATTTTTATGCAGCTTTTAAATGACTATTGTGGGTATTCCTCTTATATTTTATCCTATCTCCTGCTCTGAGTTGCTTCTTCTTAGGCATGCCCTATTTGTTCCCTTACTCATTCTAATTTCAGTTTACACATCTCTTTCTCGCCTTCTGTCGAATTACAATCTTGTTCCTTGCATCTCTCCACTTATTCATTAAGCCCATCACAACACTGCCCTTTTTCCAGTGAAATAGCTTGTGTGATTTTGGAAATATATAAGATTCTTACACTCATGCAAGTGCATTAGGCATGTGTTTACGATCACTTAGCGGTTGGGGCTGCTTTAGGGAACCATGTTTGCTTCTGTATCTCTCAGGACTTCACCAAGATTGTTGCTATATACCTTTTGTCCTATTTTGGCTACATACGTCCCCTACATAAGACTATACTTATATATTGTTAATCCTAATAAGATACATAATCAATATGTATCTTATAATTTTATACTTTTAAATTCTGCAAATGCATTGATATAACATTTTTCCTGTCTCATTCTTTTTCTTTTCTATTCCCTTTTATTGGTTACAATCATGATAATAAAAGACCATTCAGTTTTAGGATATCAGACAAAAGATATTTGTTCTTTCTATAGATAGTGGTCCAAATGCAGCTCTAAACTCAGTTCATGAGAGATGATCTCTTTATTTAGGATTTATTAATTTTGTTTGAACAAAATTAAATTATGTATTTTGTATCAATGTTATAACAAAGTTTTAGAGGACTGGTTATAGAGAATTGCTGAGCAAATTAAATAATATTGAAGGAGATCATACTTATTTGTCCAGAGTGTTGGAAACTATATAAAAAAGATGCTATGTCCCTGGTAATAAACACAACTATTATGCAAGCTGTTCTTCAGTTTCATGGAACAAAAAACTGTTTGCAGAGTGAGACCAAACACATTTGCAATTAAATCTCTGATGTAACAGTTTCAATGCTAATTAAGCATTATACTGTTATCAACACTAACCTACTGCTTGCAGATTTTTTTGAGGGAAAAAAAAGTTGTTTTTCTTCTATTCATGAATTTCCAAATCTCTTAACTGTTTTCTAACAGTCGTTTCCAAGAAATGTTTACTTTAGGTACAGATACATTGGTTATCGTTCTATAGAGTAAGCTGCTAATGGGTTGTTCCAGGTTTTCAACAGGGATAATAAGAATCCTATTTTGTATTGAAGTTCTGAAGTCCATGGGGTATGAATATGGATTGTGTTGTGTAAAGAAACTATTTCAAGTATAATATGATCATTTGAATGATGGTACATTTGTGTGAAAAACACTGCTATCTGTTTTGAATTCTTATAGTTGCCTTTATATTTTAAAAATACAGTATAAATTTAGAACAAAAAGTATAATGCTATAAATATTAGCATAAAATATTAGCAGATATAGCAGGACATATTTTAATCTTTCACACAGATAACTATTTTCTTTTGTGGGGTATTATGTATCATATTTAATATATCCCAAAACAGACACTTTCCAAAATATGTAACAAAGTAGTATTTATTTATTTTATTTATTAAATTATTATGCTGCCCATGTCCCATATAAAGTGACTCTGGCTGGCTAGAGGCCTTCAGAAAGCCTAGAAGCCTAGCCTAAAGTGAGCATTGCTTTCCTATTGTCTCCCTATAAATGTACAATATTAAAGAGAGATAAAAATCTTTATATTCTTAAGTTGTATGCTATATGATATATAATATACCTCATAGTAATTCAAATTCATAAATAAGTTGGTATTCTGCATAAATCCCTTAGTTAGTGATATATGAGCAACAGGATATTGACTTGACACGTAATTACTAGATTAGAAAGCTGAGTTTATGTAGAATAGTTTGAACACACTTGGAATAAAATATGGCTTTTGGCGGGCATAAGGCACACTGACCAAAATGTGCCCAAATTTGAAACTACTTTTCTTATACTTAGCAGGGAATGCTGCATGTGGCATAGGTAAGACTGAGGCTGTAATCAACTTTCTCTCTGATTCTAAAAACACCAGTTAATCAAAACTGTGGCAGAACTCAGTATCCATGAGCATCACATAAAGAAGATTATGACATGGAAATTAGGAGTAGTGTATGGCAAAGAGCAGGAATAAAATAATTGGAAGAAAAATTATTTGTTCAATTAAGAAAAATAGAAACAGTTGTTTAGATCTGAATGAAGACAATCTTGTGCAATTGTGCATTGATGTAGAAGGGAAGCTGAATCATAATTATGAATGAAAGAAATCAAATGTACTGTACCTCAGAAAGTATGAACTGATGTCATCTAGATCAGTGGTCTCCAACCCTTCTGGCTTCATGAACCAGCAACAGGAGGCAATAGAGGGGAACGGGATAGTTTTGCATGTACAAGCTAGCTCCCACACATGTGTAAATGAAGTTTCATGCAACCGCTTACTGCTTGTGCCGCTCAGTACCAGTCCCCAGCTCGGGGATCCAGGATGACCTAGATTGTTGTAGTGTGTATGATAGTAGGAATTAATGTGTTGATATTTATATCTTTGTTGTTGTTAGTTGCGAAGTTGTGTCCGACCCATTGCGACCCCATGGACAATGTTCCTCCAGGCCTTCCTGTCCTCTACCATTCTCTAGAGTCCATTTAAACTCATGCCTACTGCTTCAGTGACTCCATCCAGCCACCTCGTTCTCTGTCGTCCCCTTCTTCTTTTGCCCTCAATCTTTCCCAGCATTGGGCTGTTCTCAATCTTCTCCATTTATATCTTATGGTGCAGTAACTAATAACAGAGATGACAGAAAGAGATTGACCTTTTGAACACTGAAGAACAAATGAGAATAGTGACTGTCATTGAGAAATGCCTGCTTGCTTCAGATCTGTGGTTTACACATCGGTCTATCCATGTATATTTATAAAATAGTAATGAATCAAAAAGCATGATTAATTTAGTTCCTTATGAATTAGTGAAGCATATAATAGTAACAGGTTCTGAATGTGGAACAAATCATATTTTGGCAGCTTCAGGAGGGACTCTTGAAGAAAAGTGGACAAGGAAGAACAAGAAAGAAATGAAAGATCGGAAATGAAAGATGTACGGTTAAAAGAGAAAGAACAGCTCTTGACTGAAAAAAGTTAAAGATAGATTAATTCCTAACCCAATTCCTAACCCTAGAAAGAGAATGTAGGTGCTGCTTAGAACAGAGTGAAACAACTTATTAAGTCACAATCAGTGGGAATATTTAAAAGGATGCTTGGTAGAATAACAAAATTCTAATTGATTGTGGATGAAGGAAAAAATCCGTTGAGAAACAATTGTTGAAAAAACATGAGAAAAGAAAAAAATAACTTAATGTGGTGTTTTTCAAACTTGATAATTTTAAGATGTATGAATTTCAACTCCCAGAATTCTCCAATCAGCATGCTGGGGATTCAAATTCACTCATCTTAAAATTACCAAGTTTGAAAAACACTGGTCTAATATGTATAGATAGAAAACATATATTCAAAGAACGATTTAAAGTAAAGAAAGCAAAAGGGACATGGTGGCTCAGTGGCTAAGATGCTGAGCTTGTCAATCGAAAGGTCAGCAGTTCAGTGGTTCAAATCCCTAGGGCCGCATAATGGGGTGATCTCCCATTACTTGTCCCAGCTTCTGCCAAGTTACGAGCTTTTGAACTGTAAGTAAAAAAATGCAAGTAGAAAAATAGGCACCACCTTTGGTGGGAAGGTGTGCCCTTGGCATTTAGTCATGCTAGCCACAGAGACATCTTGGGACACATCTGGCTCTTCGGCTTTGAAACGGAGATGAGTACCGCCCCCTAGAGTCCATTTAAACTCATGCCTACTGCTTCAGTGACTCCATCCAGCCACCTCGTTCTCTGTCGTCCCCTTCTTCTTTTGCCCTCAATCTTTCCCAGCATTGGGCTGTTCTCAATCTTCTCCATTTATATCTTTGTTGTTGTTAGTTGCGAAGTTGTGTCCGACCCATTGCGACCCCATGGACAATGTTCCTCCAGGCCTTCCTGTCCTCTACCATTCTCTAGAGTCCATTTAAACTCATGCCTACTGCTTCAGTGACTCCATCCAGCCACCTCGTTCTCTGTCGTCCCCTTCTTCTTTTGCCCTCAATCTTTCCCAGCATTGGGCTGTTCTCAATCTTCTCCATTTATATCTTTGTTGTTGTTAGTTGCGAAGTTGTGTCCGACCCATTGCGACCCCATGGACAATGTTCCTCCAGGCCTTCCTGTCCTCTACCATTCTCTAGAGTCCATTTAAACTCATGCCTACTGCTTCAGTGACTCCATCCAGCCACCTCGTTCTCTGTCGTCCCCTTCTTCTTTTGCCCTCAATCTTTCCCAGCATTGGGCTGTTCTCAATCTTCTCCATTTATATCTTTGTTGTTGTTAGTTGCGAAGTTGTGTCCGACCCATTGCGACCCCATGGACAATGTTCCTCCAGGCCTTCCTGTCCTCTACCATTCTCTAGAGTCCATTTAAACTCATGCCTACTGCTTCAGTGACTCCATCCAGCCACCTCGTTCTCTGTCGTCCCCTTCTTCTTTTGCCCTCAATCTTTCCCAGCATTGGGCTGTTCTCAATCTTCTCCATTTATATCTTTGTTGTTGTTAGTTGCGAAGTTGTGTCTGACTCATTGCAAACCCATGGACAATGTTCCTCCAGGCCTTCCTGTCCTCTATCATCCCCTGGAGTCCATTTAAGCTCATGCCTACTGCTTCAGTGACTCCATCCAGCCACCTCATTCTCTGTCGTCCCCTTCTACTTTTACCCTCAATCTTTCTTAGCATTAGGCTCTTCTCAATCTTCTCCATTTATATCTTTGTTGTTGTTAGTTGCGAAGTTGGGCCCGACCCATTGCGACCCCATGGGCAACGTTCCTCCAGGCCTTCCTGTCCTCTACCATCCTCTAGAGTCCATTTAAACTCATGCCTACTGCTTCAGTGACTCCATCCAGCCACCTCGTTCTCTGTCGTCCGCTTCTTCTTTTTCCCTCAATCTTTCCCCGCATTGGGCTGTTCTCAATCTTCTCCATTTATATCTTTGTTGTTGTTAGTTGCGAAGTTGTGTCCGACCCATTGCGACCCCATGGACAATGTTCCTCCAGGCCTTCCTGTCCTCTACCATTCTCTAGAGTCCATTTAAACTCATGCCTACTGCTTCAGTGACTCCATCCAGCCACCTCGTTCTCTGTCGTCCCCTTCTTCTTTTGCCCTCAATCTTTCCCAGCATTGGGCTGTTCTCAATCTTCTCCATTTATATCTTTGTTGTTGTTAGTTGCGAAGTTGGGCCCGACCCATTGCGACCCCATGGACAACGTTTCTCCAGGCCTTCCTGTCCTCTACCATCCTCCGGAATCCATTTAAGCTCACGCCAATTGCTTCAGTGACTCTATCCAGCCACCTCATTCTCTGTCGTTCCTTTCTTCTTTTGCCCTCCATCGTTTCCAGCATTAGGCTCTTCTCAATCTTCTCCATTTATATCTTTGTTGTTGTTAGTTGCGAAGTTGTGTCCGACCCATTGCGACCCCATGGACAATGTTCCTCCAGGCCTTCCTGTCCTCTACCATTCTCTAGAGTCCATTTAAACTCATGCCTACTGCTTCAGTGACTCCATCCAGCCACCTCGTTCTCTGTCGTCCCCTTCTTCTTTTGCCCTCAATCTTTCCCCGCATTGGGCTGTTCTCAATCTTCTCCATTTATATCTTTGTTGTTGTTAGTTGCGAAGTTGTGTCCGACCCATTGCGACCCCATGGACAATGTTCCTCCAGGCCTTCCTGTCCTCTACCATTCTCTAGAGTCCATTTAAACTCATGCCTACTGCTTCAGTGACTCCATCCAGCCACCTCGTTCTCTGTCGTCCCCTTCTTCTTTTGCCCTCAATCTTTCCCAGCATTGGGCTGTTCTCAATCTTCTCCATTTATATCTTATGGTGCAGTAACTAATAACAGAGATGACAGAAAGAGATTGACCTTTTGAACACTGAAGAACAAATGAGAATAGTGACTGTCATTGAGAAATGCCTGCTTGCTTCAGATCTGTGGTTTACACATCGGTCTATCCATGTATATTTATAAAATAGTAATGAATCAAAAAGCATGATTAATTTAGTTCCTTATGAATTAGTGAAGCATATAATAGTAACAGGTTCTGAATGTGGAACAAATCATATTTTGGCAGCTTCAGGAGGGACTCTTGAAGAAAAGTGGACAAGGAAGAACAAGAAAGAAATGAAAGATCGGAAATGAAAGATCGGAAATGAAAGATGTACGGTTAAAAGAGAAAGAACAGCTCTTGACTGAAAAAAGTTAAAGATAGATTAATTCCTAACCCAATTCCTAACCCTAGAAAGAGAATGTAGGTGCTGCTTAGAACAGAGTGAAACAACTTATTAAGTCACAATCAGTGGGAATATTTAAAAGGATGCTTGGTAGAATAACAAAATTCTAATTGATTGTGGATGAAGGAAAAAATCCGTTGAGAAACAATTGTTGAAAAAACATGAGAAAAGAAAAAAATAACTTAATGTGGTGTTTTTCAAACTTGATAATTTTAAGATGTATGAATTTCAACTCCCAGAATTCTCCAATCAGCATGCTGGGGATTCAAATTCACTCATCTTAAAATTACCAAGTTTGAAAAACACTGGTCTAATATGTATAGATAGAAAACATATATTCAAAGAACGATTTAAAGTAAAGAAAGCAAAAGGGACATGGTGGCTCAGTGGCTAAGATGCTGAGCTTGTCAATCGAAAGGTCAGCAGTTCAGTGGTTCAAATCCCTAGGGCCGCATAATGGGGTGATCTCCCATTACTTGTCCCAGCTTCTGCCAAGTTACGAGCTTTTGAACTGTAAGTAAAAAAATGCAAGTAGAAAAATAGGCACCACCTTTGGTGGGAAGGTGTGCCCTTGGCATTTAGTCATGCTAGCCACAGAGACATCTTGGGACACATCTGGCTCTTCGGCTTTGAAACGGAGATGAGTACCGCCCCCTAGAGTCAGGAATGACTAGTACATATGTGCAAGGAGAACCTTTACCTTTACCTAAAGAATGCAAAATACATACAGTGTATAAGATGAAAACATAGGGATAGAAATGAATAGGATACATGTTGTGGTAGCACAAAGTGTGATGTAAAAAGTTAAGTAGCCAGGCCTATATCAATCCGATCACTTTTTTCTACAGCAGTCAATCAGATCTTTCTAAAACAAATTGCCTTCTTCCTCTGTGCAACTCCTATGCGGAATCCCCCCATAGCCATTGAAGGTTAATGACCACCCTGGTAATGAATTCTACCTATTTATTTATTTATTTATTTATTTATTTATTTATTTATTTATTTATTTATTTGTTCAATTTCTATAGCTGCCCATCTTGGTAAATGACTCTTGATGGCTTACAGTTCAGATGGTCGTAACTCAACTTCTACCTGTACACTTCTATCTTTTTCCAATCATCGTTTTCCATGTTAAAAATGCTTTGTCTAACTTCTGTGCATTTGCTTATAGAAAACACTTGGAGCAATCTCAATTGAAGGTAGACACTATTTTCAAAAGTATGTTTCTTCACCTTGATCCTGAGATAGGTGACACATGTGGATGGGATTTCTCCTTGCATTGATTTTAACAGTTATTAGCAATGGTGAAATGCGGCCAGATCTATCCGGCTTGTGCGAACCAGTAGGGCCGGCAGCGGGAGGCTCCGCCCACCTGCCAGGATGTCATTACGTCCCTTTTTTGACCCTCTGCGCAGAAGAGGCGCAAATGTTCACATTTCTGATCCAGTAGCGAAGGTAAGTGCATTTCACCACTGGTTATTAGACTAAGAAAAGAAACTTGGTTAGAGCAACTAGAGTACATCTATGTACTATACTAATTTTTTTTAAATAAAAGTGATATGAATTCATTTGCTGGCCTGAATCCTTATTGACTATTTCTTTTCATACTTTATTCATGCTAAAAAGTCTTTGCCTGCTTGTTTTGAAGGTAATTACAGGTTAAATAAATAGCAGCATACAGCTTGTATTCTGTTTGATTTATTAGGAAATTTGTGTAGTATTGTTGACTGTGCCAGAGAAAGGATAAAATAGTGTGAGGTTACTTTGGTCTATCAGTAAGTAAACTGACAGTGACCTTCTATTTGTTCATGACCCTGAATTCTTATTTTTCCCCTGACATTTTCCTCTGAATATCTCTTTAGATGATTTAGATGATATATTGAGTGGATTTTGGTTGGCTGTCATCACCATTGAAAATTGTCTGAGCCGAAGTGTAAGAAATCATTCTTAAACCTTTCCAGGATGAATAAAATATTTTATTGAAGAAAAATAAAATCTATACTCAGTAGTTATACACAAACAAACAGAAATGCACAATATCCATACCTTCATCTGGGATGATGTTATAGATCAGGGTCTACAAAAGCCATAAGGAAAGCTGGCTCACTCTTGTCTAAAAAAGTATTTCATGCTCTTCCAGTAGAGTATTAGAATGAGTTTTTTACACATTTTATCAGTGACCTAAAGTCTAACCCATGATCTTATGTTCGCAAGTTTTATTTGCAAGTGCGTAAAAGGCAGCATGGTGCAAGGTTGTTCTATTGCTTTTCAAAATGTGGTGAAGTAATCTTGTCTCTAGCTTTAATCTGGAAGGCTTTGGGGTTATGGACGGTCAACCCTTCTTTCATCTTTTCCCTTTACTCTGATCTGGTCTCAAAACCAATACAAGCACATTTAGTGAGCTGAACTATCTGTAGCACTCACAAGAATCAGTTCAGGAATCTGATTTACAGAAAATATTTACTATACAACCATATAAAACAATGATAGCAGTTTATCCAAACTGTCTCTTTTTTTCTAGTATATTGCAACAACACGCTTACTTGATGGACCGTTCTACCTCTTTGGAGAACTGATGCTAAAACACAAGAGTGCTCTTCACATTCATGGAAGTTTTAATCTGTACTTGAAATCTATATCATTTGAAGGTTGCAAAACACCAAGTCCAGCTCGCGATTGATCCAAGGAAGGGCATTTTACATTCATGTCAATTAGCTCCACTTCAAAATAGAAAAGCAAGAAAGCCAGAAATTGTTTGATTTCATTAATAGCAAACCATCTTCCCGGGCATTTTGCCAATCCTGTTCCAAACGGCATATAATAATATTTTAATTTGCGACCATTACGATAGAAAGTTTTTTCTTCTCCATTTTCTCCAAGATAACGATCAAATTTGAATGTCTGTAACAAAATTCAAAGCAGTGTATGTGTTAACTCAGCAATTTCTACAGAAACCTTAAGATAATTTGAGAGTTGCAAATGAAAATTGATATTCTTTTTCCTGGTGATTTGGAAATCAGTTGCTGAATATGTTACTAGCCAGATAAATTAAATACGATGATATATTTTGGAATATTGAACAACTTTCATGTAAAATATTGGATAAAATGTTGGAAATATGTAAAAGTTTCAGATCAAATTAATACTTTAAAACAGCACTTTGAAATGCAAAAACTTTGAGTAACCAATAAGCAATAAGCCCTGCTTCCTTTTTTACCCAATGAGTCGCCATAGCCTTGATTTTTTTGCATTTAGTTTTTCACTTCTAATGTTATCACTGTCTATAGATATTATTTCTTTGCTTTCTACTTATTTCAGATATTCTTTAGGGGGCAAGTTTTTTCCTCTTCATCATTAACTAGTATGAATTCAAAAGCAACAATTACTGTCTTTCAATCTGTCTGTTTATTACATTTTTATCCCGCCTTTATAATTTTTATCAATAGCTCAAGGTGGTAAATCTATTCCTTCTTCCTCCTATTTTCCCAACAACAATTAACTACATGAGATGTGTTAGGTTGAGGGAGTGTGAATGGTCCAAAATGACCCAGTTAGGTTTTTGGGTTTTTTTTTGCTTAAAGTGGGACAAGAATTAAGAATCTTCTAGGCTAGCACCTTTACCACTATACCAAACTTACTCTCTATGACTCTTTCTCTATTTCTCTCTCTCTCTCCATATATATATATTTATTTTATTTATTCATTTATTTATTTAAATTTTTATACCACCCTTCTCCCGAAGGACTCAGGGCGGTGTACAGCCAAGATTAAAACAATTAAATATACAAAATTAAAATATCAATTAAAATACATATTCAATAATGGCCAAATTAAAACCGTCAAATTGACCCAGACTAAAATACCCCATATAAAATTACTAAAAATTAAAAATTTGAAAATTTAAAAATCAAGCCAGTCCCGCTTGGATAAATAAATAAGTTTTCAATTCACGGCGAAAGGTCCGAAGGTCAGGTAGTTGGCGCAAACCGGGGGGAAGTTCGTTCCAGAGGGTAGGTGCTCCAACAGAGAAGGCCCTTCCCCTGGGGGCCGCCAGCCGACATTGCTTGGCGGATGGCACCCTGAGAAGACCCTCTCTGTGAGAGCGTACGGGTCGGTGGGAGGCATAAGGTAACAGCAGGCGGTCCCGTAAGTACCCAGGTCCTAAGCCATGGAGCGCTTTAAAGGTGGTAACCAGAACCTTGAAGCGTGCCCGAAAGACCACAGGTAGCCAGTGTAGACTGCGCAGGAGTGGTGTTACCCGGGAGCAACGTGGAGCTCCCTCAATCACCCGCGCAGCTGCATACTGGACTAGCTAAGTCTCCGAGTGCACTTCAGGGGTAGCCCCATGTAGAGAGCATTGCAATAATACAGACGAGAAGTGACGAGAGCATGAGTGACCGTGCATAAGGCATCCCGGTCCAGAAAGGGGCGCAACTGGCGAACCAGGCAAACCTGGTAAAAGGCTCTCCTGGAGACGGCCGCCAGGTGATCTTCAAACGATAGCTGTCCATCCAAGTTGCGTACCCTCTCTGTTGGGGCCAGTGACTCGCCCCCAACAGTCAGCCGCGGTTGCAGCTGACTGTACCGGGGTGCCGGCATCCACAGCCACTCCGTCTTGGTTGGATTGAGTCTGAGTCTGTTTCTCCCCATCCAGACCCGTACAGCCTCCAGGCAACGGGACAACACTTCGACAGCTTCGTTGGGGTGGCCCGGGGTAGAAAAGTACAGCTGAGTGTCATCAGCGTACAGCTGATAACTCACCCCGAAGCCACTGATGACCTCGCACAACGGCTTCATATAGATGTTGAACAGGAGAGGCGAGAGAATCGACCCCTGAGGCACCCCACAAGTAAGGCACCTCGCGGTCGATCTCTGCCCTCCTGTCAACACCGTCTGCGACCGGTCGGAGAGATAGGAGGACAACCACCGATAAACGGTGCCTCCCACTCCCAAACTCCCCAACCGGCGCAGCAGGATACCATGGTCGATGGTATCAAAAGCCGATGAAAGATCTAACAGGACCAGGGCAGAGGAGCAACCCCTATCCCTGGCCCTCCAGAGGTCATCCACCAATGCGACCAAAGCTGTCTCCGTGCTATACCCAGACCGGAAGCCGGACTGGAACGGGTCTAGATAGACAGCTTCATCCAGGTACTGGGGAAGCTGCCACACCACCACACTCTCTACAACCTTCGCAACAAAGCGAAGGTTGGAGACTGGACGGTAATTACCCAAAATAGTTGGGTCCAGGGAAGGCTTCTTGAGGAGGGGTCTCACCACCGCCTCTTTCAAGGCGGCGGGAAAGACCCCTTCCAACAAAGAAGCATTTATAATTCCCCAGAGCCAGCCTCGTGTCACCTCCTGAGTGGCCAGCACCAGCCAGGAGGGACACGGGTCCAGTAAACATGTAGTGGCATGTAACCTCCCCAGCAGCCTGTCCATGTCCTCGGGAGCCACAGAATCAAACTCATCCCAAACAACATCAACAAGACGCGTCTCAGTCATCTCACCCGGATCATCACAATCTTGGTCCAAACTATCCCGAAGCTGAGCGATTTTATCGTATAGATAACCACTAAACTCCTCGGCGCGTCCCTGCAAAGGGTCATCCCGTCCCCCCTGGTGTAAGGGGGAATGGGTCACCCGAAATAGGGCGGCCGGGCGGTTATCTGCCGACGCAATGAGGGTGGAAACGTAGGAACGTTTCGCCACCCTCAGTGCCACTAGGTAGGCTTTTGAAAAAGACCTAACTAGTGTCCGATCAGCCTCGGAATGGCTGGACCTCCAGGTACTCTCTAGGCGTCTTCTCCAGCGTTTCATCTCTCTCAGCTCCTCAGAGAACCAAGGAGCCAACTGAGATCTACGCCGGGTCAGAGGCCGCAAAGGCACGACATGGTCCAAAGCCCCAGCCGCGGCCTGTTCCCAGGCCGCAACTAGTTCTTCGGTCGTGCCATGGGCAAGATCCTCAGGAAACGGCCCAAGCTCCGTCAGGAACCTCTCAGGATCCATCAGGTGCCTGGGACAGAACCAACGCATTGGTTCCGTCTCCCTGTGGTGGTGAGCGGCGGTCTGAAAGTCTAGGTGGAGGAGAAAATGATCTGTCCATGACACCGGTATCGTCACTAAATCCCCTAATACCAGATCATTAAACCACTGTCCAGAGATATAAATCAAGTCCAGTGTGGACCCCCCCCCCCGTGTGTGTAGGGCCATCAGTTATTTGAATCAGGTCCAAGGCCGTCATGGAAGACTGGAACTCCTGAACTCCTGGAAATCAGGAGTATACACATACATTTTCCTGAATGCCATCACTCTGCTAAGGTAATATAACCTTGTTGCTTGTAGCTTTATATTTATATTGTTTTATTTATTCTAGTATGATTTGATTGCTTATGTAGTATCCTATGACTATCACTAAGTGTCGTATCTTATGATTCTTGATGATTTTTTTTCTTTTATGTACACTGAGAGCATATGCACCAAAGACAAATTCCTTGTGTGTCCAAACACACTTGGCCAATAAAGAATTCTATTCTATTCTATTCTATTCTATTCTATTCTATTCTATTCTATTCTATTCTATTCTATTCTATTTGCATTGTTATCATTTAATTTTAACTTTCACAAGATTATGAACTTCTGGGCAATAATGGCAGATTGAAGATGGATCCATAAGAATAAAACTGCTAGATACGACCAAAAAAAAAAAAAAATCCTGTGAATGGATTGGCTCTTTGGAACTCCTTTCCAGATCAAGGAGAGGGCTAGAATTATCCAGACTTGCTTTATCCACAAGGTCCCCATGAAGAGATAGTAACATAGCAATCTCCAGCAGGTTTGAGAATTATGGAAATCTGTGCAAAATCATCACACCTAAGGCATGGTTTAGCATCTTCAAAAGCACCCTGGATTTGCCTACTACATTTCTTAACTATTCTAGGAAGTTACCTGCTAATCATATGTTTATTTATTAATAACCTTCTAAATGCAAGATTTACCACGTCGGGAGTTCCCTGGATTAATGAAGGTTTATTTAAATTTAAAGATTAAAAATAAGAAGAAAAAACTTTTGGAAAACACCAAAAAGGGGGCTACAATGTTAATTTTGGAAAAGTAAGGGGCTAGGTGGACTTGAAAGAATATTTCCTATGAGATACTTAAAATGATGTGAAAGAATATGTGAAAATTCTTTCTTTCTTCTATCCCTTCGCACTTCTTTCTTTACTGTTCATATTGTTCTTTGTATTTGTATTTGTATTTATCTTTGTATTGTACACTTTAATAAAATTATCAGCAAAACAGATGATTTGGCACCCAATTCTATGGCTTCTTTCTTGCTATATCCAGAGTACTGTGCTGTATATTAACTCTTTCTACCTATGATCATGGTTTAATTAATAACTTCAGTCTATTTCTTTCCCAGTAATTTATCAACATCGGTAAAACATAATGTCTTAAGAACCTAAAACTGAAATAATTATTGGGATGATATTTAAACTGATTAATTATATCATTATGAATGAAAAGTATTAATCCACCTAATTATTGGTAATAGTGAGGCAAAGATGGAGTCTGAAGAAATACTGATATTATTCTGTCTACCGTATTAACTTCTCACCTGTGGAAGAATTCACTGAGCAGATTATAATTTGTTTTATAATATAGAATAATTCTTTACAATTCATAGTCAGGCAAACTGTTTTGTTGGAAAACTCACCAGTGGATCAGGATAAATTTCAGGATCAAGATGCAACAGCTGGGGATAAACAGCTATGATGTCGTCTTTGCGGATATTGTGGGAATTGTTGCCCAATTGCAAAATAAAATCTTTCTTTGCAACTCGGACTGTCATGGATGCACTGGAGAGTCTTAGTGCTTCTTTTATAATGCTGTCTGTATAAAGAGAATAGAAATGAACTTTTATCTAAATGTAAGATAAACAGCTGTGTTACTGTACCGATAATAAAGTCAAAAGTAATCTGATCCAGTAAAATGAAAAACCAAAACCAATGCACAAACTGTTGTTCCAGCCAAGCATACTATATTTCATCATTAGAGCAGGACTAAGACTATTATCCAGCTGATTTGTTCTGATGATTAGTGGTTTCTAAATTCTAGCAGAAGGGAGTTCATATATTTCAGCAAAAGTTAACCAAGCGTACCTAATATAGGCATGTCATCTAGCTGTTTTTGATTCAAGCAAATGGGTTTCCTGCTTGAACAGATCTTTTTGCCAGCATCTTTCAGCACTCGTTCCGCCTCTTTTGTAGCTGCTTTCATTGCACTGGGATTCCTGTAAGAAAAAGACATAGTGAAATCACAATACAAATGTTTATTATTAATCATCTGTGTTGTCCATCTTACTAAGGTGACTCTAGACATTAATCTAAGCCATACAATGAACAGTTATAAAAATGCATTATTACGGTCATTGTGCACTATCCTCAGAAACAGCTCTAGATTGAATGAGTTTCAGGCAGGCCTTGAAGCCATGATAATCATATCTTTAAAAAAACCAAGAAAGGAAGCATGGCCATTGACAGCAGTTCTATCTTGACTCAGCTACGAAATGTGGTTGCATGGTTCAGTTTGCCTATGGAAATGTTCTATCTACATCCTCTCTATGATCAGCTTTACTGTTTTTTATTTTACTTCTCAGTCTTAGTACCCCACTATCAAAATGTATTCTGAAAGCTTGTTTTTAGTTTCATATATCCAAATAGGAAACAATTGAGAAATTATAACATCCTAAGTACTGGAGACTCAAGCATCAGAACCTGGAAATTGGCACGTTGTAACTTTAACAGAACTAAATTTATATTTCTGCAGCAATTATGACTAAACAAGTCGCACAATTATTGTAGGGTATTCAGTTCACCCTTTTTTACAACCCTTAAGGCATATTAAACCATTCAATCATGTTTATTAGGATTCAGTTCGGTTCTCCAAGATATTTCCCTAATGCAATTGTAAAATTAATGTTCCAAGCATTAAGGCCCAAACATGGACCATGACCATGGACGTGTAAGATCATGTCTGATCCTACAATGCTAGTATTTCTGCTGATTATAGACAACTACCAATCTTGTAGGCATCAAATTTCTATGGAGATATTATGTAGTTTCATCTTTTCTCCTGAATATAGATGCCAATTATGGAAGTCAGATTAATGGTAAGCAAATCAAAATAGGACATGTATCATCAGAATAATCTCACCAGTGTATTTAAATGTGATTGCCAAATATTAGGATGCTGCAAGCATTCGTTACAAGGTATTTACACAATTTAACTCTGAGCAAATATAAATGGCCTTTTTAGGAGTTTATTTTAATGCTCTTCCTTTTGTAATATTGGTTTCATGAAACTCCTTATCTTCAGAGATGTTCTCTAAAAGATTCCTGGCCATCATGGAATCAGTAAATGCAGATTATCCTAGGATAACAAATCCTGAATTTCTGTCCAGCATAAGCTTTGTAAGACTTCTGATTTGAAGTCATTAGGTAATATTGGTTTGTAAAAGGCTGTTCTAAGCTTTGTAGCAAAAATGGAACATATAAATAGTGTTTTACAAAGTAATAACCTAAAAGGTAAAGGTTCCCCTCGCACATACGTGCTAGTCGTTGCCGACTCTAGGGAGCAGTGCTCATCTCTGTTTCAAAGCCAAAGAGCCAGCGCTGTCCAAATACGTTTCCATGGTCATGTGGCCGGCATGATTCAATGCCAAAGGCGCATGGAACGCTGTTACCTTCCCACCAAAGGTGGTCCCTATTTTTTCTACTTGCATTTTTTTACGTGCTTTCGAAACTGCTAGGTTGGCAGAAGCTGGGACAAATAACGGGAGCTCACCCCCTTACACGGCAGCACTAGGGATTCGAACCGCCAAATTGCCGACCTTTCGATCAGCAAGCTCAGCTGTCTTAGCCCCTGAGCCACCCTTTTATAAATAGTGTTTTACAAAGTAATAACCTACAGCAGTACAATTCCCAAAGAGCTTGTTTTTCAATTCTTCCCAGTTTTGAGGACTTATGCACTGCTCATTTCTTAACAAACCATGTCTATCATGGCTACAGTGTCAGGTGCAAAAGATCAGGTCCACATGTGAAAGTCCAGTTTAACTGATTGATTGCTAAAAGCCTATGTACAGGAATCTTCTCAACTTATAATCAGGTTAATGGGTCAATGGCAATCAAGGGGGGGGATGTTGACATTCTCTGTGGCTAAGTAATAATTCTAGTCCAGGGGTGTCAAACTGGAGGCCCATGGGGTGGATGTGTCACACGCAGGCCATGCCCACCCCAGCTCCGTGAAGGGAAAAAATATTGCGAAACATCACATGACGGCATCAAGATGCTGTAAGTTTGACACCTGTGTTCTAGGCTGATCCCTCTTTTTACTTGTCCCCTGGTTCTGCCACTCTTTCTCTACAGAGCTCTAATAAATCATGCTTTATTAATAGTGTCTGAAATCAGACAGGCAGAAGAAAATGTTTAACGAATATCATTAATATATTTAAAAATATTCATCCAGCATATCAACCACTACTCATCTCACCATTTTGTCAACAGTAAATAAACTGACCATAATAAATAGAAATAGTTTTCTTATTGGCCACTATTTGTATGAACTCACCTAATAAGATAGAATGAACTCCAAAATGTAGCAGGTATTGTGTTAGCTTGTGATGCCCAGAGGATTGCAAGATGTGTCTTTGCTTTATCCATATCATCAAAGGTGGACAATGTATCATTCAAGTACATACGGAGAGAAATGAGTTCAGAAATGTTTTCTCTTTTTTTAAGGTTCTCATGGAGCAGAGCTTCAGCTAGCTTCTCTCGTGCACTGTAAGCATTTTTAAATAGATGGATTGGAAGACCTGCTACAAGAGCTGGGAAGATTTGGTCAAATTCCTTGAAGTTCTCTAGGGCACTGAGGATACGTGCTCTCTGGGCTTGTTGACTAGAAGCAAGGAACTTGTCTTGATGTGTATTAAATTCTGTACCAAAAAGTGTTAAAAACCCAGATTCAAACATCACACGATAGCAGAATTCATAAAGCTTATCAGTGACCCAGTCACTGAGATTCATTTTTTCTGCACTTGACTCCACCATGACATAATGCAGGTTCTCCATCATAGTTTCACTGAGAAATGTTAAGGCATTACCCTGCAATTTTCTTATGATGGTATGGTGCATATTCTCAGTAGTGAATCCATCGCTTGGATCAATGCTTGCGTGTCCAAAGGCCTGCCACCAAATATTGAGAATATTAATTGCCACTAATTAATTATCTAATCTCTTCTCCTATCCCTCTTCTCACCTTATTTTGTTGGCATTTAACCCACCACAAATCATCTTAAAGGTAGAACTGAATGACACTACTTAGAGTGTTGTATGTCCTGGTCTAACTGAATAATAACGTGCATCTGAAATTGAAAGCACTTTATTTTTTCTATAATTTATAAAAGGGGAAGAAAAACCATAGGGATGAGGTATACTTAAACATATTGCCTACTGATTGATTCTGAGTGATAAGAGTACAGCCATTTAGAATCCCCATTTAGTAACAATTTAAACTCCGGAGATTCATCTATAGTAGGAAAAGGATTTACATCCATCATTGGCTTTATATGGTGGATGAGAAAATGTTAGCAAATACTAAATCTGAAACCAATCTAAAACCTATCTTCCAGATTAAAAATCCATCATAATAATGATTGTCTCTATGGCAGAAAATTTATACTTCAAATGAATTGTTGTTACTGTATGTATACTGAGAAATGCAGCATTTATATTTCTGCTTTCCAACAGTAGTCTAAATTACAGAGGTGGGGAGATAAAATTTGACACTTAACTGGTGCCTTTATTTGAAAGATATAAATCATGCTGACACCAGCCTAAGGGCAAGTATTATCAGGCAAGAAAGCACAAAATTACACCCTGAATCAGTCAGATCAATCATTAAACTGACACTAAGTTAGAATCCTACATTTATATTCTTGCTTTTTTTGCTATTGTTATGTCTTTTGAAAATAAATAATTTAAAATGAAATTTCTAGGTACAACTGGAAGTTAGTCCCAATGAGTGCATAGGAACTGTACAATAAATTCATCTGTATTCCCGCAATTCATCTTCGTAAGTATGCTGGCATTGATTAATCAAAATCCATAAAGAAAATCAATCTCAATATACATTAAGGAAGATTCTTTTAGGTTGTAAAAGAAGTAGAGGCAATTTGAATTACTGAATTCTAAGTAAGACAAAGCAATAAGTAAATTTAATGTGAAATTTGGTTTCACCCCATCGGACTTAAAAGTTTGAATCTGAAGAATATTGGGACAGCATCCTTATATTGTGCTAACAACCCCAAACCCCACACCAATCACTATTTGATGGCATGGTTTTGAAACTGAGCCCTTCACCCTGCCCACTTTCAACAGAAAAAGTACTTTATTACTATAGTTATTCTTTTTAAATGCTACCTTTGCTGAAGTTGCAAAATGGAATTTTTTCCAGTCCAGGTTTTTTCCTTGTTGCATCACTGCATGATAGGAGAAAGGATCTGTGAGGAAATGGACATATTTTCCAGCCAATTGACATGTGAAAGTGGGACCATGCTTCTTTTGTCGTTCCCTGAGGAATTTGAGAGGATTGACCCCAAATTGTAAAGCACAGCCAAGATATGGAAGCATTCCATTCTCCAAAGGTGGCTCCCCTTGACGTCTAAGAAAGGAATATATTCATATTTACATACAGTGTAAATTTACAATATAAATTAAGGTTTGCAATAGTGATGAATATCTGTAGCTTGGGTGTAGGATGGGATCCCCTAAACTCTGCTGAAGATATTGGTATCTTGGTAACGAAATGTTCAGAAACCAACCCACAAGCTGGGAGAATAAACCCTCATAAATTAAGGTTTTGCCTTGATGTTTGCTGTGCAAACTCTATTTATAACTTGGTACTTTCACCATTACTAGGAAGACTTTGCTCTCCTGAGTGATAAATCTGTTGAGGAGGTAGTAGAGAATTGATGAGAACTAAGACAGTGATTTGAATCCAGTCTGGAAGCTTAATATAGCTCCAATAATTAGAATGATTGTAAATCTGATTGTAAATCAAATTCAATAAAATCTATTTGCCAAACTAAAGATATCATTTATACTTTGTTTACTTTGGGGCAGTTTATCTAACCCTTTGAATAAAATGCTGATTCATGATAAAATATGAATAATCTATGTATATATAATTACAATGTCTATTTACACATATCTCTATTTCTTTCATATATATACATATTTCTACATTTATGCTGCAAATAGATTATAGAATCCTTTTCTGCTTTCCTATACATATACACCTGAACAATCAATCATTGTATCAGTTAATAAGTGTTAAGCACATATTTTTTTCCAAAATAAATCTATAATATTATTAAAAGGGAAGAAAATCAGAATTAATGAAAGAACATTTGAAAGTAATCTTCCTTACCTTTTTCTTACTCCCAGAACATACCACAAACTACCACACAATATCATCATTGCTCCCCATGTCAAAAGCAAAGCCAACATGTCAGATAACTATACTAAATTCCAAAAATGATACAAGTCTGAGACTGATACAGGCAATTTCAAAGGGCCACTTCTTAGATTCAGCAGGCTCACCTATTTATTTCACTGAACTAAAATAACCTGTGCAAGCTATTAATTAACTATTTCTGTACAAAATTTCTATGCTTGCTTTTGAAGCAAAAGCTATGTGAAAAATTGGATTGCACACCTTAGATTTGACCTTGAGCTGATTATCAGTTATCAGGAAAGGTCCAAAGTAATCAAAGAAATTAATGGCTGATATTTTAAAGGTCTATCAGATGTGATTTCATCTATCAAGTAGACTTAACAAATACAGTTTATAGCTTGGCTTTATGTGAATAACTTGGCTTTATTTGATAATTCCACACACCTACTAAGTTATCTGGAATATCACCACCTACTTTTGCCTTAGGCAGCCTTCTCTAAGCTGTTGCCCTCCAACTTGTTATATTATAGCTTACATACTCTGTTGGCTGACCATTCCGGAAGTTATAATCTAATATATCTAAGGAGAGAAAAAAAGAAATAAATCTATCTTTGCCCATGATAACAGACAAATTTAGTTGGCTGTTACTAGAGTTGTGCCATACTTTAGATTTGATTTGAAGGCAAAGGGGCACTTGGGACATTGTCTAGTACTCACATGCAGCTCCTTAAGGCAGCTGGACCTTTCCATGGAATTATACAGCTGTTCTCTACCATTGCAGCATGATCTCAGGGAAAGATGGATTTGACTGAGGAAGTTGTAGGCATATGCTTGCATGCCTTTTTGCCTTTAAATCTGAAGTGCTGTCCAATTCCAACTCCTACGTCTTGCAAAAAGAAAATTGTTTTCACTTTATAGATTTCATCTACAGTCACAGCACAAGGGAAATAAATGTTGGTAGAAATTTTTTGTATACTATTTGCCTATCGTACAAAGTAGTTGCAGTCTGAGTTCATTATAGCTTCAATAACTCTTTTATAAGAGAAAGAAAGAGCTGATGATGAATTATCTAACTCAAAAGGAAATTATGTTCTCTAACTAATACCTGTCTTTCTAAACAATAAGATTAATAGATATATTATATATTCCTAAAATGTAATTGTATGATGCAGGCTGAAATACAGTGATTAAATAAGGATCAAGGAAAGAATGTTAAATAATATCCCAAACGTTTTATTTATCCTACCAAATTTTATATTTTAACATGTGAAATTATTTTAAAAATATATAAAATTATAAAAAATCTAAGCATTCAGAGTTTCCACTAGAGGGAGCCATAAATTTCTATGCAATACTGTAAATAATGAAGAAATACAGTATGCAGAAGGAAAATTAGAATAGAATAGAATAGAATAGAATAGAATAGAATAGAATAGAATAGAATAGAATAGAATAGAATAGAATAGAATTTTTTATTGGCCAAGTGTGATTGGACACACAAGGAATTTGTCTTGGTACATATGCTTTTAGTGTACATAAAAGAAAAGATACCTTCATCAAGGTATAACATTTACAACACAAATGATGGTCAATATATCAATATAACTCATAAGGATTGCCAACAACAAAGTTACAGTCATACAGTCATAACTGGAAGGAGATTGGTGATGGGAACGATGAGAAGATTAATAGTAGTGCAGATTTAGTAAATAGTTTGACAGTGTTGAGGGAATTATTTGTTTAGCAGAGTGATGGCCTTCGGGGGAAAACTGTTCTTGTGTCTAGTTGTTCTGTTGTGCAGTGCTCTATAGCGTCGTTTTGAGAGTAGGAGTTGAAACAGTTTATGTCCAGGATGTGACGTCTTTATATGAATGTGGGTTTTGGAACACATTTTTTTCTTTTTCCCCTTTGAAGCTCTTTTTTAGAATTAATGTGGATACATGTATCTCTTCCAATATTGTGGTCATCTTGACAGGAGAATCGTACTGAGATCTAGAAAGGAGACAGAACTCTTGAGGTTTTGTACTTTTCAGAAGCATTTTTCACCATCTGCCATGGCATTTCTTTAGGGCTGCCAGGTGGGATGGAGTTTTGGACCACTGTAGGTTTTACATTATTGTTGAGTTATAGAGTTATAAAAAATTTATAGAGAAACCAATCATGGATGGAAATTCTGAATTAGGTGCCAGCCATGCTTCCCCTCAAAAGACTTAGTGAGCTTCACATCAGAGGTGGGTTTCAGTAGGTTCTGACCAGTCCTGGAGAACCGGTAGTGGAAATTTTGAGTAGTTTGGATAACTGGTAGTAAAAATTCTGACTGGCCCCGCCCCCATCTATCCGCTGCCTCCCAAGTCCCACCTGATGGAGAGGAAATGGGAATTTTACAGTAACCTTCCTGTTGTGACCCAGGTTCCTGGACCCAGACTCCTGGACTCGGATGATTCAGAAAATGAGGGAGAAGACCTGGCAAGCCCTGTTTCTCTTGAGCCCTCTCCCTCCCTGGCACCCACTCAAAGGGAGGGGCCGGCACGGCCTGATTCTCCCGGGCCTTCTTCTGATTTGGCAACGCCCCAAGAACAGTTTTGGAGGGACGCAAGATTACGAAGGCTTGATCGACGTGCGCAGCAGCGGAAGAGTTGGGACAAAGCCAAGTCATAATTGTCATGCAGTGACATCTGCAGAGACTATAAATAGGAGGCGGGACTTCCTGGTTTTTTGTCTCGGACAAAGCAATGAATTTGGCGCGAGCTAACTATTTCATGGAGGGAAGAATATATTCGTGAGTAATTCTGGCCTTATCTATAATTTCCTCGTTATCTCCAGAAACTTGGCAGGCCCGTGGGTAGACGTGGCCAGGACATGTATCTATGTAAATAAAAGGAAAAAAGGAAGGCCTCTGACGGACTCTTTGCTGGGAGTATTGGGGGAAGGGAAACAGAACATTTTGTCCAAGACCTGACTAAAACATCTTCCACCAAAGATGGATCAGCAGCAGGTACAGCAGCAGTTAGAGCAGCTACAAGCGGCTAATCAACAGCTCCAGCAGCAAGTGGCTCACTTGGCAGGCCAACTTGCTGCCAGGAATGTGCCTGCAGCCCCCCCCCATCCTCCCACTCCTCCTCCTCGTCGCAAGTGCCCGATAACCGTGCCGGATAAGTTTTCTGGGCAGCCTGAGATGTTCCCGACCTTCTTGGGACAGTGCCAGCTCTACATGGCTATGAGGCCAGAGGATTTCCCAGACGACCGGGCTAAGGTGGCCTTCGTGATTAACCTTCTTTCCGGCTCGGCTGCTCGATGGGCCACGCCCCCCTTGCTCCAGGACAGCCCCCCGCTGGCGGACCATTTGCGTTTTTGCCAGCACCTCCGCACCATGTATGAGGACCCCGTTCGAATGCTGACGGCAACCAGGCGCCTTAAGGAACTCCGTCAAGGGAAACGCCCCCTGCAGGAGTACATCGCCGAATTTCGTCTTTTGTGCCAGGACTCTGACTGGAATGATGCAGCGCTGGTGGACGCGTTCCAGGAGGGACTCTCAGAGGAATTGCAAGACGAGCTGGCCCGTGTGGGCGCCGCGGACCTCGACAACTTGGTGCCCTTTGTCTCCGCCTCGATGCCCGTCTGCAACGGCGACCGTCCTCGCACCCCGGGACCCTCCGTCGACATCTGCACCCCACTTCCTGCACCACCAGCACCCAGGGTCGCCCCACGCTTTGTAACCGCTGCGGAAGAGCCCATGGAGTTGGGAGCGCCAGACCTCGCCTAACAGCCCAGGAGCGGAACCGAGGCGCCAAGGGGATTGTGCCTGTACTGTGGGGAGCCCGCCACTTCGCCGCTTCTTGCCCCAGAAAGTGGGGCACGACGCCGTCCCCGAATCACAGCGTGACCAATCGAACGGAGCAGGCCCGACTGGGAAACCCTAGGTCGGGCACGTACTAAGCCCCCACTGGACGCTATGGAAGTAGACTCTGGGCCCCCTCGGCATCTGATTCTGGACACACGGATATGGTTGGGGAACCAGTCGGACGGGCTCCAGGCGCCTGCGCTGGTGGACTCAGGGGCCACAACAAACTTTATGGACCAGGCCTTTGTGACCCAGTTTGCGGTCCCCGTGGTTCCGGTGGACCCTCCGATGCGGGTAGAGACAATTGATGGACGAGAACTGGTGTCCGGCCCCATTAAATTCGCCACCCAGCCTTTGCGCCTGGCTATTGGGGACCATGAGGAGGCGATCCAGTTTTATGTCACGGCGGACCTTCATTTTCCCTTGGTCCTTGGGTTGGCCTGGCTTCGGACCCACGATCCTCAGGTGGCCTGGTCGCGGAACGCCATCTCTTTCCCGAGTCTGCAGTGCGTCGATCACATCCGCCACACCTGTGCCGGCCAGAACGTCCCCACCGCTGCCATCACCTTGCCTCCTGAGCTGACGGACTTCGCCGACGTGTTCAGCGAGAAGGAGGCGGACCGACTACCCCCGCATCGGCCCTACGATTGCCCCGTGGACCTTCTGCCCAACGCACCACTGCCTGTGGGACGCCTGTATTCCATGTCGGAGCCCGAGTTGGCCGCCCTCAGGGACTTCCTGGACAAAAACCTGGCCCGAGGGTTCATCCGTCCTTCAAAGTCCCTCTCGGCCCCGGTCCTCTTTGTGAAGAAGAAGACAGGGACTTGCGCCTATGCTGTGATTACCGCCGGCAAACGCCATTACGGTGCGGAATCGCTACCCCTGCCGCTCATCCCGGAGCTACTGGAAAGGTTGCGGAGGCCACGATCTTCACCAAGCTCGATCTCCGGGGCCTACAACCTGGTGCGGATACGAAGGAGAATGGAAGACGGCATTCGCACCCGATACGGACACTACGAATACACTGTCATGCCATTTGGGTTGACCAATGCTCCCGCTTTTCAGCACTTCATGAACGACGTGTTCCGAGACATGTTGGATCGGTTCGTGGTTATCTACCTCGACGACATCCTGATTTACTCCCGGTCCAGGGAAAGCCACCTTCGACACGCCAGTCTGGTTCTGCAACGCTATGGAGCAACAACTCAATGCGCTGGAGAAATGCGTCTTCTTCCGGACTTCCATAGAATTCCTCGGCATATCATCTCGCCCGAGGGCATAGCCATGGACCCATGTAAAGTAGAAGCTTTGTGTAGCTGGGAAGCCCTCGTCGGGTGAAGGATGTTCAGCGCCTACTGGGCTTCGCCAACTACTACGGACCTTCATCCCGGCTTCGCCACACTGACAGCTCCACTTACCCAGCTCCTCAGGAAGAAGGTTGCATTCGGTGGGGTCCCCGCAGCAAGAAGCATTCACAGCCCTCAAGAAAGCCTTCACACGGAACCCGTCCTGAGGCATCCCGACCCGCTCCGGCCTTTTGTGGTGGAAACGGACGCGCCTCAATGTGGCTCTGGGAGCGGTGCTGCTACAGGCTCCGACGAATGGCGGCACACTTTTTCCCTGCGCTTACTACTCCCGGAAACTCAACCCTTCCGAGCGCAACTACACTATCTGGGAAAAAGAGTTGCTGGCTATCAAGGCTGCATTCGAGGCTTGGCGACACCATCTGGAGGGGGCCCGACATCAGGTGGAGGTCCGAACGGACCATCGGAATCTCGAGCACCTCACCACAGCTCGGAAGTTAAACCAGCGGCAGATCCGGTGGTCGTTGTTTTTTGCCCGGTTCAACTTCCGCGTGACCTACATTCCCAGCGGTCACAACCGGAGGGCGGATGCCCTGTCCCGCAAGCCAGAGTACCTCTGCGCCAAGGACCCCCTTCCTCCACGGACAGTGCTGCCGGCAGAAGCCTTGGCCGCAGCACGGGAGCCAGTGGACTTGCGGGCCCAGGTGCGAGGCGCAGCGCCAGGACGCCTGGTCGCAGCAAAGGAGAGCGGAGGTGGGCCCCACGCCTCCTTGGACCTTGGAGGAGGACTTACTCAAGTTTGGGGCGATTATATGTGCCCACAGGACCACTCCGAGCCCTCGCCATGACCCAGTGCCACGACAACCCTGCAGCAGGACATTTTGGGTTCTTCAAGACCCTCCACCTGGTGACACGGACCTTTGGTGGCTCGAGCGGCATGATATACATGCCTACGTGACATCCTGCACTGCGGCCGGCAAGCCAAGACCGCCACGGGGCCCCTCCCGGCTCCTCCAACCCCTTGCCGACACCCGACAGACCCTGGGGCGATCTCTATGGATTTCCTGACAGACCTGCCGCCGTCCTCTGGGTTCACCACGGTGCTGGTGGTGGTGGACATGCTCACCAAGATGGCACACTTCATCCCATGCCGCGGACTGCCCACAGCCGCAAAACGCCCGCCTCTTTCTGCAGCACATCTTCCGCCTCCATGGTCTACCGGACAGGGTGGTTTCGGACCGGAGTTCAGTTCACAGCCCGCTTCTGGAAGAGCCTGATGGCGCGTTGGAGGTGCAGGTATGTCTGTCGTCATCGCACCATCCGGAGACCGACGGGGTACAGAGAAGGTCATCGGTATACTGGAACAGTATCTCCGTTGCTTCATCAACCAGCAACAGGACAACTGGGCCGACTACCTGTCCCTGGCGGAGTTTGCTTTTAACAACTCTCAGCACACCTCTACTCAGATGACCCCGTTCTTTGCCAATGTGGGTACCATCCGCGCTCTTCCTCTGGCACCACCGGACTCTCCTGTTCCCGAACGCAGACCTTCCTGACGGAATTGCATGCGGTCCAACAGTTGGTACGCCAGCAGCTGAATCGGGCAAAGGAGGACTACAACGGTCCGCTGACCGCTCCCGACGGGCAACGCCCGCTGGCAGTTGGAGACCGGTGGCTCTCCACCAAACACCTCCCGTCCGACCGCCGGTAAAGAAGTTGGACCACCGATTCATCGGCCCGTTCCTGTCGAGGCAGTCATCAACCCGGTAGCCTACCGACTGACCCTGCCACGATCCATGCGGATCCACCCCGTCTTTCACCGGTCCCTTCTGGTTCCTGAGGCCACACCGAGTCCCCTTCGGTGCCCAACAGCACCTGTCACTGTCGCCGAGGATGGGGCGGAGGGATACGGAGTCCACAGCGTACGAGACTCTCGCTGGCTAAAGGGTCGTTTCCAATATTTGATCGCGTGGAAGGGATACGGGACTGATTTCTCCTGGGTAGATGCCTCCGACGTTCATGCCCCTGACCTGGTGCAGGCCTTCCATGAGCAGAACCCAGCCCGACCGCATCCCGATCGTCAGCCCCGGGGGAAGGGCCCTGCGGTGAGGGATAGTGTTGTGACCCAGGTTCCTGGACCCAGACTCCTGGACTCGGATGATTCAGAAAATGAGGGAGAAGACCTGGCAAGCCCTGTTTCTCTTGAGCCCTCTCCCTCCCTGGCACCCACTCAAAGGGAGGGGCCGGCACGGCCTGATTCTCCCGGCCTTCTTCTGATTTGGCAACGCCCAAGAACAGTTTTGGAGGGACGCAAGATTACGAAGGCTTGATCGGCGCAGCAGCGGAAGAGTTGGGACAAAGCCAAGTCATAATTGTCATGCAGTGACATCTGCAGAGACTATAAATAGGAGGCGGGACTTCCTGGTTTTTTGTCTCGGACAAAGCAATGAATTTGGCGCGAGCTAACTATTTCATGGAGGGAAGAATATATTCGTGAGTAATTCTGGCCTTATCTATAATTTCCTCGTTATCTCCAGAAACTTGGCAGGCCCGTGGGTAGACGTGGCCAGGACATGTATCTATGTAAATAAAAGGAAAAAAAAAAGGAAGGCCTCTGACGGACTCTTTGCTGGGAGTATTGGGGAAGGATCCCAGAACTGGTAAAAACAGTAAAAATTTTGAAACCCATCACTGTTTCATATAGATTTGATAGAGTTGGGGACTGACTTTTCCATATACTGTAACTCATATATTTATGCATTGTAGACTGAAGTCAGAAGGCTAGTGCAGCTGCTGCAGCAACAAAGGCATTTATAGTTTTTTTCTTGCAAGTTATTTTTTTTTATGGTGTATCACGATTCTTGGCCAAGTTTGTTTCATGTATCTTGTACCACAGTCAGGAGGATAAATTCAAAGATGCAGCCACTCAAACTTCTGCCTGAAATGACTATAGCATTAATTACCTAGAATGGTCTCCCTGTAGAAACAAAACACATGTACATAGCTGTTGGCTACAGCTAAAATCCCATTTACTCACCTTGATATATAAGAATCCATGATTTTAAGTCAAACTGATTATTTCTACTCTTGTAATATTTTCCCACATGAATGGGGCATGAAGCATGAACATGTCTACCATAATGTTATTTTTATCTCACATCCAGATCATGACTGAGACAGGCTTAAGTTGTTTAATTGTTTCTGTTTTAAAACAGTTTCCATAAGCCAGCAGTTATTCGTGGCCGCATTTAAAGGATAATATCTGATGCCCTTTTGTACTAGGGCAGCCCAGCAACACTTGGTTTCTCGTGGCTGATACAGACACTCTCCTCTACTGCCATTTTCTCTTCCTAGAAGAAAGAGCATAAGGTACTGCAGCTGGGTGCTACTATATTGGCAATTCCTTGGACTCCCAGTCAATAACTGATCAACAGCCAGAGCAAACTAATGTTAGAAACCTGGCAGTCAAAGCAACCATGCCCAGATTGCCAATCGGGGGTGTGAGTATGGGAGGAGCTGTCTGGTAGCTAGGAGTGGGAGTAGATAAAGTGGGAGAGGTTCTCTTACTTTATTGGGCAAGTCATCCACTCCATGCGTCAGCTGTGGTTCTGAAATTGGCAAGTGCTTTCTTGTCATTCAGAGAGGAGGAGAACAGAAAAGGCAGAGACTTTAACCAATGGCTTTACTTAAGAGGGTTAATACAACTAGAATCAGAACCACCTACTACCTAATGGCCCTACAGAATAGAAAGCAAGAAAGACAATATTGGGAAAAATTTTATTTGTTCTAAATGTATTTTTAACTTTGCACACTGCCTAAAGCTGCATATACAAAAGTTACTAATGTTATTTCATTGTAATAACTCTTTTGAAGGAGGAGGTATACATGATTTCAGACTTGAGAGGGCCTTATTTTTTTCCCCTAGACTCGCTGACTAACTGGCGCCATCTAGTGCAGGCAACCAGACATAAGAATTAAGAAGCAACACATCTTTGAGCCATGTTCAGCTGTGAATTTGTTGCAACAAAACTTTTAAGAGAAAAATATATGTCTGGTTTGTCACCATACAAGTACACTGAAGGGGTAGAAAATTAAAGAAAAGCTTTTGATATTGCATGATAAAGAGTACTATTTCTATTGATAGAAATGTTTGAGTCCCTGCATTGGGTTAGCAATGATGACAATTCACTGTCAAACTGTTTTAGCAAAGCTATTTTCTGTTTTATAATCTTATAGGAATAATTGGACAGCTTATTAAAAATCAAAGTTTTTTTAACCACCTTTTATTAAATCTAGCTGATTCCCACAACTATTCTTAAATATTCCATCAAAATAATATTCTAAGTTTAATGAAAATATTGTACTTTTCGTTCCTTTTTCATATGGACTTCTTTTTATTATTTTTCTATAATTTATAAAAGGGAAGAAAAACCATAGGGATGAGGTATACTTAAACATATTGCCTACTGATTGATTCTGAGTGATAAGAGTACAGCCATTTAGAATCCCCATTTAGTAACAATTTAAACTCCGGAGATTCATCTATAGTAGGAAAAGGATTTACATCCATCATTGGCTTTATATGGTGGATGAGAAAATGTTAGCAAATACTAAATCTGAAACCAATCTAAAACCTATCTTCCAGATTAAAAATCCATCATAATAATGATTGTCTCTATGGCAGAAAATTTATACTTCAAATGAATTGTTGTTACTGTATGTATACTGAGAAATGCAGCATTTATATTTCTGCTTTCCAACAGTAGTCTAAATTACAGAGGTGGGGAGATAAAATTTGACACTTAACTGGTGCCTTTATTTGAAAGATATAAATCATGCTGACACCAGCCTAAGGGCAAGTATTATCAGGCAAGAAAGCACAAAATTACACCCTGAATCAGTCAGATCAATCATTAAACTGACACTAAGTTAGAATCCTACATTTATATTCTTGCTTTTTTTGCTATTGTTATGTCTTTTGAAAATAAATAATTTAAAATGAAATTTCTAGGTACAACTGGAAGTTAGTCCCAATGAGTGCATAGGAACTGTACAATAAATTCATCTGTATTCCCGCAATTCATCTTCGTAAGTATGCTGGCATTGATTAATCAAAATCCATAAAGAAAATCAATCTCAATATACATTAAAGTGATATACTTTGTAACTTGCATGGATCCTGATTTCAAGTGCTGATTCACAAATAAAATCCTGAAAAGTTAAATTAATTCTCTAATTTTTGATTCATATTTTAGTTTTATTTATTATCAATATTAAATGTGCATTTTATAATGCTATCTTGTATATCTTTGAAAGCTGTTCTACACATTGTAAAGTTTTCAATAAATCTGAAATTATAGTAATGAGAGACAATGTTGCAGCATCTTATTACTGTAATATTCCTTATAAGATTTAACTGCAGGAAATGCACAATTCCTTTGGTTGCCCATTTCTCACATTACTTCATCCATTTTCTAAAATAATTTCCTGTCTTTCATTTTTCCAAAATTTTCCATTCATAGTGATGTAATAGCAAAAAGAACAGTAACTAGTCTATCATTATATTATTATAATATAATAACATTATATGCATAAGTGCACCAGCGTGCCTTCCAACCCTGTCCTACTGTTCCCATTTATTTGTATCCATTTCCTGTGTTAATATCCATGTTTATACTTATTCCTCGTACATGTTTGACAAACAAACTAACTAACTAAATGAATATATAAATAAATTACTTGTAATTGTTTTCCCATTTAGGAGACAGAAGCTATTGCTCTTTAAAAAATTTGTGAGTATACATATTAACCATTTGTGGTTAATAATACACCAAAAGGATCCATCCATAGATTTTAACAACAGCTTTGATTACAGTGATTCATTCTTGTTCTCTCAAACTTGTTAGAAATCTACCACCAAGAATATGCCTCTTCAGAACCATGTCAACAGGCTGTATTTATGGATGTTCAGGAACTAATTAAAACAGAATACAGAGTAGCAATAATGCTGAGAGTGAATGATCACAATCTTTAGCCCAACATTAGCAAATGTTAGCCAAGAATTAACATTAGCAAAGAATTTAGATACGTTAAGGAGGTAAGAATGATTTCTAGAAATATTTTCCCCCTTTAGCTATTCTTAGACATACTTTCAGACTTTCCTATACTCATTCATGGTTCTGACATGCACTTTTGATGATTACAGTGAACTTAGCATAGAACTATGTTTGAATCCAGTCTGGAAGCTTAATATAGCTCCAATAATTAGAATGATTGTAAATCAAATTCAATAAAATCTATTTGCCAAACTAAAGATATCATTTATACTTTGTTTACTTTGGGGCAGTTTATCTAACCCTTTGAATAAAATGCTGATTCATGATAAAATATGAATAATCTATGTATATATAATTACAATGTCTATTTACACATATCTCTATTTCTTTCATATATATACATATTTCTACATTTATGCTGCAAATAGATTATAGAATCCTTTTCTGCTTTCCTATACTCATTCATGGTTCTGACATGCACTTTTGATGATTACAGTGAACTTAGCATAGAACTATGTTTCAAGCCAATTGAGAAGGCTGTATACAAATACTATACATTAAAACTATTAAACAAATAGTTACTCTTCAATTTGCTTCTGATTTCAATTTAGCATTATAACTTTAAACTTGTACGGAATGGAAGCCTTATAATACTATATGTCATGCCATTTGGGTTGACCAATGCTCGCCGTTTTCAGCACTTCATGAACGACGTGTTCGAGACATGTTGGATCGGTTCGTGGTTATCTACCTCGACGACATCCTGATTTACTCCCGGTCCAGGGAAAGCCACCTTCGACACGCCAGTCTGGTTCTGCAACGCTATGGAGCAACAACTCAATGCGAAGCTGGAGAAATGCGTCTTCTTCCGGACTTCCATAGAATTCCTCGGCATATCATCTCGCCCGAGGGCATAGCCATGGACCCATGTAAAGTAGAAGCTTTGTGTAGCTGGGAAGCCCCTCGTCGGGTGAAGGATGTTCAGCGCCTACTGGGCTTCGCCAACTACTACCGGACCTTCATCCCGGGCTTCGCCACACTGACAGCTCCACTTACCCAGCTCCTCAGGAAGAAGGTTGCATTCCCCCGCAGCAAGAAGCATTCACAGCCCTCAAGAAAGCCTTCGCCACGGAACCCGTCCTGAGGCATCCCGACCCGCTCCGGCCTTTTGTGGTGGAAACGGACGCGTCCAATGTGGCTCTGGGAGCGGTGCTGCTACAGGCTCCGACGAATGGTGGCACACTTTTTCCCTGCGCTTACTACTCCCGGAAACTCAACCCTTCCGAGCGCAACTACACTATCTGGGAAAAAGAGTTGCTGGCTATCAAGGCTGCATTCGAGGCTTGGCGACACCATCTGGAGGGGGCCCGACATCAGGTGGAGGTCCGCACGGACCATCGGAATCTCGAGCACCTCACCACAGCTCGGAAGTTAAACCAGCGGCAGATCCGTGGTCGTTGTTTTTTGCCCGGTTCAACTTCCGCGTGACCTACATTCCCAGCGGTCACAACCGGAGGGCGGATGCCCTGTCCCGCAAGCCAGAGTACCTCTGCGCCAAGGACCCCCTTCCTCCACGGACAGTGCTGCCGGCAGAAGCCTTGGCCGCAGCACGGGAGCCAGTGGACTTGCGGGCCCAGGTGCGAGAGGCGCAGCGCCAGGACGCCTGGTCGCAGCAAAGGAGAGCGGAGGTGGGCCCCACGTCTCCTTGGACCTTGGAGGAGGACTTACTCAAGTTTGGGGGGCGATTATATGTGCCCACAGGACCACTCCGAGCCCTCGTCATGACCCAGTGCCACGACAACCCTGCAGCAGGACATTTTGGGTTCTTCAAGACCCTCCACCTGGTGACACGGACCTTTGGTGGCCCAGTGCGGCATGATATACATGCCTCCGTGACATCCTGCGTACCGTGCCGGCAAGCCAAGACCGCCACGGGGGCCCCTCCCGGGCTCCTCCAGCCCTTGCCGACACCCGACAGACCCTGGGGGGCGATCTCTATGGATTTCCTGACAGACCTGCCGCCGTCCTCTGGGTTCACCACGGTGCTGGTGGTGGTGGACATGCGCACCAAGATGGCACACTTCATCCCATGCCGCTGACTGCCCACAGCCGCAAAACGGCCCGCCTCTTTCTGCAGCACATCTTCCGCCTCCATGGTCTACCGGACAGGGTGGTTTCGGACCGCTGGAGTTCAGTTCACAGCCCGCTTCTGGAAGAGCCTGATGGCGCGTTGGAGGTGCAGGTATGTCTGTCGTCATCGCACCATCCGGAGACCGACGGGGGTACAGAGAAGGTCATCGGTATACTGGAACAGTATCTCCGTTGCTTCATCAACCAGCAACAGGACAACTGGGCCGACTACCTGTCTCTGGCGGAGTTTGCTTTTAACAACTCTCAGCACACCTCTACTCAGATGACCCCGTTCTTTGCCAATGTGGGTACCATCCGGCTCTTCCTCTGGCACCACCGGACTCTCCTGTTCCCGAACGCAGACCTTCCTGACGGAATTGCATGCGGTCCAACAGTTGGTACGCCAGCAGCTGAATCGGGCAAAGGAGGACTACAAACGGTCCGCTGACCGCTCCCGACGGGCAACGCCCGCTGGCAGTTGGAGACCGGGTGTGGCTCTCCACCAAACACCTCCCGTCCGACCGGCCGGTAAAGAAGTTGGACCACCGATTCATCGGCCCGTTCCCTGTCGAGGCAGTCATCAACCCGGTAGCCTACCGACTGGCCCTGCCCCGATCCATGCGGATCCACCCCGTTTTTCACCGGTCCCTTCTGGTTCCTGAGGCCACACCGAGTCCCCTTCGGTGCCCAACAGCACCCGTCACTGTCGCCGAGGACGGGTCGGAGGAATACGAAGTCCACAGCGTACGAGACTCTCGCTGGCTAAAGGGTCGTTTCCAATATTTGATCGCGTGGAAGGGATACGGGACTGATTTCTCCTGGGTAGATGCCTCCGACGTTCATGCCCCTGACCTGGTGCAGGCCTTCCATGAGCAGAACCCAGCCCGACCGCATCCCGATCGTCTGCCCGGGGAAGGGCCCTGCGGTGAGGATAGTGTTGTGACCCAGGTTCCTGGACCCAGACTCCTGGACTCGGATGATTCAGAAAATGAGGAGAAGACCTGGCAAGCCCTGTTTCTCTTGAGCCCTCTCCTCCCTGGCACCCACTCAAAGGGAGGGCCGGCAGGCCTGATTCTCCCGGCCTTCTTCTGATTTGGCAACGCCCAAGAACAGTTTTGGAGGGACGCAAGATTACGAAGGCTTGATCGACGTGCGCAGCAGCGGAAGAGTTGGGACAAAGCCAAGTCATAATTGTCATGCAGTGACATCTGCAGAGACTATAAATAGGAGGCGGGACTTCCTGGTTTTTTGTCTCGGACAAAGCAATGAATTTGGCGCGAGCTAACTATTTCATGGAGGGAAGAATATATTCGTGAGTAATTCTGGCCTTATCTATAATTTCCTCGTTATCTCCAGAAACTTGGCAGGCCCGTGGGTAGACGTGGCCAGGACATGTATCTATGTAAATAAAAGGAAAAAAAAAAGGAAGGCCTCTGACGGACTCTTTGCTGGGAGTATTGGGGGAAGGGAAACAGAACACTTCCCCTAGAGTGGGGTGGAATGGAGATTTTACTGTATCCTTCCCCTGCCACGCCCACCAAGCCACATGCACAGAACTGGTAAAAAACAGTAAAAAATTTTGAAACCCATCACTGTTTCATATAGATTTGATAGAGTTGGGGACTGACTTTTCCATATACTGTAACTCATATATTTATGCATTGTAGCAGACTGAAAGTGAAGTCAGAAGGCTGGCAGTGCAGCTGCTGCAGCAACAAAGGCATTTATAGTTTGTTTCTTGCAAGTTATTTTTTTTTATGGTGTATCACGATTCTTGGCCAAGTTTGTTTCATGTATCTTGTACCACAGTCAGGAGGATAAATTCAAAGATGCAGCCACTCAAACTTCTGCCTGAAATGACTATAGCATTAATTACCTAGAATGGTCTCCCTGTAGAAACAAAACACATGTACATAGCTGTTGGCTACAGCTAAAATCCCATTTACTCACCTTGATATATAAGAATCCATGATTTTAAGTCAAACTGATTATTTCTACTCTTGTAATATTTTCCCACATGAATGGGGCATGAAGCATGAACATGTCTACCATAATGTTATTTTTATCTCACATCCAGATCATGACTGAGACAGGCTTAAGTTGTTTAATTGTTTCTGTTTTAAAACAGTTTCCCCATAAGCCAGCAGTTATTCGTGGCCGCATTTAAAGGATAATATCTGATGCCCTTTTGTACTAGGGCAGCCCAGCAACACTTGGTTTCTCGTGGCTGATACAGACACTCTCCTCTACTGCCATTTTCTCTTCCTAGAAGAAAGAGCATAAGGTACTGCAGCTGGGTGCTACTATATTGGCAATTCCTTGGACTCCCAGTCAATAACTGATCAACAGCCAGAGCAAACTAATGTTAGAAACCTGGCAGTCAAAGCAACCATGCCCAGATTGCCAATCGGGGGTGTGAGTATGGGAGGAGCTGTCTGGTAGCTAGGAGTGGGAGTAGATAAAGTGGGAGAGGTTCTCTTACTTTATTGGGCAAGTCATCCACTCCATGCGTCAGCTGTGGTTCTGAAATTGGCAAGTGCTTTCTTGTCATTCAGAGAGGAGGAGAACAGAAAAGGCAGAGACTTTAACCAATGGCTTTACTTAAGAGGGTTAATACAACTAGAATCAGAACCACCTACTACCTAATGGCCCTACAGAATAGAAAGCAAGAAAGACAATATTGGGAAAAATTTTATTTGTTCTAAATGTATTTTTAACTTTGCACACTGCCTAAAGCTGCATATACAAAAGTTACTAATGTTATTTCATTGTAATAACTCTTTTGAAGGAGGAGGTATACATGATTTCAGACTTGAGAGGGCCTTATTTTTTTCCCCTAGACTCGCTGACTAACTGGCGCCATCTAGTGCAGGCAACCAGACATAAGAATTAAGAAGCAACACATCTTTGAGCCATGTTCAGCTGTGAATTTGTTGCAACAAAACTTTTAAGAGAAAAATATATGTCTGGTTTGTCACCATACAAGTACACTGAAGGGGTAGAAAATTAAAGAAAAGCTTTTGATATTGCATGATAAAGAGTACTATTTCTATTGATAGAAATGTTTGAGTCCCTGCATTGGGTTAGCAATGATGACAATTCACTGTCAAACTGTTTTAGCAAAGCTATTTTCTGTTTTATAATCTTATAGGAATAATTGGACAGCTTATTAAAAATCAAAGTTTTTTTAACCACCTTTTATTAAATCTAGCTGATTCCCACAACTATTCTTAAATATTCCATCAAAATAATATTCTAAGTTTAATGAAAATATTGTACTTTTCGTTCCTTTTTCATATGGACTTCTTTTTATTATTTTTTCTAGATATATACATTAAAGTGATATACTTTGTAACTTGCATGGATCCTGATTTCAAGTGCTGATTCACAAATAAAATCCTGAAAAGTTAAATTAATTCTCTAATTTTTGATTCATATTTTAGTTTTATTTATTATCAATATTAAATGTGCATTTTATAATGCTATCTTGTATATCTTTGAAAGCTGTTCTACACATTGTAAAGTTTTCAATAAATCTGAAATTATAGTAATGAGAGACAATGTTGCAGCATCTTATTACTGTAATATTCCTTATAAGATTTAACTGCAGGAAATGCACAATTCCTTTGGTTGCCCATTTCTCACATTACTTCATCCATTTTCTAAAATAATTTCCTGTCTTTCATTTTTCCAAAATTTTCCATTCATAGTGATGTAATAGCAAAAAGAACAGTAACTAGTCTATCATTATATTATTATAATATAATAACATTATATGCATAAGTGCACCAGCGTGCCTTCCAACCCTGTCCTACTGTTCCCATTTATTTGTATCCATTTCCTGTGTTAATATCCATGTTTATACTTATTCCTCGTACATGTTTGACAAACAAACTAACTAACTAAATGAATATATAAATAAATTACTTGTAATTGTTTTCCCATTTAGGAGACAGAAGCTATTGCTCTTTAAAAAATTTGTGAGTATACATATTAACCATTTGTGGTTAATAATACACCAAAAGGATCCATCCATAGATTTTAACAACAGCTTTGATTACAGTGATTCATTCTTGTTCTCTCAAACTTGTTAGAAATCTACCACCAAGAATATGCCTCTTCAGAACCATGTCAACAGGCTGTATTTATGGATGTTCAGGAACTAATTAAAACAGAATACAGAGTAGCAATAATGCTGAGAGTGAATGATCACAATCTTTAGCCCAACATTAGCAAATGTTAGCCAAGAATTAACATTAGCAAAGAATTTAGATACGTTAAGGAGGTAAGAATGATTTCTAGAAATATTTTCCCCCTTTAGCTATTCTTAGACATACTTTCAGACTTTCCTATACTCATTCATGGTTCTGACATGCACTTTTGATGATTACAGTGAACTTAGCATAGAACTATGTTTCAAGCCAATTGAGAAGGCTGTATACAAATACTATACATTAAAACTATTAAACAAATAGTTACTCTTCAATTTGCTTCTGATTTCAATTTAGCATTATAACTTTAAACTTGTACGGAATGGAAGCCTTATAATACTATATGTCATATCATATCAGCTAAGATTTAGTGCTTTTTCAGACTGCAGTCTTAGACTGCTTGATTTCTGTGGCTAAAATGAAGATTTTTGTCAGAATTTCTTTCCTTTCCTCCACAGGGATAGCTGAAGTTTGGATGCACTCTGACCATAGTTTATGGTACTTATTCTCTGCTTCTTTAGCTTGAATCCTCTTCATAATGGCTACCTATCTGGTACACCCACCATTGTACCACTAAAAAGAAGGCAAGGCCATCTTTTTTCTATTCTTATGTACTTGGACTACAAGGGGAAACCTAGTTTAATAAAGAAAAGTATAGCTGTTTTAATAGATAACACATTATAATATTACTATCTTGTTTGATTTAAACCTTTGGTTTTGGGGCTATATAATTTTTTTTTTTATTTACATTTATATCCCGCCCTTCTCCGAAGACTCAGGGCGGCTTACAGTGTGTAAGGCAATAGTCTCATTCTATTTGTATATTTACAAAGTCAACTTATTGCTCCCCCAACAATCTGGGTCCTCATTTTACCTACCTTATAAAGGATGGAAGGCTGAGTCAACCTTGGTCCTGGTGGGATTAGAACCTGCAGTAATTGCAGGCAGCTGTGTTTTAATAACAGGCTTCTTACAGCCTGAGCCACACCGCGGCTGTTGTTAAGAAATAATTGTTGTTATTATTGTTACTATTGTTAATTGTTACTATTGTTAAGAAATAATTTTATTCTAGAAAAATGAACAATTACAAAAAAATATGCACAACACGATTGATTTATTTATTTATATAAGAGGATTGTATTAATCTATAAACTGCTTTCCCTATCAACACAAAGATGCCTTAAATTGATGTAAAGCAAAATTTCAGAATTAAAATAAAATCATATTTAAAATCAAAATTCAGTTATGATCCCTTTGTGGAAGCGGGGGTTATGCCTACGTGTCTCCTGTTCAGAATATTTAACCTTTCACATTATTTTAACTTCTGTGAATGGTTGTAGAGTATCTCTTAGTTAGGCTGTAGTTTTGGCTTCCTCAGTATATAAATGCCTGATAGCATTGTTCAGTATTAAAGCTGTATTTAGATTAGTCTCAACCTGTTTAATCATCTGCCCTTGTTCAAATATTTCCACATCCTTTGAAAGAAGGCTACAATAACTAGCGAAAGGGAAAAAAGTATTTTCAGAGGGAGTGGTAGTTTTTTCTTTTAGCCTTTTATTGCTGCACTGCCCTTTCATAGTCTTCCTTTCCATTGAAGTTCAATGATCACTACAACTTTAAAATCAATTAATGTCAATTAAAAATAAATCAAGATAAAAGTATAATTTCTACTAAAAGAGAACACTTGTATAGTTGGTTTTTTTTTTTTGAGATAATTGTTTCTTGCAGGGAGGGAGTCAGAAGTAGAGTTTCCTTGGCTCCATGCCAAGCTTGTCAAACGGGGACCTTTTGAGTGATATAAAACATAAAACATATGAAGAACGGTTGCAGGAACTGGGTATGTCTAGTGTAACAAAAAGAAGGACTAGAGGAGACATGATAGCTGTGTTCCAATATCTTAGGGGCTGCCACAAAGAAGAGGGAGTCAGGCTGTTCACCAAAGCACCTGAGGGTAGAACAAGAAGCAATGGGTGGAAACTGGTCAAAGAAAGAAGCAACTTAGAACTAAGGAGAAATTTCCTGACAGTTAGAACAATTAATAAGTGGAACAACTTGCCTTCAGAAGTTGTGAATGCTCCAACACTGGAAATTTTTAAGAAAATGTTGGATAACCATCTGACTGAGATGGTGTAGGGTTTCCTGCCTGGGCAGGGGGTTGGACTAGAAGGCCTCCAAGGTCCCTTCCAACTCTGATGTTATGTTATGTTATTATATCAAGCATTATGCCCTCTCAGGCTGCAACAGTTGACAGAGGTTGGCAGAAGAGGATGGTAACAGGCTGTGCTTCAAAAATTTTAGCAAAGGGGCTTCCGGGTTGGCTCCGCTGTGTTAATGGCGGGCGATCTCAGTCCGCCCGTTCTTTGTGATTCTGTGAGAGCTGTTTAGAGAGCGTTAATCTGCTGTCAACAGCTCGTAAATCTCTGCCCTTGGAGGGAGGGAGGAGATGAGCATTTGAACTGAAGTTGAGCCCCCAAGAAAAGCCCCAGAATGATTTCTGGTGGTTTGTTGGGAACGCTCCTTCTATAGTTCAAAAAAAGCTCCAGAATCCAGAACGCTTCTGCAAAAGCAGAACAAAACGCAGCGTCCATCTCCGTGACTGGAGAGGATTATTTGATAAACTGTCAACACGGAAAAAGCCGATTGCAGGAGGGCCGGCATTGGATTGTAAGATGATTTTAACTCCCTGACAGAGAAGTTATTCGTATTCAAGAGTGGAAATGAAGAAAGATGGCGTTTTGTGTTTTGAAAGTGAAAGCTAAGGAAATGCTGATTACAATTGTTGGCGTGGAACCTTTAAGAAGAAAATAACAAGATTTTTTTTTTTAAATGGAATTCTTTTTTTAAAAAATCTATTCTTTTTTTTTTATTATCTTTTTCTTACAGTGTTTAAGAAGAAAAACTTATTGGGTTTTTTTTTCTTTTTATTCCCCCCTTTCTTTTTTCTTCTTTTTGATATTACTTAGTTTAAAAATGGCTTTTAAGCAAAGAGATTTAACCACTTCTAAAATATTGGAAATTTCTTCACTTCAGGTACGGAAATTGAGAGAGGATATTAAAGAAAGTCTAAGGAATTTTTTACAGGAGCTTATGGAGGCTCATCTTTCAGAAATAGATCAAAAATTTAATGAAATGGAGAAAGAAATACTGGATTTTAAAGATTTGATGGAAGAGCAGAGCAGGGAGATGAAAAAATTAAAGGAATCAATTACCCCATTATTGTTATCTAGTACACAGACAGAAGAAAGACTGAATGAATTTAACCAAATTAATTTAGATTTGCAAAGGAAAATAGATGAAGTTCAAATTAATTTGAATTTAGAAAATAAAATAGATGATATTCAGGTTAAGGTTGATAAAGCAGATGAAGAAAGGCTTATATTACAATATAAATTAATGGAATATGCTATAAGGGTGAGAGGATTAAAAGAGGGTAAAGGAGAAAATTTGAAAGAGATTTTTATTCAGGCCTTTGCTCAGATAGAGGAGTGGAATCAGAAGATTTTGAAGTTAATATTGAAAAATTTATCGTGTTAATTCTTGGTGGGCAAGGCAGAAGTGTTTACCGAGAGATGTGGTTATTTATTTTACAAATAAGAGGATTAGGTATGGAATTTTGCAAGCATTTTATAAAAATAAATTTCAAATATTAGGACAAGATATAATAATGATGAAGGAAATTCCTCCTAAAATGTTAAGAAAGAGAAAAGAATTTGCCTTTCTGGTGGATGAGCTTAAGAAACATCAGATATATTTTAGATGGGAGGTTCC
Source organism: Ahaetulla prasina (assembly GCF_028640845.1). Classification (NCBI taxonomy): domain Eukaryota; kingdom Metazoa; phylum Chordata; class Lepidosauria; order Squamata; family Colubridae; genus Ahaetulla; species Ahaetulla prasina. The sequence goes on along the minus strand of NC_080541.1, from coordinate 47,509,601 downwards.
AGTTGGTTTAACACTGAATTATAAAGGAAGAAAGTATTTTCTCAACACAATCTGTAAAGCACGAGATTTTTATACTAATGTATTAAAGATTGGGAATTCTTTATTAACAGATGTTAAGTTGAATGGTGAATAGATGGTGGAAAATGTAAGACAGAAGAAGGAGGAGAATGTTTAACTCTATTATATATGATTATGGTTAATTTTTGTAAATGATTTATTGTGGATATAAATGTGTAATTTTAGGGGTACTATTTGATATATTTAAGGTATAAAGGAATAGGAAGATGGAATATTGTTTAACTTTGGAGGATAGATAGTAAAATTTAGGAATTTGGATTAAATATTATATTTAAGAGATGGATGTAATGTTAATTAGAATGTAATTGTTATAATAGATATATTTTGGATAAGTTATAGGTGTAATTTTAATAATGTTATTTGATATAAGTAAGGTAAAGTGAAGATTTTAACTATTACAATTGATATTTTGGATATTTGTAATATTATTTGTGGTATATAAATGTTAAAGATGTGAAAAGATGGACTATTGCTTACCCTTGAAGGTTGGACAGAAAAATTAAAGAAACTAAGTTGGAAATATGAACTATTTTTGAGAGACTGCTTAAGGAAGAAAGACATTTTAGAAGAACCCTTGGTGAATATTGGAAGATGGAACGTTGTTTTGATATTGATTGATGAAGGTTGGATATTAAAAATTATGTACTTTATTCAAGAACAAACACTAACTCAATCGGAAACTTCTGAGAACTCTAGGAGTGGAATGGTCTGATATATAATGGATTGGAAGAAAAGTATCTTCTTTGTCTCTGGAAGGGGAGTGGAGGTTTTAAGGAATGATTATGGATTATGATTTGTGCTAGATTTTAATTTTTGTTGTTAGTTTTATACCCTGTATTCGGTTCTTGGAAGTCCTGGGGGGTGGGGGGAGGAAGGGGAAGGGAGGGGGAGGGGGTAGAAAATGGATTGATAGTTAATGTACAAAAATGATTGAAGATGTATAATTAATGTAAGATCTGATCTGCCCGGCTACTACTTTAGAATGATGGGAAAGAAGGAAGTAGAAGAGAGAAGGAGGAAAGAGAAGAGGAGGAGGAGGAAAGGAAGGAAGAGGGGAAGAGGGAGAAGAAAGGAGTAGGGAGGAAAGAGGAGAGGATGTAGATAAGAGAGGGGGAGGATGGCTATGGAAAGTAGAAGAAGGTAGAGAAGGAGAGTTTAAGGAAAAGGAAGGGGGTGGTGACCGGGCAGACCCGATTAATTGTATATGATGGTACATTAAATATGTTAATGGATATGTTATTGGACAAGAATATCAAAATAAAACTTTTTTGAACACGAAAAATTTTAGCAAAGGGTTCTCTGCCAGTTGCTGGGTGGACGTGGCCATGTTGGGCATCGCCTAGTCAACCTGTTGCACCATGGTGAAGGGGAAGTTTCCCAAGGTTTCGGAGGCTTTCCTCAAGCTTCTGGAAGGGCAAAAACGGCCTCCCCAGGCTCCAGAGGCCCTCTGGAGGCTGCAAACGGGCCTGTTTTCGGCCTTTCCAAACTTCTGGTAGGCCTGCTTTTTGTCCTCCCTGAATCTTCCTGAAACTCCCTGAACCTTCCGGAACCTTCCTGCTCTTACCTACATCCAAAACAGGCCACATGGGGACTCATGGGAGGGGAGGGGAGGGTTGGGTGGGGCCAACTAGGAGTGGGATTTGGGGGTTCTCCGCACTGCACAGAATCTTAGCTAGAGGTTCTCCCGAATCCCTGCAAACCCCCACCCCTGTAACAGGCTCTCTTCTCCCTTATTGCCCTAACAGCTAAGGGCCTAAGAGCTGCAGTGCATCTTTAATATTCCTCCTATCTTCTCTTCTACTGCAAGTCTACTCAGGGAGACTTGTCTCCAGTCATGTTCAAAACACAATCACAAATGCATCTAGCATTCCTGTTCCCTTCTCTCCAAAGATCTTTTCTCTCTATCTGAAACTCTTCCTGTAGACACACTAGATGGCAGCAAAAAAAGTTACTGAAAAATCTGATCCTGCTGCCAACTAATGATTGTCTGGAGCATCTGGATTTTTGCAACCCAAATGTGGACACTCTCACCCCCACCTCTGCATGATCAAGGTTGTTGAACCACTTCTTGCCCATGAGGACAAGAAGTGGGCTGCAAAATTCCCTATGCCTTTGCTTCCTGGGATAGTTTGCATTCCAAGTCTTCACTATATTTATATCACTGGCCCCATGAGGTAAGACAGAAATTGAGAAAATCTTGTTTGTTAACCAGACCTAAAACCCAAAAAAATCCTCTCACTTGTATTGCTACATAAGAACTGATAAAAACAAATGTCCATCTGTTTTAGTGTTCTGTATATATAAAGGCTCCTTTGTAAGGAAGGACATCAGTGCCAAAGCACCTTTTCCTATTTATTTATCTTACCCATGGTTATGCAGAGGTCTTCTGCTGTCATGATGAATAGTTCCTTCACAGAGAATAAGCTATTGATATCACTATCCTCCACAAATGTATTTAATAGTACCTTATATAGTTTTGTCTATCTTAGCCACAGTCCTCTAGAGATTTAGCCAGAGGTGAAAAACTCGACATTCTAGATCCTAGTAACTCATGAAAACTTTGTCCCTCAGCTCTTCCAGAGTTGCCACCCATCTTTTATGGCAAAAGGAGAAAATTATTAAACAAATAAAGAGAAAATTTATTATTATAGTTTACTTTTAATGTAATATTATTTAAACATAATTAAACCTAAGCCCCAGCATTGCTCTTTGCATAAAAAAGGTATAGACTGCGTTATTCACCTATTACCTAAATGTCAGGCTACTAAAACATTTCATTCTTTATCTTTTGTATTTTTGTACTTTGGAATTTTGAAACTTTATGGTTTGTAACCTTGAAATAAAACTGTTTAAAAACCCTGAGTTTTTACAGACCAATAGCGTGCACCAGAAAAATAATAATAAAAAGGAAAGCTTATATCATCTTTTTAAGATGATTCAAAAATTTAGAAGTAGAAAAGAAAATTTATATCGTCCTTGGACACTATCCTGCTTATATATCCAAAGGAAATATAACTGAAATAAGGTCCTTCAACCATTTTTATGGAACAGGAAGGATCCAAGCAACATTCTTCCAAATAAGAATTTCTATCTTTTGAAAGTCACTGGATTTTCAGATATCATGAGGGTAGAGCCAGACAGACAGAAGCTTATCCTCAGATACTGCCTTCTAGTGTTAGGGGACTTCAACAGCAGTTATTTCTTGAAGTCAGACATCTGATGTTGGATAAGCAGAACAAGATGAGCTAAGAATGGGAAAGACTTCTATTCAGCTGATCTTCAAGATCATCCAGAAAAAAGCCAGCAGCAGATTGATAGATGCAAGATTATCCATTCATGACATAAATACAGATTTTTTCTGTTTTTCTTTCTGCCAAGTTTAAAGGTAATTTGTGAAGATTTTTCTGGTAGAATACCCAACAACCTATAAAACCTATAAATTATCATTAATTTTAAATTGAGTAGGAACTCATTCTACATTATTATTATCTCCAAATGTTTACTCAAAGCAGTTTTGGCTGATAAAAATAAATCTAAAAAATATGATACACTAAGATATTTTTATAACATACTGTGTATGTAACTCAAATTATTGAGTAAATATTTATTCAAGCTTTATCCAAACTCTGGGATACTTTTAAAAAAAGTTTGTTTTAGTGAATCATTTAAGTATATGTTAAATTCATTTGGAAAGGGAGTTAAAATAGTTCCTATGTGGTTTGCTTGAAAGCCAGCCATGATGTAAAATATTTACATGCATTTTTGAAGAATGGGGGTGGAAAGAAAAATACTAGAAAGAAATTAATGTTAGAATTGCAAAAGGAAGGAAAAAGAGATGACAAATTAAAATAGGAGAAAGAAAAGAAAGATAAACATTCAAACATTAAACACATTCTCTCTGTGTGTTTGTGTGTGCGTGTGTGCTACCTATTCCAACACTTACATTTAAAACAAATGATAGTTATATAATTGAAGAGTGTATAAATATTTAGTTCTCTACATAATTTTTCCCAAAAAGAAATAAAAAATAAAATAAATTGCTAATGATTTTGATAATGGTCAATCCAGATTATAATATTCCAGAGGTTTATGAAAGGCATTACAAAAGTGTTTACAAATACCAACTTCACTGATTGTAACAAGGCAGAAATGTCATAATACATCATTCATTTTGATTCTCTCTGGCAAGCTGATTGTGAAGGCAATGTTCTGAAACAAAAACAAGATTCCTTAAGAAAATAATTTATAAGATAATGGGAATGAAATGATTTATAGAAATATTAGATAGATTGTAAAATGCAATTAGCCTCTGGAAAGTAATGAATTAAAGACCAAGATAATTCTACTTAAATTCTACATTCTTGGAAAAATGAAATTAGCAATTGCAAATTATGCATAAAAGCAAAAAAATAGAGAACAGAGATGAATATTCTATTAAATATTTACTAACAATGGGAAACATGGCTGGAGATATTGTAAATTCTAGTGAAATGATAGGTAAGCGCATTAATATTTAGCAGGATCAAAATGGATTTGAATCAGTTTATGATATTTTAGTATGTATCAACTGAGCCTTAGATATTTTTTATTTATTTATTTATTTTTTGCATTTATATCCCACTCTTCTCCGAAGACTCAGGGCGGCTTACACTATGTCAAGCAATAGCCTTCATCCATTTGTATATTATATACAAAGTCAACTTATTGCCCCCAACAATCTGGGTCCTCATTTTACCTACCTTAAATTATTAAGTATTACAGAATAATAAAATAATAAAAATATTATGTAAGGCTATATTTGGAAAAAAACTGAAATCTACCATGCATTTTGTTCAGCTGTAGACTGTAGACTGTAAACTCTTTCACTTTCGCCTTTTACTAAAGATTTCCGTGGAAAGGAACATTTATGAGTTTTGATGTTCAGAATTTTTATACGTAACTATATGAAAAAGAGGGAATTGATAAGAAAAAAGTGAAACAATATTTGAATAAAGTAAACTTATCCCAGATTCCTAAAGATACTGAAGTTATGTTGGAGAGAAATATAACAATGGTGGAATTAATACAAGCACTTAAAAAAAGTTCCAGGCCCAGATGGACTGCCAGTTGAATACTATGTGATTTTTCAAGAACAACTGGGTCTCCCATTTTAAGAGGTTATGAATGAAATGATGCAAAAAGGGAAAATACCTGAGACCTGGACAGAGGCCTACATTACTCTCATTCTGAAAGAGGACTCTGACTTAAATCAAATTAAAAATTATAGACCTATATCCCTGTTAAATCCATATTAGAAATTTTGCTTTAATACTAGCAGAACTTCTTAAAAGATATTTGAATGAATTTATACATTCTGATCAAAATGGATTTCTGCCTAAAAGACAAATTAAAATAATAAAAATATTATGTAAGGCTATATTTGGAAAAAAACTGAAATCTACCATGCATTTTGTTCAGCTGTAGACTGTAGACTGTAAACTCTTTCACTTTCGCCTTTTACTAAAGATTTCCGTGGAAAGGAACATTTATGAGTTTTGATGTTCAGAATTTTTATACGTAACTATATGAAAAAGAGGGAATTGATAAGAAAAAAGTGAAACAATATTTGAATAAAGTAAACTTATCCCAGATTCCTAAAGATACTGAAGTTATGTTGGAGAGAAATATAACAATGGTGGAATTAATACAAGCACTTAAAAAAAGTTCCAGGCCCAGATGGACTGCCAGTTGAATACTATGTGATTTTTCAAGAACAACTGGGTCTCCCATTTTAAGAGGTTATGAATGAAATGATGCAAAAAGGGAAAATACCTGAGACCTGGACAGAGGCCTACATTACTCTCATTCTGAAAGAGGACTCTGACTTAAATCAAATTAAAAATTATAGACCTATATCCCTGTTAAATCCATATTAGAAATTTTTGCTTTAATACTAGCAGAACTTCTTAAAAGATATTTGAATGAATTTATACATTCTGATCAAAATGGATTTCTGCCTAAAAGACAAATTAAAATAATAAAAATATTATGTAAGGCTATATTTGGAAAAAAACTGAAATCTACCATGCATTTTGTTCAGCTGTAGACTGTAGACTGTAAACTCTTTCACTTTCGCCTTTTACTAAAGATTTCCGTGGAAAGGAACATTTATGAGTTTTGATGTTCAGAATTTTTATACGTAACTATATGAAAAAGAGGGAATTGATAAGAAAAAAGTGAAACAATATTTGAATAAAGTAAACTTATCCCAGATTCCTAAAGATACTGAAGTTATGTTGGAGAGAAATATAACAATGGTGGAATTAATACAAGCACTTAAAAAAAGTTCCAGGCCCAGATGGACTGCCAGTTGAATACTATGTGATTTTTCAAGAACAACTGGGTCTCCCATTTTAAGAGGTTATGAATGAAATGATGCAAAAAGGGAAAATACCTGAGACCTGGACAGAGGCCTACATTACTCTCATTCTGAAAGAGGACTCTGACTTAAATCAAATTAAAAATTATAGACCTATATCCCTGTTAAATCCATATTAGAAATTTTTGCTTTAATACTAGCAGAACTTCTTAAAAGATATTTGACTGAATTTATACATTCTGATTAAAATGGATTTCTGCCTAAAAGACAAATTAAAAATAATATGAGAATAGTTTTGGATACTTTAGAATATTATGAGGCTCATCCTGAAAAACAGATGGCGTTAATCTTTTTGGATGCACAAAAAGCCTTTGATAATGTTAATTGGCATTTTATTTTCCTACAACTGAAGCAAATGGGCTTTGGTGAAAGATTTATTAAAGCAATAGAAACCATATACCATAAACAGTCAGCTAAGATAATGATAAACGGTGAATTGACGGATGTGATTCGACTTGAAAAAGGCACAAGACAAGGCTGCCCATTGTCACCGCTGCTGTTTGTGTTGACCTTGGAAGTATTGAACAGAAACATTAGAGAGGAAAGGGGAATAAAAGGTATGAAAATTCAGAAGGAAGAATATAAACTCCAAGCCTTTGCTGATGACTTGGTTTTTATTATTGAGGACCCATTAGAATCTATAACTTGCTTGATAGAAAGAATTGATGAATATGGGAAAGTGCCAGATTGAAAATTAATAGAGATAAAATGAAAATTTTGACAAAAAATATGTTGTTGAAGCAAAAAAATGAGTTGGTAGAATGTTCAGGGATGCAGATTGCAAATAAAGTTAAATACTTGGGGATATATCTTACCCCAAGGTGTAGCACATTGAAAGAGAATAACTATGGTAAATTCAAACAGCAGATTGTGACAGATTTGACTAAATGGGAACATCTACAATTGTCTTTGTTGGGAAGAAAATCAACAATTAAGATGAACATATTACCTAGAATTTTGTATTTGTTTCAGACTATACCTATTAAATTGAACAGAAGATACTTTGTGGAGCTGAATAAAATGATGTTGAAATACATTTGGCAAGGGAAAAAAGCAAGGATAAAAATAAAACTGTTACAAGACAGGAGAGCTAGAGGCGGCTTTGGGTTACCTAACTGGGAATTGTATTACCAAATAGCAAATTTTATGTGTTTTAAAGAATGGATAACCCTAAGAAATAATAGAATACTGACTTTGGAAGGCCATGATTTATTGTTGAAATGGCATTCCTTTTTATGGTATGGACAAGCTAAAACACAGGGATATTTTAGAAGACATACAGTCAGAGAAGTGTTGTTGTTAAATTGGAAGAAGATTAAGGAAAGTCACTTTTTAAAAATTCCAACTTTATTTTTATTTTATTTATTTATTTGTCAAACACATCAGTATATATAAGTATAAGCATGGAATAAACATACGAATTGGATACAATCAAAGGGAACATTAGGACAGGAACGGTAGGCACGCTGGTGCTCTTATGCACGCCCCTTACAGATCTCTTAGGAATGGGGTGAGGTCAATAGTAGATAGTCTTTGGTTAAAGCTTTGGGGATTTTGGGAAGAGACCACAGAGTCAAGTAGTGCATTCCAGGCATTAACAACTCTGTTACTGAAGTCATATTTTCAACAATCAAGATTGGAATGGTTCACATTAAGTTTAAATCTATTGTGTGCTCATGTATTGTTGTGATTGAAGCTGAAGTAGTCTTCGACAGGAAGGACATTGTAGCAGATGATTTTATAAGTTATGCTCAGGTCATGCCGAAGGCGGCATAGTTCTAAATTTTCTAAACCCAGGATTTAAAGTTTGGTGGCATAAGGTATTTTGTTGTGATCAGAGGAGTGGAGAACTCTTCTTGTAAAATATTTCTGGACACGCTCAATTGTATTAATGCCCGAAATGAGATGTGTGTTCCAGACAGGCAAGCTGTATTCAAGAATTGGTCTAGCAAATGTTTTGTATGCTCTGGTTAGTAGTGTAATCTTTATGGAGAAGAAGCTAAGCAAGATTAAGTTTACAACTCTTAAAGCCTTTTTAGCGATGTAGTTGCAGTGGGCTTTGGCACTTAGATCGTTTGATATGAAAACACCAAGGTCTTTGATGGGGTGAGGGTCATCTACAAGGTAATGTCCATCGAGCTTTTATTTAGTGTTCTGATTCTTTTTTCCAATGTATAAGACATTTGCTGGTTGAGATTTGGAGTTGTCAAATTTTTGACCATTCCGACACAAAGTCAAGGTCATTTTGAAGGGTAGCCGCATTATTGGTAATGTTAAATAGTTTAACATCATCAGTGAACACAATTACTTATAATATGGTCACAGAGGTCGTTAATGTATAATACGAAGAGTGTTGGTCCTAGAACGCTGCCTTGGGGGACACCGCTATTGACAGGAGCAGGATTTGATAGGGCACTGCCTATTTTGACCACTTGTTGTCTATTTGACAGGAACGCTGTTATCCAATTATGGAGGGGTCCTGAGATGCCGTAGGATTTTAGTTTTAGAAGAAGTTTGTCATGTACCACTAAGTCAAAAGCTTTACAGAAGTCTATGTAAATTGCATCTATTGCTTTGCTCTGATCAAGATTTGTAGTCCATACAACTTGGGTTTCACCTATTGAGGCATTCTCATACACAATAACATTTAAAAAGGAACTTATTGTTAGATATAATGAATTGTTGAATAAAAAGGGTGAGTTAAAATCTAAATCAGAACGAGAGGCAGAGGGTGAATAATGAACTGGTTTTCATATTTGCAAATACAATCCAGACATGATAAATATGTTAAAACAGAAGGCTTTTACAACAATTTAACTGGTTTTGATGAGATTTTAACAGGTTCAGATAACAACTTGATTAAGAAACTGTATGTATACTTATTAGAGGTGAAATTGGAGGAAGAACAAGTAAAAGAGACAATGATCACTTGGGGGAAGAATTTTGGCCATGGGATAAATTTAGAGGCTTAGCAGAAATTGTGGATGTAAAATTATAAAATGATAATGTCTATAGCTTTTAAAGAGAATTTGTATAAGATGTTTTACAGGTGGCATTTACCCCTGACAATAATTGCTAGAATGTTCAAAGACAAATCTGAAAAATGCTGGAAATGTCATCAGTCACCTGGATCATACTACCACATTGAAGCGAAAAGATACTGGACTAAAATACACACGTGGTTGGAAAAAATGATCAAAAAACATATTGATTTTAAGCCAGAAGTCTTTCTGTTGGGAATTATACCTGAGATATATACTAGAGATATAAAATATTTGATTGTGAACATTACTACAGCAGCTAGGATTGTATTTGCTAAAAATTGGAAAAATGAGAAATTACCTTCGCAAGAGGAAATAATTAGAAAAATGATGGAATGTGCAGAGATGAGTGAGTTAACATTTGAAATCAGAGAGCAAGAAGATAAGCAATATTATAAAATATGGGATTTATTTTATAATTGGTTAGATGGAAAGATATGTTAGTAACGATAAATTATAAAATATGGGATTTATTTTATAATTGGTTAGATGGAAAGATATGTTAGTAACGATAAATATAAGATATATGTATGAAAGAGATGTTTATTTTGTGAATGCACAGGAAGATATGTTAACACCCTTGCAGCACGTTGTAATGAAATTGATTTGATGAGTTTTCTTTTTTATGTTTAAAATAAATTAAAAAAATTCAAAAAAAAAGAAATCAGCTGATCAAAGGGAGAAATTTTTTTTCATTTGCATGATCTGTATCAAATGAACGATGAGTAACAGTTTGTCATGAGACTCACTTAGAAAATAAAAGTCATGTTGTTTTCTGTTGAGCAAACTTGTTGAAGATAAATGCTAATCAGCAGATTAACCTTTTAATGTAGTTCAGAAATATATACTACTTACAGATCTCCACTTCCATCCATGTATGCTTCAATGAAAAAAAAACACAAATGATTATCTGTGAAGCAATCCCCCCACATTCCAGGATAAAAATAAATTAAGGACATGTTATGTTGATGCACACATGTAGTAACAGTTAAGTCTTTCTTTTTCTGTAAAGCAATACTAACGTATTTCCAATGTATAAATTAGTAGCCAAACTAAGCATACAGGATAGATAGCAATAGCATCTGCATTGATAGCAATAATGCCAAGACAAAAAAACCCAGCAATTCTAAGCAGGTCCTCTCCACAGACAGAGATGGAAATCTTCAGGAAGATGTCAGTAAGGTGAGAGCTAAAAAAGACGATTCAGTAATAGTTCAGCTCTTTACAAATGAAATAATAGGGGTAATAATAACAATAATAATACCTGTCCAGTGTCATCACAAACCAATGACTCATTTATAAGCAGCTTTGCTGTACTTTTTTCCTGGAAATGGGAAGAAACTAAGTTGGCATAAATTATTTGACCTTACATTGTGCCTTTAATATGCTTCTGAAACATGGCCATTTTGTACTGCTTTCTCATTCAGCACTGTACTGCAAGCAACTGGGAGCTTTCCCCCATCAAAGTGTACAATATATTTCAGGGGCACTTACACAGTCTATATCCATGATGGCAAATGTGTGGCACGCATGTCAAAGGTGGCACGCAGAGCCCTCTCTGTGAGTACATGAGCCATTGCCAGTTATCCTTTTGGTTTCCAGCATGTGCAAGTGCCCCAGACAGTTGGTCTTCACGTGTGCTGGAGTGCCAGAAACCCAAAGACTTCTGCTCTGGTACATTCGTGTGGGCACTCAGTGTCGAAAAAGTTCGCCATCTCTGGTCTATATGCTTATCCAATCATGTTATTTTCTTCTCCCAATGACTATCATCCTATCAATTAATGAGCGTGAGGTGGTTTCAAAGCATGCGTTTCTCTTAATTGCAGCAAAGTGGCCAAATGAGTTTGCATGGCTCAGATGTAGCTGCTATGTAAGTGTCTCTCTCATCTGCACCTCTATAACTGTCTGGTTTGGTTCTGCAACCCAACAAGACAGACATAGACTTCAGAGGATAATTAGAACTGCAGAAAAAACAATTGCTACCAACCTGCCTTCCATTGAGGACCTGTATACTGCAGGAGTCAAAAAGAGGGCTGTGAAAATATTTACAGACCTCTCATATCCTGTTTCAACTCCTACCCTCAAAATGACATTATAGAGTACTGCACACCAGAACAACTAGACACAAGAACAGTTTTTTCGTGAATGCTATCACTCTGCAAATAATTCCCTCAACACTGTCAAACTATTTACTAAATTTGTACTACTATTAATCTTCTCATAGTTCCCATCACCAATCTCCTTCCACTTATGACTGTATGACTGTAACTTTGTTGCTGGCAATCCTTATGATTTATATTGATATATTGACCATCAATTGTGTTGTAAATGTTGTACCTTGATGAACGTATCTTTTCTTTTATGTACACTGAGAGCATATGCACCAAGACAAATTCCTTGTGTGTCCAATCACACTTGGCCAATAAAAATTCTATTCTATTAATCTTCTCATCGTTTCTGTTAAGTTTGGGCAATGAACAGGCAGGAGACGACACAAGTGACAACAGCTCCTTAGTTTATTGTAACCCAGCAAAAGCCCAACAGGCAAAAACCTCTCTTTAAATACTATTTTGCCTGAGGCATCAGCCAATCAGCAACGTGCTTGTTCCCGCCCAAACTTCCCTCCTAAAGTCCAAATACATAACACTCTTCCCCTCCCAGAACGCATTATACCCTTTTTTGCATAGAATTTGCATGTTATTTTTCCACGTAGTCACGCAGGTAGACAGGGCGTCTCCTAACTCTTTCTGACCTGCGCAATTCATTCCCTGGGAGTGAGTCGAGCTGGTCGGAGGGACTGTTTGTTCCTCCCAGCTCCTCCTCTGGGCCCTCCGGCCCTGGATTATTTGCAGAGTCGTCCCTGCAGTCTTCTGGAGGAGCCGGTTGGCGTCGCTGGACTTCTTCAAACTCAGACCTCCGATCGCCTCGGGTTTGAGTTAGCTGTTGGTTCAAATATTGGGTAGTCAGGGTCTGGTTGTTTGGTTTCTGGTTTGTTTTGTACTCTTTTTCGTAATTGATCTATGTGGCGTCTCCATATTTGGCCATCCCCCATGTCCACTATATATGATTTTGGTCCTGTTACTCCTGTGATTGTTCCTTTAAGCCATGCTGGGCCTTCACCATAGTTATGTGTCCACACTAAATCACCCGTTGTCATTTCTCTGGTTTTTCCCTGTATACCTTGGTACCCGTCAGGGGAGTATGTTGGGTTTAACCGATCTAAGGGGCACCTGAGTTTCCTACCCATCAATAATTCTGATGGGCTGCGGCCTGTGGTTACACAGGGGGTTCTATGTTGTATCGCTAGGAAGGTATCGATTTCGGCTTGCCAATCACCGGGGGTTATTCTAGATAGCGCTTCCTTGGCACTGTGAACGAATCGTTCTGTAAGTCCGTTCGTCGCCGGGTGGAAAGGCGCCGAGAGGACATGTCGGCTGCCCTCTTCCGCTAAGTACCCCTCAAATTGGGTAGCCGTGAATTGCGGGCCGTTGTCGGACACTAGGATGTCGGGCATCCCGTGTGTTACAAAGAGATGCCATAATGCTGTAATTACGGCTTCTGCTGTCATGGATTTCATGAGTAGAATTTCTAGCCACTTCGAATAGGCATCTACCACGATTAAAAAGGTCTGCCCATGGAATGGCTCGGCAAAATCTATGTGGATTCTGGACCAAGGACCCTGGGATTTCTCCCACTCCCTTATGGAGCCTGTCGGGGGTAGTGGCCTTGACTCTTGGCAGGCTTGGCATTTTCCTACCCTGTCGCTAATGTCTTTGTCCATTTGTGGCCACCACACATAACTCCTCGCCAGGCTTTTCATCCTCACAATCCCCGGGTGACCCACATGTAACAGTTCCAACACATTTTCTCGCAATTTGTCCGGAGTAACCACTCTATCCCCCCATAACCGACAGTTCCAAACGTTTTTTTGTAAAGTATTTGAACCGATCCCCCGGTGCAGCGGGCCATCCCCTCTGCACCCAACCGATTACAGTCCTTATGACAACGTCTCTGTACGATGCCCTAGTCACTTCCGTAGACATGACTGGGCCAGAGTCTAGAGAGTCAATTAGTAAGACGGGCGTCCCTGGGGTCGGGTCTTCGATCGTCTCTGGTAAGGGGCATCTACTTAAAGCGTCTGCATGTCCTAGGTCCTTGCCCGGGCGGTGGGACAATTTGTACGAGTATGCCGCCAGGAAAATAGTCCAACGGGTCAGCCTGGGTGATAGCGCAACCGGTGTTGGACGGTCCCCCGCCAGGAGTCCCAATAATGGTCTGTGGTCCGTTACTATTTTGAATTGTTGCCCAAATAGGTATTCATGGAATTTTTTAACTCCCGAAACTATGGCCATGGCCTCTCTGTCTAGTTGGCTGTAGTTTCTTTCTGCTGCTGACATCGTGCGGGAGAAGTATGCTATGGGGGCTTCCGATCCGTTCGGCAACCTATGGCTGAGGACAGCCCCTACCCCGTAGGGCGATGCATCACAAACTAATACTAGTGGTAATGTCCCATTGTATTGGATTAGTAGGCTATCGTTGGACAAGAGATTCTTAACGCCCTCGAATGCCCTAGCCTCAGCCTTGCCCCAGGTCCAAACAGCTTTTTTCGCTAACAATTTATGAAGCGGTTCGGCTACTGTTGCCTTATTTCGCAAGAAGACCGCATAGAAGTTTACAAGCCCTAAAAATGCTTGTAACTCAGTCTTATTTTTTGGAGCCGGAGCCTTTTTAATGGCTCGCACTTTGCTCTCCGTGGGGTGGATGCCTTCTCTGTCTATCTGATACCCTAAGAATTCTACGGATTTGACTCCTATCTGGCATTTGTTAAGTTTGACCTTAAGTCCTGCAGACCTGAAAATGCCCAGGACCTTCCGTAGTTTGACCCCTAACTCATCTAAATTCTCTGCTGACACTAGTACGTCGTCAAAATATGGTACGACCCCCGGTATTCCCTGTAGCAGATGTTCCATTAGGTTTTGGAATAACCCTGGGGCTACGCTGACTCCAAACTGGAGTCGAGTGCATTTAAAGGCGCCTCGATGTGTTACAATCGTCTGCGCCTCGGCTGTGCCATTGTCTACGGGTAATTGTTGGTAGGCTTGAGCCAAATCGAGTTTGGCGAAAACCTGTCCCTGTCCCAACGAGTGTAACAGATGTTGCACTACGGGGACGGGGTATGCACTCTTTTGCAATGCTTTGTTAAGCGTTGCCTTGTAATCAGCGCAAATCCGGACTGATCCGTCCGGTTTGATTGGGGTCACAATTGGTGTCTCCCATTTGGCATGGTCGATGGGGACTAGAATGCCCTGGTTTACTAGTTTGTCTAACTCCCGGTCAATCTTGGGCTTAAGGGCGAAGGGGACCCGCCTAGCCTTTAACCTAATGGGGGCCACCTGGGGATTCAAATTAGACGAGATAGGGGTCCCCACGTACTTGCCCAGGCAGTCCTGGAAGACATCCTCGAATTCTTTCAGCAATTCATCCTTCAGGTTGACTCCGCTACTGTGAACCCCGGTCACTTCCATCCCCAAGGCTCTGAACCAGTCCAGGCCTAGCAAGCTGGGTAGGTTTCCATCTACGATGGTGATCGGTAGAGTTTTCTTAAAATTCCCGTATCTCACTCTGACGGACGTGACTCCTCGGACAGGGATTCGGTTTCCCTGATAGTCTTGCACTCTCAGCTTTTGGGTTTGCAGCTGGCGTTTCGCGACATCTGGCAGGTCTCTCATGACGGTGTCCTAGGACATGATCGTGATTGACGAGCCGGTGTCCACCTCCATTTTACACGGCACTCCTTCGATGTGTGTCCTTGTGAATATCTTCTTTTCTAGTCACATTGATGCGTGGCCCACTCTTACAGTGGTTTGGTTCAATTTCGCGCCTCTTTTGAATGGACCAATCCCTGGCCGTTTCATTGGTCCAGCGCTCTGCTGATTGGCCGGTTTGAATTTTGGGCGGGACGGTTGTGGGGCTCGACAGGCCTGAGCGATGTGCCCTTTCTTTTTGCACCGCCGGCAAATTGGGTCCTTGAATCTGCAATTTTGACATTGGTGTTGGCCTCCGCAGCTCACGCACTCGTCCCGGTCGCCTCTCTCCGACCTCCCGGTATGGAAATCTCTTCTTCCTCACCCTCGGATTCGGCCTTGGCTTCTGCGCTGTGGCCTGCGTTGTTTTCGCGCCGGTGTTTGGTGTGATCGGCTTTTGTAGGGTCTCCACCGCTTTGGTGGACATCTCGTGTGCCCTGGCCTCGTCCAGGGCTATTGCTAGGGTTAGGTTGCTTTTGGACAGCAGCCGCCTATTGCTAGGGTTAGGTTGCTTTTGGACAGCAGCCGCCTCTGTAAACGAATGTCCCGGATCCCACAAATGAGTTGTTCTAGTAAAGAGTCCTCCAAGTCTCTGTACTCACAGTGGTTCGCGGCTTTCCTCAATGCAGTCATGTACACGCTTATCGATTCGCCCTCACGCTGAACTCTCTGCCTCAGCTCGAAACGCTGAACAAACTTCGACAGCACCGGAGCGTAGTGTGCTCGTAGTGTCGTTTGCAGCGTTTGCCATGGCACCGTTGGTTCCGACAGCGATTCGGTGGTATCGAAAACCTCTGGTCCGCAGTGGCTCAGGAAGTAAGCACGCTTCCGATTATCCGAGACTCCTTGCAGTTCATTTGCTTCAACGAAACACTCGAAACGAGCCATGTACGACCCCCATTTCTCCTTGGCTGGGTTGAATGGCGCTGGCAGTGTATAGCTGGACATTGCTATATATCCGCTCCCGATACTGGCTGGGTTTGCGAATCCGTTACTCCTTCAGCTCTTTTCCTGGTCTCACTGCCTCAATATCCCACCTTCGTCGCCAATGTTAAGTTTGGGCAATGAAGAGGCAGGAGACGACACAAGTGACAACAGCTCTTTAGTTTATTGTAACCAGCAAAAGCCCAACAGGCAAAAACCTCTCTTTAAATACTATTTTGGCTGAGGCATCAGCCAATCAGCAATGTGCTTGTTCCCGCCCACACTTCCCTCCTAAAGTCCAAATACATAACAGTTCCCATCACCCATCTCCTTCCACTTATGACTGTATGACTGTAACTTTGTTGCTTACATACTTACGATTTATATTGATATTGTTTCCTGATTGCTTATTTGTACCCTATGACTATCATTAGGTGTTGTACCTTATGATTGTTGATGAACATATCTTTTCTTTTATGTACACTGAGAGCATATGCACCAAGACAAATTCCTTGTGTGTCCGATCACACTTGACCAATAAAAAATTCTATTCTATTCTATTCTGTTCTGTTCTGTTCTATTCTATTTTCTGGAGCCAGAGTTCAAGCAAGGTATTTTGATGTGTATTAAGAGACATGTTCTACTTACTCTTGGTTGAATGAAGCTAGGAATGGGCTGCTCAGCTTCAAAGATTTACTCTCAAGGGTAACAGTCAATCAACTAATTATTTTAAAAAGAAAAAGAAAATGGAAAAGAAATGGTTCCAGTTTCCCTTGCCACCCAAGCAGTGTGGCAGAGCAGGCATCAAGCCCAGGACCAGATGGAAATAAGTGGTATCATTGTACAGTTGCTGCCAAGTACATCCTCCCCATCAACTACATCACTTCAAGCCAATTCCTCTATGTGACATGGATTGTATGGATGTGATGTGTGTGTGGGTTTTTTGTATTCCTAGAGAAACATGTCAGAATATTTGGACCTAAGCAGTAGGTTGCCCATGAGATGTAAGCTCCATTGAGGTGGTGTCAAGTGGAATGTCTTTGAATTATAGTAACTGGTCTGTATGGATGAACTTGGATGAATTTTAGTGAAGCTTTTTATGAGGGCTTTTAATTTGAGCCTTTGTAGGTTTTACTGTTTTTTTTCTGACATATTCTATGCTGTTTCTCTAAAAAGAAAAACAGAATAGTTGCATCTTCTACTATAGTTGCAATAGTAGAATCTTCTGATTCTACTACCAATTGATATGATTATATAATTTAGACTCATTGTATCCCTGAGGAAAGTTTTGCTCAGAATTAGTTTTAATATCTTCTATTTTTATATTGATGTATACATTTTTTTATTGGAAATAAAAGTCAGATTCCCACAGGAACAGGTAATTCCATAGATAACCCAGTCCTATGTCATGTACAGCAAGGGTTCCCAACCCCAACAACTGGGCCGCACAAACAAATGAGACTCCAATCCGCAGGATGCAGGCAGCATGCAAAACCATGCTCTCCATCCCACCCCAAGTCCGCGGAAAAATCAGTCCATGGAACCAGTCCCTGATGCCCAAAAGGTTAGGCACCACTGGTGTAGGGATTTATAAGTGACAACAAGTACCTTGAATTACGTATGACAGCCTATATGGGCTTAACAAGAAACACCCATAACTACCTGTACTGCTACATTGTGGACCAAATGAAGTTTCCAAATAGTTTTAAAGGTCAGCCCCATGAAGAGTGCATTGCAATAATCTATTTATTAGATTTTTATAGTGCCTTCATTACATGCCTAATGCTTCCTTTTCCACCTGTTTTTCTCACAACAACCCTGTGAGGTGGGTTGGGCTAAGAGAATGACTGGTCCAAAGTCACCCAGATAGCTTTCATTATTATTATTATTATTATTATTATTTATTAAATTTTTATACCGCCCTTCTCCCGAAGGACTCAGGGCGGTGTACAGCCAAAGATAAAACACAATACATATACAATTAAAACCAACAATTAAAACCTAGCAAATTTCAAAAGGCTGATGATTAAAAGTTTAAATTTAAAATTATAAAAAATTTAAAAAACCCAATAAAAACCCCAATTTAAAATTATAACTATAAAAACCATTATGCCAGTCCCGCTTGAATAAATAAATATGTTTTTAGCTCACGACGGAAGGTCCGAAGATCAGGCACTTGACTTCCAGGGGGAAGTTCATTCCAGACCGTCGATGCTCCAACAGAGAAGGCCCTACTCCTGGGGGCCGCCAGCCGACACTGTTTGGCGGACGGCACCCTGAGGAGACCCTCTCTGGGAGAGCGTATGGGTCGGTGACTTCATGCCTATGGTGAGACTCACAGACTCCTAGTTTTAGTCTGTTGCCTTAATTACTGATATGACCAAGGCTGAGTGACTGTGAGAAGATCCCCAATCCAGGAATAGGCACAACTGGTACACAATACAGAACTCTGTGAAGGTCCTTGTAGCTAAAGCTGTCACCTGCTCTTCAAGCAAGAACTGTGAATCCAAGAGGATTGTGCACGGAATCCAAGCAAGCACAGGCATAGATGTTCAATCAAGTACCATCAGCATATTGATAATAAGTCTAATTTCACATAAATGCACTGAAGACTTTTAGTGCCATGTCAGTTTAAAATTCATATTCTCTGAGAACTTTCACTGGCAATCTGCTGGGGATCCCCCCCCCCTTAAAAGTCTGTACAGATTCTCAGTCATCCAGGTAATGGTTGTCCCAAAGGTGTTTTTTCAGGAGGCAATTGGACTTTGTTTTTTGTTTGAAGTCGTTTCACTTCTCATCCAAGAAGCTGACAGGATAGTGGGGAATGGGTGGATTTATATTCCTTGCAGTCAGGTGGTCATTTGCATCCTTTTAGAAGGTTGTTGGAGCCCTTGGAGGTTTATCTGTGTCTTCAGGGTCACCTGAGTAGTGCTCCTGGTTCCTGTAGTCTGCAATTCCCGCCCCCCCTTTCTGGAAATCCATTCTTGCTCCCACACCACGTGTTCACCCCAAATTGTACAGCTAAAAGTCTGTAGAGATTCTCAGTCATCCAGGTCATGACTGTCCCAAAGATGCTTTTTCAGGAGTCCCCCCCCCCAGTTGTTTCAATGAAATGTCGGAAGAAAGATCTGAATCCCCATATTCCGATTCTAGGTGACTGATTCTTTTCTTTCCCAGGTAGGGAACACACAGATCACGTATAAGTCTAAAGTTGTAAAATCCTTGTCCAGAGTTACCAGTCCGTCGCTGGTTGAGGAACCCCGGGCGAAAGGGGAAACTCCTTCCCTTGCTCAACTTCTCAAACAAACAACGCCGACCGAACCACAAAGCCTTCCGACTCATCCCAAATTCTCCCCTACGAGGCTTCGTCAGACGTCACGAGGGCCCTGCGAGTGGCGCATGAGCACCCGCAGCCTCGTCCTCCTGGCTCGCTTCAGTCTTTGCCGAAGCAACGCCGGGAAGCAGAGCAATTGGTGCCGCCTCTGCGCTTAACGGTCTCCAGATTATTACTGTCGCCCACTCGGCCGCCGGTGAGTACGCCGCCTTTCAGCCACCCCTTTCTCTCTCTCTCTCTCTCTGTGTGTGTGTGTGTGTGTGTGTGAACTGCACAGGGAGGGCAGCAAGGCGGTGGGGCCGAAGTGGGGCGCGCGCCCCCAAGGTTTCTTCGCGGGTTCTGAAGGGCAGGTTTCCCACAAAGGAAAAGGAGAGCCGGGAAGGCTGAGTCCCCGCTGGGCCTATAGCGAACATTAGGCGAAAAGGGGAAAATCCCGTTACGTTAAGGGGTGGTGGTGGTGGTGGTGGTGGAGAATAGGGAGGTCTGCGTCCTTCGGGTTGGCAAAAAACGGGGTCCTTTCTCCACGCCTTCCGCTCTGAGGTTGAAGGCTCCGACCGATCAAGACCGCGCCCTTCGCGGTGCGGAGTTCGCCGTCCGGACTGGACGCGAACCCTTCCCTCTGAAATCCCCGGAGGGGGAAGGAAGGGTAGAAACCTGGCTCGGGTCCCGCTTTTGTGCTGGACCTGCGTGGGGCGGTGGGGAACTGGGCCCCCGTTTTCTCCTTCGGCGGTGGGCGGAAACCAACGCTCAGTTATGGGAGGTGGAAAACGGGGAGGGGACAAAAACGAAAGGAGAAAGAAAGAGAGGCGGGCGCTTGGAGGGTCTCTGTGGCCTCGTTATGGGCGCCGTCGGAAAGCTTCGCTTGGACGTTTGGAGTTTCATTACGTAGCATGTTTTCGTAAACGGGAAAGAAGGAAGTAGTTGTGCTTTTTGTGAGACTTGGTTTCCCTTACGCGGAGGTGTGCCTTCGATTTCCGTAAGCATTTATTAGTAATAGGGGCCGAATCGATATTGGCCTGATTCATACATCACAGTAAAGCTTAATCCGATTTGGTTTAGTATATTGTGTGGATGTACACTGAGAGCATAAGCACCAAGACAAATTCCTTGTGTGTCCAATCACACTTGGCCAATAAAAAATTCTGTTCTGTTCTAGTCTAGTCTAGTCCCAGTCCCAGTCCATTCTATTCTATTCTGCCATTACAGTTTAGTGTTTATGGATTAAAATAACCTTGAAGTCTGTGAAGACTTGAGCTTCAACTCCTACAGTATTTTGTCATTGATCATGCTGGAAGAATTTGATGAGTTAAAGAATAACCTAAAGCCTGTGGTGGCTTGAACTTGAACTCATGCAGTCTTTTGCCATTGATCATGTTGGAAAAGTTTGATGAGGTTGAAATAAAATAATTGGAAAGCAACAGGTTGTCTTCTCCTGGCTTATGTTCTGAGAATGAATTTTTAATTTTTCCAGTAATACAGGATTTAGCATACAGTGTTTTGTCATCGTACAGAATTGCAGCATTTGGTGTCTTGAAGTACTTCTCTCTTTATTTTATTAAAGTTATGTATTGTTAAATATACAGTTATCCATTATTTTCATAGATTTTTACTAGTAATAGTTTTAGATTAACTCTAACAGCACAAGTTTATGCAGTTTGAAATTAAATTCTGCTTCTAGCAGAAGACTTTAGAGCGGTGCTTTCCAACCTCAGCAATTTTAAGAAAGGTGGACATATTGGCTGGGGAATTCTGGGAGTTGAAGTCCACTTTTCTTAAAGTTGCCAAAGTTGGGAAACTCTGCTTTAGAGTTATGATTCAAGTTATCACTTCTGAAAAGTATATGTAGATGGCACATCTTAATTGAAAAAAAATGTCCATTTCATATACTGTTTTTACTTCTCCAAAGGCACAGGAAATATTTTTAACCCATAAAACATTTTTAACAATTTAGAAAGTCAGATAAACTAATTGCTTCTAATGTATTTTTATAATAATTATTGTTAAAAGTAACAAAGCCATCATGAATAGTTACCACTGATAAATTTATCTTCCATGAATTTGACTAATTTCCCCCATAAAATAATCCAGGTGGTTTGCCAACAATGTATTTCTTTTGGAAGTGAAATCCATCGTTTTAAACTATGTTGAGTGTGTTCTCTATTCAATTTGTTAGGCAAATCCTGTATTTATTTACTTTTTAAAATTCATATACAGCCTTTTGTACATGACTTCAGATTAGTATACAGAGTGTTCTTTCTTCCTGCTTTTCCTCATAGCCTTATGAGGTAGGTTGGGCTGAGAGTGACAGGCCCAGGGTTACCCAGCAAGCTTGTCATAAGACTTGTTCATTTTCCTACATTATAAATAAAGTATGTTTATATATCTCTAATATAGTCACTGTTCTTCCTTCTTGCTAAAAAAGAGATCCAGTGTAATTTTTCCTTTAGATATTATCAAAATGAGCATATACAATGACGGTTATTTTTCAGATGTTATATATAATGTCTGTAACTGAAAAATAACTGAAATCATAAGTAGCATATTTTCATTTCTTTTTCTGATAATTTCTAATGTAAAAAAATTACCCTTTTCTTGTAGCATTTATTATTTTTTCTAATGTACCGTTCATCCTTTTTTGTACAGTTAGTAGATTGCAATCTACTACAAGCCTAAGACCATTTCTTAGGCTTAAGACCAGTCACTGTCAGTGTGAATTCAGTGAATATAAAGTTATGAATATTTTGGCTGAACATACTTCACTTTTGCCATGCCTCAATTAGTTTGGAAAGATACTTTTGGAAGTATTAAGGAGGTATTGAATGACCTAATTTGTATTAATTCCACAAAATACTCTGTTATCCAGAGAGTTATTATGTCATTTATTTAGATTAAAGTATATACCGTACCAGTATAACCAACTTACTATGTCATACAAGGCAAAACCATCCTACACTAAATCTTCTGAACTCTAATCAGCAATGAAATAAAGCAACAAAACTTTTTTTTGTACTTTTATTGATGTCCAAAATCTGAGATTTGAGCTGTATGTTGCCTGACTGATCTTATTCCTCAATTATTTGGTTAACACCTCCCCCCCCCCAAGAAAACTAGGCTGTTCATTCCTAACTCTAGGTTCATTAGGAACAAGAATTAGAATAAAATAAAAAATAAAAAGAATTAGATTTATTGGGGATTCTATTGTTTATATTCATTTTGAGAATTGTCTGTCCCCAACTTCCCCTTTCTGTCTTTCAGCCAGTAATAGACTTTCCCTCTTATCCCAAGGCCACTATATATTCTCAGGAGCTTTGGTGAAGAATTTATCAAAGCCCTACAAAGTTCACTTAAAGTCTACCTACTAAGTTACTGTCAATTCTGTGCTTGTTGGCTTTCTCAAAGTATTTTGAAAGCTGAGTCAAATAGAATCTATCTTTGAAGAATCTGTGTTCCTTCTTTTCTTTCAAATAACATGCACTTGATGGAAGAGTTGGGACAAGCCCAGATAGTGGCTGACTAGCCAGCAGAAATACCAGAGTATTTTTTGACTGATATACTGATACTGATATGTTTATGCATGCACATATGTTTTCTTTTTCTCCATTGCTTCAGTCTGGTCGGAAGGGGAATGCAATATTATTCAGTTTTAGAAAAAAATATTGAAAAGAGTTAATTTAAAATGTTGGAAGTTTTAATTCTGTACTTGTTTGATTTACAATTCAACCCAGCATTTCCTACATGTGAATGTTAGTAGTAGTTTATTCATAAAATTAACTATATACTGTAAACAGAGGTCTGAATGATATGACTCAAAGAAGTAAATGAAAGGGCTGGAAAAGTCATATCAATTACTTAAAAATGTTGGACCCCAGGTACTCTATTAACGTGGATGAAAGGAGCATCAGTTGTAACCTTCCGGGTGCGCTTCAAGGTGTTGGTGAACGTCTTTAAAGCGCTCCATGGCATAGGGCCGGGTTACTTACGGGACCGCCTGCTGCTACCGAATACCTCTCACCGACCCGTGCGCTCTCACAGAGAGGGACTCCTCAGGGTGCCGTCGGCGCGACAGTGTCGTCTGGCGACACCCAGGGGAAGGGCCTTCTCTGTGGGGGCTCCCGCCCTCTGGAACGAACTCCCCCCAGGACTTTGTCAACTTCCGGACCTCCGAACCTTTCGCCGCGAGCTTAAAACTTACTTATTTATCTGCGCTGGACTGGGTTAGTTTTTTAAGTTATGGGTTTTTTAATGGGTTTTATCTCCAAATTTTAATTGTGGCCAATTTAAATAAGTTTTTTAATTGTATTTTAATTGTATTTATAGTGTATTGTGCATTTTTACTTGGCTGTGAACCGCCCTGAGTCCTTCGGGAGAAGGGCGGTATACAAATTTAAATAATAAATAAAATAAAAATAAATAAATAACTGTTAATTTTTCAGCTTAAATTTAAACATATAAAGAATGGATATTGTAAGTTATTGTTATTCAAGATCGCACCTCACTCATATCAAAAGCACTGAGAAGCTTCTGAAAGGTTAGATGGTGACATCACTGCATGGATGGGGGGCTACATGAATGCGGGGGCGGGGTCTTTTTGTGTCTGGCAGAGCTGAAACGAAGGACAGGGAGCTCACCCACCCAAGACAGCACTTGGGCCACAAACATGGGCTTGCTAACATTCAACCTAACCATGTGAGCCTCTAGGCTCCTAGTTATTCAAGATTAAGTAAATATTCTAGCAAATGTTTTTTTTAGAAATAAAAATTAATAATTTAGAAATAAAAAATGATGAATATCAAATTGTGGCTGTTAATAGCTTTTTGAACTGTACTTGGACATTGGAATTTTTTATTTGCTTATTTAAAATCTTTTTTCCTCCAGTGAAAATGTCGCTGTATCCTTCTCTGGAAGACCTGAAGGTAGACAAAGTAATTCAGGTATGACAAAATATATTTTATAATAAACTTTTGTTGTGAGTAAACCTTAGTTTTTGAGATTTCTGAAGTATCACAGTAGTTTAAAAATACGATATTTGTGATATAAATATTATGTTTTATTAATTATATTGCATATATTAATCATATGCATAACCAAAAATCATCTGGAGACATGAAACCCACATTTTTTTCTAGAAGCTCTTTTAGCTATCCTGTTTTAAAAATTGAACATTTCCACATCTAGAATTGTTCAGCTGAATGTTGATGTGAGTATTTCCCTTAATCTGTTTATGCCTGGTGAGCAGAATGGGGTTATCCACCCCTTTGAATAATTTTAGAGAGTGTTTTCCAGTTTACTAGAGATATGAATTCATCAAGTATTGTTTAGACTGAATGTTTTTGGCAGGTCATCCCATTCCTGACATGTGGTCCTGGCACAGGTTACTTGTGGAAGCTAATTTTAAGGCCTGATTGCAGCTTTAAAATTTGATTTCTTGAAATAACCTAGTATTGCAAGGGGAAGAATAAACTCTTCTTTCATTAGCACTGACCTTCCACTAAATGGAAAAAGAGTAAAATCAGTATCAATAATAATAGAGGTGATTTTAAAATCTGACAGAGGGGCCAAATAACCTTATCTCTAAACTGGTGTTAAGTATAAGATGAACAAGAAAACAAGAAGAAACTTTTAGAGAGAGGCAACGATTTTCCTGAAAAATATGTAGGTTGCATGAGATCTTTGTACTACATTGAGACTTTGGCCAAAAGTTCTCCATGCCTGTTGCAGGATTAATGTTAGATGAGAAGTCCAGTGATGGGGTTTAAACTCTAAATGTCAGTAAACTGACTGGGTATTCTTGAATCAAAATTTCAGTACTTGAAGACCATTTATAGCAGCTTCAATTCCTGGAAGAAAGTGGAGGAACCCTATTTTTTTTAAAAGTTAAAAGTTCATTTTTGATGTGGACACATAAACTGGTGCTCATTTATGTCTCCTTATCATCATTGTAGTACCATAGCACATAGAAGTAGAGATTGTAAATACCTTTGTTCACACTGCTTTTGTTGCATACTACGGTAGTTAAGCCCAACATCTAATATTTTTACATTTTGTGAAGCCAAACAGAAGGGGAAATGGGATACAATGTTATTACAGTCAGCTATGCATAAAATGGGTGGGGCATGCTTTAAGCTTTATATTTTTAGCTTCAAAAATGTTTTAATCAGGAAAGCCGTGATGGATAACCATTTTATCTCAGTTTCTTTGATCAAAATCTCCTTGTCTTCCCAACTTATCTATGTGAATTTAACTTTTATCAAAGAACAGACGATTGTGACAAAATAAAATTAAAAGGCAAGATTCTTACTATTGATTCAGATCTAGTTGAGCATTTGGAGAATTGCTTCTTAAAATTGTATCTTGCATAATGAGGAAACTGAAAAAAATACAAAATCTTATAAAATATTCATTAACTATTAACATACATTACTATTTAGAAACATACAGGTAGACCTTGCTTAATGACAGCAACTGGGGCTGGAATTTCCATTACCAGAGATGCTGTCATAAAGTGCAACATCACATGATCACATCACTTAGCAATAGCAATCCTAGCAGTTCCTGTTGCCATTGTTAAGCAAGGATCACATAAAGCAAAGACAAGTCTCACAACTTCTTGCTTACTTCCAACAAGCAAAGTTAATGATGAAGCCCACAGGAAGTTGCAAGCCCTTGGTGGCTCGTGAACAGGTTGGCAGTCAGATAAGGGGCTGCTGTGCTGTACTGTGTGTAGAGTGGCTGCTACCAGTTTGGGGAGGGTGCATCAGTAACAGAGCTACATGAGAATGAAGGGCTTGGATTGGCAGTTACCAGGGATGGGAAAATACATCTGTGCCCATGAGTGGTTGATGCCGGGTGAGAGATGCTGTGTCAGTAGTTGCAAGTGGCTGCTTCCAGGTGAGGAAGAGTGTGCCAGTGATTGCAATGCAGGCATTGCTGAACATACATAGGTATAGGCAAGAGGTGTTACGATCATGTACTGCACACACTAGCAATAACACTTAGATCTATATACCACTCCATAGTGCTTTACAGCACCCTTTGATCAGTTTGCAAATACCAGCATATTGCCCCTAACAATCTGGTTCCACATTTTACTGATCTCAGAAGGATGGAAGACTGACTCTCCCTTGAACCGATCAGGATCGAACTTCTGGCTGTGGGCAACATTAGCCTGCAATACTGCATTCTACTTCGACTCATAAGTACACTAGAATAAGATTCCCAGAATCTTGTACTCCAAAAAAATAGATGTGGGAGCAACTTAACAGGATCAATTTGTAATCTTCGTTGCTGGTTTCCCCATTGACTTTGCTTGTGGGACACTGGCAGGAAGATCACAAATGGTGACTATGTGACCACAGGATCCTGTAATCATTGTTAGTGTAAACTCAGTGCCAAGTGCCCAGATTGAGATCATGGGATGCTAGGATGGACAGACTTTGAAGACCCTCAAAAATATTTAATGCTCAACACCATTGTAACTTTGAACAGTTGCTAATGAATGATCATTAACCAAGAGCTGACTCTAAAATGTTCTATTTTTTTTATGTAGTTTAATCCTTATAATGTTTTTAAATCATATTTCTGTATAGGCTCAGACATCCTTTGCTTCAAACCCAGCTAACCCAGCAATTCTATCTGAAGCTTCAGCACCCATCTTACAAGATGGAAGTAAGTTGCTATAAGATTTGAAAAATGCTTGATACTTTGTATAAATTTCATTGATTGTAGAAGGATTTAATGTTTTAATTGATTGTTGCTATATGTTTTGCTCTTAATGTGATCTTTCATAATCCAAGCATATATTTATTTTCTAGCCTTTGAAATCCTGTCTGTTAATGAATTCTGGGCTTATCTCAAAAGAAATGAATTTTGCAGGTTTTAATTTGAAGAAAAAAGCTCAATGATTTTTTATATTTTATAATATTTACTTGGAATACATTGTTTTTGATGTTTTTCTGAGAATGATAGTATCACTTTATATATACACATTTGTTATAAAAATAAATCAAACTTACAGAAATGCTTATATTCAGTTTGGAATTTTGAACATAAGGAGTGCAGTAAAGATTTTGTGACCTGTTGTCTTATTTTCAGGCAGAAAACCATTTTCTGTAGTGTAGAATAATTGTAAGACAGTGTAATATTGCTGCAATATGAAAATAAACTTCAGGTAAGTGAATTTAGTACCTTCAACTAGTGTGTTAAGTTTTTAAAAATTCCAAAGGATGAGATTAGTGAAATATGAAGCATGCTGTTGATTTTGCCAAGAGTATAACTGAAGGGACAGAAATACCATTGTAGCAAGATTATAGTTACTTTTCTTTATTTTTTTTCAGATTTATATCCTAAACTGTATCCTGAACTTTCCCAGTATATGGGTATAAGTTTGAATGATGAGGAAATTCAGAGAAACCTGACAATGGTTCCTGCAAATTCACAGGGGGTAAGTGACATAACAGAGAACAGGGATTCCTTTACTGATTTTGAGGGATTGAATTATTCATGAAAAAAAGGAAAGAAAGATGGGAAACCTTCTATTGCAGTGTTGGCTAACCTTTTCGTCACCGAGTGCTAAAACAGGAGCACTTGCGCGCATGCCAGAAACCGGAGGAACAGCCACCCAGTGCACATGCACATGCTGGGTGGCTGCTCTTCCGGTTTCCAGCACGTGCATGTGCAGGGGCAATGTGGTTTCTGGCGCAGGTGAAGACCAGCTGGCCAGTGTGCATGCACGTGCCAGAAACTGGAAGACCAGATGCCCAGTACGCATGTGCACGCCTGGAAGATAATCTTCTGGTTTCCAGCATACGCACCAGCCAGCTGGTCTTCATATGTGCATGCGCATGCAGGAAACCGGAAGAGCAGCTGACTGGCACGTGCATACACACCGGGCTGCTGCTCTTCTGGTTTCCGACGCTCCCACGCACATGAAGATCAGCTGGCTGGAAGAGCAACGGGCAACGGCTCATGCGCCTGGAGAGATGGCTCTGTGTGTCACTTCTAGCACACATGCCATAGGTTTGCCATCACGGTTCTATTGTATTCCCTCCCCTATAATTGAAAAAGTCATAACAAAAAAACATATGTGCTACATTAAAACAGTGGATGTATCTGCTCAGCTTGAATTTACTTCAGTCTTTGTCATAACTGTGATTTTATAGATGCTAAAAATATTAACATAACACAACACATAGGTCTGACTCATTTACATGAAAGATCTATATCTGATAATAGGTTTTGTGTTTATTTCTAACTTGTTTGGGGGGGAATGCTTTTGTATTCTATAGCTTGTTGCAAGACCTTCTGCATCAGATTACATGGTAGCTCCAGTAACTGGAAATGATGTTGGAATTCGTCGAGCAGAAATTAAGCAGGGGATCCATGAACTGATCTTGTGTAAAGATCAGGAAGGAAAAATTGGTCTTCGTCTTAAGTCAGTGGACAATGTATGTATAATAAGTGTCATCATGCTAGAATTCAAAATAGGATAAATGGTTACATAAAGATGTATTCTTTATAGTTTTATCTTTCAGCCCTTAATCTGCTACATGACTTTCAATATATATGTTGGAAAGCAAAAATATTTTTAAAAATTAAAAAGGCTTATATTTATGAGTCAAAAAGAAATCGCTAACTTTTTAAAAATTAAACACTTTCATGAGTAATACAATTAATAGTATAATCAGAGAACTAATATTAGCTTAATAAATTTTATCAAATTTAAATATTATTTTTGAATTAAAATTTTAGGGAGTGGTGGATGTAATATTTGTGTTATAGTAATGTTAATAGACAGTTGGGACTTGCTTATTTAAAAAAAGTATACATTTGTTCAGTAAATTCTCCTCTGCTTTTAATGTATACAGGAATTATATGCGCACACACCTAAACTTTCCAACATTATTGTTTTAGGGTGTCTTTGTTCAGCTGGTTCAGGCAAACTCCCCAGCCGCACTGGCTGGCCTGCGATTTGGAGACCAGATTCTACAAATCAATGGTGAAAATTGTGCTGGATGGAGTTCTGATAAAGCTCATAAAATATTAAAACAAGTTTCTGGAGAGAGAATTTCCATGATTATTCGAGACAGGTAAACTTGCAGGATTATTGTATATCAGCTGAATTATATTAATAGTAAGATCTGTGCTTTCTATATTGTTAACTTAAAAAAATAAGCTTCTTTATAGCCAGTAAATTTGGGGTTAATTTTATTGCGGACAGTGATTCAGTAATATATTCGGTAAATTTTATAAATAGTGAAATATAAATATTTTTCTTCTAGGCCTTTTGAACGGACTATTACCATGCACAAGGACAGTACAGGACATGTTGGCTTTATTTTCAAAAATGGGAAAATAACTTCAATAGTAAAGGATAGTTCTGCTGCAAGAAATGGACTTCTTACTGAACACAGCATTTGTGAAATTAATGGACAGAATGTAATTGGTCTGAAGGTAAATGATATGTGTTCTGTAAATATATGGTACTCTAAATCAATCAAACTGACAAAAAACCATTTGTAAGCATATCAGTAATATACAATCGTACCTTGGCACTTGACTGCTTTGAAACTCTTCGAAATTGGTACTTGATGCGTTTTGATGAGAAAAATTTGTTTACTACTCCACGTGCAAGCTATAACTTATTGTGTCAGCTGCCTTGAGATTTGCTACCTTTTCCAGCTGAAACAAAGGTCCATGCATTAGTCACGCTGTATCTTTCCCCTGTGCCCATCCCCTTGTGGTCTTATCTTAGCTTCTGTGATCGTTTTGTTCATTTTTGCACTTTTTTTTCAGTACAGGTAAAGTGAAGTTTTTTACTTTAAGTTTTCATTAATTTTAATAAATTTTATTAATGTTATTTCTCATGTAATGATATACAACTCTATCTTTTTACACATTCCCTTAAATGGGCATTGTCTTTGGTTTGGGAACACATTAAATTTCTTTACATTATTTCTTAAAACTGGTACTTGTTGCTTTTGGTACTTATTGCATCTCCCGAAACTAATTAAGCACAAGTACCGAAATACCACTTTATATGGCTTCCTATTTGAAAACAAGAAAACAATAACAACCAATATATATAGGTTTGTTTTCTGAGGTTTTCGCGGGTGTTTGTATGTAGGTCTTTGGTTATTCGGGTTTTCTCCCGTGTAAAATTGGAAGTGTCTTGGTGACGTTTCGACGAAGTCGCATTCGTCATCTTCAGACTTCAGCTTCGTGCTTCTGGGACAACATTGCTCCCAGAAGCACGAAGCAGAAGCCTGAAGATGACGAATGAGACTTCGTCGAAACGTCGCCAAGACACTTCCAATTTTACACAGGAGAAAACCCGAATAACCAAAGAGAGAGAAAAACACACACACACACACACACACACACACACACACACACACACACACACACATATATTCATCCTTGAAACGAAGTTAAAACCATTGTGGTTATAAAACAATTTCAAGGTTTATAAGAATTAATGACTTTTACACTTTGCTTAACAGGATTCCCAGATTGCGGACATATTATCAACAGCTGGAAATGTAGTGACCATTACTATCATGCCTTCCCAGATCTTTGAACACATAATAAAAAGGTATGAGTATTTTTTTTTAATATTTGGTATCAGCTCTTTATATTTTGAAAGGATGGATAATATGCATGGAACATATTTACAATGAATATAAAATGCAGGTAGTCTTCTCTTACTAACTGCTTCTTCATTGACCAAAATTATGACAGTGCTGAAAAGGTAACTTAATGGCCAACTTAAGAGCATTGGGACAGTCCCTCAGAAATGTGATCAACATTTGTCCATTGGGACATGTTGTCCTGTGCCTGCATTTAATTTCTTTATTTTTTCTCCCCTTGCTGAACAGACTTCAAGAAAGGAAGCTTTTTTGATTTTCTGCACATGGAAAACAATGTGATTGCACTGGCTGTTGAAATCCCTTCCTCTCCAATTTCTCTACTTTGCAAGGGTGGCTGGAAAATAAGTGATTTCTGTAGGCAATCTCTTCTTTGCCTGACCCTTTCCTACTTCCAAGGCAGTCACATTGTTTTTGATGTGTAGAAGAGCAAACCGCTTACTCCCTTGAAATCCCTACTTCTCTGATCTTTTGGGGGAGAAGGGTCAGGCAAGGAGAGATTACTTACAGAAATTATTTGCTTTCTTCCTACCCAATCACCTTGCAGGGTAGAGAGATTAAAGAGGGAGTTTAGAGAGAGTAAGCTGGTTGTGTAGCACAGTTGTGGCTGCCAGTCCTATACTGTGGAACATTTAAATTGCTTTTGATATGTGTAAGACAGTAAGCAGCCACTTGAGCATTCCAAAGAATGGGACTATAGTTAGCAGACAAACAGAAGCTGTAGATATGAAGCTGAGTAGTCTTGTCTATTTCTAGCCAGAAAGCTCAGTTGTGGTTACATTATTTCTCACTTAATGATTGCTTTACTTCTAGTCCCAGTTAGTCACTGAGGATTATCTGTACCTTATTCCAGCAACTTTATCCTCAATTACGTTGGAACGCATTGGAACTTTGCTATTGAAATAATTGAAAACTTGACACTTTTAGTTCTTGAAAAGAGTAAACATAATACTATAAGAGAATATGTATATGTATGTGTGTGTATATAGATACAATCAATACAACTGAATGTGTGGTTTGCTCCCTGCTTATATACAGTAGCTGACACTGCCAGTTTTGAAGGGGGTGTGTTTTCTCTTCTGTAGTTCCTTGATTAGGGTATTTTTTCTGCTTGATAGCAACCAAGCAAGAGAGCACCAAAGATTCCATATATTAATGAAAGTTATAACTCTTTGCATATATTTGCTCATAGAATAACATCGTAGCGGTCAGATGTTTAAAAACAGGTCCATGTGCAAAGGTCCAAAATTAACTGTTTTATTGCTAAAACTCTTTGCACAGGAATATTTTCAACTAATGGTCAGAATTTGATTAGCATTAGATAAGTGTCAACAACTTGGTTTGTGGCCACAGAAGAACTCTAAACTGATCCTTCTTTTTATTCCTCCACATAGCTCTGCCAGTCCTTCTACACAAACCTGCTAATATTAACTCATTTATAGATAACTCAAATATTCTGCTCTATTCTTTTTGTAATTCTGAAAATTTTGAATGACCATTATGGGCTAATACATTTTGAACTTTTTTTTTCTAGGATGGCTTCAAGCATTATGAAAAGCTTGATGGATCATACTATTCCTGAAGTCTAAAATGTATTTTGGATGCATTTGTAATTGAGACACTGCTAAACATGGTTACTATGTCTTTGCAATATTTACATTCTGCACATGAGCCTTTCTTTGACATGAAATGCTGCATTGAGCATTTATATGACATTATGGCTGGGAATGTCACATTTCAACAAAAACCTTGCTCACATTTTGCATTTTATATTCATCATGCTACTTTGACAAAACATATGCTTCTTTCATAGGGTTGTATTATATAGGTCAAGAAAATTGCTGTCATTAAAAATGGAAGAAAACTAATGTTTGTGAAAGCATCTAGTATTTGCTTTCTTTGATCCAGATATACTGCTGCTCTTTATACTTTTTCAGATTCATTTTTGTACTGCAGCTACCAGTGAGAATATAACTTAGTGTTAATTAACTGATTTTAGTAATCTTGTTTACAGAAAGCATGCTGTTTAAACTGAGCATAGCTTGTATTTATCATTCCATAACTATTTTAAAATAATGTTTGTCTTTTTGCTGTCTTATAAATTGTTCTAATATGCTTATATTGTGTTGCCTTAATTCTCTTAAACTGAAATAAAGTTGCAAATATATTCACTTCCTAAATGGTAGTATTTTGCACTGATGAATCTCTAAATCCTTCCTGATTCTTAGCAATATAATCCAGCATAAATGAAGCAGTGAAAGTGTTAAACATTTTACCTCAGTGGTGTGGTTTATAGCTTTTGAAATAGTAAAATCAGTGTAAGCTATAGTATTTCTTTTATTACATAAACCAATTTTTCTAATACTTAATAAAATATAATACTGGACACGGGTAACATTTTAATAGCTTAGTCATTAGGTTTTTTAATTTATTTCTTCTCTAGCAGATAGCCTTTGATACAGTAATTGTAGTAAGAAACCTTCAGCAGTTTATGGATGTTTTATCAGTTGAATGTCAAGCTTTAATGCTAGACGATAAGACCAGCCTGGCAGCTAGACAGAAGAAAAAAGTTATAAATACTGGCATGTAATATGTGAATTCTATCATAGGTATAATACAGAGAAGTAGATGTAATTCTTAATTGCTTAGCAATCGTATCTGCATTAAAATAAAATTACGTCTGAAAAGTTGAATGATTTATTGGCACATACTAATGAAGAATCATTGGGAATTTAATCATGGTCAATTTAATAACATGTTTTTCTATTAAACTGATCACCTTAGAAGGTGAACTAGATGATAATGTTAAACTATGTTATTGCAAATAAACAGTATTTACCACTACTACCTCTAAGCAGAAGCAAAACGTTTGGGAGATTTATTAAAACAGTATATTTTAAATAATAAACAGTATAAGTTTAAGTACTACAGTATATAGAAAGATCAGCATTTGAATGGGATTCAGTAGTGACTTTGCAAGCACATTTTATATTGGTTTCCAGAGGACAATGAAAAAGGATTCATGTTTTGGTCTGGCCAATAAATCATCAGAGTTGATAAATTTCTCAAGAGATTAAACTGCAGCACTTGACTTAACGAAAGGTAGGGTGATAATTACTGTTTTAACATTGTTAAATATTTATTAATAAATGAAATACTCCCCAGTCCAAATACTGATGCATAGAGATGCTAGAGGTCAGCGAAAGGAAAAAATGGTAAGGGAGAAATCATGAGCGCTCTAGATCAGACCTGATATATGTGGATGAGAATGTTAAACTCCCTGGCACTTGGTAGAAAGATTTGAGTGCCAAATCATGGCAATATATAGATAACCCTTAGTAAGAAGGTGGGAAGGTGTTTGATAAGAAATGTGTGCTAGTCCACAAAAAAAAAATGGAACAATGTAATCCTACCAGCTGATTTATATTATTCCAAGCAGCTTTATAAAATCAGGGGAAAAAAGAGACTTTCCCAACTAAAATACAAAGTTGTCAAGTTGTTGATTTAGCAATCAAATGGCTGGTTGATCGTGAATGGTTTATAGGGTGAAACAACAGAAACATCATATTGAGATGGAAGTTTAGGGAAAATATTTCTGCAAAGTACATAAAACTGAACAAAATCCTGTTAGTTAGAAAGCAGGAGACCGTGGATTCTTAGGCACAAAGCCCACTGGTTCACTTTGGCCAATCATTTTCTCTCTCAGCCCTAAGGAAAAGACAATGGCAAACCAGCCCAGTAGTTTCCTGATTGTAATATTGGCAAAATAATGCCAAGAAAACTGCAGGAATTTGTATAGGCAGTCACCAGGCATCAACCTGACTTTAAGACAAAACATACAAAAGGAACAATATATAGAGTAGTATGATTTCAAGTTAGAACATATTGGTTACTGAAAAATAAGTTTATTTTCAACAGGAGTATAAGACAAAGTACCTCAAGCTGTTACAGTATTACTTCAGTAAATAGGCAAGAACATACAGACATTTGTAACATTTTAGAGTCTTCAT
Source organism: Ahaetulla prasina (assembly GCF_028640845.1). Lineage (NCBI taxonomy): Eukaryota > Metazoa > Chordata > Lepidosauria > Squamata > Colubridae > Ahaetulla > Ahaetulla prasina. The sequence goes on along the minus strand of NC_080541.1, from coordinate 47,474,350 downwards.
CAATACACAACAGGAAAAGGGTGGGAGAAGGGTACCAGAAGTTCTGTTTGAACTATAGAAAGCATTTTTACATTTAGGCAAGGTCCTTTTAAAATTCTGGTTTAAAATATTAAGTATTGAGATCAGAGAAAAAGCACTTAGTATTGCTGTTTCCAGAACACAATTTGCCTATCTTCTCCTCCAGTAATTATATTGCTGCACTGGTCATTCATCCACATACAAGTCACAGCACCTAAGGAAAATACATATGCAAGTCGATCAGATTGACCATTTGCAACCTTCCTCAAACTGCTAGTTACAATTCATAACTTCATTCCAACTACAAAAGATGTTAGCTCACAACACCTAGGAAATCTACATTTTGAGAAGCAAATTACGTAATTTGTCATATTTAATTATGACAGAAATTATATACTAAAAGCTCCCAAGCTAAGCTAAAAATGGTGGGACATGAAACTGTTCCATAAACTGTTGATTTATTTATTTATTTATTTTATTTATCAAATTTTTATACCGCCCTTCTCCCGAAGGACTCAGGGCGGTGTACAGCCTAAATAAAACAATATATATATAAAATTAAAATCAAAATTTAAAATAAAACATATTACAAAAAGGCCAATGTTTAAAAATTTAAATTTTAAATTTTAAAAAATTTAAAACCCCACAACAATAAAACTCAATTAAAATATTAAAAAACCATTATGCCAGTCCAGCTTGAATAAATAAGTATGTTTTTAGCTCACGGCGAAAGGCCCGAAGATCAGGCACTTGGCGTAGGCCAGGGGGAAGTTCATTCCAGAGTGTCGCTGCTCCCACAGAGAAGGCCCTACTTCTGGGGGCCGCCAGCCAACATTGTTTGGCGGACGGCACCCTGAGGAGACCTTTTCTGTGAGAGCGAACCGGTCGGTGGGAGGCATAAGGTAACAGCAGGCGGTCTCGTAAGTACCCTGGTCCTAAGCCATGGAGCGCTTTAAAGGTGGTAACCAAAATCTTGAAGCGCACCCGAAAGACCACAGGAAGCCAGTGCAGACTGCGGAGCAGTGATGTTACATGGGAGCCACGAGCGGCTCCCGTTACTACTCGCGCAGCCGCGTTCTGGACTAACTGTAGCCTCCGGGTGCACCTCAAGGGCAGCCCCATATAGAGAGCATTGCAATAATCCAACCGAGACGTAACCAGAGCGTGAGTGACTGTGCATAAGGTATCCCGGTCAAGGAAGGGACGCAACTGGCGGACCAAGCGAACTTGGTAAAAGGCCCTCCTGGAGACGGCTGCCAGATGTTCATCAAAGGACAGCCGTCCATCCAAGAGGACGCCCAAGTTGCGAACCACCTCCTTTGCGGCCACTAACTCGCCCCCAACAGTCCGTCATGGAGGCCTGGAACTCCTGAACCACCGTTGATGACAAGCTGGCCGATGGCAAGTTGAAATCCCCCAAGACCAAAAGTCTGGGAGTCTCAACCGCCACCCCAGCAAGCACCTCTAGTAGCTCAGGTAGGGCTGTAGTCACGCAGCAAGGAGCCAGGTACGTGATCAACAGACCCATCTGATTCCGATGGCCCCACTTCACAAGGAGGGATTGATGAACAGGAAACAATAAAAAGTAATATGCATCCCTACTGGCAAGCAGGGTATTCTTTCCAAGCATCTGATTTAGGATTGTAACTTTCAAAATTGTAAGTAATAATTATGAATTTCAGGTAAGTAATGAAGCAATGAACTAAGAATAACTTGCGAATGGTTCTAAAACTGTTAAGCCTTACAATGCCTCCGAGTTTGAAAAAAGAATTGCAAAGTCAAGATACCAATAAAGGAGAATATTTGGGTTGAAATGAGGGGTCCTTGTTGCTCTCTGTTTGTTTTGTTTTATTTTTTGCAAATGTTTCATTACTCAAACTAGGTAACATCAGTAGTTCTAGTAAGGAGTGGGGTTTGCTGTTAGTTCATCAAAAGTCATCTACAACAGTGTAATGACTGTGTAAGGACCAACAGGAAATGACTGGCAGAATACATTCATGAACTTCAAATAGCAATCAGAAGAAGTTGTGAAACTAATTTCACAACATATGGACAGACTTAACCAAAGTTTCATTTAGGAAACTGACAAACCTAGACCAAGCCAAGTCCAAAAATGCTAGGGAATTTCTAGAAGCTTGGCACTCTAACAAATAAGCTATCAATGGATACATAGACATAAACAATATCTACATACTATGTAAAAGAGACAGTCAATGAGCCAAAAATAACAAAAAACAAAACATCTCCCCACCAGCAATCAGCACTCAGATGAGCATATACTAACTCCAAGATTAACATCAGACCAACAATCAAGTAAATAATATTGTAATCAAGTGACTGCCAAACAAGCTAACAGTAAAGAACCCAACCAAAGAACCTCCAAGGCCACCCCACCAACACTGACAGGGCAAGACACTATAGAACAAGGTCCTCAAACTATGGTCTGCAGGCCACATACGGCCTGCTGAAGCCATTAATCCACGCAGGACCACGAGGCTGCCCCACCTACATCGCCCCCAACTGCTGGCCTCTGCACTTCTGCCGAACACAGGACTTACCTTCGTGAGCTCCGCGGGCTGGAACTGGAAGGCAAGGCCAACATTTTTGGCCTGCAGAGACGTTCTGGAGGCAAGGGAGGTGAAAAACAGGGCCGTTTTTCATTTCCCTTGCCTCCAGAAGATAAACAGACAGAGAAAGAGACAGAGAGAGAGAGAGAAAGAAAGAAAGAGAGGGAGAGCCAGAGACAGAAAGAGAGAGAGAGAAAGAGAGCGACAGAGAGAGAGAGATAAGAGGCACACAGAGAGAGAATCTTGTTGATTGTAAGCTCCTTGGGGCTGAGAAGAATTGCTGCAAAACTGAGTTTCCAGAAGTAGACCAATAGACTCCTAAACAACCGAAAAACCGATCTAGTAAAAAAAAAAGTCAACCAAAAGAGCAACATGCAAACAAAAGAAAACAAAAGAAAACAAAACAAAACATCCCCAGGAGCAAAACAAAGTTTGTGTGCATTGTTTAATGGTTGGGCACGGAAGGGGGTGTTCCCCTGGTCGAACTGTGCCCTCCGGGTTTCCGAGCATTCCATCAACCGAGAGCCCAAGGTAGGGGTGGAGGGGTGGCGGTTGTTATTAGGGAAAGTCTAGAGCCGAGGGAGTCCACTGTGCCTCAGATAGTCGGTTGTGAATCCCTCTTTGTGAGGTGGGGCCATAGGAATCAGACGGGCTTGTTGATCACGTACCTGGCTCCTTGCTACAGCCTTACCCGAGTTGTTGGAGGTGCTTGCCAGAGTGGCGGTTGAGACTCCAGACTTATGGTCATGGGGGATTTCAACTTGCCATCGACCGACTTGTCATCAACGGCGGCTCGGGAGTTCCAGGCTTCCATGATGGCCTTGGACCTGATTCAAGTAACTGATGGCCCTACGCACAGTGGGGGAGGCACACTGGACCTGATTTATATCTCTGGAAAGTGGTTAAATGATCTAGATTTAGGAGATTTAGTAATAGAACCTGTGTCATGGTCAGATCATTTTCTCCTTCGATTGGACTTTCGGACCACCACCCACCACCGCAGGGAGACGGAACCAATGCGTTGGTTCCGTCCCAGGCGCCTGATGGACCCTGAGAGGTTCCTGACGGAGCTTGGGCCGTTCCCTGAGGATCTGGCCCACGGCACGGCTGAAGAATTAGTTGTGGCGGCTGGGGCTTTGGACCATGTCGTGCCTTTGCGGCCTCTGACCTGGTGTAGATCTCAACCGGCCCCTTGGTTCTCTGAGGGGCTGAGAGAGATGAAACGCCAGAGAAGACGCCTAGAGAGTACCTGGAGGTCCAGCCATTCCGAAGCTGACCGGACACTAGTTAGGTCTTATTCTAAGACCTACCTGGTGGCACTGAGGGAGGCAAAGCGTTCCTACGTTTCCACCCTCATTGCATCAGCAGATAACCGCCCGGCCGCCCTGTTTCGGGTGACCCGCTCTCTCCTTCATCAGGAGGGGCGGGATGACCCCTTGCAGGGACATGCCGAGGAGTTTAGTGGTTATATATACGAAAAAATCGTTCAGCGTCGGAATAGTTTGGACCAAAACTGCGATGATCCAAGTGAAAGGACGGAGACGCGTCTTGCTGAGATTGGTTGGGGTGAGTTTGATCCTGTGGCTCTCGAGGACATGGACAGGTTATTGGGGAGGTTACATGCCACCACATGTTTACTGGACCCGTGTACCTCCTGGTTGGTGCTGGCCACACTGGAGGTGACATGAGGCTGGCTCCGGGGAATTATTAATGCTTCCTTGTTGGAAGGGGTTTTCCCTGCCGCCTTGAAAGAGGCGGTGGTGAGGCCCCTCCTCAAGAAGCCTTCCCTGGACCCAGCTATTTTGGGAAATTGTCGTCCAGTCCCCAACCTTCGCTTTGTTGCGAAGGTTGTAGAGAGTGTGGTGGCATGGCAGCTACCTCAATACCTGGATGAAGCTGTCTATCTAGACCCGTTCCAGTCTGGCTTCCCGGATATAGTACTGAGACAGCTTTGGTCGAGTTGGTGGATGATCTCTGGAGGGCCAGAGACAGGGGTTGTTCCTCTGCCCTGGTCCTATTAGATCTCTCAGCGGCTTTTGATACCATCGACCATGGTATCTTGCTGCACCGGTTGGAGAGTCTGGGAGTGGGAGGCACCATTTATCGGTGGTTCTCCTCCTATCTCTCTGACCGGTTGCAGACGGTGTTGACAGGGGGGCAGAGATCGACTGCGAGGCGCCTTACTTGTGGGGTGCCAAAGGGGTCGATTCTTTCACCTCTCCTGTTCAACATCTATATGAAGCCGCTGGGTGAGGTCATCAGTGGCTTTGGGATGAGATACCAACTGTACGCTGATGACACACAGCTGTACTTTTCCACCCCGGGCCACCCCAACGAAGCTGTTGAAGTGCTGTCCCGGTGCTTGGAAGCCGTACAGGTCTGGATGGGGAGAAACAGGCTCAAGCTCAATCCCTCCAAGACGGAGTGGCTGTGGATGCTGGCACCCCGGTACAGCCAGCTGCAACCACAGCTGACTGTTGGGGGCGAGTCATTGGTCCCAATGGAAAGGGTGCGCAACTTGGGTGTTCTCCTGGATGGATGGCTGTCGTTTGAAGACCACCTGATGGCCGACTCCAGGAAACCTTTTTACCAGGTTCGCTTGGTTCGCCAATTGCGCCCCTTCCTTGACCGGGATGCCTTATGCACGGTCACTCATGCTCTTGTTACCTCTCGCTTGGATTATTGCAATGCTCTCTACATGGGGCTCCCCCTGAAGTGCACTCGGAGGCTTCAGTTAGTTCAGAATGCAGCTGCGTGGATGATAGAGGGAGCCGCACGCGGCTCCCATGTAACACCGCTCCTGCGCAGACTGCACTGGCTGCCTGTGGCCTTTCTGGTGCACTTTAAGGTTCCGGTTACTACTTTAAAGCGCTTCATGGCTTAGGGCCTGGGTACTTACGGGACCGCTTGCTGTTACCTCATGCCTCCCACCGACCCGTACGCTCGCACAGAGAGGGACTTCTCAGGGTGCCGTCCGCCAAGCAATGTCGGCTGGCGGCCCCCAGGGGAAGATCCTTCTCTGTGGGGGCTCCTACCCTCTGGAACGAACTCCCCCCTAGTTTGCGTCAATTGCCTGACCTTCGGATCTTCCGCCGCGAGCTGAAAACGCACTTATTTATTCGAGTGGGACTGGCTTAAACTTTTTAAATTTAAAATTTTTTGATTTTAAATATTAATTTTAACTGGGGTTATTTATATGAATTTTAAGGGTTTTTAAGTTTATACATTTTAAATTTTGGCCAATTATATAATAAGTTTTTTAATTCTTTGTTTTAATTGTACACTGTTATTGTTTTATATTGGCTGTACACTGCCCTGAGTCCTTCGGGAGAAGGGTGGTATAAAAATCTAATAAATAATAATAACAATAACAAATAATAATAATAAAATAATAATAATAAAATAATAATAATAATGGACTGTTAAATTGGCCATGCCCATCTAGTCACATGACCTAGCCACGCCTACCCAGTCACATGACCACCTAGCCACACATCCCCAGCCAGTCCGTCCCCTCAACAGTCTGAGGGACTGTGAATTGGCCCCTTGTTTAAAATGTTTGAGGACCCCTGCACTAGAATATAACTGAGAGCAAACCTCACTTGGTCTAGCACTGATGTTACTTAGTTTGGTTATTGAAATATCTACAAGAAGACAACCAAGCTCAGAGATCCAAGACAAAATAAATTGAAGGCAACATTGTTTCTAGTTTTCTAATAATGTTTATTAGTTTTTTTAATAAAAAAATAATAAAAATATCTCCAAACTATGTAAAGTACATTACCTAATAACATAGCAGACACAAACCTATCTCTAAGGAAAGAGACTGCTTTTAAAAAATTATTTGCTATGGGGACTGTGAGTGTAATATCTGAGCACATGTAAAAATTCACCTTCCTTCCTAGTTGGTAGGATACAGGCAACAGTGTATTTTTTTGTAGTGTAGCATCTACACTAAAGATCCTGTTTGCATAAAATAGTCTGAACATGCTCAGGCTAAAGGCTGCCCAGAGTCATAAGAATTGGGAAGCCTATCAATCAATTCAAGTCAAACTAATTTTTTTTTTTTGCCTCTCCTATATCCATCCTTAAAATTTCATTAAACTTTTTGGGCAGTCAGATTTTGTTGTTTCTAATTTTTTTTCCTGATTGGAATTGTTTACAAATCATGGGTTTAGCAGCTTCAAAAATGTTTTGCTTATTTCTTAATATTCCAAGCTTTAGTATATCGTGTTTCCCTGAAAATAAGACCTGGTCTTATATTTTTTTGAACCCTGAAATAAGCGCTTGGCCTTATTGCCGTGTGCTCAAAAGCCCAATTGGGCTTATTATCATGGAATGTCTTATTGTGGGGGAAACAGATTATAACAAAGGTCATGAACCTTATGAGCCAATATTCTTCTGAATTTTCCATTGAATGGTTTAATAGGACCCTTAACAGCAATATTCTGATTTCTTTCTACAGTATACAAGTTCTTAGGATTCTTACTTCATGTTAACAAGATCAATAATTTTATACATTAGTTTAAGATGCAAGAGCAACTTATAAGATGAGCATGCACTTTATCTAATATTTAAGGGCTTCAGAGTTTTGAAATGTCACCGAGAAACATTTTAAAAATATATTCAAACATACCTGCATGTCCTGGAATTTTTCCTACTGTTTTTCCTTCAAGTATATCCCAAACAAACAATTCTCCTGACTGACTTCCTGATAAAACTATGTGTCCATCCCACTTGAAACATCTACAAAAATAAGTTTATCAAACCAAAATTGGTTATCATTTGATGTTATTTAACTTTACTCTGCCAACACTTACACTTTCCAGGGCTTAATAAAACATAGGCTGTTGCTAAGAAAGTGTGGTTTCAGATTAAGAAAATTGAAACGTATTTATATTTTGGGTGATAATTTGGGAAATTAAAGCCATTACTATAATCAAACGTATCCAAGCTAAGGAGGTAATTTAGATGTTTTGCATCTTCATATTTCACATTAAACTTTGTGCTAACTTTAGAAGGACAAGCCCAGATTCACATCTATTTCTCCCCCAGGTAATGTTATGAGACAAATCTTATGGGTCCCATGTTGAGACAATATATATGAACATTTTTCAAAACTTGAAATAAATAACTAATCTGTTTCATATACAGTATATAATTTAACAAAAAAAATAAATTTGGCAAAAGAGATTACCTTTGAGTTTGCTCCAAAGCTACAGAAGAGATAATCATTCCAGTTTGCACATCTGTTACTTTAAAATAGGCATCTTCTCCTGTGCTTAATAGGTGCTGGCCATCTATATTATAAAAATAATTTTTGATGTTAATTACCTTGTCTTCAATATAGAATATTTTGCTTTAATCCCATACATGGTTTACTCAAATAAAATTGAGAGTGGCCTTCAACTCACAAGCTATAATTCCTCACACAGAAACAATGATATCATTTTTAGCTAATATGTATATTACATACTTAACTCAGCAGAGAACAAAACACTTGTAAGCTTCAAAACCTAATACCATAGTTTCATCTTCAGGAAACTTAGCTAGTTGATAAAAGAAAGATGCCTTCCAAATTACATTCACCATTTTGACTGTATGCATGCATGTATGCAAAGAAAAATACCGGCCGCTAGAAAACTTTTAGTGCTGTAAGTTGATGTCTTTCTTCTCTGAAGCAACTAATATGCTACAAAGATACTAACATATGCAAGGCAAGGTCACAAAAGGTCATGACTCCAGGACACTGCAACCGTCATAAATTAATGCCAGGTGTCCAAATTTTGATCATGTGACCATGGGGATGCTGCAACAGTTGTAAGTGTAGGTCACTTACATAGGTCACTTTTTTCAGTGCCGTTATAACTTCAAATGATCATTAAATGAATGTTTGTAAGTCAAAGGTTACCTATGATGGCCCTTGTTTCCTGAGAAACACAAACAAGTATTGTATTGGAATTGTATGTTTCCAATCCAGAATTAGATAACAGATTTGATTATCTATCAGGGTGATCAGGGTGTTTTCCTTGACAGAATGGGTATGTGGGTATTTAAGAAGAAAATCTGAATTATCCATACCAGGACTGAAGGCAACATCGAAAACAGTTCCTGAATGGCACGGAAGGCGATGCACTATAGAAGCAGCAGTAACATCCCATATACTAATAGTTCCATCTTTTGTTCCGGATGCTAGCAGAGTATATGCAGGATTCAAGGTGATAGTTGTTACCTAAGCAATTATGTTAATGTTATTTATTTGTACATTATTAATAATATATACAATGATAAGTAAGTTCCTAATATACACATTTTCTAATATATTGAATCTTTATGCCTGAATCTTGAACATTTAAAATTATATGCATACATACTCCCTCCCCACAAACTGGGGATGTTTCAATGAAGAATTACTTTCACAGACAAAATGAGCACAAGAAAGATGGGATTTGTCTCCAGAGGCTTCAGCAATCTCTGCAGAGATAGCCTCAGAATGGTTAAAACAATCAAGATGGCGACCATGTTGGTACGATCAAAACTCTACTTTTTAATTTCTGTCACATGTAAAAATAGGCAGAGAATTGCCTGCTGCATCATTGTGGCCACTATCTTGACTTTTTTCTTATCATATGCTGCAAATATCCTTGATCAAATTTTTGATCCTTGGAATACAAGATTCAAAGGCAATGAATTGGAAAATTGTTATATATCTTTATACTTACACTAACATCATGTTCCAATTCAGCAAGCAATTCAAAATGTTTCTTAGTGTTTAATAATTCTGTTGGATTACAATGCCACACCTGGAACATAAGATACACAGCAATTAGAAATATATAAGCATTGCTTTCACTCATTATGCCATTCGTATAAGACATAAGGAATTGAAAAAAAAGTTGTGGAACACTTTTTTATATAGAATAACTGCAGTAAGATTATTGCATACACAAAGAAAGATTTGGTACTACCTACAATAGACAAATTGTAAGTGAAAATATTCAGAGCCAGTTGAACTGGTCAAATTGACTTACTTGATTGCAAAAAAGAAAATTTCTACATTTATTTTTGTGTTTATATTTTTCAATAACATTATACGTGTAAGATATAAGATAGCTTACCGAAAGTCATATGTTTGTTCCATATGGTTTGCTATATTATACATTTGTATATTACATTCTTCACAAATTAAACAATTCAAAATCTATGTATCTAAGCCACCTTAGATTTCTTAGCCATCTCTGCAGCTGTTCGCAACTGTTAATATTCTACTATGAAGAACGTTTTGTCAATCAATTTATTTGATGGATTGTTCTTAGGCTACTTTTCTGAGAAGAGATCTCTCAGTAGTACATGAAATAATGGATCATCCATGATCCTATAATCTATCTAGCCTATTATAAACACCACAGGAAGTGCTATCAACTAGAGATCATTAACTAGGTTCCATGTCGACAGTAATCATTACTAAGATATCGCAAGTAGACACAATCCAGTGGTGGGTTGCTCCCCGCTCCGGTTCTGGAGAGCCGGTAGTAAAAATCTGCTGGTGTTGGAGAACTGGTAGTAATGGCTGGCTGGCCACACACCCCCGAACCGGTTCCCCGATTATCAGAGGTTTGGGTTTTTTCACTTTTAAAAGCATCTTTTCTTCAGCCAAAAAAAGGCTTTTAAAAGTAAAAAAAAACCCTCTGATGATTGCGCGGCTGAGCAGGGATCATCAGAACCCTTTAAAAGTTGTTTTTTTAACAAAAGATTTTAAAAGGCTCCTCCGGCGATCCCAGCTGAGTTAAGAGCTTCTGGGCTGCTATTAGGCAACTTCAGCTGGGATTCTCAGAGGAGCCTTTTAAAATCTTTTTTTCCTCTGGTCCATCCAATTCCCCCTCCCCACTTACATAATTAAGTAAGCTCCTTTTGGGCTCGCTTTCCTTTGGTTTCTGCAATCAGTTGCATCAGCTGCAACCGAATCTGCCTGCCTGCAATCCATGTCCTCAGTGCCTTTGCTGGCTGAGGAACTCTGGGAGTTGAAGTCCACAAACCTTAAAGTTACTAAGGTTTGAGACCCTGATCTAAAACATATAAATAAAATAAAATAATAAAATATTTGTGCAGCTTTCTGAGATTTGGTGTGTTTCTGTAGTGTTTCACTCTAACTACACAAACACAGAGAATCTCACAAAGCTGTATGTGGCATTTTGTGTGTGTGTATGTGAGAGTCAGTTGTGTTGTGTTGTGTGTGTATAAAGTGTGAAAGTTGGTTTTTGAGCTTTTTGTGGCTGTGTGAGGTTCCTACTTGTTGCAGGGGCCATTTTGGGTGAAGTGCAGCTGCTTTTACATTGTGTGTGAGTCTGTTGTGTTGTGTTTGTGTGTGTAAAGTGTGAAAGTTGATTTTTGAGCTTTTTGTGGCTGTGTGAAGTTACTGTTTGTTGCAGCGGCTGTTTTGGGTTAAGTGCAGTTGCTTTTACATTGTGTGTGAGTCTGTTGTGTTGTGTTGTGTGTGCGTATGTTTGTGTGTTTGTTTGTGTCCCTTCGCAAGGACTTGGAGGCAGCTCTTCTAAGGAAAAGAGGTGGCGGCAAAGCTCTGGCTGTCCCCCGGGAGAAATTGCCCTGTCTCTGCAGCATTGGTCCTATGACTGAGTGGGCGTGGCCAACTTGATGTCATTCACAGCAAGGTGCCGCCCCACCTTGCCCTGAGTGACTGCAAGTTGGCCATGCCCACTCAGTCACATGACCAAGCCATGCCCACCAAATAAGCCACGCCCATAGAACCGGTAGTAAAAAATTTTGGAACCCATCCCTGTCACAGTCCATGAGTCAAACTAGATGCTATTATCCAATTTATGGTTGGAAAATTTTGGCATTATAATAGAAACCTAATGTTATAAAAGGGGCAGATTTTGAATAGTCTCAGTTATCTAATTATAAAGTTATTGTTACAGAAATATGATGTTTCTACAATTAGCTGCTCTCCAGAGATACTAGACTGCAACAATTCAAGTTTTTAGTCAGCATGAGTTAAATCCTGAAAATTGTAGGCAATTTATATTATATCTAGAGGGAACTTGGTAGGAAATAATAACCTGCAAAATGTCTTCCATCACAATCATACCTACTTTTACTGTTGAATCCCAAGATGCAGAGTATAAACGATTATTATGCCAACAGATTTTGCTGACGGCGTCATGATGCCCTATTAAGGTGTCCTGCTGCCTTCCAAAGGCTACTGAGTAGAAATAGCTTTTAGAAATAAAAAAAGAAAGGAAGGGATGTGTATAAATACTTTGGAGAGCATCTTTATTCAGAATAGTACAGGCACATAAAAAGGCAAGCCAAAATATAATTCTTTTCATTTTCCCATGTTTAAAGTATTTAAAAAAGTATTTATATTTGGGATTGTCCTGTTCATTAGTTTCAGTGGGAGATAAGGCAAATATTGCAATGCTAGCAATTAACATTTGCTCCCTGAGGTAAAGATTAAAACTGCACCGATTGGTTATTGAATCTTTTGTTAATATCTGTTGTTCCCAAAGACTAACTTAAGAAGTGTTGTAAGGAGACTGTGTAACATAAAAATCTCTTCCTAACAACCTGCTGGCATTTATCAGCTGCTAACAGCTGCTTCATTCAAAGATTTAGCCATGGTAAAATAACTATTTCTGTCAGGAAAACCTGGCTAAATCTGGTCACTGTGGTAACCCATTGTGCAACGTATTATATCCAATTATATCCAATCACACTTATCCAATAAAGAATTCTATTCTATTCTATTACTTATGTACATGCACAATCTTTTGCCTCCTCAGAGTCACTTGAACTTAGCTCATGGAAAGACTGGGAATCATGAACTAGTGCTGTAAATTTAGGAATCTGTAAAATCACATACATATTATTGTCCCATGAAGAACATACAACGGTGCTATTCCCTGGTAAGATTAAACAAGACGACAAAGCCTGTAACAAAATCAACAAGTGTTGGTTCATATTATTAAATTATATATTATATATTAAGATATTACTATATTTTGAAACAACATATTTTGTATTTGATGGATTCAAAAGCTATTCTTTTGAAGTAATTAAACATATGACATTATTTTGTTGTGTCTAAATCAGGGATGTCAAACTCATGGCCCGCAGCCCAGATACATCATGCACTGGCCATGTCCACCCCCATTTTAGCAAAGGAGGGAAAAGTTGCAATATGTCACGTGACAACAACGTGTCGTCGTGAGTTTGACACTCCAGTCTAAATCTTCAAAGATAGCTAAGATAAAAAAATAAAAAAGAAGCCATCTGTCTCGCTGCCATCTCTACATCAGGCCTTTACTGTAACTATGTACTGTATTTCTAATGGAGATTGCATCCCTAGTTTATATCAGTCTCCTGGCTTGGATTTAAAAGGAATATTGTTCTCGTCAGATTCAAAGGCTTAAGATTGGCACTGGGCATCAAGAAGCTTTGTATATTTTGAAACCTACTTCTAGTTTGCAAGCAAATCAGCAGCCTCTAATTCTGTCTGCATCCATTTCAGCTGTTTTCTGAATTATAGTCCCAACCAAATCTAAAAAGGCTACAGTAAAGGCTTGGAAGAACTAACCATGTTTGAGAAAGACATGCTCCTCTGAAGCATTTTTGAATCTGCCGAAAACATCTTCAAAGTTGAATCTAATGTAAATGATGAGAGAAAAGTAATAAGAACTGTGCTCATTTAAAGGCATCCTTCACCTTCCAGTGTGAAAAATCAACCTAGTCAGGATATGGATTTTCAGTTGGTAAAAAGTCTGTTTGTACAGTCCTGCATAAGTAATAAGTGCATCTGTTAAGCAATGAAAAGGTATTATATATCTTATATTACTATATAAATATATATTAAAAGGTAAAACATTACTATCTTTGAATGAGCTTGCACAGGATAAACTTCAACTTCCTTTATTTTCACTGAACATGTAAGGAAGATAAATTGCTCTACAGATGCAATTAAATCTATTTTTGCAGAACTTGGTGTTCATGGCAAGCATGCCAATCTCTACCTTGGTCTTGTATAAAGCCACTTCTGTTACTATATTTTTCACCTACTGAAAGTACTATGCTACCCTAACTTCTAATTTTTTAACAAGAATTTGCCCGCACTTCTGGTTATTTAAGAAAGTTGACTTCTGCACCATGTGATGTTTACTGTACTTGCACAGAATTATGGAATACCTTCCTTCCTTTTGTTCATGCATACATACATTTAATAATATATACCGTATTTTTCGGTGTATAAGACGCACCGGAGTATAACACGCAGCTTAGTTTTTGGGAAGGAAAACAGGGGAGAAAATCTGCCTACCAGGTATTCATCTGGCTAGCATCCTTAGTCTGATCAGCTTCAGCACATTAGTTTGCTGGTTTTTATCCCCTGCTTGGGGATTGAAAAACAGCTTCTAAATCACAACTGATCTTTGGAGAGAGAAGCAATGAAAAAATCAGGTAAACCACAGAGATCATGTCACTTGCTAGCATCTCGTTAGGACTGAAAAAAACCTTCACTGCTGAGAGTCGGAGGAAGCAGGCAAAGCACAGAAGATTGCTTCACTGAAAAAAAGCTTCTAAAGCATAGCTGAGAGTTGGAGGGAGCAGGCAAAGCATTTGCTAGCACTTTGTTAGGACTGAAAATAAGCTTCAAAAAAGCTACATTTGGAGTATAAGACGCATCCAAATTTTCAGCCTCTTTTAGGAGGAAAAAAGTGCATCTTATGCTCCAAAAAATACGGTACATATTAAAATGTTCAGATAGTCTGTGACTCTTTGGATTTTTAATTTAATTTAATTTTAATTCTACAGACCATAAAATATGCCAAACCTATAGTAAACCAATTTGAAATTCTAATATTTCACATTACTTGAAAGCAGGCACCTGATAAAGGCATTACTCACCTTGAGATGTAGTAAAGATGGAAGATTGGTTAGAAGTAGAACACATGGCAATTCCAGTTATTGGCCTTTTCAAAACAAAATCATGATATTTATTTAGTTACTTCAGGATGATTGAACATATACACCAGTGCTTCCTGAAGTCTTTAAGTAAGGCTTTTACTCATTACATTTAACCCATGCTAGAATTCTAAATTGTTTGATATTCAGATGTAAATCTATTTGTATTCAATGGATTTATTACAAAGTAACTAAAGTAAGCACTTCATCGATAAAGTCTTAAAGGAAATAATATTTACAACATTTCAAAATTACAGGCATCCTATCAATTCAAAGTTTAAGGAGATTTCTCATCCCACTCCAAGCTCAACAGAAGCTCTGCTTTCAAAATGAAAATGATAAAATGAAATTCCCAATGATAGCCAGTTAGTGCTGGTGATACCTGAATTAAAATTTCAACATTTAATTGCACCAAAATTATTTTTTTACCCCCTTGACTCAGTTCAAAGCAATTGTTTTAGCTATTAAGCTCTGAAGAACCTGACACTTTGATATATATATATATATATTTAACAAATACCTCAGTAGTTAAACATTCACAACTGGAACTTTTATAGCCAGTCATAAAAAATTCATTATTGTTTCATTTTAAAGAATTGCCCATCTGACTGCTACAATTTACCCTTTGTGGATCTTGTACTGTCCATCAAGTTTTAAACTGCCCATGTTATTCCAGGAAAGTAAGATGCTTTCTTCTGTCAGATCCTCAAAAGATTCTTCACCTGGAGAGACTGACAAACATGAAATAACGTAAAATCAAAGTAATTAGATAAAAGTAAAAAATGTACATTTACTATTGGATGTTATTTCAGGTAATAGACAATTCAGTTTTTTTCACATTCGGTCCCCTTTTCTCTCTTAAATAACCTTCCCCCCCAAAAAAGTATCAGTTATAATATCTACCAGGAGGCACTACATTATTAATTTCATCCTTATAGGTAATCGTGGTCAGAAGTTATTCTATGGGGCTCAAATCTGGTAGTGAATTCAGGAACTGAAATAGACAAGGTGCTGAACAATAAGCAAAATCTAAAAGTTTACTAAATTTACCTGAAGATTCAGTCACAGAAGGGCTATGGCTGGATGATCGAGACCAACTTTTTAACTTTGGGATTATCCTTCTTGGATGTGGGATTGTGAACAATTGTTTTGGAGTCTGCCCAAATTCCAAGATTTGTGTCAACAGAGCTACTCTTTCATTTGTGTCCATAATGCTTCAGGAGAAGAAGAAAAAATGATCTTGCATTGTACCAAGAAAAACATCATAGTATATATAGATATATAATATGATTATATACCAGTATCTACAGAGAATGAGAATCTTGAACTATTCTCAGCATGCCTACAAAGTCAGGAATGTGGCATTGAGAAAGGCCCAATGTCACTGATACTATTAATTATTAATGTATGGATTTTGCAACTTTCCAAATTGGGTATCCCATTAAATGTACAGGATCATAGTTGGCTATAAAAATGTTGCAGTATGCAATGATCCTTCCTAGGATTTCAATCAAGTAAAGTAGTCATGCCCTCTTTAAGACTATGAGACGTTGCTTGACCACTTCATACCCACTTCCAGTTTTTAGTGCCTCCTCTTCCACAGGCACCGGATCATTCAAGACATGGAACATGTTTTTGTTCAGCATACTATTTCCGAACATATATCTCACTCATTCTTTTTGGGATTTTTCCTAAAGGTTAGTTTGCTGCTTATATGCTTTCGTAAACCTAAGATACTCTATAGACTATCACATTATTTCCTTGGAGTGCATATAAAATACCTCAGAATTCATGCTAAAGAACTGCATTGGGGGCAATGCATTTTTTTTCTTTTGGGGCGTGGGCGGCATTAAGCATACATAGCATTTTATCAAAGGGTGCTATATAAAATTTGCAATTAAAACCAGGATTTGTAATAGAAGGAAATGAATGCTATATTCTCACTCTAAGTGTATAGAAGTTACCTGTTCAGATCTACTCCTCCTTCATAGGTCAAAGGATGAAATACTAAAAAGAAGCAGAGAGGTATGCCGCTGACTTGAAAATACAATTGTTATGGCAAGACTCTTAAATCCAGAAGCATTCTGCAGTCTCTCACAATAACTTGCTGTATCATTCGTACACAATAAATTTCAGCTCTACCCAATATCAAGACACGTAGCACTTACTGTCTGCAATATAATTTTTTAAAGTTCTAACTCTATGCAACTGCTCAACATTCAAATAGTTTCTCTTTATGATCTCTGATGATGTAAATTTCTAACACTTAAGACCACTTGTGTTATATAAATATTGCTCTAGCTGTCTGAAATAGAATTTTAACCCATATCTCCTCCTGTGAATTATCTGTATCAGGCAATGCCAACTGACCTCTTCGTGGCTTTGAAGGCTTACATTGCCTACTTCTCAGAGGCACAAACTTTGATTATGTGAACTAATGCATTGAAGGGATGTCTAGTAAAGCCAAATGTCCATTAAGGGAGGGAGGGAGGGACTGCTGTACCCAAAAACCAAGAGGCAGCAGGAGCAGCAGTCCAGTGATAAAAAACAACTCCAGAAACCATAAATACAGCAGATTAGTATGTCAAAACCTGAGTAAATCAGGGAGGCCACCTGGAAACTAGGAATATTTAATAGGATCATTGTCCAGCCTTATTGATCCAAAAGGTAGAGAAGCTTCCAAAGACAATGAAAAGATGGAGGAAGCAAGCAGCAGTTTAGAAGCCAAGCAATGCCTAGCTGCAACCCAGTGGAGCCAGGAGACTTTTTTCAGATTTAATGCAAATCCACTAAATCAAAGTACTGTATATTATATAAAAGTTTTATTGCGTAAATCTTAGAACTGAACTTCCATTGCTCCTTCAAGTAGCAGTCAAATATGATGGACCACCTTAATTACAATGGAAACTTAACTATTCAGAAGCAAGCCACATTGAATTAATATACTTTACTGCCATTAATGTATATTGTAATGACCTTTAACTGGAACTTCACCTAAAGAAAAACTTAAATTTAATCAGGATATAATCAAGCAAGACAGTTGTATACAACATAAATCAAAAATACTTGCATACAGCAAATACTATTTAACATAATAAAATTTATTTTGGAGAAAACCTATCTAGGACTGTGCCATTAAAATATGCTTGTATCTGTTTTCTTTAGCTTTATAATTTAGAACAGATACGGAAGAGAAATTGGTGCATTATGACATTATGTTTTCAATAACGGGTGGGGTGTGTCAAAGAAGTCCTAGTATAACAGAAAGCCATACAGTTGAAATGTATAAATAACCCTTAAGAACTGTACATATCTATATTAACATTACCATTCTGAGCTGCAACGGCTTCATTACCCTTCTGTTTATAGCCAAACACAAGATCAATCCATTCATGAAGATGTTCTGACACATACTGGCTTTCTAAAGCATCTTGACTCTTCTGAAGAAAATCACTGGCATCTGAAATAAATAATATCTAAATTTATTGCATGCTGTGGATAGCACACCTCTATTCATATTTTCCTGTCTCCCTTAAAAAACTATTGTAATTAAAAAAGCACAAGCTTTTATTAATCAGCAATTCAGAATTTTGTCATAATTATCTTCAAAGCACAGAGTAGGAGGAAAATGGATATTATTCCACAGGTTTATGGAAAGTATGAGAGCAAATCTCTGAGGCAGAATACAGATAATAGTAAATGTAAAGGTAAAGGTTCCCTTGCACGCATGTGCTAGTCGTTCCCTACTCTAGGGGGTGGTGCTCATCTCCGTTTAAAGCCAAAGAGCCAGCGCTGTCCAAAGACGTTTCCGTGGTCATGTGGCCAGCATGACTAAATGCCAAAGGCACACAGAACGCTGTTACCTTCCCACCAAAGGTGGTCCCTATTTTTCTACTTGCATTTTTATGTGCTTTCGAACTGCTAGGTTGGCAGAAGCTGGGACAAGTAACAGGAGTTCTAAGCTCTTAGCGGCACTAAAGATTCTAACCGCTGAACTGTCGATCTTTCAATCGACCAGCTCAGCATCTTAGCCACTGAGCCACCGTGTCCCAATACAGATAATAGTTACAACTAAAATTCTATTTACCTGATGCCCAAGGAGGAAGTTCTACATTGTCAACCATCTTTCCTCCTTGTGTCTTCCCCAAGTCCAGTTTCAGATTATTTAATAAGAAACCAGAATCATTTTCATAGAACTCAGGGATTAACTGGATAAAAGAAAAGTAGGGAACTGTTAGCAATGAAACAAAATTGTATTGATAGTCATAACAGCATTACAGCAAAAAAATTACTAGTGTTTATCCATGCTTCTAAAGCCAGCATATGGCACTGTCACACAACATACCGCAGTCTTTCAAAAAGAAAATCCAAACCTGACTAACTCCTAACAGAAGATAGAGTCCCATTCTCCAGTTGAATGCACAAAAGGAATTGGTAGAATGAACTGTTGGCCAGGTATTTTTTAAATGTGGGCATTTGTCACCAACATGTCAGAACATCAAAGATTCAGCATTAACATTAATTATGAAGTTACCAAATTCAGACTATTCCAAGTAAACTACAGTTAGTATCAGGAAATGTCCGTGGCCAAGTATTGTGAGGCTTTACTTTCTTATTTTAAAATATCAGCAAAAACTGGATATCCTTTCTTATTTGCCAGCAACAGATTTGCCAGGTGAATGTTAACTTGGCCATCTTTTAAAGATAAATGATCTTGAAGTGCATACATTTAGCACACTTGATTCCACAGTACAAAGATTTATATTGGCCACCATCCATATTTTTGTGCAACAGTATATCTTAATCTACACTAAGACTGCATTTTCTTGAATGTGTTTACAGTTGTGGATCTCTATTGCACATATTAATTCAAAGGTTCCATGCATTCATTAAAAAAATAAACACTAAGCAGAACACAACACAAGCTTTTAGTATAGGAAAGAGGAATGAAAAGATTCTCATTTCTCCCTGTAATGGCTTTTATGCCCTCTAGCTCAGCTTTACAGAACATGCAAGAGGATAAAAGATCATGAAGATTGCTTTCCCAATCCCATGAGTATTACTGAAACTCCACTAAGCACTATTCTGCTGGATAAAAGCCAGCAACTGAAATGATCAGTTATGTATAAAATGACAATGATGGTGAAGACATATCCTTCAAGGTTTTCTCTTCAAGATGTGATGCCATTACTGATATAACATAACATAACATAACATCAGAGTTGGAAGGGACCTTGGAGGCCTTCTAGTCCAACCCCCTGCCCAGGCAGGAAACCCTACACCATCTCAGTCAGATGGTTATCCAACATTTTCTTAAAAATTTCCAGTGTTGGAGCATTCACAACTTCTGAAGGCAAGTCGTTCCACTTATTAATTGTTCTAACTGTCAGGAAATTTCTCCTTAGTTCTAAGTTGCTTCTTTCTTTGATCAGTTTCCACCCATATCATAAAGCCTATACTTGCTTTTTGGGCAGAAAAAAAACAGCATAGGTAAAAGTTGTTACAAAAGAACGTCTAAGTTTTATGAGGCTTGGTTTGTTTATTTCAACTGTGTTTATACCATTTCAATCATAATAGCACTTAATGTAATCTATAGTTTACCTATAGCAGAGAATATTTAATTACCAACTTTCACTGTAAAACTTACTTTTGTGCTTCAAATGTTGATTCAAACTCCTGTTTTTATTTAAACTTCTAGCAGATGTTTAGATAATATTCTGGAGAATCAGGCTCATGATTAGTTATTGTGATATGGTAACATTAACATCTATTAGGCAAAATTCTCAGTGAATATATATTTCAACTTGCCACACTGAATCTATTTCAATCATGTCTGGCTGCAAGTTTTTAGAAGAAGTCCAATATCATTTATTATCTTAGTCTTATAACCAGGGATGCTAACAATTTGGGATTTTCTATTTGATAGGCCCAAAACTTGGGGTAACTTACTAGACCTGTTAGATGGACATTCATTTTTAGATGACATACCTGCAGTATCACAATTGGCAACATAAAGAAAGCCAATTGCTACAGATTGAAGCACAAGAAGATTATTTACCTCTTTGAAGTCTGTTGCTCCATCTAAACAGTTCTTCCAGGTTTCTGCAATACTAATTAAGAATAGTACGGAAAATCAGTTGTTGTTTAAAGCAACACTGTAAGTGTGACAAACACAAAAGTTACCTGAACTAGTTGTGAATTCAAAACTAACCTGTTGAACATTCTGTCAGGATGATCAAACTTTCCATTTTGTAAGCAAAGCATATGCTCTGGTGCTATAAAAACAAAAAAGGTTAGATACATATATTCAATCAAGTACCATAATGAAATTCTCTAAAATACCTCTGATTATATCTTACCAACTCTGACCAGGTAAAAGAGAACATAACCTGGTGATGAGTAGTGGCTGCCATACATAAATTTTGGTTCTTGCATTTCTTCATAACGTACCTATCAATGCACAAAAGGCCAAAAAAAAAGGGAAGGGGAAAACGTAGAGAATCAATTCAGTGATAACGTTCTTCTATAGTAATTACATGGAGTTTTATATTAAAAAGTGAATCAGAATTTCATTTTTGGTGCACATTGTTCCACAATGACTGAAATGAGTCACTGACACAACCATATATTCAATCTGAGTGGATTGCTACAGGAAACAATTACAAAATGTATTACTTTGTAGGAACACGCTAAACTCCAGGGGCACTTGGATTTATTCTTCCCCGTATCCAGCAAAAAAAAAAAAAAAAAGGCTTATATGCACAGTATAATCTGATCCTAAAATATTTGAAAAAAATACCTATCAAACCACTGGAACCTGCATATGAAAAACTTAGAAAGATATTATAGCCTAGTCTTTTGCACCCTTCTCTTGTATAAACTGAAATGTTTAGATAAAATTGGCGTACTTAATAATAAAATTAGTTAGAAATAGTCACACATTTATTTAATCTTTTATTGACAGTCAAAGAAATCACAGTTCAACCTAAATATATCATCTATAAGCTTTTGAGCTATGCTGCTCTTTACACCTAGGTAACAGCCAATTATGTTCTACTACAGACTTGAGAAAAACATTCTAAATGTTGCTGAACCACAAAAAAACAGCAGGTTTGCTTAATAATACATGTGCAATGATGGAGGTAATGGGAGTTTTAGCTTAGGAACACCTGAA
Organism: Ahaetulla prasina; assembly: GCF_028640845.1. Lineage (NCBI taxonomy): Eukaryota > Metazoa > Chordata > Lepidosauria > Squamata > Colubridae > Ahaetulla > Ahaetulla prasina. The sequence goes on along the minus strand of NC_080541.1, from coordinate 47,452,618 downwards.
GGGCTACTGGATCTTCAATCCTTTTACAGTTTTCTCATTTTCTATCAATGCATCTGCTTGTATTCACATTTGGATACCTTTACCAAATAAAAAATCTCCCATCCCATTTGAAATTAGATTTTCTCAAATAACATATATACAGGTAAAGCTACATTCTTTAACAATTACTTTTAAAACCAGTTGTTCTAGCAATTTTGCATCTATCTTTTGTAACAAATTGAAACATTGCACTAGAAAAAAACAATACTTAAAATATAGTGAACCAAAAAGTTATTTTAACATATCAATTTACACACACACACACAAATGTACAAACAAAATGTTTTTCTACATACCAGTAATCTTTCCAATCTTTCTTTATTTAGTGCACCTACAGGTTTACTAAGATCACGAAAAGTTTCAGGATTTGTTAGATCTATAAAAAAAGAACATTTGTAAACATATACTATATTTCTAACAAATGGGATGACAATTTTATTTTTTAGTGCATATGAACAAAATTTAAGATATCGAATTAGGATTAATTAGGAACTATACATTCTTCATCAATCCTTAAAACATAATTGTAATCCTTGGGAAGAATTTGGACTAATGTGTTTGCATATTATCTACTAGAAAGAAATCCAATAATTTCAGTGTAGGGAAAAAAAACTTCACTGAACATTTTTATTTTTTCAGATATACCTGTGCTGTAGTTACTTTGGTAGAAAAGTATTTTTTTCCATCCTCAAATATATCATTTTATGAAAAAATTAGCCCAATTTTCATTTCACAATCAAATCAGCAAGCATATACAGTACTTAATGAATGTACCTCATTTCCAGTTTTATAATTACTGGTAGCTTCTTAAACACGATAAGCAAATATTTCATGAACAGTTTTTTCCCCTTTATTTTATATTTTAATATTTTAACATTTTTTCACAACTTATTACCAGTATGAAAAATATAATGAAACACTCAATTGGACAAATATTTTGCAAACAAAAACTAATATAATGGGATTTTATAACCAATATACATATATAGATTATTTAGATTCTTTTTAAACTTATTTTGAAATAACCAATGTAAAAATAAAATGCATGTTTTCTGGAAGTTTCAGTCATACTGAACCATACTGAAAAGGTACAATCAATCACTTTTTTAAAAAATATGCTAACAGCTCTTATTTTGTTCTTCTCTTAGATAAGCAGAAAACATATATGCAAACCACCCTTCCCAAATCTATTTAAGACCCTTACTTTCTATGAATAACACATTCTGTCGTGAGCTAAAAACATATTTATTTATTCAAGCGGGACTGGCATAATAATTTGATTTTAAATTGGGGTTTTATTAATATTTTAAACTTTTAAATTTAATTTTAACTATTAGCCGTTTTGTATTTTGCTACATTTTAATTCGTTTTAACTGTATATATTTTGTATTTTATTTCTGGCTGTACACCGCCCTGAGTCCTTCGGGAGAAGGGCGGTATAAAAATTTAATAAAATAAATAAAAAATAAATAAATAAATCTATTCACAATGATGCATTTTGGCTATTTTAGTTTTGCATGCTATTTTGGTAAAAATATACATTTTTATGCTTTCTTCAAGTTGAAAAATTCATAGAAATTAGATTTTTGGATTTTAGATAGCAAACAACTTTATTTAAAACCATACTGAAAAGGTACAATCAATCACTTTTTTAAAAAATATGCTAACAGCTCTTATTTTGTTCTTCTCTTAGATAAGCAGAAAACATATATGCAAACCACCCTTCCCAAATCTATTTAAGACCCTTACTTTCTATGAATAACACGTCAAAGTTAGTGCTTATGATGCAGGCTGTTAAATTCTATGCAACCTTAATTGAAATGAATGGTTTTTTGCACAGTACTTACTGAATCTCTTATCTTCATGCCCCAGGTTGTTATTAATGTTTCTTGAGGATTCATTTGAAAGTCTAAATGTAGCAAAGTAAGCAGCAGGCTGTGCAACTTTTTAAAATTAAGTTTATATACCAATACCGAAAATGATGTTGCTACTAAACACTATTCCATTTTGGAACAGAAGTTTGAGAAAATGAACTGACAGCACAAGCGATCAACTGCCCAGGGTACCAGGTCTGGATTCTCCTACTGCATTTACTTTGCTTGTCTCCAAAGAAGTATTACCTAGTTCTGAACTAGAATAATCTGCTATGATCCATGGAAAGACAGGGTACTGGGAAAGATCATTGCAGCTCCGATCAGCCAGATTATTGAGATGAAGAAGGTATTGGTAGTTTGAGATATGCCCTCGTTGCCATTGTAACATGTAGCTCTCCGCGGTGTGCTCCGTAATATGATTTTCTAGAAAGATACAGAAAATGTGACAGAATGCAAATAAGAAATTAATGTAATTTGCAATTAAGGCTCTCCAAGGAACTTTTATTAGGCTGAATTTCTATCCCACAAGGCTTATAGAAGCAATCTTTCATCATTGATCAGATAAGGCAGGTATGACATCAAGTATTCTGAGAGGGTACGCAACTTAGGCGTCCTCCTGGATGCATAGCTGTCTCTTGAAGATCATTTGACGGCCGTTGCCAGGGGGGCTTTTTATCAGGTTTGCCTGATCTGCCAGTTGCGTCCCTTTCTGGACCGGGTTTCTTTGCGCACAGTCACCCATGCCCTCGTTACATCTCGCCTGGACTACTGCAATGCTCTCTACATGGGGCTCCCCTTGAAGAGCACCCGGAAGCTCCAACTGGTCCAGAATACGGCTGTGTGGGTGAAAGAGGGAGCACCACGTGGCTCCCATATAACACCTCTCCTGCACGGGCTGCACTGGCTTCCGGTGGTCTTTCGGGTGCAATTCAAGGTGTTGGTTACCACCTTTAAAGAGCTCCATGGCTTAGGACCGGGCTATTTACGGGACTGCCTACTGCCACAAACAGCCTCCCACCGACCTGTGCGCTCCCACAGGGAGGGCCTGGGGTGCCGTCGGTGAAACAATGTCAACTGGCGACCCCCAGGGGTAGGGCCTTCTCTGTGGGGTTTTAGTTTTTTGTATTATTTAGTTTTTTAATATTTTTGGCCACTATTTATATAAATTTTTAGTCTGTTTTTAATGTGTATTTATTGTATCTTTTAAATTGGCTGTTAACCGCCCTGAGTCCTTGAGGAGAAGGGCGGTATACAAATGCAATAAATAAATAAATAAATAAATAAATAAATAAATAAATAAATAAATAAATAAGTATTTAGATATATGAGAAATGGGTAAAGCTATTCCCCACAGAATAATTTTCTTGACATCCCTATTCTATATATGTCTATGTTATAATATAAAAACGAGCAATTATTAAGAGCAATCTTCCACTAGTTTTTCTAAGTAATTAGAAAAATTACTAAATCTTCTAAACTGTTATCTTATGGAAATTTCATGATAAAAATGCTGACAATGAGAATCTTGGTCATCTTGGGTGATCTTGGGTGATGATGGAGAAAGTGATTTGCCTGCATTAAAATATACAAATTAATGTAATATAATGGGAATAAAATGTTATATATTATACTTTGTTTAATCTTTAAGGAGTTTATCCTTCTTTATCCTGATCCTACACATTTTGATGCACTGTTCTTAATCCAAACTAGACTCGTCTTTTAGTATTCCACTGACCATTCTCATACCTCATTTGATTTTGGATTATATCGTACATAGCTGCCGTCCTATCTTTCAACATCATTTGTGATGGTGCACTAAATATTCTGAGCTCAAGTTTTAGGCTTTTCATATGTCTCAAGATCTATCTTAGAACCAATCCATTGTAAGGTTTCAAATGCTGTGTCAGGAGCCAGCATGGTTGCATTATTAAAATTTTCCCAACAGTATTGACTGAAACCAGATCAAATGTTGGAGGAAAGCCACAGCTAACCATGACAAAGCACTAAAGAGCTGCTATGGGCTCGATTCAGCTTCTTCTGCATAGATGAAGATTTCTCTGAACTTTATGCCTGCCTTCCTGGTGCTGCCTCTTAAAAACAAATTTCCTGAAGGAAAGTTAGATTTCATGCAAATGAACTATAAGTGTGTTTCATGTTCTACTTTGTTTTTTAGGCATATGGTCTGAGATTCAAAGGTAGGCAAATACAAAGACTGTTATGTAGGAGAAAACATTGCTCCAGGCACAGGAGTTGCTGGTACTGCTGAGTTATTCTAATACTACTACATTTATGATTTGGCTTGGTTTGCTGAATTTTGTCATTAGCTTATAAGAGATATGCAATGCTTTGCATTTGGTTCCAAGAAACCGGTGAAAATGTGTCACCTGTTTCTTTTTAAATCACCACATTTTCCCAATGCAGTCCTCAGAGTATGACCATTTATTTAGCAACCATTCAAAGTTACGATGGCACTGAATAAAGTGATTTATGATCACTCTTTGCACTTACTATTGTCATATCATCCTTGAAGTCATTTGATCAAAGTTTGGGAGTTTAGGAATTACCGTGCATTTATTAAGGCTGCAGCTTCCTGTGGTCATGGGATCACCAGTTGAGATTTTCTAACAAGCAAAGATGAGGGGGCGGGATGTATTCATTAACAAACACGTGATTTATTTAACAGCCATGTTGATTCACTGACTGCAGCAAAAAGACTTGTAAAGTCAGGCATAATTCACTTAATAACCGCTTCACTTAGCAATGTACGTTTTGGTCACAATTGTTGTCTTAAATTGAGGACTACATGCATCACATGGCAGCTACATAAGGCAGCTGTGTAACTGCACGCAAAAAACCTGGCTGTTCTAGAGAGTTGCACATTCTGAATCACCTTTTCTATATTACTTTTGAAGTGTTTTACAGGCCTAATGTTTGTATTCTATCTATGTTCTTTTGTTAATGTTGGGCTTCCAAATTTATTTAAATTCAGTTTTTACTAGTTTACAAAGTCTTCAGGAGTATTTTTTCTAAGACAAACAAAATAAAAAAATAGGCATAAAAGTCCAGCAGGGGAAAAAAATACAGTGATAGTTACATAATAAGAGTCGTGGTGGCGCACAGTTTAGAATGCAGTATTGCAGGCTAACTCTGCTGACTGCCAGGAGTTCAATTCCTTCAATCCTGACTGGCTCAAAGTTGACTCGGCCATCCATCCTTCCGAGGTAGGTAAAATGAGGACCCAGATTGTTGAGAAAAATATGCTGACTCTGTAAACTGCTTAGAGAGGGCTATTAAGCCCTGTGAAACAGGATATAATTTAAGTGCTAAGTACTGGGTTTATGCTATGATAAACATAAGTAAACTCTGTTACTTGAAGTTTCAAGTAAATTGGGTAGTTAATACTTAATTCTATCTTCCATCCAATCTAAATATTATTGGCTAAGAGTATTTTTTTTTTTAAAAAATTAATATCGGGGGGAAAGCCATAGGTAATGGAACCTTAATCAAAATATATACCTAATGTTTGTTACTTGCCCCAAGTTGCATATTTTCCTACCTTATATTAAAGGTGCTCTTCTGATTATATAGACAATGATATTATCAAATGATAACATATGGAAGATATAGAATTCTCTTTGCACGATTCTCACCTTTCAATGGCTTTCTTCTGCTAAAAAGGTAAAGGTTCCCCTTGCACATACGTGCTAGTCATTGCCGACTCTAGGGGGCAGTGCTCATCTCCGTTTCAAAGCCTAAAGACGTCTCTGTGGTCATGTGGCTGGCATGACTCAACGCCAAGGCGCACGGAACACTGTTACCTTCCCACCAGAGGTGGTCCCTATTTTTTCTACTTGCATTTTTATGTGCTTTCAAAACTGCTAGGTTGGCAGAAGCTGGGACAAGTAATGGGAGTTCACTAGGGATTCGAACGGCTGAGCTGCCGACCTTTCGATCAACAAGCTCAACGTCCTAGCCCCTGAGCCACCGCGTCCCTTCTGCTAATCATACACAAATTTAAAGATGATACTAAGAATCTGCTGCTAAGTTTCTCCACAAAACAATAAAGAGTTCTTTTTCTATGAAATACTTTCAATTTTCTATAAAAGCTAAATCTATTCAAAAAGCTGAAGTTAGTCAGATTCACTCACTCACAAACACACACACACACACACACACACACACTATTTATTAGAATTGTTGAAACCTAAATATGTTGACACGTAGAAAAAGACATTATCTCGGTCCTCAGTGTTGTAGAATTTCAAATAGATATCTGAACATAAATCATTCTCGGTGCAAAATACTTCCAGGCCCTTGAAAATTAAAAAAAGATAAAAATGACATGTAATGAAGTTAACATAATTACTGAATTAATCAGGATCCATATAGCAGATATTAAGCATAGATATCCAATTCTTATTGTGTTCACAATAGCAAAAGTAATGTCTACATTATTTTATAGCACAAAAAGTCATTGCAATTAATTTATTTTTACCAAGAAAGGACTTTGTACGATTTAAATTATTGCCTTTATCACTACAAAAATACTTCCAAGATCAAAGCAATAATTTAGCTTTCCACAAAGAAATACACTTTAAAAGAAAAAAAAACCCTATGATTATATAATGTATTCAACTGTTCAACTGTTTTCTATAAACTAACTGCTAGGAAATTTAATCAAAAGATAATTTTGTATCAGTTGTGTGAAATAGGCTCCACCAAGTCCAGAAAGATTTCATACTGCGTAATACTTGTTCCCTAAGGAATTGAAATAGCTAAATTTAAACCCATCTGTGATACCAAGGATCAAAAGCAAGTGTTAGCTTACCAAAGGTGACAGGCTATGTCTTCTTTTATAGATGCGTCTGACACTACGGAGTGTCACTTGTACCACAGGTTTCTACAAGGAAAGAAGTCAAAAGCTGACACATTTCTTCCAGTTTTAGTCACATGTTCCAGATAGAAGATCCCTTTTCTCCTCTAGCACTTTATCAACAGTGAGTCTCAATGTTACATCCAAAAAAGACAATTTTGGAAGATTGTTGGAATTTTTTTTAAAGGATGCGTCAATTATCTTAATTTAGAGAGGCAATTTCTGAGATTGTTCAGTAATCTGTATGTGTTCTGAAAATAACCAGCTATTTGTTATCTGTGGAAGCTAATTAAAAATTAAGCCAACTTCTTCTTGATGTTAAGGACAGAAACTTTAATATAATTAAACATACACAAGTGAGCAGAAGGTATCATGGCGTCCCACAAGGAAATACATGAATCTACTTTCCAGTTTGTTAGCATCACATCAAGAACACTCTGACTTTCTTAATTAATTGGAACCTTGAAAACAGATAGAAGTGTTTAGCTTAACTACAGCAGAAAAACCAGATGGATCCACATATGCAAGCCACTGATGATTCTGTGTTGCCCAGAATCATCAGTGTGTAACAGAATAGCCATTAAGGCCATTTTCCATTTATTAATTCATACCATCTTTGTGGCATCATTTGAGCCATAATGAAGTCATAGAAATCTGTCCTCTTTTTTGCTACTTTGACACAATAATAGTTGGATGAGTCCAGTGCTATAAGTCATCAATTAGGAAATGACCCAAGACTAGGTTTCCACCTCTAATAGGGTAGTGTACTAATTGGGCAGTACTTGTGTGTGTGTTGCTTTAATATTGTTATTCTTAATTATAACATGGATATTTTAAAAAAACAGGCTTAAGCTGAAATTAGATTTCCTCAGCCTGGAGAAATATAGCACCTATTAGAAAATGTCAGGATTGTTTGATTTGTATTAAAAGCAGAACTCATTGGACGCTGAATTGTATGATTTGATTCGAAATAAAGAATACATTGTATACATTTGGAGAACATTTTGTTAGCACACTTATCAAGGTTTTAATAGCAGCAGATTAGAAAATGCAAATTACTCACAGGATAGCCATTGAGAGGCTGGAAATAAAGGTTTGCATCAGTGATGCATACATGTCCTGGATTAGTTACTAATGGAGTGACCATTTCCGCTTTACATTCCATATGCAGTGTTTCAGAAACATTCTGAAATCTATTCGAATAACAAAGAGAATGCTCAGTGTAAATTTCTATTTACTCTTTACCAGAACATCAGTTTTCTATCATACCTTTACACATATTTTTAGAATATAATATTTACTACTTTATATATTTTAAATAGTGTGAAATCTATTTTACAGTACTGATTATATTGTAAAAGTGTGAAATTTTTGCTGCTTAGCATATCAGAAGGTATAGCCACCTAAAAACTGAACACATTTGCAAAAACATTTCAAGAGAGCTAAGACCAAATAACAAAGTCTTTGCCAAGGAGAACATGGTGAAAGCAGGATTTGTTCCCCTTTCTATCTGAATGCAGAAGAATAAAATGTGAACCAACAATGGGGGTCTCCAAGCATATTTTAGACTTCTTTGGTTATCTTTATTTTGTCACAGAAATAAGCAATTCAAAAATTCAGAATTCAGCAGAGTAAGATAAACATACATAAATAGATAAAACATTACAAATCTGTATTAGGCAACACATAAGATTCCCATTGCTGATCTACTCTTTGCTTTTCATATTTTCCTAAGAATGTTAATTTTTTTTAGAAACGAAAAGTGAAAAGATGAGATGTTTCCTGAACCAACATAAAGAAACATACCTGTTCTTATCAAATGATGTTCTGGCCAAACGTGACTGTAGAATAGCAGTTATCTGATTTAAAATAATAACAATAATCAGCTTTAATTTCTTAATGCAAATAGGATTGTCACATTAATCCCTCCATTAATACTGCATCTTTAGTACATATTTACCATAGCAGCCTGGTCCCCTAGCTTGTCCAAGTGCGATGCTCTGTATAACTGTTAAAAAACAGAAGCAATCAAATGAAATTTAGAAGTTTTCCCAGATATAAAGGATGTGAAGGCCACAGATACAGGCGAGACTTCTGTCAGAATTACCAATTTTGCATTATATCCATTTTTATCTGCAGATTTGGATCGCAACAGACATATATAATCATAAAATATAGATCAGGAGTCACAATTCATGGCTTTAGAGCCACATGAATCCCCCAGGATTCCTTTTATATCATTAAGAGCCCCCTATAACACTGAAAACTATTAGCCTACTTAATCACCATTTTGAAATGATAAAAACTTCAGAACTTTAGCAGAAGCTCCCAAAAGTAGAATACCACAGTAAACAAAGAGTGTCGTACACTCACTGAAAGGTCAATTCTTGATATAGATTCTTAACAAAATTAACTTTACCAAGATTTTTATACATCCATCTGTACGTGTGCATTCATAATAATTTTGTCCCAATCAGTACTACTCTCAGCAGCAATGCTTCCCTTGATTCAAGTTTGACTCTGGTGCCCACATACATGTAGATTCCTTGGCAGAGATATGAAACGATTTTGACATTGCCTTCTTCTGTAATATTATTCAGTTTTCCAGTGAAGCCCATAAATACAAATCAGGCCACATTCTTGCTAAGCCTTTTCAAGATCACTCAAAGTTGGCTAGGTGCTGCTACTAGTTCCTGATTAGTAAACACGGATTTTCTAAGCGGAGATATACTCATTACTTCTACAAATGGGGGGGGGGGGAAGAAACCAATATAAACTCTTCTTTTGTTTGATTGCCTGGAAATGTGGTTTTGTACATGTCTACTAATTTTCAACAGCTTCTGCGCCAGAGATTGCTCTATGGCAGGGGTCTGCAAACCTGGCTCTTTTAAGACTTGCACACTTCAACTCCCAGAGCTGGGAGTTCAAGTCCACAAGTCTTAAAAGAACCAAGTTTGCAGACCCCTGCTCTATGGGATTGCAGAGGCAGTCAGCAGGATTGCCTAATTACTGATTAGCCACATTTAATCCAGGACTACCATGCAAAAGAAAAAGAATTAGCCATTTGTTAATTGTTTCAAATATTTGAAACAAATCCCATGCTACAGGTAGCAATAAAACCAACAACTATTCATACTTGGTGAAGTGTTTGTATGACATCTTCAACTTTTCCAGCAACATCCAGTTCAAATACATATTTAGTTTGACCCTGACAAAAAGAGAGAATTAAAATTATATTAAAACTCACTGTAGTCAAACCACACACAACCCCTTCAAACTAGGAAAGGATCTAGTTTAAAATCTATATTCCATGCAAATAAATTCAAGATTTAATTCCTGTTATTTCTGATACTCTAATCCAGCTGCTGTATTATATCTCCAGTTTCTTATTACTCTTTTTTTATGACATTTGGCAAATCAAACATTGTTTGTATATTTCATGTAAAAGTTTTATTTAACAGTTCATATCCTAAACTATTAAAAGGGACTATAATACTTTTACATTAAAAATAAAATTATGTTTAAACACTAACACACAGTTATTTTTTTCCAGAAACAAAGCATATAGTTACATAACATTCCTTTTTTTTTTCTTTGAATGGAAGAGTATATACTTACTCTTTCGGTTTTAAAGGGTGCGATGATATTTTGTTCTTTAGTGAGAAAAGCCTTTAGAAAAGGATAAGGATATTTAGTACCTATTTTTTGTAATATACTGTAGCTATTAGATATTATCAGAAATACAGGGAAGCTTATAAAGTATGAATAAACAGATAGCAACTGTTCAGAAAGTTCCTTATCACATCATGTTCCTTAACCTTTTCTCTTCAATTTAAATGAAAATTGCATTTTAATTTTAAAATATTTTTTTTTACAAAAACCAAATCCAATTGTAGGGTGATATTTAACTTTGCCTTTATTTAAAAGTTAAAAGTTTCCCTATAGTTAGTGACATTGTCAGACACAAATCCAGTGACTTTATTGGAAAATATCCTCCATTTTGTTGTTTCTCTATTGCAATGTTTCTCAACGTCAGCAACTCTAAGATTTGTGGACTTCAACTCCCAGAATTACCCAGTCAGCCATTTTCCATCCATACTGGCAAATCATAGTTTTTTAGGAATTTAGAAACATTCATATGAACGTTTTAGAATATTCAAATGATATTCCTGATCCTTTTCTTTTTTCCTCTCCATTGCCTTCCTCTTTTTTCATTTTCCCCAATCATGCCAAGCAGTTATTTTTCCTAGTCCATCATCTGCAGAGTTTTTGCTTATTAATCATTTGCCTCACTCCTTTTTTTTTTCTTCCAGAACTAATCGACTGGCTCGTTTAGCCCATGATACTCTTAATAATCATAATCAAATCTGCAATTAAAAGCCATCCATCAATGTTCAGCTTTCTCAGCCATACAGTACCACTAGGGCTAGGCAGTGCACTGCTTTAACTATTCTGATCTTGACTGAAGAGAATATTTGATATTCTGATACATTCTGATCTTTGTTGTCATAGAAGTACTCTTTGGCTTCATGATCTTATCTGAGTTTCCCGTTATTTCCTCTTCAGGATTAATTTACTTCTTACATGCCAAGAATGCTGTTTATCTCTTCCTGAGTGAAGAAAATAAAAATATATTCTTTCCCATTGCCTATGAACTTCTTAAGCATGCAGTCTGATGTTATCTTTTATCCATTTTATATCCATTTTACATCAGCTATCAGATCTCATCTTTTTTCTTAACAGCATTTGTTGCTTTTCTCTGATTCTGCTTTGAAGAACTCTAAACAAATATTTGCTTGTGCAAAGATTTATGATAAAAATCTTTTGCCTCCCTGACCTAATGAGTCTGGGGCACAGCAAAATCTTTGCTGTTCAAAGTTGACAGATTTTTCAGACAGGGTCATGTGAATCCACACTTTTGACACACACCAATTTTGTTCAGTCTGTGTTCAACCAGGGGTGCTTATTTTATGAGCATCATGATTTATGTTCCACTGTAGCACTGTTGTACTAATGGCAGAGTTGAAGTCACCTATCGTCATGCTACATACCCTCGTTGACCTTCCTTATGTATTATTATGCTTATTATTTGACAAATCTCTTATATTCCTTAAGTTTATACAGGAGATAAATTTGATTTATCTCTGCAGTGTTAACCAATATATCATCATTAAGCATGCTCCTGGAGTAATTTTTCCACTGTCACTTACAGTATGAATTATGATGGAAGTTTCAAAACTCACTTGGCAAAATACAAATTTGATAACAAATGGAGCTTGGTCTGAATTAGAAGACTTTTCAGAGACCATGGTAAAACTGAAAAATCTTTCAAAGTCACAAGAATTTGCATTTTAATTTAAAAATGACATTTAAAAAGCTGTAAACAAGGACTTTTCGATTATTCATTACTTACTTGACTAGATAAAATAGCAATCTGCCCAGAAGTATCACTAAAACATAGATTTGGGGGGAAAGAAAATAACATTATTACACTATTCAGTTGTGTTGATATTAAACAAATATGTCTTTAATATCTTTAAAAGCATTTACCTTGTAAAGGAATAATTCCCACTATCTTCTGGTGCTTCAATTTTAATACAATCTCTCAAAGGAATCTATGTGAATTCACAAAAAAAAAAAAGAAAATTTCATTTGAGCTTGATGTTAAAACCAACCAAAATTCTTGGTGTTACTTAATCTTCTACTTACCTTAATAATGGGGTGGCTTATTTCATCAGGCTCAAATATCACTGATTTTGAGCAAATTTTAAACGATCCTTTAATTTTCCTAAGCATTAGAAGACATTAGAAAGTTATTGCAGAATTTTGATACAGAACAATATTAGTGTTTTCCCTTTTATGAAAAAGAGTTTAATACCTTATTCCCTTGGCATCTTTCTTTAAAATGTAATTAGCTGTATGTTGTTCAAAGTAATATTCTTCCAGATTAAGGAGTAATAAGGAAAATCTAGAAATAAATAATAAAAAACAAAACAATATGTTAATGGAACTCTGTGCTTTGCTACTAATACATACTACAGATGGCCCTCGATTTATGAACAGTCACTTAGCAACCATTCAAAGATACAAAGGATGTACTTCAGGGCTACTTAGGGCCCAGATTCAGCAATTCCCCCTCTGGAAATCACATACTAAACTTCAGCACTTGTCAACTGGGCCACTTTTACAGCAATATCCCACAATCACGTTGTTGTGTCTTGTCCGCTCTCACCGCAGCCGGGGTCTGCTTATCTGCTCCCGAACACGGAGGAATGTATGCCTCCCGGCCCCAGTTCTGGCTCCATGACCAGACAAGCTGCAGAGGAGGGGGCACCTCCCGGTCCCAGCCCTGGCTCCATGCCCAAGCAGGCTGCAGAGGAGGGAGCATCCCCCGGCCCCAGCCCTGGCTCCATGCCCAGGCAAACGGAGCAGCTAGACCCCTCCCCCTCCTCCACAGCATGTGAGCCTGAGGAAAGTTTACTTCCAACAACAGCTGATTGGAGTGACCCTCGCATCAGAAGATTGGATAGGCGGAGGCAACAGAAGGAAGGGAGGGGCAGGCCTTAATGAGTGCTGAGTCATGGAGCCACACCCCATGGCCTATATAAAGGATCTGCTTTCTGGCAGTCTCTGAGTCAGGCAAAGTCGAACTTATCTTGCTGAAGTCACTTACTGGTCTCCTGCCTGCTCTGAGGACTTTGCTAGGACTTTGGGCAGAGCTGCAGAGGCAAGCCTGATTCGGATTTCCCTGACCCGGCCGTCAGCGGAGGAGTGGGACACGACACACATGAGCATATTTTATAAGAGTTTGCTGAAAGGTTTGTGGAAAAACTGCACCCATAACAAATCACTGGTTCACTTAATAGCTATGGCATTTGCTTAACAACCATTACCAAAAAAAAAAAAGGTAATAGTTTTACAACTGTCAAGACTTATAGCCATGATAAGCAGGCTAGATGTGTTTTAAGAAGGCAGCCTCAGGCTAAAAGTTAAAATTAATTTGGCAGTGGAAATAATTAGACATGGAAGTGAAAGTCATCCACTTCACTGATGTGTTTAAGAAACCACATGTTGGAAGTGCTTTGGTTTCAGATCAGAAAGCAAATCTGATTACTAAGGATACTTGGCACACACAGCACAATATTTTGTAAACAATCCAAGGGGAAGAAATTTTGGATGATCCTTTTAATGTATATATTTATTGTGTTTTATCAATAGGGATAAAATACAAAACAGAAAAACAAAACAGAAAAATATACACCCAACAGTAATAAGCAAAAAATATGTTTAATATTGGAAATGTTTAATGTTTGGATAATCATAACAAATTTTACTTGTATCTTTCTCCCCAAACGAAATGCTTTTTTCTTACCCACTGGGAAAAAACAGCAACATTAGGAGAAAAACCTGCAACATTGATTTTAAGTTCTAAATGGATGGATAAACTTCAAAAGTATCCCTTTAAGAAAAAAAAAACATTTTTGTAACACCAATAAGCAGTAATGTAGCAGAGTCTTTAAAAAAATTCCAATTAATTACTGATTCAGCCTAAAAGATAATTGAGAAATTTTATTTTTTCCAGTAGTTTATTCTTCAAGGAGTATTGACCTCTATTCTACTGTCCTGCTCTGTTCTTATGTAATTAATAATGGAAATAAGTCTACATTCTTTTTGAAGGATGCAATTCGTATGAATAGCTAAGGAAGGATTTCATAGATGATTTACATAGTGAATATAAATATTTTCAATGGTACATAATAACCAGAAAATTACTTCCGGTCACTGGGTGCTTCGACTTATGACTGTAATTTTGAGCTCAATTGCGATCATAAGTCAAGAACTATCTGTAGATAATGTTCACTGCTTAAGGATGTTGACATAACTACTTTGCGCCGGATTCAACTTTAGTTTCCTTATTTTTAATCTGGGAGAATGGTGATGAATAAAGTCTATTTTGTGTAATTATATGGTGAAAATAAGGCAAATTTTCACATTACCTTTTACAGGTGTTAGAGAAAGTAGATCTAAAGGAGTTTGGTTCATTTTGTTTTCTGCATAAACCTTACTAATTTCTATTTGGGCCTGGTATGTTTTTGTCTCTACTTCCATTTTCTAAAAAGGTATTTAAAAGTTAAAGAATTTTGCCCTTTCCACCTTAATGCAGAACAGTAAGAACAAACAAACAGTAAGAAGTAATGACTGAAGGAAAATGACAAATGTTCCCAAGAGGAATATGATGCAATCTGGATCCTCTTAAAATTAAATCATACATATATGCCTCTTGTAAACTTATTTTAATTCCATCTAAATCTTCATGGATTCGTATTTTTGTTTGTGAAATTTACCAATTTCAGTATGAGCTGTGGATAGCTAAATTATTAAATTTTTAAAAAGCATTTATTTTTAATTTAAACTAATAAACAAACAAAGTATTTATTTTTAACGAGTAAAATAATAACTAGCAGTCAGCACGGGTTTGTTAAAAACAGATCATGCCAAACCTATCTTATTTCATTCTTCAACATAGTGACCAAATTAGTAGACCAGCGAAGTACTGTGGACATAATATATATATAGACTTCAGCAAGGTATTCGACAAAATAGACCACAACCTACTTCTTTATAAGATAGAAAAAAGTGGGATAGCTAGCTTCACCAACAGATGGATTCGCAACTGGCTGACAAACCGTACTCAACAAGTAGTCCTTAATGGATCTAAGCAGAGGGGTGCTACAAGGTTCCGTCTTAGATCCAGTACTCTTCAATATCTTTATAAACGACTTAGATGAGGGAAAAGAAGGGGAACTCACCAAATTTGTAGATGACACTAAGCTGGCAGGAATAGCTAACACCCATGAAGAAAGGCTCAAGATCCAGAAGGATCTTGACAGACTTGAACACTGGGCCCTATCTAACAAAATGAAATTCAATGTAGAGAAAATTAAAGTCATACACTTAGGTAAGAAAAACCAAAAGCACATATATAAACTGGAGGAAACTAGGCTTAATAGCAGTAACTGTGAGAGGCATCTTGGAGTCTTAGTGGACAATCAGCTAAATATGAACCAGCAGTGTGCAGCAGCAGCTAAAAAAGCCAATGCAATCCTAAATTGCATTAACAGAGGGATACAATCAAGATCAAGTGAGGTACTAATACCACTCTATAAAGCCCTAGTAAGACCACACCTAGAGTACTGCATCCAGTTTTGGTCATAACACTATAAAAAAGATGTTAAGACTCTAGAAAAAGTGCAGAGAGCAACCAGGATGATTAGGGGACTGGAGACTAAAACATATGAAATCAATTACAGGAACTGGGCATGGCTAGTCTAGTGGGACCAGGATAGACATGATAGCTAATACTTCTAATACTTGAGGGGCTGCCACAGAGAGGAAGGGGTCCAGCTGATTTCCAAAGCACCTGAAGGCCAGACAAGGAATAATAGATGGAAACTGACCAAGGAGAGATTCAACCTAGAAATGAGGAGGAACTTTCTGACAGTGAGAACAATCAACCAATGGAACAGCTTGCCTTCAGAAGTTGTAGGAGCTTCATCACTTGAGACTTTCAAGAAAAGATTGCACTGCCATTTGTCAGAAATGCCGTAGGCTCTCCTACTTGAATGGGAGGTTGGACTAAATGACCTATAAGGTCCCTTCCAACTTTGTTAATCTGTTAAAAGTTTTCTAACTTGTTCAGAATTTACTATATGTGATTATCCTTTGGGGTTTTTTCTTGCCTCTGGCCCAAAATTCCTGTTTGGAAGAGTTTATACTGAGTGCATAGAAATGCACTTGTTAATAATAAGAAAAACATACTACATAAAACACTCCATAACGTTCTTCATTATTCCAAAATCAGCTCTAAGACAAAACTGAAGGAAATTGATATATAGAAACTAAAGTTGCCAGAGTTATACTCTTTTCTATTCATTGGTTCAATTGAACTACCACAAACAGGAATTAAGACACCCACCGTTTAGCTTAATGCTACCGCCTTCAGAACAATCCAGCAAATTGCCCTGATAAAACCGTCATTTGTTTAATTAAAGGAGCGTGTGGTTGGTACGCAACGCAATAGTAATCTTGATGGCTGCACCAAAAGAGTAGAAACGTGAAGCACGTTTTTACAATTTTACCCGGAGGGAAGCGGGATTGCTGGGGGGGAGGGGGAGTGGATATTAATCGAACGAATGTTCAACATCTCGTGAAATTCATCGTAAATCGTCCCTGCGCCCCAATTGCCGTGTTTGAGAATTGGAGCCTTTGTAGCTTTAAGAGGACGGACAATACAGCACATACGCCGCAGTGTCCCAAGACAATAGTCCCCACGCCACTTCCGTATTGCAAGATTATGACTCGCAATAGGGCGCACCGGGACAGCGTAAGGAAGGCTGATGATATGCTAGTTTTAAGCAAAAGCAACAACAACAACAACAACACCACACACACGCCCTGATTAGGAGTCCCTTCTTTCCCCTCCCCCAACCATTCCCGGTTCTCTCGCTCCTTTGCGCCCAATGAACAAGAAAGCGATCTCGGTGGCTGCTGGGGACGGGTTCGCGTCCCTGCTCCCTAGCCGCTTGACAGCAGCTGAGATACTTTCGGTGATCTCCGGATCCCCCAGCAGAGAGACGCTACCGCGGGCAGAGGGGCAGCGTTCGGAGCGGCCCAACTCCTGAGCGTTGGCTCAGGTTCGCCGGCATTGCCGCAGCCTTCCCTTCGGAGGAACCGGGGCGCTGGGCTGCCACCCAGGGCGTTTCACCCACCTCTCTTTGGAGTAGAGGTCCGGCTCCCGCCGTCGCTTCCGAATGAAGGCCATGGAGCTGAGCCGACTCTGCTTCCGCAGCGCCTCTGTTTTGCACCAGGAACTTGCCGAGAGGCAGAAACTTCATTCGCCGCTAGGGGCCCAGCAGCAGGGAGCCCTCGCCGGCCATTTATACGGCCGCGGGAGCGTCGGCTCTGGTCTCATCGGCTGGTTGGGGTCGCTTTGCGGTGCCAGCTCACGTTTCCGGGCCGGCTTGCCTTTCGGGAACCTTGCCTTGTGACAGGCATGTGCTCTTGCTTTTCGAAGGCTGGGAAATCGAGAATTCCCTGCTTATTTATGGCCACCTTCTTTTGACGGCTTCTTCTTGCCCTCTTTTCCCCCGGTGAACTCGGGCACTCGCAGTAGATTTTCTGGGGGTGTAAAGAAGGTGCAAAATCAAAAGCCACCTCGGTTCAGTGTGCCTGCGCACCCGGAGTGGAATATAACAATAATTTATGTTGTAGTTTAGGGGTCTCCAACCTTGTCAACTTTAAGCCTGGTGGACTTCAACTCCCAGAATCCCCCAGCCAGCTTTGCTGGCTGGGGAATTCTGGGAGTTGAAGTCCGCTAGGCTTAAAGTTGACAAGGTTGGAGACCCCTGTTGTAGTTGATGGCATCCCCCCCTCCTCCAAAGAGGCAGCTTTCGAATGGCGACTCTCAGTATTCCTGGAAGTTGTGGCAGTTGTCATCCGATACCTCTGGACTGGAGGCAAATCGTCTTAAAAAAGGCAAAACCCAGGAAAGGACAAAAATAAGAAACCTTGCTGTGCTTTTCCCTGCCCCTTTTTTCCCCTCCCAACTGCTCTGTTGTTGAACAGGTGCCAGAGCAGCTGGAATTGAGCCATGGGCATTTTAGCACACATTTGAAAGGATATAGGCAAATGAGGTATGGTGGTTAAAAATTAAATCTGGGAGTGAGGTCGAGTCCATTAGCCATAAGAGGTGAGTTTATGGTTGAGCTGGAAGAAAAACAGGATATAAATCTGAGGTGGGGGGAGGGAATGATAGTTCTTCCTGTTGGCTCTATATCAGGTATTTGCAGCCCAAGAAGGTTTTTAATTCATTGTTTGATCTGTGCAGGCTGCTCTAGAAGATTGAGCAAGGAGCAGTGTCAGTTTTGCTACCTGACCTCTGAAAAGTGTTTGCTTCAAGAATGTGATGCAGCCAAATATTGTCATCTCTGACTCTAACATTTGCATATTTATGTTTACTAACTCAAAGCTTTCACATAATCATTCTAGAGGTAAGTGCATTGCTCCAGTTGGATGTCAGTCTTTTAGAATCATAGGGCTGGAAGGGACCTTGGAGGATTGCTAGTCCAATCCCCGTACAAAACAGGGGTCCTTATTCCATCCTGGGCAACTGGTTGTCCAATCTTTTCTTGAAAACCTCCAGCGATGAAGCACCTAAAATTTATGGAGGCAAGCAGTAATTGTTCTCACTGCCATGAAGTTTCTCCTTTGGTTCCGTGTTGGTTCTTCCTGTGACTGGCTTCCACCCATTAGTTCTTGTCCTGTCCTCCAATACTTCGGAGATTAAATCAACCCCCTCCTCCCTGCATGACAGCCTTTCAAGTATTGAAAGACAGCTATCATGGCCCTTCTAAGCCTCTTCTTTGTTAGGATAAACATACTAATTTCCTTAGACATTCACCATATAGATTAATTTACAGACCCCTTCCTTATTTTTCTCTGCATTCTTTCTAGGGTCTCAAAATCTGGTGACCAGAACTGGATGCAATATTCCAAGTCTGGCTTCACTAGTGAAATATAGAGCAGTACTATCCCTTCTCATGATCTTGATGTTATCCCTCTGTTGATGCAGTCTAGGATTATGCTGACTTTTTTTGGCAGCTGCAGCACAGTGTTGGCTCATACTTAAGTGGTAGTCCACCAGGACACTTAGATCTCACATACGTATTACTATTGACCTAAAAAAAGGTAAAGGTTCCCCTCTCACATACGTGCTAGTCGTTCCCGACTCTAGGGCTAGGTGCTCATGTCCGTTTCAAAGCTGAAGAGCCAGCACTGTCAAAAGATGTCTCCATGGTCATGTGGCTGGCATGACTAAACACCAAAGGCACATGGAACACTGTTACCTTCCCACCAAAGGTGGTTCTTATTTTTCTACTTGCATTTTTTGAATTGCACCTTATTTAATAGGGCCTAGAGCTCAAGTTGTCAAGATCCTTCTGAATCATGAGTCTATTTTCCAAGTGTTAGCAATTCCTCCCAGTTTGGTGACATCTGTAAATTTAAATGCCCCTTCAGTCCCCCTCGTCTAGGTCATTTAGGAAGATGTTGAAGAGCTCTAGGCCCAAGAAAACCTTGAGATATTCTTTTGCATGCTTCCCTTCATGTAGATGTAGTTCCACTGAGGATCATACACTGAGTGAGTTCAGTTGGTCAACCAAGTACAAATCCATCTCGTGTTGGTACTATGCATTTCATTGTTCTATTTTAGGAAGAAATAGGCTGTGGTCTACTTTATCGAATGCCATATTGAAGCCTAAGTATACTACATCCACAGCATTTCCTTGGTCTACTAATTTAGTCACTTTATCAAAGAAGGAAAATAAAGATTCTTTTTCCAATGCTGCTGGTTGCTATTTCTTATTGCAATTTAGCTGACAGCAGGAATATGGCAAACATCTCAGATGGGACCCTTCCTAATTTTTTGGACAAAGGGTGAAGGATGAGAGATGTACTTTCAGACTTGACAGATTCTGCTATTTTATTTATTTATTTTTATTTATTTTGTCACACAGTATATATAAGCATAAGCATGAAATAATTATACAATATATAAGCATATATATGAGTATGAGTATGTAATAACTATATTAATTGGATATAACGAAAGGAAACAATAGGACAGGAATGGTAGGCACGTTTGTGCTCTTATGCACGCCCCTTACAGACCTCTTAGGAATGGGGTGAGGTCAATGGTAGATAGTTTTGGTTGAAGCTTTGGGGATTTTGGGAAGAGACCACAGAGTCAGGTAGTGTATTCCAAGCATTAACAATTCTGTTACTGAAGTCATATTTTCTGCAATCAAGATTGGAGCGATTAACATTAAGCTTAAATCTATTGTGTGCTCGTGTATTGTTGCGATTGAAGCTGAAGTAGTCTTTGACAGGAAGGACATTGTAGCAGATGATTCTATGAGTTAAACTCAGGTCATGTCGAAGGCAGCGTAGTTCTAAATTTTCTAAACCCAGGATTTCAAGTCTGGTGGCAAAAGGTATTTTGTTGTATTCAGAGGACTGGAGAACTCTTCTTGTAAAATATATCTTTATTAAAGTTGCTAATGCAACTTTACAATAAAGATACAGTCATCTGGGTGTGCTTCCTGTCTGCACTACTTCACTAGGCTGGGACCGGTGTAGCGAGTCTGAAAGTAAATTTCTTCCCTATCATCAGGCAAGAGGAAACTCCCATTGAGAGGTTCTGTTTTTATCTCCTGGGGTTGGGAGAAAATTGGTTATTCTTTCCTTGGGAGATGCTGTCTTTTAGGTTTGGCTTTTGGTTTTTTATTGTTTTATGTGTTTCTGCAGTGCCTTCAAGTCAGCATTGACTCCTGGTAACTTCGTGGACTGGTCATTAGCAGAGTAATTTTGTATATCCAGGTCGCAAGCTTCATAATAGTTGTGAATTTTGAATATTGCTTTGAAACTTTGGGGTGATTTTCCGGCACTAGTGTGTACCAATACTAAATACAGTATTACAAATCTCTATCTGAAGCTATCCTGGAAGCTAAGTATGCCTCTGGGGCTTTTCTTATTGGTTATGGGGGGAATGTTGCCTGCATTGGAAGTATTTCTCCTTTCTATATGCTACCAGAGTAGTGTCCCATGAAAATAGATGATGGTTCTCTTGGAAATTATAACTGTACTTTTGTAAATGTGTCATAGTCAATCATTTGTATGTGTGGTAAAGTCATGGTCAGTTTCCAGTTACAAACAATGAGATGCGATCATGCTTCCTACTTCCTGCAAATTGTAGTATTGTAAATGAAGAAGGGAAGTAAAAAAAAAAAGAAGAAAATTCAGAATCAGGCAAAGATAACCAATGTCGTACAGTTGCCAAAAAACCCCAACATTGATATTTCCATTTCATCACTATAAGCTGAGCGAAAAGAGTTTCTTCCTAATTTTCTTGTCTGAATTATAATAATATAAATACTACTTTTTATTAATAACTTATATATTTGAAAGAGAAATACAACTTTAAGAGTGAAAGACTAGCACTGCAACCTGTCCTAATTCACTCTTCAGAAATGTTGATTGCTGATATTTTAACAAAGGAAGCGATAACTTCAATTATTCCAAATTTCAATTTCAGTCAAGTAATATGAAAAACAAAGGAAGGGGGATTTCATCTGTAGCTCCTCAAATCTCTTTTTAGATTATTATCCTGGAGGAAGAAAATCTAGTATGCTAAAGACAGTGTTTTGCAACTTGCATGTTAAACTGTTTCATCAAAATTAAAATCTGTAGTAAAACATACACGCACTAAAATCATATTCAAGATATGCTACTTGTGTTGATAAGATTATAATTGATTATTATGTTCCCCAAATTCGTTATATTTTGACTTTATAGTTCCTTTGCACTTTTTTTCTCATTAATGTTTGCTTTAACTATAAAATATCTGGATTTGGAGCTCCTTCTTGTGGTCATATGTCGTTACAGCACATAGCTTTCTTAAACATGCAGAAAGTGCTTCATCTTAAAGTTAGTTAATTAGAAAATCAATTCAATAAAATTACTCTATTAGGCACTGACTGCTGCAGAAACTAGTTCTCTTCAGCAATTTAAATTGGTAAGTTCAATAGCTAATTTGAACTCAAATTCTTGAAAACAGATTACTTGTTTTTCTTTGCAGTCCTGATCTATTGCAATGAGAAAATATTTGGAAATGTGTTCTATATCAGTGTAAGGTTTAGTCATCACAGTTTTAAACTACCTGATAAACAATATGTAGACAATTCAAATCAGAATTAGTTATACATGTTCTCTTTTTAAAGGCAATTATGTGAATAATCTTATAGAATGATTAACAGCTTTTCCTGAAAGACTATAAGGAAGATGGTTTATGACAAGGGCTAAGGACAAACCATACTCTGGTGGATTCATAAATATGCTAATATAGTTTAACTATGGTTTGTTGAATAAGTCACAATTGAGTTCACCTTAAGTCATAAATAATGTTTTACAAATTATAGTGGTTAGCCTCATGTAACATGCTAATTTTATTTATTTTTTAGTTTTAATATTTTATTGTAAGCCTTTGAGCTACTTTAGTATATGGAAAAATGATGTATTTAATAAATAAAGTGAAACCATGTTGTGGTTTAGTGTAACCTGTAATCCCATTTTCTTCTGCCTTTTAGAAACACCTGCAACCTCCCCTGTCTTATACAGTACCTACTACACTTCCGTTCACTCCTTATGTTAAATCACAGTATTTTGTTCTAGCAGGTTTGTGAACTCCATTACTGCTTTCAAAACATAGTTATAGCTTAAGTTATAAATCAAGAAATCAGAGCTCACATAACCTGTGAATATCTGTAATAAGTGTTCAAGACATCCCTAATAATGGTAATTCCTTTAAAATGGCGGAAGAATGAGAATTAAGCATTAGAATTAAGACAGAATCTCAGCTCTGGCAGTCAAATGAGGTTTATACCCATTATTTGTTCATATATTTATTCCACTTGATGTATAGACCCACACAGAATTGCACGATGTGTTTGAAAGCATAAATTCTATCTTATGTATGTTTTGTATAATTCTAATGGCTTAATCAAATGGTAACTTAATGAACAAATAATTTTAAAAAAATAGCTTAGCACAGCTCAGGCTTTGAGAAATAATTCTCAGCAGAAATCAATTTAATGAAATTTGCCTTATGTTTAGCATATCCACAGGGCAAAAAGTATACATGTATGAACGTTTTGAAAAATTGTTCCTTCCTTCTAGTATGCCAGGATCTGCCATAGATCTTCATTAAAAAAACTACCTTCTGCATAGAATTTTAAAGTTGATGTTTCCAGCCTACACTTAGCTTTGGAAAGCATATTTTCATTTTTCCAACTGAATTTGTGGCTTCTTTTTCAAGCATGACACGTAATTTGCATTTTTACACTTAAAAAGCCAAAATATGGAGTTTCAATTGCAATGCAGAGTATTCATTAGACATTGTAGTATTACCACTATTGTAGTGTAAGGTCCCAAAATGTACTTGAGTAACCAGAATGCCAAAGAAAGAGACTCAAGACGAGGCTTGCAAAAAGAAGCAGATTTTATTTATGGCCAAAAATAAAATACTGGGTGGGACTATATCTAGAATGTACAGATACAATGTATGTGAGGAAATAGCCATACCTTGGGAAGATACGGTGGCTATTTATACCTTCAGACACATCAGCTTAGTACCTAATGCTGGCCCCCTGGCCCATCCCTTCCTTTGGCAGTGCAGCAAGGAAGGGGGGTGGGTGCTCAACAACCCCGCTTCTTGAAACATCCACCAGGCACGGAGTGGTACAGAAAACAAACACATAGGTGAGATCACTAGTAGAAGCAAATGGCAGAGACAATTCTAATTCTTAGCAAAGCAATTCTTACAGAAACAAAACAGCAAGTCAAACCAATTCTACTGACTACTATTATGTCCCACTAATTCTACCTATTCTATTATTATGTCCCTTCAGTAGTCTACTTGATAGACTATTTGTTTAGTCACAGAAAAGTCCCAGTTTAGATCTAGACTCAACTATGTAACTCATCAATAACCTTGATACAATTACTCCTACCGTGACATCAGCAGAATAGTGAAAATAAATAGAGAATGGGGAGCATGCACATTGTTTTGCTATAAAGGATGGCAAACATGGTATGTATGATATTTTATGTATGTATGACATCTGCATGTCATGATCAATTTTGGAAAAAGGTAAGTTGTTAAATATTATTCATTTCTTCCCAGTTGTAGTTCAGTCAATTTGATATTGTGCTATTGAGATTCAAAAGGCTGCATTGGAGAAAGGAAGAGGTATTAGATCATCAGGGGGGATATTCAACTTTCTCTATGTACCAACAGTCAGCAGTCTCTAGAATTCCACAAAGTTATAGACTCTGCACCATCCTTGGTATCCATTTTGCACAGAATCTCATTTTTAGTTGAAATAAGTAAATATTGTAATTACATTTTATAATTCAGGTATAAGCACAATGAAAGAAGATGTTAAAAATGCAGATAATGGTTTGTGGGATTGGCCATACAGAAATAGCATCTTCCATATGTATCATTTATCAGGCCACTAATCTCAATAAATATAAAACAGCTTCCCCCAGCTTGGTGCTTTTTAGAATGGTGGGAATAACTCTTAATTCCTGCCCACCTGATGTTTCAAAAAACAAAGCAAAACTTCAGTGCTTCTCATTTTTGGTCGCTTGGTGGCACTAAACCAACATGATACTCATTAATTCAGTACATTAAAAGGTTTATGCTGAAACACGGACTGGTTATGTTTATTTCTTTATGGCTAGATTTCAACAATAATAAAACTCCTTAAAAGTCTGTCTGAATTCAAGTGACATGTTCCTAAATAATACATGAACACCATAGCTACTATTTCTTTGGACATTCGCCTAATCCTATTTGTTCAATATTGTTGATATTGCATTTTTCTTTAGTTTTAAAGATATATTTAAAATCACCAAATCTCTTATAAGTAACATTGTTACTTCTTTTTTAAGCTTCATATAAGCACAATCCAGGCAAAGTTAAACTTTCTAGACAAGGAAACCCTGTGTAATGTAGTAGTTAAAGTGCTAGGCAAAAAACAATGCTATTAAAAAAGCTTTGATTAAGCACATTTCTATAAATGTGTAGTGCATTTTTATTAGTATTATGATGCCATGTTGACTCAAGAATCCACTTTGTTCTGGAGGCAAGAAACCTGGAGCAATCCAGAATATCATGAAGTCCCCAAATAGTTGCAAGGGATAATGGTTTAGAATGTAATTATTTAAACTGAGTAATTAAAGGACGTGAATGATCTTAACCTCTGTTGATACAGTTAAGACACATGCTGCAATCAATAAATGCAGAACGTCCTGCCTTTTAAGTTACCTTTAGCAACTCATGAGGATACCATTTAATTATTGCCTTGGCAGCATAAGATGGGCAGCATAAAAATCTAATAATAAAGCAAACAAGCAAATAAATAAATATGATCTAGTATGCAACTGTAGTAGGAAATATGTTTGAGTGTCCTCCAGAAGCTTGTAAGATTACAATCTGCTCATGCATGTTCATCTTGGTTCTAAGTCTCTCCAAAGTTACAGCTATTGGAATGCTCACTCAGATACCTAGCTTTAACTCAAACCACAAAGAATGCCCTTTAGACCTTTTTTTTTTTTCATTCCCCAGAGTCATACTATAGATCTCTTTGTTCTGCACCGCCCTTAGGGAGAATCATTGAGTTCTTTATATTCTTTCTTCTTGAATTTATAACCTTGAGTACAAGTCTTACCTATTCTTTGGGAAGTTTAGCATGGACAGGCTTGCTATTGTCCTGTTTAAAGATTGATGAGACAGAAGGAGGTCTTGGGTTCATTAGTTACTTTAGTAGCTTGCATAAATATTTTCTCAGTCTTGAACAAGTTGGGCAAAATAAAAGAAGAAAAGATACTGAATGGCAAAATGGGAGTGGGGCAAATCAGGATTCTAAAATAGTAGGTGATTTGCACTTCTGTATTATTCCTGCTTTTTGGTTTGCGCTATTAATCAGGATATTTTAATTCTTCAAAAGTTCTTGTATCTAACGTTAATATATTAATGCAAAAATATTTCACTCGTTTATAATTTCATTGCAGAAGATGCAAATAGACTGTCTTCTTTCTTCCAGCAAGCTGAACTGAAAAACAGATAAACAGACACTCAAAGGTACAAGAAATTATAATAAGTGTGCTTATTGCAAAAAAGCCAAAGAAACAATTATAAAAAAGATTCCAATGATTCTTGTATAAAATGCAAAACCTATTTATAATGAAATCAATTTTTTTTCATATCTTTTTCCTCTCTATTTTTTCTGGGAAGGAGCAATGGTTTCCATCGATGTTTTGTTTGGTAACAGACTGTTTGCTTGTGAGACTTATCCAGACAAACTGCTGTATCTGGTGACATTTTAATCCAGTGGTGTCATATAAGTCTGTGCTGATCTGCGATAGTTTTACTTGCTCAATATATTCCAACTCACTTCACTAAATTCAATAATTTTCTGCCAACATCAAAATCTAACTCTTAAAAGAAAGCTAAGAAGCAATGCTATGTATACTTTTCTAATTGTACATTATGTCTTTCCCCCCTAGTGGTTTTAGGAAAAGGGCAGGAATTTGAATAGTATAAATTGGAATAAAGAAGTGGTTGTTTATAGTTCTTCAAGAAATATAACTCAGGATAGAAAAAAGCATAATAAAATCAGTTTACTTTGAAAGTGACTAAAATAGATATAATGTTGCTTCTCATTGGTTCACAATTTTCAAAATGAAAAAGCAGTTCGGTTCCAACTCAATGGACTTCTGAAAAAATGCATACAAATGTGCTCTTTGTGTTTTTGCTTTGAATAAAACAGAGCTAATTAATATTTCATCAAAATGATTATGGCCTCCGTATTGATCTAAAATTATTTATTTAACTTTCTGAAAGGAAAAATATTTCTGTAAGAAGCTTGTTGTAGTTTATAATAAATATCAAGAAACCAAAGTGAATTAAATACTATTGCACATCTTAAAATCCAATGAAGAGAACAACCTTTAAAACAAACTTCAATGTTTAATAGCCAAAATAATTCCTCATTATGTTTCCCCCTTTTAAAGAACCAGATCCTTGTTTGGAATTGGAAAGGCCAAGGAATATCAGAGGGGAGAAAACTTCTTGCATCAGCTGGTAGAAAGATTCCAAACAGAATTATGTGCTAAATGATGTGCTAAATATTTAGATATATACAGTATGAGAAAAAGATAATCTTTAAATATCTGGCTCTCAAGTCACTTACAGGTTAAAATACAACTGTCAGGTTCCAAATAATGCACCCATCACAAATTGAACTCTGATTGTGTGGAATCTGAAACCAAATGTGTGGAATCTAAAACCGAATGTTTCCTCAAAGAACTAATTTATTTAGATATACCATCTTGGCACCAACTGGTGGAAAGCCAGTACTAAAAATTCCCGGGCTTTCCACTTCACTATAAATAAGATTTTCTTATTTTTCCAAAACAATATGTCACATTGTCCAACCAGGATGAGAGTTGGTTGCTTGGCGACTTCACGCCTCCTTTTCTGGCCAGCCAGCCATTGGAATGTAGCTGATTCATCAGCTAACTATGTTGTTTTGACTGAGGACTCCATCCACCTCAGCTCTCCCCACTTTCAGCTTCTAAGTGTGTCAAACTGAATTCATGTTAACAACCCAGGATACAAACAATCCCACACCCCAATCAGATTCAGGCTGGACAACAACAGTGTCTTAATAGGTAATGAATGAAAACACAATTCTGTCAGAGAAATGCCTTATCTGACTAATACTTGTCAAATTATCATTTAGAATTTGGACTAGATGAAATAATACATGATTAAAAGTGATAAACCGGATCATATTTTTTCCCCAAAGTGATATTTACATTCATAGTCAACCAAATGTGTCTGAATTCTTATCATCCCCCAGATACATAGAAGAATGTAGGTTTAGGAAGGTTGTTCAACAATTTAAAAGCAAATTTTCTTTGCAGAATATAGCCAAAAATATTGACTACTGCCAACTAATGAAGTTCTAGAAAAAAATATGAATTTATTGATTCCCTCCTATGGACATGAATCAAAACTAATGTCTTGTAAGTAATATATGTTCTTTCTGATTCTTTTGACAGTTTATTGTAGTGTTTAACTTTCATGAAGTGGTAGACATTTTTCTATGCTTAGCCAAGTTTGAGCTTTACACCAAAGGTACTTGTGTCTTATCATAAAGGGTTTATTCATAAGTCTGCTGTAGTGAAGTTTGGAAAAGTAACTGAAATATATAACCAATTTGAGTTGACCCTTACTGGCAAGCTTTAGCTGAGGCAGCTTAGCAAAATTAAAATAAAAAATAAAGCATCAGTATGATTTCTCTCTTGAGAAGTGCTATTTTCTTGTAACTTGGATTTCTGTCAAGAAGCAGAATCTGGCAAGGGTGGCATGGAATGTTTACACATCTGCAAGGCTTCATTTTTAAAAATAAGAGAGGTTCCTGGGCACAAAAGAGTCTCTGTGGTTTATTTGTGGTAAAGCAACAACATTGCAGTCATATTCTGTATTATAATTTCAGATAACATTCAGAGGCATGTCCTAGATCAAAATAGCTGTAATTTATTGTGCTAAAGGTAGTCAATCATTACTTGGGAAAATCAGCAGTTACTTACTTAAAAATATCTGTATTGAATCACATCATAAAACATAGCAATCCATGTCCACAAGCTAAGCATTTAAACGTCCATTGAAATAGACATTTAGTTTTTGAATGCAACAGCACTATTTCTGATATTCTGCTTCCAGTACTAGAGAATATTATACTCCCTCTTTCCACCAAGAATTTGTATTCTTAACTAATAACTAATGTCAGATTTAAATATTTATGATTAGTAGTTATCCCAATAATACGTCTGATCTCCTTTCTAAAGCGCCAATTGGTATAAATTTAATATTTGATATTTTCATTTGGTATTTTTATAGTTTTGTGCAAAGCAAGACCTGTTTTTGTATATTTTAATTTCAAAATCCACCAGCAAGCTATGTGCTATGAATAAAAATAGGCTATCTGTATTTGAATTTAATATATAATTTATACCCTACTTTTTCTGCTTAGATTGGATGGCAGCATATTAGTTACATCATAGCTTGACTATTACATTTTTCTTCTGTCTGGATAGTGGTACTTCAACTCAAAGTTCTTTAGTGGTATGGCATTTATATAATAAGTCCAGCTGGCCATCCTTGAGATTCTGAGACAGAGAAAAAGCAGATATTACAATATGATATTCATCATTCCTATAAACCTTTGTTTCCTGAAGAAAAACTCAAATGAGCCCAGGTTCTAGTCTTGCCATATTTCTGACAATAATTCTTTGCTTTACCATTCTTGCCAAGGTCTGTTGAGTGAAAAATGTTCACTTTGCTACGTGTCGGGGATGAGAGGAACATTAACATTATATATTAGGATTAATCAATGTTGGATCAGGAAACCCTGAAGTATGAAGTAATTGACTATTAATTTCCCAGGGTATAACTGATTGCTCCATACTAGCTCCATTCAGGATCTTCTGTTCCTCACAGCAGATTCTAGTACTTTCCATGTCAAAGTAGCCAAATAATCCTTCTTAGAAAATAAAATAATAAATTAAAATAAACTCCAAAAATCTTGTACCAACTTTTGCAAAAGTTGGTATGAATTACTGCCTTTTACTTTCTCTCTTGTTTGCAACTGTCAATCATCTATTTTGTATTGCAACTGTCAATCCACTATTTTATATTTACTATTTCCATGTGAAAAGAAAACTATACTTTGCTGAATCTCAGCCCAGATACAGGCATAAAAACATTCATAGCCTCTAGAATGATTTAAATTAGGTAGCCTCAGTACATTCCTAATCCATATTGTTCCTTACTAAACAATTCCTTTAATGAGATAGCATATTAAAGAAAATAGTTGAACTAAGAATGTGGACTTTCTCCCCAAAGAGATTAAATTAACTAAGGAATATAAGGTTTTCTAAAAATAATAATAATAATATATTTCATTTCACACAAATTTAAAATCTAACTTTGTTTGACTTTATCTCCTCTATTGCTTCCACAACAGGCTTAATGGAAGTACTTCTGGTTGCAGGGTTCAAACTGCCACTGAAAGAGATAGTTTTGAAGGAGGAAAAGGAAAAAAGAATAGAGGAGACCAGATATGAAATTGTAGATTACTTTTCTGCCATATTTCAAAGAATAATTACTATCATGGTGATTTTGAAAATATGGAATATTCTATAAATATTGAAATACAATTTTCATAAATTGACTCTGCATGATAAAGCATTGTAATCTAAATCCAGTTATAATCATTGAAATTGAGCACTGCTTTCCCCATTGTAGTAATACATTATTTTCATTCACCCAGTCTAGCATTCTGCTTTCCATAATGATAAATTCTTGATTGTTTTTTTGGGAAAACAAACAAGTGAAACAGGTAAAGCCATGCAACACCTAGCAATTTGATGACATCGTTGTTCTAAAAACAAAACAGAACCAAAACAAAGCCTAAGTTGTTTGAAAGGTATTAATTTTATAGCCTGAAGAAATAGAGGTATTTCACTCTGCTTGTCATTCAGCTATTTTGTAGAATGGCAGAACTTTAATCTGCAGCTAGCAAAATAGGTCTGATGCTGAAACCTTTAGTAATAACAGCTGTGCAACAATTTGTGTTGAAAGATTAAAAAGGTGCTGTGAAGCTTGCAAAAGGCCAGACATGGCATCTGTAAGCAACCGGGTAAAGCCAACATACCTTTTCTTAGTATTGTGTTGCAGTTATGGAGGGGGGGCAGCTGTGCAATCGCAGAATAAAATAGAAATTCTTTAGGCTGCAGGTAGAGATTGCCTTTCTTCACTCTGAAGTACCATTTTGCTTTTGTATCCAAAATGCTGCAAAATTTGATTTTTAATTCATGGTAAAATACTTATGAGTTGTCTGTCTCTAGTGATTGTACTTTTGTAGAAGACTTTTAGATGTTTGAGGTGTTCAGTGGTGGGTTTCAATTTTTTTTACTACCGGTTCTGTGGGTGTGGCTTGGTGGGCGTGGCAGGGCAAGGATACTGTAAAATCTCCATTCCCACCCCACTCCAGGGGAAGGTTACTGCAAAATCCCCTTTTCCTCCCGATCAGCTGGGACTTCGGAGGCAGAGAAAAGATGGGAGCAGGGCCAGTCAGATTTTTTACTACAGGTTCTCTGAGCTACTCAAAATTTCCACTACTGGTTCTCCAGAACTGGTCAGAATCTGCTGAAACCCACCTCTGGAGGTGTTGTCTCTTACATCTTTCTAGGAATGCAAAAAATAGCTGCCTGCTGAATCAGGTACTTGTATTCATTATGAACTACTAGAGTCATCAGACAGGAGTTTTGCCAATGCTTCCTGTAGCTGATGGAGACTGGATATGTGATCTTCTTCCTCTAACACATGTGCACAGAGCTGTAGCCTTTATGAAAGGCCATTATGCAGTAATCTTAATTTTTTCCATGTAGCCTTTTTTAAAACAAAAAGCTCTGTAATTCAGAAGCTTGCCTTTGTAGTGCTCACAATTTCCTGTACCTCTGCAACACCAAGGTTTATGTCACCCTTATGACAAATTGTCTTTATTCTAGCAGTCTGTTTATGCAAGCACTGTCCCAGCTGTATCTATAAAAGGGACAGACATCATTAGACATCCACTACTATTGAATTAATTCATATGGATGGGTTAGCTCAATAGCGACCTACAAACCTTTGACCTATTGCAGCAAAGAAGGTTACATGCAGCAGCAAACCTTCTTACAAGCAGCCCATTTGGAAACAGAAATGCATCCATGTTCATATTTGTATCAATATTATTGGAGACATCTGGACAGATCACATGTCAATACTCGGAATGCTCAGGTACTACCAAAGTTTGCAAATTCTTAGAGAGCCTATCAGGGTTGACATCATGAGTGCTGTGATTAGGTTTCATTATCTTATTAATCAGCCTGTATGTCACAATGTTGCCATACTTCTCATAAGACCCTCACATCTGCTTCTAACCAAAAAATGCTAGAATTTCCAGAGTCTTCTTAATGGTCTGATGTATTGAAGTGAAAAGGGTTACAGAAACTTAGAAATGGATGTGTATATTATAACATCCCATTTATCATAGGGCAATGTGGTGATCAGTCAACATAATTTCTTTCTGTTTGGGGTCCAATTTAGCAGGATAGGTTGACTATCTCCCAAAAGGGAAAAAGAAAGAACAGAGGAGGAATTAGATGTGAGAAGAAATTTACTTAGGTAGAAATAGCAAAAGGGATAAATGCCATTGGCTTAATCCCTGATCTCATCTATATTCTAGTCTAGTCAACAAGGATATTGAGGTGGGTCTACTGCTATTCCACCTACCTTTTTCTAGTGATCTCAGTGCAAGGGATGTAGCAACCTGTAGCCAGATGATAAGCAATGCCCAGATGTTTTTGCCCTGCAATGTTTTGCAAAGTGCCACTCCTGTTTCAAATTAATTACATATGCCATTGGAACTAAGTAGAGATTCTCAAGTTCAAGTATCTGCTCAGCCATAAAGTTCACTGAATGACTTTGGGCCAAGTTGCCAAAGTTACAATGGAAAGAAAAAGAATATCTGCTATTCTTTGAAAAATATGGTAAAAATATAATAATAAAATATTTCCCATTATTTAACAAATACCAAATAACACAAATTCTTTTGTTCCAGCATTTAACTCAGTTTTCTTCAGTTTGGGGACCTATAGTTGTCTAAACATGACTGAATTACAGCTTCCAAAAGCTGTACTGGCAATGCTAGGAAACATGACTGAATTACAGCTTCCAGCTAGTACTGGCAATGCTGGGAATTTTAGTTCAGGAATATAGGGTAGATCTGCATGGAGCTGCTACATTTCTGTCTTTAATGGAGATGGCTGCCTAAATAAATGCATCACAGTTCACAAGACAATCTTGACGTTGCATGAGTTTGAATAGATAGGTCCAGTGAAATGTTTTTGGATGCTACTACTTGTTGACAGATGTTGATAGCAATAGCAATAGCACTTAGACTTATAAACCACTTAATAGTGCTTTTACAGCCCTCTCTAAGTGGTTTACAGAGTCAGCATATTGCCCCCAACAATCTGGGTCCTCATTTTACCCACCTCGGAAGGATGGAAGGCTGAGTCAACTTTGAGCTGGTGAGATTTGAACTGCACTCTAACCACTGGTGAGATTTGTACTGCACTCTAACCACTGCACCACCTTGGCTCCTATAAGGGATCCTAGCAATTCCAAGTATGCTAAGGGCCCAAATTAATGTTAGGGGCTCTTAGAAAGTCTTGTTTAATGAGAGCCCATGTCTTAGGGCCTATTGAGCTCAAGGACATTAATAAATGAAAACTAAATGTCAGGACAGCCTCCTTATATAGCAGTGCTTGCATTAAGAAAAAAATACAGATTTAATTATGAGATATTGGAAAAATATATAAGATAGGGTGCCAAGTTTCTGGAATTAGCATTGAGTACTATTTCATCCATTTGTTTGAGATGCTATTTCTTTACTAGCATGAAGTTCATTAAACTCTAAAAAATGCTAATATCAAAGCTGTTAATTTTTATGAAGACTAGGGATTAGATGTAAATATTCTTGGTGGAATATCTGATGAGTGCCTTTTGTACAGCAATAATAAATATAAGTTGCTTTAAATTTTTTGAACTGTACAGTCTGTCAATTAGTTAATTTTCCCTAAAGAGATTGAGGACTTTGGCATAATTTATATACTGTTAGTTCCTCTAGAATCTAACTAATCTAGTTAGTTAGATTCTTTTTCTTAATTAATACTACATTTATATTTGTAACTTTCTGGTATACTTGATACATTTTTTTATTAATCCCAATAGTTGGGTTGATATTCTTTTTTAATTATATTGTTGCGAATCTTGATACATTGTAGTTTTAATACAATGATACTTCTGCAGTATTAATTAAAATTATTTATTTTCTATTCAGTAATGAAAATAAAGAAAAGAGAAATATTCTGTCAGATTAATTATAACAGGGTAGTGGTATTATAAGCATAAATTATTTTTCTCTATAAAGTTGAGTAAAATATTAGAAAAAAGACAAAAAGACATAAAATTGAGTATAACATTAGGAAAAAAAATTCTGCAGGTTACATCAAAGTATTTATTGTACAATTAAGGTTTTGGTCTTGAACTGGTTACTGGATATAAAGTCTCCATTTATATCCATTTATAATTACCATACTTCATACTGTGTATATGTATTTGTGTTTGTATATGTTCATAAAAGAAAAAAAATAAGATAAGCAAAAGAAATTCAACAAGAATTAAAATATCAAACATAAAGAAAAAGAACTAATGGGTTTATTCCTTTCCCCTTTTTGCATATCTTCTAGTTTATCATATTGTAGGCACTTATGTCACTTAGAATGTGTTAGAGTTGAGATTCTCACTATCTAAGGTTTGTAACAAATCCTGTAATGTCTTTACATCTGCATTAGGCACAATGATATACTTTCTTTTTCCTTGCTACAATCCTACCCATTTTTCTACTCAGAGAAAACAGATATGGAGGCATGTGAAATGGTAATTTCAGTGGAGAGGGGAAGATGGAAGTTGCTTGGTTTTGCCTTCCACAGCTCTCCTGCCCATTCTGTGCCCGATAGATTTGCTTGCTAGTTAGTCAGCTTGTAGGTATACAAATGGGCTTCCTCCGGCTGCCCATCCTGGTCTCAACGGCATGTTCTGAGAGGCTCTTCAAAATAAGGTATGTGGACTAATAAGGTAGTAGAAACTGAAGCACAGCACACTGCAGTGCAGTGCAGTGCAGTGGGCGAAGAGGATAACTGAAAAGCAGGAATAGAGAACAAAATCAGGATGCTCTGTATATCTGAGAATGATTCTAGACCATGTCCATATATAGAACTGGATATAATACGGAAATAGCTCTCTTTTTAGTGATGGATGAGGGCAGTCTTTCTATCTTTTCTTTTTGATTTATTGGGAGCATTTGATTGCACCGAACATGGTTTTAGTGAGAAGACTCGAGACTCTGGTTTGGCTGGAGGACCATTTTCTTGCTTGGTTTCACTACCATATGGAGGATTTGACTTAACTAGTGGGTATATTTTCTTCAGCTCCTGTGCCCTGCCTTTGTAGTGTTCCACAATGACTACAAAGGCAGGGCACATCCTTATATTGATTTTCATTTCATTATCAGTGTCGGCATTGGTAAAACTTATTAAACCATATTGGTTGTTATGTCATAGATATGTACAGACAGTCCTTGATGTACCACCATAATGTAGCCTGGCAATTATGGGTGAAACTTCTGATGATCCTAAAGCAGGTCGTTATGTGACCAGACCTGATTTTATGACCTTTTTTGCAGCAATTGTTAAAGTGCCAGGGTCATTAAGTAGATACTATAGCAATTAATTAAACTCATTCAGTATCAGATTCTCCCTCCCCCCGAAAGTAAATGCTGGTAGCTTTTGGGAGTCCATTATAACTTTGAATGGTTGCTACATGACTGGTATTAAGTTGAGAACTACTTGTAGATAATACCAGCTCTATATTTTAGTGGGTTTGGACATGGCTGGGCTTTCAGTGTGCTATCCCAATGGTTGATCATGAAAGATCTGCTTTGACATGACAAAAATGTTGGTATTGGGTAGGGAGAAGCATTTGGCAGAATGTAAATAGAATGTTGGCCTGATCATTCTTAGAAGCTGAAAAATTATGAATTGTGTCCAAGGCTCGAGATTCAGTGGCCATCTTAGAGCCATCTCTCACCATGTCAACTCAGGTTAGTGCTGAGGTTTGGGGTTGCTTTGTTACCTGAAAATTCAATCAGGTCTGTCCTTTTCTTTCAGGTTCTGATCTAAATATAGCTATGATGTGTCCTGGTTATCTCCAGATTGGATTATTGTAATTCACTGTATGCTGGGTTTCCCTTGATTCTTGAACTTAGTTTGTAAATCCCACTTCAGCAGATCATATTTATTTGACAAATGCACTGGGCTCATTTTATTACTTGAGCTACCTATATCTTTCATCTTCATTACTCCCAAGAAGTAACCAATTTTTTGCTGCTTTGATGATTTTTCATGAACTGTACTCCACAGTTTATTCTCTGTTGCTTCTTTTCACCTTATTATATTTAATAGGGCTAGAGAAGTAATAAAGTGCCCAGTAGCAATTTAAGATCCACAAAAAGAATGTATAGTACTTCTAAAAAACCTCTGAAGGTAATGAACAATTTAGGGATTATTCTGAGAAGTACATATATAAAAATGTATTTTCAGGCTTCTTTTGAAGCAAATCTAATGACTTCAGGCAATGCAGAAAACAATAGCATGATTTGTCTGAGGTCAGCCATGGTTCTGTTTCATCACTCCTATAAGTGACATGGCAGGATCTGTAGGGAGAAAGGTCTAGTTTTCAATCTTCTTTTCCAAAAGGTCACTAAGTCTATATGCCCCTCCTTTGCTTCTTATCCTTTTGCAGATGTACATAGTACTGAAGCTTTTATCTTTCAGGCCATTGGGGAAGGCAGAGTCACATGGCATCCTTTCTAAACCAGAGCAAAGACATATCCCTTCTTGACTTTTTGGAAAATTAAAAGCAAGAAGGAAATGAAATAAAATATAACATTCTGCCTCAGGATCTTATAGTATTAAGGAATGTAATTTGGGACATAAATCAATTTTTCAAGAAAAATGTACAGCCAAGTTTCATTTTTTTAAAAAAAGGAGCTACTAGAACACATCTGGTAATTGCTCTCAAGGTAGGTAAGTAGAGATATTAGATAGATGATAGATAGATAGATAGATAGATAGATAGATAGATAGATAGATAGATAGATAGATAGATAGATAGATAGAGAATTTATACTAGATTGATAGATAATAGAGATGGATGATAAATATACATAGATATAGATGAGATAGAGGTAGATAATAAATAGATAAATAAATAGATAAATGAGAGATAGCAATTAATAATGAAATAAACCTCGCAAATGAAAGGGTATCTGGGAAGGATTTTTTTTTAAAAAAAAAATAAGGTAGTAGCCCAACAGCATGATCAAAGCAGGAATCTGTAAAACAAGTTGGGGCTTTCTTGTGTGGGTGTGGCCATTATCTTGACTTTTTTGCACAGTATCAACAAACACTTGCACAGAAGTATTTGTGGATACTTCTGTATTAATGACTTTACATAAATCAAACTGCTTAGAAAGGTGGGTCATATGCAGTTCTCAGCAATAATTTTTGCCATTCCTGAGATCATAGCACCACTTGTAATCCTCTCAAGATTGCAGAAGGAATGTGCTACTCCAAAGGTCTCCAACCTTGGCAACTTTAAGACTTGTGGACTTTAACTCCCAGAGTTCTTCAGCCAGCTTTGCTGGCTTTGCTGGTTGAGGAACTCTGGGAGTTGAAGTCCACAAGTCTTAAAGTTGCCAAGGTTGGAAACCCCTGCACTAGGCCTTTGCAATGCTTAACAAACGTATTTCCCAGTTTTGCTACATATTCCAAATTAGGGAAAAAGGTCAAAATACTTGACCATAACTTCTCACAGTGATATGATTAGGTGTGTATCCTGTGGTTTTGGCAAGGTAAAATTAATTCAGAAATAAAATGCCATTCTTGGTATAAAGTGGTATTTTGCCATGTTTGGATTAGGGTTTGCAGTTCTTCTCCTAACCTCAAACTATTATCTGAAAATTAGAAAATGACAGACAATGGAAATGAACATCTTAAGATGAGAAGCATATTACAGAAGTTTAATTAAAATGCAGGTAATATTTGGATGAAGGACCATCTGAAGATGATGGCAATAACTTCCATAATTCTGTAAAGAAAATTGCATGGATATAGTTAACAAAAATCAAGCTTGACTCAAGGACATTTCTAAATGGACAAATCCCCTTTGAAGTTGTAACATTACAACTTGGATGGAACTGAATGACCCTCAGTTCTGGAAAATAAGGAAATACAACTTTGTTGCCTTCATAATTGTGATCCTGATTGTCTTGCAATTATTAATCCCTATGGAAATATGCAATTTTAATGAATTTATTTATTATTTAAACTTTGTATATTTTAGTTCATAAACTCTTAAACATGCATTAGAGGTATTTTAAGTTTCTTGTCTTCATCAAATAAAAAATGTGGTCAGGACAGTAAGGGCCAAGATTCTAGAGTTAGTAAAGAATCTTTTCAGCCAATCATGGCTTACTTAAACCATGCAGCCATTGAATGCAAAGATTTAGTCAACTAAGAGTTCTTTTCATGGTTTGAAACTGACTAGTTATTGAGTTGACTGTGGTATTCTGTGTGTTGAAGTTTACACATCTTAAAATTGAGGTTCAGAAACACTGGTCTAGAATAAATTGCACTTGGCCTAATCCAGCAGGGCTTTTCTTCTATTTGAAATCAGCATTATGTGATACATCCAGCCAGGAGTTTTACGCATACACAGAAAACTGGGATGAATGATAGGGCTCATTCATCATTCATTCTCTTCTTGAAGAAACATTGAATCCTATTGTTGTTGTTTTTATTGTTGATGTTATTAAATTCCAAGGTATATTGGATAAGACTAACACAGTACTTTTGATCTAGTTCAAGAGATTATTGTAGCTGGTTTGGACACTGAAGTTACCTTGGATTAACTTTCCAAAGAATGGCAGGGAAATACTGGTGATAATAGTAACAGCAAAAACAAGGAAGGACGTAAATGTAAATGTAATTGGAGTTGGCAGGTATTTGAATATGCTGGAATAAGCTTATGTTAGAGTACCATGTTTTGCAATTAAGATTTATCTGTTTATTTGCTTGTTTATTGACATCAAGTTCATAGATTCTCCTAAGAGGGCAAAGGTCTTCATTTTGATTTCTTAACATGAGTGAGACTTTATCCATTTCCATTTTCTCAGAATAGTGAACCTACTTGTCACTTGGTTTATTCTAAATATTTTTTCCTGTTTAAAATCTAGCACAGGTTAGAAAAGACCTAAATCACTACATTAGTAATGGATATTATACAGAACAGAGTAAATTACCAAGTTACTTATAATTTTACACTTATAATTTAAAAAAACTTTGAAATATATTCCTTTGCATATTACAAAATGAAGCTTAAGTGATATGAAGACAATCCATATGGATGAACCCAGTGGTGAAACTGAACTGATTTTCTACCGGTTAGCTGGCTGTGCATGCGTGCTAAGTGTGCTCATGTGCTTTGCACACCAAATGCAAGGAACACACGTGTGTGCAGTGCATGTCAAAAGGAGGCATGGGGTAACTAGAAGAGCACGCGGTGTGTATGTATGTGTGATCAGCTGTGGCATGCAATGTTTTTTTTTACTTTTAAAAGCATTTTTTACACCCTATTTGGCCTAATAGGGTGTAAAAATGCTTTTAAAAGTAAAAAAAAGGCTGACGATCACGCAACTCAGCTGTGATTGTCAGAGCTTCTTTTTTTTACCTTTTAAAAGCATTTTTTAAAAGAAGCAGCAAGCAGGGAAGCAGGTGCCTGGGCATTGGGTGAGCATTGGCGGGGGAGGTCAGGGATTTTTGCAATCGGTTCTCCGAACCACCCGCCACCATCACTACTGGATCGGCTGATCTGGTCTGAACCTGGAGCATTTCACCCCTGGGTAAATCTTTAATGAATTTTCTAGCATAATTTCTATCAAATAAAGAGTTTCCTCAAAGTTTTGAAACTTAACTACAAACAGCATTGAGGAAAGCAAATTACTTCAATCATTTGTCACTTGGATCATGCAATCCTGTGTTTGGTGAATATGGGATGATAAGGGATAGAGTTGCAGCCTTAGGTATCAAAATATCTTGGACAATGTTTTCAAACTTTATGATATTTTTTTTGTTCACCTGCCTTCTGATTTAATGTTGTTTATTGTTTAAAGGCCTGAATCAAAGGAATTTTCTTATAAATTTTCCAATAATGATGATATCACTTCTTTGGGCTATTTGACATCCCTGTCAAATAGCTGATTATTGGCTGAATATTGATTGTCCTGTAATCAAACATCTTTAAAAGCTATATTTATAATTTTGACTCTGGTCTAGCATGGAGAAACCACAGATACTTTTAAAATCTTTCTTAGAATGGGGTAAAATTTCCAGGAAAATTAGACCAGGAGTCTCCAACCTTGGTCCCTTTAAGACTTGTGGACTTCAACTCCCAGAGTTCTGGGAGTTGAAATTCACAAGTCTTAAAGGTCCAA
This sequence comes from Ahaetulla prasina, assembly GCF_028640845.1. Classification (NCBI taxonomy): domain Eukaryota; kingdom Metazoa; phylum Chordata; class Lepidosauria; order Squamata; family Colubridae; genus Ahaetulla; species Ahaetulla prasina. The sequence goes on along the minus strand of NC_080541.1, from coordinate 47,411,921 downwards.
GGCTCGAGATTCAGTGGCCATCTTAGAGCCATCTCTCACCATGTCAACTCAGGTTAGTGCTGAGGTTTGGAGTTGCTTTGTTACCTGAAAATTCAATCAGGTCTGTCCTTTTCTTTCAGGTTCTGATCTAAATATAGCTATGATGTGTCCTGGTTATCTCCAGATTGGATTATTGTAATTCACTGTATGCTGGGTTTCCCTTGATTCTTGAACTTAGTTTGTAAATCCCACTTCAGCAGATCATATTTATTTGACAAATGCACTGGGCTCATTTTATTACTTGAGCTACCTATATCTTTCATCTTCATTACTCCCAAGAAGTAACCAATTTTTTGCTGCTTTGATGATTTTTCATGAACTGTACTCCACAGTTTATTCTCTGTTGCTTCTTTTCACCTTATTATATTTAATAGGGCTAGAGAAGTAATAAAGTGCCCAGTAGCAATTTAAGATCCACAAAAAGAATGTGTAGTACTTCTAAAAAACCTCTGAAGGTAATGAACAATTTAGGGATTATTCTGAGAAGTACATATATAAAAATGTATTTTCAGGCTTCTTTTGAAGCAAATCTAATGACTTCAGGCAATGCAGAAAACAATAGCATGATTTGTCTGAGGTCAGCCATGGTTCTGTTTCATCACTCCTATAGTGACATGGCAGGATCTGTAGGGAGAAAGGTCTAGTTTTCAAATCTTCTTTTCCAAAAGGTCACTAAGTCTATATGCCCCTCCTTTGCTTCTTATCCTTTTGCAGATGTACATAGTACTGAAGCTTTTATCTTTCAGGCCATTGGGGAAGGCAGAGTCACATGGCATCCTTTCTAAACCAGAGCAAAGACATATCCCTTCTTGACTTTTTGGAAAATTAAAAGCAAGAAGGAAATGAAATAAAATATAACATTCTGCCTCAGGATCTTATAGTATTAAGGAATGTAATTTGGGACATAAATCAATTTTTCAAGAAAAATGTACAGCCAAGTTTCATTTTTTTAAAAAAAGGAGCTACTAGAACACATCTGGTAGTTGCTCTCAAGGTAGGTAAGTAGAGATATTAGATAGATGATAGATAGATAGATAGATAGATAGATAGATAGATAGATAGATAGATAGATAGATAGAGAATTTATACTAGATTGATAGATAATAGAGATGGATGATAAATATACATAGATATAGATGAGATAGAGGTAGATAATAAATAGATAAATAAATAGATAAATGAGAGATAGCAATTAATAATGAAATAAACCTCGCAAATGAAAGGGTATCTGGGAAGGATTTTTTTTTTTAAAAAAAATAAGGTAGTAGCCCAACAGCATGATCAAAGCAGGAATCTGTAAAACAAGTTGGGGCTTTCTTGTGTGGGTGTGGCCATTATCTTGACTTTTTTGCACAGTATCAACAAACACTTGCACAGAAGTATTTGTGGATACTTCTGTATTAATGACTTTACATAAATCAAACTGCTTAGAAAGGTGGGTCATATGCAGTTCTCAGCAATAATTTTTGCCATTCCTGAGATCATAGCACCACTTGTAATCCTCTCAAGATTGCAGAAGGAATGTGCTACTCCAAAGGTCTCCAACCTTGGCAACTTTAAGACTTGTGGACTTTAACTCCCAGAGTTCTTCAGCCAGCTTTGCTGGCTTTGCTGGTTGAGGAACTCTGGGAGTTGAAGTCCACAAGTCTTAAAGTTGCCAAGGTTGGAGACCCCTGCACTAGGCCTTTGCAATGCTTAACAAACGTATTTCCCAGTTTTGCTACATATTCCAAATTAGGGAAAAAGGTCAGAATACTTGACCATAACTTCTCACAGTGATATGATTAGGTGTGTATCCTGTGGTTTTGGCAAGGTAAAATTAATTCAGAAATAAAATGCCATTCTTGGTATAAAGTAGTATTTTGCCATGTTTGGATTAGGGTTTGCAGTTCTTCTCCTAACCTCAAACTATTATCTGAAAATTAGAAAATGACAGACAATGGAAATGAACATCTTAAGATGAGAAGCATATTACAGAAGTTTAATTAAAATGCAGGTAATATTTGGATGAAGGACCATCTGAAGATGATGGCAATAACTTCCATAATTCTGTAAAGAAAATTGCATGGATATAGTTAACAAAAATCAAGCTTGACTCAAGGGCATTTCTAAATGGACAAATCCCCTTTGAAGTTGTAACATTACAACTTGGATGGAACTGAATGACCCTCAGTTCTGGAAAATAAGGAAATACAACTTTGTTGCCTTCATAATTGTGATCCTGATTGTCTTGCAATTATTAATCCCTATGGAAATATGCAATTTTAATGAATTTATTTATTATTTAAACTTTGTATATTTTAGTTCATAAACTCTTAAACATGCATTAGAGGTATTTTAAGTTTCTTGTCTTCATCAAATAAAAAATGTGGTCAGGACAGTAAGGGCCAAGATTCTAGAGTTAGTAAAGAATCTTTTCAGCCAATCATGGCTTACTTAAACCATGCAGCCATTGAATGCAAAGATTTAGTCAACTAAGAGTTCTTTTCATGGTTTGAAACTGACTAGTTATTGAGTTGACTGTGGTATTCTGTGTGTTGAAGTTTACATCTTAAAATTGAGGTTCAGAAACACTGGTCTAGAATAAATTGCACTTGGCCTAATCCAGCAGGGCTTTTCTTCTATTTGAAATCAGCATTATGTGATACATCCAGCCAGGAGTTTTACGCATACACAGAAAACTGGGATGAATGATAGGGCTCATTCATCATTCATTCTCTTCTTGAAGAAACATTGAATCCTATTGTTGTTGTTTTTATTGTTGATGTTATTAAATTCCAAGGTATATTGGATAAGACTAACACAGTACTTTTGATCTAGTTCAAGAGATTATTGTAGCTGGTTTGGACACTGAAGTTACCTTGGATTAACTTTCCAAAGAATGGCAGGGAAATACTGGTGATAATAGTAACAGCAAAAACAAGGAAGGACGTAAATGTAAATGTAATTGGAGTTGGCAGGTATTTGAATATGCTGGAATAAGCTTATGTTAGAGTACCATGTTTTGCAATTAAGATTTATCTGTTTATTTGCTTGTTTATTGACATCAAGTTCATAGATTCTCCTAAGAGGGCAAAGGTCTTCATTTTGATTTCTTAACATGAGTGAGACTTTATCCATTTCCATTTTCTCAGAATAGTGAACCTACTTGTCACTTGGTTTATTCTAAATATTTTTTTTCCTGTTTAAAATCTAGCACAGGTTAGAAAAGACCTAAATCACTACATTAGTAATGGATATTATACAGGACAGAGTAAATTACCAAGTTACTTATAATTTTACACTTATAATTTAAAAAAACTTTGAAATATATTCCTTTGCATATTACAAAATGAAGCTTAAGTGATATGAAGACAATCCATATGGATGAACCCAGTGGTGAAACTGAACTGATTTTCTACCGGTTAGCTGGCTGTGCATGCGTGCTAAGTGTGCTCATGTGCTTTGCACACCAAATGCAAGGAACACACGTGTGTGCAGTGCATGTCAAAAGGAGGCATGGGGTAACTAGAAGAGCACGCGGTGTGTATGTATGTGTGATCAGCTGTGGCATGCAATGTTTTTTTTTACTTTAAAAGCATTTTTTTACAACCTATTTGGCCGAATAAGTTGTAAAAAATGCTTTTAAAAGTAAAAAAAAGGCTGATGATCACGCAACTCAGCTGTGATTGTCAGAGCTTCTTTTTTTTACCTTTTAAAAGCATTTTTTAAAAGAAGCAGCAAGCAGGGAAGCAGGCGACTGGGCATTGGGTGAGCATTGGCGGGGGAGGTCAGGGATTTTTGCAATCGGTTCTCCGAACCACCTGCCACCATCACTACTGGATCGGCTGATCTGGTCTGAACCTGGAGCATTTCACCCCTGGGTAAATCTTTAATGAATTTTCTAGCATAATTTCTATCAAATAAAGAGTTTCCTCAAAGTTTTGAAACTTAACTACAAACAGCATTGAGGAAAGCAAATTACTTCAATCATTTGTCACTTGGATCATGCAATCCTGTGTTTGGTGAATATGGGATGATAAGGGATAGAGTTGCAGCCTTAGGTATCAAAATATCTTGGACAATGTTTTCAAACTTTATGATATTTTTTTTGTTCACCTGCCTTCTGATTTAATGTTGTTTATTGTTTAAAGGCCTGAATCAAAGGAATTTTCTTATAAATTTTCCAATAATGATGATATCACTTCTTTGGGCTATTTGACATCCCTGTCAAATAGCTGATTATTGGCTGAATATTGATTGTCCTGTAATCAAACATCTTTAAAAGCTATATTTATAATTTTGACTCTGGTCTAGCATGGAGAAACCACAGATACTTTTAAAATCTTTCTTAGAATGGGGTAAAATTTCCAGGAAAATTAGACCAGGAGTCTCCAACCTTGGTCCCTTTAAGACTTGTGGACTTCAACTCCCAGAGTTCTGGGAGTTGAAATTCACAAGTCTTAAAGGGACCAAGGTTGGAGACCCCTGTATTAGACTATCTGATACCTAATGTAATGAAAACACTAATTTCAGAAAGATAGGTGGAGCTGTTTTGCGATTAGGCTGCTTTAGAAAAACATGTTAATTTATTTAGCCAGAATTAGGTGAAATTTATGGGCAAGATACATCACAATTATTCTTTGCAAATGCAATTCATATCTGTTCTGACAAATTACTTCAGCCTGATGCAACTTGAAAAGGTCAGTGTTAATCTAAAAACAAAGAACCGTGAGTCCTGTAGAAAAGGCCAAATCAGCTTAAATTGTAGCTCATTGTTATATGCATCGTTATTAAGGCACAATGGCACATTATGATCTTTATTCCTAATGTTTGATTCTAAGATAGTTCCTAGTTGCTGAGAGACAAAACAGATGGACAAGAAGTGTGTTTTGTTCATAAACCTTGTTTAGGACTAGGATTCAAATAACAGTATAACTAATTCCATGAAAACAAGAGGGTATTAAACATGTGTGATGCTTGTGTTAATTCTGTTAGTCTGTTTTAAAAACCTAAGAAGCATTAGTTTTAATTTATTTATTTCCAATAACACAGAAATAACACAGTTTGCAGTATATCCTTTATATGTATCAATGTGTGTGTATGTGTATATATATGTGTGTGTGTGTGTAATTACAAATACACACACACACACACACATATTCTCTTTATTTTGGATATTTAACAGTTTTTAATTGCTGCATTATACCGTATGTAATACATATGCAATGTGTGTTTGCATAACTTTGATCAGATGTAGAAATAGATTCAAAAAGCCTTTTTAAAGCCTTATCTCAGACATAAAAGAAAAGATTAATCGTTTTGCAGTATTCTATAATCCTACTGTACAAATCTAACTATCTGAATCTTGAACTCATCTTCTCTCCTCTTCTGTTCATACATAATAATCCAACTGTTAAAAACTGTGATTTTTCTGATTTATAAAGTTCAGGCACATTCAACTTTGGAATCTGAACTTCAAGTACTGTACTTCCTATCCACCTGCCCAGTACTTGCTATTGGCTCAGTGAAAGATGGAAAGTTAAGTTTTTGGAGTAAAAAAAATCTCTCCAGAAATCATTTGTTTGGCACCAAGAAGAATACTCCAAACCACATGCAGGAAAACCAGTGGTTTTATCTTCTAATGTTCTTCTTGCAAGAACATTGCCAGATACAGTAGTTGAAGAACCTGTTTCTGGATAATCCATCTAGGAAAGATCTGTGGGCTTATGTTATACCTATGGCACTTACAAACTGATAAATAGGCAGTAGTTTCACATATGTCCCTAGTATTTATTTATTTATTTATCAAGTACGTATTAGATAATATATATAAGTATAAGCATTAATTGAATACATAAAATGAATACCAAAAATGGGAACATTAGGACAGAGACGGTAAGCACAATACTGCTCTTATGCACGCCCCTTACAGACCTCTTAGGATTGGGTGAGGTCAATAGTAGCCAGTCTAAGGTAAAAATTTTGGGGGTTTTGGGATGAAACCAGAGTCAGGTTGTGCATTCCAGAATAATCTTAATAAAATACTGCATTTTGTGAAAGAATTGGTGTCTGACTTTGAAATGTACAACACAATTGCTGTTTATATTATATTATATTAATATCTGCCAATGTATGTAAGGTAATAGGTTTCCATAATTTTATAATAAACTGATAGAATCAAAATGTAATAACAAGTCTGGATACTTTATATATATGGATGCATAACCTAAAATTTGTATTTGGGATTAAGATAGTTTTACCAAGAAGAATATAGTGTGTGATACACAATGATAAATGGATTGTTTTATTTTCTTTTGTCATAAAGCTATTATTGTTATACTAGGGGTGTGGGTAAATTATGAATGTATAAGAAATATTTTGGTATAATTGCACAATGTTTGACTGCTTTATATTCATTTTTATCCCTGGAGATTTTACCAATGCCTATTGCTACCCATCTGGCAGGATATTCATAAACAATCTCCAAACTCTGTATTGTCGGTGCTTAAATTTGTATCATTAACTTTATTGTGATAGCTGTTTTATAGATGTTTTCCTCTAACATTATTGATTTGGAAAGATTGGCATACAACGCTGTATTGAAATGAATGAAATGGAGAAATATCTCATGTAATTGATTACTAGCTATGTAATCTTGCAGTTAATGGTAGCGTCAGCTAATAGACTATAATGTCTTCCTTTGCTGATTAAAACTAAGTGTTTCCTTTCGAAAACTGTAAGTGGGAATCATGCAGATTTGATGAGGGACATGTAACTATTTTAAGATCTTTAAATGAAGTTTATTCTCAGGTAAATGTGCATATAATTGCAGTCTTAGTACTTTGTTTCTGAACAGTGCTAATTATATTTTTCATAACTCTTTAGAAAGAAAATGCATTATTGTTGCTCCCTTGTTTTGTCATGGCTGGCTGCTAACTTTTAATGAGTCTTGTGAATGCTTGCATATTTGAATTAATATTTGCCTACATAAAAAAAAAACTATTGGTGAGAAAGCAATAGCAAATAGATTGTGTTTGTGTAAGAAGCTTGACCAGATCAGAAAAAGACTTGGTGCTTATAGTTGCATAATATGTGAACCTTTAGATTTAATTATTAAGTTTTGTTTCATTTTTAAATGGCCTAACATGATGTTTACAGTAAATCCCTCAGGTGGATTCCTTCAATAACTAAAATAATTGTGGCATGTGATTGCTTATTTTCTTTCAGTGGGGATATCCTGAAGATGACCAAGACTTTGGAAGGATTATAAATATTATACTCTTCTTATTGTATAGATAGATTTTCAGAAATGAAGCTCAAACTCAATCAATCCTATCCAATGGTACCCAGAGAAATTATGATAGAATTGTCCAGTTCTACTTTTTGTGTTTGAGATATGAACACTTCGAAAATTATTTAAAAGTTGGGTTTCAAACTGCATGCAGGCACATTATTCTGCTGTTAATAAAAGTTACCCCCCCTTCCTCTGCCAGGCTTCCACATGAGTCTTCAAAAGGAGCATCTGCATTAAAGACAAGATTTATTAATGTCAAACTAACTCATAAAGCAACTGCATCGTTTTCTTAGATACATCCAGAAGCCTGAAAGAAGAGTTGTTTAAATTAATAGTACAGTGCTGCTGTGCTTGTATAAGATCTGAAGTATTTCATCTAAATCAGGGGGTCCCAACCCCCAGGCCGTGGCCATTACCGGACTGCAACCTGTTCAAAACCCGGCCGCGGGTCAGATGGGCAAGCACGCATGTGTGAAGTTCCAATTGTGTGAGCGGTGGACAAGCACTCTCCAGTTGCATGTGTGGAGCTCTGTGTGGGAGCGCAAGTGCCTGCCGCTGGTGTGGCTGAAGCTTCACTCATGACCGCAAGTGCCCTCCTTTTGTGCGAGTGGAGCTTTGCACACAAGCACAAGCACCCTCTGATCGCCTGCCACTCACATGCGTCCCTGCCTTGGGTCGGGCTGCCAAGCTGGAAAATACACACAACTCTTTATCACTTTATCACTTTATCTACACAGTTTAAAATGAGGTTTTATATATATATATATTAGAATATTTGAGATGTTCTCCAAATAGCAGTAGAATTAGCTTAGGTAGTACTCTGTATGCATTTCATATCTTTCAATTACTTCCGGTTGCATTTTCCAGTTTGAAAATACAGTTTCTGTTCTCACAAAGAAAATGTAGCCTGCAAAATTATTTTTTTAAAAGAATACATGGTGCATTCCATTGTAGATACAAATCATTGTCTAAGCTTGGTAATGTACTTTGAGGAAAAGTACAGTTTCAATTTAAAATTGATTATCTATAGATGTCAGTCCAGCTTTGCACAACATTCATACTTGTAAAGTTATACTTTTCAGTGGAGTTTTTATCATTTTTACATATTGTGATTTTAATTTTTAGGGGTCAAGTAAATAATTAAATAGTACGGTATATCCTATTGTTTCCTGGACATAAAACTCTCCCAGTTTTCTGGGATATACAGTAATAGCAACTCTTGCACTTTCATAATGTTCTGTGTAAGCTTGTTACTCTAATAGTTTCAGGAAGCAATATCTCCATGCAGATGTTATTTAACTGTCATTAATATGTGTTTCTACTTTGGACTATGCTTTGGATTGAAATTAAATATGTTATGTCTCTAAATCTTCTCTAAAAAGATGCCAACAGAATTCAGACTTTCCTATCAAATCCTGTCAAGTCTGATTCACATAGTTACTTATTGAGCTTCTTTAGCATTAATTTCAGTGGGATTTGATCTTTTATTAAAATAAAGTTAATTATTTTAGCTAATTATTAGTGCTGATAAACAACTCAACATTAAGACAAACTGAGTTCAATCATGAATTTCTGTATGGACTAAAAATAATAAAATTAGGCCTCATCTACAGCTGTTTGTCTTTCACGATTAGTTCTTACATGCTGAAATGTTTCAAGGTGTATGCTCTTAGGTTATATCAAATCAAAGATACTGTATTTCTTGGGCATTTGAATAACATTACTTTATTACTTTATTAATTATTACAATGTCTCTATTTTATTTATGAAGCAGAACCCAGCTTCTGGTTCTGGTTCTGGTTCTGGTTCTGCTTAGAGCAGCTTAAAGATTTTTTGGGAAACATTAGGATGATAGTTGGTAGATTTATTTCTTACCAAGTGGTTTGGTTTTGGTTTTTTACCACGAAAGGTGGGAGATTATATTATCTTTTTTTGCTTTTAAATACTGTTAAGTCTACTGCAAAGGTAAATACTATAGTGTTTTTTTTTTTACATATTATATATTATTATCTAAGGAGCTTCCAACAGTGAAGAGAGATACAGACATTGTCAGATATTGTTCATCTTTATAAAAAGAAGCCAATTTTTCCAAATTTTGAGAAATTCCTTCTATAACAGGGCCTCTGTGGCTCAGACTGGTAAGACAGTCTGTTATTAACAGCAGCTGCCTGCAATTACTGCAGGTTCAAGCCCCACCAGGCCCAAAGTTGACTCTGCTTTCCATCCTTTATAAGGTCGGTAAAATGAGGACCCAGATTGTTGGGGGGCAATAAAAGTTGACTTTGTATATAATATACAAATGGATGAAGACTATTGCTTAACATAGTGTAAGCCGCCCTCAGTCTTCGGAGAAGGGCGGGATATAAATGCAAATAAAAAAAAATAAAAAAAATATCAGAGATTATAATCAAGAGTAACTAGGCAGAATGTCACCATAGGCCTATAGATACTATATGGTTTATAATGGGAACAGTCAGCTACTGAAGAAGAGTGTTGACCACAGTCATTACTTAGAACAGTTGCATATATATTCACTAAACAGATGGGAAATCAGATGCACCTTTTAATATCTGTCTAAGCAGCGGCTATGCTATTCTGGCAGGGGAGTTCTAGGACTTGGAAGTTCACACAAGTTAAAGTTGCTAAGATTGAGAAACACTGTTATAGATCAATAATTCATTCTTCCTCTCACTTGCCTGCATTCATTTGCACACTTAAAATCCAAGATAGATTTATCAAAGCTGCTTTATTCTTCACTATCCATGACAATAGTCCTTACACATCTTCAATGTTGGCCTCTCATTTTCTGTTCTCCTATTGGGCCAGCAAGAAAAGAAGCAATGAATCACTTTTTTCTGCTACTTCATACCCCCAAAGGATAATGGAACTCTACTTTGTGCTTCATAACAGTAATAAATTTTGTGGATTTTCTCTCCATTATAATTATTCCTTTCTCCTGATCGTTTTTTCTGAGAGCAGATGAGATATTCTTTGAATATGTAAAGGTTTGCTTCAGAATTATAGCACTGGTCTAGCAATTCAAGTAGATTATAGGGGCTGCACAGCTATAAGTTGTTCTTTCTCTACTTTATGAGCAGTTGAATGACCTCTGCAACCAACACAATCCCTATGAATATGCAGAAATCTTCCTTTCACAGAAGAGAATAGAAGGAAGAATCTCTTCCACCACAGTATTTGGGTGCACTGTTTCTTCTTAATCATCATCATGCTAGCTCAAGACTGAACTTAGCAAAACAGAGAAAAAAAAGTTTTGATTTAATAGAGTGGAATTATTTTTCCCCCAGTTTGGTCTCAGTTTAACATATGAAGTACAGAATAATTTCTTATTATTTCCATTTTCTGCCACAAAAGCTGGTTGGCTTTATTTATCTCACAGGAAAAAAAAATCATATCAGCAGCAAATACACTGATGCCCACAAAAGTATTTTTTTTAAAAAAATCCTTTTTAAGATGCTAACAAATTTACTTACAAACACCTATATTTATTATTTCATAAATAGGCGCAACAGCTTCCATAAAAAAAGATTAAATACAGACACAGGATGAAGAAACAATAATACAGAGCCATATGTAAAGATTATAATTTAGCTGTTTCCAATCTGTTTCTGCATCTAATAAAATATCAAGAAAGCATTTGGCAGTTTTATACATAAGAGGACGTAAATGACATTTACTAACTGTTACACATAAAGTGATAAAAAAGCAGTTTTAGGCAGTACAAAATAAATGTGTTTGCTCTTTTCCCAATATCACTTTTTTTCTTTGTATAATTAATGACACAAAGCCAATTTCTGTTTAATTAAAATCATTTGGGAATAATTTTCATATTTCTTTGCAGAGTTTGAAAATATAGAACTATTAGTCAGTTGCTTAAAAATGAAGTAAAAATATGAATGTTTGCCAATTTAACCCCCTTTGTGAAATCAATAAACTGGAATGAGCCAGTTTCAAAGTACAATTAGCTACAAAAAACATTCACATTTTATACTCTAGGAGAGTGAAACATAGATGCTATTTACAACTTGCTATGACTGCTACATAAAGCCATTTAAAAAGTCTTTAGTAGTTTCATATAAACACCCATTATGAAAACCAATGGAAAATCCAGGACTTTTATCCAAGACATCTACAGTTGCTAAGGCAGTTACTAGCGCAGCACTTCACAGCAAAAATAAAAACCAACAAAATCCAAATGGTCAAATCCTCCTCCTGCAAGGAAGGAAGAAAAGCAATGTCCATTTAAGGGAGGAGAAAGAAAAAGAAAGGAGGGGTGGAGGAACAAGACATTTTTTTTCCCAGAGTGAATGACCCACCAGCAAAAATAGTCCTAAGTGCTTAGCGACTTTATATGTTCTAAATAAATGCAGAACTGCCTTGACTGCATAAAGCAATCCATGATGAAAAGACTTCCCTGCATTCCTCAGCGAAAAGAAGAGATGCATTTCCAAAATATTTTCAGGTAAGATACAGTGCTTTGTCCCTCTGCATGGCCCTATTGAAGAGAGGAGGGAGAAAAAAGAAGTTAGGAGTCACATTAAAAAGCAAATTTAAGTGGGGACAAGGGATAGGATTCTGTTAATCTCTGAATCCATGCTATGATTTTTCAAAGCTGCTGAAACAGTCATACTATATTTCATATTCTCATTAAACTCAGGCGAAGCTTTATTTTCACAGAGAGCTTATTGTTGAAAGAAAGCCATATTCTTTTGATACTGGAGAAAAACCTGTGTGGGGAAACTCCAGAAATTTTATTATCTCAAATGTAATATTTATTCTGGTGGGAGATTTTAAAACCTCTTTTCTTTATAGCACTTTGTGGTGGGAAGTTGCAAATTAATAGTTCTTATAATTAGAAAGTATTGTGGCTGAATGAAAATATAATCTTTGCAAATTCCCTTCAAGTCAAATGCCATGAAAATGAATGCTTTGTGAGAAGTGCACCTATGGGAAAGGTACAGTTGGATGGTAAGTTCTAATTGAACTACAATTAGAAGAGCAAAGATACAGGTAGGGAACTCTGCCTATGTAATAAGACATAGGACTTGTCATCTCCTACATGCTCTAAAGCAGGGGTATGAAACTCAAGGCCCGCAGGGTGCTTAAATCTGATCCATAGGGCTGGCCTGGAAATAGCAAAGGACCGACCCATGGTGCCTTAGGCAGCCAAAACCGCCACCACCCCCACCCCATTTTCAGCCCAGATTGCCTCCTGCAGCACTCTGCTGTGCAGCCCCCTCCCACACCCCATTTTGGCTGGCAGAGTGCTGCAGAAGGCATCCGTCCTGTCTACACCCCCCCTTGCTGGCCATGGAGAACTACAATGCTGATCTGGCCCTTGAAGAAATCCAGTTTGACACCCCTGCTCTAAAGTCACTTCTTGAGAGTCAAGAAATTCTCTAGAAGGATGTGAGGTGAAGTATACTGTTCTACTGCAAAGAATAAACAAACATAAGAAACCATCTGTAAGAGTAGAGTGCCTTGTACTCATGCATAAGGTTCTCTGGATCAATGAACAATGTACTTGTCAAATAAAGTAGTCATAAGCTGTAAAAAGTTCAGAAAGCAGCAGCCTTACTTATAAATTATACTGTCTTCTGAATCTGCCTTACAAGTTCCCCAAGTTTGGTCACAGAACAATGGCAGCCAAGACTCAAGGTTGACCAGAGTTATTTAACAAAGACTTCTTTATATAAAGTTAATGTGATTGTCCCTTCTCAGTCTATAATTTTTGAAATGTAACTCTTAATTGTAGTCAAGAACTTCTCCCAAAACCTCTTTTCCTTAATTGCGGCATATGAAAATGATCCTTCCATATGAATATTTCTGTTAGCCTCTAGAATATATTTGTTGTATAAAAATGAAAACCATGCCTGAGTCCAGTTTCTGTTTTAAATGCTACTCAATGCCAGGTGGCATACACTGCCTGCTCACCCATTACTGCAGTAATCATTATTCCATTCCACAGTCTGTGCTGGGGGATTTCTGCACCCTGAACGAACATATTCCATTGCTTGGGTAACAACTTGTGCAGCTGTAGATACTGGATTGATAATATTCTGATAATCAGGCTGGAGAGTAAAACCCTAAAAACAAAAACAAAATAAAACAAGGTTTAATTATGAAAGCTAACCTCTCAATTGAAAGGCTTGATAAAGTACCGAGTTGTTCTTCGCCTTGCTGAAACTTGCAGCAAAAGGAAAATAGATGGGCACTTGTGGCTTTTCAGACGATAATTTTAATTGGTTAAGACAAATGCCAGACAACAAATTGCAATCATGTAGGGAGAATGTTGAGACAAAGAACAAAAACATTTTAAAGCTTTAAAAAAAAACCAGAAAGAAAAAAAAACCCAGGGCATTCAACATGAGAAAATAAAAGAAAGGTCTGTGTATTTCTTGAAGCTCATATTTCAATTCAATCCAAGGATATTCTATTAGTTAATTCCAAGAATATGCAACAGAATCTTTTTGAAGGAGGCAGGCAGCAGGTGGCTGAGTGTTTTATTAGACTACACCTATTCACAATTATTGTTCTCAAACCCCTTTTATTTGGTTCAGCCACAAAAGGACCATCTGCTGCTTCCTTTATTTGCACTTCTTTCTCAACTACACACACACACAAAAATCAACTAAAGCTTTTTAACCGTTGTTAGACTAATGTAGCAAAAAAACCAACAACCCTCCCCCTCTAACCCCCCACTTGCTGTTGTTTTCAACATGTTTAAATGTTTTCCAAATCAGAAAGCTGATCAGATTTTCAAGAATGCTTTACTGCCAAAAAGCCAGGAGACCTGCTTTATTGTGTATCATAATAGACCAACTAATGTACACCGGAGAAAACAGAACAAACCAGCCTAAAAAGAAACTTCCCAAGGACATCAGAGGATGATACATTAAGTAAATGTTCCGTTTAACTGAGCAGAACAAATTTGTCAGAAATTGCACTCTCTTCTCACTAGTTTATATTTAGCAAACAGAATAAATACCTAACTTAAACCAACAGGTTTCTAACTGGACTATTCATGTTACTATTTCATGAGTAGCTCATGAGGCAGGGTTCATTTAACAAGGGTAAACTTTTCAAGCACTATTTATTTTCAGGTAGGCCAAAATGGAGGATGGAGCCCTTAATTGCTCGAATATAAACTGCAATCAATTCACTTGGCCCATCAATGGAAATTCTTACAGTATCTCCAGATTTACAGGCTCCTGTCAACTAATCTCAGGAATGGTTTAATATTATGATGGGGGATAATGTTTAAATTCAGACACTTTCTAATTATTATTTTTTCTATATGGCAACCAAAATAAAAAATATACAGCCATTATAATGATTGGGGAGCGAGGGAGAAAGGAAGAGTAGTTGCCCTTCTAAATGAATTCCAGATTTCCAAAGCAGATTTGAGGTCTGGTTTTTTTAGTTTTTGGTTTTTTTGACAAACAAATAGCTCAGAAAATCTTGATATTTTGTGTTCCAGTGGAAAATAATAGAGTTAAAAGTATGCTACTAATATGCCTCTAATATTAGGAGTGGCTACAATACCTGTAAGCAAAAGCAATGTATTTATTTTACTGCTGTACATAGCATATTTGAGAACATCTGAATGTAATCTGGGGTGTCATATTTCTCTGAAACAGTTTTTTAAAATTTTATTCCATGACATTTCTTTTTAATATAAATAAGTCATATATGCTAATTTTTATCCTAGTTCTGTGATGTCTTGTTAAATTGTATAATACATAATTCTTTTCTAATCTCTTATGCTGCTCTTCCCTTAGGATACTTTTTAAACTTTTCCACATGATAACTGTTTCTTTTAACTGCCGAGTTAATATTTAACTGCATTTAAATGCAGTATGTTAACAATTCTTACGAATGGATATTGTTTTAAATCTATAAATCTGTATTGAAGATTTTAACAGACAAGATTTCTTGTATTTTAAGTGAAACTATAATATTAAAATGCTCATGTAATTTATGAGTTGTCTTGGAAATACTCTAAAACACAAGACATGCATTTGAAACAAAACAGTAATAGAGTTTTCTCCAGGCAAATGTTAAAGATCATCTGAAGTATTCTTATATAGCAAACCTCAGATTCTTTGTCTTTTCATTGTATGCATCAAAGAATGATTAATACCTTTTAAAAACATTGTGCTATCTGACAAACTAAAGCTAATATTTTATTTAAAGAATATTTAATTTAACCAATTATCCATATATCGTAATTTATCCTGACATTTCTGTTTTGCACGTGTTTCCCCGAAAATAAGACCCTGTCTTATATTTTTTTGAAACCCTGAAATAAAGGCTTGGCCTTAAGGCCATTGTTCAAAAGCCCAATTGGGCTTATATCAAGGGATGTCTTATTTTGGGGAAAACAGGATATAATCCTGCATAAAATTAACTTATTTAAGATATACAATTAAATGCCAGCTTTAAAAGTTCAAAAGAACTAAGTGCATCAAGAAATCAAGTGCATCCAATAAATTAACTGAATACTTTGAAATGAAATAATTTCAATAACCAGCCCTATATTCATCAAACTGTTATGCACAAAATTTAAGTTTAAAAATTTGTAAGATTAATGTATATTTTCAATCAACATATCCATGAAAGTATTCTTCGTTATAAGATATCAATTTTTCAACTTGTGACCTTTATAATTTTTGAGCCTCTTCATATATGCATATTCAGTTTCCTTTCTTGATAATTATAATTCAGCCATTATTAACTGCATTTTAATAGCAATTAAAAGCAAGTAAAGGCAAGCAATCCATGTCAATTTCAAAATTCAATGGGCTTCATCGAATTCAAAGTTAAAATAAGAAAAAAATCTAACATAAAACAAGTTCCAAACAATTAATTCATTTTACTGTGAATCTGAAATTAAGTAAGAGCTATGAACACAGGAGGACCTTCCCTCATAGATCTTCCCTTCAGAATAAATGTGTCAATATCCACAGCTAACATTGGAGTTGAATGGAGTTGTACTGTTTATACACAAACAGTATTTACATTTTGCAAAGGTTAACTTTTAACATGTTTCCTCCATTCCTATTATATCTTCCAAACACTGGATCAGGAGTTCTACTGCATCTCTGGTTAAACCTGAGGAACCCCATAGAACAGGGATAACACCCCCCGCCCCAGCTTTTTTAAAAATTAAAAGTTGTTCTTTTTCTTTCCACAAAAATTGATCTGCAACTTTTGAGTTGCCAACTTCTATATTATTCAACTGACCCACTGAACTCATTCGCAGTAATTCATGAATCAAAGCATCTTCTGAAACAAGAAATTAAGGTGGGGGCGGTAAAAATATTTCATTTTTTTTTACTCTAGCTCCTGCAGAAATCAACTGCATGACTATTTTTGAAATGTCTGGTTTGAAATCTTTCTATATCTGTCTGTCTTGGAACTGACAACTCTGATTAGTTGATTTGTTTTCTATTTTTGTTCTTCTTTATTTTCCGTTATTGCTCTTTTACATTTTGTTTTCTGAACAAAGCTAGATTTATTAATACTGAGAACAATAAGCAAAGTGTTACTGAATTAATAGCCTACTTTTCTGCTTCTACTCAAGAAAGAATAAATAAGCTGTCATTTAAATTTTTAAGCAGATTTCCTTATTAATGAAGAGGTTTTTTTTCTATTGTTAATTGCAAAACAGTAGGATAAATGAAAGTACATCCTAATATTCTAGTTTCTTAGATTTAATTTGACAATTTTGTTGGTACAATAATGCTTATTAAAATTATATCACAAAGCTAATGGGAGAATATCAGAAATACAAACGGAGAAAATAGGGTTTCAAATTGTTCTTCTACTTACTCTCAAGAGCAGCTCATGAGAGGTCAGATAAACTATTCTGACACAGAAACAGGTATCAGAAGAAAAGCTTTGCACACAATTGTTTTAAAAATCATAAAACTGAAACTCTATGAACTAAAAACACAGTGGTAAATGTTATGCGGTGCCACCCAAGATAAGATCAACAACCATTTTGTGGCATGCTTTGAATTTTAAGGTTCATTTCCTAGCTCCATGCTGAAATAAAAATAGGGCACTTGATAAAGATTAATTTGACGTCAGATGGCACATTTGCTCTTTAATTAGATTTCTGTATCCCTACTTGGGGGTTTTGTGTGGGTCTATAGCAAGTACAAAAAAGCTTCCAGCGAAACATAAACAGTGACCCTCATCTTCCCACTTTACCAGGAACTAATTTCATTTCCTGCCTGTCTAGAGAGGTATTTTCAACAGGCATCTAGGTTTTGTCTTCACAACTGATTTATTCATCAATCTCAATGTGATGTGTTTTTAAACTCTTAAATTACATCCAAATTCTAAAGCATCTATTTATTACACAAGGAAATTGAAAATCTGTCTGTGTGATATCACACAAAGATTCTCCATTAAGGTTATAAGGACAGTTGACAGATATTAATGATTTTTCTTCTTCTCCCAAAGCACATTCAAAAAACAATGCGAGGGGCAGTGAGTAGTGGAAGTGGCTAAAAGGAATGAAATACAACGAAATACTTACTGAATTTTAAAACTGCAGACAAAACAAGCCAATATTTTCTTAAAAAGCTAATGCATAATCATAATGCTCTTTTACAAAATGTTGTAAAAGAGTAGAAATGAATATATTTGAAATCCATGTCCATTTCTCAT
This sequence comes from Ahaetulla prasina, assembly GCF_028640845.1. Lineage (NCBI taxonomy): Eukaryota > Metazoa > Chordata > Lepidosauria > Squamata > Colubridae > Ahaetulla > Ahaetulla prasina. The sequence continues at coordinate 47,393,908 of NC_080541.1, read as the reverse complement.
GGGAATTAAATACAAGCAGTCCCTGCCATAGTTGACTAATACAAGGATAATAACATTCATGTGTGTGCGTGTGTGTGTTTGTGCTTATGTTTGTGTAGGTATCTGCCTATCATGCAGAGATTACAGAGATGAGAAAAGATTTTTTCAGTACGGTATTATAAGAACAGTGCCTCTCAATGTTTACATTTTATATCTCATCAATTACACTAGCAAAGAATCTTGATATCACTATAATTAAAACAAAAATCCCACTTTTGGTACATTCATATGTTATCAAGCATTACTCAATATGTAAAACTTTTACTTATATTCTTCTTCCCTAGTGCACAATACATCTTGTCTCTTTCAAATTGACAAAAATCTGAAAATAAAGACTTTCCTCCCTATGTCTCTCCAAGGTGAAAGATGAAAAAGCTAGAATTATGCTTAGACAATGATCTTTCCACCACTATTACTTGTTATTGCCTGCCTCCACTACTGGTGGTTCTACTAGAAGATTAGTAAGGTGTTTTTTATATAGTGGTTACATGCCTCTTTCCCTTAGATGTCTGTCATATAGATGTCTGTCATTTCATATTTTCATGCGTTTCAGTATATAGTGCAGGATTTATCTTGGTTATTAAGGAGTTATATTACTACTTTCATTTTCCTGTGATTCAATAATATCACTGCACTCAGTCACTTAGTTTCTCCCCAAGCTCAATACCTTCTTACTAGGAAATCAGAACAGGTTACATATGATGGTGCAATTGACTATGTCCCAGTCACTGGGAAACGATCATTCTCTTGGCATATCTCCACGTAGGAAGCCACAACATTTTTTAATCTGCATTGCTAAACCTGACTAGGAATTATGGAACCCTTAGTCCAATTTTTTTTGGAAGAGGCAGACTATTTTAATTAGCTTTTTGTAATTACAAATATACACATGGCATATTAAAGGTAAAGGTTCCCCTCGCACATACGTGGTAATCATTTCCAACTCTAGGGGGCGGTGCTCATCTCCATTTCAAAGCCAAAGAGCCAGCGCTGTCCGAAGACGTCTCCGTGGTCATGTGGCCGGCATGACTAAATGCCAAAGGCGCACGGAACACTGTTACTTTCCCACCAAGAGTGGACCCTATTTTTTTACTTGCATTTTTTACATGCTTTCGAACTGCTAGGTTGGCAGAAGCTGGGACAAATAACAGGAGCTCACTCCATTACGTGGCACTAGGGATTCGAACCGCTGAACTGCTGACCTTTCGATCAACAAGCTCAGGATCTTAGCCACTGAGCCACCATGTCTATTCGTGACATATTAGAATATATAAATGGTACAAATCCAATGTTGAAAATAGGCAATTTGACTTAGAGACACAGATAAGAAAATAAGCTGACTCCTAGGCAGAACATCAATATTTAGGAAGGAAGCTGATCCCAAATTATTTGCATACTGCTTAAAAAACAAAGTATGGGGGTTGTACTAGAAGATCTCCAAGGTCCCTTGCAACTCTCTTATTCTGTATGCAGTAAGTTATCCTGTTGAATATTACAATGCAAGAAATATATTACAAATCAAAATGAGGTAGTTTTTGAGCCACAGTATATTTTTATTCTGTTTTAATGAAAACATTTTATGGGTAAGTAGGAAAATCTACGGTAAGTTACAAAAAGTCATTAGCAGTGCAAATAAAAGGCATCCATATTTATGTGATCTATTTTCTAGAACTCATTATCAAATAGTTTTACTTGAAAATAAAATGTGCAAGGTATACTTAAATTTATGATAACTACAAAGAAAATACATAGCTGTTTTTGCTTATGAATATTATAAGAAACTTTATTTAACTAGCTAGCCTATTGCGATTTATTTTATTTTATTTTTTTTGCTAATGAATTTAGAAGAAAATACGACCAATAAGAAACTTCAGATAGAGGCAAACTCTGTAGGTGAACAGGGAACATAATGGATTCATTTTAACCATATGTAAGTTAATGCACAGTGGGAGAAAAAATCTAAATGTGTGCACTTATGAAAAAAGTTAGGTAATTTTGGCATGTGCTAACTTAAAAACATCTGAATAACACATAGTACAAGGATCAGACTTACAAAAAAGGATACAACACATGTAAAAACATATTTTCAGGCTATGATATAAATTGATGACACTCCTACTATTATACTTTGTCAAATTAAATAATACCATCTAACAGAGCTAATAGTGCAATCCACAGTTCTTCATCACAATAAAATAGTGAAAGCTAGGATCTTCTATAATATTCCTACTTCTATGCTATTACCCACTTAGCTTGGAGACATCACATGAGAATTGAATATAGTTGTGGTATATGTTCTAAAGTAGGAAAATGTGCTCTGCTTTAGATTCAGGTTTAAATCAGAATGTCCAACTAAAATTTAGGTTCAGAAATATCATGTATCAAGTAGGTTAAATTGAGATATAAGCAACAACAGAATTATGATATGGCTGTGCCAGTTTCCACACTATATATTAAAACTGGAATGTTTTATATGGTTAAGGAGCTGAGCATCTAGTTGTTCGTTCGCTGTGGAGAAAAATGTTTTCCAAAGATTATAACTTGCTGAGAACTGAGAATCACCACTAAATGAACATGCCCAATAAATTCCCTCCCACTGATGTTTCTCAAATGATTTTATGTTATAATTCTTTCTTGCAAGCAAACCTATAGTTTCCACAATTAGGGTCATTGCTTGTGGAATAGTCCTAGAGTATTAGATAGATAGAAGAACAATTCTTTCCCTACAACCAGGGGTGAAATTCAGTAGGTTCTGGAGAACTGGTAATGGAAATTTTGAGCAGGTTCTGGAAAACTGGTAAATACCACCTCTGGCTGGCCCCCGAGTGGGGTGGGAATTGAGATTTTGTAATATCCTTCCCCCAGGAGTGGGGAGGGAATGGTGATATTGCAGTATCCTTCCCCTGGAGTGGGGTGGAAATGGAGATTTTGCAGTATCCTTCCCCTGCCACGTCCACCAAGCCACACCCACAGAACTGGTAGTAAAAAATGGGAATTCCACCACTGCCTACAACTATATTTAAAACTTTACTTCAGGATGCAGATGTCATTTAACAAAGGTCAACAGGAACTGTTCATGTGCCGAGTTTCCTAATTTAACTACATAAGCTGATTAATTAAACAAAAGAAGTTATTCATGACATATATTGGGTGGCAACAGCTTAAAATTTGGCAAGAACTTACTTGTTGCATTGTTGGTGAATGTATAGCAGACTGCACTTGCATTGGCAGCTGATTTCCAATGGATTGCTGCATTGTAAGTGTCTGATGTTGTTGTATACTGAGATGTGGATGAATTGGGGGACTCATCTGAAGGGTTGGTGGAGGAGTTACAGCCAGGTTGGCTATTGAAACAGTCACTGGCATTTGGTTGTTAGGCTTAGGTGCTATATTCCTTGGAATATTGGGATGTATGGCTGTTATATGAGGATTCATTCCGGTTTGTTGGTGGTAATGGGAACCTAAGTACATTGCTGAATGAGGCTGTGTGGATGCATGGAATACTGGTTGCTTTGGGCTCATCATCTGAGGTTGCTGGGATACCTTAACATCCACGGGTTCATTGTAGCTCTATTTAAAAAAGAAAAAAAGAAAAAAGCCCACCATCAATTAGTAGAAGTCTGAGATGCGCAGTTATCCTGAGAGACAAGGCACCGATAATGTTAACATTAAAGAGCTTCTATAATTTTTTTCTGAGTTTCCTGCATTGTTATTTTCTAATACCTGTATTATAAACTTGATGTGCTCACATAAATGCAGTAAAGAGTACAGTATTAACTCCCAAGGGCTTGCCAGCAGATATGTACCTGAATAGTAATTTATATCTTAAGGAGAAGTTGAAGGAATAACTATTGAAATATGCCAGGAAAAAAAATTGATAAAATCTTCCTTTGAAAGCAAGTAGTTCTATGTCAAAACAAACAATGGAAGTTTCCTATATGCCCTTATTCTATGACCTCCATGTCACATTTGCTCCATTTTCAAGTCAAAGTAAGTTTAATGCGACTCTAAGCTTTCTAGGGTCACTGGAGCCTGTGAGAGTCATTTGTATTCTTTCTGATATACACACCATCATCACCAATCAGCATATATGCACATTACAGAAATTGCTTCATTATCTGTAATAATGTACAGTGAAAAAAAATAACTTCATTTGCCCCCATCAAGCTTTAATAATGATAGCAACAAAAATGTATTTTCTCCAGTAAGCTGCACAAATTAAATGGAAATGATAAAGGGAATTCAATTCTCTGTGTATAGGTAAGAATATGCCTTTCAATTCTGCAGAGTGCTACACGTTTAGGCACACACACAAAATATATATTTGAAAAGGTGAAAAATACGCTGTTTTTTGAAAACTAAGGCAAAAGTTGCACCAAAAAAGGTAAAACATGTCAATGGTACTTCATTCTTATACCAATAAAAATGGTAATAGAATTTAATTCTTTATGAAGTTCATTTTATGAGTGATTCGTAATAGTTGATCAACCCAAATATTGCATACTATAGAGAGCTGAAAACTCTTTGATCCAAGTTATACCCTAATAAAAAAAAGGAAACAAACAAAAACATTAATTTAAGAAAAAGTGGATATTGCATGGAGTCCGTGAATACTGCTGTCAATAATTTGAAAAGGGGAAGGGATGTTTATCTCTCTCTCTCTCTCTCTCTCTCTCTCTCTCTCTCTCTCTCTCTCTCTCTCTCTCTCTCTCTCTCTGTGTGTGTGTGTGTGTATGTGTATGTGTGTGTGTGTGTGTATAATTTCCACATAATTCATAATATTTATAATTTTGCTAAGGGTAAAAATCCTAAGAATTTATGCTGAAGGGTAAAGATACAAGGGGCACAAGAAAAGCCACTAAACTTACAGAGTTAAACAAAAATCTGAAAACTGTATTTTTAGGATTTAGCAAGAAAAGTTTAAGTATATTAATTCAAAATCTAATATATTTAAACTTCTGAGGAAGAGAAGATTATTTTTCTGTGTGAGTTTTGAAGATAATTTAATCTTTATAAATTGTATAAAAATGTATCTCCTATTCTATATTTCAGGGTATAAAAATTTCATATATTTAGAAGAATAAGCATGAAGCCCTGGCAGTCAGATCTTAGTTGGGTCTGATAATGTATAATAAGACATTAACTAACCATCCTGTGTAATCAGAACTCTAGAGCGGGGGTCTCCAACCTTGGCAACTTGAAGACGTGTAGATTTCAACTCCCAGAATTCCTCAGCCAGCAAAGCTGTATACGGAATTCTGGGAGTTGAAGTCCACAAGTCTTCAAATTGCCAAGGTTGGAGACCCCCGGTCTAGAGAACCTTGTGAATGCAAATTATTATTCAGCCATCTTGAATGCAGTGTAGGAATCTACACTGAAACAAACATGAATACAAAGCATTATCTTTATGCATGATTTACAGAAACTTGAGGATAAGCATTTGTCTTATAATGAAGCCAATCTTCAGGGGCTGAAAGATTATAAATGATTTGTTACCACATATCTGAGATACTGAAATGGATCATAACTCAATTGTATAATGCCTGGTTTCCATTTTGGAGGTCCCAAATTCAATTCCTGGCATTTGAAGAAAAATAATTCTGCTTGAAAGTCTGGAGATGATTCTGTTGCTTTGTATGTACATTGAGACCTTCTGCACCAGTGACAAATTCTTTTTCTGTCTAATCACACTTGGCCAATAAAGTATTCAAGATTCAAATAAAGCATTCAAGATTAATTTCAGTATCACTGTTCATTTACCAGTGGCAAATTTCAAAATGGGAAAAAGGTTTGAGAAAGAGCGTTGGTCTTACCTGATACTTCTCTTCTCGATGTACTGCCGGAGAATCCAAAGTGTGGGTATTGCTCCACCTTCTTCCTTTGGAGACTGAATCTGTTGAGCTTTCTGCCATGCCTCTTCTGGTTGCCTCCCAGTTTGATGAAGAAGTAGCAGATGATTTTCCCTTTCTCTACCTTTGCTGTCCACTTCTGTACTCTGGACCAGACGGTGATGAGGGTGAGGTTGGATTCTCCAACAGTACATCGAGAAGAAGCGTATCAGGTAAGACCAACACTCTTTCTCCAATGTACTGCCTTGAGAATTCAAAGAGTGGGACATACGAAAGCCGGCATGTCCTGGGGGGTGGCATTTTATTTATTTTATTTTATTTATTTATTTATTAATCACATTTATATACTGCCCTATCTCCCTATTTTGATCCTGAGTCCCCCTCTCTGTATGAACCTTCTGGAGGACCCTTCTGCCAAAAGCTGCCTCAGCTGAGGCTAATGCGTCCAGCTTATAGTGTCTGATGAATGGGGATGGTGAAGACCAAGTTGCTGCCCTGCATACCTCCTCTACAGAGGCTTTTGTCGCCCAGGCGACTGTTGTGGCCGCACTTCTGGTAGAAACGCACTTTTCTGGGCCCTGGCAGAGCCTGTATCTCGTAGGCCTTGGCGATGCATGTACGAATCCATTGTCCCACTGTTGTTGCTGTAATCTTACTACCTATCGTGGAAGGTTGGAATGAGACAAACAGTGACTCCATTTTTCTCAGAGGAGCTGTCCTTTTAATGTCAGTGCGAAGTGCCTTTCTGACATCCAAGGTGTACCACTTTCTTTCTAGTTCATGTTTCGGGATTGGACAGAAATCTGGCAATATAATTTCCTGTGCCTGTGGAAGCGGGAATTAACCTTGGGTAAAAACGTAGGGCCCAATTGCAGTACTACCCTGTCTGTATGGAATATACAAAGATCCTCCCTTATAGACAGGGCTGCCAGTTCTGATATCCATCTGGCCGAAGTAATCACCATGAGGAATACTATTTTGCATGTTAGGTATCACAGGCTAGTCTCTCGTAAAGGTTCAAAGGGGCTGAAGGTGATTGCCTGTAGAACCTTGGATAGATCCCAGGTGGGGCATCTGTGCACCACTGGTGGTTTAAAATTGGTTGGTCCCTTAATGAAGCTGCGCACCATAGGATGATGCACAAGGGATTCTAGGTCCCCACACGACAACACTGATGCAAGTGCTGCTACCTGCCTATGTATGGTGCTTGGAGACAGCCCTTTGTCCAATCCATCCTGAAGGAATTCCAGGATCTGACCCACCGTTACTGAGATGGGATCGATGTTGCCCTTGGAGCACCAGCTACAAAAGGTCTTCCAAGTTAAGTCATAAATCCTATTTGTTGAAGGCCTCCTGGAAGCCTGGATTGTCGTGATGACTCGGAGATATATTTTGCTCTGTGTCAGGGCTTTCCACTTAAATGCCAAATGGTCAGATTTAGCCATTGTGGTTCTGGATTCACCAGAGCCCCCTGGCTGAGATATAACTTTTCTTGTGTTATCTTCCATGGTCTGTTTATCGCCAGGCTGACCAGGTCTGTGAACCATGGCCTTCTGGGCCAGTGGGGAGCTACTATTAATAATTACCCCTTTTCTGTCAACACCTTCCTGTTTACTTTCGGAGAAAGGCGTATATAGAAGTCCTTTTGGCCACGGGGTTCAGAGCGCATTGGTTCCCTCTGCACCCAGTGTTACAAACCTGGCTGTTTGATGATGTGGCGAACAGATCTAGGACTGGGATCCCAAACCGTTCTGTTATTTCCTTGAATAGTCTCAGGTGCAGCCGCCATTCTGCGTGATCAACTGCAGTTCTGCTGAGCCAGTCTGCCTGTACATTTGCTGTCCCTGATATGTGCTCTGCTCTGCTCTGATGGAGAAAAGGTGCTTCTTCGCCCAGAGGCCCAGCTGTTCTGCTTCTTGCATGAGAACTCTGGAATGTGTCTCACCCTGATGGTTGATGTGGGCCTTGGTGGCTACATTGTCTTTCAGGATGAGAATGTGATGGTCCGCTATCCTGCCCTGAAACCCTCTCAGGGCCAAATGACCTGCCCTGAGTTCTAGGCAGTTGATATTGTTGCCCAGTCCTCCTGTGACCACTGTCCCTGTGCCATCTGTTCCTGACAGTTGGCTCCCCAGCTGAAAAGGCTGGCATCCGTTTCAATGGTCAGTCAATTGTCGTCCTTGAAGGCACAGCCCTTTTCTGTGGCCCGAGATGTCCACCACTGGAAAGACTGTGGCACTTTGTTGGTGACCCAATCCTTGGTGTTTGAACTGCTTTCTCCAGATTTCTGGTAGGGTAGGAGAAACCACTGTAGGTGTCTGGTGTGTAGACAAGCCCAGGGAACTATCAAGATGCATGATACCATCTTGCCTAGGAGCTTTGAGAGAATGGCTAGTGGTACCCTGCAGTTTGCATGAATCTGATTTACTAATGTCCTTATGCTTACCTGTCACTCCTGTGACAGGTAGACCTTGCATAGTGAGGTATCTATGATTGCCCCCCAGGTGAGGCAAATGGTTGGTAGGAATCAGATGACTCTTCCCATAATTGACGGAAAACCTGTGATCCTGCAGAATCCAGGTAGGTCCTCTGACGCCTGATTTAGGAGGAGGACTGGATTAGTATGTCGACCAGGTAACATTGGACTCATATCGGTAGTGCCCTGATGTGGGCCGAGAGTGCTGCCAGGACCTTTGTGAACACCCTGGGTACTGAGGTCAGGCCGAACAGCAAGGCTCTGTGTTGATAATGGTGTCCTGCATAATAAAACTTGAGGAACCGTTGGCCAATGGTAATATGGGACATGAAGGTAATATGGGGACACGAAGATGTTACGAAGTTGTCCTCTCGAATGCTCTCCAGGATGGACTGGAGATATTGCATCTTGAACCTCTTGTAAATGAGGTGCTCATTTAATTTTTTCAGGTTGAGAATTGCTCTACACCACCACCACCCAAGAGGTCTTGGGAACCACAAATAGTATGGAATTGAAACCCTGTTCCCGTTGGTGGACCTGCTGGATGGCTTGAATGTCCAACAGGTGTTGAATTGCGGTCTCTATGAGGTTCCTCTTTGTCTTGTCCCCTGGTATGGGTAGTGTATAAAGAACCTTGGGGGTTTGGAGAGAAATTCAAGCCTGAGCCCTAGCTTCACTGTGCTTAGAACCCACGTGTCTGACATGGTTGCCTCCCATTGGCTTGCAAACAGTCCTAGGCATCCACCAATGGGAGCTTTTGTCCTGGGGTCACTTGTAGCATCAGAAGGGCTGCCCCCCAGAGCCACAAAATGGTTTCTTGGCCTGGAACTGCTGTTTGGCTCTGTCTCAGAATCCAGCTCTGATTGATGGTCAGGTCCCTGAGGGTACCTCCTTTGAAAGAAGCCTTGGCTGGTTTCTGCTGGCCAAAAGGAGGAATTGTGTGCATAAGGTGATGACTGCCAGTCCACAAGGATGGCAGAACCTTCCTCCTGTCTTTAGTCTCTACTAGCATGGGTTCCATGGCTTCTCCAAACAGCTTACCCCTTGTGAATGGTGTAGAGGCTAGCCTCCATTTTGATTTGGCATCTGCCTGCCAGTTGCGAAGCCACAACATTCATCTGGCTGGCACTGCTGAAGCCATTGCCCTGGACATGAATTTGGCTGTGTTCAGGGTGGCATCTGCTGAGAATTCTATTACTGCTATCAGCTTAGTAATGCCCTGCTGAAGGCACTGGTTGTCAGATGGAATTCTGCTTTGCATCTGTTGCAGCCAAGCTAAGGAGGGCCTGTTGAAAAGTGATGCGGTTGTGGTTTATCTTATTGCTCAGACTGTAGCCTGATAAACCCTGTGAAGAGCAAACTCTGACTTCCTATCCTCTGGCCTCAGATTGCTGTGTCCTGGATACTACGTTAGTTGAGTTTAAGGCTGTGACTGGCCCATCCACTGCTGGCAATTGCAGCTTCTCTGCAAAGTCTGAGGCTATATTGTAAAACTTTTTGCCATTCCCATTTGGGTTGGGATATATTCCTGGTTGAATCCATTGTTTTTGGACCACATCGCGAAACAATTTTGATGAGAATCTCTTGCATCACTGGTTGTGCAAACAGAAGCGCGTTTGGCTCTGCTGTGCCTGGAGAAGTCTCTGTGGCTTTGGAATCATTTCCCATGTTAACTGTGGCCTTGACCTTAAACAAGAGGGGTTTAAACAGGGGGGGGGGGGCAGAACAGCCCCGTGAATGCTGGTGGATCAGGAGCCGATCCCTTATCTTCTGAAAGGCTCCATTCTCTCTTGTCATCCTCTCCTGAAAATCCCATCTTTGCACTGTAGGGATGGCGTGGGGGAGTGGGATTCCCTAAATTTTTCCCCTCACTTTGTTATGCCAGGTGTTGGCTATGCTCCAGGGATGAGCCTGATGCCATAGAGTCTTACCCTGATGCAAGGATGTGACTAGTCCTTGCGTTAGGGATATCAATAATTTCATTTGTTCAGTAATCTCTGAGGTTTGAGTCTCCCCAGGGCGTAAGTCAGCCATTCTGGGAGTAAAGGTTGTCTCTGAAGCCATACGCTTTCTTTTTAAATCAGGCTTCCAATCAATCTCTGCTAACAGATTGTCTGGCTGAGGAGATTGCTCTATGTAGCCCTCTGGTGACCAGTTTGGGAGGCTGGATTGACTCCCATCCCCCACTGTCTCTGAATGTCCTGGATGGTTTCCTTGATTTCAGAGAACTCTGACAGTTGTCTCCACTCTGTCTGTCTCCTTGCTTTCGCAATCTCCCTCCCTTCCTGAGGGCATTGCGTTCCTCTCTTTGCAGAGGTTCTCTGTTCTATCTGGGGATGCCCTGCACCCCCCTCCTTTCTCCACTCATGTGCATCATCTCATGACCATCTGGTACAGCAGTATTCTCCATCATTTGATGTACTGGGGATTTTCAAGACCCCTGCTGTGGAGGGGGCGCCAGGATGTCTGTTGATGAAGCACACCAAACTTTAGCCTTTCTGTGAAGAAGCCGGAAATGGCACTGGTCTGAAGTACTTTTCACTCCAACCACTTACTTATAGCGGCTGCCGGCAAGCCTACTCGTCAGCACTCACTTTCTCTGCCTTATAGCGGTGCCAGTCAAACTGGGTAGCTTGCTAACTAGGTAGCCTGATAACTAGGTTGCAGCAGCTATCAGATAAACGGATTCACCAGCTGTTCTTACCCCAAAGAGTTTCCTTCACGAGTTTCTCACAATCAAAAACTTTGCATTTTAAATTCCAAGCCTTCACACTCCCGCAGTGCTCTTTACAATTTGAGCTGCTCCTGGTTCCCTGCTGCTTATTATTGCTTAATAATAGAGGAGACCAGGCTTCCTTCCCTCCAGGCGTCCCAGAAATGCTGCTTCCGAAGCTCCAGTTTCCTGCTCCTCTTAGCTGTTCCGACCAGCAGGCTGACCATCTACTCTGTTCTGAACGTGCAAGGACCATCTACTCTGGTCTTTGCCCGGTGAAATTAGTTTGTTTAAATCTCTCTGACAGTTCTCTCTCTGCCCTGAGAACCAAAGGGTCCTTGAGTGGCTCAGACTGCTAAGACAGTCTGTTATTAACAGCAGCTGCTTGCAATTACTGCAGGTTCAAGTCCTACCAGGCCCAAGGTTGACTCAGCCTTCCATCCTTTAGAAGGTAGGTAAAATGAGGACCCAGATTGTTGGGGGCAATAAGTTGACTTTGTATATAATATACAAATGGATGAAGACTATTGCTTGACATAGTGTAAGCCGCCCTGAGTCTTCGGAGAAGGGCAGGATATAAATGCAAATTTAAAAAAAAAGTATACTTCTCTAATAGCTCAACAAAAAGAAATTGCTTCTCTCCTGGATACAAGACTGAATCAAACTGGGAGGCAACCAGGAGAGGCATGGCAGAAAGCTCAACAGATTCAGGAAGAAGGCGGAGCAATACCCACTCTTTGTATTCTAAAGGCAGTACATCGGAGAATGCTCTGGCACATTTTCCAATATTATACCAGCATATATTTCTAACATCATTTTTAAATGAACATGGCTATTTTTAAAGTAATCCAAACAAAATAAAATATGTAAGACATGTTAGGAAAATATGTCAAAACAGTCAGCCAGTAAAGCTGCTGGTTGGCAGTTGTGACAATCACTAGACTGGAATTCTGATATCTGAAGTCCAACATTACACCACACCAGGTTGAAGAAGTCAACTTTGTCGTGACTATTTTTTATTTCCAGTCCTGCCCATAGTTTCAGCCTGCAAAATTCTATGACAACTGAAACCCATGTTACCTTTGATACAAGGCTTGCTCTATATGCAGCTAACTGCTTCAGATATTCTTTCTTAGCAGCTTCAGTTTTCTTTTTATATACCTTTAAAAAAACAAAAGGAAAAAGTCAGTAACAAAGTTAATCTTGCTTTTACATTAAATCTCATCCTCAAGAATACATTTATTAAAACAAGCATTATGCTTTTAATTATCTGCTTTCTATAACTTTTTCTCGCAAGGAATAATGACAAGAGTTAAAATGTGAAAATACAGATTATTTATCTGCCAAGAGTGATGTGAAGCATTAACCTGAAAACTAATTATTTAAAGAAAGAGGGGGCTTCAAATATATAGTTATTTTGACCAAAACTACCATAATGCTAGCCACATTATTAAATTACCCTCACTAACAGCTCTTCCAGATGTGTTGAATTATAACTCCAATAATATTCAGTTACCATGAATGAAGCTTTTTTAGCAATTTATCTGTGATGATCATAATATAAAATTTTTCACTGGATTAGATTTCAATCAAATTAGGTTCATTTTGATAAAAATTATCATACACAATCCTGATTCAATGAAATTAAATCTGGACAGAGTTTGGTATGGTAAGACATAGGCTTAGGGAACAAGGCTTAGCATATTTTGCTACCTTTTTCTGCTCACCGGGAAGTCCCAGCTGATACCATTCTGCCTTGCTTTAAGGGACAATTTTCACAATCAACTGAAATACTGGTTAGCAATACAATTTTCACCTGAGATGCTTGCCGACTCCAAAATAATGATGCATGTCTGACAGATAGTATATTGAAATAATAAGAAAGCCATTATTGTAATGGCTATTCAACATCATGAACCTGTCATAACAGTAATAGTAGCAACAGTAATCAGCAACAAACTCAGAAGGAAATATGAATACATCATTCTGATAACATCAATTAACAAACATCTACATCATGTGTAAATGTCATGATCTAAAATATAGGAAAATTCAGTAGGGAGATATTCTGTAGCGCTGCATAAAATACCATACACAAACAGGTACAAACACTAAGTCATCTTTGCTTCTTTATACTGGAAATAAACCATGGATATAATTTATTATTTTTTGTTTATTTATCAAATTTATATGGGTGCCCATCTCACACAAAGCGACTTTGGGAAGTTACAACAAAACATACTATTAAAGCATATTACAAAACCAATTAAAATAATTAAAAACAGAAATTACGTCTGAATTGGTAGTTGATTAGGTTATTGTTGTTTAATGCTTGATTGTTTTGTCTGACCTGAGTGTTGATTGCTGGTGATGTTCTGGTGTTTTTGTTTTCTTTTTAGCTTTAGTCCTAAAGGTTGTTGTTGCTGTCTTTACATTGTGTGTTGTAGCTGATTGGTGTTTTTTCTTCTTGGGATAGTGGTTCTTTTAAATCTATTTTACTATGAACCTATTGTCTCCATGATGTATACTCAGAAAAAGGCTCTATTTTTGTAAGTTTGCAGTAATATATTTCAAACTTATTAGGCGAATTATTTTAATATAAAGCTCAGGCATATACTTCCAAGTACTGCATTTTGAAACTATAAAATTATTTATGAAACAGCACTGTCTTGTTACAAAATGAGCTTTTCTTATTCCATCAAAGTGATGGTTTTGATAGCATACAAGTTTCTCTTATCTTTGCTGAAAAAAAACCTAAGTTTTCTTAAAAGTACTAAAGATTTCGCCTCCCAGGAAAATGTAAGATCATCATTAAAAACCAAGCATTTTAAGATTCCAAGGTTATAAATATAGAGTGAAATAAGAATAATATGTTGATTTGAATTGTGTGCTGGCATGTGTACATTCTTTTGCAATTTTTTCAGATTGCAAATCTTTGCACATTTTGTTTCGGTAAGGATTTATAACAAGTAATCTTTCTGAGTTGATTGGTTGTAGTTATTGCTAAAATGTATTGTTTGTTTCAAGGAAATGAAACACCCGTTACTTGACAGTTTTTCCTCTCTGGCAGCTAAAATTAAATTTGCCTGACCTGAAAGAACAGGCAAGAATGTAAATTGCACTCTCTTTGAATACATCTGCATAATTTTGTTATTTCATATTCAAAACAAATACTAAACATAATAAGAATAATAAATCACAGATTTATTTCTGACATTTCTCATTCCATATGTCAAATTAATGGTAGTTCTAGAACTTCATACACATAGGTACTATTATGGCAGTTTATCATATAGGTATTATTTCTTATCTAGTCATAGACTATTTAATACTCGATACTCAAAGGTTAAGGATATGGGAGAGAGTAATTAATATTATTTTATAGCTGAAATATAACAAAATATTCTAAGATGGAAAACACACCGTTGAAGTAATAGACATAGCTGAGCTACAAGACCCACAAGTCAAATGTTCTATAAAAATCCACATTTCACTACAAATACTGCCTTTACTATGATGCCATATGCAAAAAGCAATCTGCCCAGCAACAATTTATTAATACCATGAATGAGCTTTGGAGTTAAAGAAAGAAAATATATGAGGGGTCCATGGTGCTCTCTGAGCTGGCTTGTTTTCTTGCAGATGTTTCATTATCCAAACTAAGTAATATCATCAATACATTGACGATGTTACCTAGCTTGGGTAATGAAATATCTGCAAGAAAACAACCCAGTTCAGAGAGCACCAAAGATCCCTCATGTCAACCCTGAGCTACAAATATTCTTCTTTATTAGGAAAATATATAAATACCAATACAAATATATTAGAAATTTATTGGACTTAATATCAGAAATTAATATTCACACATTACATGCAATAATTCTTCAACCTCATCATGTACAATGATTTAAATATGAACAGTTGTGATTTAATTAAAAATCATAGTGATTTAATTAAATATCTAACTATCTTTAATTTAAACAATTTTAAGCATCTGAGTAATTTCTGGAGAGCTAAATTCTCTTTTATCAATTTATACTGGTAATGACATTTACTGCACTTACGACTCACCTGATCATTTGCCAGCATCTGGTATTGATCAGGGGTAACTTAGACCTGGCCAATAAGGTATCTGAGCTATGTGTGACTTGATTGGGTATATATTGCCCCACCCAAGATCTGGTACAAGCAATATTGATTGGAATGCGAGGCCATATTCGCAGAATCAGATCTAGATCATTATCTCTTGGTGCCACCAGCTTCAGCATGTTTATAAACTGTAGGCAGCTAGAGACTTGAATGGTAATTGCAGCTTGGTGGTACATAAAATACTTATGAGAGATTTTGCATTTCATCCACTTCTTTCTACAGATGCTAGATATTACAACCTTCAATCACAGACTGTAGATGTATTTAAACTCTTAAAGAAAATTGCAGATGAGATACATTCTCACCTATAATTTTTCAGGGTAAAAAAATAAACTGTGATTAACTTTGAGAAGCCAAGCATGACAATTTTCTATTATTGCTGTAAATAAACAATTAGATGTAACATTTAATTGTGTAGAATCCAAGCATTTGTTTTATTTCTCTATTGGTGTACTTTATTAGATGTATAAAAAAGTAAAAGTAAAGGTTCCCCTCGCACATATGTGCTAATCGTTCCCGACTCTAGGGGGTGGTGCTCATCTCCGTTTCAAAGCCGAAGAGCCAGCGCTATCCAAAGATGTATCTGTGGTCATGTGGCCAGCATGACTAAATGCCAAAGACGCACGGAACGCTGTTATCTTCCCACCAAAGGTGGTTCCTATTTTTCTACTTGGATTTTTACCTGCTTTTGAACTGCTAGGTTGGCAGAAGCTGGGACAAGTAACGGAAGCTCACCCCGTTACGCAGCACTAGGGATTCGAACTGTTGAACTGCTGACCTTTCAAGCAACAAGCTCAGGGTCTTAGCCATGTCTCTTTGATGTATACTGTTTTCCTATTTTCCCATATCATTATTGTGCACACTTCTAAGTCAACTTATATCACTGAATGGTATAATGCAGACCATTATATAGTCTTTCAGATTCTACTATCTTTATCTACTGGAAAGAAAGAGCTCCAAGGTGTATCAAGAGAAGTAGTTCAATCTTATTCACATATACTAAAATATGTACTAGAAGAATGCATTACAGTTGACAATGTGGAAGGAATGCAAGTCTCTCATAAGTATTTTATGTACCATCAAGCTGAATGTACAATTGTTTACAATTGCTATTATAGACAGAAACTGAAAGGAAAATGATTTATGCTGTAAGCAGCACTAGTAAGTAAAGACAACATAAACAACTATTTGTAGATTATTCAGGTAACTTTTGCTGCTTCTTTTTACTAGCTCAGTCCATAAACTACAAGTTGGGGAAGACAAATTCTAAATCAAGCAGCCAATTTTCAGAAGCTTTTGATTAAAGATAATCAGTAGAGATTTCTTTCAAAGATCTTGACCCTAGTGAGTTCTAGTCCTTTCTTTTAGGCATGGAAGTCAGCTGGGTAACTTTGGGCCGGTCACTCTCTCTCAGTCCAACCCACCTCACAGGTTTGTTGTTGTAGAGAAAACAGGAAGATGAAGGAGTATTAAGTATGTTCACTGTTTACTGCCTTGAGTTATTTATAAACAATAAAAAGTGGGATAAAAATCAAATAAAAATCGAATCAGATTTAGATGTTTTGGAACTGCTTATGCTGTTATGCACCTTTCCCTCATAGTAACTTATTTTGTGAAAGGTCAATTCAGGCACTTAAGACTTCAAACTGGAATCCAAATTGTCTTGGTCTAGAAAAAGAGGACAAGATGTTCATCAAATGTGTACAATCTAATAAGTATTTATAATTTTTGTTACTGACTAGGTGAGATCTAAGTTACTTTTTATAGAAAGGCAGAATTCAAACTATTGGAAAGTCAGCCCAACCATACATGGTGGTAATAAGACTTCTAATTATTTGAAAATGGCATACTCTCTTTCATTAACACAATGCTTGAGAATAAATTTGTGGATTACAGTTAAAATGGCTGAGTAATTTGAGTCAACATTATAAAGATAACTTTATTCTATTCTTGAATGAAATTCTAATGATCAAAACTCAATGAATCTCTACATTTTGGACCAGGGCTGTCAAACTCCCAGCCCACGGGCCGGTTGCATAACGTGCTGACCACACCCTCGCCTGATTTAGTGAAGGGAAAAAAAAGTTCCAAAATGGGATGCTGCCCTGACGATGTGAGTTTGACACCTCTGTTCTGGACTATTAAAGTTAGTGAACAGCAAGTTGTATAACAACCATGGTATAACAGAAGTGTAATTTTCTGTCAATGTAGAAGAAACAAAGCATTTGAATTCAATTAAGAATTACTATATTAATAGGTAAGTTACCACCAAATTATATCATCATCAGTGGGTGATTCCTATGTAAGACACAACAGGTTTGATGAAAACATCTGAAATAAATTTAGGATAATTTATGCAAAATTGCAGATAATTCTTAATCTTTGGATCACCTCCAAATCTACAGTGAAAACTATATTTACTATATTTGGTCTGCAAGGAAGCCTCCTGGCAACAGACATATTTTATCAACAGCTTGGCTTACAGTCTATTAAGCACAGTTGTAATCCAAAGAGCAGAAAGCCACAAATGATCGGTTTAAAACACACCAACATGACTGTTTACATATGGAAGCACAGCATTTTAAAAACACAACAAAAGTAATTTTATTAGAAAATTATGCCAATAAAGAAGTGTTACTGGAAATGGATTTTTTTGAGGGTGGGGAATAATTTCTGCATTTTTCTCTTTCTCTGCAGCCCAGAGAAATTGACTATTCCTGAAGAGTGCCAATATCCAGGATATACTTTCTCAGATGTGCAATGACAAGTTGCAATGTTCACAGTTTTCTGCACAGAGTTTAATCTTTCCTTTTGTTTTCTTATCTTTGTATAAGGAGGATGAGACATATATAGGGTATGTGTAAGGAAGGAAAATTTGGAACAATTCCAAGTCAGATTATCATTCACAGATGGAAAAGGATTTGGATATCAGATCAGAAGCAATACAATGTGCTCACAAACCTTTCTAGTCCCTCTTCCCTCTACCAGATGTTAGTGGGCATGGCTTCCCTCTTCCTTAGTGATACTGCTGCCAAATGTTAGTTAGGTTACAACAAACATTACCCATTATGACTTGATTATGAAAAAAATTGACTTGGCATGTATTATTGACTGTACAGATGCATTGGTGATTGAGTTCGATCTTGTTATCTGATTTGGGGTTATAACACTGTTCACTTCTGACTAAAGGATAAGTTGGTGGAGTTTCCACCAGTTGGTAGAACACCATCTCTCTTATTGGAAGACCTGTAGCTGGCAATTGGTCAATGAGACACAATAGGGATTCTGATGGTAAAGCACCAGTCCTGCTGCCCAAAAGAAACTAGCTGAGATAGTATCTAGTAAAGTTTGGAGCTTAAGCTTCTCCCTGGATTTTTGAAGAGTTCCAGATAATGAAACAGACCAGAAGATGTTCATAGTGCATATGATATAAATATTCTAGGTAGGTTTTTGAGCATAAGTTAATGTAAAGAGTCATGTCTTCTTGACAGTGAAAACTGAAAAAATTACTTTGAAGCTTAAATTGCATCTTCAAGTAGTCATCAAACAGCTTTTGTTACAAGTACTTACTGCCACCTACACTTAATATTCCAATGTTACAACATTTAAAGGTCTGAGATAAATTTGCAAGGCAATTTAAATTAAAATAACTTTTAGGGTGTTGTTTTTTTTTGCTCGTTGAAATACTATAATACCTACTGAGAAGTCCAATGTACTATCTATATATGAAGTTATATTCAATTTTTGAAACCTGAGAATATGGACCTGATGCTTGAAACTTCTTGGGTACACATACTCTCTTGAACAATGTCTATACTGGGTTATTTTAATTGACTGATTGACTGGATACACCTGGGAATGAGAAATACTGTATGTCTTCATGTGACAGAGTATGGTATCAGACTTAAAGGAGACAGTGGTGTATCCATGCTTAGAAGCATCAACTATTAACTAACCATTATTCCCCTTTCTTAGATGGTATCTGTGCAACTATGTTAACATTCTTGGGGAACATTTTTAAATTTTGGTTCAAGTTTGGTTTTGAGAATCAACTTCCAAATTACATTATATGAGGAGAAGCAATAGTAATGCATCTAGTAATAGTCATCAGAAATGTTGAACTAGTGGTGTCAATAAACTAATAATAGCTAGAAATCTGAATAAGAAAAGCTGGGTATCTTCTAAACAAGCATCCATATTATGGCATCTATGTATATATCATGATACAGAAGATAATGGGCCAAAAACTTAAACTGAAGCCAAACAAAATTTTGCTTTATCTCGTCTATCTCTTATCATCTTCAACAACAACAAAAAATCAAATTCAGACTGATCTTGATGCCACCTACATTCTATACCAGATTGTGCTTTTGTGGGAGCAAGGGAGTGGAGGGAGATGGGTAGGAATTCATATTGGTGGATGTTTGGTGATTCCCAGCAAAGTTTTATCCACAGCCTGTTGAAGGCCTGAGTGCAGCAGAATCCATGGTACTTATTTTGAATTTCATGGGGATGAGGTTGAGGGGTGAAGATGTTTCGACGTGCTCTGTGGCCTGGGAGAGGAGGTATAGGAATTAGAAGTGGGAGGCCCTGTATTCCAATGACTTTTCTCCTTTTTCTATATAATCAGAAATAGCTGATATCGGCAGAGAAGAAGGAATTGAGTCAGAGATCCATGACTGTGGAATGCTTTAAGGCTCAATCCTGAAGATTATTCAGAAAATTGCAGCAGATTCAGAATGCAACAGCATGCGCAATTATGAGCATGCTATCACATAGCCATGTAACACCTCTGCTGTGTGAGTTTAAGATTTCCGTCCTATCCTACTCTGACTGCTGCCATCTGTTTCAAGTAAGAAAAATTATAATAACAAAATATCTTTAAATTATAGAAAATATTGGATTCTTTCTCATACTTGGTACTTACCTGCATGGAGCATTAATATTTTTTAATCAGTTGAAAGATAATGAGGTGGAAACTGTGTTAAGAGAAGGAAGTAATGCTATATTTATCTGAAAGGAAGATAAGTCCCAAAAGACTTTGTAGAAAAACCTAATTTGTTTCTCTATCATATTATTTTTAGCAAATCTGAAATGGTCTTTTCCCTCTAAAGATAAATTATTTGGAGAAATATATTATTTGACAATGTGCATACTTTTCTAATCAGTCATACTGAAGTCTGTTAGTACATTTGTAACAATACTTCATTTTTTATGTGTTATATATAACTATTTGAATATTTAATTTTTTCTCCTGCCTCACATAACATCTAATATCAATAAGAAACTGTCTGAAAAAAAATTATTAGATTGTTCATATCAAATTGCTTATCTGAATCGTAGGACAAATAAGGTATAACTATGGAGATCTTCTTAGATCTTCTACATTATGTCAGACCTTCCTTCCTTCCTTCCCCTTCCTCCACAAGCCAATAAGGATCTTGACATTGCAGAAAATATACACATCTAAAACAGCAATGCTACATTATAAAAAAAAAGATGCACAAATAACTAAAACTAAAAAGTAAAGAGATGACAAAAACAACTAATCTTATCAAATAAAAGCTTCGATTCTATAAATTTTCACATACATATAACAGTGATATCAGGAGTGAAATCTAATTTTTTTTGCTACTGGTTCTGTGGGTGTGGCTTGGTGGGCGTGGCTTGGTGGTGGTGGGTCATGTGACTCGGTGGGCGTGGCTATGTGAATGGTGGATCAAAAGACAGAAACTCACTAACAATGTCCTGCTGGAGCAGGGTTGGACTAGATCAGAGGTCTCCAACCTTGCCATTTTAAGACTTGTGGACTTCAACTCCCGGAGTTGAATTCTGGGAGTTGAAGTCCACAAGTTTTAAAGTGACCAAGGTTGGAGACCCCTGGACTAGATGACCTCCAGGTCCCTTCCAGCCCTGGATTATCCTCTGAAGCTGCGTCTACTGCCAGGTATGTACTCCTTCCTTCCTCTTCTCCTTCCTTCCTTTCCTCCCTCCCTCCCTCCTTTCTCTCTCTCTCTCTCTCTCTCTCTCTCTCTCAAAAACGACCCCCTCATAGCCCGTTTTTCCTGCCAGCCTACCTGAAGCCTGCTAGCCACACCAAAAAATTGGGGGGGGAGTCCTTTTTTCCTCCCAGCAGGCTTCAGGCTACCCCCCCCCGATTTTTGGCTATCACCCAGTTGAGCCGCACGATCATCAGAAAAAATGCTTTAAAAAAACAACCCTCTGATGATCGCGTGGGTCAGCTGGGGCGAGGGTGGGGGTGGGGGTGGGGCAGGGATTTTTGCTACCAGTTCTCCGAACCACCTGTCGTCATCACTACCGGATCAGGAGATCTGATCCGAACCGGGAGCATTTCACCCCTGAGTGATATCAATTTAAACTCTAAATGTTGGATAAAAGCCCCTGGTTTCAAAATTTTCCCGATTCAAAACGGGGAGGAGTAGTTTGATTTTGACCGGGAGGCTTTTCTAGACATGGGGCACAGCCTGGTAGCTTTGCTCCTGCTCATTTCTTGGAAGTGGGAAATTATTAGCTGTTTCTCCAAAGATGCCTGCTTAATCAGATGGTTCTAATTAGAGTTTGTTGTTTTTATAATTGCTAAGAGAACATGAGGCATTCTGATGTTCTATGGGTCTACTGAAACTCTGACAACTCTTTCTAAAATGACAGACCTCTCTTTTACTCGATAAATGCCATATCTGAGACATATCTGATCTCAATATAAAGACAAGTTATAAAGTAAATGTGAATTGTATGAAATATGGATTGTATGATATATGACATATTTCTGTTCAGTAAATGCATTTATTTTCTATTCTTGTATCTTTGTAAAACAAGGGAAAATGAGAAAATATTACAAAATAATTTTCTATGGTCACATGAAGGGTAAATGTGGTATGTTTAACTTATATTGGATATCATAAAAATGTGTTCTTTGAGATTTGCAAATCTTGGAGCAAGGCCCAAAAAATGCACAGAAAATTGTAAACAGTTCAAAACGTATTTAGTATTTTAAAGTATTATGAAGCTGTTGTTTGATAAAGAAAAAGGTATTATAAATACAAATACTGGTTGTGTGCTCAAAAGATTTACACTTTCCTAAAGCATAAGACATATTGTGAGTGTCATTCACTGATACCGAATAAGCTGCAGCATTTATCTAGTGGGTTTATGAGCACCAGTGAGGAGTAAATGATTTGATTTTGTGGGCTCAGAGGATTTGTCAGCTGCCTCAGAAGTATAATTCTAGCTCTTCATATCCCTGCTGCTTCTAATTTAGCAGGACAGGCTCATAATTGAAGCAAATTAACTATTTACACTTGCCACTTCTACCAGGCGAAAGAGGATGTATCAGCGGGAAAGACTGAGTGGGAAATTAAATCCTTCCCACTTGTGTCAGATCTGCCCTTATATAAACACATTAACAGTAATTTCATGAGGCGTCAAACATAGGAATAAATACTGAGGGATAAAATAATGAGGTGTTGCTATTGAGCTGAACTGTTGCAGCTAATATTCCTGAGAACAAATTATGCAGCCCTGAAAGAAAGCATATGGTACAGCATTCCAACCATTCTCTGGAGGGTCTTATCTGATGATAACAAATCTTTCCTGAGGTACATAACCCTGCCTTCCTGCTACCTTAACCAAGGACATGGATTAAATAAACATGCACATTTAAATTCACATGTACTGAGATCAGCTAGTTCTGGCTATGACTCAGCTAAGATTGATGTTGTTACAGATGTGAACTTTGTGCAGCACATTTTGTGTGGGCATGGAATTCCATTTTCAAGAAAACTACCTGATGTACTGAGCTCTGTGTGATATCAAAGTCATTCACAACAACATAAACAAGGACAATTTGTTTCTAAGTTGCTTTTGCTATTTTATCTGCACTGGGTCTTCGATTAAAGAACTTAAGTTTCATTTAATACATTTACATCTGATTCTGATTTTTAAAAAAATGTTTAAAGCTACAAAAAATAAATAAATAAAAAGAATCCGTCATGCCACCTTTCAGAACATAGAGTAATAGGGTATTTATTTTAAATTAAAGAAAGCTTTGCCTTTAAATCTTAAGTCACTATGTGTCCAGTTCCTTTTGCATAATGAAAAGGCACACCCAGAAGGAAGAAAAAAAAACCCTAAAGAAATCACACTGTTTATACTAAGGCCTGCCCACCAATCAATCATGGTAGACCTACTATATACAATTTCCACATATAAACAGTGTTAACTCTTATTGGTTATATCCAATAAGGATTTATATGGTCATTTACATCTTGGCTGGATAGCTTTCGGTGCATTTTTGGTTCCATCCTACATAGCCTTAATTTGGAAAGTCAGCATTAGCATCAGAAGGGAAAAAAGTGAGGAAAAGGTTGAGTATTTTTATACAGAACAGATTTTGAATACAATGTATGTTCTAAAAGCCTGAAACAAATTTTTAATATACTAGAATATAAAATATTTACATTTTACAGAAAGAATCCTATATGTAAATTATAAGTAATATATTTAGCCCATCGTCACACTTTAAGTAATAAAAGTGCTGTGTGTGTGTATTCAGTAGAAAAAACAAATTCCTCTTGATATATCCTTTTGCAGCATTGATAAACCAATCTAAGTATTCTTAATTTACTAGCAAATAATAATAATAATGGCTAAATAGAAAAATTTAGCTGGCAGATAGCAATAGCATTTAGACTTATATACCACTTCACAGTACTTTTCAGCCCTTTCTAAGCAGTTTACAGAGTCAGCCTATTTCCCCCAATAATCCGGATCCTCATTTTACCGACCTTGAAAGGCTGAGTCAACTTTGAGCCTGGTGAGATTTGAACCGCCAAATTGCAGGCAGCTGGCAGTCAGCAGAAGTAGCCTGCAATGCTGCATTCTAACCACTGCGCCACTAAAGCTCTTAATGTTGCTTGGTTAAATTAATGGAGAACTGATCATTGTTTGAATTTTGTTTTAAGTTTGAATCACATGAAAAGATGTAGGAAATGTTCATATTTGCTTTATTGCATATTCTTCAATGCATTACACATTGGTTTCTCTATAGTTTAGAAGAGAAACTGTCAAACTGTAGTGATTTCCTTTAATAATCGACATAGTAGTGAAATAAACACAGCTGGAAAATGAGAAACCCTTGGATGTTTCTATCAATTAGCATAAACATATCTGGCAAACACTTGAAAGAACTGTCTGCAATGATTTGTGTGTAAATTCTAAAAAACGAGGCAAATTAATTCATGTCATATTTAGAATGGGTGTCAGGACACTGTATATACTTCCTGATAGGTGAATTGAAGGTAGCAATAGTAAAAGGTAGTCTCTAAAGATCCTAGCTTACACAGAATACGTTGAGTTGCTTAAGGTAAAACTGGACTTTTATGCTATGTTGGCCAAAATAAGCACCAACTGATCAGTACTTTCTTTATGCTGCAAAAAGTAATGTAATTATACATTACTATTGTAATATTAATAAGTAATAATCTATATAGACTATATAAGTAATAGTCTATAGTTTCTCCTATTAAAAGGAGGACTTCAATGATGAAAATCATGCATTGTAATAGAGGTGATGAGGGCAAGAAAATAAGCTCCACAAAATAAAGAAATTTTTTATAGTGTAAGCAGAAAGAAAAAAGTCACAAAGAACAAAGGAGAGTGCAAAGAATGGTTGATATAAAAAGTGATTTTTTAAAAAAGACAAACATCGCCATCAATTTTGACAGAAATAAAAAAATGATTTGAAAAATGTGTGAAGAAAGCTAAGCAAGATGCTTCTAGCAGCGAGAATAAAAATAAAAGCAAGGAAATGTAAAGAGACTGAAGTGAATGAATGCTGGAAGGAGTGTTCTAAGGCATGCAAATACTGACAGAAAAGTAGTACAGCAGTTGCAAGGAATTAATTTATAATGGCTTTGTTTAAGAGCATGCTACTGCCCACTTTGTTACATGTGAATAAGGACTGGATAAATAAAAAGAAATAGTAGAATTATTCCTTATTCCCTGGGAAGAAGTACCTAAAGTATGCATGAGAAAAATAAAACAAAGTTATGGTCAAGAATTAATGGGTGCTGAATGAATGCAGAGCTCTGGTGGCACAGTGGTGAGAATACAGTATTGCAGGCTGACTGCTCACTGCTAAGAGTTCGATCCTTAGTTGCTCAAGGTTGGCTCAGTCTTCCATCCTTTCGAGGTCGGTAAAAAACAAAGAAAGACTCTAATTTTTTTTTATGATATGTAGTTTATATTTAAAAGAAGGAGTAATTTTACAGCTGTTAAACTGAATCCTATTATATTTTCGCTAATTTGACCATGTTACTTATGAAGAAGTACTTTAAAAGAGTTTCTCTTCCAAATTACGTAACATTGTCACACGCAGGAGACATAGGTAACTTGCATGTCATATACTCTGCATGGAAAATAATCAAATTCCCAATGTGGCAATGAGTTTCCAATGCCAAATGACCAAGAGGATGCCCTTAAAATACATGGCTAAGAACATTCATAGATAACTAAAGACTTTAAACATCACATGGAAAAATGCTGATCTACTCACCCAAAACTGAATATAATGGATATCCCTTGCTGCTACATAGCATGGGAGGATCTAATGCTAAACCTAAAATGCTAAACCGAATCCAGAGTGTTTTCTGAAAGCTTTCTTTTGTTATGAGAAAACCCTAGTTTTCTTTCAATTAGCTAACAATGCAACTTCCTCAAAGACAGTTTCAAGCCTGTAATTGAAAAAAAAATGCTGTCAGAGCATTTGCCTGACAATATTTGTGATAAATTTGTCCACATGCTGGTGCCATTTGGTTAATTCATTCTTATTATAGCACTGCAGTTCAGATCACTCACATGGCTCTTTAATTGTTCTGTATATGTAATTAATTTTCACTGCATTAACGCCATTCATTTTGCTGCTATTTTTTCTTCTTTTAACACTTCTTTTTTTGGTTTTACAAAATGTTTTCTCTGTTTCTAAACATAATTGTCTGATTTTTTTAAAAAACAAAAGCAATGACAAAAACTCAGTTATCCAATAAAATTTTCTTAACCTAACAATAAAGTAGGTGAAAAAGTATCATGTAATTTGTTCAGGTTCACGGCTAAAATACTGTATTATTAAGCAAAGTCATTTACAAAACATAATCTAACCAATACAATATATTGAGTCATTACAACTATTAGAAAATCTCAAAATATTGTGATTATTCTCCGGTACTATAGACAGAAAAAAGCATTATTTGAAGAAAGGTGAAATTATTTTGATTATTACCTTACCATTAGTACTGATGTTACTATAAGTGAAGTTACTTGGTAAAAATTAATGAAATATTAGAATGGGAGTTACAAGGATGGCTTCCTCCACGTTGGTTTTATTAAAATGTATGCACAAAAAGCATTAATATGCAAAAGGGGCAGAGTAACCAGAAAGCCTATTCTATTGGAATTGCAAAAACTGTTAGTAAACATCTGAAAAATATATCTTTAACAGACCACTGATGTTATGTAATATGGAATTTAGATGTAAAGTCATAGAAAAGAATACTGCAAACCAGTACTCTTGACATAACCTATGTTAATTTTCAAAACATCAACAAGTATAGGCATATAATAAGAATATATGAAGACTCAATCTAGTCAATATTCTGTTTACACACTGAATCAAATGTATACAGGTATCTATGCAAGGATAGATTTGAAGATCTAGAAGTTGTAGGTGCTCCAAAATGAGGCTTTTAAGAAGACACTGCACAACCATTTGTCTGAAATGGTACAGAGTATCCTGCTTGAGCAGGGAGTTGGACTAGAAGACCTCCAAGGTCCCTTCCAACGGTTATTCTGATGTGAATACAATATCATCCTGCTCCTGTATTGAATGAAATGCAGTCTTGGCTCAACAAGGTCAATTTTGAAAAATTTGGATGCCTATTATACTCACAATTTGCAAAAAGTAGTTATCTCCAACTCAAGCATTCCAATTCACAAGAAAATTCTTAGACCATCTAGTAACATATAATACATGCATATGTGGTTTTTTCTCTCTTTAACCCTAGCTTGAAGACAATAAGCAAATAACATGTAAAAGAAATTTGGTTCTTGAATATATGGGCATAACGAAAATTAGTTTTAATGATAAAAAGAAATGTTTTAAAAATAGCAGGTAAATAAATCAATAATTTCAAAAGCAATGTAACACTTTACCTGTTTTTGCTCTTCTCCCAAGCCATCCCACATAGATGCTACAATTTTAGAAACTTCACCAAAAGTAGCATTTGGATTTTGGCCCTTAATAGCTGCTTGAGTGTCTCGGAAAAATAATGCATAAGCAGAAACAGGTTTTTGTGGTTCATTAGGATCCTTCTTTTTCTTCTTCTTGGGAGTTTTGGGTTTCTTTCCCATGTCAGAGGCAGGTCTTTTTTCTCCTCCATTAATCTACTCAAAAAAAGAAAAAAAAAGAAAAAAGAAAAGAAACATTATAAAACAAACTACTGCAATTATTATTGAAAACCAAACTAAATCTCTGTTCTTCCACCCATATGAATTTAGACATTTTTGGCTTAAAACTTTAGTTTAATTATAGCCCTTTTATAATCCAAATTATTAACCTCTTACTTTATTTCATTTATAAAATTCATTTATAAAGTTATATAATCTAATGATATTATACTTTACAGTTTGTTTTCATTCTAGCTAAACTGTAGCTTAGCTTTTATTTTTTAAAGTCCTTTTCAAGCCTTACTACAAATGGCATGATATAATTTTGAACTCTTTCATTAATATGATGATCAGTTTCAATAGAAGTGAATATACGTTGCTCAGGTTGCTTTTCCAAAACATGTTAAGTAAATCAAAAGATCCAGTAGCCTAAGAAGAAAGAATAGGAGTCATCTACAATGTGAGGACTGAATCAGCTACTATATAGGAAAAGGTAGAAAACATGCAGACTGCATCTATGAACACTAACCAGAAGAAGACATGATAAAAACCACTTAATTTCACAACACTTGGAGTTTAGGTTCTTGTCTGGATAGGTTGGATATCTTACCTGTATTCAAGTATGGCTCTGCTATATAATGTTAAGGAAGTGCAGTGTCATTATGCAATATGGATTGTAGTTTCTATACAACAAAGTGCTCAAGCTGGTATCTGTAGGCAACAACCAAAAGCATTCTATTCTGCTATTGTGGTTTGTTTTTTAATAAGTGCCCTCTAGAAATGTATCTGGCTCAATTGATTTGCCTATCGATCTTTTACAGTATGTGCTTGGCTTAAGTCCATCAGTTGTACATATCTGTCAAGAAGATCAGAACAAATATGATTGTAGTGTAGAGGCTGGATATTCCTTGGTATGTTCTAAATGGCAGCAGGAAGCAACCAGATATGCATGAGATAGACAGGCTTTTCTGTGTAATGTGATTTTTATATGCCCATTACAGTTTTACTGTAACATCAAGGAAGTGGCTAACGCTGATGATGGGGCAGAAGTTGTTGAATTTTTAGAATTAGTGAATCTTCTTCATGATGATGAAAATGTCATCAATGTATTGCAAGTACAAGAAAGATTTCAGGGGCAAAAGCTGAGAAATCACTCTTCTAGGTCAGCTATGAAGATGTTGGCAACCCTGTGTCATTGCTAATCATAATGTAGTTTTGGATGAATGAAAAATCATACTGTTTAGGGACAAGGTATGCTATACTAATTTCACTGGTTATCCCCACGCTTTTTCAAGAACAACTGGACTTTCTTGTTTTTCTTTAAAGACATTTTGCTTCTCATTCAAGAAGTTTCTTCAGCTCTGACTGGATGGTGGAGAATGGAAGGATTTATATTCCTTGCAGACAGCTGGTCATTTGCATTCTTTTAGAGAGTCACTGTGACCACCTGGAGGTTTATCTGAGTCATTAGGGTCATCTGAGTAGTACAAATGGGAGTGGAGTCTTCTTGGAACTGTTAAAAGGATTAAAAGGATTGTGTTGTAGACTGGAGATGGATGATATTGTATTCCTCCCCCTCTGTTCAATTTTGACATAGATGGCCTCTTTGACCCCTCTTTCAAACCACCGATCCTTTTTGTCCAAAATGTGGGCTTTGCTTTCATCAAAAGAGTGGCTTTTGTCTTTTAAATCCAGATTGACTGCTGAATATTGTCCTGATGGGTTTTTTTCTCATGTGTTGTGACATGCATTTATGAAGTAGTTGTTTTGTTTCCCCAATGTACAGACCTGCACATGGTTCACTGCATTGTAATGCATATACCATGTTGCTCAGTTTGTTTCTGGGTATTTTATCCTTAGGATGGACAAGCCTCTGCCTTAGTGTACTCTTGGGTTTGAAGTGTGCATATATGTTGTGTTGGCTGAAGATCCTCCTGAATTTTTCTGATATTCCTGCAATGTATGAAGCAATGACAACATTCCTTCATTTATTGTTCTCTTCTCTTTCTGTTAAACTGCAATGTTAAGGCTTCTGTCTTCCTTAATGTGTTCTGCACAGGAAGGCTAGACTATTTTCCTTAACATCTTCCAGTGTGAATTTCCATTCCATTCCCCACCATCCAGTCAGAGCTGAAGAAGCTTGTTGGATAAGAAGTGAACGTCTTCAAAGAAAAACAAGGAAGTCCAGCTGCCTTTTAAAAAAGCATCTTTGGGGCAGCTATGACCTGGATGACTGAGACTCTCCATAGACTTCGGTGGCTATATTCCAGTTTTTTTTAAAAAATTGCATTTATATCCCGCCCTTCTCCGAAGACTCAGGGCGGCTTACACTATGTCAAGCAATAGTCTTCATCCATTTGTATATTATATACAAAGTCAACTTAATTGCCCCCATAAATCTGGGTCCTCATTTTACCTACCTTATAAAGGATGGAAGGCTGAGTCAACCTTGGGCCTAACCTGCAGTAATTGCAAGCAGTTGTGTTAATAACAGACTGTCTTAGCAGTCTGAGCCACCAGAGGCCCTTTGGTTGGTTTTAGTTTTTCTTACACACCTATGAGTCCTTACAGTATAAGATCTGAATACAGAATCCGCAAAAGCTAAATTGCTGCTGTGATGATTACAATGTTTTAGTCAATCGGATGACCAGGTTTATATTCTTTTTGAAAAGAGGTACAAAATTCTTGTGAAGGATCCTGTGATATCGTTTTGTAGATATAGTCTTGTATGTCTTCTGGAAAGTGCATCAGATTGTGTAGTTCTTCCTGTTAAATTTCTGTAGGTTCTGAGGATATAATATAGTTTTGGAGAGCTGTTTACTTGAATAATCCATCTGATTCATAATGACAATTGCCCTTTCTGTGTCAGTTTATTTAATGATCATATTGCTGCTGCTCTTGAGACCTTGGATGATGTCTCATTCTGCCCTGCAGAGATTTTTGAATAAGAATACTCTTTTTTTATTGATGACTATGGTTTCAGTTTGTTGGCAACAGTATTCAGTGTAGAAATCCAATTCAGTGTTAAATCTATATGGGGCATTCATGCATCTTAATGCATTTGAGAAATGGTGTAGCTGTAGTTTTGTGTTGTCCTTGGATGAGTTAATTTGATGATAGCTGTATGTATAAATTTTATTTCTTATACTAAAGCTACTTAAGTCTCAAGCAAGGAAAAAATACTGTATAGCCCCCATAGAGTTTATATTTTGTGGGGGGGTTAGTGGAGCAAAAGAATAAGTCTCATGCAAGAATTGGACTGTTCTGACTGGCTGACCAAGCAACTGGTAAGTTTATAATGCTGTGGGAAGTCTCTGAAACGCACATGTTATATTGAGTGAAACTTACAGAAGTGTGGAACAATTTATTTTCTTTTTCTTCAAGGAGGTGAGAATTATAGAATAAGATTGTTGTCAGGGCCTGGTGAAGTCTTTATGCTGTTGGAGTTCCAGGGTAGATATGATGTGGGAGAGTAATTTTTGCTTGCTGTAAAGGATTCTGGTTAGTTGGGTTATGAGTCTCTTGAGGAAATATAGCATAATATTCTTCTATAGTCTATGCAATATATGGCCCTTACAGGTTCTTTCCTTTCAGTCCTTGGGAATGACATCATATTGTGTTGCATTTTTTTTAAGAAGTCTGTATTTCTGCTGGTATGATAATTAACATAATCTTTTCATGAAATAAGTTAAGAAAAGTCTACGTGCTGCTAATATTTAAAAGAACTTTAAGCTATTCTTTAGCTCAGGGATAAAATAATAAACAGGTAATACTTGACTTAGAATCAGCCATTTAACAACTGGTTGGCATTACAATGGCCTCAGAAAGCATACTTTATGACTTCCAGCTATAGTAAAATGTTGTGTTAACCTCCATTTGGTTAATTAATTCTTATTATAGCGCTGAAGTGCAGATCACTCACATGGCTCTTTAATTGTTCTGTAGATGTAATTAAATCAAAATGGCCTTAGAAAGGATGCATTATGACTTCCAGCTGTCGTAAAATGTTGTGTTAACCTCCTTGAGTCACATGACCACATTTTGGACACTTGGCAAGTGGCTCACATTTTCCACTGGTTGTAACATCCTATGGTAATATGACACAATTTGCAACATGTTTTGTCAGTTTCCGGCAAAAACACCCATTTGGGAGAATGGATTTAGACTTACAACTTACTTAACCACTCACTTAACCACTAGCAAACTGTTGTAAAACTGGATCCTTTAACATGGTCTGGTCATAAACAAGAGTGCCTAAATTTATGAGCATCATGAGTTATAACCAAAATTCCAATTTCAGCAGTGGTCATAAGCTTAGAACTACCAATATTCTGGGACTGAAAGAGGAAGTTTAGAGGAGGCGACGGGGGTGGTGGTGTATTTTTTTTAAAGCTGCCCCAGTTTTCATCAGTTTTCATTAATCAAGCTTGAGAATATGAGCAGTGGTATATACAAAATTAGAAGTAGAAAAAATAATTATGTTCTTAAACTGCATTTACATTGCCAAGAGAATATTGCATGAAGGGTTATTAATGGACTACCTATTTTAAAAAATGCTACATTCAAAATAAAAGAATATTAAAAGTGCTGAAAACTTTGTCCCTCTCACATTTGTCTCCACTGTAAATTATATATGAAAATAATCTTTAATCTTTGTACTAAAATTGTAGTACAAATTTATTTGTGTTATTAATTTATTCTGCAGAGTATTTATTTATTTATCTCGGCTTATATGCCATGCCAGTCGGGCTTCACTCTGAATAGCATTTATAAAAATAGAACTCAAACATATACCTACTGAATTTTTTTGTTAACATTTTTGTATATGAGAACAAAATAATAGTAGTGCTTTGGGCATCACCCCAAACATCTTTTTCTAGAATAATTAAATATTCCATGGTTCTTCTTATATTCAGTAAGATATTTTTCCTATGCAAATTTACATTTCTGTTACAATAGATCATTGTCAGGGTTCCAAGTAATATGCCCATAGTAAACGGAATTCCGAGGCAGGTAGGTTCCTCAAAGAATAGGTTTATTTGGCAGATCATATTGGCATAGGCTGGTGAAAACTGACTCTGAATATTCCCATGGTTTTCACCTGATTAAAAGTAAAAGTTTTTCCCCTTTCCCAAACAATCAGTCACATGATCCAATCAAGAAGCCATTTGGTTGCCTGTTAACCTCACTCCATTCTCTGACCAGCTGTGGAAATGTCCTTGGTTCCCAGGGCAAAGTATTTTGTTTTGACTACAAAACCGAATCTATCTCTATCCCCCCCGCCCATCTCTCACTTCAATGTGGCAACACTGAAGCCTCAAAATGGCCATGGTCAGGTCAGCTTCAGGGTTGACAATCTTAATATTTCTCTCAGCACTCAAAGGCAAAATTAAAATTCCTTACTATATTAATAACACTGCCATATACAATGTGATCATCTAAACATCAGGAACCTAGTACTTGTAGCGCCAGTGCAGAAAGTCAGCATTATCCATCCCCTGAATCTGTACACTCTGAAAGCATTAAACATCTGTTTATAAGAGCCTTAAACTGTATGCATGATTGTCTTATGTTATTGAAACATAAATTAAGAAATCTGTAATGTTAAATTTATTATGCCTTTGTTCCGCACTGGAATGCTTATGACTTAGATTTTTCTTTTTCTTTCAAAGTGTGGTTTCTTCACTTTTTATTAATAACCACGTTTATCATTTAGGATCAGGATAATAAACTTGCAGCACAGAAGTGGAAACTCAAATTCTTTAAACCATCATACATATTTAGCTAACAATTACTCAGCTACTGAGTATAGCTACTTACCAAGTAACTTGGCATACACTGAAGGTTAGATAGGAAAACTGCTATCTCTGAGGCAGGATGAATGTTTCACTGGATTTGAGTTGTTCGTCCAGGATTTTTTTTCAAACAAGGAAGTTAAAACTAATTCCACATTAATAACTTGGAAACTAAAGAGGGTGATTTTGGAATCTTATGCTTCTAACCAACCAGCGGTTATACAGATTTTGCTGCTAGCCATCAAAATGAAGACAGATGGGAAATTGTTTAAAAAATTTCTCATTCTTATTTTGCTAAGCACAGACTTCTACTTCCAAATCCCTGGAGGTATAGTTAGCTTGTGGTAATCCACCTCCTGTCAGGCCTTATTGCTTAATTATAGTGATGTATTTAACTTATTTATCACAAGAAAGCACAAGTCACTTACTCTAAAAATCTGTATTAGCTATGATTCACAAATAATAGATCACAAGTATAGATAGATGAGGATTTAAAACTATCAAAAAAGGTGTAATGAAGATATCTAAATGCCCCCTGAGAAGCTAAGTAATACCTAAAAGCATATTTAAAATAAACAGCAATAGTTCCAGGATTTTAATGGACGATAGGAGAGCTGTTTTATTCAACATAGATTAAACAGATTTTAATTCAAGTACCATCTGCATAACAGACTGAGCAAACAACATAAAATTCTACTTAAAATAAAGTAAACTGTTAAGTTTTCTGCTACAAAAAACAGAATAGACCACAGCAAAGCTTTAGTGATCATGTTTCACTTAGTTAACATTTGCTGTTGACAATCCTCTCATACCCTGTTCTCTAAATTCCATGAAATCCTTTCATATATGAAATTTAAATACCCATGAAAGAGAAAGCCATCCATCTAGTTAAGAATACAGAGTTGTGAAAATATCATGTGTCTAGCATGTCACAATTATAAATAGCATTACCAGAATATGCATGTTCAATGAACCAAAATAATGAATTGTTTTGCAAGGCCGTACTTGGAATATTTAAGAGGTCAAACCTAAATGTGAGGAAAATTAGAAAGTAGATATTAGACGACTTTAAAGGTATTCAGAAATAACTGCTGCTATCAGTTGCTTATCGATAAATTTATCTAAGCTAAATCAGAAGTGGGTCATGGGGAGGGATGAAAATGCCGATTTGATTTGGCTGGAGTACTGAGGGTACCACTTGGAAAAAAAATCTGATTTTAAATTAAATTGATTAAATATGCTGCAAGTCTGACATTCAGAGCCAATAAGCATACAGAGACAAATAGAGAATGCCTTTTTCATAAGAGAGAGGTGATCCTAGTTATGTACAAAGAGAGATACCCCTCTCTCTTTTATTTGAGGGGATAAAAAAAAAGCTTTTTGTTATTTTAAAATCAAGGCAACTATTGCTCAGTTGAAATTAAGAAAAGAGAAGCTAACTGATTCCCTAAAGCTCAAATTAAAGACTAGAATTTTCTGGAAAAAAGAAAATTTAGGAAAAGTGAATCAGAGTGATAGTTGCTTTATATACTATATCTGAAGAAACAGAAAAATATGCTTTAAAACTTTGGTATTTATTGCTCTGTACTATGCAAATAGCTTCTCTTTTATTTATATATGCAAGGTTTATAATTATATATACTTCAGCCTTCTATGCATATTGCAGATTATGCATGAGGAGATAAAAGCTTTGCCAATTCAAATTTTAATAACCTACTCCAATATCTTTACCATGTATTTCTTTATTATGTATTATTAGCACTAGCCTTTCAAAGGTTTTCATGACTACAAAATGTTAAAGCAACTGATCTGTAGTCATTCAGTTCCTTGATGGTGGGCTTCTTCGGTACTGGGATGATAGTAGAGTGTTTGAAGCAAGAAGGAACATAGCACATTTCTAGTGATTTATTGAAAATATGGGTGAAGATGGGGGAAAATTGGTCAGCACAGACTTTTAAGCAAGAAGGAGTTATCTTGTCTGGGCCTGGAGCTTTTCCTGGCTTTTGTCTGTGAAATAGGTCCTGCACTTCCTTTTCTGTGATCACTAGGGGTTGTGAACCCAATGAAATGGGGTCAGTTGTAGGAGGCTTGGCTGTTGTTGGTGTGTCTGAGATGGGTGTTGTGGAGATAGGTGGCTGTAGTTTCCTTTCAAACCTGCAGTAAAACTCATTCAGGTCATCTGCCAGTTGTTGATTACCTTCAGCCTGGGAAGGAGGTTTGCCATAGCCGGTGATATTTTTAAGAGTTTTCCACATGTTTGCTGGTTCATTTGCTGAAAACTGATTCTTTAGCTTTTCAGGGTAGCATCTTTTGCTGCTCTGATCTGTCTTGTTAGTGCATTTCTGGTCTGATTGTACAGCATTTTATCACCTTTTCTGTAGGCTTCCTCTTTGGAATGTCGTAGCTGCTTAAGTTTAGGTGTGAACCAAGGTTTGTTGTTACTGTATATTCGCAAGTTCCTTGTAGGTACACATAGGTCTTCACAGAAGCTGACATATGATGTTACAGTATCTGTGAGTTCATCCAGGTCTGCAGAGGTATCTTCAAAAATATTCCAATCAGTGCAGTCAAAGCATGCCTGCAGCTTTAATTTTGCCTCCTCCGTCCAGGTCTTCACTGATTTAATTGTTGGTTTTGTGGTTTTAAGTCTTTGCCTGTAAGCAGGTACAAGGTGAATCATGCAATGATCAGAGTGTCCTACAGCTGCACGTGGTAAAGACCGATAAGCATCTTTTAGTGTTGTGTAGCAATGGTCTAGAGTATTCTTGCCTCTGGTGGGACAATTGACATGCTGAAAGTATTTTGGTATCTCTTGCCTTAAGTTTGCCTTGTTTAGATCTCCCAAAACAATGGCCAGTGAATCAGGGTGTTCGGCTTCAGCCTCCATGATTTGGTCAGCTAGAGTTCGTAATGCCTTGTTTACACAGGCTTGTGGTGGGACATAAACAGCAATTAGAAGAAATGAGGAAAATTCACGCGGCGAATAGTATGGTTTGCAGTTGATATGGGTTGCTGCCAGCATCCTAGGTATCAACCAAGTACCTTCTTAAGTTATATGATGTTCCAAGTAGTGCAGTTTGTTGCAGTTCTACTGATGTTATTGCAGGAAGCTGCAATTTGTTGATGTATCTTATAAAATTCTTGGTACCAAGTGCCCCAATGACAATGGGTATCACTGTTACATGTTTCATCCATAGCCGTGTAGTTTCGATGGCCAAGTCGCAATATTTCATGAATTTTTCCAGTTCTTTTTCTTCAACTCTGGCATCTCCTGCTACCGCAATGTCAATAAATTGTACGTTTCAGTTTTCCACAACTGTATTATCTGGTGTGTTGTGCTCCAAGTGACGATCTGTCTGTATTCGAAAGTCCCACAAGATCTTTACCTTCTTATTTTCTACAACTTTTTCCACTTTATGTTCCCATGACTTTTGGATACAGGCAAGTGGTAATTTTTACATAATGACCAGTGGATTAATTTAGCAACTCAGTCATGTCTAGCTTTGTAATCAGTTTGTGTGATTTTGCTGCATTCACATATTAAATGTGAAACAGTTTCGACTTTGTGGTTGTAAAGTCGGCAGTTTGGATTGTCGGTGGATTTTTGTATCTTTGCTTTCATGGCATTAGTTTGTAGTGCTTGTTCTTGAACAGCGAGTATTAAACCTTCCATTTCTTTCTTGATGGTTCCCATCTTAAGCCATGCTCATGTCAAGTTGTAATCATATTTTCCTTCAATGTTTTTCAAACGCTGTCCATGCAAAGCTTTGGTTTTCCATCTATTTAATCTGTCATCCAACTGTTTTTCCTTATATTCTGCCTTTGTTTCTGTTGTTTTTATAATGTTCTCTATTTTTACAGCCTGCAGCAATTTTTCTGTATTGGTTCACATAATCATTCAAACTTAGTTTTTCTATTATTATTTTATTTACACAAAATGACAGTATACACAGCAAATGAGATAACTATGCTGGATTTCGTATCACTAATCACTAGTTGAACACTTCCCAAGCGTTTAAGACTGTGTGATATATCGGTGGATTATGCGAGCAGATCCCAGTAAGTTGGCCTTCTGCAGCTGACCAATGGTGATCTTGTCAGCGCCAATCCTTTTTAAGTACTTGCCTAGGTCTTTACGCACAGCCCCCAGTATGCTGAGTACCACTGAAACCACCTGCACTGGTTTATGCCACAGTCTCTGCAATTCGATTCTCAAGTCCTGATATCTGGTGAGTTTTTCAAGTTGTTTCTTGTCGATTCTGTCACCAGGTCGATGCTGTCACCAGGTATGACAATGTCGACGATCCACACTTTTTTCTTATCCACAATTATAATAACCAGGCTATTGTGTTCCAAAATTTTGTCAGTCTGTATTCGGAAGTCCCACAGTAGTTTTGCATGCTCATTTTCAATCACTTTTTCAGGCTTATGGTCCCACCAGTTCTTTGCCACAGGCAGATGGTAGTTATGACACAAGTTCCAGTGGACCATCTGAGTAACTATGTTGTGACATTGTTTGTAGTCAGTCTGAGCTATTGCCTTGCAGCACTCAATATGTGATCAATGGTTTCATCTGCTTCTTTGCAGAGTCTATTATTATTATTATTATATTTTTCTTTTAAAGCTGTCGTTGGCCTGCGATTTTGAACAGGTCTGCATCTACCTTCTTCAGCAGTGAATCTTAGCATATTAATAAAGTTAAAAAGAATGAAAATGGTTTATGCTTTCTTTTTTAGAAATAAAGTTTGATTTTTCGTACTTTTCTATGCGTTATTCTGCACACGAACTCTTGCGCCTGCGAGGTGCCCCCGCCTCGCAGGAATGGCCCGCTTTGTTACCGAGGGACGGCCTCAATGACGGGTCTTGGGACCCACAGAGGTGGCATGCGTCGAGAAAGAGCCTTTGGCGATTTTTAGAGAGGGAATTTTTAAGGGGAGGGAGGGTTAGGGCAGGTGTTGGGGGGAACCCGTCGGGGGGGACCAGTTCCTGCATGTGCTCGCGGCAGTTGTTTAATAGGTTCGGAGGTTATGGGGGAGGATTGCATTCCTTTTAGGAGGGTGGTTCTATCTGTACAGTTAGTGGGAGGGGCAGATATGGTGGAAGTGAGGGCTCGTATCGTTCTCTGGGGACACGTGCTCGATGTGTGAAGGCGATAACACGCCCCGATCCCTCATCATTCTCCCGTTCCCCGGATGGTCAAGACCCTCAGAGCCTGGGCCTCCAGTTGATGTTGTGCAACGCACGGTCCGTGGCCAATAAGGCCCCCCTAATTTGTGATCTCATTCAGGAGGGTGCCGCGGACCTTATGGGCGTTACGGAGACCTGGTTGGGCACAGAGGGGGGTGTCCCCCTTGTGGAAATGTGCCCACCGGGTTTCCGAGCATTTCATCGACCGAGGGCCCAAGGTAGGGGTGGGGGGGTGGCGGTTGTTATTAAAGAAAGCCTAGAGCCGAGGGAGACCACTGTGCATCAGATTACCGGCTGTGAATCCCTCTTTGTGAGATGGGGTCATAGGTGTCAGATGGGCTTGCTGGTCACGTACCTGGCTCCTTGCTGCATGACAGCAGCCCTGCCCGAGCTTCTGGAGGTGCTTGCTGGAGTGGCAGTTGAGATCCCTAGACTTATGGTCATGGGGGACTTTAACTTGCCATCGGCCGGCTTGTCATCGACAGCAACTCGGGAGTTCATGGCTTCCATGACGGCCATGGATCTGACACAAGTAGTGGATGGCCCTACTCACATTGGGGGAGGCATGCTAGATTTGATTTTTATCTCTGGACAGTGGTTGAAG
The DNA here is from genome assembly GCF_028640845.1 of Ahaetulla prasina. NCBI lineage: Eukaryota > Metazoa > Chordata > Lepidosauria > Squamata > Colubridae > Ahaetulla > Ahaetulla prasina. The sequence continues at coordinate 47,354,637 of NC_080541.1, read as the reverse complement.
GATCTGGACTTGAGAGATTTAGTCACTGAAACTTTGTCATGGTCAGATCACTCTCTCCTTCGTCTAGACTTTCGGACCGCCGCTCACCACCACAGGGAGACGGAACCAACACGATGGTTCCGTCCCAGGCGACTGATGGACACGGAGAGGTTCCGGACGGAGCTTGGGCCATTTCCTGAGGGTCTGGCTCACGGCTCGGCAGAAGAACTAGTCACGGCTTGGGAACTTGCCGTGGTTGGGGTTTTAGACCGTGTCATGCCTTTGCGGCCTCTGACCCGGCGCAGGTCTCAACTGGCCCCTTGGTTCTCTGAGGGGCTGAGGGAGATGAAGTGCCGGAGAAGACGCCTAGAGAGTTCCTGGAGGTCCAGTCGTTCCGAGGCTGATCGGACACTAGTTAGGTCTTATAATAGGACCTACCTAGTGGCACTGAGGGAAGCGAGACGTTGCTACGTCTCCTCCCTCATTGCGTCGGCAGATAACCGCCCGGCCGCCCTGTTTCGGGTGACCCACTCTCTCCTTCAACAGGGAGAGCGGGATGACCCGCTGCAGGGACGTGCTGAGGAGTTTAGTGGTTATCTATACGATAAAATCGTTCAGCTTCGGGAGGGCTTGGATCAAAATTGGGTGGATCCAGACGAGAGGTCGGAGAGCTGTCTGGTTGAGACTATTTGGGATGAGTTTGACCCTGTGGCTCCCGAGGACATGGACAGGTTATTGGGGAGGTTGAATGCCACCACGTGTTTACTGGACCCGTGCCCTCCTGGTTGGTGCTGGCCACACAGGAGGTGACACGATGCTGGCTCCAGGGGATTACGAATGCTTCTTTGTTGGAGGGTGTTTTCCCTGCCGCCTTGAAGGAGGCGGTGGTGAGACCCCTCCTCAAGAAGCCTTCCCTGGACCCAGCTGTTTTAGGTAATTATCGTCCGGTCTCCAACCTTCGCTTTGTGGCGAAGGTTGTAGAGAGTGTGGTGGCATGTCAATTACCCCAGTACCTGGATGAAACTGTCTATCTAGACCCGTTCCAGTCCGGCTTCTGGCCCGGATACAGCACGGAGACGGCTTTGGTCGCGTTGGTTGATGATCTCTGGAGGGCCAGGGATAGGGGTTATTCCTCTGCCTTGGTCCTATTAGATCTCTCAGCGGCTTTTGATACCATCGACCATGGTATCCTGCTGCACCGGTTGGAGGGATTGGGAGTGGGAGGCACCGCTTATCGGTGGTTCTCCTCCTATCTCTCTGATCGGTTGCAGACGGTGTTGACGGGAGGGCAGAGGTCGACCCCAAAGCGCCTCACTTGTGGGGTGCCGCAAGGGTCGATTCTCTCACCCCTCCTGTTCAACATCTATATGAAGCCGCTGGGTGAGATCATCAGTGGTTTCGGTGTGAGTTACCAACTGTACGCTGATGATACTCAGCTGTACTTTTCCACACCGGGCCACCCCAACGAAGCTGTCGAAGTGCTGTCCCGGTGCCTGGAGGCCGTACGGGTCTGGATGGGGAGAAACAGGCTCAAGCTCAATCCCTCCAAGACAGAGTGGCTGTGGATGCCGGCACCCCGGTACAGTTAGCTGCAAGTGCAGCTGACTGTTGGGGGCGAGTCATTGGCCCCAATGGAAAGGGTGCGCAACTTGGGCGTTCTCCTGGATGCACGGCTGTCCTTTGAAGACCATTTGGTGGCCATCTCCAGGAGAGCTTTTTACCAGGTTCGCCTGGTTCGCCAGTTGCGCCGCTTCCTGGACCGGGATGCCTTATGCAGGTCACTCATGCTCTCGTGACATCTCGCCTGGATTACTGCAATGCTCTCTATATGGGGCTTCCCTTGAGGAGCACCTGGAGGCTCCAGTTAGTCCAGAATGCGGCTGCGCAGGTGATAGAGGGAGCCCCTCGTGGCTCCCATGTGACACCTCTCCTGCGCAGACTGCACTGGCTGCCTGTGGCCTTCCGGGTGCGCTTCAAGGTTTTAGTAACTATCTTCAAAGCGCTCCATGGCTTAGGGCCGGGTTACCTACGGGACCATCTGCTGCCACCGATTGCCTCCCACCGACCTGTGCGCTCTCACAGGGAGGGACTCCTTAGGGTGCCGTCTGCCAGGCAATGCCGACTGACGACACCCAGGGGAAGGTCCTTCTCTGTGGGGGCTCCCACCCTCTGGAATGAACTTCCCCCAGGACTTCGTCAACTTCCTGACCTTCGAACCTTCCGCCGCGAGCTTAAAACACATCTATTTATTTGTGCAGGACTGGACTAGGATTTTAAGTTTTAAATTTAATTTTAGGGGGTTTTATTGTCTTAATTGTAATTTTAAATTTTGGCCTTTTCAAATAAGTTTTTTAATTAGCGTTTTTATCTTGTATTATATTTGTACTTTTATCAGGCTGTAAACCGCCCTGAGTCCTTCGGGAGATAGGGCGGTATAAAAATTTGAATAAATAAATAAATAAATAAATAAATAAATTTTGTTTATCTTTTGTGAAATTCATTATAAGGAAGGGCTGAATCCTATAGCTACATATCTTGATGGGCAGAAAGTGGCACTACAGTAATTACTTTATGTCCTTCCCCCAACATCAGAAAGACAGTACAGATTAGGAGTATCAAACTGGCGGCACGCAGGCTGGATGCATCATGTGCAGGCCATGTCCACCTCAGCTTCATGAAGGGAAAAAACATCGCGATATGTCACATGACGGCAATGTGATGTGGTGAGTTTGACACTCATGGTATAGATTGTGAGATCCCTCACCAAGGAATTGTTCACTTGCTGAGGCGCTTTCAGAAAGATAAGATAGTGGCAGCATAATTAGCTAGTAGCCACTCCAAGCAAATGGTGGGGCCATGATGTAAAAAGTATATGAAAGCTGGCTGGAATAGAATGAAAAGAATTCTGTTACAAGGCATTACAGAAGTAGGTGGAATTACAGAAATGCAAATATAAAAATGATGTCTTGTGGAATGAAGGATGATAAAATGCATGTAACAGCCCGTAATACAAGCTAATATGTTCTTGATGATTAGCTCACAATAACAAGGGAGGTCACTGCATTCTGTACTTTTAGTAGTTTCTGACCCACTCTAAATGGGTCTTCACAAATAGTCCCATGTAATGCAGTATACTGCAGTTCAACTCAGTAATGATGAAGGCATGACAATGACTGCTTCACAAAATGAAGATGAGGAAACTTATTATAGTATGTTAAAAGAGAGAAAAAATGTCACAAAGAATGTAATCAAAAGATACTAAGGAACAGTTAAAATGAAAAAAGGTAAAAATATTCACCAATTCTGACAGAAATAAAAAGTGTTTTGGGAAGTGTGTGAAGGTTAATTAAATTGCTTCCAGCAGTTTAAATTGAATTAAAAATAAAAGCAATGAAGTGAAAAGAAACTAATGTAAAAAAAATGCCAGCAGGAGCAATCTAGAGAATTCTATGGGAATCATGTGAACTTGTTGAACAGTGGAATTGGAAAGAATGCTATAACATTTATGGTCAAACATGCCTATGAAAGTATTTAGCAGGCTTTAGCAGATTAAAGAAAAATGAGGAGTAACACAAGAAATTTTTTGAAGTGCAGCATGGCCTTGGGTAGGGGGTACCGAATCAGAATTTTGGCCTTCAGTTAATCATGATTTATGAACGTGAAAAGTAACATTTAAATTATTGATTTTGCAAAAACATTTGCAAACAAATGTTGATAGGCCTGAATTATGGGTTTAAGGAAGTATAGATTTTGTTAATGAATGTGATATGGTGGAAATAAAGGGTGGCAGAGAGTAAATGGAATTTGACATTCATTCATTCAACATAAAGGTAACTATGGAGAAATATATAAAAAATGCTAATGGTAATGGGAGAGGAACACTGGTACAGGAGGTGAATATATATGTACTTCTGTATGTAGTTAATAATTATACTGTTGACTGAAAACCCAGAGTTTGCAGCAAATAATAGACAGAATGTATGATATAACAAGAGTGTGGATCTCAAAATCATATATGGTTGTGTAAATTAGATTCAGTTATTGTTTCTTTCCTTTTTCTAATCTCCTTTAATTTCTTTGTACATTTTTATGGTTCACATACCTATTCACCTGACCTATTAATGTAAATAGAAATTGCAGATAGTTGAAGCTCAGATGTTAATTTCATATTTAATTGATCATATACTACAAGAAAGGAATGGAGTACCTTGAATACACAGGAAAAAATAATTATTACATAGATTTATATTTAGTTAAAATGGAATGAGGCTGAAAAAAAAGAAACAGTCAACATGTTTACACAGTATAGAGGCATACTGTGTAAACAAGTTTATTGAGAGGAATTTTCAATTATAATGTTTTGAGATAAATGGTATCACACTTTAAAAAGGCATTTAAAATTGAATTAAGTTTAAAACGTTTATTAAAATATGCTTAAAGTTTTATCGTGCTGGTTACAACAACCACTGTTTTAAAAGGGTTAGTCCTACCTTTGAAGTATCTTCTTCATCTTCATGAACTGAACTGGATGGTGAAGGAGTGGCAGATTTGCTACCAGGGGGAGATGGAGAGTTGTGAGGAACATTGTTTCCACCCATATTTAAACCAAGTTGAGCACTTAGTTGTGACTGGTTAATAGTTGTCAGCTGGCCATGTTGCATTATTCCTGGTTGCCTCATATCTCCAGGCTGGATCCTTGGCCTCATGGCTGCTATCTGTGGATGGGAATTATATTGAGTTCCTTCTGCATTCCGTAATTCCTGCATCTAAAAGAAAGATTATTATGCATTTACTATTTGTTGTTACTATTCCACTGTTCAGAGAATTTATCCTGAAAAATCATTTAAAATGTCATTAAATAAATGAAACCATATGATAGGGAGTTGCAAAATTTTCCTTACCTTAAAATGCAGCAATATTTAAGAAAAACTTATAGTTTAATAAAAAATTCATAATCCAAAAATTTCCTTTTATATATCGTGATTAAAAAGCCTCGCAAGCAGGAAACATGTAATTATATCTAAATTTTATCGCTCTCCAAATCAATTTAGTTTTGAAAGAGCTGTAGCATTTTTAAACAGTTGGACTCTAGTTTTAATATATAAGGCTGTCCAAAAAGCTACTACAATATTCCATGTAAAGAAAACAGTGAGTTAATGATTGGTTGATTACTCGACTACACAATTCATTTTCTGAAATCATTATAAATGACTGCTAAAGGCTCTAAAGTTGTGAGCTTCATAAATTACATCTGTGGGCTTGATTTCATTTTATTTTTTTAATTTGAGCAATAAATCTAAACTTTATTAAGATAAAAAATGAGAAGGCACTAAAAGGAAAAAATACTTCCCTCTTCATTAAGACAAAATACATTCAGATATTTAAAACTACCAGTCAGAAGTTTTCAACTTTGAGCTATACAATGCAGGTAGTCCTCAACTTAAAACAGTTTCTTTAGTGACTGTTCAAAGGGTCAATGGCACTGAAAAATGTGACATTTTTCAAAGCTACAATCTTTGTAGCATCCTTATGATCCTGTGATCAAAATTTGGATGCTTGGGAATTGGTTCATATTTACGACTGTTGTAATGTCCCAGGGTCATGTGATTACTTTTTGTGATCTTCTGATAAGCAAAGTCAATGGGAAGCCAGATTCACTTAATAACCAGGTTACTAACTGATCAACTGTAGTGGTTCACTGAACATCTGTGGCAAGAAAGGTCAAAAAATGGGGCAAAATTCACTTAACAAATGTCTCACTTAACAACATAAATTTTGGGCTCAATTGTGGTCATAAATACAAAAGAACTGATACATTTTACAGCATTAGTTCAATTATTTACATCTGTTTGAAAGTACAACAGAAACTTGGCATACATGAAAAGTCAACCTAAACATTATCTTTTCAAGGTTCAATGCATCATATATTAATTTATACTCTATTCTTACTTTTTTACTCACCATTTTTATAGAGTTTTGTTATAAAGATAAATATTTTTAAAAATAATATTACTCATTTATATTTAGTTTGATGTGAAATGAAGTAATAACTGTTAGGATGAAATTTTTTTGCAATAAACAAAATTATTCAGAAAAATAATTGAAATACATATTTAATGAATATATTATGTTTGATAAAATACGTAATCACTTCAGAATGACTGAAATATGCTTAAAATGTATCTGTAAGGATCTTACTTTACAATCAATCTATACTGTAGGAGGATCTATTCTGATATAGTAATGAAAGTAGTAGCAGCACAGTTATTGTGGTTAATGCTATTGCTAATAAATAAAATAGGACCTGTTATTAGAAACATGTTTTTTTCATCCATAAAAACGAACACAATTCCAGAAATCTGCATGTAATCAATCAGAAACTGTATTCAATAGATGGTATATCCAAAATGCTTTAAATTAACTTTACCAAATTTAAATTAACCAAATGTTCCTATTTTTTAATTTGATTACAATTTTTTTAAAAAAATAATTTCAATTAAAGTCCTAATTAGGCACTCTTCATTATTATTTTCCTAATGAGAAAGAACTGTTATAAACCTTTAGCTTTGAACTCACATTTAGCAGATCAGAAGACAGAAAATTAATTATAAATGAAATTTTTTTATATCTATATCTATATTTATATCTAAGTATGGCTTATTTAAACTGTGGTTCGAGAATAAATATTGGTTTCTTGAATTGATGGCCTGATGTTGGCATGATTTTAGACCCTGTTAGAACTGTAACAAGCACATTTTGCTCTACCTCTCTCCCTGGTTCCTAAAAAGTAACAAGTTAATAGTTAAATACTGCTTTCTCCATAATAACGGACAAGCTTGGTGAACATTTTGATACAAAACATCCTCAAGTTCAGAAGTTATAGAAAGTGAAGATACAGGTATCATGATGCCAATCTTAGAAGTCCTGACCTGGTTTTTGAAAGAGCCCAAAGAAATGCAGCTTTCACAGAAATAATTTAAAAAGTTACCAACTATAAGTACAAGAAGTCAAAATATTATTTTAAGCTTCCAGCAAAATATCTTCAAAAATTTGAAGGACCAGGGTGTAATGTATGTATCTATATAGAGAATATCATACTAGCTGTGGAATTCTGGAAGTGGAACTCCACACAACTTAAAGTTGCCAAAAATATCTGAATAGAGTAACTATATCCAGAATTTTGATTATTTTTAATTTTTCTTAACACACCAAAACATTCTAAAGTGGAATCATGTGGCATCACTTAAAAGTTTTCTAGGGGTATTATAATAAATTTAACCATAACATTAGAATTAATGTAATGTATAATCAGGGATGGGAGAGAACAGAGCAAGAAAAATATTGTATATTGACAACTGGCGGTTTAGAAAGAAATCTTGAAAACATTTGAAGATGGTTACTGGCTCTTTACTTTCTCCTTTCAACAGCTCTATTCTAGGCAAACATATTAGCCTTCAAAGCTATCATTATTTCTGCCTCTAGCAGACAATCTATATCTGAACAGTTGTAAACATAAAACTTGACTGTATTGCTTCTGATCCAGCTGTTTAACTGAACAGCATTTGGTGAATAAAGAACTGGAATATGGGCACCCCGGAGGCCTTATTTGCTAATGTTAGTCACCAGCTGCTGCTTTCTGTGATGATAGTAAGAAAGGCCTGGAAAGGAGAAGGAGGAGGAGGAGGAGATCATCTCAGAAACCTTTAGATTCTGTATGCTTGTTTTCATTTAAACTTCAACATCTGTGAATTTTCAAGTCTCAAGGTTACTGAATGGTTTCCTAGAGCTAAAAGTGTGAATAGAGCCTATAAGTTACAACAAAATATTTTTCCTGGCAGATCTTTAGATATATGCATATGCAACCAATCATATTGAATTTTCATAGTAAAATAAGATTATTAAGGGAGCTACTTTTAATTGATATTTCTAGAATCTAATATCACCCTCTTGTAATTCATACACTTTCAGAAGAGAATTGATAGAAGGTAAACAAGTATGGTAAACAGCTAAAACTTTTAACTGACTAGACATTTTCAAGGTTAGAAAAGTGGCTTGGAAATATTGGTTTAAATTCAATGGTTCATACTGATGCAATATCACACTACATAATAATTAACTATAGCAGCTGAAGCTGGGCAAAGACCTTACTGACCAATATATCCAGCAGGTCTTCAGGATGAAGCTGGGAGACTAGGAAGACGCCCACCTTGCTCCACTAATGCATCCCACTAAGAGCCAAAAAATGTACTTGTTTTCTTGTATGTACAATATCTATTAGTGGCAGTGGACCAAGGAGATTGAGCTGGTTTATCCTGGCACTCATGAAAAAGAATGTAAGAGGACTGTATGTTCTATAAACATACATAGTTAGTTTATATATTGCCTGGCCAACTAGTTAGGCAAATAGCAATTTCCTATACTCCCCTTTGGACAGGTTAATATATAATAGCTTACAATGTTAGTCCACAACATGTTTAATGTCTGATCGCACTCTGTGGTTTTGTAAAATTATCGGCTATATTATTTTCTGACATACTTCAGTTGTATCATATTATCCTGTATACATTGGCTTACATTTAGGTATCTAATGTCGGTATATTTAGTTCTCGTTTTAACAGCTAACGTAGTAGCCATTTTATAGCCGCTTGATTATCTTCAAAAACAACAATTGGATTATGTACATTTAAACCTATATCTAACATCAATTGTCTATAGTAGATTAATTCTGTGCACAATAAAGACAAACATGAAAATTCAGCTTCCATTGTCGACAAACTTATGTGCTTTTGCCTGATAGATTTCCATCCAATTAATGTATTTCCTAACATTATTGCGATACCTGATGTAGATTTTCTCATAGCTAAATCAGTAGCAAAACTAGCATCAGCATATGCAATCAGTATAAGATCACAGTTAGGTTCTAGATATAAGGCGTAATGCATTGTTAGCTTCAGATATCTCAGTATCCGTTTTGCAGCTTGCCAATGCCTCTCAGTTGTTTCTGCATTATATCTAGCTAACTGGTTAACACAATAGGAAATATCAGGTCTAGACCAATTACTAATGTAAGATAAACTACCTATCAAGGATTGATAAATCTCCCTGCTGAATACAGGAGTTTGTATATCTCCGTGGTTAAAATCCTGACTCATAGGCGTTTTTGCTAGTTTACACTGTTCCATATTGTAATGTTTCAGTAATTGGCTAATTTTACTAGATTGGGACAGTTTATATCCTCTAGTTGTTTCTTCAATATCGAGACATAAATAGTGTTTAATATTGCCAAGATTTCGTATTTTGAATTTCTTCTGTAACAAAACAACATGTTCTCTTGCTTCTTTTTCAGTTTTAGTTATAATGGCAATATCGTCTGTAAACAAGAGTAAAAATGAAACTAAACCATCTTTCTCTCGTTTAAAGAGACATTTGTCAGCTATACTTGCTTTAAAACCTATGGCATTTAATTCTTTCACTATACATTTATTCCATTCAAATCCTGATTGCTTCAGACCATAAAGACTCTTTTTTAATTTCCAGCAATCAGTTCGCCTATCCGTTCTAATACCTAATGGTTTCTACATATAGATATTGTGATGCAAAGGTGCATGTAAATATGCTATCTCAACATCTATATGAGTGATCTGATATTCATTTTTCACTGGCCACACCAGCATTGCTCTCATTGCTCTTAAACTGGGAGCAAAAACTTCATCATAGTCTTTATCTGACTGAGCAAAGCCCTAAGCAACTACCCGTGCTTTATGGGTTACAGTTCCATCAGCACCGGTCTTTAATTTATAAATCCTTTTGCAACCAATTAACTGTTCTCCTGGTGTTAACTTAACATTTTCATACACACTTAACTCTGTTAATATTCAGTTCTCTATCCATAGCTTCTTTCTAAGCTAATTGGTCCTTTTCAGGATACATCCTAATATCATTATAGTTAGAAGGTTCTGTGTTTATTTGACAAACAATATTTGCTTGATATCTATTGGGTGGACGCCTTACCCTTGTAGATCTTCTAGGTAATACAGGACTCATAACTGGTCTTTCATCTAATTTCTCCCCTAAACTTTCTTCTTCTTTTATAATAGATTCTACTTCATCTATTTCATCTTCAGGGGTATTATTGAACATTTGCTCATCAATAACAACATTATCCTCCTTTCTGTAATTAGCTTGCTCAAGCTTATCCCAACCTTCATGCTCCAGGAATTTTGCACTAGCATTATGATAAATACTAGTGGTACCTGGCGCCCAAAATCTAAATGTGATTAGATTCATACCCAACAAAAAACATTTTCCTAGCTCTTGGTTGTCCCTTTTGCCTTAATTGTGATGGTATATGAATCCAAGCAGGAGCACCAAATGTATGTAGGTAGCTTAGATTTGGTTTTCTACCATGCCAAAGTGTAAACGGTAATTCACCAGTAGATGAATTCAGAACATTGTTTAACACATGGTTAGCACACATTATGGCTTCACCCCAAAGTGATTCTGGTAGACTAGAATCTGCTAACATAGATCTAGCCATAGCTTGCAGTGTTTGACCTTTGCACTTCATATAAGAGTTATGTTTTGGTCTATAAGGGGCAGAACATTTATGTTCAATATCTGCCTCCTGCAACATGTTCTCTAATCTAAGATTAGTAAACTCAGTACCATAGTCTGTTACTAAGCAAACTACCTTATGTTTCTGTTTCCTCTCTGAAATTTCTTCCAAATTTCTTCCAAATTTCAGCTAGTTTGCCATATGCTGAAATATTTCAGACTTTGTTTTCATCAAGTAACAGAAACCATACCTAGAGAAATCAACTAAGCTCAGTATATAGCAAGCTTCCCCTAAACTGGGTTTTTTAGGTCCAGTTAGGTCTGCAAATACTACCTCTAGTGGTTGTTTAGTTTTGAATCCGTTCATTCGATTTGCTGGGATTACTTTGCTTTTTTCTTAATTGCAAGCATTACAATTGAGGTACTTAGCACATGGTTTCAACCTTATTCCCTCAGATAATGCTACTGTTTTTTTCAATGCTTTGAAATTTGTATGGCCTAAGCGTCGATGAAGTAGATGAACACATTCATCATGTGGCTTCTTATTATCATAAACTGAGTTAGCATTAGCCACTACAGCTGGATTCTCCTTCAGTATGAATAACTGCTTTTCTAATTTTGCAGTAACACATTTACCTTCCTTTTCTATTAGACATTTATCTCCCCTAAAGATTATTACAAATCCAGCTTGTGCTAAGGCTTTAACAGATAATAGATTATATTTTAGTTTCGGTATATATAACATTGGCAACTGCTCATTAATAAATGGACAAGATGCAATACCTTCACCAGCCACTTTCATTTTCCACCCATTTGCTAATGTTACATATTATTTGCTATTATTCAGTTTCACAAACCTTTCTTTTCTCCTAGTAATTGATTGCGATGCTCCACTATCATCTACCCATAAATCATTGTTTCCAGGAGCAGACCCTGATATTGCTAGAGTAACATCGTCTTTAGACCTTCTTTGGGTATGAGTAGGCATTTTCTTACCCCTATTGCAGTATTTGGATATATGACCCTTAGCCCCACAAGAAAAACATTTTCTAATAATATAAACAGATGTAGACAGTTTTTCTTCTTGTGGTTGTTTCCCTCTTAATTGTTCTCTTTCCTGCCTTCTCCTGGACTCTTCCAGCAATCTTCCAGTTATGCCAGACAATATTAGTTCATCTCTGGTCAAAACCTCCAGTTAAGAAACATAGTTGTCATAACTTTCGTCCAAAAAGGAAAGAATAATGTACACCAGTTGTAATTCAGAAAAAATGAGTTCCTTCTCATGTAGCTCTTGGAAGGTAAGGTTTTTGTCATAAACTCCAAATGAGCCAACGTATCTCCACCTTTCAGAAGCCGAATTTGGAACAGTTTATGTGTAAGGTTTATGTGTGCACCTACACTATCTCAAACATAAATCCTCTTCAAATTGTTCCAACACCTAGCAGCAGACTCTTCACCACGAATAACTGCTGGTCATTCAGTGTCAGCCCAATTATGCAAAGAGCCCGTTCATTATCCCTGTTAAACTTGGCTATTTTCTTTTCATCTTTCTCATTGTTTGGATCCCATGCAGTTACATCCGGTGGATTATTAACCACGCCCCATAGTCCTTCCTTGCGTAGAAGTAGGTTACACTTCACAGACCAGGATGCATAGTTTGATCCATCCAACCGGGTTATCATGGATATGCTGGACAACTGTTCTTGTGCCAACTTCACCTCAACTATTGGTATCAAACACAGCCGTCTGAATTATATTACTGTATAGTCACAGCCACTCTCAGTGTTCTGGGCCCATAACCAATGTTAGGGTAATCTGGGTTCACAACTAAGGTTGTGGACTGTTGAGCAGAGTACCCTACGCATGAAAACGACTGAGACTGGTTATATACAATAACAGTCACTTGCAGACAAATTGGGGCTTGATATTCCTTTACTTTTAGGGAAAAGTCAAAGTCATAGTCCAAAAACAATTCCAGGTCATACACATATAAAGTCAGTCAGTCAGTCTTCTTACCAACATAGAGTTGCAAAACAAACAAGGTCTTCTTTCAGTTCGGCAAAACACAGTTCAATTCACAACAGTCAGTATCTTGAGGAATCAGTAACTAGCCATGATCAAGCAACGATCATACAGCTCAAATATACAGTTGCAGCATGTCATCAGGTTACAATGCTGTAGCATCTCTGATTCCCAACAAGCCATAATTTAGTAGTCCTTTATACATTGGCTACAGAGCTTAACCAATCAGGATGCTTGCATGATGCAGCACAGCCTTAAACAATATCATGCCTTTCTATAAACATACATAGTTAGTTTATATATTGCCTGGCCAACTAGTTAGGCAAATAACAATTTCCTGACAAGGACACCTATCTATGCTCCATTTTCTGTAAACTGAAATTATAAACTATTTTATTCTTAAGTATAAAACCAGCTAATGTTATAATAGTCTGATCGAGTAAAGACTGTTAGATGCTAGGGAGTCATTTAACCTCTCTTCTGGAACCTGTGGAAAATTCATTCTGCTTGCACAACAGTAAACAAACACTCTCAACTGCCCTTCTGAAAAAATCTCTTGCATGTACACAGTTGTATGTGTGAATCAGTTAAAACTATGGTTGTGAAGAATTCTTCTCATACCTGTCCTAGTCTGGATTATGCTAGCATGTACCTTCTTTAATCAAAAACAAGAATACTGAAGGACCCTGAAAACCAAAGTACTTAATTGTTTTGTTGTGAATCTCTTCATTGGCCTATCTTCCTCAAAATAATCTCCCACAATTAGTAACAATTTTCCAGTATCTTTCTGTCCTGTCATAAATTTCTGTTCCGCAATATCATTATTCTAATTTCTTTTAGTTGAACAAAAAAGGTGACTTGATATAACATGGAACTATTAGATACATTTCAACACTTGATATCAATGATTTCATCAAAAACAGTATAATGGATAAAATGAAGTTAATCTTCCAATTTAGATTTTATATATTACTCAAAATTTCACTATTGGCTTAATTGAAAAACAATTATCTTTCCTTGTCCTTTAACCTTATTAACACTACTTATTTATTTATTTATTTATTATTTAAATTTATATACCGCCCTATCTCCCGAAGGACTCAGGGCGGTTTACAGGCATTTAAAAACAGATAAATACAGTCTAAAAACAATTAAAAAACTTATTCTAAAAGCCTAAATTAAAAATATGAAAATAAAACCCAATTTAAAACCCGTAAATTAAAATCTAGCTCAGTCCTGCACAATTAAATAAGTATGTTTTAAGCTCGCGGCGGAAGGTCCGAAGGTCCGGAAGCTGACGAAGTCCTGGGGGTAGTTCGTTCCAGAGGGTGGGAGCCCCCACAGAGAAGGCCCTTCCCCTGGGCGCCGCCAGACGACATTGCCTCGCTGACGGCACCCTGAGGAGTCCCTCTCTATGAGAGCGCACGGGTCGGTGAGAGGTATTCGGTAGCAGTAGGCGGTCCCGTAGATAACCCGGCCCTATGCCATGGGCGCTTTAAAGGTGGTCACCAAAACCTTGAAGCGCACCCGAAGGCCACAGGTAGCCAGTGCAGTCTGCGCAGGATGGGTGTTATACGGGAGCCACGAGGGGCTCCCTCTATCACCCGCGCAGCTGCATTCTGGACTAACTGTAGCCTCCGGATGCCCTTCAAGGGGAGCCCCATGTAGAGAGCATTGCAGTAATCCAGGCGAGACGTCACGAGTGCGTGAGTGACCGTGCATAGGGCATCCCGGTCCAGAAAGGGGCACAACTGGCGCACCAGGCAAACCTGGTAGAACGCTCTCCTGGAGACGGCCGTCAAATGATCTTCTAGAGACAGCCGTTCATCCAGGAGGACGCTGTTGCGCACCCTCTCCATCGGGGCCAATGACTCGCCACCGATGGTCAGCCGCGGATTTAGCTGACTGTACCGGGATGCCGGCATCCACAGCCACTCTGTCTTGGAGGGATTGAGCTTGAGCCTGTTTCTCCCCATCCAGACCCGTACGGCCTCCAGACACCGGGACAGCACTTCGATAGCTTCGTTGGGGTGGTCCGGCGTGGAAAAGTACAGCTGGGTGTCATCCGCATACAGCTGATACCTCACGCCGAAACCACTGATGATCTCACCCAGCGGCTTCATGTAGATACTAAACAGAACTTTCACAGCTGGAGTATTATTTGTACTTGATGGGAGAAATTAATGGATGCAGGTAGTCCTCAATTTATAATAGTTCATTTAGTGACTTTTCAAAATTACAATATAACTGAAAAAAGTGACATGATCATTTTCACACTTACGACCATTGTAGCATCCCCATAGTCACGTGATCAAAATTTGGATGCTTGGAATTTGGTTAATATTGGTTCATATTTTTGATAGTTGTTGTGTTCCAGGATCACTTTTTGCAATCTTCCGACAAGCAAAGTCAATTAAGTAGATTCACTTAACAACCGTGTTACTAATTTAACAATTGCAGTGATTCAGATAACAACTGTGGCAAGAAAGGTCATAAAATGGGGCAAATTCATTTAACAACTGTCTCAGTAACAGAAATTTTGGGCTCAACTGTGGTAGTAAGTTAAGCGCTACCTATATTTGGAATACTCTCCCTTTTTATGATCCTGCAATTTCTTAATAGGACTAGATAGAGCTGAATGTCTATTGGCTGGATGTCCTTTCTGATGCCATGTGGAGTTCGCAGGAGATTTTTTTTTTATGCCCTAGGAGAGAAACATTTGCTGCTACCTACAATTGAACACTAAACCTTCTGAGTGGGAGGCAAGTATTTTCACCACTAGGCCAGCATACCACTCTATATTTGGAATACATAAGTTTAAAATTTTCACAAAGGGACAAAGAGTGCAAATGTTTTACTAAATCTAAGCTGGCAGCTGGAATTACATTTCATTTTTTACAGGAGGGAGTGTCAAGACCTTTTGATGAATTTTCTTTTAAAGAGTTTAAATAATGGCTACTTTTTGTTTTATCAAGGCTACCTAAAGAGATGATTTTAGTTAATTCCAATGACATTGTCAAGGTAGAAAACAGACATAATATAAAACAAATCTTATAGGAAATTCTTCTATAATTAAAATCAATTCTTTTTTCCTAATATTAATCTTAGGCAATTCTGTTAAAAAAAAAACCATCGAGTTTTATTTTACTGCATTAACTGAAATAACTTATCTTAAGCGTCTTTAAAATAATTAAATGTTAAAGGAGATTTTTTTCCACCCATGATCATGTAACAACACAAATGTTTTAATGTAACATTTTAGTATACACTTCATTTTTTGAAAATTAACATTGTGTTTTATTTGATGTGTTAATAACCTTTGAGTCATGCAGGCCAAGGTCTCAAAACTAATCATAAAAGAAACACGCTGACTGCTATTCACTTTAATATAATAACCTTTTATTTAAAACAACCTCCAATAAATTTCATTGCAAGAAGTTGCTAAAAGGGTTAAAACCTATTAAATGTCAAAGAATTTGCCTGACTCAAACTTCCAATAAAGGAAGAGAATAGGCTTTCTTTCTGAATTATTTAAATCTTTACTGACTGTGCACTGAACCATTAAATTAGAAAAGTGTTATTAGAAGTGTTCTCTGGTTTTTATAAAAGTTGTAGCCTAGAATGTATCAAACTACAGCCTTTAACTTGAGCAGTTAAAGAAATAGGTTTTTAATCCTAAAAACATGGTTTTCCCTGATATAAAATGGATCATAATTAAAAGTCTGGCCTGCAAGCTAAAGATAATAAAACTATGATTATAGCAGCATACATGTTCATTTAGTGTATTCTTTGTGCATGTTTCCATTTTAATTTGGACAAATGTCTTCAATTTAGCTTGATCTTGCAGTTTTCACTCACTTGGATCCTCTCAGCAAAGAATAAAGCTTTTAATAGTGAACCATTTTGAAAAATTAATTGACTTTTTAAAAACCTTTTCAAAATTCTAATAGTGTTTCTGGCAGGTATATGTTAACATGAGAAGTAGGACTTACATGTAAGCTTATGCATACTCATTTTTATCAATGCTTTACAATTAATTATGATTTAAACATTACATAGAAGGTAAAATAATGACATCTCATTTTTTTATACATTTCATAGAACTATAATTAGCAGTATTTTCAGCTGGATTATGCTATCAAAATAGATGGTCTTTACATATTTTTGTTTGTCACAAGAAGTTTTGTTTTATGATCAGAAACTTCAAAGGAAGAATAATTGTAACTCTATGCAATATCTGTTCTAGCAAAATATCACTGAATTAGAAGAATCATTCATGCCTCAAATTACATTTAAATCAAGATACTGAAATATCGATATTTAAAATTCTAATAAGAGAAATGAAACTGAAAATAAGTTGCATATATGTGGCACCTCCAACGTATTTCATGTAAATCATATTAGTACATGTATTTAAACTAGTCTTTCCCAACCTTGATGATCTCTAACAACATGGATTAACCCCCCAAATTCTCAGCCATCATTTGGAAATTTTGGCAACTGGTTAATGCATTTGGAAGGCACCCAGATCGGGGAATAATAATTTGGAATTAATTTAAATGAATCAGATTTTTTTATTTGTTAAAATTCCAATCAACTCATGTAAAAAGAGTATTTGAATAAGTCATTAAAGTACCACCTTTTGAATAATTCAAAAAAATAAACTTGCCATATAAGGTAAGCATATCATATGCCTGCAAAATGCCATTTATTACCCCACTGTATTTATCTGCAGTCTAATATAATTTTCAGAAACTTTTGTCAAGATACATACATTACATTCTCAAGATACACTACATTAGTTACAATTTTTTTAAATGTAGCACTCTGTTATGGAAAGTTCTGAAGCAACTGAAACTTACAATATGATGTTCTAGGAGAAGTGCGTATTTTTGCACATATTTTAAGATTGATTTAAGAACATCGGAAAATGTTGTTTTCTGTTAAAAACCATTCACACCACGCAATAAAACTAACCATCATAAAATAGAATAAATATATGTTGATAAAATCTAATGTCTATAACTAAAAACATAAGTAAAGTAATTATGAATCCACATTATTTATATGATGTCCAATTTCTTCAGTTTTAAACCAAGATTGAATTATTAACAGAAAAATCCCTTGTGTGGATGGAAAAAAGAAAATGTAGAGAGCAATATATATATACAAACTTCTGTGACTGGAGATAAAACACAAAAGATAGAATACATACAATGGGGAATAAGTCATTGTGAAAACAGGATTGATTTAAACCAAACCACTATTATCGTTGTTCCCCCTCTCTATCTATGAATAGGGAAACAAACAGGCCTTAACAAGAGGATCTTTGGCCTTCTCAGGGCAACCCTGCTAACTATTGAAGGGTGGAGACAGAGCTCCCTTTCATTGCTATAGGAGTACATCTTGCTCTAGAAGAAACCTAAAAATTTTCAAGATACCCATCTTGCCAATATTTGATGGCAAATATAGTTCAATTTCTATGCAAAATCAGATCAGAAAGACAAATAATCTAATCTTATATCACCTAAATTGTAGGACTACAGTTGCTTAAAGTCAACTACCAGACCAGGAATAAACATCTCTTTCACTTAAGCTTTTATAAAACCTCTGTCAAGATTTGCTACTACAGGATTTCTTTTACATGATATGATTTGAGGATAAATCTGCACGCACTGTTATCTTTCTTCAAGCACAGGGCAGATACTGGTACTGGTAAATTAGTAGCAACAGCATTGTTGAATGGAGTTTTAAGTAGATATCACTATCCTTGACATCCCTGTACATGTAACTGTTATTGTCTACTTGACAACCCTAAGAAGGGTTTTAAACTATATGATCCAAAGTATGATTTCTTTTAGTGACACTGGGATTTCTGCCATAAGACAGTAATTAACTTTATATTGTTCCACTGTGTTTCCCTGAAAATAAGACCAGATCTTATATTAATTTTTGCTCCAAAAGACACATTAGGTCTTTTCTGGTTTGGTCTTATTTTGGGGGAAATACGGTATTAAATGCATCCATCTGACTAACAATCTTAACTGCAGCTTATTTTGGGGGTAGGGCTTATACTACAAGCATCCTGAAAAAACATGCTAGTACTTATTTTCCAGTTGGGTCTTATTTTTGGGGAAACAGGGCAATCATTCTATTAATGACATATTAGACTATTCAGTTTTGTATCTATTCCTGAATGCTAATAATAGGGGAAAGCGAAAAGAAAGATAAAAACATATCAGTACGTAATGTGTACGTTGTATATACATAGTATAGTTGTTTATTAAAAATGCATTTCATTCAACTGCTTTTCACATACTGTATATATCCATGTATTTTAAAACTGCTAAATTTTTTGTATTTGTTCACTGATTTCATTGTTTTTTTGTTATGTGTCTGGAACTTCACAATCAAAGAGTTTGCACATATAATTGATTTCTGTTCTTTCAATATCAGACTTTCACTATATACCAGTGATGGCTTACCTTTTTGCCGTTGTGTGCTAAAAGCAGGGAGAGTATGGGGGGGTGTCCGTGTGTGCCCACACCCATAATTATATGCGCCCTGCCCTCGTGCGACTCCTGCTTTTTGCACGCGATGGCATGGTGGGACTGGAATGCCATTTTTTGCTCTCCCCAGGCTCTAGAGCCTCTGTAGGAGCCTGGGGAGGGCGAAAACGGCCTTTCTCACCCCCCTGGAGCCCCTCCGGGAGCTGAAAATGGCTCGTTTGCCAACTTACGGTCCCACCAGAACTTGGTAAATGGGCCATTTCCAGCCCCTGGAGGACCTCCAGTGGGATGGGGAAGGGCGCTTCCACCTTCCCAGACTCCTAGAGAGCCTCTGGAGCCTGAGGAGAACAAAAAATGGGCATTCTGGTCCCACTGGCCTTTTCTGGCTTCCAGAGGTCTTCTGGGCTAAGTTGGGGAAGGCCGTTTTTGCCCTCCCCAAGCTCCTAGAGAGGCTCTGGAGCCTGGGTAGAGCAAAAAACAGGCCTTCCCTACCCCCCTAGGCCCTCCAGAAGCAGGTAAAAGCCTGTTTCCCTACTTCTGGTGGGCCCAGAAGGCCTGAAAATCAGCTGGCCAGTGTGTGCAGGTGAGCCAGAGCGGAGCTTGTGTACCCACTGATATGGCTCCACATGCCACCTGTGGCATGTGTGCCATAGGTTCGCCATCATGGCTATATACAACACCTATTTCCAGGCATACCTCGATACAGCTCATCCAATTATTATAATATTTCTTCAGGAAAAATGCAGTAACATTTTTAAAATGTCCTGGTTTTTTTTTAAGGAAACATAAAGTTTGTTTAATTAAATTATACTTTTACATTTTGCTTTTGCATTCTAATTGCTAACCTCAACTTTAAAATGAGTTTTGAATGGTCTACCTTTGAGGTCCTGCACCAACACAATAATCATAGAAATAAAAAGACAGATGAAGTCATAAAATGAAGAAGAGATTGGGATGATTTATAGTTTGTTATTTCTACTTAATTTACATTCATGTAAACAGTAAATCTTCATACACCAAGACTATGAATCTTCATTTATCTTTTATGACAAGGCAGCAAAAGATAGCTTATGAATGAAAGGTTGTAAAGAGATCATATTACAAGCTATACAGTCAAATGTTTGACATTTCTAGAACCCTGGAAAACCAGCAACATCACATTAACTATTTTTAGGTTCTCAACAAAGTTTGTTTTTGACATTGTAAAATATAAAAATCAGAAACGCTAAACATATTCAAAATAAGAAGTAAAAGCAACCTGATGAACATTCTGGCATGTCCGCTTACTGAGGCTCAAATAAAGCCTCATTCCTAGCTTGGGGATATACCCCATTTGGGGCTGTGAATAGTCATCTCTTTGCTTCCAAAAATGTTACTGATTCTTTTGAATAGATTAATTTACAATTATTTATGATAAGTCAAAAGGAGAATTTGATATATATCCAAGCAAACAGATGCTATTTCTGAGTAGGCAGACACACTACATTTGATCCTAGCTAAAGGACTCAGAAGCAATAGCAGCGAATAGAAGATACACTACTCTAAATTTTAACTAGAAACCAAAATTGGTACCAGAAATTTCAAATTTCAGATCCCATAATTATGTGTCAGCCTGTCCAAGGACAATGTATCATGGAAACCATAATAGAAAACAGCAGTAAATTATATCTACCCACTTTACTCATTCGCATCAAATTATGTTATAATAAGCATTAGAGAATTTAGAAATAAATATATTTATTTTATGTCTATGTACTTTGAGGATAGGGTAAATGAAAGAAGTCTCTCATTAAATAATATTGTTTACACATCCAAAAAATAAATTGTAATAATTAACAAAAGTAAACTTACAGATACTCCAAGAACATTTATTGTCAAAATTTATTCTTATCTGCGATGATTCTGCAGTTCATCATAGCCATAATAAATCAACACTGGTGGCTTCATACTGTTATGGAAAACTTGCTGCAGGCAGGAAAACCTGTTTAGTCTTTTTATTTCCATTTCTAATTGCAGCTGCATCTCTTAGTCTCATATAAATAATTTAGACTGATAATTTGACCAAGTATAAATTAACTCTACATTTTGCTTCAAGACAGTTTCTACTGCAGGGACTAGTCAACTGCCTGGACTAGTCCCTGCAGTTTTCTTGGCAAGATTTCAGAAGTGGTTTACCACTGACTTCTTGCTAGGGGTAAGAGAGTGACAACCCCATGGTCACCCTGTTGGCTTTGTACTTACAGCAGAACTAAAACTCACAGTCTCCTGGTTTTTAGTTTGGTGTCTTAACCAACTATACCAAACTGGCTTTCCTTGAAAATAAGTTGAACATAATCTTGGGAGCTGGTTTGTTTTATTCTTTCATTTTAGTCTGACTTAGAATTAAAAGCATCCAATCCATTTTATTTCAATTTGTGGATGCCTAATATATCAATTTGCGGTTGATTCATTTCATATTTAATTGTGCTGAGTTTACAATAGTCTTCTCACACAATGTCTTTGCTATTGTTCCAAAGTGATCATCTATATCTACCATCTTCTTATATTGCTGCTGCCCAATATAGGTGTCAACTTGCTTTAGCAGGGCAGTTGAGATGACATTCATGCCTTGGGTGTCCCTGCAGGGATTAAATAAATTTGCCATATACTACTTGTTTTCTTCCAAAAACATCCACTGCCTGGCTAGAGATGCATTCTTAGAATGTATAATTGTATAAGAAGGCTGATGCTTTAATATTTTTCTTCTTTTCTTTAAATAATCTAAATTTAACCTTAATTCATTTTTCAAGTAATTATTTTTATGTATTTTGTTTAATTGCTTTATAGTAATGTTCCAGATAGATTAAGACAATTAATGTACAACTTCTTAGAAAACTTTTTTTTTTTTCATTTATATCTTAGAAAACTTAATCTAAACTCAGCCTTTTCAACTTCAGTTGCATCTTTTTTATCATTTTAAGTGGACCTTATGTCACTTAACTTTGGCCTTTATTTGGTGTGTAAACTTATCTGGAATAGTTGCTTTCTTGTGAGGGTTTGAAAATAAAATTAAACCCCAAACATATGAAATATATCTGGTTCTGTTGACATAACATGACTACTATTCACACTTAATGTTGCCATTGATTTATTGATAGAACGAGATACTTGAACATTATTCAACCATAGTTTTTTTATTCTTGAGGGCATGCTCCAAAATCCCAGTCTGATGATTACAGAATAAGAAAAAGAGACTTCATAAGCAATAACAACATCCTAAATTTATTCCAACCAGAGGCTGTAATATAAAATTACTGATACCGCTGAATACCACTCAGAGAAAGAAACATCAATGAATTTGCAGTTAAATGGCTATTGGCATTATTGATTGAGTGATTGATTGATTTTTTGATATGATTTGATTTGATTTCTATAGCCACCCACATTAGTAAATGAGTCTGGACATATATAAATATGCTATATAAACCGGACTAATTTTTAAATTGAAATACTGAAACATTTATATGAAAATAAATGTTATTGATATTAATAAAACAATATGCATCAAAATATATTTAGTTTCTGAAGTTTTGAGTTGGGTGCAATTATGAAACATTCAGTCAAAATAAGTTTAAGACTACTGGGAAGATATTGTAGCCTTACTTTTCTGCCTTTATCTGGCAGTACAGGTTTTTTTTTTTTAAATGATGCTTACCAGATGTTGAAATGTGTACTACCGTATTCAATTTCTACTATATAATAAGCTTTTTTGCAGAATTATATTCACATTATTTTCTGATCTGTTCTGAGTTGTCTTCTTTAGCGTACATCTCCAAAGTTCTTCATCTTACTGAGGTACTCTACTGTGTAGAATGTATTGCAATGAATTTATTTACAACACAAGATAATTAACAGCACAAGAGACAAGTAAAGATTTGCTCAACAGCAGGCTGCTTACTATCATGTCATTACTAGATTATCTATTTTGGCAGACACATTGTTTAAATTTGGCTCTGCATAATGTTTATATATCTTTGACTACATCTATTAGGATAAATGTTTCAGAAATAACAGCCACACTTAGCAATTTTTTATGTATTTTCATCTACCATATGTCTCATTCTGCATCCAGATTGTTCTTCCTAGCTGTTTCTTTAAACGCATCAGTTTGATAAATAGCATAAATGAAGAGAAAAGTATATAGCTGTGTTGATAGAATAAAAGATCCCAAACTGCTTTGTCAACTTAAAAAAAAATACAGAAGAAAGTGGACAAAATCCCTCAATTTTTTTTGTATTAATGACTTCTATGTTGCACATAAATCAAAGACATAGAAAATGGTGGTAATCCATTCCCTTCAGTCTTTCCCTCCACCTCAGTTTTGAAATGCTCTTCTGAATGAGCCATACCTGATACCGGCAAATTTTTTTAAAAAAATTCTCTAGGGTTTTAAATATATTCTCTAGGGTTTTAAATATTTTAATATTTAAATGTTAAATATTAACATTTTACAATTACTGTATATATTGCACAGAAACTTTTCAGTTAACTATATAATATTAGGCTAATACTGCTGATATACTGCATTTCTAATTATTGCATTATAAAAGTTATTACAGGACTTTGAAAATAACTACAAACTTCTTAAAATTTTAACAGTGTGTTCTAAGCCAATCTATGAAATTGTGGGAATAAGGAAAATTTCTCACAGTACCTTTTCTCTAAATACACCAAAGATGGTAGACATAAATTATATAATGTGTGTGTGTGTGTATAAGTATGATTACACATTACTATTATCACAAATTTAAGTTGTTAAAGGACAGTAGAAAATTATTACACTATTTAAAATAAAGTTCTCCAATTTATAGTTAATTTTTAGTCTGATAGTTTTTCATACAAAATCATATGCTTTTTCTCTATACAATTCATGAATGCAGTGAAACATGGAAAGTAATAAATAATTTTATGGTTAGCAAAGCATTGAAATCTTCAGGAGAAATGTTATGAACATCTGTCTTCTGTAGAAGGAAAAACAATGAAACAGAAAATTAGTGTGAAATAACTTCATTTGGAAGCAGTATTATTAATAAACTAGAGCTGACAGAATAATCTTCTTGTAACACCTTAAATGCTAATAACATAATAAATTGTCTGTTTAAATGGATTTTTGTTTGTTTGTTTTGAACATCAGTTAATAAAGAACTGGATACTAAATTAACAAGAGTTCAGCATGTAATCCAATGGAGGATGAATGGCTTAAAATGTTTTAAACATAACATACAATCATTTTAGAAATAGTGGTAAATACTGAGTCATTTAGTGTGAATTTTCAATTCTATAATTTCATCTGAGTTATAGTTTTCAGATTTTAAGAACAAAAGAATTATAGCTTCAAAAGTTATTGTTAGCACTTCTAATCAAACTGTCTAAGATATCAGATTCATCACTCCCTGGAATATCGTACAATTTACTTTTTTTCTTCTTCTATTGGTGCCTTCAAATTAGTTTTGAGTCCTAGTAACCGCCTGGGCTAGTCCCTAAAGTTATCTTGGCAAAGTTTTTCTTTTTCAGAAGTGGTTTACCATTGCCTCTCTCCTAGGACTGAAAGGGAGTGGCCCAAGGTCATCCACCCACCAATGGTGGGTTGCTATCAGTTCGCCCTGGATCGGGTGAACCTGTGGTGGCGGGAGCTCCACCCACCTGCCTGGACAGCTCTGCGCTTGTGCAGAAGCGTTGAGCGCATGCATGCCCATGAACGAACCGGTAGTGACCGAAATTGAAACCCACTACTGCTACCCACCCATCCTGATACTAAGAAAATTGCTTAGCCTGTTACATGGTGATGGAAAACTGTGTAAATCTAATGAATGAATGAATAAATAAATAACAAGCAACGACTTCCACATTATCACCAGGTACCTCATGACAATGAATAAATTTAACAATTTCCATCGAAGAAATGTTAAAGAAAATTGTAAAATAATCTTTGTATGAAGCAAAAAAAGAAAAAACAACACCAAAAACATATGTTGCATTTGTAAGGAAAGAAAATGGAAGAAATAGAAGAGATTTCAGCAAACATTATTAAAGTTTTCAGAGTGCTAAGTCCAACAGTAAGTGAAATCTAAATACATTGTGAATCTTTTTAGATTGCAATTCACTCTATATATGCAGCAACTCTACCCCTGATTCTGTTCCTTCTCCATTCCTTTTTGAGAACTATAGTGGAAACTCAGCATTAAAATATCTATCGATCCCACCCCGGCCTACCATCAATGTACATGTGCATCTAACTATATGATGTAATATAAATGTGGCCATTAAACCAATATTCTATATGCTATGACTTATTTAATAGATTTATTATTACTTAAAAGTGTCTGAGAAATATAAAGGTGTCTATAGCTATGCCCACATACCTGCTTCTCCAATGCTGATAGAAACTTAAGATAAACATTCTTTCTGTAGGAAACCATAAAGGAGGGCTATGTGTTACTATACAAAGTCCTTACAGCAACTGTTTGTCAAAGAAGGTAAGCATCAGTAAAGCAAGCCTCTTCCAAATGTGAACATAGTCTCTTCCTTTACAAGACTTGCACAACTGCTTCAAGGATTGTCCCTACTGTTTGCAGGGCCTCTTGCAAAGTGCTTCTTTGAGGAAAACCCTTCACTCATTCTAATACCCTTTGCCAAGCAACTGTTCTGAATGCTCAGCACAGTTTTATTAAATATCAGGGTAATGACTAGTAGAATGCATTAATTAGATTAATAGGCATAGCCATTTCTGTGTTTAGCGTTTACAGAAATTAAATCGCTTAAAATCAGGATTCATCCATTGTAAACCCACAAGAAAATACACAGGTATGTGGTCCTACTTCTCATATATTGTCTGAAAGTTATTTTAGATTTTATTTCCAAGGATGGATACTTGAAAATATACTTTTGTTGCTTCCTTATGCCATTTTTAATTAAAAACAGAAATTACATGCCTGAAACAAGATTTTATTTTTTTTTATTCAAAAGAAGCTACAAAGAACAGTGTGGTGTCTTTACTTTGAGGAAAATGTCTTTTATCATATATTTTAGTACAACACATTAAAATCAAATATCTCCTGTAGCAAAATGATTCAAGTCTCTGGAACTCAAATAATTTTCTAATAAAAAATGCATGAGACAAATAAATGCACTTTATGTTCCACAAGAAAAGGCAGTTTCAACAGGCTAATGCTCAGAGAAAATTCATTTTCTCAACCAGCCATTTCATTCTGTGGTGCTGTTACAAGCTCCTTCCAGTTGCTAGGCAACCATAATTCATAGTACCTTTTAATGGATACTCTGCTTCTGCTGAGAACATTAAGGTGAAGAGAATAAATGCCTTGGGTGAATCTTGAAATCTTTCATTATGCATGTCATTCTATTTTTGTAATGCTATAATGCTGAAATGTTTCTGTGGCAGGCAACTGAGTTGTGGTAATTGCATATTCCACTCATATATGTTTTGTAAGCAGAGCAGCACAGGCTTGTCCAAAATGAGTTATTTCAAACATGATTGAAATAGGACTTTCTCACTACTAAAGGCAGTAAATAAACCCCCTTCCTCCAAAGAAGTGAAGAAAGTAGGTCTGGAATAGGTCTTCAAATTTCCAATAAATATATGGAAAGCAAGCAAACAGGTTTAGGATTTTGTATAAGGATTTTTAAAAGTATGAAATAAAAACTGTGAATATAAGATCAATTCTATCTGGCTATTCTGGCTGTCCCCTCTTATTCCTTCTTTTTCTTTCCTTCTTTTATTTAATTTAGTTCAAGCACAATGACAGGTGCAATAGTATCTATACATTTTTATAGAAATCTGTCCAATAAAAATACAAAGAACCAAAGAACTGATCTTTCAGCTTTTTTATCTCTTGTCCTATCCTGTAATGTTTGGGACATGAGATTGAAAAGCAAATTGTTGTTTAAAAGGAAAAAAAGAAAACAAACAGTCCCACTGTTTCCAGTTGTAACACAAACCAGCATTGGAAACCTTGTCAAATATTCTGGTTCTGTTAGATTGTTGATTCATTCCAACTGGATCTCTTAATGTACATGACCAACAATTAATTTCATTAATTTCACTCAACATCTAAACATCATGTTTATGGAACATATTATCATCTTCGGTGGACATGTCCAGCTGCAAAAAAGTATTGGGCCAAAATTAGGAAATGGTTGGAAAAGATAACCGACCAACCTATTGATTGGAAGAGACATTTTTGTTAGAAATACTCTATAGAAAATATATGAAGGAAATAAAATATTTAATTCTACATATAATAACGGCCGCAAGAATATCATATGCACAGAACTGGAAAAAAAACAACACACCAACAGAGGAAGAATTGATAAAGAAAATTTTAGATTGTGCCAAGATGGACAAATTAACAAAGGAAATTAAAGAAAAGGAAGATACAGAATACTATGCAATATGAAATAAATGGCACAACTGGCTGGAGATTAGGAATACCGGATAGCAATGACTGGGGGAAAATCACAAATGAAAAGTGTTTGTAAGATAATGTATAAAATCAATATTATGTTGGAAGGAAGTTATAGAGCAATAAGGGATAATGGGACAAGAAGGATATATATATTATAAGGAGAGTTAGGGGGAAACGTAAACAATAGAAGATTACCGTTACGAAACTGTTGTAAAAAGGGAATATATGTTTTGTGTTTGTCATATTGTGTTTTTGTATAAATAAATTTAAAAAAATCATTCTTTGGTCCCTGATTCATGTTCTATTGCCAGGATTGGATGTTCTGTAATGCTATGGCTTCAGTGCTTCAACTGTCTCACCCTCTCCTTTCCTTTTCATTCCCCTCACATCTGATATTAAAAAAAAAATCAGAATTCTAGAATTTTGTTTGAAAATAAAGTTAATAGTGTTACTGATCTAAAATTTAGATTTTTCTATATTATTTAACAGAATGGGATATCTGTAATTTTCTTTTCATGCTGAAAATACAGGCAGCATGTCTGATTAGGACATGCAATAAAGTGGCTTCAGAAAAGATACCTCAATTTTCATGTCACCATGGACCACATTTTGACAAATCCATGTGCTCTCTTCATGTTAAAATGATGCCCCATTTATTGTAGAGCAGTTATTTTGACAACACTGATTCTGAATTCAAACGATAGAAAGAACATAAAACCACAAACAACTTGCTAGCACATTCTGTCCAAACTACTGTTCTCTAGGGACAATTCCTTCAAACATAAAGGCCTTGGAAGACCTCATAAATATTGTTGTTCAGGATCTTGAAAACACCTTATTATTATAAATAAAAATAAAATCATTTAAAATGAGGCACCCTCGGCAATGTGTATTGGACACCAGACAGCAATTTTCTGGAATCATAAAATATCATTTTAATGCATATATTTATTTTATTAATTTCATTATAAAAGTAAAATTACAGACATATGTATCTCCACTCATAATTAACTATGTGTTTGGGGAGGGGAAGTGAGCCTGTGATGGATGGGAGGAATTTGCAGAATTCCAATCTTCTGCCAATCTTCCAAGTAATGTGTTCCCCGACTGAATAATCCAAGGCAACCATATTCCATCAAAGTCTTTTTATTAGGAACATATCAAATTGGCAAGGTCTCGGTGTAATTCTGGCTCTGACCAAACCCCAGAATTATACTCAGTAAAAAGCAAAAGTTTGAAACTTCCCCCAAAGTCACATTCTCCAATCAGCTCACAGTCCGTCTATCCTGTGTCTCCAAACTCCACCTTCAGCCACCTGAAGGCACCTTCTCAATTCCCACGGGAAAGAATGCCACATAGCCATAACATCTCCCTTTATCTCTACAAGCCCTGTTCCTACTGCTAGAAAGTGGTGAGCCTAAAGCAATACTAAATCCCTTTACAGAATATCTGGAGAAAGATTAGAAAAAGAATAGGAAATGACTACAATAAAACATGGCTACCTATATGTCAGCTTCAGGGTCGACACATTCGTTCATAATTTTTTCACTTTGGTTTCAGATTTCTTTTAATCAGGGATGCTACTTTACATTCCAAGAGTAACCATGTATTAAAAGGACTAAAGGATTAAAATGATGAGACTAAAGTCTGGGAACCAGTGTATATAAATGAATTTGCATTCATTCCAATCATAATACATATTTTATTTATTAAAAATAAATTATGATCATCGTAGCATGCATTGGGTAAATTTAATAAACTTTCTGTAGCTGTATGGAGTTATTTATTTATTCATTAAAATTTTATGCTGCCCATCTCTTCTATATGGCAACCCTAGGCAGCTTACAGATTATAAAACAAGTAGAAAAATAATTAAAATATTAAAACAATACAAATTACAACTTTAAAACTATAGAAAAACCTAAACTAAGACGCCGTTCTGCTCTCAGCCATGAATCTCCATATTGTGCCATTTGTAGAGATCAAGATCCAGAATATCGATTCTTTTTCTAATGTTTACATTCCTCATGAAAAACCTGCAAAACTACCTCTGAAAGATATTAAGAAATGTTTCCAGATTGTTCCTAACATTACTAATGAAAAGGCATTATCATATAAATTTATCATTCCTCCTTAGCACTGTAAATCATAGCAAAGTTACAAACAGATATGTTATCTGAAATCTATATGAAATTCTGTGTCCAAGTAAGGATATTTGCACTAAATAAGGATATTTGCATGATAAATGTCACATTAGAAATTACCGAGAGCACTTTAAAGATGCAATGTGATAAACAAGACTTGTTATGTTGTTCTAGTTAAAATTGAAACAGATACGTTAAGTTAAAAAAGATTAACTACAGGTGATTAAATCAATTTCACTCAGTCATTTGCACTGTAAATGTGCACTCTGGGAGATATATGACAATTTTCTAAAGAATAAAAAACTAATGATGTTTAAAAAGTCCTGTTGATCAAAGATTCCTTTTAAGTGCATTATTGCAAAACATTGCCTCTTATTATCCCTTAGGAATCCTTCATATAAGAATCATAAAACGAAATCTTTTATGTCAAGTATACTTAGAAAAGTACTAATTTCCAGAATCCTGCTTTATCTGCAAATAGGAAATAAAAATTTCACAGTTCATCGGCACATGTACTCTCCTAAAACCCAATGATGTCAAAAATGGCCAAATTTGGATTGTGCTGTTTTGAACTGTTTTAATGGCAAATGGTGTTAGTTATGCTCTCATAGACCTATCTTTTCCCTAACTTCTCCCCCCCATCTCTCAAAAAAACAGTCTACTTGTTGTAGTCTGGAAAATAGACATCCCTTTTCTGGTGATATAGAGGGCTAGGTGGCTGATCCAAACGTAAGAAGCTGTACACACCTATTATAAATTAATGTATGATCTTCAACAGGAATCTGGAACATTACTTGCCTATTGCTTCAGTTTTTAACGAAGATCTTAAAGCTTTTAAAATTCATTGAACATTTTATACAACTGTATTATTTACTTACACAAAGATTAATTGGTTTGACAATCTTGGTACAATCAGCTTATTCAATATATGCTTTGATTCAATACACATTAAATTAAGATGGCAACACTTCCAAGACAATACAACTGCTTGCAGACCGCTTTCTCCATCTCCCTTACAAGGGAGCTCCAATTCCTAACATGTATTTACTTCTTCCTACAGTTAGATATTAACTTCTTCCCATTCAGATTTAGTATTTTTTTTATGTGCTTTGAAGCATAGAATGTTCTTGGATCTGCATGTTCACCATGGAAATATCACAAAGACTGGCTTTAGCCCCATAGTTCTAAAGCATCAGAATAATTCACCAAAATTCATTTATGTGTCAAAATGTACTTAGCAATACGGTTAATATTCTTCAGCTTAAGAGCCTATATTCCTTTAATTTTTTTCTCTATAGAAACATCTTGTAGTATGTTTTCAGCATGACTTTTTATGTTTCATAAAAAATAAAAAACCTTTCCCTCTTCTAGTCTGATCTAAAAGTATTGCTCATATTGTCCTTAGGCAGAAACCTAGCATTCAAGAAAAACAAACCAGCACACACACACATAGCAACCATTACACCAGGCTCAGTCAGGTGACTCTGTAATCTAACACATAGGAAAACAAACATACAGAGGCATAAGCCCAAAACAAAGACAAAGAAACAAGCAGTTCAGAAACCAGGAATCTACCTCTTTTTGCCTCTTCAAGCAAGTCATCCAGTTTGCTGAGGTAGTTCACTTTCTATTCTTTCCTTCAACCCATACCAAAACCGGAGTTTTCCTAAACTCAGCGATGCCAGCCATTTCTTGTTTTTATCTTAAAATTTTTGTTATGCTAAACACATCTCTGTCACATGTGTCAAGAAATGTGCATGTCTGAACTGATTAAATGATATGTCTGTATATCATTTAAGTATAACTAATATTTACAGTATACACCAACAGAAAAAGGAGCTTTCTAGCTACTGAAATGGGAAGCTATTTGACCTCAGCCTAATACGGCTATTTTCTTACAAAAAGTATCAATTAAGAATAGGCATGTGTTTAAAACCAAAAGGAAGTCTTGAAGAAAAATGTGAGAATTAAGCTTTTAAAATACCCGAACTCTTTCTCAATATCTATTCAATACTATATCCTTTTCTAATATTATTTTTTTCCTCTAAGTTGAAACTTAAAGTATTTTTCCTATAAAAGGAACAAATGTATTGATCTTAAATGAAACAGACTTAATGCGAAACTGAATGGAATCTGTTATTTGCAACATAAAGAAATGTTCTGGATCTACCAAGGGAATTCAACATTTCATTTTGTCTTGTCTTGCATGTTTCATGTAAGAGTCAAAGAGATCCATCACTGGCATACTATATTTTCAAGTGTACCGTGAATCAGTAAAAAGAGAATGAGTGCTTAATATCATTTATCAAAGCACAAAAAGAGCAGCAGGAGACCCAAACAGGGGGAGGTCATAGTCAACATCATTTCTGCAAATAAAATAGTGCTGTAGAAGCACCAAATGCAAATTACTGTTTGTTAGAGAAATTTAATGGACTTCCACGTCACTTTATAAAATGCTTAATTGTAATCCCCCTTTTAATAACACCATCAGATTCAAGGGGAAGATGCCCTGCTGATGGCAATTACAATCTGTCAAACAGCATATTTATTTACACTTGGTTTCTAAAGCTCTAAGATAAAAAAGGAATTCTTTTCCACTTGTCAACAAACTATAATTATTGTGTATCCTTCTGTCACTTGCTACACAAAACTTTGGGTCCTAATTATATCTACTGCAACAATTTTATAAATGGGGTGCTTCTCTTTTTATTTAGTTTCCAGGAATCTAATTAACATCACACATTTATTTGATTATTTTATTCATTCTAAAGTAACTTTTGGGAGAAAGTTAAAATATGTTGATAATTTTGTATCTATGCCTGATTGGACCATAGGATTAGAACTTGGAAGTAGTCCTTCCTTGGTATGGATCTGCAATACCCCTGAACTCCTATTGAGGCTTTATCTACCTTGTTTTCCCCAAAATAAGATCTCCCCGGATAATAAGCCCAATCGGGCTTTGAGCGCATGCACTAAAATAAGCCCCCCCTGAAAATAAGCCCTCCCAAAAAATATTTAAATGCATGCGTAGCCGGTCCCCGCCATTTCCTTTGGTTAGGGTTAGGGAGACAGAGCTGGAAATCAGGTAAGATGGCAAGAAGAGCCCCGTCTTGTTCCATGCACCCCAAAATAATAAGACTGCTTCAAAAATAAGGCCAAGCGCTTATTTTGGGGTTCAAAAAAAATATAAGACAGGGTCTTATACATGGTATAATCTATGACAAGAAAAAGCATCAATTCCCAAAACAGTCTGTTTCTCTGTCAAGCAATGTATGCCGTGCAAATCTTCCCCTACTGTTTAGTCAAAATCTGTTTTGAGTGCTTCTTGTGAGGCTTTCTGCATATACACATTTATATAAAGGAAGATGGGTATTTTTTCAGCTACAGTATTATTTCAACAGCTGGAAACAGTTACAAATACAGAGTGTGGGATGTTTAATTAAGACCAGAGGTATATACTATGTAATGGGAATGTCCTATATTTTTTGTAATTTCAGTAGTTTCTGTCTTAAGTCAATAATTAAATGTACATTTTTACTGTTACATTCACACATTTTTATTATTATTATGCTTTTGTTAATGCACATGTTCTTTTTAAAATGACACTGTCACCTTCTTATCTCTATGAAAGACTTCCAATTCTGGAGGTAAACTTATAGAATACCTTGCACAACAATATTCAAAACAAATGTGATATATTAAAATTGATATACTGAGATTTCATATCATATTGAAAGTAATCACATATGCATGCACTTCCTTTTACACAGATTGCGGATTGACAATATATGTATATCACTGGTAAACAGAAATTTCAAATCCTTTAATTAATTCTCCTTTATTTCACAATGGATGTGCAGCATTTTCAGTGTATAAGATGCACCCCCCCACAAAAAAAAAGTGGGTGGAAATGTCTGTGTGTCTTACACAGCGAATGTTGCCAAAGCATCATCCACCTGCCAGCCCCATCCTTTGGCCTCTGCCTCCCAGCAATTTGCCTCCTTGCAGCAAACAGCTTGGTCAGCTTCAGCACAGACTGATTTAGCATGAGCAGCTGATTGGCGGTTGGATCTGCCTCCCGGAATACTGCCTATTAGATTTCCAGGCTGCGGGGATCGCCACTGCCCATCGCCGCCTCCTCGTACCCCATTTTCGGCCTCCGCATACTCCATTTTCAGCCCATTCAAGGCACCGGGGATCGCCATTGCTGCTGCCTATCTCCACCGTCTGGAATGGACCAAAAATGGGACACATGGAGGTCAAAAATGGGGTGCACAGAGGCCAAAAACAGGATGTGCAGAGACCAAAAATGGAGCATTACAGGCAGCAGTGGCAATGGACAGTGGCGATCACCACAGCCTGGAACAGCTGAAAGGCAGTATTCTGGGAGGCAGATCCAACTGCCAATCAGCTGCTTGTGCTAAATCAGGCTGTGCTGAAGCTGACTAAGCTGTTTGCTGTTTGCTGCAAGGAGGCAAATTGTTGGGAGACAGAGGCAGAGGCTTTTTTTTTCTTGTTTTTCCTCGCCAAAAGCTAGGCGCGTCTTATAGTTTGGAGCCTCTTATAATCTGAAAAGTACGGTAAATATTGTTTATCAAATGGGAATTATATCTACTCATCTTTTGCATTATCTGCTGACAAATGACAGTAGATATGAAAATGTGACTGAGAAATACACACAACACACAGTATTCTTTTCTATTCTAAACCAATTTTAGCTTAATCAAAGAAAACTAAGTTATATGACACTTTTCAGATACTATGTTGCAATTCTATTCTATTATGTTCACATTGAGTACAACAAACTTTGCTACTTTACATGATCAATACTTTATATACTATTATCCTTAGTTTCTAATTTAAATGTATAAAGTATGTCATGGTGAAATGTAGAAATCAAAAACATAAATGAAAAACATAAATTAGTGGCTTCTTTTCCATGAACAGGAAAGAAATACACAATTTGCATGCAGCTCCAGCACTCTATTTGCAATTCTAATGGATAACAGCAACATTTTAAACCTTGTTTTGGGTTGAAGTGTTTTCATGGGCTATAATAGGTGTCATGAACCTTGCAGAAAAATTAAGATATCCATTTGTCCTTTAACCAATCTAATTATTCCTGTGGTTGTTTTAAGGGACAAAGAGTAAATAATTCACCTTGTAAATCACCCAATCTGTCCCTTAACCATCCCCATTCATAACAAAAGATGGGCAAAAAGTTTGGCTTCATTGATGACAGTATTGGTTATTCCACTGAAGTAAAAAATACTGCTATTGATGTTAAACAGCCTTCTCCTGCCAATACTAATTTTGTACCACAAATCACCAAGTTAGGCTTATAGCCCCTACTTTGAAAGAACAAGAATTTAAAATCTTGCTAGAAAAAAACTACAGGAAATCATTACTAATCATCTTAGGGCTTGCATCATTTGATGGGAGGCAGCATCCTATGTTTTATATGTTGAATGGGACTATTTCAACAGCCATGTGCTTGGTATGGTGAGAACTGTAGTTCAAATCTGGAAAACATTGGTTGGAGAGGATTCCTCTAAAAACTAGAACAATCTTGAACATGAAATGCAAAAAAAAAAAAAGAGCTTTACTGTAATTACATCCAGCAAGGATGGAAAATCCTGAATATGCATCAATACACTACATGTAGCTCAAAGTTGGTGGGTATGCAGGGAACATTTTAAGGCAGATTCTAGATTACTGATTATAGATCCTATGCTGATATAAGAACATACTGTACGTACATGTTCTTTACAGGTCAAAATGTGAGAAAACTGACTATACTTATCACTGGAAAGGTATTCTGTTTGGTAAACTGTTCTGCTCTTTTTTATATATATTTCTAAAAACTGCTATGTGAAAGCTTCAATTGACCAAAATTATGATAGAAAGTAAATTATATAGCTATATAATAGATGCATTTGATGATGATCATGGCATCTGAAAATTGGAGTAAACTTAGCATAATTAATGAATGAAATGAATGAAAAGGCATACAGGGAACTTATGTATTAAGTTATGTGAAATTAAGAGAAAAGGAATAATTTAATTGCTAGAAATTTGATTTATTAGCAGGAACTTTTGTTTAAGAAGGTGTTCCTGACCATAAGGATATTGAGTAATTAAGCAGATTGTCCCGTTAAAAAGGCAAAATGGCTATAATACAGGTAACTCTTAATTAAGGACTGCCCTGTTTAGCTACTGTTTGAAATTACAACAGCATGGAAAAAGTCAGTTTACAAGCAGTTCTCACATTTATGACTAGCACAGTGTCCCTATAGTCTTGTGATGGAAATTCATGCATTTTGCAACTGGCAGGAGTTTACAACAGTTGCAGCATCTTGCTGTCATTTGATTAGCTTTCCCACATTTCAGTCAACTTAGAATAAGCAAAGTCAATAGAGAAGCTGGCAGTAAATTTGCAAATTACAGCTACATGATGTTGTAGTAATGTGATATTTTGCTTAGTGATTGAATCACTTAATGATGAAGTTGCCAGTCCTAATTGTGGTCACGAAGAAAGGAATACCAATACAGCTGCCTTGGATGCAAAATATAATTTAATTCTATTACTTCCAGGTATGATTATTTTCAAAATATTTGTTTACTACTACCATTTAGAATTTAAAGTGTGCTTTTAATATATGCTTCATTTGATAATAATCCTCCCCTCTCTATTCCCTTCCTTTGTTGTTATTATTAAAAGTAACATCTGGGTAATAAATCCATCATTTTTGCTGTCTCTTTTTCTATTTTAGATAACACATTCAAAGTGTTTAAGTGTTTAAAGGAAGTAAAATACATCCTAACATTTCTTTCTATTTTCTAAAATATGTCATGTTTACGGTGATATGTTCTATTCTATCATTCATAGAATGTACTAGAGTAGTATAAAATAGAGTAGATATTATCCACAGACACTAAACACATTTTTTTCCAAAAAAGATCCAAAATATACAATCAGCCAATATAATGCAGTACAATCTAGCAGGTGCTATATTGAACTGTCTTGGGGTGATTAGCTCCTCAAAGCTCTCAATTGGAGCAAAGAATGGAAAGGACTAATAGATGACAGATTCAAGACTTACACTGGGAAGACAGAATAAAATGTCAGTTTTACATAGAATAAAGCAATGTGTTATCACAGAATAATTTCCCCAAGGACCAGATTGGCCCAACCATGTTGGCTTTTCAGAAGGCTTTTAAAGACATAGGTTTGTCATAGGACCTGGGATTTGGATGTCTGGTAGAATTCATGCAATGTTTATGTTGATTTCCTGTTGGTGAGTTTGTTTTCCAATTTGGCTAAGTATTATGCTTTTTGTTGTTAATGTTTTATGTTATTTATGCTGCTTTCAATTGTTATTATCCACCCAGAGTCATGAATTTGAGATGGACAGCCATATCAATTGAGAAAACAATAAAATGTTAGTTTTACACAGAATAAATTTAGTTTTATAATGGAATAACAGAACTGAAAAAGAATGATTTTGAGGAATAGTTGGTATTCTGGATAGAGATGGGGCTGCCATCCTATTAATAACCAGCAGAGACAACATTGTACATTTCTCGTTTGCTTGTTCTCTTTCACAAAACATCTCATTGCCTATACCTAATTGGCTAATGCTTAAATATGAACAAAGAAATTGCCTCAATGAATTAACCTTTTTTTCTGACAGTTTCCTAATTTTTAATTACATAAAAATCATGAAAGTAAGAAGAGAAAAGACAAAAATTCTGGAAAACCTGTACCAGTATGGAAAGAAAAGTTAAATATAGTTTCAGAAAGCAATATTTTTTCCAACAAAGGAAGGTATGTTTGAAATGATGGGACCTTGATGCTCTTTAAGGCTTGGTTGTTTTGTTGCAGATATTTCTTTACCCAAACTAGGTAACATTATCAGGGTCAGAGTAACATCTAGCAATGATGATATTACTTTGTTTGGGTAATGAAACATCTGCAAGAAAACAACCAAGCTCAAGAGAGCACCAAGGACCATGCAATATTTTCTTTTATGGAATTAACCCACACATGTTGTTCCACTACCTGATTTTATTCTGACTGACGTTCCAACAGATAAGTCACTGACAGAGATCTGAGATCTTACACTACTAAAAAGTGTATGGCCTGGCAGAATAATTGCATAATGAACTGTTTTGCATTGAGTAGCCAACAATTGGTCCAGCTAATATGTTTCAGAAGAAGGAATCTGAAACAGGAACACAATCAGACAAGTTGTCAATGTTTACTGAAATTCAGAGTCCCTTCAGCAGATGATGATCTTCCTAGAATTATAGAATCAAAGAGGGCTATTTGGGCCATTGAGTCCAAACCCATGTTGAATGCAAAATTATTCCAACAGATGGCTGCCTCATAAAGATGGGCAAAGCATTTGAAAGAAGAATTTTGCAATGTACAATATTTATTGTGTTTTTTCCAGAATAGAATAGAACAGAATAGAATAGATTTTTTTATTGGCCAAATGTTTTTATTGGACACACAAGAATTTGTCTTCGTGCATATGCTCTCAGTGTACATGAAAGAAAAGATACCTTCAACAAGGTACAACATTTATAACACTTAATGATAGTCATAGGGTACAAATTTAACACTTAATGATACAACACTTAATGATAGTCATAGGCTATAATTAAGCAATCAGAAATCAATAAATATCAGTATAAATCTTAAGGATACATAAACAAACAAACAAACAAACAAACAAATAGTAAGTAAGCAAGTAAATACAAAGTAGCCATGTCTTTTAAAATTGCTGCTTCAAATTGTTTCTGAGCTGTTTCTACAATCATGTCCTTTCATGCAACTTTGCTTTGCTAAAGGCTCCAGTGAAACTGTTTATTATTTGTGTATGCCCTCACAGACAACTGGGAATACGTGAAGCAGCCGTGCAAAACTTGCAAAAGAGTTATCCCCCTCAAGTAAGGTGTCACACTCATACTGACGAACCATTTGTTTCAAATTTTTGCACAGACCTACTGTCCGGAGTTCGCTTGAGCACATTCACTGAAAGAAATCCATCGTACTGAGAACTGGCTTCAATGTTATAATGCTCTCACTGATTTGAAGTATTTTCTAAAATGTAATCAAAATCTTTATTCCTGCAATTTAAATTCATTATTTCTGTAATCTGAAAATCTGTCACGTAATCTGAAAAAAAAGAAGACATGCCTTGACCTTCTTATGCCTTCTTGAAATATGATAGTTGATCCCTACCTCCTAGTCTTCATGTCTCATGAAAAATATATTAATCTTTTTCAATCTCTCTTCATAATACTTAATATTAACTTCTCTACTCATCTTTGTTACCATTTTCTTAACCTGATTCAGTTTCTAAAGATCTTTCTTAAACTCTGAAGTCCAGAACAGGTATTGTGTGATGAAGAGAGAAGAGAATGGTATAATTGCTTCTTATCATTTAGAAAGTTTATATTGGTTGAGTGAACCTCAAATTGCATTTACATTTGTTTCTATCAAGATTACACTGCTGTCTTACGTTTAGCTTTTTTTTCCCCCTGAGGTAACAACACTTTCTTAAAATAAGGAGGTTGATATCTTTCAGATTTTATCACATCTCTATGGCCTTGCAAATATTGCAATCAAGTCTCATCATAATCAGCACAAAAAGAAAGGTATCTTTGTATGATATGGCTTGGGTTACTTTCAATATGCTACTCCACACAATGTCTTCTTTGTTACTCTGGTTATTGCTTTTGTGCCACATACCCAGGATTAGAAGAAAAAATGGAAAAAAGAAAATGAAAAAGTATTTCTCTGGATTCAGACAGATCAAGGATAGCAATTATATGCAGATAGTTCTCAATTTATGACAGTTCATTTAGTGATGGTTTGAAGTTACAACAGCACTTTAAAAAGTGACATCTGACCATTTTTCACACTAAGCGACAGTTGTAGCATCCCTGTGGTCACATGATCAAAATTCAAATGCTTGCCAACTAACTTATATTTATGATAGTTGCAATTTCTTGGGGTCCTGTCTCAGCTTTTGGTCACGTTGTCAGTCAACAGGAGCATGTGATGACCCGCAATCCTGCCCTTGAATTTCCTGAGCATTAAGCGGGCTGCCCTCAATTCCAGTCAATTTATGTTCCATCGTGACTCTGTCCTTGACCACATCCCCTGTGCCACTAAGTTTTGGCAATGGGCTCCCAAGCCGTCAAGGCTGGCGTCCGTTGTGACCAGCAGATGGTCCTGGTCCCTGAAATAACAACCCTTTTCCATGCGACTGGATGCCCACCAGTGTAAAGATGTCAACACCTCTGCCGGTACCTGAACTCTGGCAGGGGAACTGCCCCGGCCCAACCTCTGAAACAGTAGTAGGACCCACTGCAGAAGTCATGCATGGAGCTGTGCTAAAAGCACTAAACTGATGCAAGAAATCATCTTGCCTAATAGGGTTGAGAGTAAGTTTAGCGACACTGCTCTGGTGGAGTGAACTGCGCTATCAGGCTCCTGATGCTCACCAGTCTGTCTGG
The DNA here is from genome assembly GCF_028640845.1 of Ahaetulla prasina. Lineage (NCBI taxonomy): Eukaryota > Metazoa > Chordata > Lepidosauria > Squamata > Colubridae > Ahaetulla > Ahaetulla prasina. The sequence goes on along the minus strand of NC_080541.1, from coordinate 47,314,437 downwards.
GAACAGGAAAACTTGACCACTCAGGGTATCGATTACCACCCCCAGATGTAAAATATGATTCGTCAGTGTGAGATGGCACTTCCCCACATTGATGGAGAAGCCATGGGCCTGCAGGCAGCCTATCATGGTCTTTAAGTCCCTCTCTCTCTTGTGTAAGATGTTGATTGGACCAGAAAGTCATCCTGGTAAGCTTGAATCCGAACAGGCCTGGCCCTGAGTGAAGCCCCCAGCGCTGCCAAGATCTTTGTAAACACTCGAGGCGCTGATGCTAGACCGAACGGGAGGCCACAATATTGGAGATGTTTGCCATTGTAGCAAAACCTCAGGTACTGCCTGTATTGAGGGGATATTGGGACGTGCAAGTACACCTCCGTGAGGTCAATGGAGATCAGAGAAGCTCTGGTAAGAAAGATGCATCTGTGGCTGCCTTTATTCCCCAGGTTGCTACCTGGTGAGCTTTTCGGAGCGCAAGCTCCAGTTTTTGGTCATCCGACTTCAACATCTCCTCCACCTCTGCCAGTGCTGCGGAGGGGGATAACAAGGCCATCACTGGCTCATCAACCTCTGGTACCTGTAGGAGGTCATTGAGATCAGGTGTTACATTATAAAACTTCCTTTCATATGAAATCTGTTTGGATATGCCCCCAGGGAAGCCCATTGCCTGTGGATCGTATCCAAAAATAATGGGGGCGCCAGAATGGCTTCTGTTTCTGTTTCTGTGGCCAGCTCTGAGAAGAGCCACTCAGCTGGATCCTGCTCTGCCACAGACCCTTCGGGTCTTGTGTTAGCGGTGCCCAACTTTGTTGAGGTCTTCGCTTTAAATAGTAAGGCCTTGAACAAGTGAGGGCGGAACAACCATTTGAAGACAGGTTGATCCGGTAAGAATCTTTCCTCATCTGACAGCTCCTGGTCTAGTTGACCACTGTCTAAGGATCATCAGTCTCAGAAGGAGAGGCCGAAGAGGAAGTGCTCTGCTGAGACAGCAGCTCCCTATGGTTTGAGATGTGCTGTAAGGAACTCTGAACGGATGCCTCCGCTAATCTATGACTGTCTATGCTGGTGTCTGGCAGCTTCAAAGCCGCGCTGTATTGCCTCTGAGATCCATTTCTGGACCATATCCGGCGTGTATGCAGCCAGATACACACACACACACACACACACACACACACACACACACACACACAATGGCTTGGGCTTCCAGGCTCTTCAGCAGGCTTGGGCTACTGCCCTTCACGCTCCTAAATTTGCAAGCATGCCTCACCAGAGATAAACCTCTAAGGCATCTTAGATGCCAACCTGACTGCTGAATTTTACAGCTGTGAAACAGTGATTGATGTTCATACAAAATGGCCACTGCCGCTATCCCCAAAGGCTCTGGTAGCCGTTTCGCGCCCAAATTTCGTAGCGCCGAAGCCGCAGTGAATCTGGGCCTTTTCTGCACCCCAAGATCTGTAATTTACTTAAAAGGGCCGGTTTAGCTCTGCCTGGTAAGGCCTGTTATTAAGAACACAAAGCCTGCAATTACTGCAGGTTCGAGCCCGGCCCAAGGTTGACTCAGCCTTCCATCCTTTATAAGGTAGGTAAAATGAGGACCCAGATTGTTGGGGGGGCAATAAGTTGACTTTGTAAATATATACAAATAGAATGAGACTATTGCCCTATACATTGTAAGCCGCCCTGAGTCTTCGGAGAAGGGCGGGGTATAAATGTAAAAAAAAAAAAAAAAAAAAAAAAAAGGGCCCGCATGGCAGTAAAAACCCTGCCACCACTGTAAATACCCTTGCATCGCTACTTAGCTTCTCTGCGGCCATCAGGGACTGCTGGGGTAATCCACCGCTGTCCTTGGGCTCTGGCTCGATCAGCCTTCCAGCTGAGGCTGCTCCCCTGTCCTGGCACTTCAAAATGGCTGTTTTCCAGTCAGCAGTCTCCCCCCAAAAACAACAACCCAGCTTCGACAGCTCTAACAGCTGCTGCATGCTGCTTGTCAGCGCGAAAAAAATGCTGAAGCAGTCTCGAGCCTCAGGCTCTACCCACTGCCTCCAAAAAGCCGAACAATTCCTCAACTTAAACCAACTCTAAGTTCACTTTATAATGCTCTCAAAACAAGTCTGAACTAGCTCAAGACTGAGTTGAAACTGGGAGAGTCAGCAGAGGGGGACGTCTCTTCAAGTTGCAACCCAGTCTGTAGAGCTAGAAGACAGAGTGAATCCCATGCCTGGAGTCTCGAGTCTCCTATCAGGAAAATGGGGCAAAACTCACCAACTGTCTTATTTACAACAGAACTGGGGACACAATCTAATACTCTGCTCAGGGCAAAAATTCAAATAAAAATTTCCCCTTCATTTTCCTTTAAACCACTATTCCATGTCCTGCACTCTTGGACAATAGCAGGTCTTAAATAATGCCATCATATCTGCCATCTATCTTTTCCAAAATTTCTGCAGTGCCTTCTCCTAAGACTTATTCTCTTTATATTCTTGTTGCCCTCTTTCCACCTCTCCCAATTGTTTGGTAATCAGTCTTAAAATGAGACCTCGACAAAAATTTTGATATAGGTCTAGCCAATACAGAATAGAATGGAATTAACAAACTACATTTATTGATGAAGCTTAAAATTGCATTTACCTTCTTTGATAACTTGTCACACTTACGTTTAATATTCAGTTTCTGAACAATCATAATTCCAAAACCTTTTCATGAATATTATTACAAAATCAACTGTACCTACTTCTTTTCCTGTTACATACTTGATTTTTGTTCTAACAACCTTACATTTTGTTTCCATTATCTTTCACTTCTATTACCTATTCACTACCTAACCTAGAGGTATGATTCCAGGGAACCTTCCAACTATAGCTATAAATTCATGGGGCATATGTGAGCCAAATGTTTTATTACATGTGGCTGGTAGAGTTATAATGAGAAAAAGGCATGATTCATACTTCTAATATTGTGAAATATCATAGTCTTGCATGAATAGTACATTTTAAATTAAATAGTAGCTGATGTTTTCAGGTATCAGCCAAAATGATTTTCATAGATTAGTTCCTTTCAAAATTATAGAGACATGCTTTTTTAAAATATGAGCTGTAAAATCAATGTAAAATAATACTGTAAGATCTGCTCACCTTCCTCATAAATTAAAAATTAAATATAATAGTAAAAGTTTAAATTTGTTAAAAATCTAGGCTCTACTATTAAAAAAAAATCACTTAAAAGAAGCAAATGACTTGAACCTAAATAAACCATGAACAATCTTGCAGTGTTTTCTTCTTTTAAATTATCAATATTTTTCTTCAAGTTTTTTTTTATTAAAATCCCCGAAGTATCTTGAAAGTTAACCGACTATAAGTCCTCAATTTACAAACACAATTGAGCCGAAAATTTGTTAAAAGAGACATTTGTTAAGTGAGTTTTTCCCTATTTTATGACTTTTCTTGCCACCGTTAAGTGAATCATTGCAGTTGATAAATTAGTAACCTGGTGTTAAGCAAATGTGGCTTCCCCACTGACTTTGCTTTCCCCCAAGGTCGCAAAAAGTGATCACATGTCCTTGGGACACAGCAACAGTCATAAATATGAACCATTTGCCAAGCATCTGAGTTTTGATCACATAATCATGGGGATGCTGCAAAGGCGGTAACTTTGAAAAATGGTCATAAATCACATTTTTCAATGTCATTGTAACTTTGAATGGTCACTATATGAACCATTTTAAGTTGAGGACTATCTGTATTAACTTTTTCTTAATGATTTTCTCAGTCTGAGAAAGCTCTCAAAATTCTACTGTTCCTCCCCTGAAATAAATAAATATGAAACTACAGTTTTTTAGAGAAATAAACTCTAGCCCTCAATAGAGAAACAGTCTTGCAATATACCATTACTGGAATCCAGTACACATGTGTTAAATATTATTCTTTATCCTCTTAAGATCTTCATATAATTCGGATATTTTTCTTTATATCAAGTCTGTATTCATTTCATCCCAAAAGGTGAAACTTGAAGCAGCATTTAGACTGCATTTAGGAAAAGAAATTAATTCAATCCAGGAAAAAAAAGTAATTTATATAGTAGTGATGGCTAACCTTTTCCGGACTGAGTGCCCAAAGCGCGCATGTGCGTGAATGCATGCATGCCCAAAACCCCAAAATGCAATGTACTCATGGCCCCCGTGCAAGCCCCCCGCCCCAGCAATTGCTTGTGCACCCCCCATACCCATCCCCTGCATGTGCGCTCCCCACACATGCATCAGAGACCTGACGACCATCTGGCCGGCAGGAGGTGTGCACACATGTGCGACTTAGCTGAACTGGTGCGACAGCTCACATGCCCACAGAGACGGCGCTGCATGCCACCCGTGGCACATGTGCCATAGGTTGGCCATCATGGTTATATAGTAACCCATCTCACACAAATGATTCTGAGTGACTTAGAAGATTAAAAACAAACACTCCTTCCCCAAATATAACCCTTCCACATCCAAGGATAAAGTATTATTAACTATTAATATTCCATAGTGGCAGAACTCATTCCCTTCTTTGATTTCAGCTTTATAGATTATTTTCTTCCTTCCAAGCATGTCAAATATTACACAATCTGGAAAACATTGGCATATACATTCTGGTCTTTGAGTGGCATGCCAGAGGCTGTTCTTCAGAAAGTGGATGGGATCACAATAGTTTCAAAACTTAATTTAGTTACATTTAAGTGTATTTAAAATGACATATTAAATATAGTTAATCTCTATATAATGTTATGTCCCTGTAAAACAATACAATTCAGGAGCATTTACTGAGGACCCTTAATAAGGTTTTGAAGGAGAACTTGAAGTCTTGAGATCAAAGATTTGCAGATTACAAGGTGTTCATCCATTTTATTTATCTCTGGCTTCCAGGAATTATATATAGTACAGCAGTGTTTTATCTGCTGAAGTATCCACAATCGGATTGCCTTTCTACTTCTGCCACGATATATATATTGTATCTAGCTAGCAACAAGCAAAACTACCTTCATTATGTTAAAAGATTCCTCTAACTTCAAAATTAGAAGTATCCTTAATGATTTGGGAAGGAGGGTAATAATTTTTTCAATCCCCAAATCTCTTATATTAGGTATAATTTAAAGTAAGCTTCTTACCAAATTACAAATAGTACATTTGTTTTGAAAAATCTTCCTTAGATAAATAGATACATGTATACACATATGCATACACACAAACAGATATGCAATTAATAAGCTTACCACAGACAAAGAATTTGAAAGCATCGTTCCATCTCGGCCAAGCATATTAGAGACTGTGATTTCAGGTAGATCCATATTTTGTGGGTGGAATGGAAGCAGGCCATTATGGTTGATAGGGTGACACAGTGAAGGGTAACCAGATTCTGTGTCATTCAAATGCACTAGTGAATTGTCAGGTAATGAAGGTGGAGTGATGGGAGGTATGTTAAAATCTTCACTTTCAAGGCTTGGACCAGGAAAAGACTGTGGAAAGATGAAAGAAAAGTTTTAATCAAACTACCATGAAAAGCAAAGAAATCCATTACTATTTCAAAGTGACAAAACACTTTTTCAAACACTGTAAACAATATAAAGTTTACAAGCAAAATGAAGTTTATGACTGGCATAATGTTAAGAAATAGTTCTTTACACACTTTAAAGTACCTATATATTGTATTAAGGCAATGAATGAGAAAAGTTTTCTTGAAGGTTTAAAAGCTTTAATATTTTCACTGCTTCCATTAAGTAGAATTCTCTCCACCTCAGTGGCTAAATTTAAGGCTTCATTACAATTTTCTAAGAGCCTTCACGGGGCTGAATAGGAGCTAGAGAAGTGGAATGCAATTTATAAAATTAATATTAGATCAAAAAGGCCTCCTAACACTCATTGCCACTCAAGAGCAGAAACAATACAAGTGGAGAAAATCTTGTTCTTAAGTGTTGTTCTATAGTGCATAAAAGAATAATAAATTCAATTTGCTATATCCAGTGAAAATTAGCCTTCGATACAAAATGTGTTATATGAAAATACCCAGTTCTGACTCTGGTTTTTTATGTTAATAAGAACAATCTTAACACTGAATACTTATGTCCATCCACAATTATTGCTTGTGTCAACTTAGCTAATCAGGATCTTTGGCCTTGGCCAAATCTAACTACTCTCTTAAGAGGAGCTGAGTGGCATATCTTTCCTGAAAATGAGGAACAGTAGAGGCTATGGTAGCCTAAGATTGCTTGAAAAGGAGACATGATGATAGATAAATGCAATGAGTCTTTATTTAAATTTTTTACCAAAAATCATCAAAAGTTCTTCTCAACATTTTACAAAAAATCATTAAAAGTTATTCCCAAAATGGGTTAATCAGGGCACAGTCATTCCAATGCTCATCTCTGACATATAACTGGAAATCCACTACTGTATATACTCACAAACTCAACAATGTTCTTACTTCAACTAATTTGCTGGTGTTTTCCTGGATAAAAAGCATCTCTAAAACTTTGCAAACAATTCTGGTAATTTCCAATAATCCATTATTGCCCTCAATGAGCAGCATGAGCTATTTGTCTGCTTTTTCGGCAGACTAAGGACAAAGGTGGTCTTGGACCAATCTATAGGAAATATCACTGGAATAGAACCATAAATGATTCATACTGCATCATGAAAGTCAAGAATTGATTTTGAGACACCCACGCCCAAATTTCACCAGTAGACTTTCTGGACAAGAGAGCGATGCCAGCTGTGTAATAACTTGTGGAACTGCTTTCAGCTGAGGTAAGGCTTATCCAAATTATTGTGCTAGCTGCATCATGGCATTGTGCAGTTTGTTATTTGTATATCCATCTGTTACTGATGCATCATCAAACAAATCAGCCCAGAGTTCTCATTCATGGCACAAATGATCAAGCTCAAATTGCTCTATTAGGGATACATTATGCAAAATCCTAGCTCTCTGGAAAAGGCTCTATTGCTAGCAAAACTGGAAAGAAAGAGAAGGAGAGAACGACCAGCAACTAAGTGGATGGACTAAGTTACAGTAGCCATGAAGGCACCACCAGGAGACCTGAAAAAAATATGTTATAGATCATCATAGAGAAAATCTATCTATGTAGTTGCTAGGAGTAAAAAATGGCATAATCAATTAACCAACCAACCAACCAACCAACCAACCAACCAACCAACCAACCAATCAATCTGCTATTGATGATGTTGTAACAATGCCTCAAAAACTGGTTCTAGAGACAGTGAGTTACCTCAAAGATCTACCACCAAATTTTAGATCTAGAGGGCTGGTTCCATTGTCTCTCTGATGGGAGACTACAGAGGCATTCAGATCAATGTCAGCCCTTCAAAATAGGCAAGGTCAAGAAACAGACACAGTAGCCATTCCAAAGATTGCTCTTTATTGTTTTTAAAAAGAATAACAGAAACTTGAAAACCTGTCCAAGTTTCTCTCTACTCCATCTTACATCAAATAAAATCAAGGTGGGCTTATTTTGATTTTCTTCCTTACACTGCCCTCTTTTTAGGACTGAATAATTTTTTTAAATCCTTTTTTTAAGTTCACTCATTCCCCCCTCAATCCCAGATCCAGGTCTACATTCCTTTTTAAATGCAAGCTAAGATAAAACAGTTTAAGATATAATGAGAGCAAAATAGATTGTATTTGTGTGCACAGAAGTGCATACATTGTTCAAATGAGTCACATTGCACCTTTGCATATTGCACACTACGTACAAATATTTTATGCAAACTAATATAAAGACATTCACCTAAATGTTGATTTCTCTGTTTTCAATTTCCTGCTGGCTGACAATATTAATTAAGCAGATGGTAAATGACGGACAGAACTGGAGCGATAATTTTCTAAATAATAGTGAAACAACAGCACCACACTGGATGCCAACAAGGCAAATGAACATTTCTAGAAAATTAGTTTGAAAAAGGAATTTCTTTTTCCCCTTTTCCCAATATTTAGAGTAAATTGTGTTCATTTTTGTTAACTATTTGTTCTTTAGAAACATTTGGCAAGTACTCCATTTCAGCAGAACTATATGTTTTACAGCGTTAGCAGTGTTGGTGTGGCAGCTAAGTAGAAGTTATAACAGCACTTTAATGGCCAATTTTTTTCTAAACATTTGCTATTTGCTTAGATCAGGGGTGTCAAACTCAAGGCCCCAGGGGCCAGATCCGGCCCGCGTGGTGCTTGGATCTGGCTTGCGGGGCCACCTGGAAACAGTGAAGGACTGGCCTGTAGTGCCTCTGCCAGTGAAAACGGAGCTCCCACGGCCCTCCTGAGCTCCATTTTTGCTGACAGAAGGTTGCAGTAGGCTATCGCAAACGAAAACGGAGCTCGGGAACCCGTTTTCCCTGGCAGAGCGTTCTGGCCACTACAGGAGCCCCAAACATAAGTTATATTGATCTGGCTATGCCTACCCTGGCCACGCCCACCTCTGAGGTGAAACACAACCCTGATCCGGCCCTCAATGAAATTGAGTGTATCACCCCTGGCTTAGATCCTCTCGTTTCCTATTCTATTTTGCTCTTGTCAGATACAGATTATAGTTGAGAAGAAAACTGCATTGAGTAATGCTTTCAATGATTCATAATTTCAAGTAGTTATTGTGAGTGATCTTTTTTGTGTCCTTTGAGCAAAATATTAAGTTATGTTGTCAATGTATCATGGATAAGAGAACATTATCCATGTTCTCTTATGTAATTACTATTTCTATAATGTTATATAATGGATAAGCAGCACAAACAAAGTTGACTTTGCACAAGAGCAATCATTAAATTACATATTTACCTGATGGCATGATTAATAGATTAACAGAATAACAGAATTGGAAGGGACTTTAGAGTTCTTTTAGTCCAACCCCCTGCTCAAGCAGGAGACCCTATACCATTTCAGACAAATGGTTGTCCAATTTCTTCTTAAAATCCTCCACTGTTGGAGCACCACAGCTTCTGGAGGCAAGTGGTTCTACTGATTAATTGTTCACACTGTCAGGAAATTTGTGTCAGGAAACTTCTCCTTAGTTCTCTCCTTGATTAGTTTCCATCCATTGATTTTTGTCCAGCCTTCAGGTGCTTTGGAAAATAGGTTGACGCCTCCCCACTTCTTTGTGACATACCCTTAGATATTGGAACAATGCTATCACATCCCTCCTAGTCCTTTTTTTCATTAAACTAGATATACCCAATTCCTGCAACCATTTTTCACATGTTTTATAATTAATGCCTATCATATTGGCTTGTATCAAAGAAGTTAATGGCAAACAAAGCCAGTCTCCAAAGTGGTTGTCCTCCTTAAAAAGTCCTACCCACTCTTACTGTGTTCAGGTTTACTACTGCAAATTTCAGGAACATATTGATTTAAACCCTGTTTTATCAGCACAAGGAACCACCACAGACAAGTTAATCCTGCTTTGTTATTTCTCTAGTTTAACTGAGAGGCATCTAGGGAGTTGCAAATGTATTGTAAGACCAACCCTTCTAATGAGTAATTCATCTGACTGGTTAATCAAGGATTAGAAGAAGTTGATAGAGAATGGAGATTCTGGAGACTGCGGCATAAACATTAAGCAGTTAAAACACACCAGTATTGCATAATGGTTACTTTTCTTTTATGTACACTGAAAGCATATGCACCAAGACAAATTCCTTGTGTGTCCAATCACACTTGGCCAATAAAAATTCTATTCTATTCTAAATTAAAATATTTTATTCTTGCACTCTAGTTGACCTACTTCTCCTTTTGGATTTTCTTATGTTGAATTTATGGATTCTTTGAACAGAGATATTCTTGAGACACAAACTATTATTGTTTGCTTTATTTTTCTTGTTTACACTTATTTACACTTCCTTTGGTTTTAAATTTTTGTATGTCATTCAAAGTCACTACACTATAAATTGTATAGATAAACAATCATTTAGACTCATGTGGTCAATATGTAAATTTATAGTGAATTTGTTTTAAATATTAGCTTTGAAAGGACAAATTCATTGAGAAATCCTTAAACAGAGTGCAATACAGAACTCCATCAGCAAATGTTCCTTTTGTTTCCTGCCTTGGCAGGGGGTTGGACTAGAAGACCTCCAAGGTCGCTTCCAACTCTGTTATTATGTTACGTTATGTTTAATTCTGTGTTATCTGTATTTGTCTTGATGTCATAAGCATGCTTTCACTCATAGTGTACATTACATACTCACTTCAGTGTGCAGAAAACACAATATTGTGACAAGGAAAGGTGAGATTTACTTTCCATGGGAATGGACAGTACAAAGCTCCTCTTCCAACACAGCCATGATGGGGTCTGGGCACTGCCAATAAATACCATGTGAAATTCAAGATTTTATGACAGCAAACTACATTATTGTTGAGGCCGAATCCCAAAGCAGCATGCTATGTATATGGACTGATCACTTAGAGACACAATAGTTGGCTAAGTGTCGTCTTAAAAACAGCAGATTGCAAGACAAAATCAAAAGTCTTTTGAGTAATTTCACTCTAAATGACATAATTCCTATAAATAATTCAATTTAAGACAACATTAAAAGATGCAAAACTAATATTAAATGAGGACACTTTCAATCACAGATTGACTTCACATCAACTACTTTCCCCCAGAGATTTCAGCTATATACAGCAAATACAAATATACAGTAGATACAAATATAGACATGAATATGATGTCACCTGGGATACACACAAAAAATCTGCAATTCTGATGAAAGGATTGTTTAAAGGATCAGTATTTAAAATAAACTAAAAGCAAAAATAAAACCCTAGATTTTCAACTCTTTGGGAATCTCTCACAGAAGGCGTGCTTTAGCTTTGGAATAATTACAATGCAATTTATTCTATTACATTGTACTGAGCTTTATAAAAATGGTGTAATTTAATAAATATAAAGTTAAAACTGAACCTTCTGCATGCAAGTCCAGAAAGCCATTTAAACAATTTTGCCTTGAGCCATAAGACTACTTGTACTTATTGTATGTAAGGACTATTATAAGTAGCTCTCCTGATTCTTCAGACATTTTTATAAACTGCAAGAAATATGTGAACTATTAAAAGATATAATTCTGGAAAACAGGATGCTGTGTAAGACGCCAATTTAAGACAACAACATAAACAATAGTAATCTGTGTGCTCGAGTGAAGCATCTTTTTAATTTTGAGTAATGAAGATGTCAAGCCAAATGCTAGAGTAGTTTAACTTAATTAGGTATCCTATTTTCCAGGCAGCCTTTCATTTCCCATTGAAAATCCAGCCTGTATGCAAGGTAGAAAGAGCAATTTTATCTGTAATGAATACCTCTGGGATTGTACAGAGTAATCATTTGAATGCTATACTGAAGACAGTTGGAGTAAGTAATTTGGGCTTGTTGAGATGCCAGACGTTGGGAGACTAAATAGATTAATCTGTGGAATGCTATTGTTATTGTTTTACTGGGTCAAAGGTCCTTAGGTCAAGCTGCCTTTATAGTGGGAACCTTAACCATAAGAAACAGTTCACTGCTATTGTCTAATAAGAAGTTCCAAAGTATTGTCATGTCCACAAACAAACCTAGGCAGCAGCCAAATAATGTTCAATCATGTAATGCACATCAAATAATGTTCAAATATAATGTGCATTTTATTTATTTATTTATCTCATCAAATACACATTAGATAAAATATATGAGCATAAATTGAAAACATAAAATGAATACAGCTAAAGGGAACATAAGGACAGGAATGGTAGGCACACTGGTGCTCTTATGCACGCCCCTTTCAGACCTCTTAGGAATGGGGTGAGGTCAGCAGTAGACAAATTACATCAAATAATGTTCAATCATGTAATATCTTCGACTTATAACAGTTCATTTAGTGGTCGTTCAAAGTTACAACGGCACTGAAAAATGTGATTTTCCACACTTACAACCTTTGTAGGTTTCCCATGATCACATGATTAAAATTCAGATGCTTGGCAACTGACCCATATTTATGACTGTGTTCCACAGTCATGTTGCACCTTTTGCAACAAGCAAAGTCAATGGGGAAGCCAGGTTCATTTAACAACCATGTTACTAACTTATAAATTGCAATGATTCACTTAATAACTGTGGCAAGGAAGAGTGTAAAATGGGGCAAAACTAATATACTTTTAAAAATGAGGTGTATGTTTTCTCTTTCATATACACTTCATATACACTGATAATATTGTACTACTAACTAGAGCAGTGATGGCTAATCTTTTTGCCATCGCATGCCAAAAGTTGGGGAATAATGAGGGGGTCATGCATACATGTGGCCACACCCATAATTCAATGCTCCCCGCCCCATGCATGCGTGTGTGACCCCCTGCACTTCCCCCGCTTTTGGCACGTGATGGCCCGGTAGGCCCATTTTTTGCCCTCCCCAGGCTCCAGAGGCTTTCTAGGAGCCTGGGGACAGCAAATATGGCCTTCCTCACCCTACCAGAGGCCCTCCGGAGGCCAGAAATGGCTTGTTTCATGACTTCCAGTGGGCCTGGAAGGCCTGAAAACCAGCTGGCCAGTACATGCATGCGCACTGGAGCTGAGCTAGGGCAACGCTTGCGTGCCCACAGATATGGCTCCGCGTGCGACCTGTGGTTCCATCATGGAACTAGAGCATAAAAAACATTTGCTAGACCAATTCTTGAATACAGCTCGTCTGGAACCTGGACTTCATACTGGACATTAATACAATTGAGAGAGTTCAGAGATATTTCACGAGCAGATTCCTCCATTCCTCTGCTTGCAATAGAATACCTTATACCACCAGACTTGAAATTTTGGGCTTAGACAACTTAGAACTATGCCGTCTTCGGTCTGACCTAAGCGTAGGACATAAAATTATCTGCTATAATGTCCTACCTGTCAATGACTACTTCAGCTTCAACCACAACAATACATGAGCATACAATGCATACAAACTTAAGGTAAACCGCTCTAAACTTGATTGCAGAAAATATGACTTCAGCAACAAAGTGGTCAGTACCTGAAATGCACTACCTGACTCTTTGGTTTCTTCCCCAAAACTTTAACCTTAGACTGTCTACTGTTGACCTCACCCAATTCCTAAGAGGTCTGTAAGGGGCATGCATAAGCGCACCAACGTGCCTACCGTCCCTGTCCTAAAGTCCCTTTTTATTTGTTTTTATTTTATTTTATGTATTCATAATCATGTTTATACTTTTATCTGTTATCTTATATATGTTTGATAAACCAAATAAACTTCAAGGCACAGATATCAACATAAAAAGGGGAAAAAAATAGGCTACAACATAATACATGCTTATTATACCGATTAAGAGAAATCTGCTATAAAACAAAAAAATACAACCATTAATATACAAAGCCAATCAACAATGCAACTATAAAACAAAATACACAGACATTGAATGCTGTATTATCATATTAAATCAGTGAAAAGAATGAGAAATTCACTCATATGTGATGAATATTAACTTTTATACTATCATCTATGAAAATTAATTCCAAAGCGCAGACCAATTTTTATATTTCAGGTTATCAGATGTCTAAAGACTTTTTAAAGCAATCAGTCAGCAGTGGGAACTATCTCCAATGTGTTCATTATTCCCTAATCAGATATTTTCCAGATATACTGAATTCATTCCACCAAAATGGCCTAGTATCCTAGCTCCAGGAGAAGTTTAACACATCTAGAGGACATCAGAATGGAAGACTATGTTAAATAATGTTTCCCCCGGTTTGAGTTTACAAGTAAACTCTGAAGAGTGTTCCACATTAGAAGAAAGTGCTTAGTCCCACGAGTTTCTTTGTTATATTAATATATGTATAATATTGCCAGGAAATTCATACAGAAAATTGTCACAATTTTAAAATATAAAAGTTTATTTTTCCTATGCTAAAGTTTAACTATTAATAAAATTGCCATATTTTACTTGGTAAATGTAGATAAGAACATAGTAAAATAATTGTAAACTCTATCTGGAATCCATAGTTCTATGTTAATAGTTGTTGCTAAGAATACAATATTTACATATATAAAATATACACCAGCCTAGGAACACCGGTCTTTTGGGACAAGCTAAATGAATATTAATTTTAATGGTACAGTTATACTTCTGGCTTATTTCCAAGAATGGCTGTCTGTGGAAATCATTTCAAGTCTAGTATTGTAATCTTTGCTTGCAGCAACATCACAAGAACAGTAGTAAGCCATATGTTGCTACTTAGCAACTTAGTACATAAGTCCCAAAGCATGTACTGATTTGAAAATTGAACAGAAATGATAATTGTCAAGTAATGCTGTAAGGCAACTTGTCTTGGATTACCAAATTATACAGATGTTTGATGTTCTACTTTTCATAACTGACGTGTGTGTTTTTATTTATGTTAGCCTTAAGGTGATAAATTGATTTTAAAAGTCTTAAAATAAGACACAAGGATTCTTCCATTAATGCACATTCTAACCAAGGCTAAGTACTGTTAAGATCATCTTTCGTTTTAAAGCACACACAACATGTATAACTGTAGAAATAGGGTTGCTAAAATTTAATTATTTTAAATAATACTTTTATTTCATGCTACGCAACAAAATAAGTCATGGGTCTTATAACTAAAAATCAGCCACTCAGTAGTCCACTTAGCTGGATAATTTGTTCTCCTTTCCCCTCAGCACAGCTGCCACCAATCACCTCGTGAGAAGAATTCCTTAAGAGAAATGGAGGAAGGAGCCTGTCAACCACTACATAATTTTAGTCAGCTAGACTTTACCTTCTGGTACCTCTGGTTAGCATCTTTTTGTTTGTTTAGATTTATTTAGACCTGCCACATCTAGGCCACAAATAGTCATTAAATGGCAGCAAAGAGCATTTTCTGCATTACTTTATAGATGGTAGCTCACATTTTAGCAACTCAGATCCAGTCTTTGTGGATTCACAACTCCTGGTCAAAGAGCAGGTTGGGGTCACGGCTAGGAGGGCTTCTGCACTGCATAGTGTGCCAGTTGCACCCATTCCTACATTGGTGGGCTGTATTCACAGTTACCTATGCCAGTCACCACTCAATAGTTTACAGTAATAGGCTCTACACAAAACTGCCTGTAAAGAGTATTGGAAGGTTTATCTGATGGCCCATTTCTTGGTTTTTAATTTTTTTCTGAATAATAGTTCTTGTATGTTAACTCTTTCATAGTTTTAGCATACACTGCCCAGAATTACTTTTCCATGAGAGGGCAGCCATATAAATATGAGGGATGGGTGGATGGATGGATGGATGGATGAAGAAAGAAAGAAAGAAAGAAAGAAAGAAAGAAAGAAAGAAAGAAAGAAAGAAAGAAAGTAAGTAAGTAAGTAAGTAAGTAAGTAAGTAAGTAAGTAAGTAATGGTCCAACTACTTTGGGAGGATAGAAAGAATTCTGAAAGGAGGTAAATAAATAATAAATGCTAACTGGTTAAATAAATCAGGATATCCATTTTGCTTCCATTCCCTTTTTAAGAATCTTCGATCTATTTTATATTCATTAATTAAAATATATAACATGAGTAAGCTGCTTTTTTAAATATATGCATATATGTTCCTCATGTAGAGGAACAGCAGAAGGCAATGACCACATTAGAAAATGCAGTTGTTTAGTATTGGTTCTTGTAAAGAGAAACATAATGATTCTCTGAAAAGTAGCAGCTGCTTTGTAACAGCAGTCATTCAGACAGTTTGTGCTTCTATACTTTCAAATAAATTCAATTAGTTCTTTTGATTCAAAGCCCTGAAGATATAAGTAAGCCGATGCCTACTTGCTTTAATCTAACAATACTGCTAAACTTGTCAAGACAAGTTTTGGGCACAAAGGTTACACAAAAATTTCTCTCCCAATTTTTACTCAAACATTTATATTCAAAATTACCAGCAAAACATAGAGAATTCTCAGATAAGCAAGTTCAATCATACCAGTTCTTTGTTTCAAAAGAACTGTTAATTGCCTCCCTGTCTCATTCCCTAAAACTGAACAATATGATCTACTTTTGTAAATGATCCTTATGTTATAAAAGAAATACAGTAAAGTTATAATTATGACAGAAATATGTTCAGTAGTTTTCAAATGTTCCATTTAAATAATACTTAAAATGTTCTTTTTCCAGGAATTCAAGTTCTGAGTACGATGCTTATTGGAAAATTAAGTTTAAAAAATCAATCTGGAGGAAACTATTATTTGACATGTTATATGCTGCATTATTGGATCCCTAGAATAAATTTGGTGATATTTCAATTAAAACATTTTCTTTTCTTACTTCCACAAATAACTAACTAGCTTATAAATAAACAACACATCTAAAAATTACCTTCGTAAATTAAAAAAAGCATCATAACTGTATGCTTTTTACTTAAATTTAGTACAAGGAACCTAGCTATCTTTTACAAACTTCTAATTACTTAATCACGGCTATTTGAGCCTTACACCTATCATAACCAAAGCTCTGAAGAAGCAGTTCCAGCTGAATCTATGGATATAAACCTCAGAAAACACTGATCCCAGAGTCACATGAGACTGATTAAAAAACAGGCAGTACCTGGACAGCTGGAGTAGCCAGATGGTGATAATGTAAAGCCTCCAAGTCCCTTACCTGACAAGTAGAAAACAGAATCTTTCTATCAGGTTCCTTGCCAAACAAGGGAGTAAATCTCTTGATTAGTGGTAGCACATTGCAGTCTAATTTAACTGGCAGTCCTGACCCATGTTCCCTTTGCTGAAAACAATAGCAATAGCACTTTGACTTATATACCACTTCACGGGTACTTTACAGCCCTCTCTAAGCGGTTTACAGAGTCAGCATATTGCCCCCAGCAATCTTTGTCCTCATTTTACTGACCTCGGAAGGATGGAAGACTGAGT
Organism: Ahaetulla prasina; assembly: GCF_028640845.1. Taxonomy (NCBI): domain Eukaryota; kingdom Metazoa; phylum Chordata; class Lepidosauria; order Squamata; family Colubridae; genus Ahaetulla; species Ahaetulla prasina. The sequence continues at coordinate 47,297,552 of NC_080541.1, read as the reverse complement.
CAACCTTGAGCCTGGTGAGTTTCAATCGGTGATCAGCAGAAATAGTCTGCAGTACTGCACTCTAACCACTGCGCCACCGCGGTTCTTATACCAATGTCCTATCTTTGGTTCTTGTGTGATATTCCTGAAGACCTTGTTTATGTAAAAACCTTTGAATCTCTAACTTCTGGACTGACTGACAACCCTGGTATGGCTTTTGGAACCTTGGACTGATTTTGGACTATTCTTCTGTATGCTCCTATTAAAAATCCAAATCATTCAGGCAACTCTCTGAGACATCCTTTAAATGTTATCTGTAGAGTAAATTATGAACTACCATAGCAATTGTGTGAGAGTAGTTAAACCAGTTTGGCGATGTCGTATGGGGCAATTCACTGGAGAAAAAAGCAATCATGTTTGGAAAAATTAGTGATAAAAGGAAACCAGGCCACCAAATAACCATCAAAGTTGACAACAGCCAGAGTATAGAACCACTCAAAGAAGTAGTGCAAGATTGAAAGATGTGGAAAGACCTGGCCCAAAGAATTGCCAAGAGTCAGACACAGCTGAATGGATATCATCATCAGTGAAACCAGGACAAAAGTCATGTGTATTAATACGGAAATTTGACATCTCAAATTGACCAATTCTAGAAAAAACCAGATTCCTACTGAAACGTTTAGGGACCCTATTTAGATACTTCTAACAGGAGCATTAACTTATATCCACTTTCAATTCATTTTATTTTCAGCTCTTGGATAAAATTGTACACAAGAATGCCAAATGTAAATGTTTATAGGCCAATTAAATCACACACATATATATAGTGCATGATCTGTGCATAAACAATGTGAACTATCAATCAGGAAAAAAATAGATAGTTGTAATTTTTCACCATGGACAAAAATGCACATTCATGAACATTAACTTGTTCATGTGCATTGTCTGCATTCACATAATTAAGTATTTTGCTATAACTAAATAAGTCTTGAGCAATGTCTAAATGCACCAATGAACCTAATGGTTAGCACTTGCTTGGAATTAAATATTGGTCCATGGAATGCAAGGGAGGTTGGACTCAGTTTCCTTGTGGCTATGTAGGGATTTTAGGCTGATATCTCTTATCTCTGTCCTCCTACATTTTTATCTGAAAGCAACGTTCTGAGTCAGATGTTAGTCAAATCTTCGTTTTAATAAACTGACTTTATTACTGCTATGATTCTATATTGCCAATACTTAAAAGCTTGGGTTCTTCCAATGAGATGATATAGCACAAACAAAAGAAATTACACACTGCATTAATCATGTGATCTCTATTTCAAAGGCTTGAAAGGATATATTTTAATTTCTACTAGATGCTATCTAAATAAAGATATATTTAAAACAATTATGCTATTAATAACCATCTATTAGCAACGGAAGAAGACTATTGTCTTTAGTCTCCCTGGTATACCCACACATGCGATCAATTATTTCCTTACTTATTTTTGGATTAGTTGGACATTCCTCCCAGGCTAACAGGTCTTTTCTGAATAAGAGAAACAATGGATTGGAAAGCAATTACGACAATCTCTCCATCAGCCTTCAAATCTGAATGAGCCATTTTGTCAAATAGGCCTGCATACAACAGTAAAGCAATAGACAATAGTCTATGGCACCTGTGGCTGACAATGATTAACTTGTCTGCAGTTAGATAAACAAATAGCAGGCACCTGTAAAGATTACTTCCTAAAGGTATAACAACTGTTTGGCAATGATCATGCTGGCAAAACAGCTGCTTCCATTCTGGAGCACAAACAAGTGTAGTGTCTTCAGCAACTGTCAACTCTGATGCTTTATCAGTGCTATCTCATTAGCTAGAAAGAAGGCTTAAATGCTTTGTTTATAAATTATGATTATTTCTGATTGCAGCAGTTACTGATAGTGCCACTCATTTGCAATGCAATTCTTTGAATTTGTTTAATTACAATTTGAAACAAGACAGAGAAGATTAATTAACCCACCTGGCTGGCTGGCACATACTCCTGGCTCGGCTCTGTCATACTCATATACATGTTTTCACCGTCAAACTGCAAATAGAAAAAAAAATAAATCAACAACTTTTAACGCTTCTAGCAAAATGTGATAGCTATAATAAAAAAAAAATTACAGCTTGCTTTGAAAGGCTGTTTCTGTTGTCATCCTTATTGACCCTGGATGTCAGTGATTAGAGGTAATTAGTGCTCTAGTAATTACAGTAAGCAATGAATGGTTTCTTTTCATCTGCAATCTGTTTAAAAACAAAATGGCTCATTTTCAGTACCATGTATATATGCTGCTGTTAGTATAATGAAGTAAAATGTGACTTGAACATTGCTGATGAGAAAAAAGTACTATAAAAAAAACAATAAATATTTTTAATAGATTCTCAATTTTGGTCCATACAAAAATAAAATCAACCCAATATTGTATTTTAATGTATTGCCCATTTGGAAAATAAGGAAAACAGTAAATGTTCAAAATATTTCAGGCAAATTTATCAAAATAGTTAAAGATTCTATTTTTCTAACAGAATTAAAATAAATGTCTATATTGTTATAAATCACCATGACAGAAAACTAACATAATTTATACATTTTCTTTTCTTAAATACAGATTAATGATTAAACTTAAATGACAATCATTTCAGCAATTAAACTGATAGCAAAGTATTTAAAATATATATTTTTCTTCATTCCTATTGTGATCCACATTTTTAGACTAACAAAACACATATGGCAGGTGATTAAATATATTTTTATCCAATACCTTCAGAAATATTTTTGGTATACCACAAACTTTCCTAATATTATAGAATACCATTACCTAGATTGAATAAATTATTTGCAAAAATAATTATACTGCAATGAGGTATTTCATAGGTTTTTTTAGGATAGTAGGGTTCTGTTCATGTATGACTGACTAAACCTGTCTTATGTTGCCTGTATTAATGGATAGGAAAATCAGAACAAAGTCTGATTTTCAGATGTCATGATCAAATAAGATGCCCAGACTACTATATATATTGTTCATCTTTAGAAAAGTACAGAAGATTCCCCCAGATTATTTTTATAAAGACAGTGAAGAATTTAGTTCTTTACTCCCTCTGAAACTAAAATAATTTCCTGACCCAGGTTGATAAGAATCTTTTTTAAAAAGTCCCATTGGAAATATATTTTCTAAAGCCTCCAGAACTAAAACTACACTCTTTTGTAGAGCTGTTGAAATGTTTAATCTTTTAAATGGAGAGAAGGCTGGCAGGTTTTCTTATCTTTTAAAGTTAAAGTGGAGACTAAAACTCAGAACCTTTGATCAATCAATCAACACTCAAGCTTTCTGTATGACTTTGTTCGAGTCTACATATTGCCTCTAGCTTTTCTTGCACAAAGTTGGTATCTGCAACACTAAGGCAGAAATAGTGAAACAGAAATTGTATACCTGGCTGAGTTAAAAAAAAATCTGCATTATGTTACATGTAGATGAAGCTACATGTTACATGAAGCTAAGCAAGATCACATCAAATACCTGTACAATTAGCACAGGGGCCCCCCAAGGCTGTGTGCTCTCCCCACTTCTCTTCTCTCTGTATACCAATGACTGCATCTCCAATGATCCATTTGTTAAGCTACTGAAGTTCGCAGATGACACAACAGTGATTGGTCTCATTCGAGACAATGACGAATCCGCATATAGACGAGAGGTCGAACGACTAGCCTTGTGGTGCAACCAAAACAATCTGGAACTGAACACACTCAAAACCGTAGAAATGGTGGTAGACTTTAGGAAAAACCCTTCCATACTTCCACCTCTCACAATACTTGACAACACAGTATCAACAGTAGAAACCTTCAAATTTCTGGGTTCTATCATATCGCAAGATCTCAAATGGACAGCTAACATCAAAACATCATTAAAAAGGACAACAAAGAATGTTCTTTCTGCGCCAACTCAGTAAGCTCAAACTGCCCAAGGAGCTGCTGATCCAATTCTACAGAGGAATTATTGAGTCTGTCATTTGCACCTCTATAACTGTCTGGTTCGGTTCTGCAACCCAACAAGAAAAACACAGACTTCAGAGGATAATTAGAACTGCAGAAAAATAATTGCTACCAACTTGCCTTCCATTGAGGACCTGTATACTGCACGAATCAAGAAGAGGGCCGTGAAAATATTTGCAGATCCCTCGCATCCTGGACATAAACTGTTTCAACTCCTACCCTCAAAACGACACTATAGAGCACTGCACACCAGAACAACTAGACACAAGAACAGTTTTTTCCCGAAGGCCATCACTCTGCTAAACAAATAATTCCCTCAACACTGTCAGACTATTTACTGAATCTGCACTACTATTAATCGTTTCATAGTTCCCATCACCAATCTCTTTCCACTTATGACTGTATGACTATAACTTGTTGCTGGCAATCCTTATGATTTATATTGATATATTGATCATCAATTGTGTTGTAAATGTTGTACCTTGATGAACGTATCTTTTCTTTTATGTACACTGAGAGCATATGCACCAAGACAAATTCCTTGTGTGTCCAATCACACTTGGCCAATAAAAATTCTATTCTATTCTATTCTATTCTATTCTAGAGTGTGATGCTGGGCCTTGTTTTTATGCAAAGATAATCTCATAGGGAACACTCTACATTGGTAACAGAGGTTCAGTTTTGGCTGCATTAAGCATGGATCTTGGGGAAAAAACCGTAAGAAGAGGAGGTAAGTGAAATAAAGGACAGTGAGATTTGAATGATTAAAATAAGAGAAAATGCAAGTACTAAATGAAAAAGTATTAGAACTGCTTTTACTAAATAGGTTAATATACAAACATTGGCATACAGAATCTCATGTAATTTTTACTATTGATAACTGTCATAAAAAGTTTGCTCGCGATCCTATAGCCATACATCTAGGAATTAACTATCTTAAATAAAATGGGACTCATATCCATTATGAAAAATATAGTATAATAGTACTAATTCAACAATACTGAGCTATCAGTCAGACTGATATTCCAAATTCTCTGCCTCAAATTAACTGGCATTTATTTTGGCTTGTGATACTGTCTAAAACAACTTGTGTTATATAGAACTTAATGTGTTGGACTAGCAAATTATAATCAACACTCACAAGATGTAATGAATCCATAAATGACCATGATGAAAGAGAGGAGGAGATACCACCTAGGAAACAATCAAACAAGAGAGGTGGGAGGACACCAGAAGATATCTTGTTTCTTTTTGGTTCAGTGTTCTTTGTTCCCTGATCAAGGTAACACAAAGTAATAATCTACCAGATTACAGGCGAACAACAGAGGAAGCTCTAAGAAAAAACTATTGGGTAGTATTCAGCATTTATTTGGATTTGTTTTTTTAAAAAAGTTTGATGAGATGATAATTGTTGTGGAAAATACATAGACGCATGTAGTTTTGGATAAAGATTTACAAAATAATCTTAATCTGAAGTCGCAGACCAAAGAAATATCCCTACAACCAGAAAATTTATTCAGTCAATCCCATCAGTGGTGGGTTGCTACCAGTTCGCTCCAGATTGGGCAAAATGGTAGCGGTGGGAGGCTCCGCCCACCCACTTCTGCACATGTGTAGAAGCGTCGTGCACGCGAGTGCGCGCCAATGAGCAAACCAGTAGCGACAGGTTTTGAAACCCGCCCCTGAATCCTATGTATATGAACTTCAAGCTTCCATATCCTTGCAATACTAGGAACCCGATGAAATGGGGAAATGACAAATTGTTTTTTATTCGAAAGATGGAGAGAGATCCGAGAATGGATTTATTACACATAACTGGAAACCATTTCTATTTGAACCTTGTTGACAAGATAGATCCACTGTGGAGATGAAATTTATTATATTTAATTAGACAATAATTGATAAAAGATGGCAGTAAGAAACAAATGTTGATATTTGATCCAGTACTTTTGGGATGATTTCTGATAGACAGGATGCTGCGGTAAACTTTCTACAAGTGGTTTACAATAATAGTTTGTTAACAAAAAGTTTGGAATCTTTTGTCTTTTCCTGCTAACTATCTTGTCATTAATATGTAGAAGACAAGTCATTAATTTGCAAATAGATTTACTAGTTTAAACATTTTGGGGAGGCCTGTTTTGTAAGGGGTGGGTACCAACATTTTAGTAATATATTCATCAGTGTTCAATTAATATGTGTATATGTGTTGTTTTTTAATTTTTTCTGATGCATTTTTAATTGTCTTGTGAGTTTTTGGTTTTTTGTCCTTTTTGGTTTTTTTTTAGTGTTGTATTTTAAACTTTCTTTTAAATAAAAACAAAATTATGACAAGAAAAAAAAAAGACAAGAAAAGCAGGCAGCACCCAAAGTCACTCAACGGTCAGAAATAGAAACTTGGGAAAAACCCACCCTAGTGGATCAAGTAATTAAAAAGGGAGGTGGTGTTGGAAGAAATATCCATCTGGGTTCAGTTCCAAGTGGGGACAAAGACACTGGAAACATGGAGGCTGCTTGGAAAGATGGTTTAATGGTGGTCAGGATCACATGGCTTGAGTTCCTGAACAGAAAAGGGCTGAGATCCTGTGTGCTCCCTGGCTTTATGCTTTTTCTGAGCTTTGACCTTTCTGGGGCACAGGAAGAGTATCCTGATTGGTTGTCAGACTCCCAGGGGGTGGGAGTCTTAGCTAGCCTTGCTGGCTGTCTCTCAAGCTTGCTTGAGCCTTGCCATGTGGTGAGTTTCAGTTGTATTGTGTTGCAAATCATGGGGGGATTGAGTGAGCTTGGTTGAAGCCTTAATTGCCCATTGACAAAGGTGGGGAGAATGAGTGAGCTTAGCTGAGGCTTTTAATGGCCCATTGACAAAGGTGGGGGGGAGTCAGGAAGTTGCAGGGAGCTCCTTTGTCTTTAAAATATGTTTCTCCATTTCTCATCCAGGAAGGTATAATATTCTGCTTTTTTTAAAATATTTCCTAGAATATTTCATTCTTCTAGGAGGGGGGTGGGTGCTAAATTCCTACAGTGGGAAACCTAAGTCTTCAGATTTGCAAGATTCTGTTAATGTAGCCTTACAACAAAGTGGAATAAATCCATCTTGTCATGTTTCCAGTTTGGTTTACTTGGGAGGTCTGACTCCTTATAGGAACACATGTGGAAGCATGTAATCTACAGAAGCAAGATGACCAGGAGACACTGAATGCTAATGAAACTCAACAACCAGTACGATTCTCTATCACTGTAAGGAGCAGAGCAGAACATTTGGTTGAAATTATAGGGAAGGAGATTCAGAGAAGGTATTACAACGAATTTTCTAAGAGTAAGAGCTACCAATCGGCAGAAAAGGTTGCTTCCTAAAGCAGTATCTTTCTCTTCATTGAAGATTTTTGTGGCATCACTCTTTTGTCCCATAAATCTCAGCATTGTGATTTTCAAAACAGAACTTTGCAATTGAGTGGTGCCTCAGTCAAACTTAAAAAAAAATTGGAACAACTACTCAAGGAGCACGGTGACATGGGAACGGAAGAGCACTGAAGATACCAAATTTCATATTTATTCATTTTATTTTAAGATATACAGATTTACTCTATGGCAGCTCTAAGTGGTGTGTATCAGTAAAAGTAATAATAATAAAGTTAATAAAATAACAATAGATAGTAACATCAATGTAATCATCTGGCACTGAAAATTTTCATCCTAAATCAATGAGTAAAGCCCTGATCTGAATTTTTATAATCCTTCATGCTCTTCCATTGTATCTATTAATATATGAGACTCTCAGCAATTATTCTCTCTTCACTCAGATTGGGTGAGTGGAGCCTCAAAATTCTATTGAAAAACTCCATAATACGAACTGAGATGGTAAAATACAGTAAATTGGTAATAAAGTCATAATTACCAGTAGTTTATAGAGTATAATTTCAAATATAATATGTTGTTACCTGGAAGAAATCTCCACTGAATTAAATGATGTGTCTGTATCAGTTTGTAAAACAATATTCAACTAGATAGTATACGAATTTCATTTATAGACAAAACACACTTTAAAGCTCTAATATGAAGTAATACCAATAACAGGGGAAAAACTACTTAGCTTCCAGTCTTCATTTTTCTCATATCAGTTTCTCTACTGTGTTACAAACTAACATTTGAAAGTTATTTGCTTTGAAGCTTGAGCAAATAAAATTATTGGATCTGCTCTGAAAAAAAATTCATAAATTCTTAAGTCTCTCGGTTGAAGTAATTAATATCAGTTTTCCATACTTTACAAATGCGAATGTGCAGAGCAACAAACTTTTCTTTAAGTTTAATATACAACTGGTTTCTTTACTTAAGATTTTAATTCCATGAATATTGTTCTGATACATTTAAACCCCTAAGACAATTCTACCACCATTACTATTACTAATCATTACTAGTAATTGTTGTGATGCATCAACATAGCAGAATTGAGTTTACCAGCAAAATAAGCTAACTTTATTAAATAAAACTGAATGCATAATCTGACAAGGCAGTACTTGAGTAATGTTAATGTTAGTCTTCCTGGAAAGACAAAATGATTGTATATGGCAGTGATGGCAAACCCCTTTTTCCTCGGGTGCCAAAAGTGGGCGCATGCGCGACAACACACATGCATGTCAGCACCCATATTGGAATGCGCACCCCACTGTGCATGCACGAATGACCCCACCCCATATTCCCCCGTGTATGCACCCCGAACCGTGCATGTGCCCCCAGCCCCCTGCACGTGGGTCCCGCCCCCTCCCACACCCTGTTTTGGTCCTGGAAAGCCTCCTGCACCAACCTTTGCTGGCAGGAATGGCCTGTTTCATGCCTGGAAGCAGCCACCGCCACCAGGGGCGAGGGGGCGGCTTTGGCAAGGATAGGTGGGCCGGGGCTTCCCTCCTTCTCTGCCCGAGTGGCCAGCTCAGGTGCATGGGGCAGCATTTTTTTTACTCTTAGTTGAGTAAATCTTCTTTTACTCAAGATTGTTTCACTTTGGAAATTTTATTCATCTGTCATTTTCAATACATGTGTGGACTATAAAAGGAGGCAGGCGGCCACAGACCAGTGGCCTTTCAGTCTAACGGCTTCGTGACTCCACTGCCGGTCCACTGCCCACAGGCTTACCCAGCCACTTGCCAGCCGGGCTTTCTGTGGGCCACAGCTGGGCAGGGCCTGTTGCTGCTTTTTCCTCACTCTGGGTCTGGGAACTTGAACAATCCAGTTGCCTCATGCCGAGAACCGCATCGCCCCGCCACACTAGCCCAGATGATTGCGAGTCTTTTGGTGAGCTCAGCATGCATCACCAGGCCAGAGGGCAACCAGGTACCAGCCCGTTCCCTGGTGAGACAAAGCAGTGGCTGTTGTTCGGCCTCCAAACACACGGACTCTGCCGTCCTGCCTGAGATCCTCCAACTGGGAGCCGCTGGCTGAAAGACTCTCTCTCTCTCCCTTACTCCCCACCTCCACCTCTTTTCCTTCTGAAAAATTGATTCGGCAAATAAGCACCCCAGTCCTGATCTCTCCTGAGAGATTCAGATTCTTCAGGTATCAGTTTTAGCTTAGTCTCAAAAGATTTCAGGGCATGGAAAAGGAGAAACTCCAGCCGCCCTTCTGCTCTTTCCCCGGCATTGCGGGGGTCAGGAGGGGAAGGAGGAAAGCCCCAGGCCGCTATTCCTGCTGCTTCCGGGGAAGTAGCAGTGTGAGAACCCCTGTTACCAGGGGTGAGGGGGTGGCAGCGGCAAGGATGGGCGGGCCAGGGCTTCCTCCCTCCCCACCAGAGGCTTGGGGCCATGCCAGAAGCCCATTCAGGTGGGAAGACAGGGAAGCTCTCAGCTCCAGTGACAGGAGCAGCCTGCAGATCAGAGAGGGTGGCGGCAGCAGGTTGTGGCAGCAGGTCGTTCGTGTCAGATAAGAGGCAGCAGCAGCTCCTCATCCTCCTGCCAGCATTGCGCTCTGGGCAGCATTCAGCCAGCCATGCCTGGCATCCTCCTGTGGCAGCCCATGTGGATCCCAGGCAGTGCAGCTTTGGAGCCTTTAGTCACCGTGTTGGTGACAAGGCAGGCAGATGGGCAGGCGGAGGGCAGCGACTGGGGGAGTGCTCCTGGCTGGCAAGGAGGTGGATGTCCCAAGGCACACATGCGCACCAGCCAGCTAGTTTTCTGTCTACTAGCATGCATGCGTGCGCAACAATCAGCTGGCTGGCTGATCTTCCAGTTTCTGGTCAAGTCAGCTGATCATCATGCGCACATGTGCACCAGTAACCAGAAGACTAGCTGGCCGATGTGCATGTGTGCACTGGAAACCCGGAAGAGGAATGGGCAATGCTGTGCCAGGCAAAATAACTTTGCGTGCCACTTCTGGCACGCTTACCATAGGTTCACCATCACGGACATAGAGTTATTTGTATTTTAATATTATGGTTGTGGGTTTCCTTTTATTTTTAGCCTATATTATTAAGTAAAACCCTATTCCCCCCCCCAATAAACATCTTTAAGGAAAGTTAATAATATAACAAAGCCCTGAATCAGTAATTTTTAGGATCTGTAATAAGAGAAAATGGTGAAATTTGGAAATTAGAAATGGTAAAATATGGCTAAAGCAAAGATAGATTGAAGAGCTAAATTATCTACTCATTCGACTAAACAAGGAAAAAACCCCAATAATTATAGAAATCTTTACAGCCCAAAACAGAACAGCTCTATAAATGATACATCATTATAAAACTGAATTTCTCTTCTTCTAACTTGGCAGCACAATATGTGATTTACACAATAGCCTGAAATTGGCCAAGAAGAGGTGAAGGAAAAAGGCCACATTTAAGCTCATTTCTGGTAGTGCCTCTAAAAATCCTGATTTTCATAATTGAAGTAGAAACCCTGTCATATCACATCAAAAATTAAAATGTCATTGTTATTAGACTCTTCAAAACCCTCAATACCTTATTGTACTGTATCAAACTTAAGAAAAAAATATATTGGCCTCCTTCCTATGTTACCCATGAAAGAGCTCTGAAAAAAGAAAGCAAATTCATAGGCTATGTCTTCCTCTGTGATAAGTTTAGTCTGATGATGCCAGCAGTAACACCATAGAAGGCACCCAGTTATGGGCTGTGCCACAGAGGCAGAATGTATAAGAGGAAGCATATACAGGTACTTCATTTATCTTGCTGAAAGAATGAATGCATGCTTTTGTGTTGGCCTGGTGATTTTGCTCAGGAAGGAGCCCAAAAAAGGCACATGCTGAAGATTCTTCCATCTTTGTTTGGTAGCCAACATATTGCAAAGTAGCATAAACTTAAATTTGGAAAATAAAACATCTTTAATTGACAATTCAAGTTACCGAAGTTAAAGAAGAGACAAAGATTTCCCCCAAATAAACCTTCAAAACATTCATCAAACATCTGAAAACTACCTTAATTGTCCAGCAAAAGATTAATTTTCAATTTATTTATTTTATTCGAAATAATTAATCCATACTATTCTTTTACTGTTTTGAATAGCAGTGTTTTAAATTGGTTTTTATCTTCTAGATATATTTTTAGGTCACAGTCAGTCGTGATTTTCCTTGAACACTTCAAGAAGCTAAAAAAAAAAGGACACATTTTAATCTGCCTTCACATGCTATGGCTATCATACAGTTTATATGTATTTTAATTCTCCAATAAATACAAATATATCTATCTATATCTCTTTCTTTCTTTCTTTCTTTCTTTTTCTTTCTTTCTTTCTTTCTTTCTTTCTTTCCCTCTTCTCCCCCTCCCCCGCTCAATCCAATGTTTGCAACTTAAATTAACTCAGTTGCTGTGTAAATGCCTAGCAGAACCAAATGTCTGGTCAAATGTGGAATATAAGTGGAATAAATTTTAAAGCCATACAAGAGAGGTCAACCCAGACTTGTCTTATTACTTGTACCGCTGACATAAGTTAATGCAACACTTGAGAGAGGCTGTAAGTCTCTTTAGCTTTCTGCCTTGAGTTGCACGTGTCAGTGCTTGGCTGAGTCCCAGAATTATTATCATCCCTCTGTGTAGCATACAGCCTCAATGGAAGATGCAGTACTGAACACAGCAGGGTAGCACAAGCAGGATCCAGCTAAGTAGAGAAGAAGAGAAACTAGACAGAGACATAGTGAACATATCAAAGACATCCCAGGATGTGCTACCACATTGTCTTTATGTGAGGCTGTAGGCACGCAGAGGTGAACTATGTCCTCTCTCTGTGGGATTTCATCTTTTTTGACCCTGAGGGTTAAATACATTTTTATAAGACTGCTAGAGTCTTGAAAACTACAAACAAACATTTATTAAAGGTAGAATTAAATCTCACAGACATAAATTTGAAAGGGACAATCAATACAGATATTCTGTGTCCTCAATTTAGGTAACTCAGAGCCTTCTGAGGCTTCTTAAGTCCCACATACTTGACTGTAGCTATCGCATGCAATAGGTATTATTTTCAGTTGAAGTAGAGTTGGCTGGATTAAAAGAAAAAGGATCTCACTTTTATTTAATATTTAAAGTATTTTAAAGATATTTAGCTAGGTATTATATGTGTAATAGTGTAACATATCTAAAAGGAGTCAGATTGGTGAAAGTTTCTGTAATGAATGGGCAACCCCTATTCACTGTTCTGGTTGCTTACAAGTGATCATTATATAAATCTGTCAGACAGGGAATTAATCTTTGCTTCTGGGTTGATCATACCTTGATAACATCATACCTAGACATTGGGGAATTGCCTGCTTAGTCTCAAGAAATGAGTGGTGGAGAAGAAAGTTTTGCTTGAGGAAAATCAAAAGGACCTCTCCTTAACTCCGGCCCTTCTGTTTAAAAAGCCTTGTTGTGATAGAGGAAATCACAACCAAAGTAAGACCCCAGAAGTTCTAGGACAGGGATTCTTAAACTATTTCCTTCATTATCCCAAAATGCTGATCAGAAAGTCTTATCAAACTTTGAAGGCTAGTCATAAATCCCCTCCTTCTGCACCACTATAATTGAAGAAGTACTTGTATTATAAAAAACGTATCACTGAATTATCTTTATCAAAAATTACCATTGGCAATTTCATCATTTTTGGGGAGATTTTCAAATATATTTTAATATAAGTCCTTCCATTCCCATTATCCAGTTAGAGTTGAAGAAGCTTCTTCAGCTCTGACTGGATGATGGGAATGCAAATGACCAACTATCTGCATTCTGCAGGAATATAAGTCCTTCCATTCCCATTATCCAGTTAGAGTTGAAGAAGCTTCTTCAGCTCTGACTGGATGATGGGAATGCAAATGACCAACTATCTGCATTCTGCAGGAATATAAGTCCTTCCATTCCCATTATCCAGTTAGAGTTGAAGAAGCTTCTTCAGCTCTGACTGGATGATGGGAATGCAAATGACCAACTATCTGCATTCTGCAGGAATATAAGTCCTTCCATTCCCATTATCCAGTTAGAGTTGAAGAAGCTTCTTCAGCTCTGACTGGATGATGGGGAATGCAAATGACCAACTATCTGCATTCTGCAGGGAATATAAGTCCTTCCATTCCCCATTATCCAGTTAGAGTTGAAGAAGCTTCTTCAGCTCTGACTGGATGATGGGAATGCAAATGACCAACTATCTGCATTCTGCAGGAATATAAGTCCTTCCATTCCCATTATCCAGTTAGAGTTGAAGAAGCTTCTTCAGCTCTGACTGGATGATGGGAATGCAAATGACCAACTATCTGCATTCTGCAGGAATATAAGTCCTTCCATTCCCATTATCCAGTTAGAGTTGAAGAAGCTTCTTCAGCTCTGACTGGATGATGGGAATGCAAATGACCAACTATCTGCATTCTGCAGGAATATAAGTCCTTCCATTCCCATTATCCAGTTAGAGTTGAAGAAGCTTCTTCAGCTCTGACTGGATGATGGGAATGCAAATGACCAACTATCTGCATTCTGCAGGAATATAAGTCCTTCCATTCCCATTATCCAGTTAGAGTTGAAGAAGCTTCTTCAGCTCTGACTGGATGATGGGAATGCAAATGACCAACTATCTGCATTCTGCAGGAATATAAGTCCTTCCATTCCCATTATCCAGTTAGAGTTGAAGAAGCTTCTTCAGCTCTGACTGGATGATGGGAATGCAAATGACCAACTATCTGCATTCTGCAGGAATATAAGTCCTTCCATTCCCATTATCCAGTTAGAGTTGAAGAAGCTTCTTCAGCTCTGACTGGATGATGGGAATGCAAATGACCAACTATCTGCATTCTGCAGGAATATAAGTCCTTCCATTCCCATTATCCAGTTAGAGTTGAAGAAGCTTCTTCAGCTCTGACTGGATGATGGGAATGCAAATGACCAACTATCTGCATTCTGCAGGAATATAAGTCCTTCCATTCCCATTATCCAGTTAGAGTTGAAGAAGCTTCTTCAGCTCTGACTGGATGATGGGAATGCAAATGACCAACTATCTGCATTCTGCAGGAATATAAGTCCTTCCATTCCCATTATCCAGTTAGAGTTGAAGAAGCTTCTTCAGCTCTGACTGGATGATGGGAATGCAAATGACCAACTATCTGCATTCTGCAGGAATATAAGTCCTTCCATTCCCATTATCCAGTTAGAGTTGAAGAAGCTTCTTCAGCTCTGACTGGATGATGGGAATGCAAATGACCAACTATCTGCATTCTGCAGGAATATAAGTCCTTCCATTCCCATTATCCAGTTAGAGTTGAAGAAGCTTCTTCAGCTCTGACTGGATGATGGGAATGCAAATGACCAACTATCTGCATTCTGCAGGAATATAAGTCCTTCCATTCCCATTATCCAGTTAGAGTTGAAGAAGCTTCTTCAGCTCTGACTGGATGATGGGAATGCAAATGACCAACTATCTGCATTCTGCAGGAATATAAGTCCTTCCATTCCCATTATCCAGTTAGAGTTGAAGAAGCTTCTTCAGCTCTGACTGGATGATGGGGAATGCAAATGACCAACTATCTGCATTCTGCAGGGAATATAAGTCCTTCCATTCCCCATTATCCAGTTAGAGTTGAAGAAGCTTCTTCAGCTCTGACTGGATGATGGGAATGCAAATGACCAACTATCTGCATTCTGCAGGAATATAAGTCCTTCCATTCCCATTATCCAGTTAGAGTTGAAGAAGCTTCTTCAGCTCTGACTGGATGATGGGAATGCAAATGACCAACTATCTGCATTCTGCAGGAATATAAGTCCTTCCATTCCCATTATCCAGTTAGAGTTGAAGAAGCTTCTTCAGCTCTGACTGGATGATGGGAATGCAAATGACCAACTATCTGCATTCTGCAGGAATATAAGTCCTTCCATTCCCATTATCCAGTTAGAGTTGAAGAAGCTTCTTCAGCTCTGACTGGATGATGGGGAATGCAAATGACCAACTATCTGCATTCTGCAGGGAATATAAGTCCTTCCATTCCCCATTATCCAGTTAGAGTTGAAGAAGCTTCTTGGATGAGAAGTGAAACATCTTCAAAGAAAAACAAGAAAGTCCAGTTGCCTCTTGAAAAAGCACCTCTGGGACATCCTGAGGCACATCAAGAAAGTGAAAACATGCTGTCCTGAAATTTTCAAATGTATAATCCAATGTCTCTTCAAGATGTCTGATTGGAAAATATTACTCTAATTAAATAGGTTTGTTTTGATTTTTCTGAAAACTATACTTTTGTAAATGATCAGTCATTTACTAAAGGAAATGAAAATGAGATATGAAGTCAAATATATCTGAAACTCAACTTTTTCTAATCTGAATGGACTTAAAATTGATAGCAGGAAAAAAGGCAACTCAATTGAATTGATCATAAAAATCAGGAGTAAATATTAATATTTAACTCTCTGGAGAACAGATGGGACAGAATATTTCCAATTAGGACCAAAAGCTCCCAAGGAATAAATTTTCCAAAGAATCACTCTTAAGCCTCATATTAAAAGTTGGAAATCTGCACGCCAGCATTCCAGAGAACTTGAAGAACATCTTTCAATTACAGTAGACCATAATAAATTAGACCTGCAGTTTCCTTAATGAAAATGAGATATGAAGTCAAATATATCTGAAACTCAACTTTGGTTTTCCAAATATTTATGCAAATCAACGGTTTCGACAGATGTTTATCCATTATTGCAGAGAATATTACAAAGGTACTTATTTAACAAACATTTGAACAAACATTTGAAGTTGCAAAGCTGCTGAGCTACTGGTACTATAACTGGTCCTTTAAGTTCTGGCCATACCACACATCCGCAGCCACAGGACTGTAATGCATGGCAACTGGCTCAAACTTAACAACAGCTGCAGTGTCCTGCAGTCACTTGATAACCATTTGTGACATTTCCTTCCATAAACAAAATTAACAGAGAAGCCACGAAGGAATGTTGCAAGTTGCTCTGGTAAATTGCTTGCACTCTCCCACACCCAATAGTAGGCACCTTGCCCAGCCACACCCATGCCACTACTCACTCGCCCTTTCCCACCTGTCAGCAGCCACTCCCAGATCAACTTTGCTGGCCACCTATGCATGCCTTCTCACCTGGCAGTAGCTATCTCTGAGGAACAAGTTTGCCCCATGCTGGCTGCTTGCACAATCTTCCCTGCCTAGCTTGCAAAGCACCTGAGCTTGTTTAGTATTCTTGCTTAATGACAACAGGAAATGGCAGGTTTGCTGTCACTAAGCGATGCAGTTGCACGTTATCAAGCTTGGACTGCATCACTTAGTGACAGAAATTCCAGCCCCAATTATCATAGTTAAGTAGCCTTTATTATCAGAGCTATCTAACTTCAATGTACAATCTGTTTTCATACCATACCGGTACAACCTAAAGTGTGTTCTGTCTACTGAGCTATCAGAAGATAAATATCAATGCCCTGATATTATGGCATCTGGATACTTTGCAATTCCATCTTATTCTTTTTACAGCACTTTTTAAAAACAAACTTTTTTAAAATGTAAAGAGAAATTAAAAAGTTTAAATAAGGGCTAACAATGTTCATGAAAGGACTGATGCTGTTATACAATGGTATCTGGTAATATTTAATGCAATATATATGTTAAGTCACTTGTGATCACCAATTAAGTCACTAATCAGACTTAAATCATGTCCACTTGATAGCCACTACAATTACATTATTTTTCTGGAGTGTTTTTTTTTCCCAAATTCCTAGTTTAATATACAACCTTGGGACCAGGTTCTGAACTTGACTGCCTTTCTTTTAAATTTAGTGTTCCTTAGCAAGAAGAATATATTTAAGGCTACAATTCCAGAGAAAGTGGCACATAAGAATAACATCACAAACATTGTTCTAGGTTAGCAAAAAATAAAACTCAAATGAACTATGACAAGTGCAGGTTGAGAGGTGGCCTAAGGGCCCTATTAGCTTTAGCTCTTTGTGTGTCTGTAACTCTTCACCACACCTGATTAAACAGACAGATTCAAATATAACTGGAAATCCTCCCAGGCTAACATTTCTTCCAGTCACCAAAAATACCAAACTCAACTTTTTTCTAATCTGAATGGACTTAAAATTGATAGCAGGAAAAAAAGGCAACTCAATTGAATTGATCATAAAAATCAGGAGTAAATATTAATATAGGTCACCATTAGCCACACATATTTCTACTCCAACACCAGTGTGTTGGAGTAGATATGGACGGCTAATTCCAGAATTTAATGTTATAAGGACTGTTTTATATTACTAAGGTTATCACTTCCAGGAAAGTATTTCACCAGGATACAGCTGTACAACAGGAAATGGCAGGTTTGCTGTCACTAAGCGATGCAGTTGCACGTTATCAAGCTTGGACTGCATCACTTAGTGACAGAAATTCCAGCCCCAATTATCATAGTTAAGTAGCCTTTATTATCAGAGCTATCTAACTTCAATGTACAATCTGTTTTCATACCATACCGGTACAACCTAAAGTGTGTTCTGTCTACTGAGCTATCAGAAGATAAATATCAATGCCCTGATATTATGGCATCTGGATACTTTGCAATTCCATCTTATTCTTTTTACAGCACTTTTTAAAAACAAACTTTTTTAAAATGTAAAGAGAAATTAAAAAGTTTAAATAAGGGCTAACAATGTTCATGAAAGGACTGATGCTGTTATACAATGGTATCTGGTAATATTTAATGCAATATATACGTTAAGTCACTTGTGATCACCAATTAAGTCACTAATCAGACTTAAATCATGTCCACTTGATAGCCACTACAATTACATTATTTTTCTGGAGTGTTTTTTTTTCTTCCAAATTCCTAGTTTAATATACAACCTTGGGACCAGGTTCTGAACTTGACTGCCTTTCTTTTAAATTTAGTGTTTCTTAGCAAGAAGAATATATTTAAGGCTACAATTCCAGAGAAAGTGGCACATAAGAATAACATCACAAACATTGTTCTAGGTTAGCAAAAAATAAAACTCAAATGAACTATGACAAGGGCAGGTTGAGAGGTGGCCTAAGGGCCCTATTAGCTTTAGCTCTTTGTGTGTCTGTAACTCTTCACCACACCTGATTAAACAGACAGATTCAAATATAACTGGAAATCCTCCCAGGCTAACATTTCTTCCAGTCACCAAAAATACCAAACTCAACTTTTTTCTAATCTGAATGGACTTAAAATTGATAGCAGGAAAAAAAGGCAACTCAATTGAATTGATCATAAAAATCAGGAATAAATATTAATATAGGTCACCATTAGCCACACATATTTCTACTCCAACACCAGTGTGTTGGAGTAGAATTATTGGAGTAGATATGGACGGCTAATTCCAGAATTTAATGTTATAAGGACTGTTTTATATTACTAAGATTATCACTTCCAGGAAAGTATTTCACCAGGATACAGCTGTACAACAGGGAGAGAATCATTGCTTCTTCCAAAGATACCAAGAAAATATTATATTATGGTCACTAGATTTGAATTAATTACATTTTTATATTCAATTTCTTTATCTAGTAACTAACAAACTCTTCTGGGAAATGGATTTTCATTTAGGAGATGCTTCAATAGTAAGGTAAGCGGAATATAAATTTAATAATAAATATGCTCTTAATTTTGAAATAATGTACTTTCTGGAGAGGAAGCTGTTTTTATGGATTATATTCTATATTATATTACATATGTAATGGAATGCCATTTGTGAGTTTTAATGAGAATTTACCAAATTCCTAGCTATATTCTAATTAAATAGGTTTGTTTTGATTTTTTCTGAAAACTATACTTTTGTAAATGATCAGTCATTTACTAAAGGGAATGAAAACGAGAGCAATACCTTAGTGGTAATAATGTATCCAGAAGTATTTCTATATTAATTTGGTTTATCATTTCTTTATTCCATTTATAGTATACACTGCAGGCTTCCAGCAAGCCTGACCTTGCTGGATATAATGGATATAATGATCAATACAAAAAAATAAACACAAAAATAATACCATAAAGCAAAATATGTAAAATTATAAACAAGCATCACAATGTTACAATAGAAAAGTAATTACCAAATACATGGTATCCACATTAGAAACTCAATAGCTAATTATAATATGTTTTAAGACTTCTTACAATGTATCATTGAAGAGGCAGATCAAACTGTGGTGATGGGAGGATAGAATTCCATAATGGCTGATGCTACCAGTGCAAAGTCTGCAGTCCTGATGGGTTCTAGCTACGCTTTCTTATCCAACCAATACAGAAAACCTTTATCTATGAAACTTTCAGGTGACTACATTCCTTTAAAGAGGAGAGCTCCAAACCATTGCAGATTATACCTAATAATAAGTATCCTGAATTTGGACTCAAAATCAATGCAGCTTAGAATACGTGCACCTAGTGGAAAAGATCCGAATACCCTGTGAGTGAGTTTGGAGAGCTTCCCAAAGGGCACATGAAGTTCATTGCAGCAGTTTAATTGGAAGGTAACCAGCACATGAGCAACATTTTTCATATCACTTGTTACAAGAAGGGATGGAATTGGTAAATCATATGCAAATGGAAACAGACACACATAATCATCAGACTGATAGGAGCACTTGAGACAAACACATGTTAAAGAGTACCTCCAACTGTGGGTTGGATTTTCCAGGAGAAATTAAAATTAAGATGAATCCCATGGCACCCGGTCCTAAACTGTTAAAACAAAAAGTGTCTAAGATTGGTTTCTTGAAGAATGAGTGTACTATCACCTTCTTTAAGATAGATGCATCTTCCTTTTGAAGTGACGCCTGAGATAGGTATTAATATATTTTTATGCCAGGATTTTATTTTCTTGGAAGGAATTCCCAGATCAGTAATTAAATGAAAAAGAAGCTGTAGTTCTTTTAATTCTTGTCCCATTCATTCATGGAGTTAATGCTATATCACATTTTATTTCGTAGGCTATAAAGCCTAAAGTGATGTCAGCAATCAACTTTTTGCCACTAAAAAAACCCCCACTATTAACATTGCTAATGAGATAGATTTTTAAACAAATCCTTGAAGGTATAGTTCTAATTAATCCCACTTATTCAAGGAATTGGGAAAAAAGGTTTTACAGATAATCCACAACCAAATCTATTCTGTGCTACTTGCATTCAATGGCCAATTAATTAAGTTATTTGTTGCTTTTCCCATGACAGACTTGAATAAAAAAGAGAAACTATAGTTTATTAAGTTGTCTTTGTAATTTACTAGAGCAGGAAATGTCCAAACTTCTATTAAAAGACTTTAATGTCCAATTCTGTCTTCGAAGAATTACCCAACAGAAATCTGTCTTTTTCTGTTCGATTATGTAACTGGGGGAAACAATCACTGTCTAGAGTCATATGCAACTACATTTCATTTATCTGTACATAAACAACGATCTCACTCTTTTTTTTCCTAGCAATCTGCTAGACTAGAAAGAAGAAAAGGGGGAATCAATTTTTAAAAACTATATGATGCAAATAATGCAAAGTTTTAGAGAATCAGTTCACAGTGGTACAAATAATGGTACATATCTATAATATTTACATCAAGTTATAAGCTAAAAAATATTGGTTCAAAATTTTCTATCGGTGGTATACAACTTAAATCTAAGATAGACAAATAATACAATAATAAAGGTTGGAAGTGTCATGAAATAGAGGAAATGATTTGCTACATATGGTGGACATGTAAAAAAATCTCCAAAATGCTGGAAATTATTTTCCTTTTTATCCATTTTCATGGTTTTTGAACTCTTGCTAAATATGCTGTTTATCTTTTTCTCCCTTTTATTAAAATGTGTGTTTGTATATGTTTATGTGTATCTGTGTGCACACACACACATACACTCACACACATACTAAAAATACAATGGAGATTTTAATATTAAATCAAAAATGTAAAATCAAAATCATTTTATACAACAAATTGTAAAATTATTTTTTCAATGTTACACTCAACTTTGGATAAAAAAGTCAAATAATTTTATCCTTGTAATATTAATATCCTAAACTGTAATTAATATTGATAAAATACTTCTCAATAATAAACTATTGAAACATTACAATGTTAATAATATTTATTCATACTACATAAGTATCGTGTACTGAAACAATGCAATATATCAAGATTTATAACAACATACAGGAGAGGAAAAAACAACTTGATCTGAATTGAAACCCCTCTATGTTGCTACTATTGATGGATATAGGTAGGTAGGTAAGTAGGTAGGTAGGTAGGTAGAGATGGATAGATGGAAGAAAAACAGAGAGATAGAGAGAGAGAAAAAAGAAAAAAGAAAGAAAGAAAGAAAGAAAGAAAGAGACAGAGAGAGAAAGAAAGAAAGAAAGTTCTAGAAATCCCAACAGATACCGTGTTTCCCTGAAAATAAGACCCAACTGTAAGAATTTCAGGATGCTCGTAAATCAAAATAAGACCTAACTGGAAAATTAGTCCTAATGCGTCTTTTGGAGCAAAAATTAATATAAGACCCAATCTTATTTTCGGGAAAACATGGATAGTTCTCAGCCATTGACATAAAAGCCCTATTCTAATGACCACATTGTTTTAACAGTTAACCTAAACATGAACATTATCTCCATGGTCTCAGGTATTCTGATCAAATTATAGGTTTTTTTTAATTCTTTATTAAAAAGAACTATTTAAACTTTCAAAAAAGCCTATTTTCCTCCAAGCTATAACTCCTACTTTCTTCACCTTTTCCAGGCGATGTGCTCCAGATATTTCAAATAGCTTTTCACCAGGTGACCATTTATAAGGCAGAATAGCCAGCAAACTGATTTAAAAGCTAAACAGGTATTTCTGCACATTACAAGGCATCACAGCTGAAGTCTTGGCAATGTAGAGCACAGTGTGAATTATGTATCTGATTTTATTTCATGCTGTTAGATACAGCTCACTGAAAATGCACAACCGGGTTCTTTTAGGAATACAAACTAAAAGCAATGTTATGTATTATGCTACAGCAGAAAATTTTATGTCTTACATGGGATTAGCTGACGCATTTATCAAGCAGCCTCCAAGGAAAGTAGAGTTCAAGACTTGAGTTTATCAATAATACATAAACAAACCAACCAATTAGGTACAAAATGGCTATGTTGCCAGACAACATATTAATGGTCCTACAATACTACACTGAGTAAGAAAGGCAAGGCAAGCAAAGGTTATTAAAAGTCCACAGGACAGGATTACGGAAGGTTAGTCTGTTAACCATTTGCTATCCCAAAGAATCCAGCTCAGGTAACAACATTTTCAAGGGACATTTGTATCTTGCTAAGCATTGCTAAAGACAAGGTATCCAATGTATCCAATTTGAGAACCAGATGTAAAGGAGCTTTCAACACCTTTACAGAAGAAAGCTGCCTATAACATCCTGTCCATCTGAATAGGTGCTGTAGAACCTATACAAAATATAGATATGGGTCACTCAGTTTTACATTTTCCTTTTCTTTTCTTTTCTTAGATTAAAATATTTCTTTTGATTTTGTTGGATCTTTTTTTCTCTCTTTCCATTTTCAGGAGATTAAAACCAGAATTCATTTCAAAACAAACACAAAATGATAACCAGACATAAATATAGAAGGAAAAAAAATCCCTTCTTGTATTCCCCCTTTTTAAAGGATTAACTTTGATTAAAACATTACAAAGAAAATATGAAAACAATGCATATTCATTAGCATTACCAATCTCCTATTCCACTAACCTAAAATTAAAATACTTATTTCAAACAGACAAGTTTGTTATCACTTTCTCTCACTTAACTAGCAATAGAAATACTGTGAATGTTAGATAAATTGCTAATCCTAAATCTGAAAACCGCATAAAGTAATTTTTCTCAATATACTATTTTCTATATGTTGAAAAAAACAACTCTCAAGATTTTTAGCCCATGGAGCCTATGATGACTAATACCAACAACACACAAATTGGGTGGAAAAGTTTTGGCATCCCATCAAATCACAGATTTAAGTAAACAGAAGCTGATACAACCTCTGCATGATAAAAGATAAACAGAGTAATTGTAGTGCTATTTATATGCAGTTATTTATAGATTCAAAACAAGAAAACATTAGGTACAATAGGTCAGAAATTGACCAAGCCAAGTCCAAAGATGCTAGGAAATTTCTAGAAGCCTGGCACTCTGACAAAGTAGCCATCAACAGACACATAGACATAAACATTATCTACATAGTATGCAAAACTAACAATCAACAAGCCAAAAAGGGGAAAGAAAGACCAAGAAAGATCAACAATCTAGTAAACAATAGCCCTCTCAAGGAACTGCCAAACAAGCCAACAGTAAACAAACCCAACTAAAGAACCTCTAAGACCATTCCCAACAACACTGATAGGAATACTATTATACTATTAGAATATAAACTGTGAGGAAATCTCACTCCTTATTAGCACTGATGGTGTTACTGTCATTACTAGTTTGGGTAATGAAACATATTCAAGAAAACAACCAAGCAGAGAGAGTACCAAGGACCCCTTCAAGTCAGAAATTTGGATATGCTTTCAGACAGTACTTTGGACCACCTACTTTGGCACAAATAAGATCTTCCAAACATTTCCTATAGTCAGATAAGTCAGCAGTTTCCAGCCCAGTGGTGGGCAAGTACGCTCGTGTGCATAACTGCCATATAATTCTAGGACTTAACAAAGCCACCTCTGTGATTAGCAAAATATATTTTGCTTCTGATGCTTCACCCTTTTTCTCTAAATATGTCTAGGGGTGTCAAACTCAAGGCCCCGGGGCCAGATTCAGCCCACAGGGTACTTAGAACTGGCCCACGAGGCTGCCCTGGAAACAGCAAAAGAACGTCCCGCAGTGCCTCTGCCAGCAAAACTGGAGCCCAGTAGGGCCGCATGCACACCTTCCAAGTTCCATTTTCACTGGCAGAGTGTTGCAAGAGGCCAAAAGCTGAGCTCGAGAGCCTGTTTTCACTTGGGCCATCACAGACTCCCCAGATAAGAGTGACTGAGCTGGCCATGTCCACCCTGACCACACCCACCCTGTCCCCCCCGAGGTCAAACACAACCCTGATTCAGCCCTCAATGAAATTGAGTTTGACACCCCTGGTCTAGGGTAATAGCAGAATTTTTTTTTTCTTTCATCAGTTCAGTTCAGTTTTATACATATTTAATTGTGACTTTTGTGTTGAGGGTTAAAGAAATGTTTTCCTTCTTCAACACCCCCCTGTAGGTAATATTTATACAACAACACTATATTGTGGACCTGAAGACAATTATTCTAGTGTCAATTTAAATTTTAAATAAACAATTTCTTGTAAGCCATTTTGCTAAGTCTAGTTTTGGTATATAATTCTAGAAGAAATGTTTTTTTGGTTTTTCAGATTTTGACTTCAGCAGTCCCATTTAAGCACTTTTAAACAATATTTCTTTAATGACTATAGATTTAGTACCAATGGTTTTTTTTATTCTGAATATGGATGTAATATTGATGACTTCTGAATCTTACGGCTAAATACTATGTGGTAAATTACCTACTGCATGATTGGATTTTGTTTGGCTCATTATCCAATTGTTTTTCAATTACATTGTCGTTAGGTTTCTCATCAGTTCATTGTAAGTTATAAAGATGAGACATTTATTTATTTTAATAAATGAAATCACATGGCTCTTTCTTTCCTTAAATGGTTATTCCAGAATGTTATTTTTTATGCACAACTAAGTCAAATTTATATAGTAATCAGGAGCCACACTCAGTTACAAAATAACATATACTTTATAATTATTAAGAAATCTAAAGAGTTTCTATGCAATGAAGATAAAAAGAATTGCTTTATAACAGAACTTCAAATGATAAAAAGAAAAGTAAGTATTACGGCTGAAGCTCTGAAATACAGTAAATCTCTTATTTCTTCAAACAGAAAAGAAACACATTTTTTTCTAAATAAACTCAAAAAAATGGTCCTTTAAAATATTGGTGGTCAACCATAAAAAAAAGACTGAAAAATTGCTAAATAGTAATTCCTGTATCTTAAAAAACTCAAAGAAATCACAATCATTGGAATTATTTTTAAGTTCCAAATAATTTATTCTACTTTCTGCATATCACACTGAATCATTGCTTAAATATGAAATAATTTGAGAATTTCCCCATGGAATGCACAAATTAAACTATATAATCTGGTTTTCTTTTAAAAGTAAAGATATAGTTGAAGATTATAGAAAATAACACAACCAACTTCAAATAGTAGTTATAGCAATAACTATAATAATATCTGCAATAGGAAATACAATATATATACACTTTTGTGTGGGATTTTTCAACTTGCATCAATTTATATGTTTTCAAAAGTTCCCATAGGCATTCACTACACTTAAAAAAGATTAATATATTCTCATTTTTATCACTGAAAGGAATATGCTTTAATGCTTTGTAGTCTTAAAATTATACCACTGTACAGAAGCTCTGTGGGTACTTGTTATTACTGGATGATCTATTGTACCTGACAGGTTTTCTGTGATAAAAAAGGATCTAAGACAACCTAGATTAATTGAGAAAATAACTACGTTTTATCCGGACATAATGGTTTCAGAAAGACACAAAAACTGCATACAAATAATATTTGCATTAAATATTTTATCACCTCAATTTTCCATTCTGTTTATATTTGAAAAGTATAACAGATCTATTTTCAAAATGTTTTTATTACAAAATTATTATTTTATAATTTATTTTCACAAAAATTGTCAGAGGTGAAGTTCTATTATGATTCTTCCACTTGAATGTAGATTACAGTTCTACATTACAGTTCACATCAATTCTAATCATTCTTTTTAGAAGATAGAGAAGCAAAGCATATTTCTTGGGTCTTCATTTTTATGACCTCTAAAGCAACCAAGCATGACTTTATTAATAATTATAAATGTCCAATATTACATTATGCTTGTCTAAATTTCATGTACTCATTATTACTGCTCATGAAAATCAATTATTTCAAATATGATTGGTTTCCATATGGAAAACATACATTTCACATCTATTTCTTGCACTGTAAATCTCTGGACTGAAAATTGCATACAAATCAATTGAATTTTAATTCTTGACTTATGATTCTTCAGAACTTGAAGCAATTTTTAAGATTTAATGTTTTCTATTATGAAAGTCTACTATAAAATGACCAATTCATGTCTTCATTGTGCAACTGGCGAATAAAATCTAGCCATTTATAAAGATGTTAGTCTTTACTGCAGTCAAAATGAAGACTTACGACCCCTGTTTTCTGGCACTCAGAATATGGTTTCAACTAATAAAGAAGAGAAGAACTAATAGTGGTGAACCCCATTATAATTGGTAATGAATATTTTTTTTCAGTGCTTTATTCTTGTCTGTTAAGTAAGATGTGATGTACGAAATAAATGTGAAAAAGATATTAATTATATAATCTGCATACATTACAGTAATTAATATAATTACATATTAACATGTCTCATGTTTTATACAGTTGATGTTTAAATGTTTAAGTTATCTATTTCTCTTTGATGGGGCAAAGAGATGGGGCAAATATGTATCTTAATTTACTATGTCTTCAAAGTTCAAGACAGAATTTGGAACCATTTACGCTTTTCTCAAAGTTCCTTACTAGTGTATAAATTAACAAAATAATCCCACTATAATTAGCACACTAAACATAACAAGGATATGTATAAAATGCAATTCATATTTACAGCAGCAAAGCTAGTACTGTTGGCGGAAATTAAATTGCCATTGATTGATTTGATTTTGAAAATTTTACCTCTGGTGCTTGTCATGCATTTAAATTCTGTTCTGAAAGATACATACTCAGTTATGACAGCTAGCTAAACGAGTACAACTCAAATTTAATTGCCTCATGTTTCTAAAACAAAACAAAACACATTTCACTTGTGTTAAAATGATTATTATGACTAATAAATTTAAAAAAAACACTTGACCCTCAATCAACAGGCAACACTATTCTTATTTTCTTCAAACAATCCATAACAATTCAATAATAACCAAAGGTCAACATGAAACAACAAAGAACGTCCCGCAGTGCCTCTGCCAGCAAAACTGGAGCCCAGTAGGGCCGCATGCACACCTTCCAAGTTCCATTTTCACTGGCAGAGTGTTGCAAGAGGCCAAAAGCTGAGCTCGGGAGCCTGTTTTCACTTGGGCCATCACAGACTCCCCAGATAAGAGTGACTGAGCTGGCCATGTCCACCCTGACCACACCCACCCTGTCCCCCCCGAGGTCAAACACAACCCTGATTCAGCCCTCAATGAAATTGAGTTTGACACCCCTGGTCTAGGGTAATAGCAGAATTTTTTTTTTCTTTCATCAGTTCAGTTCAGTTTTATACATATTTAATTGTGACTTTTGTGTTGAGGGTTAAAGAAATGTTTTCCTTCTTCAACACCCCCCCGTAGGTAATATTTATACAACAACACTATATTGTGGACCTGAAGACAATTATTCTAGTGTCAATTTAAATTTTAAATAAACAATTTCTTGTAAGCCATTTTGCTAAGTCTAGTTTTGGTATATAATTCTAGAAGAAATGTTTTTGGTTTTCAGATTTTGACTTCAGCAGTCCCATTTAAGCACTTTTAAACAATATTTCTTTAATGACTATAGATTTAGTACCAATGGTTTTTTTTATTCTGAATATGGATGTAATATTGATGACTTCTGAATCTTACGGCTAAATACTATGTGGTAAATTACCTACTGCATGATTGGATTTTGTTTGGCTCATTATCCAATTGTTTTTCAATTACATTGTCGTTAGGTTTCTCATCAGTTCATTGTAAGTTATAAAGATGAGACATTTATTTATTTTAATAAATGAAATCACATGGCTCTTTCTTTCCTTAAATGGTTATTCCAGAATGTTATTTTTTATGCACAACTAAGTCAAATTTATATAGTAATCAGGAGCCACACTCAGTTACAAAATAACATATACTTTATAATTATTAAGAAATCTAAAGAGTTTCTATGCAATGAAGATAAAAAGAATTGCTTTATAACAGAACTTCAAATGATAAAAAGAAAAGTAAGTATTACGGCTGAAGCGCTGAAATACAGTAAATCTCTTATTTTCTTCAAACAGAAAAGAAACACATTTTTTCTAAATAAACTCAAAAAATGGTCCTTTAAAATATTGGTGGTCAACCATAAAAAGACTGAAAAATTGCTAAATAGTAATTCCTGTATCTTAAAAAACACAAAGAAATCACAATCATTGGAATTATTTTTAAGTTCCAAATAATTTATTCTACTTTCTGCATATCACACTGAATCATTGCTTAAATATGAAATAATTTGAGAATTTCCCCATGGAATGCACAAATTAAACTATATAATCTGGCTTTCTTTTAAAAGTAAAGATATAGTTGAAGATTATAGAAAATAACACAATCAACTTCAAATAGTAGTTATAGCAATAACTATAATAATATCTGCAATAGGAAATACAATATATATACACTTTTGTGTGGGATTTTTCAACTTGCATCAATTTATATGTTTTCAAAAGTTCCCATAGGCATTCACTACACTTAAAAAAGATTAATATATTCTCATTTTTATCACTGAAAGGAATATGCTTTAATGCTTTGTAGTCTTAAAATTATACCACTGTACAGAAGCTCTGTGGGTACTTGTTATTACTGGATGATCTATTGTACCTGACAGGTTTTCTGTGATAAAAAAGGATCTAAGACAACCTAGATTAATTGAGAAAATAACTACGTTTTATCCGGACATAATGGTTTCAGAAAGACACAAAAACTGCATACAAATAATATTTGCATTAAATATTTTATCACCTCAATTTTCCATTCTGTTTATATTTGAAAAGTATAACAGATCTATTTTCAAAATGTTTTTATTACAAAATTATTATTTTATAATTTATTTTCACAAAAATTGTCAGAGGTGAAGTTCTATTATGATTCTTCCACTTGAATGTAGATTACAGTTCTACATTACAGTTCACATCAATTCTAATCATTCTTTTTAGAAGATAGAGAAGCAAAGCATATTTCTTGGGTCTTCATTTTTATGACCTCTAAAGCAACCAAGCATGACTTTATTAATAATTATAAATGTCCAATATTACATTATGCTTGTCTAAATTTCATGTACTCATTATTACTGCTCATGAAAAATCAATTATTTCAAATATGATTGGCTTCCATATGGAAAAACATACATTTCACATCTATTTCTTGCACTGTAAATCTCTGGACTGAAAATTGCATACAAATCAATTGAATTTTAATTCTTGACTTATGATTCTTCAGAACTTGAAGCAATTTTTAAGATTTAATGTTTTCTATTATGAAAGTCTACTATAAAATGACCAATTCATGTCTTCATTGTGCAACTGGCGAATAAAATCTAGCCATTTATAAAGATGTTAGTCTTTACTGCAGTCAAAATGAAGACTTACGACCCCTGTTTTCTGGCACTCAGAATATGGTTTCAACTAATAAAGAAGAGAAGAACTAATAGTGGTGAACCCCATTATAATTGGTAATGAATATTTTTTTTCAGTGCTTTATTCTTGTCTGTTAAGTAAGATGTGATGTACGAAATAAATGTGAAAAAGATATTAATTATATAATCTGCATACATTACAGTAATTAATATAATTACATATTAACATGTCTCATGTTTTATACAGTTGATGTTTAAATGTTTAAGTTATCTATTTCTCTTTGATGGGGCAAATATGTATCTTAATTTACTATGTCTTCAAAGTTCAAGACAGAATTTGGAACCATTTACGCTTTTCTCAAAGTTCCTTACTAGTGTATAAATTAACAAAATAATCCCACTATAATTAGCACACTAAACATAACAAGGATATGTATAAAATGCAATTCATATTTACAGCAGCAAAGCTAGTACTGTTGGCAGAAATTAAATTGCCATTGATTGATTTGATTTTGAAAATTTTACCTCTGGTGCTTGTCATGCATTTAAATTCTGTTCTGAAAAATACATACTCAGTTATGACAGCTAGCTAAACGAGTACAACTCAAATTTAATTGCCTCATGTTTCTAAAACAAAACAAAACACATTTCACTTGTGTTAAAATGATTATTATGACTAATAAATTTTAAAAAAACACTTGACCCTCAATCAACAGGCAACACTATTCTTATTTTCTTCAAACAATCCATAACAATTCAATAATAACCAAAGGTCAACATGAAACAACAAAATGCACATATAGAATATAACTCACTCTACCGTTTGTTTGACTTTTTTATTTTTGTTTTTGTTTAGAAATATTAATATTACTTCAGATCCTGTAGAAATCCTGATGCATTTGGAACGTATTTATTACACTATTACTAACAGTATTAAAGCACCTGGCATGTACTTCTATTTAATTGAACAAATAGACAGACTTCAGTCTGTTTTAATACAGAACTAGTAGAGAAAAGGCACATTTCCTTCCAGTGGATCACATTATTTATCTACAGCAGTCAATAGAAGGGCATCGTGTTATAAGACCATTATTTTTGTTGACAGAGTCTATTTTTTTTATAGCTTTCATGGCAACGGCATTATAAGCACAAGAGAAAACTATACCCAATACATTCTAAGACAGATTTGGACTAACTGCACAGAATTTAAGCAAACAATATTTAGTTCTTCAGAAATTAATATAACCCCTTTCAGATACCTCATTTATAATTGAAGACATGATAATGGTAACTGTAGTTAGAAAACAAAATAGAAAAAGTGAACAATCCAATACCTATTACCTAAGATATTGTTTCAGCTTTCTAAAATTCAAACTCTAAAAACAACTGATAACAGTATACTGCTTTGGCTTGTTGTTTTCCAGAACTGGACAATTATTTCTGGAGCAGAATTTGGGAAAATTGATATTATTTACTAACACTATTACATGTTATATGTATAATTTAAGCCTTGCTGGAATTATCATATTCCTACAGGAAACAGGACAGATTAAAAATCAAATCGATTGCTTTGATATTCTCTTCATTGCCAGAAAGTCCACAGTTGATAAGACTGTAGTAAATGAAATGTTGGAAGAGATATCTAGGGTGATATTGATGAAAGATAAGGAGCAAATAGAACCCAATCAATCCATAATTGATTATGTATTTATTTTATTGGATTCAGAAACTGGCAACTTCAGCGTTTATGCACAGCTTACATGTTAAAAGTTGGGAGTGCAGGGATCCAGTAATATTAACAGGAAAAAAAATAACATGGACATCCCAAAGAAAACAAACCAACACATGGGAGGAAAAATCAATAGAGGCTGAACCACCAACCTAATCCCAAACATGGAAAATAAATCAGATTTTCAAAGAATGGAAAGACAGATCTACAGGAACACGACAGAAATGGTATGCATCCTATGTCCAGACAGATTACACTGTTTGACTGAAGGAACCTTAAGCATGTCTACCCTGCTCAATCTTATTGGGCCAAAACTATTGGAGATAGATAGTCCTACAAATAATTATGCTTTGAAAGACTTTATAATTGTTAGTAAGACTTTAATTGTGCTTGGAAGCCAATTGGCAACTGGTGCAGCTCACAGAGCAGTGGTCATGGTGCCCATGACTAACTGCACTGTTACATTCTGGAACAGCTGTAGCTTACAAGTGGTTTTCAAGAGTAACCCCATATAAACACTGCAATGATCCATGTGTGAGTCCCAAAGGTGCTTTTTCAAAAGGCAGCTGGACTTTCTTTGTTTTTTTCTTGAATATGTTTCACTACTCATCCAAGAAGCTTCTTCAGAACTGAAGACAACAAGTATGGTTATACTTATTTATTTATTTATTTATTTATTTATTAGATTTTTATACCGCCCTTCTCCCGAAGGACTCAGGGCGGTGTACAGCCAAAAGATAAAAACCCAATGTATATACAATTAAAACAAAAAAATTTAAAACAAAGCATATTACAAAATGGCCGACATATAAAATTTAAAATTTAAAAAACCCTTAAATAATAATAAAACCCCAATTAAAATTTAATAAAACTATTAAGCCAGTCCCGCTTGAATAAATAAGTGTGTTTTTAGCTCACGGCGAAAGGTCCGAAGATCAGGCACTTGGCAAAGGCCAGGGGGAAGTTCGTTCCAGAGTGTAGGAGCTCCAACAGAGAAGGCCCTGCCCCTGGGGACCGCCAGCCGACATTGTTTGGTGGACGGCACCCTGAGAAGACCCTCTCTGTGTGAGCGTACGGGTCGGTGGGAGGCATAAAGTAACAGCAGGCGGTCCCGTAAGTACCCGGGTCCTAAGCCACGGAGCGCTTTAAAGGTGATAACCAAAATCTTGGTAATTTTGGTAATTACTTGGTAATTTTCTCATTTTATTACTGACTTATATTTTATTAGTAGAGTTTAATCCAAGAACACACATTCTAAAAGGGATATTCAGCAAACTCCC
The DNA here is from genome assembly GCF_028640845.1 of Ahaetulla prasina. NCBI lineage: Eukaryota > Metazoa > Chordata > Lepidosauria > Squamata > Colubridae > Ahaetulla > Ahaetulla prasina. The sequence continues at coordinate 47,264,640 of NC_080541.1, read as the reverse complement.
ATACAACTCTTCAATACTAGCAATTAGACTTACATTTGTAGAGATAGGATCGGTGGTGGGTTGCCCCCGGTTTGGACCGGTTCTATAGAACCAGTAGTAAAACTGGTGGAAGGCTCCACCCACTGACCCGAACATCATCAAAAGTGATCTGCACATGCACGATGCGAACCGGTAGTAAAGGTAAGTAGAACCCACCCCTGGATAGGATACACAATTAATTTCAAAACATGCATATAAATAGAATGAATCTATGTACTCCACACAATCTCTTAGGAGTGTAAGGGTTTCAAACAAGAACAAAATATTTCTCCCTTCCCCATTCTCTTTTTTCTTCTTTCTCCCTGATACACACACACAGAGAGAGAAAGAGAGAGAGAGAGAGAGAGAGAAGGGGGGGAGAGAGAGAGAGAGAGAGAGAGAGAAACACAAATATGCAGTGGAAAGTTTCAGCTCAAAGCATTTTCTATTTAAATGCAAATTTGATTTTTTTAAAAGGGTCCTTCTGTAATCTAACCTAAAATACTCAGATAAAATCAATCTGAAATGGTACAGGCAATTAATGTTATATGAATACTTTAGTCTACTTTTTATTTTGTATCCTTGATGCATGCTTTTATTCTGCTTAGTCCTATTTTTAATCACACAGTTCTGTAAAGTATTATAATAAATTTAATATCCCTAATGTTGAACAAAATACTAGCTAATATATATATATATATATATATATATATATATATATATATATATATATATATATATATATATATATATATATATATATTTCAGAAAAAACATGATGTGATCTATTACAAAATTTTGGAGTGGAGGAGGAAAATAAGAGTTTATCAATAGCATTATAATGACTATGTGTAATATGTTTTTATTATATTTAGGCAGGAGGAGGAAAACAATCTCCAAGAAATTGAAATTTCTACACTATATTGACACAAGGACAAACTCTTCAAACATAACTCATCAGTGTTGATACTTTCGAATACATAAAACATTACATCTGCTCCTTCAATGCATGGCACAGGCTGTAAATCTTCAAAAGAAAAAGAGTTCAATGTCATTTCAGCCACTGTAAGCTACAGTTTACAACAGAAAGATAAAAATAGTCACACTGTCACTGACATCTACACCACTTTTCTACCGCAGTATTTCTGTGTTCTAATTTATCTTTGTGGCTGAAGAACAGGCAATCAATTGTAAGCAACAAATGTGGTTTGATTCTAGTCAGCAGCAATTTTCTCCATCCTTCAAATTTATGTATATATTAACACCCACGTTCAAGCCAAGCAATCTTCGGAGGGGGGGGATATTAAGTCTTAAAAATAAGTTCTCTAAGCAGGTTGAAAAAGATGCTAGGTGTGATAACTTAAAAATAATTTTAAAATCTGCCTAGAACCTTATACACATTTAAGAGACATTATATTTTCATGATTTTTCCTTTATTTTAAAGGTGTACCCTGCCTCTCCCACCAAACAGAAAAAAATAATCAGCCTGTCTTTTGTAGCATCACATAGGCATTTTAACACAAAACATATTAAGTATCTTAATAAGAAGCTATTTTGAATGGTATTTGTTCTCTTTTGTTCAGATGTTTCAGATATGGTTTCATTATTCATTATTTCTTATTTACTGAGTTATTCACAATGCCTTAGAAGTATCCATTTTCTGTGATAAAATAAAAGAGTAGTTCCTCTTACTGATTTATTTCCATGAACAGATGATGATGATGATGAAGAAGAGGAGTTGATATTGTACTATTTTTTATTTTTTTATGCTGCTATAGTCACATGAAGGAACATTATAGGTATAGAAGGATATAAGATTATTGATTGGGAATGTATTATTTCTGAAATCAATTCAAAGTGTTTGATGATATTTAAGGTTCTTTATAGCTTGGAATGAGGATAATTTATGAAAACCACCAATTTTAGACCAGTAACTATGAAATGGAATACTTTTCAATGTCTTGAACTTTTGATGACTAGATGGTCTAGATTAGGGTGTCAAATTCAAGACCCGCGGGCCAGATCTGGCCCATGGGGCCACCCTTGAAACAACAAAGGACTGGCATGTGATGCTTCTGCCAGCGGAAACAGAGGAAAGATGGGAAGAGAACAAGGAAGGGAAAGAAAGGAAGAGGGAAAGAAAGAAGAAAGGTGAAGGAAGAAGGAAGGAAGGAAGGAAGGAAGGAAGGAAGGAAGGAAGGAAGGAAGGAAGGAAGGAAGGAAGGAAGGAAGGAAGGAAGGAAGGAAGGAAAGAAGATTATAATGAGGGGGAGGGAGGGTCAGAGGGAAGTCCTGCCTTAGCACTTGGCCACCACAGCTGCCCCCAACGTGAGTGATGCAAACTGCCCATGCCCACCTGCCCACTCCCCTCCGGCCCTGTGATGTCAAGTACAACCCTGATGCATACCTCTGTTGTGACCTAGGCTTACTGAGTCATTACAATTAGTCCCCAAAAAACCTATTTTATTGTAACAGCTGAGAATTACATTCATTCCCAGCTGAGTCCCAATTAGTTGCAAAAAAAGTCCTTCGGGATAATCACCACCTTTTTCTTCTTTGACACCCTGCCAAAGGCCTTACTTGGCAAAGCCCCACAGAGTTCAGAAACAAACAAGAGATGCCGACTAGAAACAGAGTTAGAAATGTTACTTTCCTACAAAAGGCCCAAGTGCCTTTGTTTCTCTTTTAAGCCTTATGGGAGGGGCCAATCATCTCCTGGTCTTACTCCCGAGTCATCCCTTTTGCTTTAGCTGCTCTTGCCTTCTGGCAGCCCTGCACATGTGTGCACTAGGAATAGGCTCCTCCTGTTCCTCTGCCTCTCTGCTGTTCGACTCTGGGGGCTCTGGAGTCCGCGCATCACTCTCAGATGGCCCTGGCCCCATCTCTGCCTCCAACGCAGAGCCCTTATCTGGGCCTTCCCCAGACTCCAGGCCTGGCCCATGTTCCTCCCCAGCCTCCTTACTGTCCAACTCAGCTGCCAGCTCTGCAGCAGCTGGCAGACCACAGCAACCTCAATGAAATCGAGTTTGACCTCTCTGGTCTAGAAATATGGAACAAGGTAGGCTTGATTAGTGAACACTTGTTCAGCGACCATTCAAAGTTACAAAAGTGCTGTCAAAAATAACTTTTATGATCAAGTTATGACCATTTATAACATTCACAGTCTCCCTTAGTCACAAGATCACCATTATAATCAGTACTTGATATTTAATCTGCTGTTTTTTCCCCCCAGCCATGTTATTTTACCCCCTCATCAAAACTATACTCCACTTCTAAGTCCAGACAAAATCTGAATGGCATTCACTATATCTTGTTCTTTTTACAGCATCAAGAAGATACGTTTTAAACACAAAAATAAAACCTTAGTAGTGTCAATAAAGTCTCCTGCTTATGATTTTTATCTTCTAAATTCTAGCATTCTTTTAATTTGCAAGTTAATTGAAGCTGGAAGTACATTCAACTAAATAAGTAAATTTTATGACTTGCTAGTCCATTTCCCCCCCTTTTATTTTTGCAGCTTTTTAAAAATATAAAGTACACCTTGAATATATAACCCAGTACAGCATAGATATATCTATGATGAGTAAAAGAATGAATATTTTCCTTTCTTTTCCAGCAGCTTGTTGAAACTGAACTGCTTATGTAATCATACCCATAACTGGCCTGATTCAGATGTACGAACAAATCAAGGCTTGCACTATATAAATATGACTGATTAAATAAACACTACTTTTGTGATTATCTTTCTTATTCCATGTGCTCTAAACAAGAGTTTGAAATTACGAACCAATAAAACAATGACTTGTTCTTGCACAACAGTATAATATAATGATATAGTCATCCGGATATAGTAATTTTTCTGGTTTAATTTCAGCGGCAAAGAAGGAACTACTGCATGTGATAATGAGGAACATATGAACCTGGGTTCATTCACACATTAGCTATCCAAATTTTTTATTACTGCAAATAATGTTCAAACATTATGAAGATGCCATTAAATTGTGTATCATCAGTAAATGTCACCAAGAACTGATTATAGTATATATAATTGAAGAATGGAGGATTATATCATAGCAAGTCATTTGATTCTAAAAGCAAGTCTTAGATTCCAAATTATAATTCCAAATTTTAGCTAGGTAGAAAATACTATTGAATTAAAAATGTATGTAATGATCCCTTTTGCTTTATTCAATAACTAAGTACTGAGAATGGAAACTTGTATATGATTATATAAAAGCCAAATCTAACGTATTACTCTTCAACTTCCATTATGGGAGCAATGAAATAGCTGACTTCCCAATCATATTACAGATTTCTATCACACTGAAAGCCTCTTTATAAGCACAATGATCAATCTTTGCTTAATCATAGTACAAGTGTACATAACATCTGAGCACAGAAGTCATCCACAACCTGTCAAACAGAGTCTTTACATGTCAAACTATCAGAGATACGAACTGACAGAGACATATTCAATTTCACATTCATTTCAAAATCAGTGCTGGAGACATGACCATAAAAATGTGCAGTATGAGCAGCAGGGCATGCCCAAATATGTTGCTTGTGTCTTCAGGGCAAGAGAATTCTGCTGTTAGCACCAGTTGCCACATAGGCATCAAGTAAGCTTCTATAGGAAAGGCATTCCATAACCAAAGTGCACTTCTGAGAAAGCACACTGTTATTTTATATTGTATCTTCAATTAAAAAGAGAATTTAAGAAAGGCCTTAACAGATGACTTTAAAACATGAGGAAATATAAGATGAAATGCTTTTTCTGATGTCCCTGATACTGGTTCAGAGGCAAAAACTGTAATAACCTTTAGTTTTAAACTAATAAGTTGAACATGTAATAAAAAATTATGCCTCTTAATTTAATGAAATCAAACTGAGGAAATGGGACAGTTCACTAATGGTATAAACAGACAAAAATTCAATAAGAGCTACCTTTATTAATTATTTTCATGATAATGAACCAGATAATTGACTTTTAAGCAGTTTAATTATTTCAGAAAAAAATACACAGACTCTGCTGCAATAAAAGTTAAAAATATAAAATTTAGTACATCAATGGGGATGTGTTTTAATAAATATTTCATTGTTTCATTCATATCTTGGCTTCCCCCACTGAGAAAATGTACTCCTGGGGTACATCCTAGCATACTCCTAGTATACTTCATTCATGACTTCCAGTCACCCCCCCCCCATTTCCCACCTTAATATCAAAATAGAATTTTACAGAGTTAAATGTTTGTTTCACTTTTAATTTAACTTTTTCTCTAAAATACAAATCTTGTGTGTGTGTGTGTGTGTTGTGTTGTGTGTTTATGTGTATACATAGGATATTTCTATGACACAATTGCATTTTTTACTGAATAACACTATGATTCTTTGTACAACCTTAATTTCATTTATATCCTATATTTAGATATATATCACAGTGAATTAAAAAGCGCTTACTTCAAAATAAGTGGAAGTAATATGTGTCCTAAGGCAAGATCTCAGTAAAGGCCATACAAGCTGAAATATTGTTGTTGAAGTCCACACATATGGAGGTTGCCACAGCTAAAGAAATGTGCCCTAAGGCTGTATTCCAGATCACATTTATTTGAGAGAAAATCTCATTGAACACTTTGGGCCTTCCAATTACATATGCAGTACATCGAGGCTTAATGTTACAGTAGCATTATTGAAATGTTCCCCATTTATAAGAATATAGCACACTGGACTACCAATATTGATGAAATATTTATAAAAATATGGCAAGCAAAAAAAAAAAAGAATCTGTAAAGGTTGTAACCAAATTATGCCAGCAAATTTAGAGAAGAGTACAGTGGCAAAGAGATTGGAAAAGGCTAATCTTCATAGCAATATCAATAATATTAAACTATTGCACAATATTCTTAATTTCACATGCTATCAAAATAATGCTTAGGTTCATCTAATACAGATTAGAGGGCTACCTGAAAAGAATAATACCTGATGTTAAAGCTGGTTTTAGAAAAGATCAAAGAATAAATGACAGAATTGCTGAAGAACACTGATGACTGAGAAAGCCAATGAATATCAAAAAAGAGCCAATATGCACTTCATTAACTGTAGAAAACCTTTTGATTGTGTCAACCCTGTCCAGCTCTAGAATGCTTTCAGAAAATTTGGAATACCAGAATGTATCATGTATGATTTTGGATTTCTCGACCAGGCTGGGAAGAATCCACCTCAAAGGCTATAAAGCCTAAAGCGGGATCGGGCAGCCACCCTTCCTGCTGTTGAGACCGGGCCCTATGAAACTGAGAGTCTCTGGTCATTATGCCATCGAGCGGCCCTCAGCAGAGATGGGAGCCAGTCAAAAGGAATAGCCAAAAAAGGCAGCAGCTCAATAAAATGTGTCTGTTCAGATCGGACTAAGTCTGAAAGCTGGGAAGCAAGAGGAAGAGAAGGAGCTTAACAGCTTGCAGACCCAGTCCAATCAGATGGCGGACGGAGTTAACCCATTCCTGACTGCTGGCCTCATGCTCTAGAAGAACCTTTTGACTGTGTCAACCCTGTCCAGCTCTAAAATGCTTTCAGGAAAATTGGAATTCCAGAATGTATCATGTATGATTTTGTCCTCATACAAAATCCATACACATGTCAGGAAGCCACAGTTTAGATGAAATATGGTAAAGCAAACAGGCTTCAAGTTGGCAAAAAAATGAAAAAAGGCTGTATATTTTCTCTATATTTATTTAATCCCTATGCTGAATATATGTTGAAGGAGCCTAGATTGAAAAATGATAAGCAAAGTTTAAAAGTTGCAGGGGAAAAAGTAACCTGCACTATGCTGATGACATTAGTTGAAACTAAAAAGACCTGCAGTCAAGAAATACATCCCAAATGATGGGGTTGCAATGAAAACCTTGAAAAAGATGCTATGACATTTCTCTACCTACAAAAATTGGAAGTGTAATTGTGTAAACAATTCTATAAAGCTAAATACAATTTCCCGTTTCAAATTTCTAGGTTCTACCATATCTCATGACCTAAAATGGACACCCAACATCAAAAATGTCATCAAAAAAGCACAACGAAGAATGTTCTTTCTGCTCAGAAAGCTCAAACTGCCCAAAGAGCTGCTGATACTGTTCTACAAAGGAATTATTGAGTCTGTCATCTGCACCTCTATTACTCTCTGGTTTGGTTCCACAACCCAACAAGACAGACACAGATTTCAGAGGATAATTGGAACTGCAGAAAAAACAATTACTACCAACCTGCCTACCATTGAGGAGCTTATACTACACGAGTCAAAAAGAGGGCTGTGAAAATATTTACAGACCACTCACATCCTGGACATAAAATGTTTCAACTCCTACCCTCAAAACGATGCTATAGAGCACTGCACACCAGAGCAACTAGACATAAGAACCGTTTTTTCCCAAACACCATCACTCTGCTAAACAAATAATTCCCTCAACACTGTCAAACTAGTTACTAAATCTGCATTACTATTAATCTTCTCATCTCCTCCCACTTATGACTGTATGATTATCTTGGAGAAGGTCTGTCTATTTGGACGCTAAAATCCTTTACTAATTTGATTTTTTTTAATAATTTAATAATTTAATATTAATTAATTAGTCCAAACCTTCTGCCCTCTTTTATGTTAAAAAGTCTTACACATGTTTTTTTAATTCAACAAAGCAGGTTTGCTTGATTTTTCAATTTAGCCATTCTGATAAATATTATAGCACCTTAACTCCTTATTTTTAATCATTATTATATTAATTTTCTTCTTATAAATAGCAGTACAAATTAGAATTGAATAAAATAAATGTTATCTGATATTTTCCAAAAGTGATACCATCACTCAGAAAACAAATATTATTTCATATTATATTCAACATGTATAAATGCTAAAGTACCGCTGATTTGAAATTCATGTATCAGAGACTTTGATACTGTTACAGTTATCAAAAGGAAATAAACTCCATTTTTAAAAGCCCTTAAAAGGAAAAAAAAAGAAAATCAAGGATCTAATGAATGCTTTTATTATTAATCACAAATTTTCTAACAATACACTAGCATGGCACTCTGAGATTTCAGCTTACTGTTTAACAGTTTCAGACTAATTTTATTAACCTGTACATCTGAGAGAATCAACCCCCTCTGGGTTTAATTAGAAGAAAATTCAATTTAAATCTAAATGTCAACAGTGGTTACTAATTATGGCAGGGCCTGGACGAGACACTCAGTCTGTAATCAGGCAATCCTACAGTTACAATTAAAGAGCTTTTTTGGGAACATACATTAAACACAAACACAAACAAACATGGGACATAGAGCTGGATGCTTTTAGTATAAACTAAGAGCAGGCATGCAGGTAAAATTTGTGAAATTAAATTATAGAAATGACTGAAACATACAGCTGAATCATAAAGTAGCTACAAAACTAGGTCAGGGTCACAACCACAGATCATTGCTCCTCCTCTAGCATGCAAAATAAATATTCCCTCTAAAGGACAAACCAATCTTTTGTTATGCCCTTTGTCAAGAACACCTTATTACAAAGTATATTTATTTGCAGAGTTTTCATAGCTGTGAGCAGGACTAAATTAATTTCCTTGGACTTGACTTCATTTGCAATTCCATCATTAAAAAATAGATTCACTGATTTAAAAAAGGCAGAGAAAAAGAAAAAGCTACAGCAAATTGAAAATGTTTGTATATGCATATTATAAAAACTACTCTTATGTTACTCCACAGTATTAAAACGAGATTAGACAAAATGTTAAAAAGTTTAAAAAATGCTTGCTGTGTTGGATGAACGATAACAAAGGAGACTCTTAAAGCTATTCATTGGGCATTGTCCAAATCCTGAACCTGAGTTAGGTAGTCTTGCCCTGGAAACTTCATGTCCACCTGAATAGATGGTAGTGAAGCTTGGACTAATCTATAAAGCTACACTATAAATACTGTTACCCTTCTTGACCTTCTTCTGAATTGTGTTTTCTGTAATATGGTATATACAAGGCTACCTACTATAGCAGCTCCCTGATGTTTATCATTTCTCCATATCAAAGGGTGTTGCAGGGTGTCTCAAGAAAAGATGCTGACATTTAAAAGCAAGTTCTGGAAGGAAACAGAGTTCTCCAATTGTATAAATAGCATCAACGTTGATATATAGAGATGTAGGCCAGCAACATAAACGTAGATTTTTTAAAAATTCACTGCCCACTAATAAAATGAATATTTTGTTTATGGAAGTTCAGGCCAACATAAATACATTAATCTTTAAGATGTTGCAAACACTTTTTGGTTTGCAGCATTTTTTTGCTGCAACATTTCATTGCTGTGTGATTCCTTGCTCCCAGTAGTTTTCAATACTATTAAGCATTTTCAAGCGCCCATTTTAATGACAATTTCATAAAGAAATTCATTAATATAAAACTACTGTTAAATGTTGGTTTTGTTTCCAATTTATGTACCTAAATTCTATTACTATCTACATCACCTCTTACTCTATATAAAACAACAATCTTAATAGATACCTGATGAAGGAGCCATGGTGGCGCAGTGGTTAGGGTGCAGTACTGTACACTACTTCTGTTGACTGCTGGTTGCCTGCAGTTTGGCAGTTCAAATGTCACCAGGCTCAAGGTTGACTCAGCCTTCCATCCTTCTGAGGTTAGTGAAATGAGGACCCAAATTGTTGGGGGCAATATGCTGACTCTGTAAACCGCTTAAAGCACTGTAAAGCGAATGTAAGTCTAAGTGCTATTGCTATGATATTTCAGTTTCCTTGCAATTTTTATAAGAAAATGTTGGCAGGAAAAGACTATGGGAGGGTTGTTTGCACTGTAAAATGTACAAATATGAGCCACCCAGCACATCAGTATGATGGTATCCTCAGACCAGAGCCAGACTGATTTAGTGGTTAAGGCATCAGGCTAGAAACCAGGAGATCACACCTAGCCATCTGGAAAGCACATTTCTTGCTATGTGATTTTCCTTATCTACTGGTGGAAGCCTCACAGACCTGCTATATTTTATGGCAGCTTATACAAATGCTTATGTTCTGATTGCCTGGTGGACAGCTTGCTCAATCTCCATTCATGGCCACAGGCTGGATTACCTTAGGTTTGGCCTACCATCCAAAGTCGAACCTTTTTTTCTTCTTCTTGGATTCAATAGTGGAAACCCAAACTGCTATTCACTATTTCAGCAGAGGGGCTTTTGCCCCACTTCCTTTAACTGGGTGAAAAGGATACCGCCAATTTTTCCCCTCTGGGCCAGTTGACAGAAAGAACTGTAAAACCTGTTTTTGTTCCATTTTTTCCTCCCACTCCTTAAGATTCTCCACAAAAGAGAAAGCAATGGCACTTACTTTCCTGGCATTGGAGGGGGGAGGGTAGGTTAATCAAAATCTAGAGTTAAAACACTTGCCCTTCACAGTGGCCAAAGCAAAGAAAGGAGTTGAAATCCAGAACGGGTTTCCTTAAACAGGCTTCCTTCCAGCTACATTTACAAAACAGAGCACCTGAAGAGAACAGAGTTGAATTACCTTAGAAAAAAAAATCTTATGGTTTTTTATATTGAACAATCCAGTGCAGAAGGGAAAAAGAGGGAAGGGAATACAATTCAAGAAAATAGAATGGTTATGATTCAAACCATTACAGTTTAAGTGAATTTTCATTTTTTTTCTTTTTATTGATCGTTAATAACTTAAATAACTTAAAATAATGTCCTAAGCCTATTCACAACATAGCATTTTGAAGCAAGATGTAGGTCGAAGCAGCCAAATTAAATATTATTTTGTTTTGTAGCTCTGGAAATACAGTCATGAATCAGAATCCCTGTCAGTCATATCTGTATCTATTTCCCAGTAATATTTTTATTTATTTATTTATTCCAGCAAGATATCTTAATTCAATGAATTTCAGGGCAACTGTCTTTTAAGAGGCTGTTTATGTTTATTCAACTTAAGACCCTTGCCTTCTGCCTGTTTTAAGGCATGCAGTAAATTATGTTTGTTTAATTGTACAGCTTTTGTTTTAATGTATTTAAAAACATGGATGGGATTTGACAAAGACCCTTTTACTCAGATTCAATAATGGGACACAACACTAATACCTATAGTTTCATTCAGTCATTTATCTCCTCTCTCTCTCCCTCCCTCCCTCTCTCTCTCTCTCTTCTTTGGAGGATACAGTATTGTAGCAAATGTTTCTAAAGACGAGAAATAATTTGCAATTTGTCACCAGAACCTTATAGGATAATGTAGAGTTCATTCATCCTGTGAACTGTTCCACTGCCTCCTGACTATATAGGAGAAACAGTGACCTTAAGATACTTCATTGTCCCTAAGAACCAGTTTGGTTACTTATTGACAATTTAGCTTTTTTTTTTTTTTAATAACCAAAAGAGGAAGTTCCTGTAACTACAACTCAATGATAAAGGTGAATGGGAGAAAAAGATAATTTTTGTCTCAATTTTATTTTATTATTCACCTTACAAAATAACCTACAAAATAAAAAAGCAATTTTGAGAAGAAATTGGTTTTGCTCTAGTATGCTATGCTACTAAATGTTTATCGAAAAATTACATTCACACGGATAGGGATACACTTCTATAAAGAAAACTACAGGGAATCCCTGACTATGACCCCAGTTTAGCAACCTGTTGTGTCTTGTCCGCTCTCACCGCAGCCGGGGTCTGCTTATCTGCTCCCGAACACGGAGGAATGTATGCCTCCCGGCCCCAGTCCTGGCTCCATGCCCAGAAAAGCTGCAGAGGAGGGGGCACCTCCCGGTCCCAGCCCTGGCTCCATGCCCAAGCAGGCTGCAGAGGAGGGAGCATCCCCCGGCCCCAGCCCTGGCTCCATGCCCAGGCAAATGGAGCAGCTAGACCCCTCCCCCTCCTCCACAGCATGTGAGCCTGAGGAAAGTTTACTTCCAACAGCTGATTGGAGTGACCCTCGCATCAGAAGATTGGATAGGCGGAGGCAACAGAAGGAAGGGAGGGGCAGGCCTTAATGAGTGCTGAGTCATGGAGCCACACCCCATGGCCTATATAAAGGATCTGCTTTCTGGCAGTCTCTGAGTCAGGCAAAGTCTAAACATATCTTGCTGAAGTCACTTACTGGTCTTCTGCCTGCTCTGAGGACTTTGCTAGGACTTTGGGCAGAGCTGCAGAGGCAAGCCTGATTCGGATTTCCCTGATCCGGCCGTCAGCGGAGGAGTGGGACACGACACAACCATTCAAAATTTTAATGATGCTGAAAAACACGGACTTATGACCCTGTGTCCAAAGTACTACAAAACTCCTGCATTCGTGTAATCAAAATGTCGGCATTTGGCAGCCCACCTATCCACACTTTTCCAATTTTCCCTACCTGTTTATCTCCTCCCCAATCTGTATTCTTTCAGCTACCCTGCGCAGCAGTACTCAATGGCAACAGTGGTGACAGAGCCAGGGCTGGATCTGAAGGAGATGCCTGAAACCTTCAGCAGTCTCAGACAGCTGCTACTACCCCATCCCCAGGTCTCTACTTTGGCTTTGGTGCTGTCATCAAGTGCTGTTGTGCAGGGCAGTCAGGAGGGCATAAATAGCAATAGTCTTATATACTGTTTCATAGTGCTTTACAGTTCTCTCTCTAAGCAGTCTACAGAATTAGCATATTGCTCTCAACAATCTGGCTCCTCATTTTACTGACCTCTGAAGGGCAGAAGGTTGAATCAACGTTCAGCCAGTCAGGATAGAACACCTGGCATCAGGAATGCAGAATTAGCCTGCAATACTGCACTTTAACCACTACGCCACCATGGCTTTTAAAAAAGGGGGAGATAAGCTAGGGGGAGTTTCCGTGGCTCTGCCATCGTAAGTACTGCTCGGCCAGGCTGGGGCACCTAAGGTTTCCAAGGTCAGTTTTGGGCCACACTGCATAAACCTCCCAATTCACACATAGCCTGATACAGGTCTCCTAGGGTCCTCCCCAATTCCTTGATACATTCCCGCACTCCTATCTGAGATTCCATCAACCTATTGGCCCACAATTTTCACTTAACAATCTCAACTGGGACTTTAGGGATAGAGGTTACTTAAGTGAAGCAGTCATGCTGATGTTTTGCTTAATGACAACTTTGATCTGCACCCAATTGTAGTCAAAAATCACAGATTACCTGCATTAATGATAAAGTATTTTTTTAAAAAAATTTAAGTAAACAATTGAGCTTTAACCAAGAAAACATAACCTCCTTGCCTACTTTGAATGGACAAATTCATATAATTGGCATTTGTTCCCATAAGTCTACACAATAAAGCTATTTGCCATCATAACCTGTTCCTTCAATTTCTCAGAAGCTTTGTCATCTGAATATTACAAAAATGTTCTTGGATACTTTCATTTCAAATAAATACATGATGGCAGTGCCTAGATTTCCCAGTTTCCTTAAACAGATGACAATAAATGGATGAGAGGGAGGCATGTAAGAGGTAGAAAAATAAGCATAGTTGCAGATCATTTCTATTTCTATTGAACATTTCTAACATCATTCAAAAACAACATTGTCAGCTTCACCCTGTAAGAAGGAATGAACTTAAACTCACAAGAAATCCAAAACCTTCAAATATGTAACATTTAACAGAAGATAGTTAAAAGCCAAGTCAGAAAATTCCAGCAAATGCTCCTGTACAAGGACAAGCCCTTTCTATGGAAACAATGGTTCAACTTTCTTTGTATTTCATTTTTCTTCCTATTCTACCTGACTACTTGACCCCCTCTTATGAGTGGGATGGTTTGTTTCCATATTTGTTGTTGTTGTTGCTGTTGTTTTATAACAGATTTGTTATTCTATTATCTTTCTCTGTGTAAGAATTGACTCTCACAAGCACTTGTTATCAACACTCTCCCCTATTCTCCTTGGTTTCTGTGCCAGTGAGATAAACATCAATGTTTTTTTTTTTAAAATTTAAGTAAACAATTGAGCTTTAACCAAGAAAACATAACCTCCTTGCCTACTTTGAATGGACAAATTCATATAATTGGCATTTGTTCCCATAAGTCTACACAATAAAGCTATTTGCCATCATAACCTGTTCCTTCAATTTCTCAGAAGCTTTGTCATCTGAATATTACAAAAATGTTCTTGGATACTTTCATTTCAAATAAATACATGATGGCAGTGCCTAGATTTCCCAGTTTCCTTAAACAGATGACAATAAATGGATGAGAGGGAGGCATGTAAGAGGTAGAAAAATAAGCATAGTTGCAGATCATTTCTATTTCTATTGAACATTTCTAACATCATTCAAAAACAACATTGTCAGCTTCACCCTGTAAGAAGGAATGAACTTAAACTCACAAGAAATCCAAAACCTTCAAATATGTAACATTTAACAGAAGATAGTTAAAAGCCAAGTCAGAAAATTCCAGCAAATGCTCCTGTACAAGGACAAGCCCTTTCTATGGAAACAATGGTTCAACTTTCTTTGTATTTCATTTTTCTTCCTGTTCTACCTGACTACTTGACCCCCTCTTATGAGTGGGATGGTTTGTTTCCATATTTGTTGTTGTTGTTGCTGTTGTTTTATAACAGATTTGTTATCCTATTATCTTTCTCTGTGTAAGAATTGACTCTCACAAGCACTTGTTATCAACACTCTCCCCTATTCTCCTTGGTTTCTGTGCCAGTGAGATAAACATCAATGTTGTTTTTTTTTAAATGGATTTTTAAAATTTAAATAGGATTTTTTTTTATTTTTATCAAATTTATTTTAATAAAATGCTTTTAGAGTAAAAATCTATCTAAAGATAGTTTTCTATTTAAGATACATTAATAATTTAGTTTGTTCAGCATGAAATGGGGCTTAGTTATGTAGCATGAGGCTGTATATTCTGCAGTATTAGGACTGTCAGTGAGTCAACAGCGGGTCAGAGGAGAAGCTGCTGTGGGACAGAGATGACAGTTGCTCTTTAAAAATTATGATTTAAATCTTGATTTAATTGAGTTGATTTAAATCAAGCCTTTTTACTAGTGATTTAAATCATGATTTAAATTGTGATTTAAATCGTCTTGATTAAAATAAAATCCACCCTGTTTCTGAGTACTTTCGCCTTTTTTATATCTAGGCACGGGATATCTAAATAAATTAAGTAAATAACAAAGCTGTGCTATTATTTATCTAAATCTACTTAAACGAAATTTTGAAAAAGTCAACATAAAAATTAAATGTATCCATTATCCTACTCAAGTACTACCTAAGGGAATGAACATCTCAGATGATATTTAAACACTATGCCATTTATATTCAATAAATGTTACGTTGCAACTATTATTTTGAAGTGTCTTAAAAATATAGGAAAGGGATGACAACTCACTGAAGTTTTATGTCTGCTATATGCCAAAGATGCCAAAATTCAACCCATAGAATCTCTACTTATCAAAAATAAAATATCTACCATGTTACTACCAAATATTTTCAGTCTATATTCTGTTGTGATATTACATGGGTTACTAAGATGAAACACAGATTTTGCAATTGTTTCCACCTAATGAAATTTCCTTCTGCCTAATGAAGTTTCTGGCCACTAGAGGAAAACTGTGAAATGATCAGCAAATCACAACAATACAAACAATGGCGGCATTCCTTTTTACATTGGGTTGAGTCTACCTTAAAACAGCAACCCCAAACTTCCAATTTTTTCAGAAATCAATGATAACTTATATAAGTTTTCTGGGTTCTGACAATTTGATTATTCTAATCCCAGATGCATTGCAGTTTGTATTTAATAATGGTCCCTTCCTTAAAATCCTAAGAGGTTTCAAAACTATTAAAGATAAAAAATAAAATAAAAAAGATAAACATGATAATTCAAAATCCTGCTACAAAACAACTTAATACTTCCATTCCAAACATTAATACCAATACAGAACAATAATATTAGTTGATTTCAATAACTAAAATTTCAGCATAAAAGTATTAGAGAGAGACAGTATACATGCTGTTTAAATTCTGGCATTTAAAATGTTGTCTAATATATCACACACAAAACTGATGGTTAAAAATAGCATTCAACTTTGTTAGCCCTCAGCGTGGAGTCAGGTTTTATTAGGAAACAAGTAAATGGAACAAAAAAATCAATAACCCTGATCTTATTGAAATAATTACAGAACCTTTAATATCCCACTAGGCATGCAAAGAAAAAAAATAGAACAGCACATGGAAAGAACAGAGTAATGAAAACAGACAGAAGTAGGCCATTCTTTCTACCTTTCACTTTGTGCATAAAACCACTGTGAGAAGTGTAGAAATTTAAATGATTGCTTGGCTAAAGCAATATTTAAGTAATGCTATTTTGCACAGAGTACGAAGAACAATATAATATGGGAAAGATTACAAACCTTAAACTACTATTATACTTATAAAGATATAAAGATTTTCAATATATAAAATAAAATTCAAGAAAGTGATTCAGAGCTATACACACATAGCAAACTCATTGAATTTGAAGATCTCCCCTTTCTCCAGACCCAAACAGGTCATACGATGTATATTTTTGGAGACTAGAAGGATACCAAGGAGCAATGGAAGGCTTATATACATCCCATTTCTCTATTGAATCCAATTCATCATATATGCATTATTGGGTTTTTTAAATACTGAATGTCATGACACAAAATTCATAAATTGAAATTAGAAAAAGAAGAAACAAGAGACTAGGAGCTTGTTCCTGTTTACTGTTCACACTTGTCTGCCTCTCCCAATGAAAACCATCAATATCAATTTATGAAGTAATGGAATCCTCTTCCTACTTTTTATCTAAACAGTAAAGGATAACTTTTCTAAGCTATGTTAGTCTTTGCAGATTTAAGAAGTTTTCCCATCAGTTGAGTCTCTTATCAGGGAAAAGTAAGAATGGAAGATACAACATAAAAGATAGCACTTAGCACTAGCACTTAGACTTATATACCGCTTCACAGTGCTTTACAGCCCTCTCTAAGCAGTTCACAGTCAGCCTATTGCCCCCAACAATATGGGTCCTCATTTTACCGACTTCGGCAGGATGGAAGGCTGAGTCAACCTTGAGCCTGGTGAGATTCTATCTGCCAAACAGCCGGTGATCAGCAGAAGTAGCTGCAGTACTACACTCTAACCACTGTGCCACTGCAGCTCATTAAATAACAATTTATTTATTATAAGATACAGCTTATAACAGGGATAGCTAACCTTTTTGCCGTCACTTGCCAAAAGCGTGGGGAGCGGGGAGGGACCGTGCACGCGCCCACACCCATAATGCCCCCGCGTGGGCCCCCTGCGCATACATGAGATCCCCCTGAGCATGCACGCTTGACCCCCCCACACCCAGTTTTGGGCCTAGCAGGTTTCCCTGAAGCCTCCAGAGGCCGGAAACGACCCATTTCCAGACTTCTGGTAGGCCCATTTTTTGCCCTCCCAAGGCTCCAGAGACTTTCTTGGAGGTTGGGAAGGGCAAAAACAGAGTCCCCCCCCCGGGGCCAAAAACACCCTTCCAGAATCTCCGCACAAGCCCTGTACTTATCTGGCATCTGAAATGGCCCACGTGGAGACTCCTGGGAGGGGACGCGTGGGCGGGGCCAGCCAAAAATCAGTTGGCCAGTGCGTGCATGTGCACTGGAGTTGAGCTAGGGCAACGGCTCATGTGCCTGCAGATATGGCTCCACGTGTGACCTGTGGCAGGTGTGCCATAGGTTCGCTGTCATGGATTTATACTATTTTAATGGATTCAGGGTGGGTTTTTTTAAATAAATATGAATGTTGCACATTATCCAAACCACAAGGACATTATTTAAACAAACTCTATACTTTACATTCGGCTTGCTTTCATTTAATTTAGCTTTTTATAAGTTTAAAGTGGTTATGTATATTTTAATATAAGTGGGAAAAATCTTTGAACTTAAATATAACTATAAGATTTTAGATTTTAGATCAGAACTTTTAGATTTTAGATCAGAACCCGCCTGATTAGAAGTCCAGCTAACATATATTATCAAAAGCACCTTAAGAGAAAGTATAAAGCACTGTGGTTATTTTGACTTAACCAATACTTTGGTCATTGATTTATAATCTGATGTCACAATAAGATATGCTCAAAATTTGATTACTGTTGATCTATTTTTAAGTACTTAAATACTACTATTGTGTCTTTTAAGAGAGACATCACTATACTTCATGTAAAAAAAAGTGCACCTTTAGTGTTGTAATTAATCTAAAAGTATATCTGACAGATAAAATCGTATCTTCCAAATTGAAACAGTAAAACAGTAAAGCTCGCATAAATGAGGACAGTAAACGTAAATTCATTTATACTATAAACTCAATTGCTAAAACCAACCCTGCCTACAGTAAACTTAGATCACGTCCTGATCTATCTTTTCTACAACGTATACATTCTCGTGAACTTTGCACAGAACTTAAACGAAGACAAGACAATGGTGAATCCAACCTATACATTGACTACCGTCACTATTTATAAAAAATAAAACCTACAATCAAAAAATCACCTCCAAACCCCCATCACCCATAACAATCAACTAGCCATCCCAATATCCAATCAAATACCCATCACCCTACCATCCATTCAACCAACCATCCAAACAGCCATCCAAACAGCCACCCAACAGTCCACCCAACCAGCCATCCAAACAGCCATCCAACCAACCAGCCAAACTACCATCCAACCAACCACCCAACCAACCATTCAACCAAACATCTCAATAAACAATCAAGTACCCAACATCCAAACACTCACCTCCCAAAACATCCATCCATCCACCCATCCAACCATCTATACAACCACCTGTTGTACACAACCCCCAACCTACTAACATCCAAAACTAGGTATGCACGCCCCTTACCTCTTCAATACCAATTACTACAGATCTCAAATGCAAATTGATAAATGCAAGAAGCATTGTTAACAAATTACCTGAATTTATCCTCTTATTAAACAGTGGTACATTTGATATCATTTTTGTTTGTGAAACATGGCTGAACTCATCCCTTCCTGACTCCATTATCTCAAATAAAGAATATCAAGTTTATCGATCAGATCGTGAAAACCGAAGAGGGGTGGAGTGGCTATCTTTTACAAAAAGTCACTGAATCTAAAAAATATCCAAGTTGCACATAAACTTTCTCTTCCTGAAACTATTGTATGCAACCTATCCCTTAATATCACACTTCATTTCTTACTATGCTACAGAGCCCCTGACTATGACATTACCCATGCAAATATGCTAACCTCACTGCTAACATGGGCTACCTCTTGCCCATATCCTCTCATCTTCCTGGGTGACCTAAATCTACCTCTCATTAATTGGATAACTAATGAATGTACAACTGATCCAATCCATACTACACTATACAACACTGTTACAAACCTAGGTCTTGAACAACTTGTAACTAACAAAAAAGAGTCAACAACTGCCTTGACCTCATCATCTGCAACAACTCAAACTAAATTTATGGACTACAAATTAAAGAACCTTTTCCCAACAGCGACCACTGCATGATTGATTTTCGTCTCAATATACGTCCATACTTAAATCGTCATAACAATAGTATTCCCAACTACAACTTCAAAAAAGCCAACTACGACCTTATAAACAACAACAATAAACAAAAAAGGGCCAGGGATAGGGGTTATTCCTCTGCCCTGGTCCTATTAGATCTCTCAGCGGCTTTTAATACCATTGACAATGGTATCCTGCTGCACCGGCTGGAGAGTTTGGGAGTGGGAGGCACCGTTTATTGGTGGTTCTCCTCCTATCTCTCTGACTGGTCGCAGACGGTGTTGACAGGGGGGCAGAGATCGACCGCGAGGCGTCTCACTTGTGGGGTGCCGCAGGGGTCGATTCTCTCGCCTCTCCTGTTCAACATCTATATGAAGCCGCTGGGTGAGATCATCAGTGGTTTTGGGGCGAGGTACCAACTGTACGCTGATGATATGCAGCTGTACTTTTCCACCCCAGGCCTCCCCAACAAAGCCGTTGAAGTGCTGTCCCGGTGTCTGGAAGCCGTACGGGTCTGGATGGGGAGAAACAGGCTCAAGCTCAATCCCTCCAAGACAGAGTGGCTGTGGATGCCGGCACCCCGGTACAGTCAGCTGCAGCCGCGGCTGACTGTTGGGGGCGAGTCATTGGCCCTGATGGAAAGGGTGCGCAACTTGGGCGTTCTCCTGGATGGCTGGTTGTCTTTTGAAGATCACTTGACGATCGTCTCCAGGAGAGCTTTTCATCAGGTTCGCCTGATTCGCCAGTTGCGCCCCTTCCTGGACCGGGATGACCTATGCATGGTCACTCATGCTCTTGTTACCTCTCGCTTGGACTATTGCAATGCTCTCTACATGGGGCTCCCCTTGAAGAGCACACGAAAGCTCCAGTTTGTTCAGAATGCAGCTGCGCGGGTGATAGAAGGAGCCGCTCGAGGCTCCCATGTGACACCAATCCTGCGCAGGCTGCACTGGTGCACTTCAAGGTGCTGGTTACCACTTTTAAATGGTTTAAAAGTGGCTTAGGGCCGGGTTATCTGCGGGACCGCCTACTGCTACCGATTGCCTCTCACCGATCTGTGCGCTCTCGCAGAGAGGGACTCCTCAGGGTGCCATCCGCCAAGCAGTGTCGGCTGACGGCCCCCAGGGGAAGGGCCTTCTCTGTGGGGGCCCCTACCCTCTGGAATGAACTTCCCACAGGACTTCGCCAACTTCCTGACCTTTGAACCTTTTGCCGCGAGTTGAAAACATATTTGTTTATTCGTGCAGGACTGGCATAGGCCGTGGGTGGCTCAGGCTGTAAGATAGCCTGTTATTAAAACACAGCTGCTTGCAATTACTGCAAGTTCAAGTCCCACCAGGCCCAAGGTTGACTCAGCCTTCCATCCTTTATAAGGTAGGTAAAATGAGGACCCAGATTATTGGGGGGGCAATAAATTGACTTTGTAAATATACAAATAGAATGAGACTATTGCCTTACACAATGTAAGCCGCCCTGAGTCTTTGGAGAAGGGCGGGATATAAATGTAAATATATATATATATATATATAGTTTTAATTTTAATGGGTTTTATTGTTTTAAATTTATCTTAATCTAGGCCAAATTGAATAAGTTTTTTAAATAGTATTTTGTCTTGTATTTATATTGTTGTTATGTTTTTATCTGGCTGTAAACTGCCCTGAGTCCTTCGGGAGAAGGGTGGTATAAAAATCTAATTAAATAAATAAATTAATTAAATAAATCTTTCATTTCTGGACTGGCAAAATCTGTTTGCAACCTGCATAACCGCTGAAGACCACTATAGAGTTTTCCTACTTGAAATCAATAGAGTCATTAAACTATATGTACCACAAATGACCACCACAATCAGGAAAAGCAAACTACCCATATCAATAAAAAAGCTTCAATCAAAAAAAATCCCTCTGGAAAAGAAACAAAAAAGGCTATGTAGCAAATTTCAAAAACCGCTACAGAAATATATGCAACCAAATAAAAACTGAATGCACAAATTACCATACCAAGCAAGAAGAGGACCTTCTGCGCACAAATTCCAATCATGCCTTTTATAATTTTGTTAACAATAAACTTAAAGACTCAAGATCCATCCCACCACTAAAAGATTCTAACAGCAAAGAATGCAATGATGAAACAGTTAAAGCTAACCTCTTTAACATTTTCTTTGGCTCAGTTTTTGTTAACGGTGATGACACATATCCGACATTCCACAAACATACCAGCAATGAATATGATGACTTAATCCATATAGATTTCACAGAAGATAATGTTGGAAAAGCTCTTCATAACTTGAAACCATCGCTATCTATTGGACCCGATGGACTATGTGCATACTTCTTAAAAAAACTTTCCACTAATATAGCAGAACCCCTAAGCATAATCTTTGACAAAGCTTTCACGACCAGTTCCCTTCCCAAACTTTGGTCACTAGCCACGGTCATCCCTATCTTCAAAAAAGGAGACCCCAGCTTAGTCGAAAATTACAGACCAATCTCTCTGTGCTGCGTCACCTGCAAAGTCATGGAATCAATCATCAACCAATCCATTACCTCACACTTAGAAACTAACAACCTACTCTCCAATAAACAATTTGGTTTCAGGAAAAAATTATCATGCAATTTACAACTTCTCCACTGTAAAAACATATGGACTACAAATCTTGATCAAGGCAAAACAATAGATGCAATCTACCTAGACTTCTGCAAAGCTTTTGACTCAGTAGTACACGATAAGCTTCTCCTAAAACTAAAATCCTATGGCATTTCAGGACCCCTTCACAAATGGATATCTGCTTTTCTGTCTAACAGACAACAAGTGGTCAAAATTGGCAATGCTCTATCAAATCCTGTTCCTGTCAACAGTGGCGTTCCTCAAGGCAGCGTCCTTGGACCAACACTCTTCATATTATACATTAATGATCTTTGTGACCATATCTCAAGTAATTGTGTTCTCTTTGCTGAAGATGTCAAACTATTTAACACCACAGACAATACATCTATCATTCAAAAAGACCTTGATTATCTAACCGCTTGGTCTAAAACTTTGCAACTCCAAATCTCAACCAGCAAATGCTCAGTCTTACACATAGAAAAAAAGAACCCAAACACTAAGTACATACTTGATGGACATTTCCTTACAGATGACCACCACCCTGTTAAAGACTTTGGAGTTTTCATGTCAAATGATCTAGGTGCCAAAGCCCACTGCAACTACATAGCAAAAAAGGCTCTAAGAGTTGTAAACCTAATCTTGCGTAGCTTCTTTTCCAAAAACAGTACACTACTAACCAGAGCATATAAAACATTTGCTAGACCAATTCTAGAATACAGCTCACCTGTTTGGAACCCTCACCACATCTCTGACATCAAGACAATTGAACGTGTCCAGAAATATTTTACAAGAAGAGTTCTCCATTCCTCTGAAAACAACAAAATACCTATCCCACCAGACTTGAAATCCTAGGCTTAGAAAACCTGGAACTCCGTTGCCTTCGACAAGACCTAAGTTTAACTCATAGAATCATCTATTGTAATGTCCTTCCTGTTAAAGACTACTTCAGCTTTAATTGCAATAATACAAGAGCAACCAATAGATTTAAACTTAATGTCAACTGCTTTAATCTAGATTGCAGAAAATATGACTTCTGTAACAGAATCATCAGTGCTTGGAATACTTTACCTGACTCTGTGGTCTCTTCCCATAATCCTAAAAGCTTTAACCAAAAACTTTCTACTATTGACCTCACCCCATCCCTAAGAGGACCATAAGGGGCGTGCATAAGTGCACAAACCTGCCTACTGTTCCTGTCCTATTGTTTTTCTTTTCTTTTTCATATATATATATATATATATATTTTCTGAGGTTTTCGCAGGTGTTTGTATGTAGGTCTTTGGTTATTCGGGTTTTCTCCTGCGTAAAATTGGAAGTGTCTTGGCGACATTTCCACGAAGTCTCATTCGTCATCTTCAGGCTTCAGCTTCGTGCTTCTGGGAGCAATGTGTGACCGCAGCTGTTTCTTCCTTTTTAACTGCTAGTGGGGGTTTGAACTGATTGGGTGGGAGCTTGGCTGTGCTCTGATTGGATGGGGTTTTTTTGTGCTCTGATTGGATGGGGGTGTGTCCTGTTTGGGTGGGGGCTTGGTTGTGCTCAGATTAGTCTGAGTTGCAGGGGGATTTGAGCTGGTGAGCTGCATTGCTCTTGTTTGGCTTCGTGTTCAATACAAACAATACAAATACAAACAAATAGAAGGAGCACCCATGGGATCACCCCTCTCACCTGTCATTGCCAACCTCTACATGGAACACTTTGAAACCCAAGCTCTAGAAAAATCTGATCACAACCCAAACTCTGGCTCAGATATGTAGATGACACCTTCATAATCTGGCCACACGGGAAAGAAAAACTTTACAACTTCCTCACACACCTCAATAGCCTACACCCCAAAATACAGTTCACTATGGAAACAGAAGTTAACAACCAACTTCCCTTCCTAGATGTCCTAGTCTACAGGAAACCCAATGGCTCCCTAGGACACACCATCTACCAGAAGAAAACACACACAAACCGCTATCTGCACGCACTCTCACACCACCACCCAGCACAGATCAACTCCGTAGCCAAGACACTCATTTCCAGAACAAAACGCTTAGCTGACGAACAACACCTAAAAACCGAACTACACACTCTCACTAACGTACTAACATCCAATGGATTCCAGAGAAATAAAATTACCAGACTAATCCAAAAAGAACCTCCCACTAAAATCCAAGACAGAGAACAAGAAAACAGCACAGCCCTCCTCCCATATATAAAAGGCACCACAGACAGAATTAGCAAGATCCTCCACAAACACAACATCAAGACAGCATTCTGCACAAACCATCCACCATCCTAAGAAACCCCAAAGACAAAATTGAGTTAGAAAATCAAGGGGTATATGAAATCCCATGCACCGCCTGCCCCACCACATACATTGGACAAACCAACAGAAGAATAAGTGCACGCATTGAAGAACACAAGAACTCAGTCAAAAAAGAGGAACCAACTTCTTCCCTGGTCCAACACCTTAGAGCCACAGGACACGATATTGACTTTACAAAGACCAGAACTATCGCCAAAACTGAACACTTTAACAACAAAATAATCAGAGAAGCCATCGAGATAGAAAAACGCCCACACAACATGAACAAATGAGACGCCCACCTACCAGCCATTTGGAAACCCGCCCTTATTGACAAACGAGTCCCTAACACGAGGAATGACACCAGACCCACACTCACGAGGTCCACATAGGACATCACCACCACACATCCACCCAGAAAGCAGACCCAAACCCACACTGATCATGAAGCACGACCAAGGACCAGAAGCCAGACCACAGCTGCAACATTAGCCATTTCAAACCCCTCCAATTTATACATGCAGCAGACTGACACCCACTATGAAGATGTAGCACGACCACGACCACGAAGCCAAACAATAGCAATGCAGCTCACCAGCTCAAATCCCCCTGCAACTCAGACTAATCTGAGCACAACCAAGCCCCCACCCAAACAGGACACCCCCCCATCCAATCAGAGCACACAAAAAACCCATCCAATCAGAGCACAGCCAAGCTCCCACCCAATCAGTTCAAACCCCCACTAGCAGTTAAAAAGGAAGAAACAGCTGCAGTCACACATTGGTCCCAGAAGCGCGAAGCTGAAGCCTGAAGATGACGAATGAGACTTCGTGGAAACGTCGCCAAGACACTTCCAATTTTACGCGGGAGAAAACCTGAATAACCAAAGACCTACATATATATATATATATACACACACACATATGCTTATACCTCCTAATATTTACTCATATATATAATTATATACTATATAATCTTTTTGTATGATACTTACATATATTGTAGTGACAAAATAAATAAATAAAATAAATAAATAAAGCTTCTTAGGAAAAAAGAATGTGTTTAGTCACATACATAGATAACTCAAAAGTGTGCAGTTAATAGGTAAATAGTAAAGACTACAAGTTTAAATGTGTTTTCCATCTCAAATGCATTAATCCTCTAAGATATAAACACTTGTAGATTCTGCCTCTAACCAGCGTCTATGCAGTAACACTAAACCCTCTATCTGAAATACATTCATTTTAGATGTTTTGTTAATCCCAGAATTTTATCGTTCTTATTGAACTGTACATATTCTCAACAACTGAGAATATTAACCTTACCTTTTATACTACTGAAATCCAAGCATCTTGCATAGCACTAAATCCTTAATCTAAAAATTAAAAGTAATATTCTGGTGCTTTGGCAGTTTCAAAGGTGTCTTGATAAAAGACCAGCCAAAGAGCTTCAACACTTTTATTGATATTAACTCAGAGAACTTATAACATGCACATCCAACAAGACAGACCAACTAATTTGATGCCTGTTTTATTTTGAGTTGTGGGGTCTTTAATGATGTGAAATGCTTTTATCGCACCGTGAATGAATCTATGAAATGCCACTAATGGAGAATAGCATATTTTCTAGACAATGAGATCTCTTTTATCATGAGAGGTGTGACAGAAGAACCAATTACCTAGAGAGATGGTGGATTTCCTTTCCCAGAATGTGTTTATATGAAGGCTATGTAGCCATCTGTTGGGGTTGCTTTAATTTGAATTTTTGCTCTGAGCAGCCAGTTGGATTCAGTGGCTAAAATGACCTCCTTCCAATTCTATGGTTCCACAGATGCAACAGAATATTTTTAAATATATCAACATGGCCCGTTTAAACAAAAAAAGATTTAAATATTATTATTATTATAGTTTATTTATTTGCAACATATGGAGAATTTATGAGATGCTGGGCAACTTATAACAAAGCAAGAAATATTTTTTAAAAAATATGAGACGGAATCAAAACAAAATTTACTCAGTAATGAGGGTCAAAAGCATAGTGGAATAAATATGTTTCCACTGCCTTGCAAATTGCAAATATGAAGGTAATGTAGTACAGAAAGCACATTTCAAAATTTGGAGGCCACTGTAGAGAAGGCCTGCAAGCTGGCTCATATTTTTCCCAGGGAGGATACTATTTGAAAGTTTTTATAAATATAAATTATATTACAATATACAATATATCATATTCTTCTCATCTGTTATACAGAGACAAGAAACAGCAGTAATGTTTCAAAATCAAACTTTGATTTACAAAGAAAATTGTTTCTGAAACTATCAGATATTTATACAGCAATGCAAACATGAAACCAACCATTTTACAAGCTCACATATTCACTATCACTGATTATGGTGAAAGGGAATCAGAGATGGGGAAAATCAGTCACTCGATATAGACGTTTTTTGTCTTTAGATATTACGGATTCGGTCTGAAGAAACACCCACCAAATGTCTATATAGCTATAGCAATTTGAATCAGATATTCACTTGTGAAATTCACATGTAAAAAAGGGAGAGAGAATGAGAAGGCATATACAAATGCAGGTAGAATCATTTTAGTTCCTGAAAACTATGAATTGTAAAAAGGGAATGTTTTTTTTAATTAGCAATGTAAGCATTTTCTGAATGTTTATTTCATAAAGTGTGGTGACCACCAATTTACAGAAGTTTTGAGAAATCTTACCCTAAGCAAATAATCATAACCCCTAAATATCAAAGATAGATTTCGAATAACTCAGTGGGGTTCATACTGAATGGAAAGACAAACTATATTGTGTAAGGCCTCATCTAATCGTTTATTATTCCACTACGCAGGCATCATGTTTCTGGAATTACATTACAATGTTCTACACTTACTGTGTCCATTTCAACAATACTTATACATACAATATAATTATCTCTGATCATTTGTATCTCATAAATATATATTTTGCAGCTAGATTATAGTACAGTACAGTAATACCAACCAAACTGAGCCCCTTATGGGACACAGGTTGAAGTTGCAAACAGCAATCCATGATGGCCATACATATGTAGAGAATCTCCCGCAAAACCTTGTGTTAACTTTCATCAGCCATTCCACAAAAATGATCTGCATGTTTCTATGGAGTTCAGTGACGTCAAGAAAAAGGAAGAGAACCCTCTGCTGCATCTACTGCAGATAGTGATACCATAGATGTCACTACATATCTGGGGATTCTTCTAAACTTCTATACCAATACTTCATATGCAACATTTCAGAGAATGCTTAGCATAAATCTACTTCCCTTGGCACATTCATGGGGTTATGAAGACAATCCCAGCCATCTGATGGACAGTTGGTTAACCCATTATAAACCACTACCACACTTTAAATACTCCACCATTTCATAAGTATATTGTTATATTTATGAGATAAACTGACAGTTCTTAAATATGATATAAAATATTCACATTGATAAAAGTAAGTATTTAATGTTATTTTAACTTTATTGATGATATTTAAACTTTATAAATAGGGTTAAACACTGCTAGTTGCCTCATTGTTTTTGGATCACATTTCTATTCAGATGTATTCAACAGTTTAAATTTAGCTTTATAAAACTTTTCTTACTTGATACAGAAAAAGAAACTTGCTTTAAGGCTGACATGAGGTCTTGTCTTTGCCACTTTCTATTTTCTTTAGGGGTTGAATGTCATATTAAAATAAGAAAAAAAAAATAGAGAAAAAATCATCCCAAAGAGTGATGAATGAATGAATGAATGCATTGGTTTTGCTGGGATGGTCACAGAGAAAGGGCAGAAAAAATAAGTCTAAAAAGTAATTTTCAGAGTATAAGACGTTCTGGACTATAAGACGCACCTACATTTTTGGAGAGGAAAAAGAGAAAAAATCTGCCTCCCAGCAATTTGCCTCCTTGCAACAAACAGCAAACAGCCTATTTCAGTTTCATTTTCAGCACAGCCTGATTAGCACAGGAAAAAAAATCTGCCTCTGCCTCCCAGCAATTTGCCTCCTTGCAGCAAACAGCCCATTTCAATTTCAGCTTCAGCACAGCCTGATTAGCACAAGCAGCTGATTGTCGGCCTTCTGAAGATCAGCTCTTTCAGGCTGCAGGGATTGCCATAACTTATTGCCGCCTCCGTGCACTCCATTTTCTGGGGGGGCAGCGGGCTGGCGGAGCTACATTTGGTGTATAAATTTTCACCCTCTTTTATGGGGGGAAAAGTGCATCTGAAGAATACAGTAATTCTCCAGATAATCACCAACACATCTTCCAGATCAGTACAAAAAAACATAAATTTTACCTAGAAGTACAAATGTCAGGGAAATTTTAGAACTTTTATAACCTTTTCCCTATAGCTAACAAGATAATAGACACTGTTCTATATTGTGTACTTTTCCAAGCTGTCTTCAAGGAGAGTTGTAACTAAAATGCAAAGCAATAATCTAAACTGAAAATCAGAATGGAATAAATTTTAGGAATAATGGTGTAAGGCCATGATGGCAAACCTATGGCATGTGTGCCAGATGTGGCATGCAGCACCCTTTCTGTGGGCAAGCGAACCATCACCCCAGTTCAGCTCTGCCGTGCGTTCGCCTCCCACCAGCCAGCTGGTCTTCGGGTCTCTGCTGTGCATGCATGGGGCTGGGGCGCATAAGGGGCACGCGCATATGCACGGGGGCAGAATGCATGCAGCGGTGCATGCACATGCATGAGGTGGGGTGCATGCATGGGGCAGAATGCATTGCATTTTGGGGGTTTGGGTGCACGTGTACATTTGCGGGCGCAAGCATGCTCTTTGGGCACTCTGTCCGGAAAAGATTAGCCATCACAGTTGTAAGGCAAGAGGACAATGAATCACACATTATTAAATGTGTGAAGAAAATCTATAGACACAGAATGAAATCATATTTGCTGACCTTAATGGTACATGCACATTAATTTTAATGGTTTCTTGCTGCTTTCTATAATTCTGTAGAAAAAGAACAGAACAACCAAGCTACATTAAATAATCACGCTGTGACACTTCAGTAGTATTTTCCATATTTTCAGCAATAATGCTTTGATCATGATCATCATGATCAGCAAGTATATTACCTGGAAATTAATAAAAATAATTTGAATTGTAAGCAACACTTAATTGTAGCAAACTGATAGATATTAATACAAACAGTATTCTACAATGCATCTTCTATTAAAAAATTAAAAATCCAAAGAAGATACAAACAATAGAAATTATTTAAATTCTTTCCAAATATCTTCTAGGGAGATTTACTATAGATTTAAGAATTACTTAGATAAAATGTAGGTAGGACCTTCAAATAAGCAATGATTAAAAGGATAGAAAAAGTTATAAAGGTTCTTTTTTTTTATTAACAAGTTTTACAAAAACTTTTTACCCATACATCCCCTCCTCCTCCCACCAACCCTTACCCTTGCCCCTCCCACCTCCCACCTTTACCCAATCCCCCCACCCCATCCCAACTTCCCAGAGCAATATACAGGGTATAATATCTAACAATCATAAGCTAGAATACACAAACTATCCATTGACTCCCATCCATCCCCTTGACTCCCCTTCTCCATAGTAAGGAAAAACAAAGGAAAAAAAAGAAAAAAGAAAATATACAGTACATTCTATTCATTCATAAGCTATTTAGTAGTTCTTAATCCAATATTTGTTTTAAAAATAGTCGATCCATCTTCTCCTTTCCAATATACATCTTTCTAGTGAATAGTCTTTCTGGTACGCTGAGATTTCCGCCTTCTCCAGTAAGTTCAGTGCTTTTAGCGTCCAGTCTTCAATGATAGGCAAATGTTCCATCTTCCAATATTGCGCTGCTGGTTATCTAGCTACTAATATTAAATTTAAAATAAATTTACGCCCTTAAACGTTATCTTCTTCTTCAAAATATTTTGTATAATCTACCAAATTTATATATCCACCATGTATAATAATACATAGTATCAGCCCAACCAAATCTCCAACATTTAAATTATAATTTCAAATACATACACACCAGTATTTAAAATCTAGATATCATCTCTAAGACATTTTACAAAATTTTCCTCTTAAATTTTTAACTTATATAAATTTAAGATTTAGCCCAATTTTCCCTTTTATCATACAATCCTTGACTTTCCATTTCTTAATCTATTTTTATCAACACCTTATATAACCCCTAATCAATTTTTATCCAGAATAACTTAGTTTTTAACAAATCCGCCATATATAATCAAATAACATTGCATTTAAATTCCAGATCATCTACAAAACATTTTATAAAACTTAACTAATTCCATTCCTTATTGTATTTTTATCAACACCTTATATTCCCAAATCAAATAACATTACTACAAGTACTTCTTCAAAATTTAAACACATACAGAATATTTTAAATATATTCAAAAATTTCAGTTATGATTTACCCTTTCTCATAAAAAGAAACTCTTTTCGCTTGATATTGCTGCTTCTTTACTCTTTGTTCTTTTTGTTTAATATCTGTTCTAATCAAGCTTTGCTCATTTAAATCCCCTACTTTTTCCATTCTTCAGCAATTGCCATCCCAACTTTAAATTGTGTGTGCTTTACTTCCTTCTCCCACTTTTTTCCAATCTCTGCTTCGCTTCCCATCTTAGCTTCTAGCAGTGGTGGACTTCCAGCCTTTAAAACATTAGTATAAAAATCTCTTGCTTTAAAAACTGTTTTAAGACGATATTTAAGCCTCCTACAACTGACCCCATTTTATTGGGTTCACAACCCCTAGTGATCACAGAAAAGGAAGTGCAGGACCTATTTCACAGACAAAAGCCAGGAAAAGCTCCAGGCCCAGACAAGATAACTCCTTCTTGCTTAAAAGTCTGTGCTGACCAATTGGCCCCCATCTTCACCCATATTTTCAATAAATCACTAGAGATGTGCTATGTTCCTTCTTGCTTCAAACGCTCTACCATCATCCCAGTGCCGAAGAAGCCCACCATCAAGGAACTGAATGACTACAGACCAGTTGCTTTAACATCTGTAGTCATGAAAACTTTGAAAGGCTAGTACTTTCCTACTTGAAAACCATCACAGATCCGCTGTTAGACCCCTTGCAATTTGCATACCGAGCAAATAGATCAACAGATGATGCTGTTAATATGGCTCTGCACTACATCCTACAACATCTTGAGTCTCCAAAGACCTATGCAAGGGTCCTCTTTGTAGACTTTAGTTCAGCATTCAATACCATCATTCCAGACACTCTTCTAACTAAGCTAAACCAGCTACAGGTACCGGAACAGACTTTAAGTGGATCACAAGCTTCCTAACAAACAGGAAGCAGCAGGTGAAGCTAAGCAAGATCACATCAAATACCTGTACAATTTGCACAGGGACCCCCCAAGACTGTGTGCTCTCCCCACTTCTCTTCTCTCTGTATACCAATGACTGCATCTCCAACGATCCATCTGTCAAGCTACTGAAGTTCGCAGATGACACAACAGTGATTGGTCTCATTCGAGACAATGATGAATCCGCATATAGACAAGAGGTCGAACGACTAGCCTTGTGGTGCAACCAAAACAATCTGGAACTGAACACGCTCAAAACCGTAGAAATGGTGGTAGGAGAAACCCTTCCATACTTCCACCTCTCACAATACTAGACAACACAATATCAACAGTAGAAACCTTTAAATTTCTAGGTTCTATCATATCGCAAGATCTCAAATGGACAGCTAACATCAAAAACATCATCAAAAAAGGACAACAAAGAATGTTCTTTCTGTGCCAACTCAGTAAGCTCAAACTGCCCAAGGAACTGCTGGTTCAGTTCTACAGAGGAATTATTGAGTCTGTCATTTGCACCTCTATAACTGTCTGGTTCGGTTCTGCAACCCAACAAGAAAGACACAGACTTCAGAGGATAATTAGAACTGTAAAAAAAATAATTGCTACCAACCTGCCTTCCATTGAGGACCTGTATACTGCACGAATCAAGAAGAGGGCCGTGAAAATATTTACAGATCCTTCACATCCAGGACATAAACTGTTTCAACTCCTACCCTCAAAACGATGCTATAGAGCACTGCATAACAGAACAACTAGACACAAGAACAGTTTTTTCCCGAAGGCCATCACTCTGCTAAACAATTAATTCCCTCAACACTGTCAAACTATTTACTAAATCTGCACTACTATTAATCTTCTCATCGTTCCCATCACCAATCTCTTTCCACTTATGACTGTATGACTGTAACTTTGTTGCTGGCAATCCTTATGATTTATATTGATATATTGACCATCATTTGTGTTGTAAATGTTGTACCTTGATGAAGGTATCTTTTCTTTTATGTACACTGAGAGCATATGCACCAAGACAAATTCCTTGTGTGTCCAATCACACTTGGCCAATAAAATTCTATTCTATTCTATTCTATTCTATTCTATTTTCCTCCTTTATAATTTACTGTTAGTCCAGCTGGAACATCCCATCTATACTGCATCTGACGATTTCTAAGTTCATCAACCAAGAAAGTAAACTCCTTTCTAGATCTTAACATTTTAGGAGGAATTTCTTTGAGCACTAATATCTCTTGTCCTGGTATTTGAATTTTATTTTTATAAAATACTTGTAAAATTTCATTCCGAATCCTAGTTGTAAAATAGATAACAACCTCTCTTGGTAACTGTCTCTGTCTGGCAACCCAGGAATTAACACGATAAATTTTTTCGATTTGATTTACAAATTCTGCTGGTTGTTCTCCAAATATATGTGCAAAAGCATCTGCAAAAATATATTTTAGATTCTTGCGTTTATTTTCTTAGAGACCTCTCACTCTCAGGGCAAACTCCATCGATCTATATTGCAGCAAAACCAACTGTTCGTCTGCCCTGTTCATCTTTGTCTGACCTTATTTTCCAAATTCACATTAGCTTGATTAATTTCTTCCACTCTTCCATCTAACTGAACCGTGTAATCAAACAATCTTTGAAATACTGCCTCCACATCTTCCATTATATCCTTATTCTTAGTTTCAATAATTCTTTTATTTGAGATATTTCCTCTTCAAGCTCCGTAAATTTTTGATCTATAACAGAGGTTTGAAAGTCTAGAGCTTCTTCTAAAACACCTTTTAAAAAACCCTTCAAATTTTCTTGTAGCTTTTGCATTTGAACTGGCAAAATCCCAACATCTTTAATAACACCAAGCTTTGTTTGCTTAGAAGCCATTTTTCACTTTAATTTTATACCTTACAACCATCTCAGTAAATTCAGTAAATCTTCAAATCTTTTCATAAACTCTGTATTTGGGTTAGGTAAATCAATTCTATAGTCCTTCACTTTTCACTTTAAAATCTCTTCATGTAAATGTAGAATCTGGCAAGTTTAAAGAAGACTGAGAGCACTGTTAACAAAGACTTCCTTAAGTTTCACTTTCACACCCTTTTAAGTACAGGCACCATTTCCTTTGTTCTTCTTAAATGCAGTCTGAGAACGGAGTTAAGGTCTGGTACTTGCCATTGCCAGCACTCCTGTCATTGCTCTCTCTGCTTTAATCAAATTAAATCTTCATCTTGAAGCAGAGGTGGTTGTAGTGTTTTGTTCTGCTTAAAAGCGGAAATGTCCCGGATCTGGAGAACTGTTGGGCTTTCCAGGGAGTTCTCACCCTTCTAGCCCCAGAATTGTTCCTGGGGCTTTTTGGGGAGCTCTACCTCCGCCCAATTGCTCGCCTTTCCCTCTTCTCCCGAGGAAAAGGTTTCCGAGCTGATTTTCGCTGTCTGAACGCGATCGCGGGGCTGGAGGTCTGAAAAGACCATCTTCCAACACCTATGGTGCCACCGGAAGTCTCGAAAAAATTATAAAGGTTCTTAAAGGTGTTTAAGACGACATTGGACAACCATTTGTCTGTAATGGTATAGGATTTGCTGCCTGAGCATGGAGATTGGACATTACCTTGTCCTGACCTTCAAATGCCACTAGCAATGGAGGTAGTCAATCCAAACTGACACTAAGGGAAATAAACTTCTGCTTCACTGTAGTCCATCACACCAGCTCCCTCTCTGTAGATACCATGTCTCACAATATGTTATACAGCTATATTCCTAATTAAAACGTGTGCACAATTCAATAAGCACACATCATAGCAAGCCTTATAACCATGTTTGATCTTAATAAAACCTATGGAGAAAGTATCTTTTTTATTTATTATTAAACAAAGATAGTGATGTGTTTGCCAGAGTTTCTTTAAAACTAAAGTACCTTTCCCTTAGGGAATTGTACTATTATTTGTTTTTATTTTCATCATGAAAACAAATGGCACTGTAACTCTTAAAGATTAAAATAACTTAAATACAATTTTATCCCTCTACATTTTCACCTATTCATTTTTAGTTAGATGTATTTTTCCTCCACTCTCCTCCTTCCGGCTTTTTATTGCCAGAAAATGAATTCATGAACTGTACAGTAATTAACAGCTCTTGACTGGAAAACTGCCAACATGTACAATGTGACACTGTCTCTTTGTACACTAACAAAGTGCATAAGTAATTTATGTTGGATTAAATATCCCTAACAGGGACCCTTAAGTAACCCAATCACTTTAAACAGGCTCCACATGTATGCTCTGGTACAGTGAAAATGTCAGGCCATGATAACCCACTAATAGCACAATTCTAACTATATTCCATCCATTAGCATTTTATGTCATCAATCCTCATTAAATGCCAGAAGGAGGGGGGCAAAAATACTGATGTTTCTCAGTTTTGTAGCCAACATGAAAGAGAAATAGAGAAAATGTGGACAGGTGTTACCTTACCTCCTCTCCTCCCCCAAAAAAGATTTTTTTAATGTAGTTGCAATTTTCTGTTAGTACCTTTGTTTGAAGTGAAAGAGATTCAACAAAGAGGTAAGGGCTACAAGGACCTTGATGGATTCCAGCCAAGACCAAAAGAAAAGACTGCTTTTTCAGCCATTGTGCTTCTCAGTAAAGCCCTGTGCCAACTCATCTTCTAACCTGTTATATGAAATTTAATTTAACCTGCTATGCAATTAATTCAGATGTTCAGCCTATTTTTCTCATGGCAGAATCTCTCACACAATGCCTTATTTAAATATTAATCAGTCTTCTTTCAATTAGGACTAATTTGCTTCACAGGGTTTCTCTCATCTTCTGATTGCAGGAAAATGGAGGTAACTTGCAACGTTTGAGGATAATTAACATGGTATTTTTATAATACTGATACATCAAACGGGACCTTAATGAACCCCGCTGATTCCATTTAGCAAAGCATGCCTCAAAGTTATAATCAAGAGGAAAGCCACTGCCATCTGCTTAAATTGTTGCTCCTTTAGTATTTTAAACACAGAATAGTTATTTCTCTAAATTGTCTATTGTAGGGGTCTTGCAAAGTCATTTTGTCATGCAAACTAATTGTATAGCATTTTAATTTGAACCTTTTATAACACATTAACAAACAGTGACGGTCTACATAGCAGAATCCCTCTTTAATTAAACACTGACAACTGTGGCTATGTGTAATATCTGTTAATGTTCATTTTTAAAACATGCTGTGCAGTTGCAGCAAAGGCAATACAGGAAAATTTTACCATATTCTAATGAATGTAATATTTCATGTTGCAACTGCATAGTGCTGGGAGGATGTGATTTTATTAACATCTATTTCTAGCCTTGCATAAAACCAAAGCACAGGTATACGCTGTTAGTTACTAAGAAGGATGGGCAATTTAATTCCACATATGACCAGTTGCTCACTACAAGTTCCAATTCAAAGTTCATTGTTCCATGTTTAGAATTTCCTTGGTAACCTACAGTTAAAAGTTATGTGAACTAGTTAGACACCCCAGTCTTCAGCCTGAAAAGAAGAGGGACAGAGAAATTTATCATGGAAGAACTTCAATAAAGCAAACAATGTAGGTTTTAATATGACAGTCCTTTTAAAAAAGATAATTGTTAAAGAACTGGGATAGCTTAAGTTTTAAAACCTATTGAAAAACATATTCACAAAGATATCAGTCCAGTTTGTAGGATCTCCATTCTTTTATTCTGTTACCTTACTAAAATATGTACAGATTTTTTAAAATTATTTCAAATTCATATTATTATGAATATATTCACATATATTCAAATAAATATATGTAAAAAGCTTTTAGTAAATATATAGATTTACTCGACTATAGATTTACTCGACTATTTAATAACAAAGGAATAAAAGGTAGGAAACTTTTTCAACATGTTACTGTGCAATTTCCTGGAACATAATCTTTCAACAGATAAAAAATAATGTGACTGCAGGGATCTCTTGGTTTCTCATCTTTCCACTAGAGGGATATATGACTATGGGCAGCAGATGGCACACCTGGTAAAAGGATATATTCCAACAATCTTGCTAATGTAAAATAGTCTAAAGGGGATAATTTCAGTCAATTTCAGTCAAATAGTATGTAAATGTACAACAGATACCTTCTGAGATGGGAAATAACTAATGGCAAGAGAAGTGCCAAATTAAGTTTATCAAGTAATCTATACTTATGCGAATAATGTAACATGTGAACAAAGCAACTGTGATACTTATCTCTTAGCCTGTAAGAACTCATAGAAAATTTCAATGTTATCAAAGGGCAGAATGTTAAGATAAGTAAACTAGCACCCAAAAATTTATAGAAACAAATTCTGATTATTTCAGGTGGAAAAGAATTAGCTTTGCCAATTGTCATAACAAAAGGTTAAAATATTTACAAAACTTCTTCCAAGAACAGGAAATAAAGAAGCTGTCTACTATCAACCTCACCCTATTCCTAACAGGCCTAAGCACACCAGCATGCCTACTATCCCTGTCCTAATGTTCTGTTTTATATGTATCCATTTCATGTATTTCATAATTATATTTATACTTATATCTGTTATCTATTACATGCTTCATGAAATACATAAAAATAAGTAAAAAAATACAAAAAATACATGACTAGTATTTAAAGCAATGTTATGTTTTTGACTCTGTAAACAAGTTTGCATCCAAGCTATTAGAAAGCAAAATGAAAAGCTAAACTGTAAACTTATAAACAGTTCATCAAAATTACTATAACTCCTACAAATCTTGTATGAACCAAAACAATTATAAAACTAAGTGATTAACATATTTTGAAATAAACAGCCTATGCCAATCATCTAATGTGGCAGCCAATGAGTATAAGCTTCTATTCAATATCTATACCATTCTGTTTCATATCTATGTCTCTGACCATGAATCTGCCCAATATCTCAGTGCAGCAACACATATAATAATACTTAAAAATATGAAGAATTACTATGTCATTTCCTTAAATTATAGAAAATCCCAGCATGTAATTTTTGGCTGTTTGAATAACAAGATACTTATGTATCTTAAAAGGCATGAGAAAGGGACAATTGTTGCATACAAGGTTATTTTGCTATATATA
Source organism: Ahaetulla prasina (assembly GCF_028640845.1). Classification (NCBI taxonomy): domain Eukaryota; kingdom Metazoa; phylum Chordata; class Lepidosauria; order Squamata; family Colubridae; genus Ahaetulla; species Ahaetulla prasina. The sequence continues at coordinate 47,226,737 of NC_080541.1, read as the reverse complement.
AAATATGTATAGCAGATCTATAAAATATTTTTCTTAAAGCCACTATAGTGGGTGTTCTTTTTGGCTACCTTTGTTAATTCTCTAATGGCAATTTAGTGCAGGAGGGTAGCTGCACTCCTTTGCATTTAAAATATTCCAAGACAAGGTGATAGCTGAGATGGTATATGAGGCTTAGATCAATGGGTGGCATGAAAAGATTATCACCCAACTAATAGCAGTCCAAAACAACTTTATAAGAAAGGGCTTGACAATCCTTCAAAGCATCCTTACTTAAGTTTACAAGCAGAATTACCTCCCTTTGCTATAAAGGGAGTGTATTTTGCATTGCTGGGAAACTACAAGAAACTAAAAAGGATTCAAGAATTCTACGTCACCAGGAGGGTGTGGCCAATGTCGCTGCAGGATGGCGGTTCCCTGGGCTCCGGAAGAAACGCTGATATCCCAGCAGTTTGGGAGTCCTTTATGGACCATAGCTGTCTTGTAGAGACAGCGAAGAAAGGAGGCACGGATCAGCGTGAACAGGGAAGTGGCAAATTCCCTGGAGCGCTGACATTAGCCTTTGACTCAACGGCACAGGAAGACAGCCATTAGAGCTGTCATAAGCTGGGGTGGCCACACAAAGAGGTCTGAGCAGGAGTAGTGACTGAATGGAGTATTGTTACTGGATGAGTGATTTGCCAATTCATAGGTAAGAAAACTTATTACAGCTTAAAAGAAGTTTTCAATTTGAAACTAGTGGCTAATTGGCATGTGGAAATACAAATAGAAGAAAGAAAAAAGTAAAGTTGAACTTTGTAATTAAATCCCCAAAAAGGAAACTTTCCATCTGAATTTAAAACTGGCTTTGGAAGAAATTAAAATACTAAAAGGGACAGAAAATTGAAGGAAAACATTGGTTGCTAACAAAAGGATTAAGACAGGAAGTAATTAACTTTGTGGATTAACAAGTGGCATTTTGTTGCTGAAGCATTTGTGAATTGGAGAGAGACATCTGCTGGACTAAAGAAAGTATTGCATCGTTTAGATCAACGTAGGAAAGTCAGGAGGAGGCTTTGTTTATACAGCTGCTGTGAGATTGTAAAAAAAGGAAGTGGAAAGACTTCAATTGGAACAGCTTAAAAGTACATTTGAATTGGACATTTTCAGAAACAAAGAAGAAAAGAAGAAAAAAGATACTATATGGACTTGAATCTGGATTAGGTCAAAGTAAAAAATTTGAATTTGGACTATATATATGTTAAGATAATATACAAATAGGATGAAGACTATTGCTTGACACAGTGTAAGCCACCCTGAGCCTTCGGAGAAGAGCGGGATATAAATGCAAAAAAAAAAAGATAAACAAATCTAAAAAGTATTGCTTCTCATATCAAAAATATGGAGAATTGGGAGGAATTATGAGAGATGCTTCAGATGGTGCAAGACTCCATTAATTAATTAATTTATTTATTATTCGTACTTTTATACCGCCCTATCTCCCTAGGGAATAATGGGGATTAATGGGAATAAACAAGCAGAACTATGGCTTAAAAATAAAAGAGAGAGGATGAGAAATTATGAGATATAATGCTGAAAAAGAAATCAGTGGGGATAATATAGATGTTCATATTGAGATTGATAGTGAAAAATTAAAAATGGAGAGAGGGAAAGAAATTTTAAAAAAGAGGGGAGAAAAGAAAAAAAGAAAAGATTGAGGCAGGAAGTTAAAAGAGTGGAAAAAAATAGATGATTACACTGGGATTAGCAGTGACAGAATAAAGAGAAGAGGAGGAAAGAGAAAAATTGAGGGGGGATAAAATAGTAAAAGTCAGAGAAAGGTGGAAAAGAGGATGCAAGAAAGGGAGAAAGAAAAGGATGAAAGAATGGGAGAAAGAGAGAAAGATATTAACAGATGAGATCTGGGAGAGACTGAAAGAAAATGGTTAAAAGTAGGAGAAAAATGAATAGAAGAAAAGAAACTAAAGTAGTGGTAGATATGTTTTCTTTTTCTGTTTGTGTCAGAGAATGTATGGAATGAGAGAGAATTAAAGTTAAAGGTAAAGAAATAAATTATAAACATATAAAAGAATGAAAAACCCAGCAGATGAAAATATGAAAGATAGCATGATTTATAAATGAAAATGATTGAAATTAAGATGTAAAAGGGAATAAAATTAAAATGTTAGTAAATGATGTACACTATTGCGTCTCATAGGCACTAGCTAAGTTTCTGTCCCATTGACGATGGTATATATGAGACAAAAAGAGCCTCAGTGCGTCTGAATGCCTGTGTACATTTAATATATATTCTCAAGGCCCTTCGTACATCCAGTTTATGCCAGTTCCGCTCCCTTTCATGTGATGGATTCGGGCAGAAATCTGGGAGAACTAACTCTTGAGCCCTGTGGAACCATGAATTTATCTTTGGTGTAAAGGTTGGGTCTAACATTAAGACCACCCGATCTGAATGGAAAATGCACAAATCCTGTCGTACCGAAAGTGCGGCCAGTTCCGATATTCTTCTAGCTGAAGTAATGGCTACTAGAAAAAGTGTCTTATAAGTCAAGAAACGCAGACTCACCTTCCTGAGTGGTTCAAAGAGTTCCCTGATGAGGGCCTGCAAAACCAGTAGCGGTGGACTACTGGTGATTGTAAATGAGCGGCCCCCCATAGGAAAATTCTCACCTCTGGATGATGTGTCACTGAAAGTCTGTTACCAGCCGCTAAAACTGATGCAATGGCTGCCACCTGTCTACTCAGGGTAGCTGGGGATAGGCCCCGTTCCAAGCCTGGCTGTAAAAAGTCCAAAGTTGTTGTACCTTAATTCTGGTTGGTGTGATCCTCCAGCTCCCACCTATTGAACATACACCAAGTCGAGTCATAAATGTGTCTGGTGGATGGTCATCTGGCCGCTTGTAATGTCTCAATCACCGCTGAGAAGTTCCACCCTTCCAGTAAGCTCCGGTCAACTGCCAAGTGGTCAACTATAACCACTGTGGCTCTGGATGCCGGATTGGTCCCTGGATGAGAGTGAACCTTTCTGCCGGTATTGTCCATGGAGGCACACTGGACACTCTCACCAGATCCGCAAACCATGGGCATCTGGGCCAGTGTGGGGCAATGAGTATCACTTCCGCCCTGTACTATACAATTCTGCTCAGCACTCGTGACAAGAGAGGAAGAGGGGGAAAGGCATACAAGAGGCCCTGAGGCCACCTGCAACAAAGGGCATCGACTCCCTCCGCTCCCTGTTCCTGAAACCGGGAGAAAAAACAGGGCAGTTGGCTGTTCTTGGATGATGCGAAGAGATCAATTCTCGGTTGCCTGAACTTCCTCACTATCTCCTAGAAAAGTTCTGGTAATAGGTGCCACTCCCAGTTGTTTACGTGTGCCCTGCTCAACCAATCTGCCCTGACATTGTCCATCCCAGCAATGTGTTCTGCTTGAGGGAAGCTAGATTGCGTTCTGCCCAGTGACAAAGTGTTGTTGTCTCCTCCATCAGACTCCTGGACCTCATCCCCCCTTGTCTGTTGATGTGAGCCTTAACCGTGGTATTGTCGGTCATGAGTAAGACATGTCTGTCCCTGATTATGTCTGTCCCTGTCTTGAGTGCCAATCGTGCTGCCCTCAATTCTAACCAATTTATGCCTCTGCGAGCTTCTGACAAGGACCAGGTCCCCTGGGTTACCTGATTCAGGCAGTGCGCTCCCCATCCTATCGGACTGGCATCTGTTGTGATTCTTATCAACTCCTGGACTGTGAACAAACAGCCCCTGGACATCCGCCTGGACATCCACCAGCGGAGGGATGACCTGACTGGATCCAGAATCTTGACTCTGTTCTGGATGTGGCTCGCCCTGTCTTCTGAAATGGTACCATGAACCACTGAAGAGGTCTGGCATGGAACCTGGCCCAAGGTATGATCCCAATACAAGAAATCATCTTGCCCAACAGTGTTGTAAGTAGTGTTAATGACACTCATCTGTCCTGGCCTATCTGATCTATCAGATCCCTGATGCTGTTCATTCTCTCTGGCAATAGGAAAACCAGACAACTGAGTGTCTATCTTGGCCCCCAGATGTAATATCTGATTTGTCGGTAGAAGATGACTTTTCCTGAGATTTATGGAAAACCCATGACCCTTTAGGCACTGGATTGTGGCCCTCAGATTTTCCTTCACCGTCTCCCTGGATGTAGACTGTATTAAAATGTCATCCAGGTACACCTGCAGGTGAATGGGTCTGCTCCGGAGATAAGCTCTCAGAGCAGCTAAAATTTTTGTGAATACTCTGGGCGCTGACACCAGACCAAAGGGAAGGGCTCTGTATTGCAGGTGCTGTCCTTCGTAACAGAAGCTCAGATACTGTCTATGCTCTCAGTGTATTGGTACATGTAGATAAGCTTCCGTGAGATCTGTGGAGGTCAAGAAGTCCCCCCTCCGGACATTCTGCAGAATTGACCGGAGAGAGTCCATCTTGAACCTCCGATACCTCAAGAACTTATTTAAACCTTTTAGATTTAGAATTGGTTGCAGTCCCCCCGAAGGCTTCTGGATAACAAACAGCATTGAATAATACCCATCCCCCCGTTCTGAAACTGGGAGGGGTTCCACTGCTCCTATCACTTTCAAATGCTGCATAGCAGTGTTCATGAGCTGCCATTTTGAAATGTCCCCAGACACTGGGCAGGTCATGAAAACCCTTGGAGGTTCTGAGAAGAATTCTAGGGAGAGCCCTGCTGCAATGGTCTCCCTTACCGAGGTGTCTGTGGTCATCACCTACCATTGGTCCGCAATGAGGCCGAGCTGGCCATCAATGGGAGTGTTTCCCCTGTAGTCAGTGGTTTCCTCGAATGGAACAATTGTTCCCTCCTCAGAAAGGATGTCTGGGTTAGGCTCGATATCTGTTCCTATCCTGAAATCCTGATCCTGATTGAGAGGATTGACCTGCCTGCCCCCAATGGCCTTGAAATCCAGTTCTCTGGCTTCTAAACCCTCCATGTCTCTTATAAGGACAAAAATAAGGCTGTTTAGTGGACATAGTCCCCCGTGTCTCTGTCCTACGACTTATGGCAGGCAAAACCTTCTTTTTCTCCTTCGGCTCGGATAACAAAGGATCTAATGCTGCCCCAAATAACTTAGAACCTTTAAAGGGTACTGAGGACAGCCTCCACCTGCGTTTCCTATCAGCCTGCCAATTCCTTAGCCACACAAGCCGTCTGGTTGTTACTGAGGAAGCTATGGCCCTCGCCCCGAATTTAACCAAGGCCAAGGTTGCATCTGCGGTGTATTCTGCCGCTGCCACTATCTTATTGAAGTCCTGATGTACTCTTAAATCCATTGCTGGGACCTTTTCTTGTAGCTGTTTGAACTACAGTAACGAGGCTCTAGTGAAAAAGGAAGCAGCCGTAGCCGCCTTGATCCCCCAGGCCCTCTTTAGGGCCAACTCTAGCTTTCGCTCATCCGGCTTCAGTACCAATTCTGGTTCTGCCAGTGTGGCAGATGCCAATGATAAGGCTAACACCGGTTAATCTACTTTCAGAACCTTAAGCAACTCTGCCAGATTGGCGACGGATTAAAGAACTGCCGATCATTTGAAGTCAAATTTTGATAGGCGCCTGGAAAATCCTGCTTCTGGATGACATCCAAAAACAATTGTGGAGCAGGTATAGTTTCTGCTTCCACGGCTGGTTCTGAAAATAGCAATTGAGCCGGGTCCTGCATAGCGTCCTTGCCAGAGGACACCGATGATGTTCCCTCTTTAGTAGCAGCCTTGGCCTTTATGAGTAGAAGCTTAAAGAGATGAGGTCGAAACAAGCCTCTCAATGCTGGCTGTTCTGATTGCTCACCTTCCTCTTCTGATAATTTCTGTTCCCACTCCCCCTCTTCCAAATAGAGGAAATCCTCGAAGTTTGACCCTGTCCTTGATGAATCAGAGGTGGACTCCTCCAGCCTACTCCACTTAGCCACTACAGACCTGTCTAGATGTCTCCTCCCCTTTCTGAGAGGACTTGTCCTTGAACCGTCTACCTGCCTCAAAGCCTTTCTGTACTGCTGCATCAATCCATTGCTGCACCATCTGAGGCTTTTCTAAATTTATCTCCGATGTCTCTCTGACCCCAGTTGTACTTGCCTCCCTTTCTGGTTGAGGAAGAGACGCAACCAATCCTGATTATTCCCCTTCCCCAAGGGTAGGTGCCAAGCTAACCATCTGGTGTTCTACTGCCACAGGTGTAGGTGACAATGATCTGGTCTCTAAGGCCATTTCGTGGTGTACGACTACCTGGACAGATATATGTTTAATCTTTTTTGCTGGCTCCTCTGAACTTGTCTCTCTAAGGCGTTATGAAGCCTCTTCTCTGTCTTCTCCTGAGCCTTGAAAGGATGCTTGCTCCCCCATCTGGTCTTGTAGTGGAAACCTCTGGTATCCCTGCTAGGTAACCCCTGGGATTGAGAAGGCTCACCCAACTCCACAGGAACAGTGTGTGACTTGCTGAGAATGATCTGTGACCGTGAAACTGCCAGTCAGCTCACAGCAAAGATGTGTTTCCACTGTTCACCTTCTACTCCTGCAAGCTGTGACCAGCTGCTTTTAGAGGTAATAGTGGGGCAACCCCCAATCAGGTTCAGGCACCAGCAATTTCGTCTGAAAAAATATTGTAGAAAAAATATTATTGATACTTGCTGTTAAAATCCAGGCTGCAACAGCCTGAATCCGGCTGCTTATTGGCCTTAGGAGCTGGCAAATTGCTCAAATGCTCCACACATGGCTGAGAGGCCGAAACCGGACCCCAAAAAACGAGCCTGAATCACACAACCCAATTGCTCCAAATGGCCACCAAGCCCGGCTGCCTGAAAAAATGGCTCCTACTTTTGGCACGCAAATGCCCTGAGCTGGCCGTGGAATCTTGCCCTCTCTCCTTCACTTTCTATTTCCCTTAGGAGAGAATGGTGATTTGCTGCAGCCTGGGCTATTCCAGGGGTCCTGCAGCTTGTCTCCGCCTCTGCCTAGCTCCGTGGCAAGCCAAAAACGCTGCCAGAGCTGCCGTTTATTTTTGTGCCGTTTTTGGGATCCCCTGGCCACCTCCTGGTGGTGTGCGGTCCCTGGGGAGTCCCCACGATATTCCTGGAGCTCCCCTGCGTTCCCAAGCACTTGTTCTGACCACGCAGCTCAATCATTAGTATTAGCGCCATTCGTGGCTCCCCTAGCCGCTTCCTGGCGGCGCGTGGACCCTGGGGAGTCCCCTCGATCTTCTTGGGGCTCCCCTGCCTTCCCAAGCGCTTGCTTTAAACATGCGGCTCAATTTCAACCTGGTCCATAGAGCTACAGGACAGAGTACTACCCATGGCTGGAGTCATGAGTCCCCAGAAGGAAAAATGGAGAAATTAGAACTTGAGGGCGAAAGAACGTGATTTAATAAAATGAGCAAGGAAATATTAGGAAATGAATAAAAAACTATGAAAAAAGAATATTTTGGCAAAAATTGTAACTAAGTAAAATATATTTGAATATATTGAATTGTATAAGATATGATATGGCCAATACTGTGTTCATGAATTGTGTATGTATGTAGGGGGGAAATTAAAAAATCAATAAAAACTTGTACAAAAAAAAAAAAAAGAATTCTACGGCACCAAACATTGTTTTCTACATTACACAACTGGAAATTATGGACCAAAATTTTATTGTCTTACAAATGTATTCCCTACTCCCTGGGGGAAACTAGGATCTTGGCACTCAAAAAATATTAGTTTTTTTGAAATATACCGTAGTAAAGATGCTACCCATATTTTCATCTTGGTTTCACTGCAATAAAACACACGGAAACCTGTCCTAATATCTGATTAACATAATTGCCTATTGAGAAAGATCTTTACATCCCTTTGGTTTCAGACAATGCCTTCAATAATTCTTTAAGGGAGCTTTTTGTAAGCATTCTGTTGAACAGCCAACCAGGTGAAAGACTTTCACTACTTTCTCCATTGGCCTATTTATAATGAGATCACATGTAGGGCTAACTTTTTGATGGTAGGTGAATTTCAGGGCATGGACCTTGAAAGGTTGAATTATCTTCTTATGATGTGCTTCCAACTGTTAATAGTTAGGTTGCTATTTTTGGCTTGTTATTTAAATTCACTTTTTTAAAAAAGTCTTAATTATAGGTCTAGCCTTAGTTTGGCCTCTTTGTGTCTAGCATTATTATTATTCTATCATACTACGACCTATGGCTATAACAATAGACTTATTTACTTAATTATGTACAGGATCAGGCTAATAAAAACTTCATCAGAATTATAGACAGAGAAACAAAACTCCCTTAACATACTGTAAGACTGAAACATTTTACAAATAAAATCAAAATGGGAGATGTAACAAAGGACTCACTAAATTAGTATTTTTCAGATTATTTGGAGAATTGGTTGAATTACTGATTACTATATTTTATTTCTGTAACTATGTTTTAATAAAAGAGAAGACTCACTTTTTAAAAAAAGAAACCAGATCAGTCTGGATTAGAATAACAGAGTTGGAAAGGATGTTGGAGGTCTTCTAGTCCAACCCCTTGTTCAGACAAGAAACCCTATAACATTTAATATAATATAATATAATATAACAACAGAGTTGGAAGGGACTTTGGAGGCCTTCTAGTCCAACCCCCTGCCCAGGCAGGAAACCCTACACCATCTCAGTCAGATGGTTATCCAACATTTTCTTAAAAATTTCCAGTGTTGGAGCATTTACAACTTCTGCAGGCAAGTCGTTCCACTTATTAATTGTTCAAAGTGTCAGGAAATTTCTCCTTAGTTCTAAGTTGCTTCTTTCCTTGATCAGTTTCCACCCATTGCTTCTTTTCTACCCTCAGGTGCTTTGGAGAACAGCCCGACTCCCTCTTCTTTGTGGCAGCCCCTGAGATATTGGAACACAGCTATCATGTCTCCCCTAGTCCTTCTTTTTATTAAACTAGACATACCCAGTTCCTGCAACCGTTCTTCATATGTTTTAGCCTCCAGTCCCCTAATCATCTTTGTTGCTCTTCTCTGCACTCTTTCTAGAGTCTCAACATCTTTTTTACATCATGGCGACAAACAAACCCTATAATATTTCAAAAACATTCCAATCTCTTCTTAAAAATTTCCAGTGTTGGAGCATTCACAACTTCTGGAAGCAAATTGTTCCTTGATTAATTCTTCTAACTGTCAGGAAATTTCTCCTTAGTTCTAGGTTGCTTCTTTCCTTGATTAGTTTTCATTCACTGTTTCTTGACTTGCCTTCAGTTGCTTTGGAGAATAGCTTGGCTCCCCTCTTCTTTGTGGCAGCCCCTGAGATATTGGAACACTGTTATCATGTCACCCCTAATCCTTCTCTTCATTAAACGAGACATACCCAATTTCAGCAACTGTTCTTTGTGTTTCAGCCTCCAGTCTCCCAATCATGCGTTGCTCTTCTCTGTACTCTTTCTAGAGCAGTGATTCCCAAACTGTGAGCCGCGGCTCCCCAGGGAGCCGCGCTATCGTCATGGGGGCGCCGCGGAATATCTGCGCCCGCTGGGTCCGGCGCTGATGCGCCATTTCTGGGGCGTCTGGTGCGCATGCGCAGTTGCAGGTCGGATTTCCGGGGGAGCCGCGGGCGCGTCTGGTGCGCATGCGCAGTTGCAGGTCGGATTTCCGGGGGAGCCGCAGGCGAAAAAGATTGGGAACCTCTGTTTCTAGAGTCTCAACATCTTTTTTACACTGTGGCGACCAAAATTGGATGCAGTATTCCAAGTGTGTCTTACCAAGGCATTATAAAGTGGTATTAACACTTCACATGATCTTAATTCTATCCGTCTGCTAATATAGACTAGAATTGTGTTGGCTTTTTTTTGACAGCTGCAACACACTGCTGGCTCATATTTAAGTGATTGTCCACTAGGACTACAAGATCCCTCTCACAGTTATTACTATTGAGCCATATTATACATGTGCATTTGATTGTGGGTTTGTTTGGTTGTTGTTTTTTTGCCTAAATGTAGAATCTTACTTTTTTCACTGTTGAATTTCATTTTGTTAGATAGCGCCCAATGTTCAAGTCTGTCAAGATTCTTCTGTTTCTTGAGCCTATCTTCTGGAGTGTTGGCTATTTCTGCCAGCTTCGTGTCGTCTGCAAATTTGATGAGTTCCCCATCTATCTCATTGTCCAAAACATTGATGAAGATGGTGAAGAGTATTGCGCCTAAAACAGAGCCTTGGGGTATCCGACTGCATATTACATGTTGAGTGTGCGTGGTCGGACAGTTACAAATTCATCTGGTGGTGATACTGTCTAACCCACATTTTTATATCTTATCAAGTAATAGGTTGTTCTCTACTCTATCAAATGCCTTACTGAAATCCGGGATAGCTCAGGCAATAGAGAAGCCTGTTATTAGAACACAAAGCCTGCAATTACTGCAGGTTCGAGCCCGGCCCAAGGTTGACTCAGCCTTCCACCCTTTATAAGGTAGGTAAAATGAGGTCCCAGATTGTTGGGGGGGCAATAAGTTGACTTTGTAAAAAAAATATACAAATAGAATGAGACTATTGCCTTATACATTGTAAGCCGCCCTGAGTCTTCGGAGAAGGGCGGGGTATAAATGTAAACAAAAAAAATAAAAATCCAAGTAAATTATATCCACAGCATTTCTCTGGTCCACTAATTTAGCACTTTGTCAAGCAATGCAATAAGATTTGTCTGGCATGATCTGTTTTTGACAAACTCATCTTGGGGTTTGGTTATGACTTTGTTTGCCACTAGATGTTCACAGATTCCCCCCCCCCTTTTTTTTTAATAGGAACCAGTAGTTCTCCAGCGCTCCAGGATCTTTGAAATATATAGTTCAGTGGTTCTAAGATCATGTCTGCCACTTCCTTCAGAACCTTGGGGTGTAATTCATCTGATTCTGGTGATTTGAACTCCTCTAGGAAGGACAGGTGCTCTCTTACCTATTTTAACTTGTATTCCTAATCTGTTTTTATGGTACTGTTTTTGATTGGTTGTATTGATTTTTTCCTTTTGTGTAAAGACAGATGCAAAAAAAACCAATTCTGCTTTCTCCCTGTTGCTTGTCACCTTCTTGCTACTTTCTCCCATTAATGGACCAATTGTTTCCTTTACTTTTTTTCTTGTTTTTTTACAGAAATACTTAGATTCTTTTTAATTTAGTTTCAGAATTAAAACCCACCCCAAACATAATTATTTTTCCAATCTTTAATTGTACTCAAAATTTCTAGGAAAAATATGTATAAAAATATAATGTGACAAGAACTCAATAAAAAGCTACCTGGTAATTTACAAAGACAATTAACAAAGCCCTGAAATGGTTAACATAGTTCTATGCTCTTAGCAACAGTATGAGTTTATTTGATCACATAAAAAAAATCAATGGTAATTAAGCAGATGATCAGTGAAAATAGATTGCTAAAAGGAAAAAAAGCTATATATTTCCTGAAATATAAATGTAAATAAAACACAGCATGATTCCTAATATCTGCAAACGCTTTCAGAAAAAGATTTTGTTTTCAATATTATGCATTTGTAGCAGTGTATATTTCTAAGAAATTGTATATACCCCTTTGGATGAAAAAGTCTTCTATATGAGGAAATAACACTGCATTTTGAACTAGGTAACTTTAGAATTAAGTGCAAGTGAAGACACTTACAAACACTAAACCTATTTTAGTGTCAGGCATCATAATTCATTTATTGAATATAATTTGAATTTCTTTTTCTTTTTCTTTATTTTCTTTATTATTTTTATTTTATTAAATTTTTATACCGCCCTTCTCCTGAAGGACTCAGGGCGGTGTACAGCCAGAATAAAATACAGAATATATACAATTAAAAGAAATTAAAATAAACTATTATTAAACGGCCGATAATTTAAAAGATTTAAAAATTTAAAATATTACTAAAACCCCAATTTAAAATCAACTATTTATGCCAGTCCTGCTTGAACGAATAAATATGTTTTTAGCTCACGACGAAAGGTCCGAAGATCGGGCACTTGACGTAAGCCAGGGGGGAGTTCGTTCCAGAGCGTCGGTGCTCCCACAGAGAAGGCCCTACTCCTGGGGGCCGCCAGCCGACATTGTTTGGCGGACGGCACCCTGAGAAGGCCCTCTCTGTGAGAGCGTACGGGTCGAGGGGAGGCATAAGGTAACAGCAGGCGGTCTCGTAAGTACCCGGGTCCTAAGCCATGGAGCGCTTTAAAGGTGGTAACCAGAATCTTGAAGCGCACCCGAAAGACTACAGGAAGCCAGTGCAGACAACGGAGCAGTGGTGTTAACAGTAGCTTGAAGGTCAAGAAAATATAACATTCCACACACATAAGACACAAATATGCAAACAATAAATATGTATGATTATATATTTACCAGTGACCCTAAAAGACATGGTGATTTGGACCCATCAATTCACAGGATAAAATCCATATTTTCTTTCACAACCCTGAAGCATTCTCCCTACAACTCCTTTGGAAAGTGTACTACATATTACCACCAAGTACTTGACTCCAGAGAAATCATCTGTATTACTAATTAATCAAGGTGTAACTAACTGGCACTTCCCTTTTGTTCCCCGAGAAAAAAATATTTATACAATTGCCTTAGAAGAAAACAGAAAAGAAAAAAGCAAAAACAAAAAGACTCTCTCAAATCAGATGCTACCTTCAACTAAGGATCTTACAAAATTGCATGTAAAGATGTCCTTGACTTACAACCATTCATTTAATGACCATTTGAAGTTACAATGGTGCTGAAAAATGTGATTACAGCCAGTCTGGACACTTACGACTATCATACTGTTCCCGCAGTCACATGATCATCTGTCACATGTATTTACAACAGTCCCAGTTCTACATGATTGCATTTGCAACCTTCCCAGGATCTTTCAACAAACAAAGTCAATGGAAGAAGCTGGATTTGCTTAACTGCCACATGATTAACTTAAGGACCACAGCAAAAAATATTATAAAATTGGCACAACTCACTTAACTACATTGCTTAGTGAAAGAAGTTCTGGTTCCAAATGTGGTCATAAATTGGGATCTACCTGTTTCAGAACAAATTAAAAGAATCCAAATCTCAATCTATAAAATAAAACATAATCAATAGTTCAACTAGATTCACTGATCCTAGTTTGGAGTGAAAATTACTACCTCTTGCTTGGTTGCTACAGACTGGGCTTTACCCTTTCTCTCAAGGTTTCCTTGGAAGAAGAAAAAGAAATGCTGAAGTTGAAGATATGATGGCTACTGTCCTTTCTGCTATTAAAAGCCCAGTGATGGAAATCTCAGCATTTGTTTATCCTGGGCTTCAGTTTTCTCCACCCAATATTTAACTGGACAGATCGGCAGATTTTCTTTTAGTCCTCAAAGTATGCAAATCTGATAAAGCGATATTTGTCCAACTGACTACAACAAGGATTCACAATGTATAGATCAGGGCTGTCAAACTCAATTTCATTGAGGGCCGCATCAGGGCTATGTTTGACTTTGGAGGTCAGGATGGGTGTGGCTAAGGTGGGCATGGCCAGCTTGATGTCACTCATGTTGGGGGCGCCTGTGGTAGCTCAAGAGCTCTGCCATGAAAAACAGGCTCCTGATCTCCGTTTGGGTGGACCATGCATGCCCCTCAGCCCCTATTTTTGGCTGCGACAGTCTCCTGCAGCTCTTTAGGCTGAAAATGGGGCCTGGAAGGGCTGTGCATGGCCCTCCAGAGCTCCATTTTTCCTGGTAGAGGCACCACGTGCCGATCCTTTGCTTTCCAAGGCAGCCCCATGTGCCAGATCTAAGCGGGCCAGCTCTGGCCTGAGTTTAACACCCCTGGTCTAGATGATTATTCAGATGGTTCAGCTTCAAAGTATTTGTACAAGATATTTTCATATTATTAAGTTAATGAAATGAGGTAAGGTAATATGATTTTTAAAAAAATAATAATGTAAAATATGCTTTAATAGATGTAATACATTAAAATAAATACTGATCATTTAATGCTAATGGATACTTTAAAGTAGGAGTGAAAAGCCTGTTTTAGCTGAGCGAGGAAATTTTCTGTTCCATTTGAGGAACCAAAGGTGTGGCTGATGACATATTATCATGCTAGTTTTCACACCCTTAGTATGTGAGTCTTTATGGATTGGCAATGTTAAGGAGGAAAATTCTGTTTTATGATTAATTCATAGAAACCTTACCCTTAGAAAGCAGCAAACAAGGAAAAACCATTCTATACTTGAGTGGATTAAGTGACATGAGTTTTCTAAAATCTCTACAAGGTCTAAAATCTCTACAAATATAATACACACACAAAAAAAATGGGTCTTAGAAACATCATGGTGCTGTATATTACTTTCTGGTCATGTGGATTGTGAGTCTGATAAAAGGAACTCATTCTTTCACAGATTTTAAATGCACAATTTCATTGCTTTGGCCATCACAAATCATTAGATTTAATAACACGTAGCAAAATAATTGGAATTGTTCTGTTCCTGAGCCTTGACTTCACTGTTATTTTTAGTCGCTTGTATGAAATACAACATAAACAAAACAAACACATAAACCCAAACTGAAATCATAAATATGGTGAATGTCATATTTCAAATACCTGCTTGTTCTTCAGAAGATCAGAGATCACATATATTATTTAACAGCCAGAGACCAAGAATGCATGCATATGAAAAAGATAGATAATATTAAACAAAACATGTATAGAATTAAGCAGCAATACAATGGCAAACAGTGAGGCAATAGCTGACACTGAAAAGTATCAGTCTGATACCCTAATCAGCAGCCATCTGTTCCAAACCACAGCAAATTTAACTCCATTAGTTTCTTATGGCAACCGCAAATGAGCAGAGTTTAGCAACTTTCTTGGAGTTTCTGCAGATGCCTTCTGGAAAGCCGTCTGCAGCCAATAATAGAGATCTGGATCGATCCAGAACTCTGTTATTGGCTGCAGATGCCTTCCGGCAGGCATCTGAAAGCAAAATGGAGGCCCGGGCGATGTATGTGAGTGGTGGCAAGCGGCCGCAGAAGAAGGCGAGGCAGGTGTCGGGGTGTGCAAGGCCTGGTAAGTAGGGCAGCTTCACCCCCACATCCCCACCACCCTAGCTTATTTTCTACCTGTGTGTCTCGCCCCACCCCCTGCACCCGGAGTGGGCGAGGTCTTAATTAGGTCTAATTTTGTGGGTGGGGCTTAATTTGATCGCATGTACTCAAAAACGTGATAGGGTTTCTTTTCAAGGTGGATTGCCTTTTTGGAGAAACACAGTACGTAATATGATCGGTTATATTAATAATACTACTCAGTAATATATAAATCTACTGTTCCTGGCATTATAAACACAGATTGATAGTTTGATGAAAATGCTCTGAAATGTTGTCCCAACCTTAAACATTATCTAGTTTAAATATTGCACTTAGACTACATATCATAAGAAACTGACTGACATTAATACAAGCCTTTTGTGTAGACACTTCTTTAATTGATTGACATTAATACAAGCTTTTTGTGCAGATACCTCCTTTAAAAAAATAATAATAGCATTTTATTCTACTGTGCAATACCTTAATATACTTTTACAGGCATTTTAAAAGCTTGTTGAGAAAAAGGGAAACGAACTTTCTTTATTCAGAAAGCTTTCAAATCTTGTCACTTCTATACTCTTGAAAATTCTTTATATGTATAAAAACTTGAAAGGAACCATTTTGATGTTAATTTGGATAAACCTTACAAACATAATTTTAGGTCTCCAAAAAGAGGCCTGCTATTTTTAAAGCTGAATTTTAGAAAAGCCCTGGGGCTCTACAATTCACATTTAACTTTCTTGATAATGAAAGGTTTTGGTAAGGAATAAAGTTCCATTAACATTCAAACATGCCAGCTTATTAGTAGGGAAATTAAACAAAAAACAGTAAGACTGCTAATGTTTCTAATTCTTAATAATGCTGTGCTATTAAGGAAATATGTATAAATATAGCTTGCCCTGAAATACCATCAAACCTAAAATAAGAATGAAATTGAGTTATTTGTTACATCGATATCTAGCTCTTGTCTAAAAGAAAGTCAAAAAATGTCTTTGGTTATAAAAAAACCTATAAATTTCTGTACTTATCTGAAAGTAATTAACATTTATGTCTGAATATGGAAGAAGGGGGTTAATTACAGGTACAACTATTGTGTTATTTTCTACCAAGATAATTCTTCTTAATACTATTCTAATAATTACATTAAAGCAAACTTTCTGGAGTTAAAATAACAACAACAAAAAGATGGAAAAGATATAAATATATTTAGAGAAATCTCCCAATGCACCTTAATTATTTCATTCTAAAAGGAACAGAGGAAATATAATGACATTATCAGTATCAGTATAGCATTATACTATCAGTATTTATCATAAAATAAAATAAAAATATAAAAATGGTGATTATAATATGATTAATAACAATGCCTCTCAAAATGAGCTTCTGTTACAAATCTTTTGCTGACTCATATCAATTTTAGACTCTACATTTAATTATGCTCCAGTATAGTTTTAGTGGGATTACAATCTGTTCATGTGTTACAGAAAAAGTATATTTTTAGTAATCCAATAAATAGGGAAACTTTAGGGACATATGAACATCTCTGTATACCGTTTTAAGTAAATTATTTGAATGGTTGTTATGTAAAAAGTTCTGCATTTTGTTAACTTTTTTGTTCAATTTTAAGGAAAAGTACTTTCAATATTTTTTCAAGAGATAGAAAATTTCTATAGAATTTTCATGGGTTGGATTGGAGGAATATGCATATACTTAATATACAAAAAGATGCCTACGTGTCTTGTTTAACTGATTCTTTTTACCAGGTGCCTGTTATCAGTCTAGCTTTCCATGCCTTCAATTATCCTGAAGGGAAGATATCAGGAGGAATGTTTTCTGTTTTTTTTTCCAGATGCAAAAGCTAGAGACTGCAGCATGATGAGGGAGACTGCAGGATAATGTTAGTAGATAGTTAGTAGGGAGACTGCAGGATGATAAGGTATGCAATAGAAATCCAATGGCCAAAAGCTTCCTCCATCACCTTGTAACAGTCAAAAAAGAAATTCTCAAACCTCAAGGTAGAAAATCATTGGAAAACTAGATGATAGATTTCAGCGCAATAGTAATCTTAAAATACCTCCAAATTATCAGCATTCAAATGTTCCAAATATTTGTAGTGAGAGTTTCATTATGCTATTAATGCTTCTCTGAGTTTCTATTCAGCATTTTGTACTTGTCTTCAATATTAAAATAGAAACTTATTTGTTTTGTTCTGTAGTTCTGTAGATTCTGTAGATTCTATAGATTTCAATTGTTTCTCTTTCTCCCATATCAGATTTCAAAAGTTCAGGCTTATATTATTTCCAGTATTGCGCAAAAACCAGCCTTGCTGCTGTTATAACGTGCAGCATTAAGTATATCAATTCTTTGCTATATTTCTCTTTTGTGATTCCTAATAGGAATAATTCTGGCTTCAGATCTATGTTTTAGTCTAATATATCTTCCAACCATATCTGAATCTGGTGCCAATAACCCCTGGCTTTCTTACATAACCACATGTGATAGAAAGATCCTGACACTAAATTACATTTCCAACATTGTGATGATAAATTCCTGTTCATCTTTGCTAATCTTGTGGGTGGGAGATGCCACCTATTAAACATTATATATAAATTTTCTTTATATGTGGTGGCTAATGTTAATTTTCTGTTTCTCTCCCATAGATCCTGCTAATTATCCATATCAATATTATAACCAAAATTTTGGGCCCATATTACCATAGTTTCCTTCATTTGTTCTTAGGCCATTTTATATTCTAATAAGTATTAATAAATTTTCTTTATCACCTTTTCATCTGTTCCTAATAAGATTTTGTCATTAGATTTTGCCATTAATTCTTTTTTAATACCCCATTCCTTTTTAACCTTCATGTAGTATGAGTTGATCTGTAGGTATGCTCACCTTTCTAATTCTACATCTTCATCTTGTAATTCTTTTCTAGATGCTGAAAGACTAAAAAGATATTTGAATGACTTTATTCACGTAGACCAAAACAGCTTTTTACCAAAAAGACAAATAAGAAATAATATGACAACAATTCTGGATGTGTTAGAATATTACGAAGTACATAGTGAGACACGTGGCATTGATATTTTTAGATGCTCAAAAAGCTTTTGATAATGTAAATTGGGATTTTATATTGAGACAGCTAAAATATATGGAATTTGGAGAAAAATTTATAAATGTATTTAAAGCAATATACTCCAATCAAGAAGTTAGAGTCATAGTAAATGCCACAAAGTTTTAAGAATCAAAAAGATACGAGACAAAGATACCCGTTATCGCCATTCATATTAACTCTAGAACAGCGGTTCTCAACCTGTGGGTCGGGACCCCGTTGGGGGTCGAATGACGATTTGCCAGGGGTCGCCTAAGACCATCAGAAATATGGGAAGTATACTTGTGAGTCGAAGAATCGCGCTTCAATGGTTGACTCCACAAGCCAGCTGGAGGCTCTTCAAATCGCTAGCCGAATTCGGCTTCAGGTGCGATGAATTAAAAAAGAGAGAAATCTTTGCTCTGTCTCCCTCTCAACCCAGCTGCAGTCACTCCCAATCGCTAGCCTAATCTGGCTTCAGGCGCGATAAACTTAATAGGGGAGAAGTCTCCGCTTTAATACCTCTGTCCTCTGTCCTCAAGGCAATCGCAAGCAGTTCAGATCGCTAGCCAATACGGCTTCAGGTGCGATAAATTCAAAACGAAAATAATTTTACAGTTGGGGTCGCCACATCGTGGGGAATTGTATTAAAGGGGTCACCAAATCATGGGGAATTGTATTAAAGGGTCACAGCACTATACAGGTTGAGAACCACTGCTCTAGAGGTATTAACAAGAATAATTCAGAAAGATGAACAAATTAAGAGATTGGAAATTAAAAGGGAAATTTGTAAATTACAAGCTTTTGCTGACGATCTTGTATTTATCATAGAAGAGCCATTACAATCTGGCGGCTTATGGAAGTACTGGGTGAATATGGGGAAGTAGCTGGACTGAGGGTAAATAATGAAAAAGCTAAAATGATAGTTAAAAACATGTCCAAAATACAGAAAAAGGAATTGACGGAGAGAATAAGTCAACAAATAGCAAAAAGAGTGAAATATTTAGAAATACTATTAATAGCAAGCTGTATAACAATTAAAGAGGACAATTATAACAAATTAAATGATCAAATTAAGCCTGATTTGGAAAGATGGGAAAAGTTGCAACTCTTCCTTACAGGGAGAATTGCAGCAATAAAAATGAACATTCTACCAAAAATATTGTTCCTATTTTAGAACATACCCATAAAATTAGGTAAAGAATACTTCAGAAATCTGGACAAAATAATATCTAAGTTTATCTAGCAGGGAAAAAAGCCCAGAATTAAATTAAAATTATTTCAAGAAGCTAAAGAAAGAGGAGGATTTAGATTACCGGACTGGCAAAGATATTATCAAGCTGCCGCACTCACATGGGCGAAAGAATGGATAAATTAAAAAAATAGGAGGTTATTAACATTGGAAGTATATGATATACAAATAGGATGGCATGCATTCTTGTGGGATGGCAGACATAAAGCGCACCAGTACTTCCAAAGGCATCATGTCAGACAAGCTATTTTTGAAGTATGGACAAAAGTAAAAGAATAAAATTATTTGGAAATTTCTGTTTGGCTCTCAAAATTAGAGGTATTAGTGCACCCAACTTTTGTCAATCTGGATAAAGTAGTTACATACAAAGAGATTTTAAATGAAGGAGGGGAATTAAAATCTAGAAAAGAAGAGAACGGTTTAGAAGGCACTAGCTATAGTAAGTATATCAAAAGCTCTTAAACATTTGCTTCACTATATCCAGATGCCTATGTATTACTTATAGCTGATGTATGTCTGGTGACTCTTGTCCACATCTCTTATTCATACTGTAAATGTTTCTAATCTATTTATGTGCATGCTATTATTTTTGGAAATGTATTTTCTTGAAGAAATAATGCATGTGCTTTCCTATGTCCTGTAAAAAAGCAGGTGCTTTGTAATGTTATTCACTACAATTAAATACAAAACTCTTACAAAGGATCACATTCAGCTGTCCCATTCAACTCTGCTCTGCTCTTATAGTTCAGCTGATGTCCTCTCTCTTTCTCTCTCCCTTGTGTCTGTAATAAATTTTTTCTCTCTTTCTCTGGTACTGACAATAATGTGAGTGAACTCTGCACTGTATACATCTGTCATTATTAATGACTGCTGCAGGGAGGTACAATAGTTCACTCCTAAAAACAAAAACAAAATTGTTCAATTCCCGTTTTCTTAGCTAAATTCATTTTGTTAACATATTTCCAAAGTCAAGGGTTCGGCTCAGACTAAAGAATAAAACCTAGTACTTAGCCTTGGTATGGAAAATCAATTATGGGAACAGAGACAGATGTCATTTTAAAAATCGTATTTGCTGTTCATAATACTGCATTCAGTACGGCATAACTTACAATTCAATCATTAAGATTGTTCTTCCAAATTTACACATAATGTACAAATGGAAAGTGGTAGAAGGTTGCAAGATATGCATAACTACAAATAAATGCATATCCTCCTCTGATTAGAAAAGGAAACCAAGGTTCAAGAGCTGTGGTGGCGCAATGGTTAGAATGGCTACTTCTGCTTTGCTGGCTGCCAGCAGTTCGAGTCTCACTGGCTCAAGGTTGACTCAGACTTCCATCCTTCTGAGGTTGGTAAAATGAGGGTCAAGGTTGTTGGGGGCAAAAATGCTGACACTGTAAACCACTTAGAGTGGGTTATAAAGCACTGTGAAGCAGTATATAAGTCTAAGCGCTATTGCTACCAATCTTTTGACTCATTGTGCTTATTCCTTCCTTATTGCTGTCCTGAAATTCCTTTATTTGAAAGCTTTCAAAATTTAGCAAGAAAAGTTGGAGTTTAATATTTTTTACCTTTTAAATTTTTAAAATTGGATTTTAGTTTTCAATTGTATATTTTATGTTTGTTCCTAATCTTTTTAAATTAGGCTCCTATTATCCATAATGGAACTGACTATACAATGAAGAGAATAGAATTGCTTGTCTACCTTAATCTGAATAAAATTACTACAGGATGATTCCAAATCAGTCCTGTGATATAATTCCACATTCCTTGTGGGGGGGGAGAGCTTTGTCCCACATTAATCACAGTAGACTGGAATAAATTTCAAAAACTTAATAAATTTTAATTTATTAAAGTTATTGATAAAGTTATTTAATAATGTTATTGATAAAATTAAGTGTCTTCAATTTGTTCTTGGTTATGATATAAACATAGTATTTGTACAATAGTAGAATAAGCAGAATCCTCAATTGCCATACTCAACTTAGACACTTAAGTAATGAAGCCAATCTTACGGCATTGAAGAAGACCGTAGTTTTACAAGTTCATTTAAGCCTTTCAATTTGTAGGAACAGTAATTCCAAGAAAAACCCAGAACAATTTATATCACTTCCTTTTGCATTTTGGTTCCTCCATTAATTAATTCATACTTTCCTCTTCTTAGATATGTTGTAACAGAGCATCAAAAAGTGTAATTTACCAAGCCAGATGAAAGCAAAGCAATTGATGTTATTTTTACTTTCAGTCAAATGATGAATATTTTCCAAAGAACAACAAATCTCACCGGATGTTTCCACTTTAATGTTACAGACTCCCTGTTCTTTCATGATTAAATGACTTGGATCAGGTGATGTATTTTATCAATCAAGTCTCTGCATTTTCTGAACTGATTCATAGCTATTAAATAAAGCTCATACACAACAGGAAGAAATATCTATGAAGAAGTTCCAATCAAAACCATTTCCAATCTGCATTCTAGAAATATAAAGGTTGTTTTCTTGCATATAAAAATGCTAGGGAATTCCTAAAAGCTTGCCATTTATACAGATCAGCACTCAACAGACATATAGAAATAAACTGTATTTATATACTATTTAAAAGACGACACAATCAAAGGCTAAAGAAGGAAATAAACATTCTAGGACACATTTCCCCAATAGCCGACACCCAAAAGGAGGAAACAGCACCAGATTTTAAAAATGGAAAAAATAATATCTAAGTATTTATTATCAATTATAATAACTATCAATTAAAAAAAACCACACCTTTGCCAAAATTGGCATGGAAAACTACTACATATAAACAGCTAGAAAATCCCACTTTTTGTCAGACTGATAGTATATCTATCTGGTAAATAAACATCTATACAGCTACACTTAGAGAGCCTAAAGAATTCAACAGTTCAACTCTAAGCTACATATATTGTTTTCCTAATGTGTATATTAATGCTGCAATATATTTTTCAAGATGGTCCAGTCAGCAAATGTTTCTCCAACAAGGGATCTTATTATGTCTTTTCAGAATAGGATACTAATAATTTAAATCAACCATGCCAACCAAAATTTATTTATTTATTTATTGAATTTATATTGCCGCCTATTCACACATGGCAATTCAAGGCAGCTTACAGAATATAAAATATCATTTAAAATAATAAAACTAATAAAAAGGGATCAGATAAATTAATATCATAAAATCACCCCCTGTCTTGGTGACCGCAGATCACATGAACCACAAATTAAGTGTTATGTCAAATGACTATTGTTTTTTATGACTGTTACGGAGAAAAGGCTAACAACTTCATACTTTAAAATTCATACGTTTATATTAATTGAAAAAAATTGCAAGGTATTTCTGCACTGGAAGAGATGGAAAGCATCTGCAGTTAGTTAAAGAGCAACAGCCTTATCAAATCTTGATCTTATTATGGCTAAGAGGGCCAACCTGTTATCCATTGCCCAAACAAGTTGTGCTCTGTCAGAACTGTGCCCCGCTGGCACCAGCTATAAATTTAAGGATTAACAGTAGAGCAGTTATTGTAATCTGAGAAATTTTGCTGCAGGGTGAAATCTACTTACCTTCCTTACCAGCTCGGAAGTGCATGTGCATGTGTCACATGTGCGTGCAGACCTTCTCATTACTAAACTCATTACTTCTCATTACTAAACTCATTACTTCCTGATTTTAACCAGAAAGTAATGTCACCCGGGCAGGTGGGTGGAGCTTTGCTTTACCATCGCTACCGGATCACCGAACTACCAGCCGTGATCGCTACCGGATCGCACGATATGGTCCGATCTGGTAGCATTTCACCCCTGCTCTGCTGAGGGTGCCGCTCCACAGATAATTGATTGGGAAATCTTATTTGTAATGTTGTGCTTCAGGGATCAGTTGGGTGCTGCTGTTGTTCTAGCTTTCCTCTTTCATAGCTGCTTGCACTTGGTGCTGTGATTGAGTTGGCAGTGAAATTCCCCAGATAATGATGGTTTTGGAAGACTTCAACCTACCTTCTTTGGTCTCAAAATCTGAGGTGGCCCAGGAATATATAGTCACCATTAACCTTTTATTATATTGTATTATTATTTTTAGTATCTTTTATGCTTTTGGATTAGAAGCCACTTAAAATCACTTGGCTTAGACGGGTGGCTGCATTTTCTCCACTAATCAAAACTGTTTCTCAATGTTTCCAAAAGACTATTCTAGTGTTGATAATAGCAAATGTCCACAAAGGCCCATAAATATTAGTTACTTAGGGAGTAGTAAAGTCTGTAGTGTTTCAGTCATATTGTTTGTAACCAGTTCATAGGTTACAACTTTATGTTCACTCTGTAAATAAGAAATGCTCTATAAAAAACTGTCACTTTTTCTTAGCATTTTGTTTATAAAAAGTTCCAATGGTTGTTTTGTCTAAACTGTCTAAAAATGGGATTTTCCACAACATAAATTCTAAGTCTTAGCTAGGTTTGAAGATCTCCTTTTAAACCACAATATGTTCTGCTAGTCTTTCTTGTCCTTGCTCAGACTCCCTATAATGTTTTAAACAGTTTTATTGACATGTAAAAATTCTGAAAATGTCAGCTGTTGGCATCACTGCAGTCAGTCTTCCCACTATTATATAGCAAATTAATATCTACTTTAGTATCAGTCCATGTAGGAAATGCAAATAATACAAAAGTAGTTTTATCTTTCATAAATTACTTGGGAGAAAAAAAGCCAAATCATAAGCTGTGGTTCCCTTAATTGCTTCCAAATTGGTTTTTTTTAAAAAGAATAATAATGTTAGTAAATTTCCTGGAAATGTTCTACTTGATTCTATGCAATTCTAGCCGTTAATGGAATACCCACAGAAAGCATGTTACTGGCCATAATCCAGAAAATGTTTTTATGGACATATAAGGTTCTCTGCATATTAAATTAATACTGTCCTCCCTCACTCTGTCTGGAACTAGGTTTGAATGGCTGCTGATTATCTACCATCATTTGGGAATTTTTGTCTTTTGATGACAAAAGACAGAACTTAACACCGAGGTAGTTAAATTTACCCTCCCAAAAACTCAAAATTAGATTGGGACTAACTTCCTTTATGTCATCCCAAAATCTTAGGTGAGGCTTTCTGATATTCAAAATAGATAAAAAAAGCCTAGGGAAGCCCTCAAAAACTTCTTTTATTCTATCTCGTCATTTTGGCTTACAACCCATTTATGGCCACATTGTGAAGATAATGAAAAAGAGGCAGAAATGAATTGATAAATGAACTGCACAAATATCTATGGAAATGTCAAACTTAAATGTGCCACCAGACCTTTTTCACTCTCCCCTCTGGCAAATGCACATACACAGACATAACAGTTTATGTGTTGCTGGTATAAAGAGATTTAATTCAAGTATTATATATAGAGCCAAAGAAAACAAGAATTAGTTGTAATGTTTAGTTGTAATGTTATAATCAATATAATTAGCAAGAAGTTAGGAATATTAACAGGAAATCAACTTTTTTCTATACATAATTCAAAATTTTTAAATCAGTTCAAAATTTTGAATTAACTCTGAAGCAGAGAACAGTATCTTGATTAAATCCATTTCTTCAAAGAATGAAATTTTCTCCCTTCTGATTCACATCCGGATGTTGGAATAGTACATCCACTCCAAATGCACCTCATCCACAGCCCTCAGCATCCGTCCAGAAGGATAACATAATCAATGGTATCAAAAGTTTCAGAAAGTTCATCAAGTATGTCGAAGATGGATGCACCACCACTCTCCTGCCCAAGCAAGTGATCATCCAAAAGCACTACTTTCCATACCCAGGTCTGAAACCTAATTGAAAAAGATCCAGATACTCCGCTTCACTCACTCAGGATCCTCTGAAGCTCACGTGCAACCACTTGGTCAACCTAAAAAGGGACAATCAAAAAGTTGTCCAGTATCAAGAGGCCTAGTGATGGCTTTTTGAGGAGGGGATGTACCAAGGCCTTAGGCAACAAGGCTTAAGAGGTAAAGAAACATTCTTTCCAAATTAAAGAATCTCTAGGACCCATTCACATGACATACCCTAGGCTGCTTTGATGACCCAAGAGGGGTTTAGATCTAAAGAGGAGATGTCTAAGTTCATAGGCCTAAGCCCCTGTCACTTCCTCAGGTCTCAACAGGGTTGAACCTAGATGACCAGGCAAGACTCCGCCCTAGATATCTACTCCAGACCTGCAACTTCAGCATCCACCTATGAGTGAATCTGAGTAATTTTGTCTGACAGATGCTGAATAGATTCTTCCACATTTCTCTGCAAACGTATCTCAAATGCCCTTTAACCAAGAGGGCTTGTGTCACTCAAAAGAGGGCTGCAGGGCAGCAATCTGCAGACAAAATAAGGATGAAAAAGTACTGGCATTTGTGGCATCTTATGGCCACAAGAAAGGCCTTAATATTTATTTATTTATTATTCAAACTTTTATACCGCCCTATCTCCCAAAAGACTCAGGGCGGTTTACAGCCTTATAAAACAAAATATAATATAAATACATGTTAAAACAACATTTAAAAAACTTATTCCATTAGGCCAAATTTAAAACTATAGTTAAAATACAAAACCCCATTAAAATTAAATTTATAAAAAATCAAACCCTAGGCCAGCCCTGCACGGATAAATAGATGTGTCTTAAGCTCGCGGCGGAAGGTTCGGAGGTCGGGAAGTTGACGTAATCCTGGGGGGAGCTCGTTCCAGAGGGTGGGAGCCCCCACAGAGAAGGCCCTTCCCCTGGGTGTCACCAGTCGGCACTGCCTGGCGGACGGCACCCTTAGAGTCCCTCCCTGTGAGAGCGTACGGGTCGGTGGGAGGTAGTCGGTGGCAGCAGGCGGTCCCGTAAGTAACCCGGCCCTATGCCATGGAGCACTTTGAAGATGGTCACCAAAACCTTGAAGCGCACCCGAGAGGCCACAGGTAGCCAGTGCAGTCTGCGCAGGAGAGGTGTCACGTGGGAGCCACGAGGAGCTCCCTCTATTACCCGCGCAGCTGCGTTCTGAACCAACTGAAGCCTCCGGATGCTCTTCAAGGGGAGCCCCATGTAGAGAACATTGCAATAATCCAAGCGAGATGTAATGAGCGCGTGAGTGACCGTGCATAGGGCACCCTGGTCTAGAAAGGGACGCAACTGGCGAACCAGGCGAACCTGGTAAAAAGCTCTCCTGGAGACGGCCGTCAAATGATCTTCGAAAGACAGCCGTCCATCCAGGAGGACGCCCAAGTTGCGCACCCTTTCCATCGGGGCCAATAACTCGCCCCCAACAGTCAGCTGCGGCTGCAGCTGACTGTACCGAGGTGCCGGCATCCACAGCCACTCCGTCTTGGAGGGATTGAATTTGAGCCTGTTTCTCCCCATCCAGACCCGTACAGCTTCCAGGCACCGGGACAGCACGTCGATAGCTTCATTGGGGTGGCCCGGGGTGGAGAAGTACAACTGAGTATCATCAGCGTACAGATGATATCTCACCCCGAAGCCACTGATGATCTCACCCAGCGGTTTCATATAGATGTTGAACAGAAGGGGCGAGAGAATCGACCCCTGCGGCACCCCACAAGTGAGGTACCTCGGGGACAACCTCTGCCCCCCTGGTTAGAGCTTAATAGCAGCTCTAACCACTATGATCAAGTTCACCCTTAGTTGAAGGTGCTCTAAATGTGCCTTCTTCCATTTCATCTCCCTCATCTCTGAATATAATACAAGGAATATAATACAAGGATTCTTTCATCTGATCTAATGATTTGGCTGAAGTCCGAAGATTATCATTTAAAAATTATTTATTGACCGCAATTTGCTATTACTGATTTGGAAGTTCAGTTAACAGCGTAGAATTTCATGTGTTTTCCACTGAATGACTGTCAATGTAAGAGCTTCAGAACTGTTGTGTTACTCTAATCACATAGAATAACAAAAGCTGAATGACACTGGCTATAAACAATTTACATTATCACAAATGAAATTATTGCTGAATTTCATAAAGAATGCATTTATCACATTAGAATATGCAGATAGCAGTTACATCACACCTCCACATGTAGATGCTTTGAGTACATATAAAGAGATCATATACAGGGTATTCAATCAATCTACATCCCCCAAAAAGGGTCTTTGCAAAGTCCATCTCTGCACTGTCTGATATAGATAGAAAAGCTACGGGTGCCAAAAAACACAGATTTCTGAATTGTGTCTGAATTAGACATGATACACAGAGTTGTAAAGCCCTTGTTGGAAATTATTTCCTGGTTTTGTCAAATATTTCTGTAGCTGTATGAATAAGTCTATAAAAGAGACTATTATCCTTCAAAATGACCTAGACCAGTGGTTCTCAACCTTTATAGTGCTGCGATCCCTTTAATACAATTCCCCACGATGTGGCGACCCCAACCGATCTCAGCGCGCCTCAGCAGCCGCAGAAGGGGAAAAAAAGCGGCAAACTGTTTTTTTAAATTTATCACGCCTGAAGCGTATTGGCTAGCGATCTGAACTGCTTGCAATTGCCTTGAGGACGGAGGCATTAAAGCGGAGACTCCTCCCCTATTAAGTTTATCACACCTGAAGCCAGTTTAGGCTAGCGATTGGGAGTGATTGCAGCTGGCTTGAGAGGGAGACATCAGAGCAAAGATTTCTCTCTTTTTTAATTCATCGCACCTGAAGCCGAATTCGGCTAGTGATTTGAAGAGCCTGCAGCTGGCTTGTGGAGTCAACCATTGGAGCGCGATTCTTCGACTCGTAAGTATACTTCCCATATTTCCGATGGTCTTAGGCGACCCCTGGCAAATCGTCATTCGACCCCCAATGGGGTCGCGACCCACAGGTTGAGAACCGCTGACCTAGACTATGTATCTGAATAGTCAAACAATTGGCAACTCCAAATCTCTGCTAACAAATGCTCAGTCCTGCATACTGGCAATAGAAATAAGAACATCAAATATTTGCTGGCTGGAAATGATCTAAAAGTTGATCCACACTCTGTCAAGGACCTAGGAGTATTCATTTCAAAAGATCTAAGCCCCAGAGCTCACTGTAACATCATTGCAAAAAAGGCATTAAGAGTTGTAAATCTTATTTTACGGAGTCTCTGGTAATGCTATACTTTAAACTAGGACATACAAAACTTTTGCCAGACCTATACTTGAATACTGCTCACCTGCCTGGAACCATAACTGAATTTCAGACATCAATACATTAGAGAGGGTTCAGAGATATTTTACTAGAAGAGTACTCAAATCCTCTGCTCGAAATAAAATTCCCTATACCACCAGGCTTGAAATTTTAGGCCTCGATAGCCTAAAAAACTACGCCATCTACGTTCCAGCCTAAGTTTAGTTCATAAGATTATTTACCAAAATGTCCTACCTGTAAATGAGTACTTTAATTTCAGCTGCAATAACACAAGGGCTATCAATAGATTCAAACTCAATATTGTAATGTCCGTTGTAATGTCCTTCCTGTCAATGACTTTTTTAGTTTCAATAACAATATCTCAAGAGCTACAAACAGATTCAAACTCAATGTCAACCGTTCCAGTTTAGATTGCAGAAAACACGATTTCTGTAACAGAATTGTATATACTTGGAATGCATTACCTGACTCTGTGGTTTCTTCTCATAACCCCAAAGGTTTCACTCAAAAACTGTCCACGGTTGACCTCACCACTTTCCTAAGAGGACTCTAAAGGGGCGTGCATAAGAGCACAAACGTGCCTACCGTTCCTGTCCTACTGTTTCTTTCCCTATGTATATATACGTTTTTAGTACCTCATTTCTCCTCATATATACGTTCATATATTTATAACCCTTTATGCAACGCTTGTATATATATATTGTTATGACAAATAAAATAAAATAAATAAATATAATTTGCTCTAATCTTGATTAGAAATATGAATTCTGCAATAGAGTAGTAAATGTCTGGAATACTCTACCTGATCCTGTTGCTAGTCTCTCTAATCCCCACACCTTTTACCTTAAACTGTCTACCGTGGACTTTTCATGTTTTTTAAGAGGTCCCTAAGGGGACGTGCATAAGCACACCAGCATGCCTATCGTCCCAGTCCTACTGTTCCCATTTATATGTACTCATTTTATGTGTTTATGGCTGTTTTCCTTATTTGTGCCAAATTTTTTCATGTGTCCATGTCTATGTCTATATTGTTACTTGTTTCCTTGTACTTGTTGACAAACAAACAAACAAATTTAAAAAAAAGAGAGAAAGCATAGCAGGAATAGTACACCTTCAAATTTCTTTGCATTACTCAGTCCCCAAAACATGGAGTTAGTGTAATATGCAGATTACAGCAATAAATAAGTATGTTTACTGTAATGAGCTAAACAACTACACACCCGTCTCTTATCTTTTTCTCCATTTCTCTTCATCTTCATTGATGTTCATCTACATCAAATTTAACACAGTTGAGAGCACGGATCTGTCCTGCCTCCCCTACCCCCAATGACTGGCTTCACATAACATATTACAATGGGATTGGGTCGTTAACAATTCATTATATTGTTGGAAAGGTTGCACAATATTCATTATAAAGCCAAGCTATACCTGGTTTGGACAAATGGTTGTATTTTGTTAATGTATTTTGTTTGGGGTTTTAATAGGCCATGTAAACAGAACCTATAAACAAACATGGCTCATTTGTTATATAGCACCATAGTTGCTTATCTCTCTAATATTGGATGAAAATAAAAAGGAGAATACTAACACTTGACAGAATTTGTCTTATGTTGCTTCAATATGAGGCACTTTGTGCAATATGGGACAAATTGTATACAAAAAGGGGCAAAATGGGGGTCAGACAAAAATGGTATGAACTATAAGAAGCAGGTAATATCTATCCTTTTCGTAATTTTCAGTCCCAAACCAAGCATCCATAAATATTCATTCTTCTTCCAGTAGATCAAATCTGACTAGGGCACTTAATAATAATTCATAGTACTCAAGATTTAACTATTCTTTACACTGTAGTATACTGCATAAATTCAGAAGATATATTCTGACAAGTAAAGCACTGTTGAAAAGCAAGTAAAGCGCTTTGTCCTTGAAATGTTAGCATGTAATGCCATAAAGTATTCAAATAATAATTTACTCAATCTTTCAGGATAATTAATTAAAATGTTCTGGGTGTTAGAGGAAAATCACCTTGAGCTTAAAAACTGGAAAGCCGTCCTTTCTTTCTCTGCATGCAAGCTGCTCCAATGAACTTGCCACATGCTTTCCCAGTTATAGTTTTTGATTTCAGTAGATAATAAATAGCCAGGATCTAATTTTGCCATGTCAGAAGTGATTATGTTCCACAAGAAAAGGTGGAGTGCTTACCCACCAGATGAAGGTGAAACGTAAAACCACTTTTATTTATGTGATGTGTCCAAATTCAACACAACCTAGCACTTAAGCACTGGGATTGCACAGACTTTAACCACCATGTAGATTTATGTAGCACAGGAAAATGTCAAATATAAACATAAATTTAATCAAGGAAATGAAACCTTTATTATCCAAGAAACAAACATGGTATTTGACAAGGAATGTAAATTATCTTAATACATTTTTATGGGCAGTTTTTTCCCAGAAGGTCAAAGCAAAAAAAACCTGATTAAATTACCTTAAACAAAACATTGTTACTGATACATTCTTAAAAAAAAATACCAGCATACTCTACACGCAAACACTACAGATCAAAATAAAATCCTTCTGGGCATCTATGTTTTGGTAGCATAAAACTGAAACCTTACAACATATGATCTGGAATCATGCATTATTCTGAGCTTTGCCGCAGGTCCTCTTAGAATGGAATTAGGATACTTTCAGAGGAAATTATACATGATGAATCAGGAAGTCATTCTCAGTTAATACAGTCATAGGAGCATAGCCATATTTTCTTAATGAGATACGTTTTGTTATATGCAAAGCAAGGAACTTCAGACACACTGCCACATATATCATTCCCTTCTGATCTAAACAAGTTAAGGGCATTTGCACTTCCCACCTATATAGCTGCACATTTGCAGAGCAAGCATTCATGAGCCTCAATTTAAATAGTACAATTACATCATATTTAATTTAAAATATAGTGATTTGTGCAGAAAAATAAAATGATTTGCACAGGACTAATAGATATGCTCCAAGGTATAAATTCAACTTCATGACTCTCCCTTATAAATATATTTATAATAAAAATATTGATACTGATATATATTCAATTAGAATCAAATCAAGATTTTTGTTTATTTCACATAATTCCAGACAAACTAACCCTGCTATAAAATTTGCCTGCACAATTAGTGACATAAAATGAAGCAGGAATGTTAGTGGGCCATGCCACCAGGTTAAAACGCACCAAGCATCTGTAAATGACTTTGAGATTTCTTTTAATAGAAAATGGCATAGAATTGTTTTAAATCAAACCAACTACTGTGTTTCCCCAAAAATAAAACCCTGTCTTATATTTTTTTGAACCCTGAAATAAGTGTTTGGCCTTATTGCCACGCGCTCAAAAGCCCAATTGGGCTTATTATCAGGGGATGTCTTATTTTGGGGAAAACAGGGTACTATATACAAATGTTAGCATATTTTTTTTTAGTCAAGATAAAGTATACAATAATACAAATGGCATTTGTAACAGTGACTGCGATGATTAAAACTGTTGAAGTTGTAAACCTGCTAGATATGCCTATAGCTCTGAAGTCACCAGCTTATAAACTTCCATGGATTAAATTAAAACCCGATGAAAAGAACTGTCTAGACAAACATTTATATCACAATAAATATGGCACTTTCACAATAACAGATTTCTTCATAAGTACAATTATTTATTTTCATCATTTAAATACTTCTGCTTTTTTCTATCTACAGAATGAATAAAGAAAACTTCAGATAGTTCTCTGAGTTTCTAACCAAAAAAAAGAATGTATAATTAAATTAATAATAATAATAGTCACAATAAATAGAAGATATGATTCAACAAAGATAGAGATGGGAAAAAAGAATAAAGATACATTAAAATTAATCACTGAAAAACTTGGGCTACCGAAGCATTTTTATATTGGCACCTAAATGTTAAGGTAGCCTAATAAATTAAGTTATAAAAGTAACTAGTCTACCTCGTATGTTATTAGCCTGCTGTATAATGTC
This sequence comes from Ahaetulla prasina, assembly GCF_028640845.1. Taxonomy (NCBI): domain Eukaryota; kingdom Metazoa; phylum Chordata; class Lepidosauria; order Squamata; family Colubridae; genus Ahaetulla; species Ahaetulla prasina. Next base: position 47,194,156 of record NC_080541.1, on the reverse strand, counting down.
AGAGGAGGGAGGGAGAATGAATTGTGTTGCTGTTTTATAAGCAAAAGAAGCATTCATAACTCTTGAAACCAATCTACAACAATCTGCCCAAGGAGCTGCTGATACAGTTCTACAGAGGAATTATTGAGTCATCTGCACCTCTATAACTGTCTGTTTGGTTCTGCAACCCAACAAGACAGACACAGACTTTAGAGGATAATTAGAACCGCAGAAAAAACAATTACTACCAACCTGCCTTCCATTGAGGACCTTATAATGCACGAGTCAAAAAGAGGGCTGTGAAAATATTTGCAGACCCCTCACATCCTGGACATAAACTGTTTCAACTCCTACCCTCAAAATGACGCTATAGAGCACTGCACACTAGAACAACTAGACACAAGAATAATTTTTCCCCGAATGCCATCACTCTGTTAAATAAATAATTCCCTCAACACTGTCAAACTAGTTACTAAGTCTCCACTACTATTAATCTTGTCATTGTTCCTATCACCCATCTCTGTGGTGACCCAGACCCCAGCAGCTAGTAGGAAACTCAGTCAGTGTAAAAACAAACAAACTTTATTCAAACAACTGAGAATTATTTCATTTTCAGTGTAGTTCAACTAAATTAAAGCAAATTCCTCCCAACACAAATTCCTCAGTACTATCACCAACCTTGGTCCAATTAGGCAAACTACCAAAGGCCTTTCTTGGCAAAAGTTCAGAAGACACCGATACAAAATAAATGCAAGAAGACAAAGCTATCAATGTTGTTTTCTGGCAAAGCCCAAACGCCATTGCTGGTCTTTTAAGCCTTATGGGAGGGACCAATCATCTCTTGGCCCTACTCCCAAGTTGTCCTCTTTGATTGAGCTCCTCTTGCCTTCTGGCAGCTCTTCTCATGCATGCATTAGGAACAGGCTCCTCATGTTCCTCTGCCTCACTACTGTCAGGCTCTGGAGGCTCTGGAGTCCGCACCTCACTCCCCGATGGCCCTGGACCCATCTCAGCCTCCGATGCACAGCCCTCATCCAGGCCTTCCCCAGCCTCCAAGACTGGCCCACACTCTTCCCCAGCCTCATTGCTGTCCGTTGCCAGCTCCGCAGGCTGCTGGCAAACCACAAAAATCTCCTCCCACTTATGACTATATGACTGTAACCTTGTTGCTGGTATCCTTATGATTTATATGGCTGTTTCCTAATATGATTTGATTGCTTATTTGTATCCTATGACTATCATTAAGTGTTGTACCTTATTATTCTTGACAAATGTATCTTTTTCTTTTATGTACCCTGAGAGCATATGAACCAAGACAAATTCCTTGTGTGTCCAATCACACTTGGCAATAAAGAATTCTATTCTATTCTATTCTATTCTATTCTATTCTATTCTATTCTATTCTATTCTATTCTATTCTATCAACCACTCCCTTCTTAAATATCAGGCAGATTGATATGGCAGAAAAGGAAAAGCCTTAAGCTTGCTATAGTAGACATTTTGTCTTGTAATATATACTGCATGTACCTCATATCAGTATTTTTGTTCACTGTAGAGAGCATATGCTTTGGTTGCCATTACAGGATGTCGAAGCAACAGTAAATGGCTTCATGTCTTCTAGGTAATTTGTGACTTATTCAAAGGCTTTTAGTTCATAAATTCAGATTCTGTACTTATATGAAATTAACTTACATTTGAAAAAAATACAGAATGCAACAAAACATTTTTCAACACCACACAAATTTAACTGGACTTCTTTGTTCAAAAAATCATTTTCTTTAGAGCTAGAGAAAGTTCAGGGTGAGTTGGCAATTTTAGCTATGAATTGCAGTCAAGACACTGGGCTTGTCAGCAGGAAAACTGAGTACCACGTGACAGGGTGAGCTCCTGTTATTCGCCACAGAACATGCCAATCTAGCATGCAAATGCAAATAGATAGATGCCACTTTGGTAGAAAAGACTACTGAGTCTGATATTTTCATGCTGGCCACAAGATGACAGGCAAAGCAGGCGCTCTCAGCTGATAATCTGATATGAACACCACCCCCTTATGTCAGTCACGACATAAGGGGAAACATTTAACTTTTAAATCTTCTAAAGCAGAGGTCTTCAAACTTGGCAGCTTTAAGACTTGGGGACTTCAACTCCCAAAATTCTTTCAGAGTTGAAATCCTCAAATCTTAAAGCTGCCAAGTTTGGGGACCCCTGTTCTAAAGCTTGCTTGCCACATTTCAGAAATGCCTAAAAGATCTGAGAAAATCACTGAATAATTATTTGGCCTTCAAACTATACTCCAAGTACAAGGAAGTGTTATTTAGGTGATTAAAATCTAACTCAGAATTTATTTGTATTATATTTGTACACTGCCCAAAGTCTCTGTGAGGGAGATTGTGGCTTCAAAAATTGACAAATAAATAAGTAATGGTAAGGTCTACCATTCAAAGGCCAATTGAAAAAAAGTGGTGCATCAGACATTTATCTCTATTGTACTAAATTTGTGCTACGCCAAGAAATTTGCTCACAGACTTTTGTATGATAAGCCATTCCTAGTTTTTATTTATGTAGCCTTTTTCAGCAGTCTAAGTTTACTTAGAGACAGTTAGAAATCCTCGTGGTCAAAACGTATTTACCAGACTGATTTTTTTCTTGTTTATATGATCCATCAAATGGGTCCATCAAACAAAAGATGAATGTTCTGGATAAGGAGAAAGTGATGACTATTACCAGCATATGGTAATCAAGCATAATTGCCTCTGAATACAAGTTACTCTAATGGGTAATGGAAACTGAAAATCTATTTACCATTCTGAGTATCTGTAGTTGCTAGCATATGCCAATGAGTTTTATAGGCTTCATTCACTGGTGTGCTTTTTGACGGTAGTACAGCTGTGCAAAGACCTCCAATGAGTAGATCAGAAAGCACATAAGTATAACAAAGTGTCTCTTTCAGCTATGTCTTCTATCAGGCTTAGCACAGTTGCTTTAAAGGTTTTTCTAGGATGTCTCGATGTTTTCAAGGAAATAGAAAATGTCCTCTGTTTGCAGGCATTTGCAACTATGACTACAAATGCATGTGAAGATACAGTACACATTTTCTGTAAGATGTGGCTAATTCAGTGCATATATAACAATGTGCCTTACAAAGTATTGCTTCAAATAAATTCTCAACCAGTTTCAATATATCTATAAAAGTGTCCCTCTTCTGGCAATGGTTTGACAATCTCAGGAATATTATATTTTAAAATAATTTCTAGAATGGATTTTTATTTTTATTTTGGTAATAGGAAATGAAAAAGATTGGCTGGATTTACACATTAATAGAAACATTGGCTGGATTCACATATCATGATTTTTTTTTCACTATAGTAGTTGAACAAACCACAGTTGCCTTGTTTAGCTGTAACATGCCATAAACCACTGCATTTTTTAACCTTTGTGAAACTGCCCCAGGAGGTTCTCAATATGGTCAGAATACTCAGCTATCTATATTTTACAGTAGTTAAGTCATGCCAAAAATACAGTGGAGATTCTTATCCTGTTTCTGAAGGCTATGAAAAATTAGATGGGACAAGACAGAAAGTTTTTTTTCATCAAAGATAAAGGTAACATTTATGGATATGCTCACATTCCTCAAAGGATTAAGTCAGTAAGTTTGAAATTATCCTGGACTCACATCTTCTGTTTTTTAGTAGGGGAAGGCTAAGGAAAAAGGCTTTTATCCAGCTTTGACTAATTTCAGCTGTTTTAAAGCCCTTGAGACAGTTGTTCATGCCATCAGCACTCGCACTGTACTTGAGATTGCCTTTGAAAACCAACTGGAAACTGTACAGCTGACACAGAATACATGTTTTATAACTTGTAAGCCACCCAAAGTCACATTATAGGAAAAATGGGCAGCATAAAATACAGATACAGATTTGTTACAAAAATAAAAACCCCAAATAAAACTTGGTTAAATTTCTGGCAAAGTTGGAAGTGAAACAATTAAGGACACAACTAAGAAAAATGAGTTATTTTGGCATGACACATTTGGCGTCTAATTAGAAATGGAAATACATGTTACTCCTACAAAAAAAAATTATATAATATTAAGTTTATTATTTATATAAGATTACAATTGTACAATTATTATAAAATATAACAAAATATAAATAGCAGTCAGATAAGACAGAATTTATATTTACAGAAACTGTAATCACATAACCTATCTTCTACATTGAACAATAGAATCAACAATAAAACTCCAAATATATTTCTAGCATTTCTGAATTTTCTAACTTTAGAAAACAACCAAATAATCCTGAAGTCACTTTTTCCCATTTCACATGTGCACAAGGATGAGGATGAAAGCTGCACAGAGACTTGTACTCAAAGTAGTTGTGCAACTAGAAAATTAAAGGCAAAAGACAAAATTAGGGAACTTCAGGTTGATTATGGTGGGAGATCTTGCCTCCAAGTCAATTCTGATTTTAATAAAATTCTAATTTTAATAAAATTAATTTCACTTTTTAATATCAATCTCACTTGATCCTATTGTTACTAACCTGAGGGTGTATTTATTTGAGACAGCTATCCAATCTAGTTAACTCCCTAATAGAAAGTACTTGTTGATACAAATGATTGACCCTTTTTATCCCTCTGAAATATCCTGAACAGATCTTGGTGTTTTATTGGTGTTTTATCATTAAGCGTTGTATCATGAAGTGTTAAATTTGTACCCTATGACATTAAGTGTTGTAAGTGTTGTACCTTGATGAAGGTATCCTTTCTTTTATGTACACTGAGAGCATATGCACCAAGACAAATTCCAAGTGTGTCCAATCACGCTTGGCCAATAAAATATACTATACTGTTTATTCTATTCTATTCTATTCATTTCTTGTGCAAGATACTGTAATTATACATGCCAATTTTGTGGTATGCATTTTAAAATACTTGAAAACACATAACATGCTACTAGCTTTTTCTTTTTTATATTTTTTTAAATAGAGACAAGAAAACTGATCAAAACTGGGATAGAACTGGACCAAGTGGTTTGTTGATTCGCCCCCACCCGCACGCCCACCCCCCAAGGTGGCAATTCATAAACTGTGCCCTAACAGAGAAACACTGCCTCCATACCACTGTAAAAAATTAGACATTTTCCTTGCCAGTAAAGAGCTAACTGGGGGTATGTGTGATATTTTCAGTGACTGCAGAGCAGTGGAGTATTTGCTTGCTTATTTATTAATTTTTCTTAGCCCGCCTTTATTATTTTCCAAGAGTCTCAAAGCAACAGACATACATAACGTTCCTATCTCTTACTATTTTCCTAACAACAACCCTTTGAGGTGAGTTGGGATGAGAGAGAGTGACTGTTCCCAAAGTCACTCAGCCAGCTTTCATGCCCAATATAGAGTAACAATTTATAATAATTTATATAGTAAGCAGCCAGTTGATTCCAGATGTTCTGTGAGAGCAACATGAATACATTCAAGGAACAAGTACAAAGATATCATCATCAGCTGTAATGGGCCTCTACATTTCTTCTGTTATAGATTTCTGATAGGATTGATGATTTCCAAATTTATGTCTCCATGACGTAGAAAAAACATAAGACATAATCTTTATGCTTCAACATTCAAGACAGTGGTGAAATCCAAATTTTTTTTACTATTGGTTCTATGGGCGTGGCTTGATGTGTGGTATGGCAGGGGAAGAATACTGCAAAATCTATATTTCCTCTCTACTCCAGGGAAAGGATACTGCAAAATCCCCATTCCTTCCCCACTCCTGAGGAAGGATATTGCAATATCTCCATTCCCACCCCACTCTGGGGCCAGCCAGAGGTGGTATTTGCTGGTTCTATGAACTGCTCAAAATTTCTGCTACTGGTTCTCCAGAACCTGTCAGAACCTGCTGGATTTCACCCCTGATTCAAGGCAAGGAAACATTCTTTATCTGATTATGTTTCATGCTTTCTTAATGAATCTACATTTTCATTTAACACATACTGGCTTATTCTTAGAATATTCTGATAACTTTGTGTTCTAGATGCTTCAATCCTACTACCCAATTAATTTGAATTTCATTTCATGGTTAGCCTGAATGAACATGAAATCACGGCCTTAAAAATTGCTTTTGGATGGTACAAGCATTGGTGGGAAACTGTAGAGCAGCCTTTCTTAGCTATGTTTCCTATTATTTTGATAATAGGACATGAAAAACATTGGCTGTTTTTCTCGTAGGGTTTCATGAGTGTCTTGATTATAAACAAACAAAAGTCCACTTTTCCTATCTTTTTAGTGCATTTAGTGTATTTTTGATTTATTGTTGACTCCTGACAACTGTGTAGACAAATCCTTGCATTTTTTAAGTAAAGTTTTTCAGAAGTAATTTGAATTTTCATGTTTCCTAAGGCTGATAGAAAGTGACTAGCCAAAGGACTCCCAGTTAGCTTGGTGCCTAAGATAGAACTAGAATTTACAATCTCCTAGTTTCTAGCCTGGTTTACAATTTCCTAGTTTCTAATTGTTAAGGTTTCTGCCTTAACAGTTACACTAAACTGTGTCTCTTTTTTACCTTTGCATACTGCAAATAATAGAGTGGGGACTTTTAAGTGCCACAACTCAGTTATCAACGAACACCTTTATGCAGAGGTTCCCTGGGGCCTGAAAATTATTTCAAGGATTCCTCCAGCTTGAGAAAGGCAACAATAGACATACACCCTTTCTCACTATCATGAATTACTTATATGGTTTTCTGACAATATCTATAGTCAGTCTAAAAGAAGAAAACCCTGCTGGATTAGACAGATTTTAATCCCAGATAATTTTATGTAAGGTTTTCGCATTGCATTTTGGGCAATTTTACTTCCTTTTAAGACAAGAAATTCTTATTACTTAAAATGAAGTGGCTTAATTGATTTCTTTAATTACACCACATGTTAACTAAGTTTTTACTTTATTTTAAAGCCAGTTTTGTAAGTAGAATATAGGTCATAATTTTTCAAATCAAATGCTGTAAGAAACTATCTTCTGCTATTTTCTATTAGGAATTTTACAATGAAATTATTGAATAATTTGAATAATCAAACTATTTTCATTGTATTTAGATTGCTTTAACATAAATACATCAACCGAGAAATTTATTCTAAACAATTCAGTTTCTTTTTTTTAAGGAAAATATTTTCTTTGGTTAAAGAATATTAAAAATAGTGGTTCTTTTTGTGCTTGACCCATAAAGATACAAAATTAAACACAGGCAGTGAATTTACTAACTCCATGAAATGCACACATGATAGACAATTAAAATTTCTATTCACATCCTTACAAGGCTGTCACTCAAGAGAACAGTCTTTTTGACAACATTCACTGAAGCGTACCAACTAACTGCCGATGAGAGTTTAAACAGTAACAGTTTTGTTATCAGCAAGATTTTTTTTATCTAGATTGGGTTAACACTGTAAAAAAAACCATTTGTTTAAAGTATATGGGGTGATTACAATTCAAATTTTAATAGTATTAGTAATGAAGCTTATAAATATATTACAAGACAGTTTATTTGTATGTTTAAAATATAGTATATATTACATTTAATACATATTATAATAATATAATATAAACATACTGAATATAATTTATTTTTTCACTTTTAAAATACTAATTACTATATTAAGCATTTTTATGCAGGGGGAAATCAAGATTTTTAAATTGTTGTTCATATTTGTTCTAAAAAAGTTTTTAAAATAGCAAAAGCTTTTAGCTCTAATATTCTAAATGAAGGTAAAATTTAACAATTCAAATGAATAACCTGATGATATTATTTTAAATAATACATTTTAGTTGAAGGTGATCTGTACAAGGTAATTATGATCAGACTTCATATGCCAAAACCAAGAGTTACACTTCCAGTTGTAACAGTTGAATAAATAATGTATCCTTCTAGATGCCTTTCTGCCCATTGATGTGAAATTAATATATAAAAAGTTTACGTGGTTTTGCCTGTTGATATATATCTCAAAGCAATTGGCCACAGATCACAGTTCTGCTAAATTAATGTGTAAAAATACTGAAAATGTGCTCCTTAGATATCAGTCAGTGACTCAGGTGGAAATCAAATCCATCTTGAATTATAAACAATCATTACAAACTGCCTTCAAAATAAATGCTGTATTCTGAAAGTATCACACCTGATTAAACAATAATTTTGCACCACTAGAACGGAGAGATACTTGGATAACTTAGCAGTGGTCATCTGTAATGTTCTGCCAACAGTCCCTTGAGAGATAATGTAATATGTAAATTCCACATGAATACATTCTGAAATATTAGCTATCTGCAAAACAAATTTTTCACTCTTATATGAGATAGTTTAGAACCAAAACTATTGAACCCAGGGAACATACTAATCTGCTGTTATTTTATATTACTTGCAGCCTTAAAAATAAGAACAATCTTTTCTTTTGGAATTTTCCTATTACTCTTTCTCCACTTCTGTCTAAAACATTTCTTGTGCTTTGCATTTCTTTAAAATCTCTCTTTTGTTAGTCCTTTTGTTGGTGCAAAATTGGCAGCAGTCCAAATTCAAAGTACTCCTATTCATTTACTGACCATTAAACCAATGTCATTCTAGTTCACATCAGCCAAGGAGCTAAGCTCTAAAAAACATAAAAGCCTTGCTTCCCCACTGACGAATAATGTGTATATTTTTACAGAGCTTAAACCTTAATGCTTTGCCTGAAACTAACAATACACTATATCTTATCATTTCTTTTTCACAAGCAAGCAGCTGCTGAAACGCTTGCCACTTCAAAATATCAATTGCTTGCCAGAGTTGTCCTCAACACACCCTGTCAAACTCATGTATATTGTGCAATGAAAACGCAGCAATGAAAGCTAGAAATTGTGTCAAATTCTGCTGAAGGGGGATGATGTGCAAGGAACAATGTATGACAACCGTAGAGACCACAAACAATGGCAATGGGGCCAGACACTACATATATCACAACTGTGCCGGCACATATTTATTGCTGGCATTATATATTTAAAGCATGACAAATGAACTGTTGTATGCTATGTACAGCACAAATAAAAGTCCTTCAGTTAAGTCAGGCTTTTCTCATTTCTCTTGATGACAAGAAACACTGCTGAATCTCTCAGCTCCCTGAACATTTGTTTCCAAATCAAAACAGGATAGGGAAAATGCAAGGTTATCAAAATGAATAACAGAAAACACAAGACAATAGCACATGATATGAAAATGAGATTTTGTTCAGTTGCTTCTCTCCAAGGAGACATAACCATAACGTTAGGCTATGGAAGAGAGACTGGGGGATGGAGTATCACTGTGCCCATAAATTACAGTATACCTAATTTCAATGCAGATAAGTGCTGCCTATTGATTTGCATGTTTCCTAGGCAAAATGGAAATCCCATGTGAATCCTCCTTGTCTGGAGAAAATATATTTTATAAAGCCTTTATGAATACAGCCATCCCCACCAAAAGGATATGGGAGCAATAAGGAGGTTAGTGGCATAGCAGAATGCACTAAGTCAAAACCACTGTAAGCATGTCCATGTGTTTAAGTCCAGATAGAAGACAATCCAGATTGTCTTCAAATCTGAATCCCACAGACTTTCTCTTATCTTAAACAAATCCACTTAAAATTTAGCATTTCCACCAAGCACTATATTTAATTGCACCATAGATAGACCAATGTACACAAATGCTTAGCAGATAAAAGAATAGCAGAGTAGTAATAAAGGATTCGCTACAATATACATTGAGTTGTTTACTGAATAACTGGAATGTTAAAAACTATGTCAACCAAGAAGCTACATATATAGTTAACTAAAATGAACAAATATGCTTTTGAAGTGTTAATAAATATTTTGGAAAGAAAATACGTATTTTAGGAGCTTGGAGGTGATGACCTTTGCTGTGTTTATTAGTGGGATAATTATGCATTATTAACACATAGCAGCTGTACCTGAACTGCTGCCACAAACTTAATAGCCTTTTATAGCCATCAGGGGAGTGAGATAGGAGGCTTTTATTAACCACTAGAGACGATTAGCACATTATGCAAACTTCAGTAGGCAAATTATCTGTTATTGAAATATAATGTTTGCTATAACCAATTATCAACGTGATTTTTTAAAATGAAAACTTTTCCAGAACAAAATTAACAAGTTCATTATTGGCCAATCAGTTATGGATTGAAATTTCTAAAAGGTTTACTCTTTGCTCTTGTTCCACTTAAACAGTTTGCCTGAATATCTATAGCTCCAACTAGAATCTAATGCCACATTTCAGACTTCCACTTCATGAATATTAATCTCCAGAATATAAAACTAAAGATAAAATGAAACATTTCTAACATAATTAACTGTCCTCATTAATGAGCAAAGAACCTGGTGTTTCTAATGCACATTTCCATTAACGATACAAGTAGGTCTTGAAAGATTAGTGCTGCAATAAATTTTCAAAAGTTAACTTGGAAAATAACAGCATAATTTATTTCCAAAGAGCTTAATTTTTGGACAGATTATCCTATTATCCTTAGCAACTGAATACAGCATTGAGAGTCTATTATGAGCAGTCTTTTATGCCCCAGTAGAAAGAAATTAACACAATATATATAATTAACTTTGATATTAAGCTCTACTATCTATAAGTATCTCTAACTAATTTTAATTACTGCATTTGCTGGACATAATATGTACCTTTTTTTCTATTTCAGAATTATTTTCCTTTTTTGGCATTCCAATTTAAGGCTGATCTGTGCAATTTCATCCTCTACATTTACACTCTGCTCGTCAAAGAAAAGGAAGTCAATAAAACCATGGGAACCATTTTTGGACCAAACCAGATTTGGCATGTTTTATAATATGCAAATCTCTGTGTAAGAAAAACAGCCCAGGTTCAGAATGGTTAGCTAGATGGCTAACTCTGTAAAAAGTTATCATTTTATATATAATTATAATATATCCAGAGAGCCAGTTTGGTGCAGTGATTAAGGTGTCAGTTTAGAAACCAAGAAACTATGAATTCCAGTCCTGTCTTAGGCAGAAAGACAATTGGGTGATTTTGGGCCAGTCGTTCTTTTCTAGCCCTAGGCAGCAGGCAATGGCAAACCAATTCTAAAAAAAATATTTGCCAAAAAAACTGCAGGGACTTGTCGAGGCAGTCTCCAAGAATCAGACACAAATGAACAAAAGAAGAAAACATATTCCAATAATTTAAAACTTAAAAGAAAAAAGAAACTATGCCATGGAAAACAAAATATATAATCTCACTAAAATTCAAAGAAAGTGGACCAAATACATTTTCTCATTCTGAAGCACAGAAAGAGAAGACGGTGGTTTCATTGATTAGTTATGAAAGCCAGCTGGGTAACCTTGGGCTAGTCATTCTCTCTCAGCCCAACCCACCTCACGGGATTGTTATTGTAGAAAAAAATAGGAGTAAGAAGGATATTAGGTATGTTCACCACCTTGAGTTATTTATTTAAAAAAAACTAATAAAGACATAAAATAAATATTATTAGAAGCAGGCATAAAAGATGACACAATATTATTTGCATTTGAAGCAGACATCAGTGAGAGTTCTTTGTGGAGACTGATTATATTACCTTTTTCATATAGTGTAATAAGAAAAATCAAACTGACATTAAAGCTATTAAAGAAAAGTTCTTTTGGCACCATTTTCAATCCCTGTGCACAGAATGTGGTGAAAATAAAAATAAACAAACTTCAATGACAAGAGAGATTAGAGAAAGGAAACGTAACATGGTTTCTGGAATTCCTTCCAATATTTTAAAACTGTTTTGCCCTGGGTCATGTGACTGGGAAGAAAGTACTCTTACTATGGAAGACTTGGCAATTTCCTCTCCCATTGGAGAACACATTTTCAACATCTTATATGGATTTGTTTCCTTTAAAGTCCTTAGCTAGTTCTGGCCCATTAACACAGAGTTTCTTTAGATGGCTTCTTCCCACAAGCCCAAGTCGGTTCTGTTCTGTTTTCAGGTAATTATTCCGCTAAGGAAAGGCAGTAGAGTCCCAGCCCCCATTCCAACATAACTGAATGTTTTAAAAAAATGTTTTAAATACTAAAGGTTCTCTAAATAAGAGTCCAGAAGAAACAGTAAGCCTTGAGTTGACATCTTCCCAAAACATAGTAGGTCTTGAAAAAACTTGGTGAAGTCTAATGTTTGAACATAGTGGATTTGGGTGATCTATGTGATAAATAAACAAACACACAAACAGTTCAGCTTCATAAGCTATATTGTGAGCAAATAAAAAATAATAAGAACTTTAGAGCCAGAAAGCTGCATAAGCAAAGGAGCTAACAGATAAGAAATAAAATAACAATTAAATATTTAATTTTATTGATTAAATTTTAATACTCACCTAATTATATGATTTTTATTGCTTATAAAAGGCAGAATATAATACTAAATACAAACATAGATCAAAGAGTAAATTCGCAAAAGTAAAACCCAAGGAAAATAATATATTCATAATATATTTTTGAGGCATTGTTTAATAAAGCCCTTTGAAAGGGTTCCACTTCAATATTTTCTATAAACTCAACAGAGGTGAGGCTATTTTTACCTGTAGAGAGGCTGTTCCACAACTTCAGGACTATGATGAAGTAACAGTCCAAAACCTGGACTCTCTCTCTGAATTTACTGTAGTGATGAATTAGAAGTCATTTTTTCCAAGATGTCTCAAAGGTGCTTTTTCCATAGATTTCCCTCCCACCCCAAGATCTTTGTTTTAGAAATATGTTCACAACTGAAAATGTGAGGGAAAGGCAGATGGAAAATTGTCTGTAGAAGATCAAATTTGTCCAGGAAACAAGACAGCACAGTGAAGATTCTAACATATAGTCATTCTAACTGCGAATTAGGAGAACTGGCAACCAATGGCCATAATAGAATAGAATAGAATAGAATAGAATTTTATTGGCCAAGTGTAATTGGACACACAAGGAATTTGTCTTGGTGCATATGCTCGCAGTGTACATAAAAGAAAAGATACGTTCATCACGGTACAACATTTACAACACAATTGATGATCAATATATCAATATAAATCATAAGGATTGCCAGCAACAAGTTATAGTCATACAGTCAGAAGTGGAAAGAGATTGGTGATGGGAACTATGAAACGATTAATAGTAGTGCAGATTCAGTAAATAGTCTGACAGTGTTGAGGGAATTATTTGTTTAGCAGAGTGATGGCCTTCGGGAAAAAACTGTTCTTGTGTCTAGTTGTTCTGGTGTGCAGTGCTCTATAGCGTCGTTTTGAGGGTAGGAGTTGAAACAGTTTATGTCCAGGATGCGAGGGATCTGCAAATATTTTCATTTATAATAAGTAAAAATAAGTATAAATAAAATATAAGCTTAAAACCAGTGGTGGTAAAAGTCTGCAAAAAAGGCTTATGGGCTGACATGAAGATAGGAGCCAGAAAACAAAAATAAATTATTAAGCAATTAAAGAAGGCATTGAAGTAAGCTTGAGAAATAGTGAGGCAACAAACAGTGGAAAAATGATTGAAAAAATAAAAAGCAGAGGGCAATCTATGCAGCGCAATAACAAGATGGCAAATACTTGAAAAAACATTTGATTATGTGTACAGTATATTTTATTCGATTGACATTTAGACCACCCAATAATGGAAGTACTTTGGCTATAGCTAAATTAAAAACATTGAAGATAAAACAAAACTATCATAGTGGAGTAACAATAAGATCCAAAGTGTTGCTCACAAAATATGTGCCCTATTTTGACTGATTGTGCATCATGGATTATAATGTCCATCCTGGGGAGACTCACTTGATAACCATATTTTGGATTTTCTAGACTACACTTGGAAGAAGATCTTATATAATGATCCTTGAGCCCAAATAAGTAAATATGGACAGGGATTCTCTTTAGGTAACTCTTTCAATAACTGTAAATATTTGATATGGAATCCAAATGATTTAGCAGTAGGAGCATGTGACAATATACTGACAAATAATGACCATTTTCATTTAAATTGATAATGTGTTTTAGATTACCAGTTTTTCAAACAGAACCATGTGTTACAAATTATTAAATTAAAACAAGGCTACCAGAATATCTGCTACCAATGATTGTAACAATTTGTTTTGATCCAGGGAAGATCAAAATTGGTTTTATCATCCTAAACTACTCTAAACCAAGGTTACCCATGTCTTTTCTGAAAATTACGGATCCAAATGCACATCTTAATTGTCAACTTAATCTTTAGGAGTCCAGAATGAACTGAATACGACTTTACTGGACATATCAATCAAAAATAAACAATATCTTTGTCTTACCTTGACTGAGCTTAGTTGTTTCCTATTCATACTATTACCATGGTCAATCATGATTTTAGAACATCAACCATTTCAGTTAGATTGCATGAAAAGAAAATAATTTCAAACAAGATACACCAAAGAAAGTGTTATTTAATCAGAATATCATCTTTGAAAATCTCTCTATCAGCCTAATTAATTAATCTCTAAAATCTATAGCTGAGAAATTGAACTGCCCAGAAGAAAAAATTAATAATTCCTTAATTTTTCTAAAATTTATCTCAGCTTTTGTCTAGGCCCTCAAGGCATCGTACATACACTTCTTTTCATTTTTCCTACAACTTTCATGTGAGATAGGTTGGTTTGAGACTGGCATATTTAGTGAACTGGAATTGGATTTGAACTTTAGCTACAGTACACTCAGACTTTAATTGTAATCAGAAGAAACCAGACAAATATAATATAGCAGTTTAAAGATGAGTGAGATTCTTCAAAAATACAGTATATGTAATAAGTACAGGTAGTCTTCAAATTATGACCACAATTGAGCCAAAAATTTATGTTGCTAAGTGAGACATTTGTTAAGTGAATTTTGTCCCATTTTACCACCTTTCTTGCCACAATTGTTAAATGGATCACTGCAGTTGTTAAGTTAGCAACGTGGTTGTTAAGTGAATTTGACTTTCCCATTGACTTGCTTGTCAGAAGGTTACAAAAGGTGATCACATGATCCCAGGACATGCAACTGTCATAAATATGAGTCAGTTCAGTTGCCAAGCATTCAAACTTTGATCATGTGACCATGGGGATGCTAAAATGGTCGTATCAAAAATGGTCATAAGTCACTTTATGCCATTGTAACTTTGAATGGTCACTAAGTGAACTGTTTCTGTTTTTGACCCAATATTTGACTCAAACATGGAAAAGAGGCAACAAATTTTATTCATTTCACTGACAGAACTCTTTCAAGATTTTTGATGACACAAAAGTAATCAGAAAAAAGTTGGAGCAAAGCAGTTATAAAAACGGAAACATACATTTTATCAAATATTTAAAAAAATTAACATAAAATAGCATCCAGAGAAATCTCATTCATACTAAAATCATGGGCAACAAAGAAACTGGTATTATTGATATTTACATTAAGAACCTGATTTTCTGATCCCAATGAAAAATAATTCCTTGACAAACATGTAAATACAGAGGCATTATCTTTTGAGAGTGTGAGGAGAGGGTTAGGTTAGGATGGGACAAAATATAAAACTGTTTTCTGTTAAAACTGATTCACTCCTGATTCACTCCTGATTCACTCCTGATTAAGCTGATTAAGTTTTTACAAGTTTATGTTGGGCCATGAATATAGCTTCACAAATTCTGGTTTCTCACTAGAATAATATTCAGATCCTAATCCTAATCAGATAGGTCTCTGAAAGAACTCTTTAGAACCAGTAATTTATTAAAACATTTAGCATCTTAGTCAGACTCCATTAGATATTATCAAAATTGCCATATTATTTTTAATTTGATAAAGATTACACAATTGGTAATAGTGGCACAATGATAACAAAAAATCTGAGATATATTAAAATATTTCACATAAGAAAATAAGACTATGAAGATGGCAAAATGCTAAATCTATACAGCAAAAGATGGTTTAACTGCTTCCCCACAAAAGCACAAATTAAACAAAGCCAACTTGCAGCTTTTTACTATTCCAGGAACTCCAAAAAGTTATGCTGATTTAGTCATACACTACTAAATCACCTTTCCTAATTTAAAGCAAGAGGATGTGCTGACAGATAGAATGAATGTCCTGTGGTAATAATTCATATGTAGCCTAACCTTAACAAATACATTTATTGCATACTTTCTCTTCCAATAATAGGGAAAAAAAACCACAATTTCTTGGATCAATCCATTTTAAAAAACAGGTTCCGTGGAAATTATCATAAACTAAAATCTGCCCCAATCTCTGCATATTGTATATCTAATGTAGACTTCCTCATCTTGGCATCCTGATACAATGACATTAAAATCCTCAATTCTCCCAAAATATAGGAGATTAACTATTTCTCAGTGCAATGAGCCATATGATTCAGTAGGGAGGCTTTGAATTCTAGGAGTTTCATCCTAAACCAAGTTGGAAAACTATTCTATTTTAGTGTTCGTAATGCTTCAGGGAATTGGGGAAGAAATCCAAGGTTTTTCACATAGGTATGCCCTCAAGTGTATTTTTTTAAGCCGATTCTCATCTTCAACCCCATCCAAACATATTGCTCACATTATGTATTTTATGAGTAATTTCCTTATTTTTATCCAACCTGAGCAAAAACCTATAGTGTGTTTATGTGAAATTAGTTGAAACATAATTATGCACATAATTATGAACTTAAAATTGGAAAATCACATTTAATTTCACGTTTAGAATAATAAATGCAGACATTATTCAGATATATTTGGATTTTTACAAGATTAAAGAAAACATAGTCAACTGATACTAATTATAATCAATTGATAGTAAATAATTACCTTACTTACACAGACTTAAGTCCTATTGAATTCAGTGGAATTGCCTTCCAATGAGGGTATGTTTATCAGTTCATATTAACTGTATGATGATAATTAATCAATTGATTCAGCATATTCAGGATCACAAAGAAAACTGTTTTGAAATGTTTATGTATATGTCACATTATTTAAGTTTCTTTCTCTCTCATATGAAAGATAAGGCCTCTCTATAAAATGATATATTCAATTTGCATATCAATAATAATAAAAATTATACAAATGTTACCTAGTGAAATGTTGTGAAAGTCTTTGACCTCACAGGCTTTATGCTATATGCCTGTGTTACAGTTATGTCAAGAAATAAGACAACTTAGCTTTATAATACTATACTTAATACTATAATACTTTATAATACTATATATCTTTTTGAAGCAACTGTAAACCAATGATAGTTTGAAAACTACACTGAAAAGAAACAAATTTACTAACTTCAAAAAGTGTGTTAAAATATTACACTTTTTACAGTTCAGTATCAACCCAGCAGGAAAGACACTGAAGTACACAAAAACTTTCTAATAAACAAAAATAATTTTTTTAAAATGTATAATATCCTCTTCCAAGGTATCATTTTAAGCAGTAAAAACAAAAATAATTCAATATTTATTTGAATTTATGCATTCTCTTTTACACAGATGCTAATATCTCTCAAAATAAAAAACAATTTTTAGAATCTTCTCAAATAAATACAATAATTTAACAATTTCAATAAAAGTAATAAAGTTGAGCAAATTAAGCATCCGGCAAGGAAAATTATGCTTGCAATAAATGCATTTCTGGGACAACTTTTAAACAGCAAAATCTACAATTTAGTTTTGGGCATGTACAACGTTAACATTAGAAAACTAATACTTTCCTATCCAAATCATTTTAGTTGATAGTAGAAAATAATCTTGTAAAAGAATAATAAAGCTCTATTATAAATTTGTTCTCAAATAGTAATTAGAAAGTTGTAACATGTGGTTTATCCATGTACTCTGTCTTAACTGCTCCCTTGTTTGTTTAGGATATGTTCTCTCTCTTTCATACACATATCAGCTTGTGGGTTTTTTTCATTATACTGACAAGTTAACTGTATATTAGCTGTGGGCTTTTTTACTTTTAAGGAAGAGATTTAAGAAAATAAATCCATACATAATTTTGCCAGGCTATCTATTGGAAGCAATAAAGACCATTCTTGGCGTAAGTCAACATGCCTCTTATTATCCATGTCAAAACAAACTTATATTAAAGCAAATGCTTCATATATCAGCAATGTTGAAAATAATGGCAACTGACAAAATCATAAGCAAACATCTTTCCATACAAGAATTTATCAAAACAGTGGCTAGACAGGTTAAAAATAGATTTTATGGAATATATTTAAACTGAAAACAGGATATCTCTAAACAGCAAAAAACTAGGAAATGTGTTTATAAAAGTGATCTCAAAATGTGCATGTACCACAAAATGTTTTCCAAAGATGCCACTTTTCACATATCTCCTAATCAGAGAGTTACTAACTCTCCTCTAAGTTTCAGAGATGAACCATAATACTTTAAGTCTAAATCTGTCTGCCTAGCCTATGAGCTTCACTATATTATTTCAAAGACTGACCTATATACAGCCACAATTCTCTCTATTTGTATAAAGGATACCTCACACAGTTGCCATAACCAACATTGTTTGCATTGTTCTTTCATTTTTCTCCCTCTGAATTTAGCTGGAGAAAGAAACATGATCTGAGACAGTATGTTCAAAGCACGCTATACTGCAAGCGAAAACACAGCAATCGCCAATTAAAATGTTTAAGACATCATTTTAAAGAAAGTGTCTTTATAATCTTTTAAAACAAAGATAGCTAACAGAAAAGGAAATAAAAAACACCCTATAATATTTTGCAGTATGTAAAAAAGTTATGAATTCTAATTCTTTACAACCAGCATGATAGACACAAGTCTAGATAATATCAGCTCTTAGATTATGTACAATGTATGAAATATTATAGCAAAGGGCATGTTTGCTAAGACCTCTAATAAAAGTTATGCTGATTACCTGGCAATATTTCTGACATATTTAGATAGATTTATTTTTCACTCACACTGTAGACCAACTTCACCAACATCAATGGAATTATTCTAACATAAAAGCAGCCTCTAATGCCAATAACCAAATCAAATTAGTAATTTAGAAATTGTGAATGTAGATGCTTACAAGCGCCTGTCAAAATTCCGCTGATTCAAATATTTTTTCCTCCTGCAATAAAAATATTTCTAGCATTCTGGCCTTTCTATCTGCATTCATCAAAGCTGTTTGAGGGGATGCAACATTATGAAAAAAACTTCCAGCAGCAGTAATAGAAGATGATTAAATTATGTGTATTTCTGCAGCCAGGAGAAACAAGAGACAAAGTTTAGACTTTATTACAACTGTAATCAGCTAGATTGACTGAGACTAGGAGAATGCAGGAAAATTAGATGCTCAGTCAACACACTTTGCTGCCTCATAGGGGCCCAGGAAGCAAAGCTATCCTAAGTTCATTTAGGATAATCAATGGTCATTGGCATAGCAGCTTGACAGAGACATCTATTGCTTAAAGAATGTTGTCTTGTGAGAAACATTCCTAGCATGTCACTCCTGAATTTTAAAAGGATGGGAGTGTAGTATTTTTGACATCTATTGTCTGTCTTGATTGGGTTAAATAGAATGCATAGTCAAAGAAAAAGTTTGTTCTTTTTTATGAGCAGTTCTAACACTTAATATAAAAAAGCTGATTGGGAAGAGAAAATGAAAGGAAGTGTGCAAAGGATTTTTAAATGTATCCATCCAACATGATTTAAAATCCTTAATTAGAAAATGATTTCATATATCAATTTAATTCCTGATTTTCCAAAGCATTTAACTTTTAAATTAAATTTGGACCACCATCCTGAGTATGATGGGCAAAATATGTATTCAAGTCATTACCTTCTTTCTGAAGCTTTAAATCCCTGGCAGATTTAATAACTGTCCAGTTTTCACTGCCAAATGGTTCTTCAGGCCCTTTGGTTCTTAAGTCATTAATTCTACTTAATACTTCTTTATTTCTGAGCATGGAAAGCTTACCACTCAGCATAAAAGATAACAGTGATAAGTCACAGGGTGAAAGTAGTTTTATAATTATCATTACTGTGTACTTAAAGAGCCTTAGCACACAAACAGCCTTGTATATGGGGGAGGAGAGTACTTCTTTTCCAGAGTTAGCACACCTAGAGAAAACTTTTACAGGAAGAATTTTATTTGATCTTAATCAAGAACCACATTCTACTTCCCATCACTGAACACAAAGCTGTCTATGATCTCTTGTGTCACTGCTGTCCAGATTTCACTTTAGAAAATCAAAGGGATAAAATAAGTCTCTTGTCATCATCAGGGATAGAAATGAATAGTACACAACATGACTGACCCATGAGCTCATGCTAGAGATTTCCTGAAGGCTGAAGTGTTTAATGGTAGAACTGCAATATCATCTATTTGTAAAACAAGCATAAATCAGAATTTGTCATATTTAGCATAGCATATTTGAAAATCTGAAACACTTGAAATACATGCATGGACCAATGCTGAGAGACACACTTAACAGTAGATTCCTCCCCCCTCCCCGTCCCATCCTTTCCAGTGAAGAAACATACTGTCTTTCTGTAGAATCTTGATCACCTATATTTTTATAAACAATTAAAACCAGGGGGAAAACCTAGTTTTGGTCAGGCATATAAGTACAGGCACAAATAGATCTGATAATGCTTGCAGAAGCGCCAACCTTCCACAACAAGCTCTTAAACAAAGCCCAACTGACATCCAGGATTAAATAAATCCTATTGCCAATACTTGTTCTCTTGCTTTATGAGGTGCATTTCAAGTACTGATTGTGAAAGCTGACCAATGTTTTCCTCTGGCCAGCATTGCCCATGGGGATCAGAGGGGACAAGGTGGAAATTCATGTTATTTATAAAAGAGCAACTAGGTAAAATTAACCAAAGGAAGAATTTATGTGAAGCAATATATGATTCTGGCTTTTATTTTTGGACATAAATATTAAATGCAAAGAATGACTGCACAAAGGAACCCTTAAGATTCAGTTCTATTAGTAGCAACTTGGAATTAAGTGCCAAGTAAGACTTACTTCTGAGTAGATAGAGATACCATGGCCTTGACAGAACTTTAGACTTGCTTTCCTGATGCCCTGACAATGCCTTCAACTCTACTCAGCAGCCCACATAACAGAAAGAAAAAGGCTTTTGTGTTTGGGTTTTTTTAAGTGTTCCCAAATTGCATTTGTAAAGGAGGATGAATGCCTTTTAATTCTGAACTAAGTCCTCCGGACCTTCAATGCAAAGGCTTCAACTCTTCTGATTTTTGAAACTCCAATTCCCCTTCCACCAAACTCTTCGCTAAGATCCGACACCCGAACCAAATGCTTTGTCATTCTTGCCTCAGTGGCTGAAAGCAGAGCTGAGAACTGCTTATTTGGGGGACGGAAGTGAATTTAACCCTCCCTCCTCCGCAAAGCTTCTACAATATATAGAAGTACGACTTAGCAGAGACTTTCAACTTGAGATCCTAGAGTTATTTCCTCCTGAGGATGCTTCCTTCCACTACTATGGAACTTACGAATAAGGGCAGAACTCAGAGACGGGCAATCCTTCTCCCACAATCATCTGGCCGCCACCCCCCCCCCCCACCCTTTTCCAGGATTATATTTTAGAAGCACTCAGGCTAACAGTGCAAGAAATGAAGAGAAGGCGATTACTTTTGCAACTCACCCACACATCTCCCCGCCTCCCCCCCTACCCCTAGCAATAGGTCACCCACAATATAAAGACAGGACCAGAAAGGAAGCGCTTCGCTTTTCCATCTCCCTTTAAAATAGAGGCGCGCCAGCCAAACGACGTTGGCGCTTCTCCTGAGGGTTTCGCTCAAATGCGCAACCTGCCGAGCCTGAGGTCTCTCTTTCGAGCCTCAGCCGTCTGCCCAACCACCCAGCTTCACGGGGAACGGGGAGGGGGGGGTGTTGGAGGGAGAAAACGCAAAATCACCTTGTTGCAGTAGTAAGGGTCCAAGCAAGGAGAAGGTCCTAGACAGGGGGTATCAGGAGCGGCGCCCGACTGAGGTGGTGCTGGTGGCGGTGGCGAGTAAAATCTTACGTCCATTGCCCTAAAACATCAAGCAAACTCCTCGGCTTCCCTCTTTGTGCTTATCTTCAAGCAAAAGCAAAACGCCCCCCCCTTCCTCCAAAAGGCTGGGGTGCCCTGAGTTTAGAAGAAGCAAAAGAAGCACCTTCCCTGCCTCACATCCGTTTATGCTTTGCAAGCAGAAGAAAGAGGGGGAGCAAAACTCTTCCGAAAAGCTGTGTTTCTCGTCTGCCGAAGGCTGCGAAAGGGGCAGTCTAAGCCCCTGCTTTTCTCCTATGGCAGGACAGGTAACTTCAAGTTCTGGTCTCCCCTCCCACACCACTTGGCAGAGCCCAGGCGCAGGTCTCTCCGTGCCTGCCTTGGGAGAGTTCGGCGCTTTTTTGCGCTCTTTTCCGTCTGCCTCTTGGACTGGCTGGCTTGCTCCTCTTCTGCTCTCCCGCTCCCCTTTCTTTGCAACAGCTTTATTTCTGCAAACAGCTCTCTGCCTCGAAGAGTAAAGAAAGAGGATTAAAGCTCCCGACGAGGTGATGCGGGATGAGGCGAGGCAGAGATCCGGTTCTAGAACGGCTGATCCACGTCTCTCAGAGCAGGGTGGACAGGAGAGATTCGGCGAGCGCTGCCGCTGCTTCGCTCCGACTGTGCTTCACACAAAGGAGCACGCAAATCCAGAGCCATTTGCTGCTTGCTCGGAGCGCGCGGGGTGACCGAAGATAGGGGGCGCTCTAACAAGCATCGCCCAGGCCTTCTTTCCTTCGTTCTCCATCACTCTTACCCCCTGCTAGTTACTATGGTACCATCTCGGCAAAACTCTTTCTAAAATGAATAAAGAAAGGGCTGTAAAGAGGAAAGAATGAGCTACAGAGGGAAAGATAGGGAAACAGAGAAAATAAAATAAAGGAATATGGATTCAGGATGGTTGGAGCTGATTTGAGTATCCATAACTTCGGCTCTCAACTTCTCTATATGTACACTTACATCTAAGAGGGGAGGACCCTTGGCATGTGTGCAAAGTGATAAAAGTGTGCAAAGTGATAAATGAGATGCTTTGCATGAAGGCCAAGTTAAATCCCTGGCATCTTCAGTTATCTAAAAATGGGATATAAAGATTTCCATCTCTCTGCCTGAAATCTTTAATTAGTCATTGTTTGGGGCTGTCTGATGTGGTATGAGTCTCATGAAGTATTTTTCTACATGAAAGGTAGAATAAGCAGGAAGTCCCTACGGTGCCAAACAGGAAGTCTTTTGATTGCTCAATATTGGAAGAAAGAAGAATTACCTACAATTGAAGAATGGACACTTAAAGTATCAAATCTGGCAGAAATGGCAAAAATCTCTGCTTATTTGAAAGACTATACACAAGAAAAATATATTTTAGAATGGAAAATGTGGATTGATTATATTCAGAATAAGTATCAGATAAAAAAATATCGAATAGCATATGAGTAAATTTAGGAAATATTTTGTATTAGATATATTTCTGAAGGAGAGGGGAATTGAGAGTGTGATTAAGTGTGGAGAGACTAGAGATTATAATTTAGGAATTATTTTAGATTATGATTGTTAGTTTTGATACCCTGCATTTTGTTCTGGGAAGTCGGGGTGGGGGGTATGGGGGAGGGGAATTGGGGGGTTGAGGCTAGAGATGGAGTGATGGTGAATGTACAGGGATTATTGAAGATGTATAAATATAATTAATGTAGGGTCGGGTCTGCCCAGTTACCATTTTAGAACGGTGGGGAGGGAGAAAAGAGAGAGTAGGAGGTAGGAAAGAGGAGAAGAGGAAGGAAGAGGGGTAGAAGAGGGAGAAGGAAGGTGTAGGGTGGAGGGAGGAGAGGATGTAGATAAGAGAAGGAGAGGAAGGTTTGGATAGTAAAAGAAGGTAGAAGAGGGGAGTGTTAAAAAGGGGGGTGGTGACTGGGCAGGCCCGACTAAATGTATTTAACTGTACATTGAATGAATTGTTTGACATGATTGTAAAAATAAAACTTTTTTACTAAAAAAAAAAAAAAAGGTAGAATAAGTATTTCTTGGATTCATTAGCTGAACTTCCCACATATTAGAAAACAGTATGAGTAGAAGGTGCACTGATAATAAGATTATACAGAATAGTTAATGATGGCCTCTTGAAAACTTCCAGAGAACAATGACTGCTTAAAAAAGCAAAAACACTGGAACATTTACAAATCAGTCTTCAGCTGAGTCCCAAATTCCAAGGATGCAAATGAAATTCCCTTTCTAGTGCCAGAAAACTTTGACATAACTATTTCATAGACAGGGTAGCATCTGCAAGAACAGATGAGGAAAGGAGAAAGGACATAGCAGATTCTGCTTCACGGGTGTAAAGCTTGCAGCATCACATTGCCATCACACGACTTTTGCGATGTTTTTCCCCTTCCTGGAGCTGGGGTGGGTATGGCCTGTGTGTGACGCATCCAGCCCGTGGGCTGCCAGTTGGACACCCCTGTTCTACTTGCACAACTGAGACTTCATGAAAAAATGTGCTAGTATACTTTCTGTATGTAAGTATTAATAGACCTTAAACATATTAGAAAAAATAAATGAAGTCTCCCTTTCAAAATTCCTGACTAACTTTAGTTGAGGGGTGAGGCATAGAGTACAGTGTTTATTTTATTTTTATTTATTAAATTTATATGCTGCCCATCTCTCAGTTTGAGATAATAGTGTATGTGTGTGTGTGTGTGTGTATCCTGTATGTGTGTGTGTGTGTGTGTGTGTGTGTGTGTGTGTGTGTGTGTGTATGTAGGTCTTTGGTTATTCGGGTTTTCTCCCACGTAAAATTGGAAGTGTCTTGGCGACGTTTTGACGAAGTCTCATTCGTCATCTTCAGGCTTCAGCTTCGTGCTTCTGGGAGCAATGTGTGAATGCAGCTGTTTCTTCCTTTTTAACTGCTAGTGGGGGTTTGAACTGATTGGGTGGGAGCTTGGCTGTGCTCTGATTGGATGGGGTTTTTTTTGGTGCTCTGATTGGATGGGGGTGTGTCCTCTTTGGGTGGGGGCTTGGTTGTGCTCAGATTAGTCTGAGCTGCAGGGGGATTTGAGCTGGTGAGCTGCACAGCTGTTGTCCGGCTTCGTGTTCGCGGTCGTGCCACATCTTCACAGTGGATGTCAGTCTGCTGCATGTATGGATTTTAGGGGTTTGAAATGGCCAATGTTGCAGCTGCAGTCTGGCTTCTGGTCCTTAATCGTGCTTCATGATCAGTGTGGGTTTGGGTCTGCTTTCTGGGTGGATGTGTGGTGGTGACATCCTGTGTGGACCTCGTGAGTGTGGGTCTGGTGTCATTCCTCGTGTTAGGGACACGTTTGTCAATAAGGGCAGGTTTCCAAATGGCTGGTAGGCGGGAGGTATCATCTCGTTTGTTCATGCTGTGTGGGCGTTTTTCTATCTCGATGGCTTCTCTGATTATTCTGTTGTTAAAGTGTTCAGTTTTGGCGATAGTTCTGGTCTTTTTAAAGTCAATATCGTGTCCTGTGGCTTTAAGGTGTTGGACCAGGGAAGAAGTTGGTTCCTCTTTTTTGACTGAGTTCTTGTGTTCTTCAATGCGTGCACTTATTCTTCTGTTGGTTTGTCCAATGTATGTGGTGGGGCAGGCGGTGCATGGGATTTCATATACTCCTTGATTTTCTAACTCAATTTTGTCTTTGGGGTTTCTTAAGATGGTGGATATTTTTTGGTTTGTGCAGAATGTTGTCTTGATGTTGTGTTTGTGGAGGATCTTGCTGATTCTGTCTGTGGTGCCTTTTATATATGGGAGGAGGGCTGTGCCGTTTTCTTGTTCTCTGTCTTGGATTTTAGTGGGGGGTTCTTTTTGGATTAGTTTGGTAATCTTATTTCTCTGGAATCCAACCACACATCCACCCAGAAAGCAGACCCAAACCCACACTGATCATGAAGCACGATTAAGGACCAGAAGATAGACCGCAGCTGCAACATTGGCCATTTCAAACCCCTCAAATCCATACATGCAGCAGACTGACACCCACTGTGAAGATGTGGCACGACCGCGAACACAAGCGGATTCTGCTTCACGGGTGTAAAGCTTGCAGCATTACATTGCCATCACACGACTTTTGCGATGTTTTCCCTTCCTGGAGCTGGGGTGGGTATGGCCTGTGTGTGATGCATCCAGCCCGTGGGCTGCCAGTTGGACACCCTGTTCTACTTGCACAACTGAGACTTCATGAAAAAATGTGCTAGTATTCTTCTGTATGTAAGTATTAATAGACCTTAAACATATTAGAAAACAGTATGAGTAGAAGGTGCACTGATAATAAGATTATACAGAATAGTTAATGATGGCTACTTGAAAACTTCCAGAGAACAATGACTGCTTAAAAAAGCAAAAACACTGGAACATTTACAAATCAGTCTTCAGCTGAGTCCCAAATTCCAAGGATGCAAATGAAATTCCCTTTCTAGTGCCAGAAAACTTTGACATAACTATTTCATAGACAGGGTAGCATCTGCAAGAACAGATGAGGAAAGGAGAAAGGACATAGCAGATTCTGCTTCACGGGTGTAAAGCTTGCAGCATCACATTGCCATCACACGACTTTTGCGATGTTTTTCCCCTTCCTGGAGCTGGGGTGGGTATGGCCTGTGTGTGACGCATCCAGCCCGTGGGCTGCCAGTTGGACACCCCTGTTCTACTTGCACAACTGAGACTTCATGAAAAAATGTGCTAGTATTCTTTCTGTATGTAAGTATTAATAGACCTTAAACATATTAGAAAACAGTATGAGTAGAAGGTGCACTGATAATAAGATTATACAGAATAGTTAATGATGGCTACTTGAAAACTTCCAGAGAACAATGACTGCTTAAAAAGCAAAACACTGGAACATTTACAAATCAGTCTTCAGCTGAGTCCCAAATTCCAAGGATGCAAATGAAATTCCCTTTCTAGTGCCAGAAAACTTTGACATAACTATTTCATAGACAGGGTAGCATCTGCAAGAACAGATGAGGAAAGGAGAAAGGACATAGCAGATTCTGCTTCACGGGTGTAAAGCTTGCAGCATCACATTGCCATCACACGACTTTTGCGATGTTTTTCCTCTTCCTGGAGCTGGGGTGGGTATGGCCTGTGTGTGACGCATCCAGCCCGTGGGCTGCCAGTTGGACACCCCTGTTCTACTTGCACAACTGAGACTTCATGAAAAAATGTGCTAGTATTCTTCTGTATGTAAGTATTAATAGACCTTAAACATATTAGAAAACAGTATGAGTAGAAGGTGCACTGATAATAAGATTATACAGAATAGTTAATGATGGCTACTTGAAAACTTCCAGAGAACAATGACTGCTTAAAAAAGCAAAAACACTGGAACATTTACAAATCAGTCTTCAGCTGAGTCCCAAATTCCAAGGATGCAAATGAAATTCCCTTTCTAGTGCCAGAAAACTTTGACATAACTATTTCATAGACAGGGTAGCATCTGCAAGAACAGATGAGGAAAGGAGAAAGGACATAGCAGATTCTGCTTCACGGGTGTAAAGCTTGCAGCATTACATTGCCATCACACGACTTTTGCGATGTTTTTCCCCTTCCTGGAGCTGGGGTGGGTATGGCCTGTGTGTGATGCATCCAGCCCGTGGGCTGCCAGTTGGACACCCCTGTTCTACTTGCACAACTGAGACTTCATGAAAAAATGTGCTAGTATTCTTTCTGTATGTAAGTATTAATAGACCTTAAACATATTAGAAAAAATAAATGAAGTCTCCCTTTCAAAATTCCTGACTAACTTTAGTTGAGGGGTGAGGCATAGAGTACAGTGTTTATTTTATTTTTATTTATTAAATTTATATGCTGCCCATCTCTCAGTTTGAGATAATAGTGTATGTGTGTGTGTCTCAGATTAGTCTGAGCTGCAGGGGATTTGAGCTGGTGAGCTGCACAGCTGTTGTTTGGCTTCGTGCTTCTGGGAGCAATGTGTGAATGCAGCTGTTTCTTCCTTTTAACTGCTAGTGGGGTTTGAACTGATTGGGTGGGAGCTTGGCTGTGCTCTGATTGGATGGGGTGTGTCCTCTTGGGTGGGGGCTTGGTTGTGCTCAGATTAGTCTGAGCTGCAGGGGATTTGAGCTGGTGAGCTGCACAGCTGTTGTTTGGCTGTGTTCGCGGTCGCTACATCTTCACAGTGGATGTCAGTCTGCTGCATGTATGGATTTTAGGGGTTTGAAATGGCCAATGTTGCAGCTGCAGTCTGGCTTCTGGTCCTTAATCGTGCTTCATGATCAGTGTGGGTTTGGGTCTGCTTTCTGGGTGGATGTGTGGTGGTGGCATCCTGTGCGGGTGTGGTCCTAGTCTTTTGTATTGTAACGACCTGGTTAATGGGCTGTGTGGAAACATCCTGAGTTCTGGGAATGTGATCTCCTGTAGTGGTAATGGGCTTCCTGGAAATGTCCTGAGTTCTGGGAATGTGACCTCCTGAGTCTTGTGCTGTAACATCCTGGGTAGTAGGTTGTGTTGTAATGTCCTGAGCTTTGGCGTTGTGGCCTCTGGAGTTCTGTGATGTGATGTCTTGAGCAAATGGCTGTGATGCAGCATCCCGGGTTTTGATTGGCTCTGAGTCCGAGGTCTTGTCATGTGTTCCTGGTGTGTCAGCTTGCTTTGTATGGGGATCAGAGCAGCCAGTGGTGCCAGCATGGTCTGGCTTCTGGATGGTGGTTGTGTTTTGTCTGTGGGATGGGTTTGAATCTGGTGAGGATGATTGGTGGTGGTGTCATGTATTATCCTGGGTCCGAGAACATCTGGAAACTAGCCTTAGTCAACAAACGAGTCCCAGCCATGAAAATTGACATCGTATGATGAGTGAGACCTCGTTGAAATGTCACCAAGACACTTCCAATTTTACGCGGGAGAAAACCCGAATAACCAAAGACCGACCTACATACATACATACATACATAAATACATACATACATACATACATACATACATACATACATACATACATACATACATACATATATATATATATATATATATATATATATATATATATATGAATGATCTTGTAATTCTTACATATATTTCCATTCTTAAACTAATATTTTAATGTTTAAACTAATTTTTTTATTATATTGATGTATTGATGTGTTTTGAGCTGTGTTACATTTTAATGTATTAATGTAGTGAACTTTATAGTTATGAACATTCATGTTTTTTGCTGGATTATATTGCTTTGATTCAGAAAAAGGCTTTATCAATCTCCTAGACAAAGCAAGGAAAAAGTACTATCTAGCCAATTTGGATAGTCAGGCTTGTTGAAAGTTAAAAAAGTGCATTGCCTTCAGGAACATCCTATTAATGGGTTTCCTTTTGGAGTTTGGATTAAAAGACATGAACTTTACATAAATGCTGTAGGATCAACCATAGAGAAAGCATATTTTGATTTTACAATAAAAATGAAAGATGAAAAAGAGATGAATAAAAGGATAAAAAGAAAAAAAATATTATCCCTTGGGTTATATGGATACAGCTGTGTCCAGGCACACTTACCTGTGCTTGAGTTGATCCTTATTTAATTCAATTTTCTGACTTTATACAACATACTGAAGCATAAACATACTAGAGAACCTGGCTTCCACAATATTCTGTTCCATAATATTTGAGCTAAAATGTGATTTATCAGTTTATAATTCAGCATTTTATGTGAACGCAGACTCTATCTGTGATGTATAGACTTATTCAAGGTGCTGTGTACTTTTAACAATTATATATTGTGTTACTTAAATAAATCTGAACAAAGAGGACAAAATAAATACCTAATACCAAACACTTTAAAGTGATAAATATTCTACATAGAATTCCTATTTAAAGAGATACTTGCATAAGAGAAATTCAACAATTTTGGTTAATTGAGTACAAAATTCAATACAGTAAAACTCATAATAAAGCTGCCTGTTATACATTGCGCTTGGTTACAGTCTTCCCTATTTGAATCATGATGTCATAAATATACTTTATGGGAATTCTTTCCGAGATGTATCCATACACCCCAACACCAGAATACAAAATACTTCTACATAAACTTTTTACATGCTGTTTTAACTTTCATGACAGAAGTGAGATATGCATATAGTAGATAAACATGTTCTAGAAGTGTATGATATGGGAAAGGACAATAATTCAGTATTTAATTTTCTACAAATAATAGAATGCCTGAGATGACTCTAGTATGCAATGATCTTTTATGCATTCATCTATTGCATTCATGTAAACGCATATATACTGGTAGGAAGGAAATACTACAAATGAAATTATATTCTTCCTATACATTGGTAAATTATAATTGTTTAATGTATCAAAGAATACTTATGGTTTTGGAGTATAATTAGCACTAGTCAGAATCAGTTAATTCCATGTATAACTAATAAATCAGGGCAAAATTGCATGTCTATACAGAAGACACATTTCAGGTATAATAAATATAATGGGTTTAAGGGTATGCTAATGGCAAGTGCAACTCTGTAATGGTTGACATGTACAATAGTTGTCTTGTTTGCTTGGGTTATCAGGAAGTTATAAATGTAATTGAAATTATTTAGAACTATAAATAAAAATTAAAACTATTTTAGTAACTTGATTTTCTACAGATTGTTTTATCCAGCTATGTTTGGGTAGCTTATAAACTCCATGCATGCCTGTATTAAAGAAACTTTATTGATTTAAAATTAAATTACTTTAAGGTAAATGTGTTTGGCCTTAAAGCCTGAGCTGGCTCTATTCCAATACTTTCTTTAACACAGCAGGTGTGGCATTTTAGATTGTTGAACTTCATACTGTACATATTGTATTTTCTAAATCAAACAATCAACTTATTTAATATCAGCTCCATGCTGTTCACTTTACACATACTTTTACTCTTTAATACAAAGCTTAAGTTGTCAAGAACAGATAGATGTAATTCAGACTGAAATCAGAAAACCTGTATGAACTCGGGTTTTACTGGCCAATAATTTTTTTTCATTTTTTTTTATTTCCTGAAAAACTTCTGATGATTATGATAAACACCTTAAAACTGAACACAAATATAATTTCAGAAAGACAGTATCACATAAGAACTTGAGAAATATGAAATTAACTTTTAAGAACTATTTTTGTTGTTAGTTGCAAAGTCATGTCTGATCCATCATAACCCCATGGACAACTTTCCTCCAGGCCTTCTCTACCATCCCCGAAGACCATTTAAGAAGTATAATGTATTTAATCACATGTTTCTGACATGCTGCTTCCAACATGCTGCATGAGTTCAACAGGTCTCAAATGCTGTTGATTTTTGTTTGTATTCAGTATCCAATGTATCTCACTGTAGTGTCTAACAACAGTCAGCCAGCATTGATGGATTCCAGTTGCCCTGATACAGTTTTTACATTGTGGCAATGTCTTGGTGAAAACTTTCATCATGTTTATCACTGACTACACTAGATTTTCGGGGGGAAAGTCCAAATGTGAATGCAGAAAATGAATCTTCAGTGAAATGTTGCACTTCATGGTCTTGTATTGTTTGTCAACTAGCTGGATGTATTGCATTGTATTAATTTTGATCTCTATAGAAAATTGTCAACAACATCTTTGAAAGCTTTCCAGGAGATTTTCTCTGGTCCCACATATCTTTGAATTACTTGTCATTAATGTTTGTATTAATCCCTTGGACTGCAAGGCGAACAAACAAGTCAATCCTAGAGAAGATCAACCCTGACTGCACTTTAGAAGGCCAGATCCTGAAGACGAAACTGAAATACTTTGGCCACCTAATGAGAAGGAAGGACTCACTGGAGAAGAGCCAGATGATGAGAAAGATTGAGGGCAAAAGAAGAAAGGGACGACAGAGAACGAGGTGGCTGGATGGAGTCACTGAAGCAGTAGGCATGAGTTTAAATGGACTCCAGAGGATGGTAGAGGACAGGAAGGCCTGGAGGAACGTTGTCCATGGGGTTTTGATGGGTCGGAGATGACTTTGCAACTAACAACAACAAAATGTTCGTATCTGATCTGTGGACCAACAAAAACGCCTTCCTTAATCTTAGCATCAGTTATTCTTAGAAACATCTGTCCCAAAATTTTACCTTTCTTGTTCATCACTTTCAAAAAATTCATCAGTCTGAGTTTTATGTGAAGCACAGGCAAAAATACTTTTGTTGAGTCAACAGGTTTTTCTGTTCTGGAACCAAATTCTTTTGGACTGGTCATTTCTTTTTAATGTAATGAGACTCCCTTGCAATGCTGTCCCATTTACTGTACATATGTAACAACAGTATATGCTATATCCAAGCTGCATACTAAGCAGCAGAGCCACTACTTTTAGATTTCTACAGTTATTCCAATTTCACCTGGTGTACTGGATGTGCTTCAACAACAGTTCCATGTTTTTATATGTTTCTTTCATATATGCAGCACAGCTAATGGCTTCCAAAGGGTGAACATTGCCACTGTAAAAACAGATTTCCATAAAATGGTACATGATAGGTTAAATTACAGGTTATTCTCATGATTAACAGGCTCGAGACCTTGATTTCTCCTCTCCTAACAACACCAACTGGAACAGGCCATGAAGGAAATAGGAGAACAACCATAATATGGTGCCTCCCACTCCCAACACCTTATGCAGAAGGACACCATGGTATTGAAAGCTGCTGAGAGAACCATTTCTCTTTTTTTAAAAATACACTTCTCTTTTTCACGGCACCTTTTTTTTTATACTGATGGGCTTCACTATTGTTGTGGTCCACCAGCAGCCCACGGAGCTAGCAGCGGAGTCGGACAGTGAGGAGGCTGGGAAGGACCATGGGCCAGTCCTGGACTCTGGGGAAGGCCCAGATGAAGGCTCTGCATCAAAAGCAGAGGTGGGGCCAGGGACATCTGGGAGCGATGCACGGACTCCGGAGCTTCCAGGGCGGACAGCAGAGAGGCAAAGGAACAGAAGGAGCCTGTTCCTAGTGCATGCATGCGAAGAACTGCCAGAAGGCAAGAGTAGCTAAAGCAAAAAGGATGACTCCGGCGTAAGGCCAGGAGATGATTGGCCCCTCCCATAAGGCTTAAAAGAGCAGCCACAGATCTTGGGCTCTTTGTAGGAAAGCAACATTGCTACAATTGTTTCTAGCTGTTGTCTCTTGTTTCTGAAGTTTGTGGGGGCTTTGCCAAGAAAAGCCTTTGGCAGGATGCCAAAGAAGCAAAGGTTTGTAATAAGGCTGAAGGACTTTTTCTGAAGGATTTGTTTTGGAATTAATTTGGACTAATGAATTACTTCATTCTCAGCTGTTCTAATAAAATACGTTTGTTTAGGACTGATTGTGTCTGGTAATAACTACTTGGGCCTAGGTCAAAACAACTATAGTAATCATAATAACTATCTAGAATTTGGGGATATCTGTTTTAACTGGATCAATTTTAGCTGAGAAATGTGTCTTTTTTTTAAGTGTGTATGAGATTTTCTTCAAAACTGTAACTCACTGAGTCAGCATTTTAGAATACATCAACAACTCTGACAGCAATGAGGAAATAAAATTTAACAAAACTGAGCAGTACACCATCAATTTCAATATGAAGTTTAAATTATATGTAAGTCTACATTTTACAATACAAGATAATGATTCATGATATTCCCATTAAGATTTCAATGTAAGAAAATACCCATGATATTACAGGCATTTTTTTTAATGAGGCTACAATATAGAATAGAATAGAATAGAATAGAATAGAATTTTATTGGCCAAGTGTGATTGGACACACAAGGAATTTGTCTTGGTGCATATGCTCTCAGTGTACATAAAAGAAAAGATACGTTCATCAAGGTACAACATTTACAACACAATTGATGATCAATATATCAATATAAATCATAAGGATTGCCAGCAACAAGTTATAGTCATACAGTCATAAGTGGAAAGAGATTGGTGATGGGAACTATGAAACGATTAATAGTAGTGCAGATTCAGTAAATAGTCTGACAGTGTTGAGGGAATTATTTGTTTAGCAGAGTGATGGCCTTCGGGAAAAAACTGTTCTTGTGTCTAGTTGTTCTGGTGTGCAGTGCTCTATAGCGTCGTTTTGAGGGTAGGAGTTGAAACAGTTTATGTCCAGGATGCGAGGGATCTGCAAATATTTTCACGGCTCTCTTCTTGATTCGTGCAGTATACAGGTCCTCAATGGAAGGCAAGTTGGTAGCAATTATTTTTCTGCAGTTCTAATTATCCTCTGAAGTCTGTGTTTTCTTGTTGGGTTGCAGAACCGAACCAGACAGTTATAGAGGTGCAAATGACAGACTCAATAATTCCTCTGTAGAATTGGATCAGCAGCTCCTTGGGCAGTTTGAGCTTACTGAGTTGGCGCAGAAAGAACATTCTTTGTTGTCCTTTTCTAATGATGTTTTTGATGTTAGCTGTCCATTTGAGATCTTGCGATATGATAGAACCCAGAAATTTGAAGGTTTCTACTGTTGATACTGTGTTGTCAAGTATTGTGAGAGGTGGAAGTATGGAAGGGTTTTTCCTAAAGTCTACCACCATTTCTACGGTTTTGAGTGTGTTCAGTTCCAGATTGTTTTGGTTGCACCACAAGGCTAGTCGTTCGACCTCTCGTCTATATGCGGATTCGTCATTGTCTCGAATGAGACCAATCACTGTTGTGTCATCTGCGAACTTCAGTAGCTTAACAAATGGATCATTGGAGATGCAGTCATTGGTATACAGAGAGAAGAGAAGTGGGGAGAGCACACAGCCTTGGGGGGGCCCTGTGCTAATTGTACAGGTATTTGATGTGATCTTGCTTAGCTTCACCTGCTGCTTCCTGTTTGTTAGGAAGCTTGTGATCCACTTACAAGTCTGTTCCGGTACCTGTAGCTGGTTTAGCTTAGTTAGAAGAATGTCTGGAATGATGGTATTGAATGCTGAACTAAAGTCTACAAAAAGGACCCTTGCATAGGTCTTTGGAGACTCAAGATGTTGTAGGATGTAGTGCAGAGCCATATTAACAGCATCATCTGTTGATCTATTTGCTCGGTATGCAAATTGCAAGGGGTCTAAAAGCGGATTCGTGATGGTTTTCAGGTAGGAAAGCACTAGCCTTTCAAAGGTTTTCATGACTACAGATGTTAGAGCAACTGGTCTGTAGTCATTTAGTTCCTTGATGGTGGGCTTCTTCTATATGTTGATCTATACAATAAGGCTTCCTGAAATCATTTTGCTACATATAAAGAGAATAATCACAAATATGAATCTTCTCCTGTGTTACTCTCAACTTAAGTATTAGCCTACCTCCAGGTGCGGAACATAGTTATCCCCCATTCTTTCAAGTTTCTAGGCCAGAAAAATAGCTTTTTGTTTGTAGTCAGACCTTTTCACTTTGAATTAATCAATAGTTTATTTTAATCATTTTAAAAATAAGATTCTAACTGTTAAATTGTTTGTTACTGACAGCTACCCTAAATACCCTCTGGGTAGAAAGTAGGATAAAAATCATCATCTAGTTCTTTAATATAGCATCAGTCCAGAATATTATATCAGAAATATAGGATGAAGGGTTAAATGGTTAGTTTGCTGGAATACTTTACTTCTCTGTAAGCAGGTACAAGGTGAATCATGCAATGATCAGAGTGTCCTACAGCTGCACGTGGTAAAGACCGATAGGCATCTTTTAGTGTTGTGTAGCAGTGGTCTAGAGTATTCTTGCCTCTGGTGGGACAATTGACATGCTGAAAGTATTTTGGTAGTTCTTTCCTTAAGTTTGCCTTGTTTAGATCTCCCAAAACAATGGCCAGTGAATCAGGGTGTTTGGCTTCAGCCTCCATGATTTGGTCAGCTAGAGTTCGTAATGCCTCGTTTACACAGGCTTGTGGTGGGACATAAACAGCAATTAGAAGAAAGCAGTCTGATAGGAGAGTTTAAACAATTGTAAACAATTACCCCAAAGCAAAACACTGCCAGGTTCTTCAATTAGCAGAACAGACTAACTCATCCAGTTTCTGGCCTTGGTCCTTCACGAAGAAAATAACCAAAGATGGTCCAGATATTGAGTTTCTTAAGGTGTTTATAGATCTAAGGCTACCACTTCCCCAGTTATCTTAATCACTGGGAAATGCCCCTACATTTTAAACCAGCTGCTGATTTGCCAACATTTACAAACCAAACTTTTTTAAAAAAGACTTTATCATTGGTTCCTTCAGGTAGGAAGCAATGAGGTCTCTTCTATAAGGAAGAACTGTGCAATCAGGTCTCCATTGGCCAATGAGAACCAACACTTCTCACAGCAAAGATATCAACCATCAATTGCTTAGCTTCAAGACAATGAATCACAGGGCAAAGTTGGATGAAATATAGAAAAGCCAGAAAGCAGACACTATGGGTTTAAACAACTTGTGTGTCTCATAAGAGAGAAATCAGCTGTCCAAGGCATCTTCATTATGGTTTGTGATAGTTTGTTATATAGCTGCACAACACTATTTCATATATTTGAGACACTTTAACTGGGTCCAAGCCTAGCAGCCAAATTAAATTATGTGAAATTGGAGAACTAAGGTTAACTGTTGAGTCCTAGTGCAGGGAACCTAATAATATATGAACAAGTGTTGGGTAACCTGATGATAGTCTTTATAATAACAAATAACACCTGCATCTTTGAGATCCACAAACTAAAAAAAAAAAAAGAACAAGGCAAGAGACTGCTTTGGCTATACTAACACATTCTATCCCAACACAACAACACAATCCAGGTCAAGGTGTATATGAATAGCTTATCAATTATGAATGTTGCAAACAGTTCAGTGAGCTACTGATGCTCTAACTCTTCATGTACAGCATCCTAGTGAAGAAGGTGCTACAAATAATAAAATAGCAATGTTGGTCTATTTCATGGAGATACAATGGAAACAGAAGCATACTCGCTTTGCTGCATACACTGTCAGAACGTATTATTCCAAATGGCTTTTATCTATGTTTGATTGCATTTACTCTAAGATTTCTTCCATTTACTCCCAAACTGTCATCTCTTCCGTTTCCTTGTCTTTGACATCCAATTAATCTGGGTTAGAGCAGAATATATATACCACAGTAAATAAATAAACGAATAATTCAGGGAGCTGGCTTGGCTTTGCAAAGAGGAAAGGATTCTTACAATTTCTGTTACCCAGATCTTTTTGCATGTATTGTTTTGTCTAGGACTTTGACAGTGTGCTTGATTTGAATTAGACAAAAAAACCCAACCTATGACTTCCGTCATGGTTTTTAAAATCCCGTTTTGCTTCAAATCATTTTATAAATATATTAAATAAATAGAACAGAAAGGCCTATCATGTGAAACGTAGCTTAACTTCCCAGAATTTATCTTAACTGGATCTACCAAAGATAAATTATAATATCAGACTTGTAGTGTTGATATTCCCTTCATGACTGGATGGGACATGTTTTGAATGTACACCAGAATATTCACAGTAAGGTCACCCAAAGACATGAAGATCATTTCAGGCACTCAGTGAAAGCAAGAAAGCATTTAGGAGTCATGGTGGTGCAGTGGTTAGAATGCAGTATTTATTTTATTTTATTTTATTTTATTTATTTCGATTTTTATACCGTGCTTTAATAGGTGCGTTTTCAGCTCACGGCGAAAAGTCCGAAGATCAGGCATTTGACGTAAACCAGGGGGAAGTTCATTCCAAAGCGTAGGAGCTCCAACAGAGAAGGCCCTTCCCCTGGGGGCCGCCAGCCGACATTGCTTGGCGGACGGCACCCTGAGAAGGCCCTCTCTGTGTGAGCGTACGGGTCAGTGGGAGGCAAAAGGTAACAGCAGGCGGTCCCGTAAGTACCTGGGTCCTAAGCCATGGAGCGCTTTAAAGGTGGTAACCAGAATCTTGAAGCGCACCCGAAAGACCACAGGAAGCCAGTGCAAACTGCGCAGGATTGGTGTTACATGGGAGCAACGAGTTGCTCCCACTATTACCCGCGCAGCTGCATTCTGGACTAACTGCAGCCTCCGGGTGCACCTCAAGGGCAGCCCCATGTAGAGAGCATTGCAATAGTCCAAGCGGGAAGTGACAAGGGCATGAGTGACCGTGCATAAGGCATCCCGGTCAAGAAAGGGGCGCAACTGGTGCACCAAGCGTGCCAGTGGAAGGCCCTCTTGGAAACGGCCGCCAAATGATCGTCAAAAGCGATGATCGCCCATCAAGAGGACACCCAAGTTGCGTACCCTCTCCGTTGGGGCCAATAACTCGCCCCACAGCCAGCTGCAGCTGCAGCTGACTGTGCAGTGCCGGCATCCACAACCACTCCGTCTTGGAGGATTGAGCTTGAGTCTGTTTCTCCCCATCCAGACCCGTCGGCTTCCAGACATCGGGACAGCCGACAACCGTTGGGGTGGTCCGGGGTGGAAAAGTACAGCTGAGTATCATCAGCTAACAGATGATAACTCACCCCGAAACCACTGATGACCTCACCCAGCGGCTTCATGTAGATGTTGAACAGGAGGGGCGAGAGAATCGACCCCTGAGGCACCCCACAAGTAAGGTGTCTCGCAGTCGACCTCTGCGCCCCTGTCAACACCGTCTGTGACCGGTCGGAGAGATAGGAGGAGAACCACCGATAAACGGTGCCTCCCACTCCCAACCCCTCCAACCGGTGCAGCAAGATACCATGGTCGATGGTATCAAATGCTGCTGAGAGATCTAATAGGACCAGGACAGAGGAACAACCCCTATCCCTGGCCCTCCACCAACGCGACCAAAGCTGTCTCCGTACTGTGACCGGACCGGAAGCCGGACTGGAATGGGTCTAGATAGACGGCTTCATCCAGGTACCGGGGAAGCTGCCATGCAACTACACTCTGTACAACCTTCGCCACAAAGCGAAGGTTGGAGACTGGACGGTAATTTCCCAAAATAGCTGGGTCCAGGGAAGGCTTCTTGAGGAGGGTTCTCACCACCGCCTCTTTCAAAGCAGCAGGGAAAACCCCTTCCATCAAAGAAGCATTTATAATTCCCCAGAGCCAGCCTCGTGTCACTTCCTGAGTAGCCAGCACCAGCCAGGAAGGACACGGGTCCAGTAACATGTGGTCGCATGTAGCCTCCCCTGTAACCTGTCCACGTCCTCGAGAGCCACAGTCTCAAACTCATCCCAAACAACCTCAACAAGACCTGCCTCTGCCATCCCACTTGGATCATCGCAATTTTGGTCTAAACTATCCCGAAGCTGAACGATTTTATCATATAGATAACCGTTAAACTCCTCAGCACGTCCCTGTAGGGGGTCATCCCGCCCCTCCTGATGAAGGAGGGAGCGAGTCACCCGGAACAGGGCGGCTGGGCGGTTATCTGCCAATGCAATGAGGGTGGAAACGTAGGAACGTTTCGCCTCCCTCATTGCCACTAGGTAGGTCTTAGTAAAAGATCTCACTAGTGTCCAATCAGCCTCGGAACGGCTAGACCTCCAGGTACTCTCTAGGCGTCTTCTCCGGCGTTTCATCTCCCTCAGCTCCTCAGAGAACTAAGGAGCCAAGTGAGATCTACGCCGGGTCAGAGGCCGCAAAGGCACGACACGGTCTAAAGCCCCAGCCGCGGCCCGCTCCCAGGCCGCAACTAGTTCTTCAGTCATGCCGTGGGCAAGATCCTCAGGGAACGGCCCAAGCTCCGTCCGGAACCTCTCACAGGCTAACTCTGGCCACTGCCAGGAGTTCAGTCATGATTGGCTCATGGTTGACTCAGCCTTCCATCCTTCTCAGGTCAGTTAAATGGGGACCCAGATTGTTGGGGGCAACATGCTGACTCTGTAAACAGATTAGAGAGTGCTGTAAAAGCACTATGAAGCAGTGCTTATATATATAAGTCTAAGTGCTATTGCTATTTATATAAGGCAAATGAACACTTTAGTAACAATAGCAAAGGAATCATTTCATATTATGTGAGAGAAGGCAATGCTAGACCTCTCCTTTATCTTACCAAGAAAACCACATGGCTAAGACCTTGAAGGCCAATCTATGCTGTCACTAACAATTGGTGTTGACTTGATGGCACATCATCACTACTACAGGAAGTATCCATGATTTAGTTCATGAACTGTAACTATACTTGTTTGATTGACTCATAATGCCATAGTCAAGAATTACAACATTGCCTTCTTTGAGAAATAGATAACTGATAGAAAAAGACAGTCAGACATTTGCATATGGCATGAAAGGAATAGGAGGTCAGATGTAAAATAAAATTAAGTCTTCCTACCCATCAGCCTCTGGCAGGGAGTGCTCCCCTTGAGGGCCCAGGCCAATCAGCAAAGCCAGCTTTTAAAATACTTCCGAAAGGCCAAAAGTGGGGGCATTTCTCACCTCCAGAAGTAGAATAACTGTATCTCTCTATATCTGTAAAGTTATATCAAAATGCATAGAAGCTTCCAATGTCATTGAATACAATATCATGGGTGATTGGCATGGACAATTTCAAAAGAAGTGATCTTTGGCTGTACCATTTTTAACTCTTTTAGGCACATAGCACTAACAGAATTGAGGTAGAAAGTAGGGTCTCCAATGATACATCCTCTGTTCTGTACCATGAAGGTAACAGCTTGGAGGGGGATAATACAGCTAACACTCCTTTCTGGTTACTTCTTATTTTCATAAAATGTAGAAAAAGCTTATTTTTGAAATAAATATAAAATGGCCTATATATAGATGCTCGGCTGAAAATGTTGGGACTGCCAAATTTGGTGGTTTTTATTATATCACCATCATGTTCTCTGAGGTAATCAAAACCAGTGGTAGATTCAGCCAGTTCGCACCACTTGGATAACCGGTTGTTAACTTTCTGAGCAGTTTGGCAAACTGGATGTTGGAAGAAATCATTAGGGCAGAGAACCGGTTGTTAAATTACTTGAATCCCACCACTGGTCAAAGCCCTGGCTCCTGATCACAAAACACTTACCTACCCTTTTCTTAGGAGTATTAATATTTTAATATAACATATGTGTACTGAAAATAAAGTCGTATGGTGTTCAATTGTGTTTATTCCCAGGGAAATTATACAAGTCTAATACATAATACAGAAATAAAAATATGTTTGCCTAAACTTTTATACATAAGTAGTATATTTATTGAAATTAATATGACTACAAATTATATTACAAAGCCACAGTTCAGTTGTACTCAAATACATAAATAAATGTGAGCTTTGCTATAGATTTTAGCAAGATCAGTATGATATTTTAAGTTCATATGTGGTTTTTGTATGAATAATATAATAGTTCTATCCTGCTCATATCTTACCACTGAGATGAAGAAAATGCTGTTCAAACTATGAATTAACCATGATGTTATTATGTGCCATTACTTGTCAAGGCAAAGAATTAAAACTCTTACTTAAAATGGCTTTGCCATTTTTAAACTATTAAACAGTTTTGTAGGAAGAGCAAAAGGACTAGTCATTTCAACTCAGGGGTATGAAACTCAAGGCCCTGGAGCTGGATCTGGCCCACAGGGTACTTAGATCTGGCCCATGGAGCCACCTTGGAAACAGCAAAGAACTGGCCCACCATGCTTCTGCCAGCAAAAACGGGCTCCTGAGTTCTGTTTTTGGCTGCCGACCTCCTGCA
This sequence comes from Ahaetulla prasina, assembly GCF_028640845.1. Taxonomy (NCBI): domain Eukaryota; kingdom Metazoa; phylum Chordata; class Lepidosauria; order Squamata; family Colubridae; genus Ahaetulla; species Ahaetulla prasina. The sequence continues at coordinate 47,152,561 of NC_080541.1, read as the reverse complement.
ACCCTCCGCCAATGAAAACAGAGCTCCGAGCTTCATTTTTACTGGCAGAGGTTGCCACAGTGCCCTGACAGAAGTGACATTGAGCTGGCCATGCCCACCCCAGCCACACCACCCCAGCTCCCCAAGGTCAAACAACCCTGATGCGGCCTTCAATGAAATTGAGTCTGATACCCCTCACCTAACTGATTGTTCTGTTAAATTTGAACACTTCAGAAAGGGGGCCAAGCCCAAACATATTTTCACAATAGAAAATACACAGTTCAGAACAGGCAGTTTTGTAGAGTCTTCATAGCTGAATGATTTGAAAAGTTACAAAACTCAGTAAGCATGAAAATTCTGCTTTGTAGTTGGGCAAGACAAGTTACTTTATCCAGTTTGCAGGCTCCATGATTATGGGAAGGGATAAGCAACTGAAGAATAACAGTTTATACATCAGCTTTCTGAAATTGAGTGATACGGTGACAAAGTTCCATGTGAAAAAGAAAATTCTCTTGGAATGGAACGCTGCCACAGAAAAATTGAAGGGTAAAAATAAATGGCAAAATTATTTAGGATTACATTTCTTTCCACCAGGCATTTGAATTTATGAGATAAAAGAGTTGTTGGGAGTTGGGCAGGATATAAATCAAACATACAAACAAGGTGGACCATATTATTGACAGAAGCTGGGTAAATAGGAACTATGATTAGAAAGTTAGTAAATGAATGTCCACAATTATAAATGCCATGTTATAGGGATACAGGGACGTGGTGGCTCAGGGGCTAGGACGTTGAGCTTGTCGATCGAAAGGTCGGCAGCTCAGCGGTTAGAATCCCTACTGCTGCAGTGTAACGGGGTGAGCTCCCGTTACTTGTCCCAGCTTCTGCCAACCTAGCAGTTTCGAAAGCACATAAAAATGCAAGTAGAAAAATAGGGACAACCTTTGGTGGGAAGGTAACAGCGTTCCATATGCCTCTGGCATTGAGTAATGCGGGCCACATGACCATGGAGACATCTTCAGACAGCGCTGGCTCTTTGGCTTTGAAATGGAGATGAGCACCACCCCCTAGAGTCAGCAATGACTAGCATATATGTGCATGGGGAACCTTTACCTTTACTAGGGATATCAGTCATTGGTGTAAAATTGATGCACAGAGCAAATAGCAAATAGCAATCGCACTTAAACTTTTATACCATCTCATAGTGCTTTATAGACTCTCTAAGAGGTTTATAGGCTCTCTAAGAGGTTTATGGAGTCAGCATATTGTTCCCAACAATCTGGGTCCTCGTTTTACTGATCTCGGAAGAATGGAAGGCTGAGTAAACCTTGAGCCAGTGAGACTTGAACTACCAAACTGCGGGCAGCCAGCAGTCAGAAGTAGCCTGCAGTACTGCATTCTATCCACTGCACCACCACAGTAAGCTGATAGTAGAACCATTTCACAATCAATTACATCTCTAGAAAGAAGAGAAACTATTTTTTTGCCAGTGACCAAGTATTTTATTCTTATTTCTCAAAAGAAACTCATTTGGATGTCAGAATACTTTAATTTACTTGAAGTACCCAAATATCTTTGTTCACTTTACATCATGTATTTTAATTTTTACTAAATTAAACAAAAACAAAACTACATTGATAGAAAAAAAGGTAAAAAAGCATAACTACCTTGATAGCAATAAAGTAGTAAGTTTATTGCCAAAAGTGATGGTGAATCTATCCTTGTGTTCCTGGATCTCTCCGGAGATACATTTTCTCCGGAGTAGTACATTTTCCTACTGGACCATCATCAGGGGTTGGATATGAAGGCTCTGCATTATCTTCTTTCTTTTGCAGTTAGTTCCAGTTGGGGTCTGACAAATAGCTCCTCATTTGTGGTGTAGTACAGGCCTTGACTATTTCCTTTCTTGTTCAAAATCTACATGAAATCACTGGATGAGACCAGGTAAGGAAGACTGGATTTCTGGTTCCTTGTCCTAAATATTGTCATCTAATGGGAACTAGGAAGCATGCCTTTTCTGTGGCAACCCTGCATTGTGAAACATCTTGCACTCTTTTTCATATTCTGAATAATAATTTGGTTTTTAAAAAAACTTCCATGAGACTTTAGTTGTCAGTAAAATAAAAGTCTAATTACAGTATTACTAACAGACTAATAAATTATAGTTACAGTAATAAATAATCCCCAAAATGATTATTCATTTAGATTGCTCAGTGGAACCACAAATACAACTATAATTTCTAATATATCTATAATCTTGGACACATTTTGCAATGACATCATCCATGGGATAAAATTGTATATCTATCTAAAATCATAATGTAATTCTTTCTGAAAGATGCCATTTTATAACTACTGTATCTCAGACAAAGGAATGAGAGACACTGCAGCAGACATACATTGTTAGAATTCATCTTTTTGTTAGATAAAATAGTCTTTACACATCAGATACAAGTTGGGGATTTTTGGTGCAATAATTTGGCTTACTTTTTTGAAAAACAAAAGTATATGCATTTCATATTTAATTATCTAGATTCTGGAATAAAATCATGTAGAAAGAATTTACATTCCCAAGTGTATAGTGTATCGTATTTTAGTTATATAATTATATTTGTTAATTGGTTTCAGATATTTTTATTTTGCCTAACATGAAATGTATCTCCAAGTGATAATTACTCTAAAAATACATTTAAATCCTAATATACAACAATAATGCAACATTTAAAATATTCCAATTATCAAAAATCTCAGCTAAATCGTAATATCTTTAATGCTATAGTGAATGGCATTTGGGATTCATGTGAAGTGATATTGAGCCACGGTGGTGCAGTGGTTGGAGTGCAGTACTGCAGGCTACTTCTGCTGACTGCCGGATGACTGCAATTTGGCAGTTCAAATCTCACCAGGTTCAAGGTTGAGTCAGCCTTCCTTTCTTCCGAGGTGGGTAAAATGAGAACCCAAAATTGTTGGGGGCAATATGCTGACTGTAAACCACTTAATGGTAAAGGTAAAGGTTCCCCTCACATATATGTGCTAGTTGTTCCCGTCTCTAGGAGGCGGTGCTCATCTCTGTTTCACATTCGAAGAGCCAGCACTGCCCGAAGAAGTCTCCATGGTCATGTGGCCGGCATGACTAAATGCCAAAGGTGCACAGAACGCTTTTACCTTCCCACCAAAGGTGGTCCCTATTTTTCTACTTGAATTTTTTACTTGCTTTTGAACTGCTTGGTTGGCAGAAGTTGGAACAAGTAATGGGTGCTCACCCTGTGGCACTACTGATTTGAACTGCTGAACTGCTGACCTTTCGATCGACAAGCTTAGTGTCTTAGCCACTGAGCCACCACATCACTGGATGACTATGAGTCCTTCGAGAGATAGGGCGGTATACAAATATGAATAATAAATAAATAAATAAATCACTTGTAAACCACCTAGACAGGGCTATAAAGCACTAAAGCAGTATATAAGTCTAAGTGCTATTGCTATTGCTGTTGCTATTGCTATTGGCCAAATACAATACATTTGAGGCTCATGTCAAAAAGAATTTTGGACAGAGTTATCAAATTTGAATCACATTATGTTCATCAAATTTAGATTTCTGCACAGCCATAAGGACTGTTTCTGAAATTCAAAAATCTTCATAGCCACTAGATAGTAGCATGAATTAGTCTTCTGTTCTTTGGACTGCCATCTAGTTATTAATATTTTTGCTGCCTAGATATGGCAGTTGTCATTTTTAAATGACATTAAGCAAAGAAGTTCAGGTGCTACTTCACTGCAGTACTGACTTTAATATATCCTTCCCGAGTATGAAAACAATATCATTTCTTTTTTGCTGTTTATGTCTTTCATAGTACTCATAGTATACAGTATTTATTTTGCTGAAGTTGTTTGTTTTAATGTGTCATTAGCCACCTACACTTGCCTTTGTAAGATGATCAAATAGTTATAGCTTGCTTTAGCCTGGCAGTTGATATGACCTTCACATCTTGAGTGATCCTCCTCAAATATCAAATATCCTCGTCTTTGTGTAGAGTTCTGCTAGGAACACAATACATGTGCACACACATCTATTACAATGAGGCAGAACAACAGGACTGAAAAATATTTCTATCAGTCTTGAATTTCAGTGCATTTAATTTCAGTAGAATAGCAGGACAAATTGAAAGCTACAGAACAGCTTCTTTGTCCCAATATTGTCTATGTCATGCCTGATTTCTTGAGCTTCCAACCTATCTTCTCTTCCCTGGTTTAATTCAAGATAGCAATCCAAATGGCCATTGTCTTTCTTCAGAGAAGAGCTGGTTCAACTCCCTGATCATTCTGGTTCCCTGTTTTTGCACTCTAACCCTAATTCTATAATATCCTGTTAAAGTAGCATTATCAGAACTCTACACTGTAGCTACTATAGATTTTTTATTTATTTATTTATTTATTTCATTTTGTCACAACAGTATACACAAACATCAACATAAGAAAATCAACAAATTATAAAAGAAAAATATATATATAAGCAAAAGTATGCAACAACCATGTTAATTTGATATAACAAAAGGGAACAATAGGACAGGAACGGTAGGCACATTTGTGCTCTTATGCACGCCCCTTATTGTCCTCTAAGGAATGGGGTGAGGTCAATAGTTGACAGTTTTTGGTTGAAGATTTTGGGATTATGAGTAGAGACTATAGAGTCTGGTAATGAGTTCCAAGCATTAACGACTCTGTTACAGAAGTCATATTTTCTGCAATCAAGTTTGAAACGGTTGACATTAAGTTTGAATCTATTGTTTGCTCTTGTATTATTGCGATTGAAGCTGAAGTAGTCTTTTACAGGAAGGATATTGCAATAGATGATTCTGTGTGTTAAACACAGGTCATGTCGAAGTCGGCAGAGTTCTAAATTTTCTAATCCCAGGATTTCAAGTCTGGTGGCATAAGGTATTTTGTTGTTTTCGGAGGAGCGAAGAACTCTTCTAGTAAAATATTTCTGGACGTGTTCGATTGTATTAATGTCAGAGATGTGGTATGGGTTCCAGACAGGTGAGCTGTATTCAAGAATAGGTCTGGTAAATGTGTTATATGCTCTGGTTAGTAGTGTAGACTTTTTGGAAAAGAAGCTGCGTAAGATTAGGTTTACAACTCTTAGAGCCTTTATTGCTATGTAGTTGCAGTGGGCTTTGGCATTTAGGTCATTTGATATGAAAACTCCAAGGTCTTTGACAGGGTGGGGGTCGTCAGTAAGGTAATGTCCATCGAGCTTGTACTTGTTGTTTGGGTTCTTTTTTCCAATATGTAAGACCGAGCATTTGCTGGTTGAGATTTGGACTTGCCAGGTTTTAGACCAATCGGATACAAAGTCAAGGTCTTTTTGGAGGATAGAAGTATTGTTAGTTGTATTGAATAGTTTGACATCATCAGCAAAGAGAACACAATTACTTGAGATAAGGTCACAGAGATCATTTATGTATAGTATGAAGAGCGTTGGACCAAGAACACTACCTTGGGGAATGCCACTTTTGACAGGAACAGGATTTGATAAAGCGTTACCAATTTTGACTACTTCTTGTCTGTTTGACAGGAAGGCATTTATCCAATTGTGAAGAGGTTCTGAAATGCCGTAGGATTTTAGTTTTAGGAGAAGTTTATCATGTACTACTGAGTCAAAAGCTTTGCAGAAGTCTATGTAAATTGCATCTATTGCTTTTCCTTGATCAAGGTTAGTAGTCCATATGTTTTTGCAGTGGAGAAATTGTAAGTTACATGATAATTTTTTTCTGAAACCAAATTATTTATTAGAGAGTAGGTTGTTTGTTTCAAGGTGGAGTATAATGGATTGGTTTATGACAGATTCCATTACTTTGCATGAGACACAACATAGAGAGATAGTCTGTAATTTTCAACTAGGCTGGGATCACCTTTTTTGAAGATAAGGATAAAGATATGATTTGTGCAATCATATTTAGCCATTCTATTTTAATGTTCATTCCTTAAATTGAATTCATCTTTTTTTTTTTGCAGCAAGCGGCACCCTGAAACAACAGCATGTGACTCCCACATCCCTTTCTTGAACAGTCACTGCCAGCTCAAATCCTATTACAGTAGAACTGAAGTTTGGTATTTTGTGTCATCATACATCACTTTACATTTGTTTACACTGAATTGCCTTTGGCTTGAAGTTTGGAGTGATTCTTTTGGAGCTTTTCGCAATTTTTTTATTTTGCTCTCTTGAGCAGTTTTGTATCACAACAGTTTCATTGTTCAAACTATCTCAATGCAAGGGTGAAATGCTCCCAGTTCAGACCGGATCAGCCAATCTGGTAGCGATGGCGGCGGGTGGTTCAGAGAACTGGTAGCAAAAATCCCTGCCTGCCCCCCATGCCTAGCTGAGCCACGCAATCATCAGAGGGTTTTTTTTTTTTTTACTTTTAAAAGCATTTTTTCTTTGGCCAAAAAAATGTTTTTTAAAAGTAAAAAAAAAAAAGCCTCTGACGATCAGCAATTCAGCTGGGATCATCAGAGCCTTTTAAAACCCCTCTTCGGCCAAAGGGGTTGTAGAAAAAATGCTTTTAAAAGTAAAAAAAAAGCCTCTGACGATCAGCAATTCAGCTGGGATCATCAGAGCCTTTTAAAACCCCTCTTCGGCCAAAGGGGTTGTAGAAAAAATGCTTTTAAAAGTAAAAAAAAAAGTTGGCCACACCCACAGAACTGGTGGTAACAAATTTTACATTTCACCACTGTCTCAATGCCATTTATATATGTAAGTAATGGTTAAGGTGCTGGCCTACAAACCAGGAGATTATGAGTTCTAGGCCTACCTTGATATGAAGAGAGACTGGATGACTATTTTCTTTCTGCCCAATCTACCTCATAAGGTTATTTTTGGCAGGGGGGAGGAATAGGAAGGAATATAAGGTATGGTTGCAGCTATGGGTTACTTATAAAGTAATAAAGCTAGGATAACAATATGATATAAATAAATATGTTAAAAAGCATAAATCCCAACATTAATCCCCAGGGATCCCCACTTTGCACCAAGAGAAGTATTTATTTATATTTATTCTTTCTTTTATTCTTTATTTTTAACACATTATCTCATAGTTGCTAAATTCTTTAAGACCCATTGTTGAAGGAGTTTGTTAGACTTTTTGAAGAGTATTCATTTGCCAGGTGGTCAATATAAACAGAGAGGGCATTTTCAGCAATAGAGGGCATTTTCACTGGCATTAAATGGTAGATATTTTCAGGAAATCAAAGCCCCTTTTTATATGTGTAAAAAGAGGCAGAACCTTGATCATTCAATTCCAGCTATCATTTTGAAACCAATGACCACCCTTGCAGATTCATGCACTCATGTATGAGTGGTTTTGTGAACAAGACTATAAAACCCGTAAGCCACTTTTATTTTACTTTTATTGTGAATGAAATACTGAAGCCCAGATCTTAGGTGGTACATCTAAGAAGAAACCACCCACAAGTTCTGGATAATGCCAATTTGGTCTTGGTGCCAAATTCAGGCACCAAGTTGGAAAGCAGGAGACTGTGGGGTTTAGTCCTGTCTTAAGCATGAAAGGTAACTGGGTGACTTTAAGGCAGTCACTCTCAGTCCAACATACCTCACGAGATTGTTGTTGTGGGGAAAATAGAAGGAGAAAGGATTATTAGGTATGATAGCTGTCTTGAGTTATTTATGAAAACAATAAAGGTAAGAGATAAATAAAAAATAAAAAGTTTTTTTTTTAAAGTTCGTTGAATTGGTTTGGATACACTGTAGTTCATCTGTTGAAGATCATGTTATAGGCTTCTACATAATTTGGATACACCAAAACTAAGCAGTAATAAAGTGCCTGCAAAAATAAACAACTGGGAAAGAATCCAAGGCTATAGAATCTATAGAATAGTACTAGAACCCATGTAGAAGTAGCCTTTAGGTAAGAAGACAAATGTTCCACAAATCTGGAAAGTCTTATTTCTCTATAGAATACAGACAAGAATTTGTATGATCCTTCTTCCTCTTAAAAAATCCTAACTGAATTACTAATTTTGGTACTATATCAATTCAGTTCTGTTATCATATCTCAGCATGATTGATTTTGGATTCTGGAAGAAATTCAGCTTTGCCAGTGATGTATAGTTTTGTTTCAATTACCTAGAAATACAGGTTATGATTTTGCAGCCATGATTTGCAACGTCTGGTAGGAAGCAAAACAAGAATCATGGTGGATGATTGTTTGTTGTGTTAGACACCTTATCTAAGTAGGTTATTAGCTTCTTTTGAGTTTGTCCTGCCCCTCCCTCTCACTCCCACAATGTATTTTCTTTCTGCATAAAGCATTTATAGGAAACAATCTGCCCATATATTCAGTGGATAACTAAGTTCAAATGAAAAGCAAAACAAAAAACACTGATAGCTAGTCTGAGCCAAATGTTTTATTTTATGGGTCAAGTAATAAGTTGGATAAAATGTAAGCACATGAAAAGGGAGGAAGAGCAAAAGAGAGGTTGATCTGAGAATGTATCAAAAGCCATTCTCCGAGAAAGACAAATTCTTTCATCATCTGAAGCAATAATTGCTTGCTTGTGAATGGCTCCTCTGAGAATCACATACTAGCAACAATGTTAGAATAATATTGTTTTTCACATCAAAGAGACAGGTGGATATTTTGGAGTTTGTTAAAACGACTGTTGTACATGTTGATATCTTCTGATGAAATAGGTATCAGACAAGCCTATTTTTGTTTGTCTGTGAAGTATACTTGTACAGTTTGATCAATAGGGAATTTTTTCCCTTTGTAATTAAAATAATTTCTTCATCTCCCTCTCTTTCTCCCTCTCCTTCCCTGCCTCCCCCCTCTCTCTGCATTGATATTCCTGGCGATTTTTGATGTTTTAAGAAAACCAGCCAGACTATTCTAATAGGTAAAATAATATTGTAAAGAAGACATGTTAGTAATGTAATCCTTTTCACAGATGTCTTAAAATAAGCTTGATAAATTCAATGTAGTTTAGTCCAACTTCAAAACGACTTAATATCACAAAGTAAAAAAAAGAACTGACGTGAAAAGTTGTATAATACATTATTTGGCAAATCAATAAATTATTCTGACTTAGAATAGATCTCACCCTTTGTTTCCATTTTTTGTTGCTTACTGAACTGTGTAATACCCACAACATTATTCTGGTTCATTGCAAAGACAAAAAATAAAATAAAAAATATGCTGTACACTACCCACACCACAGAGGAGGCAAGTTATTATGGGGTGAACTCAGACTTCAACATGTTTCTCTCATCCACCTCAGCTTTTCTTTTATGCTGAAAACTGTTATGCTGTGCACATTTCATCTGGAAACGCCACCTAAAAACAAACAAATAAAGACAATAGATTGGATCTGTAGAGAATTCTGTTTAAAGTAGACCAGTGGCATCCATTGATTTATAGCATGACTAACTTGTAATTTTAAAACCAAAGTATCTAGTTTATATATTAGACCAGGGATGTCAAACCGGTGGTCCGCGGGCTGGATGCATCATGCTCCGACCACCCCCACCCCCACTTTAGTGAAGGGGGGGAAAGTCATGATACATCATGTGATGACAATGTGATGACATGAGTTTGACATCCCTATATTAGATAGTAAACAGTGCAAAATAATGATATGATATTAATTTGTTGAACATTTCAAGAAATAGATGATTTAATATTTAGCTTATGAGTATATATATACACACACACACACTGCAATATCTGACCATAGGCCTGTCTACTACAGGTCATTAATATGTGGTATTTATTTCCAGTGATGGTAGGATCAAGGAAAAGGAGGAGGAGGAGGATAAATTTGAATTTTGGGGGATATATCTGAAATTTTTTATATTATGTATCCAGGCCTATCTCCCATCCAAGAACTAATGAAGTCTGACCTGACTTAGCTTTTTCAGATCTGACAGGACAGATTAAGTAGCCTGAACAAATTCCATTGGATTAATTAATTAATTAATTAATTTTCTCCTAATTTCTTTTAGGCTTTTAAAATAACTAAATATGTACAATATACAATAGAATCTACCACAATAAAATACTAATGTAAATACTTTATTTTTCACATGATTAGTGGAGATTGACTACTGGTTATTGTCTTATAGAATTTTTTTTTATTGAATTTTTATTGGCCAAGTGTGATTGGACACACAAGGAATTTGTCTTGGTGCATATGCTCTCAGTGTACATAAAAGAAAAGATACGTTCATCAAGGTACAACATTTACAACACAATTGATGGTCAATATATCAATATAAATCATAAGGATTGCCAGCAACAAGTTATAGTCATACAGTCATAAGTGGAAAGAGATTGGTGATGGGAACTATGAAACGATTAATAGTAGTGCAGATTCAGTAAATAGTCTGACAGTGTTGAGGGAATTATTTGTTTAGCAGAGTGATGGCCTTCGGGAAAAAACTGTTCTTGTGTCTAGTTGTTCTGGTGTGCAGTGCTCTATAGCGTCGTTTTGAGGGTAGGAGTTGAAACAGTTTATGTCCAGGATGCGAGGGATCTGCAAATATTTTCACGGCCCTCTTCTTGATTCGCAGTATACAGGTCCTCAATGGAAGGCAAGTTGGTAGCAATTATTTTCTGCAGTTCTAATTATCCTCTGAAGTCTGTGTTTTTCTTGTTGGGTTGCAGAACCGAACCAGACAGTTATAGAGGTGCAAATGACAGACTCAATAATTCCTCTGTAGAATTGGATCAGCAGCTCCTTGGGCAGTTTGAGCTTACTGAGTTGGCAGAAAGAACATTCTTTGTTGTCCTTTTTAATGATGTTTTGATGTTAGCTGTCCATTTGAGATCTTGCGATATGATAGAACCCAGAAATTTGAAGGTTTCTACTGTTGATACTGTGTTGTCAAGTATTGTGAGAGGTGGAAGTATGGAAGGGTTTTTCCTAAAGTCTACCACCATTTCTACGGTTTTGAGTGTGTTCAGTTCCAGATTGTTTTGGTTGCACCACAAGGCTAGTCGTTCGACCTCTCGTCTATATGCGGATTCGTCATTGTCTCGAATGAGACCAATCACTGTTGTGTCATCTGCGAACTTCAGTAGCTTAACAAATGGATCATTGGAGATGCAGTCATTGGTATACAGAGAGAAGAGAAGTGGGGAGAGCACACAGCCTTGGGGGCCCTCTGTGCTAATTGTACAGGTATTTGATGTGATCTTGCTTAGCTTCACCTGCTGCTTCCTGTTTGTTAGGAAGCTTGTGATCCACTTACAAGTCTGTTCCGTACCTGTAGCTGGTTTAGCTTAGTTAGAAGAATGTCTGGAATGATGGTATTGAATGCTGAACTAAAGTCTACAAAAGGACCCTTGCATAGGTCTTTGGAGACTCAAGATGTTGTAGGATGTAGTGCAGAGCCATATTAACAGCATCATCTGTTGATCTATTTGCTCGGTATGCAAATTGCAAGGGGTCTAAGAGCGGATTCGTGATGGTTTTCAGGTAGGAAAGCACTAGCCTTTCAAAGGTTTTCATGACTACAGATGTTAGAGCAACTGGTCTGTAGTCATTCAGTTCCTTGATGGTGGGCTTCTTCGGCACTGGGATGATGGTAGAGCGTTTGAAGCAAGAAGGAACATAGCACATCTCTAGTGATTTATTGAAAATATGGGTGAAGATGGGGCCAATTGGTCAGCACAGACTTTTAAGCAAGAAGGAGTTATCTTGTCTGGGCCTGGAGCTTTTCCTGGCTTTTGTCTGTGAAATAGGTCCTGCACTTCCTTTTCTGTGATCACTAGGGGTTGTGAACCCAATGAAATGGGGTCAGTTGTAGGAGGCTTGGCTGTTGTTGGTGTGTCTGAGATGGGGGTTATGGAGATAGGTGGCTGTAGTTTCCTTTCAAACCTGCAGTAAAACTCATTCAGGTCATCTGCCAGTTGTTGATTACCTTCAGCCTGGGAAGGAGGTTTGCCATAGCCGGTGATATTTTTAAGAGTTTTCCACATGTTTGCTGGTTCATTTGCTGAAAATTGATTCTTTAGCTTTTCAGAGTTGCATCTTTTGCTGCTCTTATCTCCCTTGTTAGTGCATTTCTGGCCTGATTGTACAGCATTTTATCACCTTTTCTGTAGGCTTCCTCTTTGGAATGTCGTAGCTGCTTAAGTTTAGGTGTAAACCAAGGTTTGTTATTACTGTGTATTCGCAAGTTCCTTGTAGGTACACATAGGTCTTCACAGAAGCTGACATATGATGTTACAGTATCTGTGAGTTCATCCAGGTCTGCAGAGGTATCTTTAAAATATTCCAATCAGTGCAGTCAAAACATGCCTGTAGCTTTAATTCTGATTCCTCCGTCCAGGTTTTCACTGATTTAATTATTGGTTTTATGGCTTTAAGTCTTTGCCTGTAAGCAGGTACAAGGTGAATCATGCAATGATCAGAGTGTCCTACAGCTGCACGTGGTAAAGACCGATAGGCATCTTTTAGTGTTGTGTAGCAGTGGTCTAGAGTATTCTTGCCTCTGGTGGGACAATTGACATGCTGAAAGTATTTTGGTAGTTCTTTCCTTAAGTTTGCCTTGTTTAGATCTCCCAAAACAATGGCCAGTGAATCAGGGTGTTTGGCTTCAGCCTCCATGATTTGGTCAGCTAGAGTTCGTAATGCCTCGTTTACACAGGCTTGTGGTGGGACATAAACAGCAATTAGAAGAAATGAGGAAAATTCACGAGGCGAATAGTAAGGTTTGCAGTTGATAATTAGAGTCTCTAAATTGTTGTCACAGAATTTGTAAATTATGTTAAAATCTTGACACCAGGTTGAATTAATATATAGGCATAAGCCTCCTCCTTTCTTTTACCAGATGTTTCTGGAATCCTGTCTGATCGCTCAATTTGAAATCCTGGAATGTTCAGGCTGCTATTTTCAATTGATTCATTTAACCAGGTTTCAGAGAAGCATAGGACTGCTGAATTGCGAAAATCAGAATAGTATTTGTTTAAGAGGAGTATTTCATCCATCTTATTTGCAAGTGAGCGTATATTTGTTAGGAAAATTGAAGGCAGAGGAGTTTTAGTGCGAGTTCTTAGCTTGATTAAGATCCCAGATCTTTTACCTCGTTTCCTTCGTTTCCGTCGTTTGGTTTTTTTAGTAATCCATGGCTCCGTGGGAATTGCCTCCTCCTGTGTTAGAATCTCCTCCGTGTTTGTAAAGACAGGCGGGGGTGAGATTAAAGAAAGCTGCTCCTTAAAGAAATGTTCCTTAATTTTTAGCAGATGGTCTCGTGAGTAGGAAATCCGTAGTGAGTCACAGAGAATAATTAGAAATAAAGAAACAATTAGAGAGCATTTCACCGAGGCAGCCTTCGTCGGCGCCATCTTAGGTTTAATATTTAATATCAATTCTATTCAATTTAAAATCAATTTAATATCAATAATATTTAATATCAATATTTAATATCAATTCCTTTTGCACACAGAGATGTTCACCTTAGAGGTCCCATTTGCAACTCATATCATGGTAGGGTGAAGTTCTCTTTGAACCTCTGTATTCATTTCAGGGAACTAAAGATCAGATGCCTCATAACTGAAGCATCTGTCTGAAACCTACAGAATACCATTAGTGCTTTCAAATGTGGGGCTTTTTGGGGGGTTGATTTTAATAATTGTAGTGAAGTCTGATCCACCTATATCTTCTGTCATTGTCTGGGTAATATATGACCCAGGAAGCTTTAGATCACCACTCTGATCCTATTTAGAATTGCTCTGTCGATGTTCTAAATTAAATGTCATAGGTTGCAATCCTACACATAGTGACAAGGGAGCAAGTCTTACTGAAAACATAGAATTAATTTCTAAGTCACTGTGCCTAGGATATTGTATTGATGCTATTAGAATTTAGTTCAGTAGTTAAATCTGGCAACTACAATCTCTTTATTTGATTTCAGCTCTTTGTTAGCATTGGTTTATCCTCTAAAGTTGCATGCTTTATTTCTCCATTTCTATACATAGTAAAGAATGCATTTAAGTATGGCAAACAAAACAAACAAAAGCATGGTTCATGGGATATTTTGCTCTGAACAATGTGTTTTACGCTAATTTTGGTTTCTCATAGATTGCAAAAGGGAATATTTTGTTTAGCTACCTATTGCAAAATTTTTCATGAACCTGCAAATGTTGGTATTGCATTCTACTAATATTTCAAAAGGCACAGAGAGTGAGCATACTACGCTTTCAGGAAAGCAATGGAGAATTGTACATGTGCAATCACATACTAACAGAAAAGAAGCATAACATGTAGCAAATTATTAGATAATTTGCTACATATTATTTAGAACAGGAGATATGCAAAATGTCAGAAAGAGATGTATCCTTAATTTCATTTCAAATGATGTATATTTGTGCCAGCCTAAAGAATATTGAAATACACTGATTTTAATAAGTTTTATTTTAAAAATTTCTCTTCATAAATTTATAAAGATTCAATATTATTTATTTCATTCAAGTTGTGTTAACAACCACCACCATCATAGCCAGTTTCACCCTTTATTCTTACAACTATTAAACTGTTAAAAGAAAATGGGAACATAAAAAATATAAGAGCAGCTAAGATGGTTTCATTTCTAAATGATTACAAGACTATTTGTAAAAATGTTATATTGGGACAATCTGTTGTAAATATTATGCTGAAACATTTATTTCAAAACTTTCCAGTGGTCAGCAAAATGTCTTTAATGGATTGAATTCTTTTTATCATCATGGGTGTCCCTCAGAAGCTAACAAATAAAAAGTGACTTAGCTCTTCTTTTTCTTGCAGGAGGTGAACAAATAGGTGATGGTGAAATAAATTATTCTTCCTGGCCATTAAGCATGTCATGATTGCTTTGTATTGAAATAATGAAGCATTGGGGAAAAATGCAGAAATAGTTAAATTCTGGGGGAAAATGCTGAACTGGTTCTCAAGAGATGGCACTTCATTGCTGATAAGACACGCATGAGAATGCTTGCATGACATTTCTTCAAGAAACATGGTGGGCTTCTCATGCTGCAGCTTGGAAATACTAAGCTGCTTAACTTTATTTAAAACCGATTATATGGAAACTGTAGTCTCTGGATCTGAAAAAAAGAAAGGGATATGGATATTCAGCCAGAAAAAAATATTAACAGCAATTTCACCAAATATGTAGTAAAGTCAGAGAGATGAGGAAGGTGAGAAATCTTCACTTATGATAGGCATTGATATCAGCTAGTATGCTCAATGGCAGGGATTCTGTATCTCTTACTTACAGGTTTTATGGCAAGCCAGAATGTATAAAATAAGGCCTCAATTCCACACTGCAGATCTTGCCTTATATGCAGCCTTCAAATATATTCCAATAATTGCTGCCAGATTTAAAATTTTTAATATAGCAGAAAGAAAAGCAATTATGTTCATTATATTCATTAATTTGATTCTAACAATTTGCACGTAAATCAAATTAAGATCTGTGTTTTACTGCCAAGCCCAGGTGTGATGAGCAAATCGGGTGTTCCTGGGAAACAGTAGGATATCTTGCCACATCTATCTTTGCATTACTACCATATTCCAGCAAGTCATTGGATTCATCCTTGCATCCCAGTATAAGTCACCTTCTAATTGTCTGTTGCTTGAGTGGCTATTTTAACCTCAAGCAAGGATTCCACCATTTCTGCCTTTTTAAAGGCTGTAGTAGAAAAGTTAGCTGATGCTAAAGGGCCTCTTTTCGCTCCCTGGAAGCTATAGGGGCGTAGGGCCCATTTTTGCTCCCAGGGAGCAAAACAGCCTCCCACCGACCTGTGCGCTCCCACAGGGAGGGCCTCCTTGGGGTGCCGTCGGTGAAACAATGTCGACTGGCGACCCCCAGGGGTAGGGCCTTCTCTGTGGGGGTCCTGCCTTCTGGAATGAGCTGCCTCCGGGGCTTCGCCAACCTTCGGACCTTCCGCCGTGAGCTGAAGACTCTTTTATTCCATCGAGCTGGGCTAGCCTGAATAAGTAATTTTAAATGGGGTTTTAGGTTTTTGTATTACTTAGTTTTTAATATTTTTGGCCACTATTTATATAATTTTAGTCTGTTTTTAACTTGTATTTATTGTATTTTTTAATTGGCTGTGAACCGCCCTGAGTCCTTCGGGAGAAGGGCGGTATACAAATGCAATTATAAATAAATAAATAAATAAATAAATAAATAAATAAATAAATAAATAAATAAATAAATAAATAAATAAATAAATGGAGGTGCAGGAGGCTGAGTGCTGCCTGTCATACACCCCTGACCATGGCCACCATGGCCACCCCCAGCCAGCCAGTCATTAGGGCAGAGAACCAGTTGTTAAATTATTTGTATTCCATCTCTTATATATTCTAATGTGAATAACGCCTTTGGCTAAGAAATCCATTAAAACTCTTCCAGTCTGAAGGATTAGACCTATAATTTAACCTCTCCTCTATATCAACTAGTTTATTTTGCGAATCTTCTAAATTTGGCCCTTCATTTATCTATTTATTCTTGTTGCCACTGCACATCACAGATTGAGTAGTAAGTGTTATGTATTTGAATTATTGGAGGGAATTTTGGGCGGGAAAAAGCACGTTTCTGATTGGCTGGTGCCTCAGCCCAAATGCTATATAAGGAGGACTGTTCTGCTATTTCTTTGCTGGGTTCTCACAATAAACTTAAGAGCTGTTGTCACCAATGACTGTCTCCTGCCTCCTCATTGCTCGGACTTAACAGTAAGGATAACAGTTGCCACCCTGACAGACATAGATTAGGGGTTTATATAAAAGTCTGTAGAAATTCTCAGTCATCTAGGTCATGGTTGTTCCAAAGATGCTTTTTCAGGAGGCAACTGGACTTTCTTTTTTTTTCTTTTGAAGATGTTTTGCTTCTCATCCAAGAAGCTTCTTGACCTCTGACAAGATAGTGGGGAATGGAAGGATTTATATTCCTTGAAGACACCTGCACTTGCATCCTTTTAGAGGGTTGTTAAAGCATTTGGAAGAGGATGCGGTGGCTCAGGGGCTAGGACATTGAGTTTGTCGATCGAAAGGTCGGCAGCTCAGTGGTTCGAATCCCTAGTGCTGCCGTGTAACGGGGTGAGCTCCCGTTACTTGTCCCAACTTCTGCCAACCTAGCAGTTTCGAAAGCACGTAAAACAGTGTTCCATGCGCCTTTGGCGTTAAGTCATGCCGGCCACATGACCACGGAGACGTCTTCAGACAGCGCTGGCTCTTCGGCTTTGAAACGGAGATGAGCACCGCCCCCTAGAGTCGGCAACGACTAGCACGTATGTACGAGGGGAACCTTTACCTTTACCTAAAGCACTTGGAGATGAATCTGTGTCTTCAGGGTCACCTGAGTAGTGCTCCTGGTTCCTGTATCTGCAATATTTCCTCTGGAAATCCATTTCTACTCCCACACCATTCAAAGGGTGTTCATTCCAAATTGTATAGCTAAAAGTCTGTAGGGTTTATATAGTACTAGATTACAATGTCCTTACTTTTTTTCCCCAAGAGCAACTTTATGTCTGCAATGTCTTCTCTCCTATAGAAAATACTTCTACTTTCCTCTCTTCCACAGTAGTTATTGGTTCAGTGGGATACTTCTCATCACTCTATCTCAACACTCCATCTTCTTTTCTGGTGCAGTGGCTACTTCTATTTAATACCACATGACCCTTGCTGCATGAGAGATTGGCAGATTATTTTTCATGATCTATGCTGGTGGTTCAAGCATCCTGTGTGTGGGTTTGAGCATTCTTTAGAGTAGGAATCTGACCTGAGCAATGCTTAATAAGGAGGGTCTTATGATAAGAGAAAGGGAAATTTATTTACAAGAAATATATTATAGGGCTAGGCAAAGCCACACACATCATTAATTACATCTCCCAGAAGGAGAATCAAAGAGCATGTGCTCTGTGTATGAGGGCACAAGAAGAAAAAAAGGAAATGACCTATGATTAGCAGAGCAGTGACAAAGAAGAAACAAGAGGAAGCTCTCAAATCTCTGTTTAAACCTCATTACCCCCTTGTGGTCAATAATTCATAGGATGCTAAAGAGAGTGACATCGAATTCACTTCTCCAACGATATGCATGCTATCGCTATTGCAAATATGATGTATAATACATTAATACTACACAAATATGTTCCTCATTAGATACATAGAAGTCAAAAAGGAAACACACTATTTCAAATTTACTTACTGATTTACAGTGACCTCACTTATAAATAATGCAGAAAAGATAAGTATCAGAAAGATAACAGGCTTTGGGGGCTTCCTTTAAAAGCCATTTTTGTTGGGGGTGTGGTTAAAAAAATTAAGGAGAAAGAGTAAAGGAACTGAGATATAAAAGTATTATAAAAAATGAGACATATCAGATAAATGGAAAAAAGAAATCACACAAGGAATTGAACAAGAACAAAAAGTGTTTTTTAAAAAATCTCCTTCACTGTCTGTGTCCATATACCTGCCTAAACAAATTCTAACAGAAGAATGAGACACAAACTGCAGATCAGAGATTCAAAAATAGAAGCATGGTGTTTTTTTTCCCAATTCTATGATTGGCAAAGTTCACAGAGGTCATAACATTCATTGGCTGGCTAGTCATGTCAGTCAGGATAGAATAGAATAGAATAGAATTTATTGGCCACGTGTGATTGGACACACAAGGAATTTGTCTTGGTGCATCTGCTCTCAGTGTACATAAAAGAAAAGATACGTTCATCAAGGTACAACATTTACAACACAATTGATGGTCAATATATCAATATAAATCATAAGGATTGCTAGCAAAAAGTTATAGTCATACAGTCATAAGTGGAAAGAGATTGGTGATGGGAACTATGAGAAGATTAATAGTAGTGCAGATTCAGTAAATAGTTTGACAGTGTTGATGGAATTATTTGTTTAGCAGAGTGATGGCCTTCGGGAAAAAACTGTTGTTGTATCTAGTTGTTCTGGTGTGCAGTGCTCTATAGCATCGTTTTGAGGGTAGGAGTTGAAACAGTTTATGTCCAGGACACGAGGGATCTGCAAATATTTTCACTACCATATTCCACTACCACCCCTTTCCCACCACCATTGAAGAAATGTTATGGCTGCTTCAAGCCCTGCCAAAGCCTGAGCCAGTAAATTGTCCGAAGGCTATGAAAATACTATACTAAATCTATGCATTGAACTGCTTTGCCAATTTGATTTGTCATTCTGTCCTGAGAAGGTTAGTCAATCTAATCATCCTAGTAAAAATCTGTACAACACATATCCACATATTTGTTTTCTATTGCATATTTTCAAAAGTAGTGCTTAGAATCCCATTCTTGGATTATTCTTTTATATAATCTATGTTAAAGAATATGGTTTTACTTCAGATATAATGTTGTTAGCATTTAACATCTTTGAGTTGGAAAATAAAATGTCATCAAATACTGCAGAAGGAAAATTAAAGTCTTCTGCAATGACAATAACAACATTAAACTGAAATAAATAGATACAGCATATATTTTCACTGTCTTATTACATTGCTACATTTGGATGCTCATAACAGTTTTCAAAATCATGCCGCCCACACCACAGGATCTTGCTCCTCTTTAATTTTCTCTAATTTGTGTAGTGAATAACCAAATACTCATAATGCAATTAGAAGATAATCAGGCTTGTAATTATGTTAATTGCTGGAGACTTACATCAATCCTCCAGCAAAGTGATAGGATTTCTAGGGAACTATTAACAAGGCGAGACAGCAAAAGAGAGAGAGAGAGAGAAAGAGAAATGGGGGAGTTACAAATTGATGAATGGCTTATGCTTGTGTCACTGAACAACAATGATAACACAATGGTGCAACAGTTCAAAAGTGTCCCAAGGGGGAGAAGATTCAAAGAGCTGAACTTTTACATACTACTATGTCATTCTCTTTTGTTCACTTCTCTATACACATTTTTATACTGTCTATGTACAACAGTTGTAATAGTCACCATTACACAAAAAGAAAAAATCTGGCTAAATTATTTTCATCAAACAATTGGCTAAATGAACTCTTTCTTTTTTTCTTTCTTTCTTTCCTTCTTTCCTTTCCTCTCTCTCTCCTCCCCTCCCCTCCCCTTCTCTCTGTCTTCCCTGATGGAATTCTTAATTTGCTTTACAAACAAACAAATGCTCAGACAAAGGAGACTTTAAAAAATAAATATTCTTTTGATTTCCATATCTACTCAGTGGCCACATAAATATGCCAGCACTATCACTGATAAAAAATAACTGCCTTGTTTAATTATGTGATGTACCTTCACTTGCTTGCTTAAACCCAAGTAGTAAAAATAAGTTCTTCCTGTCCACATATTTATCAGGTGAAGAAATGTCACCACAGCCAGTCAATATATTTTGGAATATGAGACAAAAAAAATCTTCCACTGTTGGCGAATAGAATAGAATAGAATAGAATAGAATAGAATAGAATAGAATTGAATTGAATTGAATTGAATTGAATTGAATTCTTTATTGGCCAAGTGTGATTGGACACACAAGGAATTTGTCTTGGTGCATACACTCTCGGAGTACATAAAAGAAAAGATACATTCATCAAGAATCATAAGGTACAACACTTAATGATAGTCATAGGGAAACAGTCAATATAAATCTTAAGGCTATCAGCAACAAGGTTACAGTTATACAGTCATAAGTGGGAGGAGATGGTGATAGGAACGATGAGAAGATTAATAGTAATGCAGACTTAGTAACTAGTTTGACAAAATTGAGGGAATTATTTGTTTAGCAGACTGATGGCGTTCGGGAAGAAACTGTTCTTGTGTCTAGTTGTTCTGATGTGCAGTGCTCTATACCATCATTTTGAGGGCAGGAGTTGAAACAATTTATGTCCAGGATGCGAGAGGTCTGTAAATATTTTCACAGCCCTCTTTTTGACTTGTACAGTATACAGGTCCTCAATGGAAGGCAGGTTGGTAGTAATTGTTTTTTCTGCAGTTCTGTTGGGACCCAGGCCCAAGTAGGCAGTAAGAAACTCAGTCCATGAAAAAAAAAACTTTATTCGAACAACTGAGAATTACTTCATTCCCAGCATTGTTCAACTCAAATTAAAACAAATTCGTCCCAACACAAATTCCTCAGTCCTATCGCAAACCTTGGTCCAATTAGGCAAAGTGCCAAAGGCCTTTCTTGGCAAATGTTCAGTAGTCACAAAAATAAATGCAAGACATAGACGAAGCAGAAGACAAAGCAGAAAACAAAGCAGAAGACACAGCTACCAACGTTGTTTCCCAACAAAGCTCCAACGCCAGTGCTGGTCTGTTTTAAGCCTTATGGGAGGAGCCAATCATCTCTTGGCCCTACTCCCGAGTTGTCTTTTTTGCTTGACTTGCTCTTCCCTTCTCTCAGCTCTTCTCATGCGTGCATTAGGAACAGGCTTCTCCTGTTCCTCTGCCTCACTACTATCAGTCTCTGGAGGCTCTGGAGTCTGCACCTCACTTCCTGATGGCCCTGGCCTCACCTCAGCCTCATTGCTGTCCGACTCCGTTGCCAGCTCAGTAGGCTGCTGACGGACCACAAAAAGTTCTAATTATCCTCTGAAGTCTGTGTCTGTCTTGTTGGGTTGCAGAACCAAACCAGACAATTATAGAGGTGCAGATGACAGACTCAATAATTTCTCTGTAGAACTGTATCAGCAGGTCTTTGGGCAGTTTGGACAGTTCTGAGTTGGTGCAGAAAAAACATGCTTTGTTGTGCTTTTTTGATGACATTTCTGATGTTGGGAGTCCATTTTAGGTCGTGAGATATGGTAGAACCTAGAAATTTGAAGGTCTCTACTGTTGATACTGTGTTGTGTAGTATTGTAAGTGGTGTTGGGAGGGTTTCTCCTAAAGTCCACCACCATTTCTACGGTTTTGAGTGTGTTCAGTTCCAGGTTGTTCCGATCACACCATGAGGCTAGTTGTTCACACTCCCGTCTGTATGCGGATTCATCATTGTCTCTAATGAGACCGATCACTGTTGTGTCATCTGCAAACTTCAGCAGTTTAACAGATGGATCATTTGAGATGCAGTCATTGGTATATAGAAAGAAGAGAAATGGAGAGAACACACAGCCTTGGGGTGCCCTGTGCTAATTGTACAGGTATCTGTTGTGATTCTGCTTAGCTTCACCTGCTGCTTCCTGTCTTTTAGGAAGCTTATGTTAGGAAGTATGTTCAGGTACCGCTAGTTGGTTTAGTTTAGTTAGAAGAATGTCTGGAATGATGGTGTTGAATGCTGAACTAAAGTCTACAAAGAGGATCCTTGCGAAGGTCTTGGGAGATTCAAGATGATGTAGGATGTAGTGCAGAGCCATATTAACAGCATCATCTGTTGAACTATTTGCTGAGCATGCAAATTGCAGGGGGCCTAACAGCGGATCTGTGATGGTTTTCAAGTGAGACAGCACCAACCTTTCAAATGTTTTCATAACTACAGATGTTGAAGCAACTGGTCTGTAGTCGTTCAGTTCCTTGATGGTGGGCTTCTTGGGCACTGGCATGATAGTAGAGCATTTGAAGCAAGAAGGAACATAGCACATCTCTAGCAATTTATTGAAGATACAGGTGAAGATGGAGGCCAATTGGTCAGCACAGACTTTTAAGCAAGAAGGAGTTATCTTGTCTGGGCCTGGAGCTTTTCCTGGCTTTTGTCTGTGAAATAGGTCTTGCACTTCCTTTTCTGTGATTGCTAGGGGTTATGAACCCAATGGGATGGGGTCAGTTGTAGGAGGCTTGGCTGTTGTTGGTGTGTCTGAGATGGGAGTTGTGGAGATAGTTGGCTGTAGTTTTCTTTCAAACCTGCAGTAAAACACGTTCAGGTCATCTGCCAGTTGTTGATTTCTTTCAGCCTGGGAAGGAGGTTTGCCATAACCGGTGATACTTTTAAGTTTTCCACATGTTTGCTGGTTCATTTGTTGAGAACTGATTCTTTAGCTTTTCAGAGTAGCTTCTTTTTGCTGCTCTGATCTCCCTTGTTAGTGCATTTATGGCCTGATTGTACAGCATTTTATCACCTTTTCTATAGGTTTCCTCTTTGGAATGACTTAGCTGCTTAAGTTTAGCTGTGAACCAAGGTTTGCTCTTACTGTATATTCACAATATACAATTACCTAATATAATAATAGCAACCCACATGCTTTGGTCAATTTTAAACTAGGGCTTAAGGAATGAATTTTTAATGGCATGCCAGAGAATTCCATTTATTAAAGGAAAAATCTATTTTAAAAAGAGAGAAAGGTTCATTTTCTTTCAGCCACAGAGTTTATGTAACTGGATTTTCCTATCTTTTCTATAATTGGTTTTTATCATATCATATCATGTTCAAGGTTTTTTCCTCATTTTATTTTTTACAATAATATCATGGAAACCTGATCTAATCTGAAGAAAAATCTGTTGTCAAGCTTAAAATAACATGTAATTCTTAAAGAACCTTTATTAAAAATTATAGAATTTGGTTGTGGTGATGAGTATGTTTCCAATTATTAAAAAGACCTTCAGCTTGAGCATCTGTGTTGATTTTATGAAAAACCTATAAAGTTCCTCTACTAATGAGTATCCAAAATAATGGTTCAAAGAGGTATATCAACCTTCCCTTAATTTGTTACCTGACAGATGTTCTGGGGCAATTTGCAGAATTGCATACTTCACAGTACCAAGTTATAAACATACTATAATAAATTCAAGAAATTCAACATACTCTTTCATATGCTCATAGTGGTGTACTTTTGAGAAGCAATACTGAGATTTAAAACTGTTCACATAAAATTCTATTCCTAATTTTCTCTTTGTGTTGCTTCATTTTGGTAACCTAATATATAATTGGCCAAAGACTAGTTCTTTAAACTAAAAGTTTACAACAGCTAGCTATCCTAAAAGAGAAACAATGTCTATGGAATTTAGATTTTTTTCCTTGTGACCAATAATGCTATTACAGTCTTTTTAAAAACTCAGTTGCGATTATTAAATAATGAGAACTGTTGTAAGAAGAGCTCTAACTTTTATTGCAGCTTAGTGGCCAAGTTCATTAACCAGTATAAAGTAGAAATCTAATTTATCAGTGAATAAGCAGCTTATTAGAGAGCTGGTTATTATGTTTGACAACAAGCCAATAATATTGCTTTGGACAATGTAACAGAGAAACCATAGTCAGAGCCATTCATGTTTGTTAGCTGGATCCATTGTCAGGAGCTGTCAGGACCTGTCATGCATGTTTGCAAATAAAAACACACCAATATGTGCATGAGCTTTTTCCACTGTTGTAGCTTATTTCAAGGTCAGTCTTCCTCTCACATTCACAATATGAGTTTCTGAGAATATTGTACTCTTACAAACAATTCTCATTCCGTTCAGTTTCAGCTCCAGTCTCACATTCTTTTGAAAACCATGCCCATTTGGTCCCTTCTGAATATTATTTTCCAGCCATGCCTTCATCTTATTGGACTATTTTTGATCTATTTATTGGTTTGCTAGTATCCCTTTCATTCACTTTCCCTCAAGTATGAACTCTGAACCAGGCAATACTTCCTGCACACTCGCCTTTGTTCAGCAGACTTTCAATGCTCACAAAATATACAGCACTGAGAAGCAGGTTTGGATCTCCTAGTGTGGCAGAAATGTGTGTAGAAAAAATAATAAACAACAATGACTAGTTTTTCTCCTTTGGCAGTGATTATCATGATAAAAAAATGACAGAAGTATTCCATTTATAAATACTATCTACGTAGTACTTCTTCATAATCACTTTTTCTTCTTATTGAAATAGTCTCCTCTGGTTTCATAGCAAATACTTGAACAAAACTGAGTGCCAAATGGAAAACATAATGATAGTATATTAATAATCTAAAAATCCCCATTACTGGAGCTTTTATAGTTGATTTTTAATCATATGATTCATTTTTAACAACATTCCTATTAAATGTCTCTGTATAGTGTCAAACACTTTCCTATTGCTATTTCTTGACCTGGTTTAATTTTACCAGAGATTCCAGACATATAACAGCTATTTTGAATATCAGCCTGATAGAACACTGGCATTCATGCTAGGGTCTTCTTTCTTGCTTTTCTTTTCTTTCGTTCTCAATGCAAACTTTTATCCTAACACAAAAATCTTTATTCTAAAACAAAATTGTTTTATATTTTAGGATTGATACATTATTTCTAATGTCTTTTCTATAAACTAAAGGAAAATGTCAGCTTGATAAATTAAAAATGTATTACTGAATATTGTACATTAACATACTGTTCAATAATAATTTTCAGGATTTATTACTGATATGAAATACCAGGTATTAAAAAGTTAGAAGGCTACTCTGTTAAGCCATAGTTTCAGGTTAACAGGGCTTTTACCTATTATTTTGCTTTTTTCATCTGTAATTTTTCTGAATGTTGTTAGACTGTTTATCTCCTATCATGTCCACATGTAAGTTTTCTGCATTAGGTTATTGTAATTTTAATAATGAAATACAGTAAATCTGGTGTTTAAACTGGGTTTCTTGCATCTCCTGATTCAAAAGAGACAGTTCCATTTTCTACAGTGGAAGAACAAGGCACTGATTAAAAGGTCATAGGAAAACTGAAGAGAAATGTCAGGCCCACAGACTGACCTATTCAGAATACAATCAGCCCTTTTTTGAAAAGACAACATCTACATTATGAACACTGTAGATCTTACTATACTCTTTGTATTTCATTAATGGCGTTAGTGTGAATAATGTATTGAGAAAATCTTACCCTTCAAAAAAAGACAGCTTCGCAGTTTATTACATGCAATGGCATTAAAATATAATATATTATTCAGTACTAGTCTGGCTAAGAGTTTATGCACATGAGGAAACCAGACAACATCATTGCATTTTTAAAAAAGAAACCTACACATTATTTACTAGAAGTTAATATTTTGTGTTGCAATTCACTTACGTTTTAGCTTAGTTATAGCTAAGAAACATTGTGCTTTCACCCTTTCCTACATAATGGATTTTATTTATTCATGCTGCCAACTAAAGTCTCTTACAATAAAATTGTTTTTTCTCAACTGCTTTGCAATTTCATGTTTCAGACTATACATCTCTATTTCTTAGCTATTAATTCTGGTTTAAATTTGTCTACTTTTAAACGTAGAAATGGAATAAGCTGATTGATTTACCCACAAAACTGATTATCTTCTACATTGCTGGGCCTAGACCTTTTTTTATTTCTAAATTGTTAATGACTTGTAATATTAACACACAGAAGCACACACGTTCAATTATATGAATCAGCTCTCTCTCTTTCTCTCTAAAGAAAATTTAAATAATCAGACATATATATTCATGTTAAATAACAGCAATAACAACAGCTGAATGGGCAATATTAATTCCAGTTTCAATGTGCAGTATTGCCTACTGTATCATAAACAATGTAAGTTAGTCTTAGCAATAATATACAATTTTCAGATGCTAGTATTAGCTATATTTTTCAGGGCATTACAGCTCTCCTTCAGGAACAGAATTGTAAGATTAAATAACTAAATGCATCTAAATAGACAAACGTGCATCTTTTGTCACTTAAAAACTGAAGATTGTCCCTCTCTCATTCTGTCTCAAATAACCAACTTGGCCATGAGAAAAACTCTAAAATCAGTGTGATCTGTTCATCTCATAGTAACAGAAAACAATTTTGACTTAAACAGTTGGATTTTATGTTCCTAAACAATTATTTCTTTAAATAGGCTTTTGGAAAATCTTTCAAATACTATTCCATATCTGATAAGACTCAGTTTCACCTCATGAAGATTATTGTTCACTCCATTTAAAATGTAACAAGAGCACTGAAACAGGAGGCAACAAATGTTTAGCTCTGGATGCTAACCAAGAAATATATATATAATAACCAAAGACCTATATACAAACACCTGCGAAAACCTCAGAATATATATATATATATATATATATATATATATATATATATATATATATATATATATATATATATGTGTGTGTGTGTGTGTGTGTGTGTGTGTGTGTGTGTGTGTGTGTGTGTGTGTGTGTGTGTGTAGGTCTTTGGTTATTCGGGTTTTCTCCCGCGTAAAATTGGAAGTGTCTTGGCAACGTTTCGACGAAGTCTCATTTGTCATCTTCAGGCTTCAGCAGAGGCTGAAAATGGGATGCGTGGAGCAGCAATGGGCAGCAGTAGGAATGGGCGGCAACAATGGTAATGTGCGACCGTGATCCCTGCAGCCTGGAAGGGCTGATCAGCGATATTCTGGGAGGCCAATCCAAGCATCAATCAGCTGCTTGTGCTAAATCAGGCTGTGCAGAAGCTGACCAGGCTGTTTGCTGTTTGCTGCAAATTGCTGGGAGGCAGAGGCAGATTTTTTTTCTTGTTTTCCTCCCCAAAAGCTAGGTGCATCTTATGGTCCGGAGCACTTTATAGTGCAAAATATATGGTATATCCAAAGCAGCTTGGAAATTTACTTTCTTCTGAGGACTGCTATTTCTATATTCTGCATCATCAGAATAAAGTTATGAACACTGAAAGCTAGAGCATACGCTTTACCTATCATAACCCCATGATTACTTCATAAAAACCATTAATGGCTTCCCTACATGAATTAATTCCTTTGCTTTTCACTTAATTATTCATTCTGATCCACCTTGGAAACTGTTTCATTGAAATTTGGGGCCTACATATTTAAAACCGGGATGCCTTATGCACGGTTACTCATGCTCTGGTCACTTCTCGTTTGGATTATTGCAATGCTCTCTACATGGGGCTGCCCTTGAGGTGCACCCGGAGGCTGCAGTTAGTCCAGAATGCGGCTGCGCGAGTAGTAACGGGAGCCACTCGTTGCTCCCACATAACACCACTGCTACGCAGTCTGCACTGGCTTCCTGTAGTCTTTCGGGTGCGCTTCAAGATTTTGGTTACCACCTTTAAAGCGCTCCATGGCTTAGGACCCGGGTACTTACGGGACTGCCTGCTGTTACCTTATGCCTCCCACCGACCCGTACGCTCACACAGAGAGGGTCTTCTCAGGGTGCCGTCCACCAAACAATGTCGGTTGGCAGCCCCCAGGGGCAGGGCCTTCTCTGTTGGAGCTCCTACGCTCTGGAACGAACTTCCCCCTGGCCTACGCCAAGTGCCTGATCTTCGGACCTTTTGCCGTGAGCTAAAAACATACTTATTTATTCAAGCGGGACTGGCTTAATAGTTTTATTAAATTTTAATTGGGGTTTATCGTTTTAGGGTTTTTAAATTTTTAAATTTTTAAATTTTTAATGTCGGCCTTTTGTAATATGTTCTGTTTTAAATTTTTGTTTTTAATTGTATATATATTGAGTTTTTATCTTTTTGGCTGTACACCGCCCTGAGTCCTTCGGGAGAAGGGCGGTATAAAAATCTAAATAAATAAATAAAATAAAACTAACTTACCTGATAGTTCTCTGTGACTTTTTTTCATGAATCTATTTACTCCTTCTGGTAAAAACAGGTCTTATGAATTAGGGTTATTTTTCATACATGTTTCTGGCAACTCTGTCAGAGAGAGTTGTAAAACTGGCATTAAACACTGGATAGATATAATACTCATCTTAAGAACCCAGTCAAGGTGTGAGGGATGGAGAAGGGGAGAAGGAAAGCAAAATTATAAATACATACAATGGCCAGACCCTAACCTGAACAGGAAGTCTATTCTTGATACTTGCTGATTGGCCATTTATAACAGTATAAGTTCAAAGTGAAAGAGGAGGAGAAGAAATACAGCACTTCTGTTGAATTTCTCAGTGCCTTCACAACCATCATCCTTGACATGTAGACCCCTGGAAGTAAATAATGATTAAAATGTGAAATACTAATTCCATGATGTTTGACATGCATGCAAATGAAATGCTATTATTATACTTACTCAAAACACACTTCCTAAGAATTTTCTCACTTCACACAGCTTGACTTCCAAAGAACAGAGTGCTTTTCTTGGCATCTGGCAGTAAAACATGAATAGTCTGTCATTAATGTCAGAAGGTGTGGTTTAAAGATTTTTCTTTTGGCATGTTTTTACATATTAGCAGACTGCTCACATGGCGGTGGTAGGAAAGCAAGCCAGAAAAGGCATTTCCTGCCAAAATTGAAAACAAATCTTGCACAGGCCTCCCGCCCCTTTCTCTCTCCCTCACTCTGAAACACTTAATCATCTGCTAGGTTTTTTTTAAAAAAAGGCATAAAAGCAAAGGCCTGTGACTCTATATTTAATCATAGTATGAATGGAAACATTATTATTTCAAATTGATTTTTTTTTAAAAAAATGCTTGATTCTTATAACAGCTATGGTATCAATATAGAAATTATAGTGGTAATGAACTTGCATACATAAGTGATAAGGGTCAGTAGTATTATTTTTCTACCTCCTTTATTTTTCACCCTTTGCATCCATATTTAATACAGTGTTTAAGATATAAATCAGATGCTCTGGAAAACAATATTTTGTTTATTGCTTGCTGTTAGCACAAAGTATCAGGACAAAGCAGCATTATTGCTCTATCCTTCCAGCCAATTCTACTGGAAGTCAAAAACAAATTGTAGTTAGAAAGGCAGTAACTAAATGGCAAATCCAGAAAATATTCTCTAGCTCCATCCTAGAAAACCTTTGTTTTTACAATAATGGTATCATTCGAGTAGAAATAATTTCTCCTAATCCACTGTTTTGAATTTACAGTGAAGCCATAAAGCTTAAATAGAAGGTGAAGGATTTGTATGTTCAGAGAATAAAAATCTCTGTCAACTGGATTCATCCATTTTCTGCTTATTAGTTGTCCTGATGTTTCTGTCTTTTTTTAAAAAAAAAACAAAGGGTGCAGAGGAAACAGGATAATAACATTCTCAACTCCTTATTCTTTAAAGAGATTCAAATGTAGCACAGTGTTGCTAGCTATGGGTTTCTTAGATCTTATCTCAGATACCAGGAGTCCCCAGGGCTGCCACTTGCCACCTATTGTTTTTGCATACATTCAAGAAAACTTCAGCTGAGACTACTATATTTTCTCTGGACAAATACTAATTGGTAGCAAAGAATCAAGAGCTCGCTATAGTTCTCTCTTGGAATGTCTAGTGGTTGTTCAGGTTTTGAGAACCAGAGAGTTGGCCCAGATACAGGAACTCATTAAAAACCAGTGGAAGGACAGCATGAAAGGAAGAAGCAAATGGATATAGGAAGATATATAACCATTGCTGCTGCTGCCACCTCAGTGGCTGCAACTGACTTACTTATTTTAACATTTATATGGATGAACAACTCAGACAGTACAGTTCTAGGCAGCATACAAGAAGTCAATAAAGAATATCAAAACCACTACAAACAATGATGTTTAAAAATAAGCATTTCAAATAATTAGTAATCAGGGACTCAAATTTATTACACACTTCCATATGGGAGGTCTAATCATATTGACATAAATGTCAAAAGAAATAACTTTAATTATCTTTCTAAAGGCCTTCTGAGTCACGGTCAACTGTATATTGTCGGGCACATTATTCCAGAGAACAGACACCACCATGCAAAAGAAACACTTCTTAAGTCCCATAAGATGACACCTCAAAGAAAGATCCTGGAGTATGGTAACCTTATTTTGGGTTGAGCAAATATTACTGGCAGAAGCAACAAATAACCTGGTTCTATGCCATTTACAGCTTTACAGATGATAATCAGCACTAATAGCTTTCTCTAAAAAAGAAAAGTTGAAATTGGACAAAAGTTTTTCAGATTTTTGGGACCTCGTAACGACTTCTCGAGAAAGGGTTGGCTATTGCCTATTTCAGAGATGGCAAAATCACCTTCTCTTTGAAGAAATCATTCACCATTTGATAAAGAATCCATTTTCCAATGGAATTTTACTTTGTCATTCATTATAAATTTTTAAATTGGAGAAGTATAAAACTCATGGTATTGTTTATGACTGATACAACCCATATCTCCTTTCTTTGGAATTCTTAACCTGACTTGAAGAAAGTGGTTTTGTCTACTTGAATTTTTATGGGCAGAAACTGCTTTACTCACAGCTAAGGTAAAGTACACAACCATTCTGTTGCTTGGAAGGGCAAAGTCACATCATGACTTGGCTCTCTGCCCCCTCCAGCCTCATCATATGGTTTCCTGTATCAGGCTGAGATATTATTGCTTCCACTTATGTGTACATCCTTGACATTGCTTTTATATGATCTATCCTCTACAGCAAGAATAAATGTTTAATTTTATAATACTATATCTATTCAATCAATATTTTTTCTAAGTAAACACAATTGTCACAATACATTAATAAAACTCCAATTCACATATTTCAAAGGCAGCTAAATCCAGGTAGCACTGCTTACCCACAAATTCTTACCACTTAGATAATTAAAATGAACATAATCCTGTATAGTAACATTATTTGTAAATGGCTGATTTAATGAAATGTGTGCCCAAAGTCTTGATGTTAATAAAACTGGAAGGGATGGAGGAAAGGATATATTATTTTTAGTTTTACCTTAAAAGTATAAAGAGTTAATCTTATCATATTACACTTGGCTGAGCTTATATAAGATAAAATCACAAACAAGTAATGCACAGTTAGTTGTTACATATTCTTCCCATTACAGTTGACAGGCCCATTAATCACATTGCGTATTTTACTATTAAGAGCTGTAAGGGAGATCAAATCTCTAGTAATTTTTCTTCTCTTTCCTTTGATAAGTGTGTTGTTTCACTATGCAGATAAAATATTGTGTCAGTCATAAACAATCCCATGAGTTTTACACTTCTCCAGTTTGAAAATTTATAATGAATGACAAAGTAAAATTCCATGGGAAAATGGATTGTTTCCTTTGGCATTAAATTAAGCAAAGTGCATATGTTGTGATCTCACAGAAGAAACTGTCTAGAATGAAGTACCTGTGGATATAAATGAATATGTGAACACTCCTATTCATATTATGGTATTGATCATAATAAAGACCACATGAGAATTAGAGAAATCTAATACAGTTTGCAGCATGATTATGGTGCATGTGTCAAATAATACAATCTTCACAAATTTCCACTGAGAAAAGTGCTTATGCAAAGATTTGAGTAAGCAAACAAATACTTCATTGGTTTCAATATTTTCAAATGGTCATAATAGTAAAGGATTGTAATTTTAAACAGATGAAAATGGCAAAGATACTTAGTCCGGTCAGAATCATCTTCTTAGTAGATAAATCCATGATACAGGTTTTAAAACTCAGTAAAACATATTAAAAATATTCAGCTTCAGTTTTATTCTCCAAGTGAACTTTTCATATTCTGGCAATAGCCACTGGTCTCACTTATATGATTTGAACGCTGTATTCATATGAAGTTCCTTTTTAAAAGAGGAACATCTTCTGAAGTCTTTTGAAATCATTCTGGACCGGTCTGTGAACAGTGGCTATTCAGATAATAGGTATATTTAACTAGAATATATTTCAACAAGTATTAATGAAATATGGATGGGTACCAAACTATTGAGTAACTTTCAGTCCCTGCTAATTTTTATAGCCAATTTAAGAAAAACAGAACATGTTACAACCATTACTGAATTTGGTTCCTACAGTTTATGTATTTCTTCCTTGTTGTGACAATATCCATGTCTTTTTTTTAAAAAAAATTGTCCAACTTGTAAGATGGGATCTACCCCCCAACTTCTTATGGATTTTGCACAATATTTGTAAAAGAAAGTGCGACTGTGTTTTTCCAAGTAGCTAGTTGCTATGTATTACCAACACAAATAATACTGACTGTGATATAAACTTTAAAGATTTCACAGATGGCAACTTAATTGTGGAATTATATCATTGTCTTATTAATCCAACAAATAATTTTTAAGGTTTATAATGCCTGAAAATAAGGAAATCTCTTTCCCAAAACCCAAGAGTAGTTATCCTAGATTTTTCTAGAAATACTAAATAAAGTCAAATGAGTAACATGGAAAGTTGTTAAGTGGTAGTGTAACTGAATGAACTAAAGGCTCTAAAACAGAAGAATTAAAACAAGAATAAACATATGTGAATAAGTTATATGACATAGAGTGGCAAAAGGTAGGCATTTTGCCTCTAAATACTTGACAAAAAAGACTAATTAGAATGCAATCCAACATCTAAGTATAAATACTTTTATCAGCATTTTATGCTTACACCAAAATATGACAAACGAATGAATGTGTCCTGCAGTACTGAGTCCTTCTGCACAGTAATTATTCAAAAGGACTCTTGTATAGTAGAAATGTCACTTATTTAAAGGAATGAATTTAGAGAGTTTCTGTGTGATCAGGAGTATTGCTTCATCAGGTTTCCTGACTGCACAATTTCTATAGTTCCATTTGATCTTCACTGCAGACTTTTTTTGTATAAATACAGAGCCTGCTAGTGGAAAGGCAGAAGCATTTTAACAGTATTGAAACCGGTGGTGGGATTCAAATTTTTTAACAACCGGTTCTGTGGACGTGGCTTATTTTGGGGTGTGGCTTGGTGGTCATGTGACTGGGTGGGTGTGTCTAGCTGCTCATGTGACTGGATGGGCGAGCCTAGCTATTCATGTGACAAGGTGGCCCTGGCTATGGGCATAGAAACTACTCAGAGGGCTAAAAAAAAGTCATTTCTGACCGGTCCTCTCACTTATGACCATCCTCACATTTATGCCCATTGCAGCATTTTTAACAACCATGTCACTCATTTCACAACTGCTTCTCTTCACCACGGTTACAAGATAGGGTACAAAATGTAAAATGTGAGGACAGTTGTAGGTGTGAGGACCGATCAAAAGTGTGATGACAGGTCAAAAATAACTTTTTCAGCCCTCTGAGTGGTCCCTATGCACAAAATGCTGCAACAGGCATAAATGATGACCGGTCATAAGTGTGAGGAGTGGTCAAAAGTGTGAGAACCTGTCAGAAATCACTTTTTTCAGCCATCTGGGTGTAGTCCCTGCCCACCCGATCCATTCACCTAGCTGCCCACCCGAGCCAAACATCATGTGGCCGCCGACCGAAGCCTGCCTGCATCCAAGCGTTTCTCTAGCCAGCGATTAAAGCTCCTCGCTGGCCACGTGGCAAGTGAGGAGCTTGGATCAGCTGACTAGCAAGAGGCTTGGATGCAGGCAGGCTTTGGTCAGCAGCCAGGTGGCGCTTGGATCGGGTGGGCAGCGAGACACTTGGATGGAGGCAGGCTTCGGTCGGTGGCTGCGTGGCCAGAGAGGTGCTTGGATGGAGGTAGGTCATGGCCAACAGCTGTGCGGGCGCAGGTCAACCACCTTTCCCAGGGGCAACACTTGGCTGTACTTGCCTTCTGCTGCTGGAGCAGTCAGGGCAGTCCAAGGTGGGCAGTCCGAGATGGGGAACAGAGTGGTAGGCGGCTGAGCCAGACATTTAACATTTTCTCCCAGGGGGGGAGGAGAGTGTGAGCCAGCAATTTTACAAATGGTGCCACCACACCGGTAAATAATGGTGGGGAGGGGAGGGGCAAGGGGTGGGGCAAACCAGCAATTTAACAAACGGTTCAGCAGAACCACCTAGAACCGGCTGAATCCCACCACTGATTGAAACCCAGAAGAAGCTCACAATATTATCAGAGGTGGGTTTCAGCAGGTTCTGACCAGTTCTGGAGAACCGGTAGTGGAAATTTTTAGTAGTTCGGAGAACAGGTAGTAAAAATTCTGATTGGCCCTGCCCCCATCTATTCTCTGCCTCCCGAGTCCCAGCTGATCAGGAGGGAATGGAGATTTTACAGTATCCTTCCCCTGCCATGCCCACCAAGCCACGCCACACCCACCAAGCCACACCCACAGAACCGGTAGTAAAAAAATTTGAAACCCACCACTGAATATTATCAATGTCAAGTAATATGCCCTTGATGAGAAAAAAAATATGCAGGGACTGTCCATCCCATTTCAGGATCTCATTTTACCCTGTTAAAAAAAATTAAATAATAATTTTCTTGAACATATGTGTCTCCTTTCAGTTACTGCTATTTTATTAAGGCAAGAAAAACACACACACATATATTTAAAAAAAGATAATGATTTATTTTCAAAAAATATACAGTAGATAAGTGAGGAAATAAATGTAAAAATAAATAAATAAATAAATAAAAATTAATACAATTGCAAATTAAAGTGTGTGTGTGTGTGTGTGTGTGTGTGTGTGTGTGTGTGTGTGTGTGTATGAATAGGAGAAAGAAAAGGGTGAAATTTCCTGGAAACTAAATGGATAGGAAAATGAGAATAATGAAAGGTCAATCAATTAATTATCATCAGAATTCACTTACAGGAAAGGACATTGTCACAGAACTGAAAATGAAAGCTCAGGAAACAATTCTGCTTATAAGTAAAAGTGAATAATATTCCCCTCACTTTCTCCAGTCTCCCATTATGATTTTACCAGGCTCTTCTTGGGGCAAATGATTGTGGTCAGTTTGCAAGATAACTGATTTGAGGACTGACCTATTAATTCTTTATTAATTGATTCTCCCAATTTGTCATTCTGGACTTGTCTACCTAAACTTGCTAGAAATGAAAACAGTTAAGGAATTCTGGAATTTAACTCAAGGATGGCCTGATATTCGGTCCATACTGCATTTACTATGGTCCCTGATAGTGAGTTGCTATTCTTCTTTATGTTTTCTGAACAGATTGTAAAAAAGAAAGAGAAAAGAAAACTCAAACACTGGAAATTTTCATTTTTCTTATCACTTGAGCCAAAGGAGGAAAATGCCAGAGTTCTTGCCTTTTTATCTGGTTTTAAAAAGATACTTTCTCATCATAGCCTCACATTTCACTGTTTTATTAATGACCATGTTTTGAAAAAAACAAGCTTTTACATCCACTGGTGAACTTCTAAAAATCAGTAAAAGAAACACTATGACGGACATACTGACCAGAGAGAAGAAACACTATGGGGTGCATAATGACTAGAGAGGAGGTTGCATTCCTGATAAAGTGTCCAACTTCAAAAACCGCTACAGAAATATATGTAACCAAATAAAAACTGAATGTACTAATTATCACACCAAACAAGAAGAAGACCTTCTACGCACAAATTCCAATCATGCTTTTTATAATTTTGTGAATAATAAACTAAAAGACTCAAGATCCATCCCACCACTAAAAAATTCTAACGGTAAAGAATATAATGATGACACAGTTAAAGCAAACCTCTTTAACACATTCTTTGGCTCAGTCTTTGTTAACAGTAATGGCTCTTACCCAACTTTCCCCAATCGTACCAACAATGAGTACAACAATGAGTACAACAAGCTAACACATATAGACTTCACAGAAGATAATGTTGAAAAAGCTCTTCACAAACTGAAACCA
Source organism: Ahaetulla prasina (assembly GCF_028640845.1). Taxonomy (NCBI): domain Eukaryota; kingdom Metazoa; phylum Chordata; class Lepidosauria; order Squamata; family Colubridae; genus Ahaetulla; species Ahaetulla prasina. The sequence continues at coordinate 47,116,225 of NC_080541.1, read as the reverse complement.
TCTCTATCTATTGGTCCTGATGGACTATGTGCATACTTCTTAAAAAAACTTTCCACTAATATAGCAGAACCCCTAAGCATAATCTTTGAAAAAGCTTTCACGACCAGTTCCCTTCCTAAACTTTGGTCACTAGCCACAGTCATCCCTGTCTCCTTCAAAAAAGGAGATCCCTGCCTAGTTGAAAGTTACAGACCAATCTCTCTATGCTGCATCACCTGCAAAGTAATGGAATCAATCATCAACCAATCCATTACCCTCCACTAGAAACAAACAACCTACTCTCTAATAAACAATTTGGTTTCAGAAAAAAATTATCCTGTAACTTACAACTTCTTCACTGCAAAAACATATGGACTACAAATCTTGATCAAGGCAAAGCAACTGATGCAATCTACATAGACTTCTGTAAAGCTTTTGACTCAGTAGTACATGATAAACTTCTCCTAAAACTAAAATCCTACGGTATTTCAGGACCCCTCCACAAATGGTTATCTGCTTTCCTATCAAACAGACAACAAGTGGTCAAAATTGGCAATGCTCTATCAAATCCTGATCCTGTCAAAAGTGGCGTTCCCCAAGGCAGCGTTCTTGGACCAATGCTCTTCATATTATACATCAATGATCTCTGCGACCATATCACAAGTAATTGTGTTCTCTTTGCTAACGATGTCGAACTATTTAACACCAACAACAACACAACTACCCTTCAAAAAGACCTTGACTTTGTATCCGAATGGTCTAAAACTTGGCAACTCCAAATCTCAACCAGCAAATGCTCAGTCTTACATATTGGAAAAAAGAACCAAAACACTAAATACAAACTGGATGGACATTACCTTATAGATGAACCCCACCCTGTTAAAGACCATAAAGACTAAATGATCTAAGTGCCAAAGCTCACTGCAACTACATCACAAAAAAGGCTCTAAGAGTTGTAAACCTAATCTTGCGTAGCTTCTTTTCCAAAAACACTACACTACTAACCAGAGCATATAAAACATTCGCTAGACCAATTCTTGAATACAGCTTGTCTGTTTGGAACCCATACCACATTTCTGATATCAACACAATTGAACGTGTCCAGAAATATTTTACAAGAAGAATTCTCCACTCCTCCGAATACATCAAAATACCTTATGCCACCAGACTTGAAATCCTGGGTTTAGAAAATTTAGAACTCCGCCGCCTTCAACAGGACCTTCAACAGGACTCATAGAATCATCTATTGCAATGTTCTTCCTGTTGAAAACTTCTTCAGCTTCAATCACAACAATACAAGAGCAACCAATAGATTTAAACTTAATGTTAACCGTTTCAATCTTGATTGCAGAAAATATGACTTCTGTAACAGAATTATTAATGCTTGGAACACATTACCTGACTCTGTGGTCTCTTCTCAAAATCCCCAAATCTTTAACCAAAAACTATCTACTATTGACCTCACCCCATTCCTAAGAGGTCTAAAGGGGCGTGCATAAGAGCACAAATGTGCCTACCATTCCCTGTCTTATTGTTCCTCTTCATTATATCCAATTAATATAGTTATTACATACTTATACTCATATATATGCTTATATATTATATAGTTATTTCATGTTAATGCTTATATATACTGTTATGACAAAATAAATAAATAAAAAATAAAATAAATAAAAACTGAACTTAAGGTGTCTGACTACAATGAAATGAAATACCACATGTAATCCAAACAGTACTACTACAGTCTATACAAAGCAGAAAACATTACTTTTTCCAATTGTTCCATCAATGATCAAACAAATCTGGATTAAAAAAGTCATTTTGCCCTGGATGCTTTTTTGAATTAACCTAGCTTGTATTTCATTTGCAAGTTTTACTTTAGACTGCTTCTCTCTCATTCCAACCCACATCCCAAGTTAGTAGTTGAAACATTCCCTAATCTATTGCAGATGTTGGAACTCAAGGTTGGTTGTAGCTTGGTTAACATAATCCTCACAACCAGTTGCAGGGACAAAATTAGGACTGGTATGAATCAGAATAAGGTGTCAATCACTTTGAACCTCTGTCAATCCCTATATATAGTCCCTATATATGTATAACTTCAAAGACTTTACCAAATAGATGAAGAGGAAGACTATTGTAGTCAATTCCAGGATAGCTTGTATACCAACATTTATTAGAATTTATATGGAAGTGAGGCTGTTCCATCATGCAATTGGAACTGGCTTTATCATAACTGGAAGGATTTCCTTTTAAAATTTGAATACTAAACATGTGACTTTAGTGTAACACTGAAATTTTTTGCAGCCATATCACATTGCTAATTCTGTCCCTATTGTATGATCTTTTCACAAATAGTATATATCAAATATTATACATTTCCCAATACCCTTCATTTTTATTTCCTAAGTGAAAAACTTTACACTAATCTGTGCTAAATATCATTATGTTACTTTTAGCTCATTCAACCTATCAAGATAATTTAATGTTATTTTTAACTTTTCGAAATACTGCAGCACTCCCCTTGATATCCCTCTCCAGTTGCTTGAGAATCACCATTCATTTGTTTATGATTTGGCTTAGCCAGTCACATTTTCATGTGACTATATTGTCATGTTACATACTGTAGTTCACATTTATCTAGTCTGCTAATCAGAATTTTTAAATGGGGTTAACAGATCAGTCTCTTTAAGATCTCCTGTAAAATTTTCCATGTTTAGTGTGATTGGTTTGTAGTTCATCCAATCTATAATTTTACTTCTTTTGAACACAGGGACAGCATTTGCTTTCTTCCACTCATCTGGCAGTTCACCAGTTGTATTACTTTTATTTAATACTAACTTGCATGAAATCTCTTCTCAAGGGTTTTATGTTGCAGAAACATTTGACAATTACAATACATTTACTGAGGTACTACAGTATTAAAACAATTTCCAATGTTATGTTATGATACACTGAAAGTTGTCAAAGATTTCTAGCCATTTTTTTTATCCTTTAAGAACAAAACAATATTTTTAGTCTTTCAACATTCCTAGCTACAGTGTCATTTGAAAAAAGACAAATGCTTGGAAACTATAGAATAAGTACCAGGAACTTTGCTTAGCCAGTCACATTTTCATGTGACTATATTGTCATGTTACATACTGTAGTTCACATTTATCTAGTCTGCTAATCAGAATTTTTAAATGGGGTTAACAGATCAGTCTCTTTAAGATCTCCTGTAAAATTTTCCATGTTTAGTGTGATTGGTTTGTAGTTCATCCAATCTATAATTTTACTTCTTTTGAACACAGGGACAGCATTTGCTTTCTTCCACTCATCTGGCAGTTCACCAGTTGTATTACTTTTATTTAATACTAACTTGCATGAAATCTCTTCTCAAGGGTTTTATGTTGCAGAAACATTTGACAATTACAATACATTTACTGAGGTACTACAGTATTAAAACAATTTCCAATGTTATGTTATGATACACTGAAAGTTGTCAAAGATTTCTAGCCATTTTTTTTATCCTTTAAGAACAAAACAATATTTTTAGTCTTTCAACATTCCTAGCTACAGTGTCATTTGAAAAAAGACAAATGCTTGGAAACTATAGAATAAGTACCAGGAACTTTGCTTAGCCAGCTTAAAGATGGCATATAATAGATTGTGACCTACCAACCTACAGCAATGCAATGAAACTTTAGAATCTTTCAGTGCATGAAACAAAACAAAAAATTGTAATTGCCACAGGCTGTTTATTTTTCACTATCATTGTACCTCAAAATATGAAAGTGGAAGTGGCTTATCTATCCTGACAGTTGGGTTGGTTATGCTAAAGTGCAAGAAATTACTACGTTGCCCAATTTTTTAAAAAAGTTATTTCTTTATCTATATTTTCAATGTAATTGTTGGATTAACAGTTTTTTTTCTCTTATGTTCCCTTTCACTTATTCCCCTTACATTCTCAGCCTCATTGGTTAATGCACAGGTTTCATTAATTTAATAATTTTGTGTGAATATTCTCCCACTAATTTTGTATGAACCCTTAAAATAGAATTCAGTTTTTATCATTCACCAGATGAAGCCTCATCATGCTAATAATTTTGAACAGATGTAATTTTCTATTTCTTTTTGTTGGAGACCTCCTCAAGATTGCTCAGGTGTTTAAATTTAAGCATAAGAAATTCCAGATTCAGGGCCAATATAAGCATTGCATGAGAAGGAAAACATCTAAAAGTTTTCATTTCCTCTTCCTAATTCTTTTTACTTTTCCAAACAAAGAATACATTTTTATGCCATGTTTCATTTGACTACCTATTAAATTTTATTGTTTTTTTAAATGGAACTATGCACTATTGCTTAACAATTGCATCCTCTCTTAAAAGATACAACAGGCACAACTTTGGCTTCTCAAAATTCTCTGAATCACTGAAGAGATGGTATCCATAATATATGACTGCAAAAATCATCTGGAATTCATTGACATACTGAGAACTAAATTAAACCTCATATGCTTGCTAAGTCAAACAGACAGTTTGGGTTGCTATTTATAAACTGTGATTTTAAAAAAAGTTATGGTATTTGTTTTGCTTTCCTGCCCAATTTAAATTAATGTTCTTTTCTTTACTTTCAGAGATTGTTCCCTTTAATAAGCACCAAGAAATATGGTGCATATATATGGGTTTTTTTCCCCCTGTGGTTTGCTAGTTTCGGAACTTTCAGCTTGACAATGATTCTATCTATGTTAACTATTTGCTACTAGTTTCTGTGGGTTTCTTTGTCTGATCAAAACATACTGACTTCATTCTATTCTCTTGGATAAGGATACCTGTGTTCAGAAAACCAGGCCAAATGATCAATTCTTAACCTAGTATGTGTACATTATACAAATCTAGTTAATAGAGATGCAGTGGAAAAATTAGGGGCTCTTCATCTTCTCTAATATTCCTATCCCTCTTGCCATGTATAAGTGAACAAGAAACACATCTATAACTAATCCTAGGGTAAACAAATGAATGACTTTTGGAAAATACAAATGTATATGCAAACATATTCTACATTATTTCAAATGAAAATTGTGAACTTGGCCACCTTTTATTAGATCCAGGTCCTTTCTGCGGGTTGAGGCTTTATGAGCAGTGCCCTGTGGTGCTTTTGTGGAAACATGCTGTTTTATTTAGGAACTGGGTCAATTTCATCCATATAATTTCTATATGTACTATATGTACAGTTCATAATTGTTTTTGCTGGTAAGATTCTGTATCTGGTAATTCAGAGATACAAGTTCCTCTTGGTGGTGGCCCATACCTACTTCTTAACTAGTAATAATAATAATCAGTGAGCCTTATGGTGTAAACTAATCTCCACAAAGATCTTTGAAATAACTCAATTTTTAATACTTTATGGAAAGCCTGTAAAATTAGGATAGATTAAATTTCTGCAAGGAGGTTGTTTCAACTGAAGGTATACCCATAGAAAAAGATAACCCTATGAACCTCAACCTCAAATTCTCCCAGGTTATCAGTGTTGAATGGACTGAAAATAAGTGGAGAAGGTATTTCAGCAAATATTCAGGCGCTAAGCCATGTTTTAAAGATCAAGCCAACATTTTGACTTGTAATTAAACTAATAGCTAGCTAGCATAGCAATGCTCTTTCAACTGGAACTGAAATCCACACATCTGATAAGCACAAAAATTGAACAAGGCTGCATAGCGGAGCACCTTATCATATCGATAAATCAATAAACTTCTTCATTTGGTGGGTAGCATGCTGTCGATAAGTCTATAATGATTAGAAATGTGGGAAGACATATCCATCTGGTTCAGTTCCAAGCTGGAAGAAAGACACTGGAAACATGGAGACTGATTGGAAAGATGGTTTAATGATGAAGCAGAACCACATGGATTCTGGGCAGCTGACAAAGTGGAGTTCCTATTTTTGTGCAAGAAAATGTATTCTTTTGGCTGTTGTCAGACTCCCATGGGGCCAGGTAGGATTATCTAGGGGTCATAGCTGGCTCTATAGGCAAAGTACAAATCCTAGGTTTTTGTCTGAGCTAAGTTTGGTTGAAGTTTGGACTGCTCTGAGGGTGATGCAATAATTCCTATTGTGGCTTAATGGCTTAATGGCTTAATGGCTTTGTCCTGTGTTGGATCTTGAGTGAGGATTAATTCTACCATTCTGCCTTTGTTTCAAAATATCCTGTCTTGAATGGATTACCAAATCTGCATTTCTAAAAGCTGGCCTAAGTATCTGCTGGGGCTATTAAAAATACTTGGAGGCTGCTTTCTGTCTTCAAGAGCATGTTTCTCTATTTCCTTTTTAGGGAAATATAATAGTCTGCCTTTTTAATATTTCTCAAAATATTTCATTCTTCGGGGGGGGGGTGCTGACTTTCTACAGAAATATAATTTTAGTAATAAATTTTAATAATTCAGTGAGGAAATCCTTTGGAATATCTATTTTAAATATGGCTGCTTGGAAATAGGATATTTTGAATTCCTCAGAACTCCCCCAGTTCAAACATAATATGCATCACCAACAACACTTTTAATTTGTAGATACCCGGGGAAAAAACCACCATCAAGTAGCCTTTGTATGATTCATTTTACTCACATAACATTTTGTTGGGTACATTAATCACAAAGTTATGAACTTTTGTTTCAGACTTCCTATGTTCGCTATGAGGATATTAATGTTCAGCCCAACTGGATATTTCAATAACTGTACCAACTCAAAACAGGAGAATCTCTAGGAAATACTAATGTAATCTGGGACTGGTTTGGAAAAGCAGAAACCTATTTTGTAGGAAACAGAAAGTAGAAAGGTTCAACATGGCATTGTTTATATCTTCTGTTAAGAAGAATGGAATAAGATAGTTACTTATTCTTTCTTATCTTTCTTCTGCAAAAATGCTTTTTAAAGTTTCTCCAGGGAAATTTTATTTATTTAAATAAAAATTTAAATTTATATATAAATTTAAAATTCACTTAAAATAAAATTGACCTGCATGAAAAAAGGAAAATGGAATTTTTTTAGCTTATCTATCACATGGCAAAATATAAATTTTATATATGTCTTGAGACTAGGAAATGATTTTTTTTTCTTCAGCACCATCGATAAATTCTAAGGTAGATAACTAATATATTTTCATTTTTCTACATAATTTCTATAAGTATTTTCAAATGTCATTTGAAATGTACTATATTCTATATTATTATAAACCCCACATTACCTTTTACAGAACAGAATATTTTGCAATTGTAAATCATAGTAAAATGGAGATTATCAGCGTGTAATTCCTCATTTGTTACTTAATCATCCTGAAAGTCTTGGATGGAAAATAAATCAGTTAATAGCAATAGTAAATAAAAACTGGAAGGAAACATTGTAATAATTAATAATGTAGAATAGCCTAATTATAAAATATGAGTTAGTAGTATGTTAACTGAAAAACATACACCCACACTCTCAAACACACGAGCTATAGTTACAAATTATGATTAAAAAGTAATAGATTGTAATACTGACAGTGACAATTTCATTTTTCAGGGATCCAGTATATTATAATTCAATGCATATGGGGAAACAAATATTTTTTTAAAAATAAGAACAAAGTAATAATGAAGTCATGCTAGATGATACAAAATATTCTATTCTTTCCCAACAGAAAACAGACAAATGCTTTTGGGGATGTCATTTTATCACAGTCTGTTCTATGTAGCTTGTGAAAAAAATGCATCGTATCTGTTTTCTTATCTGGATTGTAAGAAATCAATCCTGATGCCACAGAAGTCAGTTTAGAATTAGTCAACAATTCAAGAATGCATGATACCCTACTTCCAGGATTATATTTTTTGCAGACTGTTACAATAAAACCTGTACAGTTATAAACATAACCTCAAGATATGTTAAAACATGTAAATATCATACTCTTAGTATTTCTGAGATATGGAATGTAAGATTACCGTATATACTCGAATATAAGCCGATCCGAGTATAAGCCGAGGTCCCCAATTTTACCCCAAAAACTGGGGTAAACTGGGGACTCGAGTATAAGCCGAGGGTGGGAAATGAGGCACCTACCGGTTGAAACCCTCCTCCTCAGCTGAGAAGGCTGGCGGCTCCCCGCCCGCCTCTCACTGCACCGCAGGGCTTCAGTCCGGTAAAATGTGAAAAAAAAAAACAAAAAAAAACTCGAGTATAAGCCGTATATACTCGAGTATAAGCCGAGGGGCTTAAAAAAAAAAAAACTTGAGTATAAGCCGTATAGACCCGAGTATAAGCCGGGGGCGTTTTCAGCACAAAATGTGAAAAAAACAAAAAACTCGAGTATAAGCCGTATATACTCGAGTATATACGGTAATTGAATAAGGCTATTCATTTTTTTTCAAATGAATGTAAATGTATTCATCAATTCAAAGCAATGCATAGTTTATTATATGCACAATATACTAATAAATAGCCATGTATTAAAAAATAATGAGATTTTCTGATAAACACATCCTGTGGTGGATTGGGTCATAAAAGATGTTAAAAGGGAGGAGAAGATTTTGGATAAAATATAATTAAAGTATAAAAACCTTGTTATATTTCTGAGATAAAATAAATATTTTATTAGTTAATTGTAAACAAAAGCACAACTGCAATAAAAAGTCATTTAAAATGTAAACACACAGGGAGTGTTTTATTTAACTACAATAATGTTAATATTACAAGTAGAATGTAAATTGGTTAGATCGAAAACTATTGGAACTGACCCTTTTTTTACAGAGAATTATAGTCTTTGTTTTTCATTTTTAAAACTTCCACTGTAAAGATTATTTTAAAAAAGCTTCTGAATAATGCTATTTGTAGCTCTTAATAAAGAATTATTAATTTAAATGCCTTTTGGGTATTCTTTTTCAAAAATAGACAATAAGAATCAAAAAGGACCTTAGGTTTCATCTCATCCAAACAAAGGTGAGATCAGTAATTATAAACAGAAAAGGGATATTTTAATAAAACGTTTTCCAGCAGTTATCTAGAGTTTCTTTGATACTTTGTTTGGAACCTTTAGGCCCAACGGCTATGCTTATATTTAATAACTTCTTCATTATGTCTTGTATACAAACAAGTGTGTACAAAAGAATCTCATAGCTCCTCTGAGTATTACTGTATTTTAAATGTACAAAGAAGGGGATATCAAGTCAATCTTTCAAAATTTGAATATTCAATTCCCTCCTTCCCTGAGCCTGCCCGCCCACCAGCCTGCCTTCCAATTCAGGGAAGTTTACAGAAGGTTAAAACCAACAATTAGTAATGAATAAAATTAGCAACATTCAAATCAACCACACAAAGGGGGAGATGGATGCAGATACATAATAGTACATTAATGTACCTATGTATTTGTCATGTCCTTTATTTCGTAATTTCCCCTGACCCATTTGTTCCCATGTGATAAGGGGCATGCATAAGAGCACAAGCGTGCCTATCATTCCTGTCCTATTGTTTCTTTTTGTTACATCCAATTAATATAGTTATTACATACTCATACTTATCTATATGGTTATATACTGTATAATTATTTCATGCTTATATATACTGTGTGACAAAATAAATAAATAAATAAATAAATAAATAAATAAATAAATAAATAAATAAATAAATAAATAAATAAATATAGGAAGTCTATATCAAAATCAAGACAGTGGCTGCAAACAAATCTTGAAGTCCTGCCCCTTTTTTACATATATTGTAATGAATGGGGGGATGTTGATTCCCTAGCTGTCACTGCTTTTTGATTATTATTATTTTTATTTCCCCTGAGGACATCTCTGTACTTTTATAACAGAAAGAAGATGGAGATGGTGTGATCCAGTTTTCTCTTTACTTATATAAACTGGCTTTTCTTTTATAGTCTTGTGTATAGTATGGCTTAGTAAGATATTAGACCTTTTTAAAAGCAAGTTTCTGAGCTTCTCTCCCATTCTTGCCTCCTACTGTTTTTCTCTGTTGTTTTTCATTGCTTGATGCAGAGAGTGTTATCTCTTCCTTTAGAGCTATTTGGCTATTTTCAAGGTCAGCCACCTGTAGATGGTACTATTCTCATAAACGCTTGAAAGCGGATAGCCAAGAAGTGTAAACAACACATGGACTTAATGAAAGATATGAGTAATTGCAATAGTATGCTATATATGCTTTGAAAGCCTTCCTAGGGATGAACTTCAGGATAGTCCTGACACACAGCAAAAGCACTAATTGGATATAATCTGGAGAACATTCACTGTTGCCCTGTCAAGGATAGAACTGCCTGTTCTGCATTCACACTTCTCTATTGATATTGCCATGCTTTATTTGGGTCCTTTGCCTGTGAATATTTTTTCTGCTTTATTAAAAGTTATTTTATCTTTCTTTTTGTTCAATAAATCTTTTCAGCTTCTTCATTTGTTTGCTCCTTACTTTCAGAACTATAACATATTGTCCATACTTTGCTCTGGTCAAGCAACATTTTGAGCTTACATTCTTGTTGCGAGGGAGGAAGGATACCACAATTGTCTTTCTGTGACACTTCTATCTAGAGCATTGCCATAAGCTATTTGAGTTGTTTCCTTAGAATTGATTCTTTAAAGGGTTTTGCTGGAATAAAAACTTTCTGAGTAATTGCACTCTGCTGCAGACCTCTGTATGCCTTCATAATGGTGATGCAAGAATCTTGGGTCCCATTCATAAGAATTCCTTTTACATTTTTCATTCCCTTTGAAAATAATTTCAAAAACAGATTCTTCAAACTGAAGAATGGCAAGGAAAAAAACAACAACCATGATTTTGGGTGGAGTGCAAAACTAGAAATAATGCATTGATGCTGCTATATCTCTGTTATAGGAAGATCTACTAATATTCTCACAAGTGCTAATTCACTTGAATTCTGAAGAAAAAAAGGAAAAGGGAAGGTCCCATGTGTTCCTTTACCCACTGCATTTGGAAAGGCAAGAATGTAATTATGTGAAATGAATCGTCCCAATTTTCCATGTAAGCTAAACTAGACAGAGCAGATGTCTGCCCGGCCATAATTTATATCTCAATGTGCCTATTTTCAGACTTGCAAACCACTATTCTTATGTATATTTTGCATTGAAGTGCATGACTCACCAAGTATCTGTGAAACTTGTATTTCTGCTATTATAACACCATAAGCATGACAGTAAGTCAGTGTTTGGCAACATGTGACAGAAGAATTGTCGTGTTAGTTTATAGCTGCAAAAGAATAAAGAGAGAATGGGATATGAATTGTTTCATTGTGCCATTTCCTTTCATTGACCTGGCAGATTAATATACAAAGACCTCATTTTATATGAGTACATTTCCTTGATTTATGTGCTGCATAGTGGCGCCATCATATGCAACCTGATTGAGTACTGAACTGCTGATGAGCACCATTTGCTATGCAGATCAACTAATATTTCTCTACAATATTGTTGCTGCCTTTGTAGTGATTGGCAGCAATATGCTGAAAATTGCCAGACCTCTTTGGCAAATATTTACACATGAGCAGATTACTATGTGCATTAGCAAAAACTTCATGAAAATAACTGAAACATAAATATAAACACATCAAAATTACTGAGAGGGTTGCAAAGATATCTATAAATCAGCTCTATGTCTCTCATAACACAGTCGTTATGCCTACACAGTATAAGCTATGTGTATATGTAAAATACATCTATAGTGATATATCAATGCAGAGGTTATTCTAAGATAGGAGTATGTTATTCATATCAAGATAATTTTGGTTATTTTCTAGGAATCATCTATCAATTCTAAGAACCAGAATCTTAATACATTTAGGAAGTACCAGCTTGGGGAAAACTGTATAAATAAGTAAGTAAGTAAGTAAGTAAGTAAGTAAGTAAGTAAGTAAGTAAATAAATAAATAAATAAATAAATAAATAAATAAATAAATAAATAAGAATACAAAAATAATGACAACGATGATGATGGTGGTGGTGGTGATGGTCTATCAATTCTTAAGATTACATAGGTATATTTTATCCAGAATGAACTATCTCCCAACATGGTCCTTCATGTCTTCTCAGTGTACACCGTTGTGATTGTGTCCATCCATCTTGCTACTCTTAAGGATGTCCCCTTTTTACTCTCTCTTCCCAGCATTATAAAACTTCTCAAGAGATATAAAATCCTGGCATTTTGCTGATCCTTACCAGGAACATCTCCCTACCACAATGAGGCAATGCAGCAGGATTTGGTGGGGGTGGGGGGAATCATTGGTCATAGAATGCTTAATAGTCATAGAATGCTTAATCTCTCTGTATTATTGAAGATTTATCAACAATATTTTTTTATGTTGCAATATTCTGAAAGAGCCATATGAATAGATTATGGATTTGAGATTTGTTTTTAAAGCAAAGGATAATTAAAATGAATGTGGGCTATAGAGAGAGTCAGAAAAGTTGGACTCTCTAGCAGGACTTAGTTGAAGTTAAAGAATTGAATAGCTCATGCTTACTTGTGAGACTGCCAAGAATTCCCATGGCTGTAGATCAGCCTGGGAAGTCAACAAAACCAACAGCAAATAAATACATTCCAGAAGAAGATAATGGCAAACTACTTGCATCTTGCTGACAAGAAAGTGACTTGAAAGTGTCTACGAAACCAACAGGAACCAAACACTACTCAAAGAATTTATATTACTTTTAAAGCTTTAAATCCATAAAGCCAAATGATGGCCTAAGGGGCCATATTCTCAGTGCTGCTTTTTACAAGTTTGGAAAAAAAGAACTAAAGAAGTAATTTTAGTTTTAGTCAGAACTGATTGTTTTATCTCACTGAGCTCATTATTTCCATCACTGAGCTATGTTTGCTGAAATGCTACGCTTTACATACTTATATGCAATGTCATATTTTGACATTATTATAGTTAGGAACGGATACTTATTCATTCTCAATGTCTATAGCTTAGTAAAATACACTTGAATGGCTCATAAAATTTCTTTTTTTTAATCTGCTAACATTTGTCTTACAACTAAATACCCCATTCCTTAAGTGCTTAAATAATATGAAAAATCATCAAGGTTTATTCTTTTTAAACCACTGCCACTGGAAGGCGAGATAAAAATCAAAATAAATTAAATTTAAACTGAGGACTTTGCTGAAGATCTCATGGTATCCTATTGCTTGCCACTTTTATGCAACCTTAGGTGATACCAAAGTCTCTCCTGTCACGTGCATTCTTGCCAGTCTTCAAGGAATGACACAATATTCTTTGTCATCCTTGTTATAAAAGGTGGGAAAGACTGCAGTTTCATTTTTATACTGTTTGGGATGCAAGTGTCTTCCCTAACCAAATTGCGTTGTTTTATGCACAGTTCGGTTTACAGCCCAAATGGTAGAACTGAATAAGCTGAAAATAAGGTGAAACCTGCATCCTAGTTCTTGCGAGCTCTTCCAGAGAAATTGTGTGCTGCTGGAGGCAGGAAAACCTTTATAAAAGTAGTGTGACCCTGTTTTCTGCCATCTGAATGGTAATGCTTGATTGGAAAATCAATGAAGTGCTGTGAGAATTGCACTTCAGTGTTGCAGACAAGCCACACAAAAATCCAACTTTTCACATGAGATGAAGATTGCCTTTGGTTCATTTACTCTCTTAAGACACATTAAAATCAAATCTATCACCCCATTTGGCCATCTGTCAACCCTCACCACACAGTCAACGGGGAGACTTTGTTCTTCCATCACCAGCATTGGAGAATGTTTTGTTATTTTAATAAATGGTTTTAGGCCTTAAGAGACAGAAATAAATCAAACCAATTTATAAACCCTGAAAATGTTAGCTTCAGGGTTTTTCCCCCCCCCCAAAACCCTACGGAGGATTATGTATGGATGGCTTGCTGTAAAAGAAGCAGTTTTAGCAGTTTCTTAAAAAGAAAAAAAAATGGAAATAGAGAAAATTAATGTAATGTTCTCTGCCCTTAAATACTTAATAAACGGAAGGCTAAATTATATGTCCAATGTAGAACAATCCCAAAAAGTTTATGGTAAGCAAAATAAATAGATCATGGTAAATATTTGCATATAAACTCACTTTCTCACTCAGAGACTAGTTGTTCAGCTCTTTATTCGCATGATAAAAAGTATCTATCTCATCATGTTTAACGTTAAAGTGTTTAAAGACAAAGATAGGCTAACAACAACTGATAAAACTTTGTCAATAGTGAACTTTATGAGTCATGCATCTATCTCATAGTTACCTTTGTCTTTGCTATGTAAAGATGTTTATCCCATCCAGATTTAGCTGCAATCATTGATTGATTTCAACAATCCTATTCTGATCATATTCTGCCATATTGCATGCTGTAGTTGAAGTTGAAGTATGTAGCATCATAACAAACCTTAATAACTTAACAAAATGGGCTTGCAACTATGTCCTATTTACCTTTTAAAGGGTCACTATTAATATATTTTTTTTGGTGCAACAGTATAAAGCTTTACTGGCTGAGGGTCTCTGGGAGTTAAAGTCCACAAGTCTTAAAGAGACCAAGGTTGGAGAGCCCTGGTATAAAGGTTCTAGAGAGAATGTTAACACTGAAACATCAAGTTTGAGAATTTGGTGGATTGGAAGGCTCTTTCTTCTGATGAAGCTCTTTCTCTGCTCCTTCCTCTCTCTATCACACACATACATACCGTATATACTCGAGTATAAGCCGAGTTTTTCAGCACGTTTTTTGTGCTGAAATACGTCCCCTCGGCTTATACTCGAGTATATACGGCTTATACTCGAGTTTTTTTTTTCTTCTTTTTTTCACATTATACCGGATGGTGCAAACTTGGCGGGCTTTTGCATTAGCGCGGGGAAGCCCTGCCGGTGCAGTGAGAGGGCGGGGCGGGGGAGCGGCCAGCCTTCTCGGCTGAGGGAGGGAGGGTTTCCCCGACCGGTAGCTGCCTCATTTCCCACCCTCGGCTTATACTCGAGTCCCCAGTTTACCCCAGTTTTTTGGGGTAAAATTGGGGACCTCGGCTTATACTCGGATCGGCTTATATTCGAGTATATACGGTATATACTATAAACCAGTGGTTCTCAACCTTTATAGTGCTGCGACCCCTTTAATACAATTCCCCACAATGTGGCGACCCCTTTAATACAATTCCCACGATGTGGCGACCCCAACCATAAAATTATTTTCGTTTTGAATTTATCGTGCCTGAAGCTGTATTGGCTAGCGATCTGAACTGCTTGCGATTGTCTTGAGGACGGAGGCATTAAAGCGGAGACTCCTCCCCTATTAAGTTTATCACACCTGAAGCCAGATTAGGCTAGCGATTGGGAGTGATTGCAGCTGGCTTGAGAGGGAAACATCAGAGCAAAGATTTCTCTCTTTTTTTATTCATCGCGCCTGAAGCCGAATTCGGCTAGCGATTTGAAGACCCTGCAGCTGGCTTGTGGAGTCAACCATTGGAGCGCGATTCTTCGATTCGCAAGTATACTTCCCATATTTCCGATGGTCTTAGGCGACCCCTGGCAAATCGTCATTCGACCCCCAATGGGGTCCTGACCCACAGGTTGAGAACCGCTGCTATAAACTATTCGACAAAATTGATTTGGCTGACTCAGACATAGTCAAGAGAGGCCTTGATCTATGTTTTCCTGGTCCATGTCCAATATACTTAACTCTAGTTGTTTACCATTTCACAAATGCCTTTCATATAGGTTTTTAAGTTTTATTATCTGGTACCTACCACCTAGTATTCTTGGCTAATTTACCAAGATGTAGTGTGTGTCTTGACATGTTTAGAGGGACTGATGGAGTTTAGAGCTCCTCCCCAAGATGGCTGCTGAACAGTAAGACATCTTTTCTCTCTTGCCAACAATCTGTTGATTTTGCTGCAAAGCTGGTTCTCTGGCAGTGCTGTTTCCTGGTTTTGAATGGGGACACTTAGGAATGACCCAAGGTGGCTTTTGGATAGTAAGAGATCTGTCTGGAAAGGGGAGTCTTGAAGATTCCAGTACCCTTTGGCAATGGTCGGAAAGTCACTGGTCATCCATCTTCAGTTTGGAAGTTCATTTTCTTAAGCATGCTTGGGTTTTAACTTTGCTTTTTGAATTTTCTGTTTTAGTCTGCTATTTATCTTTAAAGCAGGTTGAGCTGCTGATTTATTTAACCCCCTGCTGTACTCTAGCTGTTCTTTTTCTTCCGTTTTTCCCCTTGATTTATGCTGTTAATTTGATTAACTTGCATTTCTCCATAAGAAAACACAGTGTGTCCAGAGATGGTGAAAGTGCTTTCATTTAATTTACATTAATATTGGAGTCTCATCAGAGGGGTTTTACATTTTTTAAATTTGTAAAATACTTGGAGTTTATTTTTTTAATGTTTCTTTTAATCTTGAATTGAAAAAAAAAACATCTTTCCTGTTTTTTTCTGATTCAGCATTTTTTTGTTTTCAGGCTAAATTACATCAAGCACCAGATTATAGAAAATTAAGGGTGGCTGATATCCAGAAAAAGACTTTTTGGTAACATGAAATTTTTAGTTGAAAGTTTTAAAAAAAAAAAAAAGTTTGATTAAGTAATAATAGCTCTGGATAAATTAGATTCACAAAAGGAATGTTGACCCATTAGAAAGTCTAGAAAGAGTTATGGACTATAAGGAGGTGATTGCATACTCCTCTCTGAAGTTCAAGCCTGCATTCTTTTACAATAGCAGCAGCTGTCTGAATGGAGATGTGATCAATTGGTTTTTCTTAGGAGGAATGAAGAACATTGGGAACTGGATCTGTCACATTTAATTGGAAACCACTTTCACCTGGACTTTGTTGGGAAGATAGATCATGGAGACTGAATTTTTAGATTTAATTAGGCAACAATTGATAAGAAATGGTATTATCCATTGGATGTGGATGTGGATATTTGACCCAGGATGAATTACTCTTAACATTTGGGGTGGTTTGGGATAGATAAAATGCTGTGGTAAAGTTGATTACAATGACAGTTTGTTAGCAGAGGGGTTTTGAAACTTTAAACCTTTGCCTTTTCATTATTATTGTTCTTTTTGTTAATTATTTTGCCATTAATATAGTATATGGATGACAGGTCAATAATTTGCAAACAGACTTAGTAGTTTAAAAAATTTTCTGGGCTTGTTTCACAAGGAGTGAGACACTAATATTGTAGTAATGTATTGATCAGTATTCAACTGGGGGATAATATGTGCATATGTGTTGGGTTTTTTTCTTTTTTTAATACACCTTTTAATACACCTTTAATACACCTTTTTAAAAATTGTTTGTTTTGTGTTTTTCTTTGTATTAAAAAAAATTGCTGGAGTTTCATATTTTAATTTTTTTCAATTAAAATAAACAGTTTTTAAAAGAGGGAAGTTTGCACTGGGTAATACTGATATGGCAATAATCTATAGATGGATAAACATACATACATAATTATAAGTTACATACATTTTGGAACAAAATTTCATGTATTTGATATGATGAAAAGGTGTCATCTCTAAATGACACCTATATAAAATGACATAATTTTATATGTGTATATGTATATATACACACACATGGGGATTTATCAGAAATACGACTGCAATGTGAGAGGGAAGAATAAATTTCTGGAGAAAATCAAGTTTTATCACTGATGTGCACTAATAAGTTGGTCAATTTTTGGAACTTGAGACCCATGGTGGAAAATCCCTACTCCTACACATGAATTCTTGGGAATAGAATAGCCAAAATCTGCCATTTCACTACTGAACATTGATGGCTTGATTTCATGCTATGTCAGCATTGAGCATATTAAGAAGCTCAAGGGTGGAAATAGGAGCAGCTTGTCTCTCAGAGGTTCTCTGTCCTCATCCCCATTCTTAAAAATACCTCCAAAACCCAAAAAAGCATTTGCTGAAAAAAAATCAGTCCCATTCTTTTTGTTCCATGGTACATGCAGCCTTTGAAATAGTTTTCTCCTTCTCCTGACTGATACATTCTAACTATGAGGTCCTTCGATGCTTTGTAAGCTCTTTGCAGATCATGGCTTTTACTGTACAAGACAAATGAATAAATATCAGAAATATTCTACCTGAACAACTGAACTTTATATGGGCTTGATCAGAGTAACTTTAATTGATAGCAAATGTGTACTAACTACTATTTAACATCAGTTTGAATGTGACTGGTTAATTCTGAACACAACCACATCCGTACTTATGTGACTATGTGCATGCTTACGCAATGACATTATTCGACATTTTGTGTTGTTGTTTTCGCTCCTGAAAAGTTTTCAGTTTATTTTTCAATTGAGTTGTACATCTTATATGTTATATTAAACATATAGCAATAGCAATAGCACTTATATACTGCTTCACAGTGCTTTACAGCCCTCTCTAAGCGGTTTACAGACTCAGCATATTGCCCCCAACAATTTGGGTCCTCATTTTACCCATCTCGGAAGGATGGAAGGCTGTGTCAACCTTGAGCCTGGTGAGATTTGAACTGCCAGATTGCAGGCAGCCAGCAGTCAGCAGTAGTAGCCTGCAGTACTGTACTCTAACCACTGCATCACTGTGGCTCATAACATATAACATATAAACTGGAGTGATTTATCTGGTTCTGGTTGTTTTACATCACAAAAACCTGGCATTTTAACAGGGGTGTATAGACTTTTTATATATGCTGAGTGTAGACACTTGTTTTTTAAGTATGAAAGCAAGATCTTTTTTTAAAAAAAAGACAGTAACATGGATCTTACTATAGGAGCTTAAACAGTCTGTTCCTTCGCCACTCCTTTTTATCATTTGATCTCATATTTTTAACATGTCCTCTTTTCCTGCTTCTCTGACACTGATGCAGACTTAAGTATCCAAGTGCTCAATGAATTAAAAGAGGTCATGACCCCTCTATGTGGTCCCATACAAAAAAAAATTCTATTACCTGTAACTTGTTTTGCTTTTTAACAAAAAAAGCTGTCAGCTGCAACCATTTTCTCTGGCTCTGCAGTGATAACTTATACAACAGACCTAGTTAGTATCTCTGAGCTCTTACACTAATATTTTGTAAACCTAAACATCTAGGATTAGGTCTCTTGGAAGGCAAAAAAATTACTTCTGAGGTGGCCTGAATCAATTTAACTACGCATTTTTCTCTTTGCTACTTCAAATATATTGCTGATCCTACGCTGGTTTTCAAAGCCCTATAACACCATGTATAAGTTTGTACAGAAATATTTGGCTTCCATAATGCAGCTGAAAAGAATGACCTAGATATAAAGTCAGGTAGGGTTATAGCAGAACAGTTAAAATTAATGGCTCTTAAATTAAGTTTGACTAACACTAGACTACTAATCCACTAGATTCAATGAATAAATGCCTATATATAGTATGTATAAATAACTGCAGGGCAATAGAGTTTAGTAGGCTTGTACAACACCCTTCTAACTGAAAAATAATTGAGGCATAAAATAATATTAGAAACAAACTATGTGTTATATGACTTTCTTGAGAAAAAATATGTGTGATGTTAGCTATAAATTAAAAGATACGCTGCAAACTTAAAATTTCTACTCCAGAGAAGAAAGGTGCCAAAATGTTCTGATTATCCAATTAAAATAGAGTATTTATCTATCCAGCACTATTAAATACTTTTGCAAACATGATGAGTATGGTCAATGTTTTCTCTGTTTTCTGTATTCTTCCACTCCTAACTTATAAAATTTAAAAAATGGCACACTATAAATAATAAATATATATTTAATAAACACTATATTTAATAAATCTTTTTAGCAGCAGGTTTTGAAATGTAAACATGGGGAAAAGACAAAAGAGAATTGTCTTTTCTCTTCAGATGGACAGGATTGAATTTTCTCATTCCTTTTCCTGATCTATATGGATATTTTATGTTTTATCCGACAAGTTAAAAATAGGCGTAATGAAAACAAGACAAAATCTTGCAAACAAAATACGCATTGACTGTTAATACTTTTTGCAATACCCCTTGGCTACCTTTTCTGAAGGAGTAAAGTCTCTCTGGTATTAAATTTATTTATTATCATTTATTGCTACTTGGGATAATGGAAGAACATTATAAGAGATAATAGAGATCATTTCTGGCAGATTAACACATATATGACAGCTTGTTTTTTAAAGAGATTAGAAGCATTCCTTATTTGTGTTGAGTCTACAAGAGGAGCTGGTAAATCACAATAATAATATTATCATCAAAATTATTAAAATTAATTGTCTCTCAAAGTTTTTTTTTTAAATATCCTAGATGTAATTATTCCTGAAACTTTAAAACAGGATTCAGTAATATTATGAATAATACATTGGGACTACAGCATTTGATGGGAATTTCTTACAATAATATTAGGTATGTACAGAACTATCAAAAAATGTTATATAAAAATACTAATATATTTTAATCCAAAATTAAAAGTAAAAACCTGAAAACATACAAAAATGATCTGTTAGTTTGCATATGTCTTATCTGCTTATCTTTTGCTATCAAAATTAGGAAGGAAGGAAAGATGCTAGGGGAAGCTTCATCATCTCAGTCAGCTCCCAGAGATGCTCATAATTTACTTGTGCCCTGGTCCCCAATAATCCACTCCTTACAAAGAGATCCTGTAAGATTGCCATGAGCTCTGGTGCTGTGACTCCATGACCCAATAAACGCTTGACACTCTTCTGCCAAACAACAATGTATGTCTGTTTCTTTTAAACTAAAGAGACATTTATAGCATCTCACTTGTTTAAATTAAGAAGGAATTTGAATTACAGAGGGCATAAATGAGGAAAGCATCTGGCAGTTGGCTGGTAATTTAAAGGGCAATTTGGTTAAAACACTGAAAGACATTTAGACCAAGGCATTATAGTATGATACCAATGCATAGCAAATCAAGACCCATTTTTTAAGACATTTTTTGCTTCCAAGAGTTTTGTATTTCTCTTTTCCTTGCACTTCTTCCTTGTGGTTTTGAAATATTTAACAGTTGTTTAATTTCTTTATATAGAAATATTAGACAAGATACAAATGGTGGAGTCTGTAGAAAATAAATGTACTTTTAATAGCCTTGGTACATGAATGAATTATAATGCAAAACCTGATTATCTTTTCTTTTAAACCTTTCTTTGGCATTAAATAGGCAATCTAGTCACA
This sequence comes from Ahaetulla prasina, assembly GCF_028640845.1. Classification (NCBI taxonomy): domain Eukaryota; kingdom Metazoa; phylum Chordata; class Lepidosauria; order Squamata; family Colubridae; genus Ahaetulla; species Ahaetulla prasina. The sequence goes on along the minus strand of NC_080541.1, from coordinate 47,095,112 downwards.
AAGGACAAAATTCTGTACTAGAACTAACAAGGATTTTTGTATAAGCAAGAAAAGTCACAGCCCAACAAGGATACAAAAATTACTACTAATTTCTATTCTATTTCCTTGATAATCCATTGTCTTTGCCATGGCATGGAAACACTTACTCATATCAAGATAAAATTATCATTTTGAACCACTGCATGAGATTCAGATATTATCTTGTGGCCCCTTGATTCTCAAATAAAGGGATGTGAATGAAATAGCTTGAAGGGGGATACTGTTTCTCTTTTACATAGTATCACTTGCAAATCTGCAAAAATAGACCCCACTATTCCAGTTATTACATGGCCATTTTTGGGTTTTAAGAGATGTGGGCAGATTGTATAATTGCATGTAAATTTGATATATCCTTACCATAATATATTTTTGGATGTAGTCTTCAGCTTCCAAGGTTGCTTTCATTTTTATCCTGTTATTTTTAAAAAAAATTCAACTCAGAACGGCTTATTTTTGGAATATCTCAGCACTGTGATCATAATTAAAAATGGATTGATAGATTGTAAATAGCATAGTTTTGGGGTATGCAGCCTCAGGTGGGATATCAATAGAACTGTAGATAAACTCTGCTTCATATGAGTTTCAGTGACTTGTAATTGTAATTGACCTCTTTCAAAAGAGACATAAGCTCTGGGAACCTTAAATTCCTATCAATGCCGGAAACAGCAAGTACATTTCTCCAGGTATTTGTTCTGAAAAAAATGTAGGTTGCTTGTGAAATTTAAAATTCAGGTCATTTGGCAACAATGCATTACCAACTTTATCTCTATTTTTTTCAAATACCTCCCACCCTTTTCTTTTAATTCCTCATTTTTTGGCTAGACCATTTGGGCAGTAATAGAATTCCAACTACAGAGAGAGAGACATGTTAAAGGCTCTTTTTCATTTCACTGAACTATGTCTGGAATCCTTGTTGATTTTTTTTAAACTAAGATGAAGTACAGCATACTGCAGATTCCAAAGTTTTAGTTGCCATTGGGAAGTGCGTATTTTAAAGCATGGGTGTCAATCTTGCCACAAAACGTTGCTGTCACATGACATTTCACGATGTTTTTCCCATTCATGGAGCTGGGTTGGGTTTGGCCTATGTGTGAGGCGTTCGGCCCATGGGCTGCCAGCTTGATACCCCTGCTTTAAGGCATTCATCTTGGAGAAACTATATTTCCCAGGAGTATCTGGAAAAATCTTGGTCCTCTATTGCTAAATGTCAGAGAAGGAGAAGCAGGAGAAAAATAACTTCTTCCAAAAACAGCCAGGAAAGATAGAGTTGGTTTAAGTGTTTCTCAAATTTGTCAACTTTAAGTGGTATCAACTTGAACTTCCAAAATTCACTACCAAGCCATTCTGCCTGGGGAAATCTGGGAATTGCAGTCCACACAACTTAAAGCTGACAAGCTTGAGAAACATTGATTTAACACCAAGACAGCAACCTCTCTGATTTGATGCAGAGCTGTTTCTCTTGTCTCAAATAATATAGTCAATACTGATAGCTGAGTTTTACAATATCTGGTTTAAACAAATCTGTGAAACAATTCAAGGCTGACAATGCTTAGAAATCATTCCATAAGTGAGAAAGCCGGTCCTACCAGTTCCTAATTTCCTGAGCAGGTGGCTGGTTTAATGACTTAAATGTCCTTTCAACTCTACAATTCTGTGATTTTAAAATGAGATTGTTTTAGAAATAAATCAAGAGTTACAAACTCCAGTTTTTATCTCTTAAATGCTTCTTCCTGTAAAAACCAGAAACATTAATAAGAATGGTCAGTTCTATGTTACATTTGTTACCAATCCTCTAAACAGAATTATACTAGGAATTAAAAAGAACTATCAAATCAGTTTCTATATTAACCTTTAGCTGGCTCTCGCTTGATAAAAAAAATGTAGCAGGAGTCAGCAGGTTTAAGTTGCATATAGGACTAATTAAGTTGGTTTGGAAGGAATACTTTCTCTGAGCAGAAAAGTAGAATGTTGTATTTAAAAATATAAAGTTGGATTCAGCTTAAAGGGAGCCTCTGGGCAAAATGACTTGTAGCAAGCCTTGATGGGCTATAATCAGAGTGCCTGACTCTGACTATTCCTTTAATTTCCACAGTGCAGCAAAGCCACTAGATTGGAGGCACTTAGAAATGAAAAGAGTGGTTACTGGTCTGGCACTGCTCAAACCAGGCATAGGCTATGGGCCTTGTAGTGGGCTGGCAACAGCTGAAGGTTTCCAGATACTGATGAAAAGGATGATAAAGAATGTCTCTGTCAAAATATAATTATAAAGTGGTGGGAGAGTTTTAGGTAATGCTATGCCAAAATTTTCTAAATGTTTGCTTCTCCAAAAGATGGTAGTGAATTTCTTGTCAGCTTGTCTTAGAGACTGTGGATGGATGTAGAGATGATGTTACTTTATTGTTAAGAGCATGTTTGTGTTGTTACTGGTTTCCTGATATTTATTTATTTATTTATTTTGTCACAACATCATATAAAAGATTATATATTAGATAAACATATATATGAGTAAATATTAGGAGGTATAAGCATATATATATATATATATATATATATATATATATATATAGGAAGAAGCAAAGAAAAACAATAGGACAGGAACGGTAGGCACGTTTGTGCGCTTATGCACGCCCCTTATGGTCCTCTTAGGAATGGGGTGAGGTCAATAGTAGAAAGTTTTTGGTTAAAGCTTTTAGGATTATGGGAAGAGACCACAGAGTCAGATAAAGTATTCCAAGCACTGATGATTCTGTTATATTGTTCAGTTGTGGGTAGGAGAAGCAGTGGGAGGGATTCCATCCTGATTTCATTTCTTGGGTTTTAATTGAAGCCAGATTATGATTATTAGACCTGTGCAGAATTCTGAACCTGAAACTTAAAAAGTGCCTTGGAGTGTAGACAACCATGCTGCATGAAGCTATATCTTCTGAAGGCACTGCCTGCTCCAAAATATCTTGCCACACCCAGGCTGTGCCTCCTTAATTCAAATACATGTTTAAAGTGGAATCATGAGGCTACAGTATGATTCCAAGGCAAAGAAACATTTTTTTAAGGAGTAGGTGTGGTGTATGTCTCTAAGTTACCAATTGTAAGTTACCATTAGTAACTTCCCTGGTTTGGACCCAAACATCCAGGGTTGAGTGGATTTTCATAGTCTAGCTACAGTAGTTCCAGCTCAGGGATACAATAGTCTCCTTAGAAAATATGCAGAGTTAGACTGATCATGTACAGATATGCTTTTCCCACCTCACCCAGAAGAGCTTTTTCTGAAATTCTGTTCTTGTATAAGAAAATTTTAAACAATGAAAACAAATGGTCATCAGCTTGAAGGGGATCTGGTAGGAAAAATACTGAATACTACATTATATAGTTCTAGAAGCATAGGATGACATTTCTGTCCTAGAAGGAAATGGAATGAAACTGAGAAAATGGTTCGGTTTTTTATTGTTAAAAAAATCAAGCATATAATTTTTCACCACCGAAAATAATGATTTTTCTGGAATGTATATTCTACTCTTCCCACTCTTCCTCTCATACAAAAAATAGTAAATTAGTTAAGAGTTAAAGGTATGGATCGTGACCTTTCAAGCCCTTCTCAAAGCTGCACAGCTGCTGATGGGGTGACATGAAAGCTATTTCCTTTATAATGAGATACCAAGTAGATGGGCTTCTTTTAGGACATGGCATTTAAAAATACATTTACTTCTATTATGAACTAGCCTAACCTGCAACAACTATTGCTTGTGCCGTATTACGAGAGCAGATGTTTTAGACAACCTGCTGGCAGAAGCACAAAGCAGGAACAAAGTTTCTTTCATTATTGACTTAATATCTACAAACAGTTGTAAAAGTTTTCTTATCTAAGTGATTTATTGCAGAGTTTGGCAATGATTTACCTTAATGTAAATTGCCTATTATTTTTCTTCCCACTGTGAAGTTGAGTAGAGTAATATGAAAAGTGAGGGGAAAATGGAAATTTTGATCTCCTCCATCCTTACCGCCCAACACCTGTTAACCTTATTTGAAGCCTTTTCAGCCAATTTGTATATGCTGTATAAAGGATGTCAGATTGAGGAAGGGCAAAGGGAGGAAAAGAAAGAATGAGAAGGGGAGAGTTAATGCTGACATTTTAATAAATAAAAAAAATGAGAAAGAGAAAAATGAGTAAACTACTATTAAAAATGGCATAGTTCACTTTACAATGGAATTAAATAAGTGGAATGATCCTATCTCCATTATTTTGCTGAAAGATCATTTTCCCTAAAGAAGTATTTCAAGTCACTTTTCAATTTTTCTTCAGTTTTGACATTTCCATTATTTAATATAATAAACAATCCCAGATTGTTTAACATTTTGTTAAAATATTCAAATAAGAAATTGACAGTATTGCATTACAGACTGATTTTACACATTTAGTTCCTATCGGCAGCATTTCTCTATTTGTCATGGATATGATTTTTATTTATTGTATCTTACTTAAATGATTTATATGGCTGCTCAACTTGCAAATGCAATTTTGAATGGCTAACATAAAAATAAAAAAGAAACCCACAACATAAATAAAATATCACAATCAAGACCCAAAACACATATTAAATAGTCCTAAACCATTTTCTAGACACATTCATTTGACATCCTCACTCAGCAATCGAGGGAAAAACTGGGTTTTTAAAGTCTAAACAGGATCCAAATCTTGAAAAATAAGCTACTCCGAAGAGCAGGTGCCATGACAAATGGTTTCCATTTGATGGCGTTGTTTCATGAAGGCGATATCTGGTCTACCCTGTTAGATCTCATGAAAAAACCCAGACATAATTGTACATAGGTAGTTGCGCAAGTTGCCCAACCCTGGACCATTAAGGGATTCATGGGCGATGACCAACATTTTGGAACCAATAGCCGATTGGAAGTTAGTGCAGATCTCAAAGTAGTGATGTTAGAAGGGCATATTATGCTATATCACAACTACTTGTGCTAATGCATTCTTGACCTTTTGCAGCTTCCAAATTGTATCAAGGGAAGCCCCACTATTGCATGTTGCAATAGTCCAAGTGGAATGTGATAAAGGAATGAGTGACTGATTATCCGAATTTAGGAATAGATAATATTATGGAGCTGTGCAAATGGCGTCTTGGACAATTAAACATGCTCTTCAAGCAAGAGTCATAAATATGTGGAGACCCCCAAATTGTGCATCGGTTTTCTGTCATTTAGAATTAAAAATTAATGCCTCCAGATATTGGGGTGGGAGGAGAGATTGTTCTAAAATCAATGTCTACTTAATCTTGTATGTGCTGAACCAAAGCTTTCAATCATTGAGAAAGAACCCTGGCAGATCACTTGGTCAGTTTGTGATCATCAGATAATTAATTCCATGATACTGGATGATCTTAGTGGTTTCATGTAGATGCTAAGTAGGAACAGAGAAAAAGTTAGAACCCTAGAAATTTCACAAAGCATACTGAGAGAACCACTGGAACAGCCTGCTTCTCAATCTCAATCCTGAAGCTGATCCAAAAAGAATTCATGGCTGATGGTGTAAAAGGATGCTGGGAAATTACAGAAAATCAGGATGGATGTATTAAACTCATTCTAGTTCTGTCGCAGGTGGTCTACAAGTATGATTAGTATTGGAATCAGTATCTGAAACTCAAATCAAAATTCAGTTCATAATTCATTTCATTTCATGCATAACACCATCTACTCATTATTCATTTCCTCCAGGAACCTCTGCAGTTGCAAGCCAAACATTTTCTCAATAATCAACTTTAAAAAGGAAATATTGGAGGTAGGATGAAAATTGTTTTTATACTTGGGTCCAATAATAGTCTCTTGAGGAGGGAGGTAAAAACCCATCTGTTTAAGAGACAATGGAACTAACCTCTTCTTAAAAGATGCATCACCACTACCTCGATCCAACCACCTATCATCACGTAGGAGGCTTTAGAAGATGAATCTAGTACATAGGTAGCCACACTTCCAGTCCCAAGATCCCTTTCCTCTTCCTTGGGATCAACAAATTTGAGCTCTTCCCAGATAATTATGTCAGACAGATGTATTGAGCAGGCTTCACACATATCTTACAGATGTCATCAATAAATTGATTGAATTGAAAATTGATCCAAGAAAATTTCATTCAAACGCACATTATTATTAGGCATTTGAAATTCTGGAAATTCAACAGAAGAAATATAAGCATACTTCACTTTATCTAAATGAAAATATTTGTAGCTCATCTTTTCTAACTTTCTGGTTTTGTTTTGTTTTTAAATTTCTGCCTGCACCCTATAGATGATGCTGTGCTGGTTATTGACTGAATAAACATTACTTGGCTTATCTGACTTTATCTACAGATGGTGCTGTATTTCAGCTTATAGTGGTTCCAGACTGCATGGCTCATAGTGAAGAATGCTGGGAATTGTAGTTTAACAGCTCCTAGATTGGCAAAGCTTCCTAATCCATAATCTGGAAGCAATGGAACTATTTCCTTCATAGCAACTTTTTTGGGTAAGGCTTTCTTTTTTGAAAATAACTGTTCAGTCAAATATTTGCAGGATAATAAAAACTATTGGAATTACATATACATCAACATTCAGCAGCAACCCTGAGGGTTCCATAACTGTTGAATAACAATGTTAGGAGAGACTGTTAACCCTTTCTTCTATTCAATCCAAACTGCCTATGGCATGGCTAACGAGGGCTTTGAAATTTACATATATAAGAGTGCACTGCATTTCAATAGAGGTATTTAGAATAGAGAAATGGGAATGCAGTCCAACTGCTTCAATGCCAATGGAATATACACAAACACACACACACACACAGACACATTGTAAATAGTATATCTAAGTAATGTTTTGATGTAATATTTTAATGGAAATGGGTGGCTGGGTAAATACTCTGTTAAATCAAACATATCCACTGGATGAGCAAAGCTAATGCTGATTATTAAAATAATAGAGAAATGGCCTGGAGTCGTCTGAGCGTTTACAATTTAAAAGTTGCAGAAATCACACATTTATACAATGTGCAAACCATTCCAAATCGTTGTCCCAAAGTAGTTTTGAATATTTTTGTATACTTATTTTTCCAAATCTGCAAAATGATTCATTTTTGCTCTCAGTCACTTAGTCACAATTGTTACTAAACATATTCCAAACAATCTCTGAAATGTGATTATATGAAATAAGAAGTACTTAAGAAATAATATCTTTAAAGTTAATCAAAAAATGTCATACAACAAATAATAAGTTATTCTACTGAATTATTAAACATGCAACATTTACCTGTATATATTATTCCTAATTTCAAATATTTTAGTAGGGTCATTAAGCATAAAATATTTTCCAATATGTGATCTTAATTTTATGTCCAAAGAAGTATGTACAAGCAACCATGTTCTGATTTAATTTGATGGAAAAATAAAATTTGATTTGAAGAGTTGAGTTAATTTGATGCTAATTTGTGATTTGGATCGTAAATTCATTGTCTCATTATCAGTATAAGCATCCATGAAGTAAAAAGGGGGACAAGTAATGTCATACATGATTAATATCATTTGTATCATGATCACATAACACAAATCATGAAAATTACATATTCTGCATTATTTCTTCAATTATACATTACTTCATCATGGCTTCCCTTGGATGTCTTTCCTGTTGGTGTAAAGATTTGTTTTAAATAATGTCATACTGCAATATAAATGAATGAATAAATGAATAATAAACCCAACTGGCCTTCATCAAATCCTGAAAAAGACCCAGCAGGAACTCCTCCATAACAGACAAAGAAGAGAATAACAAACAAAGCAATGTTGTCATTCCATACGTTACAGGAATTTCTGAAAAGCTCAGAAGGATTTTCAACCAACACAACATACATGTACATTTTAAACCCAAGGATACACTAAGACAGAAGCTTGTCCACCCCATGGATAAAACACACAGACACAAACTGAACAATGTGATACATGCAATACAATGCAATACAAGACATTGCAGATCTATATATTGATGAAACAAAACAACTGCTTCCCGAACACATGATACAATATAGAACAGCAAACACATCAGGACAAAATTCAGCAGTCCATCTGCATTTGAAAGATAAAGACTACTCTTTTGAAGACAGTAAAGTCCACATTCTGGATAGTGAGGACCAGTGGTTTGAAAGAGGGGTAAAGGAGGCCATTTGTGTTAACATTGAGCAGTCCTTTCTCAATAGAGGGAGAGAGATAAAACATCACCTATTTCTTGTCTACAAGAAGCAGTTCCAGAAGCAGTTCCAAGAAGATCCCAGCCCCATTTGCAATCTTACAGGTGGTTCTGAGGGCACATATCATCTCAAGAGCTCTCAGGAAGAGTGCTAACGACCAGATGACTGCAAAGAAATATGTTCCTTCCAACTCACTCCCCATTCTGTCAGAACTAATTCTTCCAACGCCCACACCAAGTGGCTGCATGGAGTGAGATGAGAACTGATCCTAGATGTTAGCTTGGTAGGATCTACAATGCAAACAATCCCAAACAAATGACAGAACAGAAGGATGAAAATGTGGATATATAAACTTCTAATGAATCCTGCCAATCTTTCATAGAGATGAATTAATCTGCCAATGTTCTTCTGCTCCTAACACTTTATTTTCTTCATTTTAAAAAAATTAATTTTATGAAAATATATCCGTCCACATTTTCCTGGCTTGCAGATTTTTAAGTAGGTCTACTATGATAGACACCTTTTGGTAAACATTTTTAATATAGTGCTTCATTTTATATATGCATTTTATGTGCATTATATCCTAATGTATTAATTTTAAATGTATTTTAGAATTTAGAATTTTTAAAAAGCCATAATTATATTTCAACTTACATATTACATATAGAGATTTTTGATACAAACTAACTTCAAAGGTCTTATCCAGAGATTATGAGCCAGACTCCAATAATTTGTGTTGAAATCTTCCAAATTAACAACGTCTGAGAGAGGGGTGATGGGGGTTTTTAACTAAAAGATATACAAATAAATATGAATATCAACTACACTGAAATGATGGCAGACAGAAATTTTTCCCTTGCATTTTTAGAGTGAAATCTCAGCTTCTTGTTTTAAAAAAATCTTATAAAATCTATTTTGCACTAATGACAACTAAATTAAAATTTGGCAAAATACACAATTTTGTTGATCATTTAGTCTGCTACATGGATAAGCAAACTGGCTTAGATATACATTCGTATTTCCGTTAACTTTTACTTTAAATACTAGAGTGTACAATTTAAGCAATATGAAAGAAAAGTGTCTTGTTGCTAAAATATTGGTAATGTACAATTTGTCAGTTAGGAATTGAAACTTGAGAGTATCAAGAGTATTGGCAATGAACCAGGGGTGAAATCTACTTACCTTCCTTACTGGTTCGGAAGTGCACGTGCTGCGTATCACATGCATGCGCAAAACCTTCGCATGCACAGAGGGTACAAAACAAATTACTTCCTGGTTAAAACAAGGGCAGGTTGGCAGAGCCTCACACCACAGTTGCTACCGGTTCTCCAAACCACCACCAAGAGCGCTACTGGATCGGGCGATTTGGTCCGAACCGGGAGCATTTTACCCTTGCAATGAACATATTAAAATAATAAAAATTGTTTAACATTAAAGCAATTTATCTGGAATTTCTTGCATCCTAGCTGAGGATCTAAATTTGTTTCTCTCTGTGTGTGTGTGTGTTTTACACTTTATTCTCAGACCTGTATTTTTTATTTATTTATTTTTTTACTATTTTAGCAAACATTCTTTTTCTGGAAAGAAACATCTTTAGGACCGTGCAATACGACAACAGAATGAGCCGACCAAATTTCAGTGCATGGTCCATAACTTGTAAAGACATTGGATTTCTATGCTTTTCACTTGGCATAAATAGCAGGGATCTTGAAGGCTAAAATAAAACCGTTTTTGTCTGGGTAAATTCTTTTTCTTCATTAACTAAGAAACTGTTTCATAATTCCATGTAATAGCTTAGATTGCTTTTGATCAAATGTACAACCTCTAAAATTCTAATCAGCCAAGACAAAATGAAAGCAAGTAATGACTGTAAGAGTCTGGGTTTTCCCCCTCAAATCTGCACTAATAGATTAAAAAATATTATGGCTTTCCTTTTTGTTCTCTGAGTGATATGAAGTTCATGACAGGCATTATCAGGTTCTAGTGGGAGGCAGCAGCAGAGTATTATGCTGTAATATATAATATCTATACCAAACCTATGGAGGTGACTGAGGCACAATCTGGTGGTGTTAACCACATATATATGAATCCATTGCTCCCCCCCCCAGTTGATTCAAGCCTCCTGGGAGTGAGCATGTGGGTCTTAAATGTCTCTTTGAAAGAGAGGTACTTCCACTGGCTCTGAAAGAGGTAGTAGTGCACCCCTTCCTGATTTTTCTTCTTCAAAAGGAAGAGGACTGGATCAAGAGCTCCAAAAATTATCATCATCATCTCTCTGAATTAATCTGGGAAAAATCATATTGGATTTTTTTCTCCTCCATATGTTTTTATTGTTACAAGGTGGATTAGGTGCACTTACTTTACCTTGGAAACCAATAACAATGTTTTACCCAGCTTAGAATCAAGCTTTGGTTATATGAGATGCATAGCCCTAATATGTAAAAAGTTTACATAGGACCAATTGTCAATATTTTCATCAATCCACCAAGGATCTAAGCAGAAATTATGAAAAGCAGAAAAAAGAATTAGACCTCACTGAGCATAGTAGACTACTTCTCAGTCAACATGCATAGTAATGCCAGCAAACTGAAATCAGGTCAAAATGACAACGTACCTGCTGTGACTTCATGACACATTTTTTTTCTCATATATATTTGTATCCTGACATATGATTAATGTAGATACATCATGTTTTTGAGTCGTAATGTCAAAGCACATCTCATCAATTGCCTCCTTCTATCCCCATTATGGTTTTCTCTGAGCATTGCTGTGTAATTGTGTAATTGTGTTAGTTGGGACAGTTACTTTTAATTTCATTTACTGTAAAAACAAAAGATTGCATAATGATACATTTGCTTTGTATGCTATCATAATAACTATAATTTTAGTTATATAATTACCAGTTTGTGCTTATTGACTACAAAAATTAATTGTGTCTTTCAACTGATTGAATTTCAGAGAATTTTTGTAGGACATTAACATAGCATTTGTGTTCCTACAAGCTCAAATAAAAGTAATTATTTTTGGATAGTTGCTTTGATGATTAGAACAACCTTAGTAGAAGATGTGCACATATAACAAGATCCTTGGTTTAGTAATGGGTTTTTCCCAAAGCAGTTTTTTTTAGATATATTATCTTGTAAGTTTATATATCACAGTTCATTCGAAGTAGCGTTTTTTAATTTGCAGTTTTTGAAAGTCAGTTTCTGAAGTGATAGTTTCGTTGTTTCAAAATAATAGTGAATATTAGTAGAGTCTTTTCAGAATTAATTCTCTGAAAGAAGCTATCTACAGTTACTGATAAATTAAATTCTTATTTTCAGTTTTGTACAATTTGTCATTTTTTCCAATCTTGTCAATTTCCTTCAACTCTTGCATTCACATAGAAAATGTGCATTACCTGCTGGTGGTCACATAAATAAAAAGTTTGGCTTATTCTGGCCCAGTTATAAGAAAACATGATTTATCTTTCCACCTTACATGGAAATACAAATAGTATTTTCTACCATTTCACTGTTCCAATATCACTATTTGCTTACAGGCTTGTAAGTGGATCACAAGCTTCCTAACAAACAGGAAGCAGCAGGTGAAGCTAAGCAAGATCACATCAAATACCTGTACAATTAGCACAGGGGCCCCCCAAGGCTGTGTGCTCTCCCCACTTCTCTTCTCTCTGTATACCAATGACTGCATCTCCAATGATCCATCAGTTAAGCTACTGAAGTTCGCAGATGACACAACAGTGATTGGTCTCATTCGAGACAATGACGAATATAGACAAGAGGTCAAACGACTAGCCTTGTGGTGCAACCAAAACAATCTGGAACTGAACACACTCAAAACCGTAGAAATGGTGGTAGACTTTAGGAAAAACCCTTCCATACTTCCACCTCTCACAATACTTGACAACACAGTATCAACAGTAGAAACCTTAAAATGTCTGGGTTCTATCATATCGCAAGATCTCAAATGGACAGCTAACATCAAAAACATCATTAAAAAAGGACAACAAAGAATGTTCTTTCTGCGCCAACTCAGTAAGCTCAAACTGCCCAAGGAGCTGCTGATCCAATTCTACAGAGGAATTATTGAGTCTGTCATTTGCACCTCTATAACTGTCTGGTTCGGTTCTGCAACCCAACAAGAAAAACACAGACTTCAGAGGATAATTAGAACTGCAGAAAAAATGACTTGCCTTCCATTGAGGACCTGTATACTGCACGAATCAAGAAGAGGGCCGTGAAAATATTTGCAGATCCCTCGCATCCTGGACATAAACTGTTTCAACTCCTACCCTCAAAACGATGCTATAGAGCACTGCACACCAGAACAACTAGACACAAGAACAGTTTTTTCCCGAATGCCATCACTCTGCTAAACAAATAATTTCCTCAACACTGTCAGACTATTTACTGAATCTGCACTACTATTAATCGTTTCATAGTTCCCATCGCCAATCTCTTTCCACTTATGACTGTATGACTATAACTTGTTGCTGGCAATCCTTATGATTTATATTGATCATCAATTGTGTTGTAAATGTTGTACCTTGATGAACGTATCTTTTCTTTTATGTACACTGAGAGCATATGCACCAAGACAAATTCCTTGTGTGTCCAATCACACTTGGCCAATAAAAATTCTATTCTATTCTATTCTATTCTATTCTATTCTATTCTATTCTATTCTACTAGAAACTGATAATCCTAGTCATAAGACACTCCAAGTCTAGTTTCATAAAGAAATGACTTTTCTCTACCACTGAGTTAAAATGCTACTCCTATATCAATAGAAGACTAGATTGTTCCCATTATTTTATTCTCTCCCATCTAAGTTAATTGCCAGAAGGCTTTCTGCTGATGTGATAAGTTAAAGAATTAGCTGGTTCTATAAGTCTTACATACTTTATACACTTTATGTTTGTCCTTGGATACTGTGATCCTATGAGAAAAAATATTACTATCAATTTAATTATAAGTGACTTAAGCTGTGGACTGGCACTGGGCTGTGGCATATCAATAACTAGGCGGTAAAAACAACTGAAGCCCCATCTGCAGGGTGAAGGCAGCATGTGAAACAGTGCCCCCTCCAGTCCGGGGAAAAACTTTTCTTTATGGAACTGGTCCCTGATGCCCAAAAGGTTGGGGGCCTCTGATTTAAGCATTTCATGAATTGCTGGAGATGAAATGAAAGCTGCATAATTAGCAAAAATGTACCACATAAAGACCAAGATATGTCTTGGTGATTTATTGTGGTTTGTGATTTATCACAAACTATGATAAGAAAACTCTAAACTTGTGATAGATGCTGCTGCTGATGATATTGTCATAGAAAGTAGCAACCCGCAGCCTCCATGGGTTAAGGAGGAGGAGGAGGAGGGAAAGATTTTGAGAACATCATGGGAAATAAAAATAATAATTTTAAAAAGCCAGATGAAGAAAAGAAATCCCAGTCTCACAGCCAAGAAAATATGAGCATCTCTATGCACTCAGCAGGAGTCTGAAGATCAGTTTTAATAATACTGTTTGCTTGTTCTTTTGCTTTAGCTCCTTATGTTTATACTGCATATAATGTTAAATCCTGAAGAAATATAAGCAGAAATCAACTAAAACTTTTAAAAAATATCTTTCTGACTGATGGTTGGTAATCTTTCTGTACTAACATTCTGATTTTTTTTGTTCAAAGTAGATACAAGCACAATGGTCTACAAACTTCATTTTGTCCACATCTGTCTACTGATAAATGTTTCTAGTTCAGATTTCAGATCTGATTATATTACTCAACATACAAATATTTTTCTCCAATCCCTGACCTTTAGTGTGCTATTTTATAAGATAAACATGCCTTCCCGTGTTTGCAGTGTCCTGGCACTGCACTTTGTTTAACAATCCATATGGAAGTTAACATGCTCTTTCTTAAACAAACATGTAATACAATCCCTTAAACTAGCCTTTGTTCGGGTGAGAAAAACAGCATGTTAACTAGCTATTACCAGGAGATTCTCTCTGCTTCAGGCTATACTAGTCCTTGTCACTGAATCACTGTTAAGGGTATTTTCATAACCCAGATCCTCCACTTCCTGAAGATCTATAATGCAGGCCTATTGTTTTCTTTGATTCACATAGATTTATTCAATACAACAGTAGCAAAACTGGAAGAAGATCTTGTATCCCATTGTGGGTTTAAATCATTTATGTAATGATTTAAATTTACATGAACATGCATTTGATTCGTTACACTTCTTTTTAAAATTCATTTATGAGAGCTAGATTCTGTCTGTACAGAAAAACTACAGCACTATTAACAGTGTTTTGGAATTGTTGGAAGAAATTGGGTTCAGCTCCAAGTGGGAAGAAAGACACTGGAAACATGGAGACTGCTTGGAAAGATGGTTTAATGATAGTTTAATGGTGGACAGGACCACATGGTTTGAGGTCCTGGGCAAAAAAGAGCAAATGGAGAAGAGAGAGTGATATATTTATACATTCTCTTGGGCCCTGCCTTACAGTTTCCTGTTCCTGTACAAGAAATGTATCCCATTGGCTGTCAGATTCCCAGGGGGCGAGGGTCTTAGCTAACTTTTTTTATTTATTTATTTAATTTGTCACAACAGTATACATAAACATTGTCATAGTAAAAAAAAGAAAAACATATCATGAAATATATATATATATATATACATACACACACACACACACACACACACACACACACATTATTTATTTATTTTTGTCACAACATCATATAAAAAGGATTATATAGTATATAAACATATATATGAGTAAATATTAGGAGGTATAAGCATCAATATATATATAGGAAGAAGAAAAGAAAAACAATAGGACAGGAACGGTAGGCACGTTTGTGCGCTTATGCACGCCCCTTATGGTCCTCTTAGGAATGGGGTGAGGTCAATAGTAGAAAGTTTTTGGTTGAAGCTTTTAGGATTATGGGAAGAGACCACAAAGTTAGGTAAAGTATTCCAAGCACTGATGATTCTGTTACAGAAGTCATATTTTCTGCAATCTAGATTAAAGCGGTTAACATTAAGTTTAAATCTGTTGGTTGCTCTTGTATTGTTATAATTAAATATGTAAAGGATATGCACTTTGTACTTTGTAGGATGTCTGTGTCTTTGTAGGATGTCTGTGTCCCAGGCCTGGCTGAATCTTGCTGGGTGATGATGTAATGAAAGGGCATTGGGTAATTCCTATTATGGCTTAAGGGCTTTGTCCTGGTTTAGATCTTGAGTGAGGGCTAATCCTATCATGTCATGAAGGCCATGTCTTTTGTGTTATAGATAAGTTGGGCCAGCCTTTTGTCTTATAAATAACCAAAGTATCTGCTGGGGACTGGGAGCGGTGGCTGAGTTTATTTCTTAAGATTTTTATTTCTCTTTTAGGGGAAATATTCTGCCTTTTAATATTTCCTAGAATATTTCTTTTTTCTAGGAGAGAGGTGGGTGCTAACTTCCTACAGGATATTGGCAGTATTCCACTGTCTTATGACATCCAAATACATTCTGTCTGAAACTCTCAATTACTCACTGACATTGAGTATTTTAATAAAACATTAAATGGTTTTATTAAATAGTTTGCTTTCGCCTATTATCTACGGTACTAGCTTTGTTGTCACTGCTAACCTGCAAGTCTGCTTGTACAGAACAGAGTTGCAAATCAGTGGTAAGTTAACTATACAAACTGAAATAAAAAGTAAACTGAAATTGATTCTAATTGATGTGATTTAATAATAAATAGTTACAGGTTTATCTAAATGACTGAGAAAACGGTTTTCTCTGCTTCTTTAGCTTCTAGGATTTTCAAGCAAATAATTCCCAATGCATTCCTCTTTAGCTATATTCAATTATGTGTAAAAGTCTAATCTAATTAACAAAATACAGAATATGCCTTTATGATGATGGGATAGAATGGATGAGTGGCCCTATTAACTTCTTAATTAAGAATAAGGAATTTTCATATAAGTTGGATCCTAGTCGAACACCTTTACTAACCCAACATTTATCTGCTTAAGATGAATGTTCAAAAAGGAACTGACACAAATGACTCTTCCTACATCTATGTTTAAATATGGAATTTGAAGAACTTAAGAGGCTAACAGAAAATAAAAAATAAAAAACCTGATATTTTTATTTTTAAAAAACCAATACAATTTATATTGGAGGTAACTCACATTAAAAATAGGCTCCGATAATTCCTGAACCTAGTCGGAAGAACCAAGCTTTAAATCTTGGCAAATTTAAGAAGTAAGAACTTCAAAATTTGACATATAGTATTCTTGCTATTTTGTTATGTATCAAGGTATCCCAAATGTTAGTGACAACAAAAGCACAATCTTCCACCACAATATTGAGCTAATTATGAATCAGCTACCTACCAACATTCACCTCACTTTTGGATTAAAAATTCAAAATGACCATTGTGTGGCTGTATACATCTGCAAAAGCTCAAATAAGACTTATATTTGGAGAAATGAAGTGATTGACTTCAAGGCCTGAGGGCACAAAACTCATTTTTTTATGTGACTATAAATATGTTGAAATTAACGAAAGCCAGCTTGTGAATTGCTACACATATTTTCTTTTACTACAAAATCAGCATTACAGATTACATTGGGAAGGGTTTTTTTTCTAGCAGAAAGTGCAAACCTGCCAATTGAAAACAGTCTATCAGAGGAAGAAATGACACATAGGACAACATAATGATAACATTTTGGGGTTCCCCCCCCAGCCTTTTGTGATATCTTAGATGAGTGGTGAATTGTTTTTGTAATGTATCTTTAAGAGTTGTGGAGGGAAAACTGAGCGGGAAAAAGCACGTTGCTGATTGGATGAAGCCTCTGGCTAAACTGTATATAAAGAGAGGATTTTCCCAGCCCGGGTTGCTGGGTTCACCATATAGTAAAGAGCTGTTGTCACTATCCTGGTCTCCTGCCTCGTTATTGCCCGAATCTAACACTGGCGACGAAGGTGGGATCTCGAGGCTAAGAGCGCCAGGAAAAAAGCTGAAGTCACCAGGAAGACGCGAACCCAGCAAACAAGGGGCGGAAAGCAGCGATGTCCAGCTACACACCGCCAGCGCCATTCGACCCAGCTAAGGAGAAATGGGGGTCATACATGGCTCGTTTCGAGTGTTTCCTCGAAGCGAACGAACTCCAAGGAGTCTCAGACAACAGGAAGCGAGCGTATTTCCTGAGCCACTGCGGTCCAGAGGTTTTCGACACCGCAGAATCGTTGGCGGAGCCAACGCCGGTACAATCGGTGCCATGGCAGACTCTACAGACCCTATTGAAAGCCCATTATGCACCAACGCCGTCCAAGTACGTGCAACGGTACGAATTCAGGGAGCGTAGGCAGCAAGAGGGCGAGTCCATCAGCGTATACATGGCAGCCCTGAGGAAAGCCACGAACCATTGCGAGTTCCGAGACCTGGAAGAGGCATTGCTGGAGCAACTCATTCGTGGGGTCAGGGACATCCGTTTGCGACGGCGGCTGCTGGCCAAAAGCAACTTAACGCTGGCAAACGCCTTGGATGAAGCCAGGGCTAACGAGATGTCTACCCAAGCGGCGGAAACCCTACAAAAGCAGGTCGCACCAACGGCTGGTGCGAAATCAACCCCGGTCCACAATGAAGAGGTCCAGGCCGAATCGGACGGTGAGGAGGAGGAAGGAGTCTTCCACACCGGGAGGCCGGAGAAAGAAGACCGGGGTGACTGCGCGAGTTGCGGAGGGCAACACCAACAACAACAATGCAGATTTAAGGATGCAACTTGTCGGCGGTGCGAAGGAAGGGGCACCTAGCACAGGTCTGTCGAGCACCCCAACCTTCCCGCCAAAATTCAAACTGACCAACCAGAGCGCTGGAACGCGGCGGCCCGTGATTGGTCAATTCAAAAAGGCGCGGTTGAATCAGACTGTCGTGAGAGTGGGTCACGCAACAACACGCCTAGAAAAAATCTTTACAAAATCAGCATTAAAGATTACATTGGGAAGGTTTTTTTTTTCTAGCAGAAAGTGCAAACCTGCCAATTGAAAACAGTCTATCAGAGGAAGAAATAATACATAGGACAACATAATGATAACATTTTGGGGTTCCCCCCCAGCCTTTTGTGATATCTTAGATGAGTGGTGAATTGTTTTTGTAATGTATCTTTAAGAGTTGTGGAGGGAAAACTGAGCGGGAAAAAGCACGTTGCTGATTGGATGAAGCCTCTGGCTAAACTGTATATAAAGAGAGGGTTTTCCCAGCCCGGGTTGCTGGGTTCACCATATAGTAAAGAGCTGTTGTCACTATCCTGGTCTCCTGCCTCGTTATTGCCCGAATCTAACACTGGCGACGAAGGTGGGATCTCGAGGCTAAGAGCGCCAGGAAAAAAGCTGAAGTCACCAGGAAGACGCGAACCCAGCAAACAAGGGGCGGAAAGCAGCGATGTCCAGCTACACACCGCCAGCGCCATTCGACCCAGCTAAGGAGAAATGGGGGTCATACATGGCTCGTTTCGAGTGTTTCCTCGAAGCGAACGAACTCCAAGGAGTCTCAGACAACAGGAAGCGAGCGTATTTCCTGAGCCACTGCGGTCCAGAGGTTTTCGACACCGCAGAATCGTTGGCGGAGCCAACGCCGGTACAATCGGTGCCGTGGCAGACTCTACAGACCCTATTGAAAGCCCATTATGCACCAACGCCGTCCAAGTATGTGCAACGGTACGAATTCAGGGAGCGTAGGCAGCAAGAGGGCGAGTCCATCAGCGTATACATGGCAGCCCTGAGGAAAGCCACGAACCATTGCGAGTTCCGAGACTTGGACGAGGCATTGCTGGAGCAACTCATTCGTGGGGTCAGGGACATCCGTTTGCGACGGCGGCTGCTGTCCAAAAGCAACTTAACGCTGGCAAACGCCTTGGACGAAGCCAGGGCTAACGAGATGTCTACCCAAGCGGCGGAAACCCTACAAAAGCAGGTCGCACCAACGGCTGGTGCGAAATCAACCCCGGTCCACAATGAAGAAGTCCAGGCCGAATCGGAGGGTGAGGAGGAGGAAGGAGTCTTCCACACCGGGAGGCCGGAGAAAGAAGACCGGGTGACTGCACGAGTTGCGGAGGGCAACACCAATGACAACAATGCAGATTTAAGGATGCAACTTGTCGGCGGTGCGAAAGGAAGGGGCACCTAGCACAGGTCTGTCGAGCACCCCAACCTTCCCGCCAAAAATTCAAACCGACCAACCAGAGCGCGGGAACGGCGAAGCGGCCCGTGATTGGTCAATTCAAAAAAGGCGCGAAGTTGAATCAGACTGTCGTGAGAGTGGGTCACGCAACAACACGCCTAGAAAAAAAATCTTTACTAAAGCAAAGATTGAGGGGGTGCCGTGCCGATTGGAGGTGGACACCGGCTCAGCGATCACGATCATGTCCTGGGACACCCTCGTGAAAGCCTTACCCGCCATCGCAAAGCGCAAGCTGAAAACACAGAAATTAAAGGTACAAGACTACCAAGGAAATCGCATCCCTGTTCGAGGGGTAACGTCCGTCCACGTCGAATATGGACAATACAAGAAAACTCTGCCCATCACCATAGTCGATGGGACCCTGCCAAGCTTGTTGGGACTGGATTGGTTCCGAGCATTGGGCATGGGAGTGACTGGAGTCTTCAGAAACGAAGTCAACCTCAAAGACGCACTCGTGAAGGAATTTGGGGACGTTTTCAGAGACTGCCTGGGCAAGTACACGGGGACCCCTATTTCTTTTAACTTAGACCCCCAAGTTGCCCCTATCCGTCTAAAGGGTAGGGGGGTTCCGTTAGCCTAAAGCCCAGGATTGACCGGGAACTGGACAAGCTAGTAAACCAGGGAATTCTAGTGCCAGTTGACCATGCTAAGTGGGAGACCCCTATAGTCACCCCAGTCAAACCGGACGGGTCGGTCCGGATTTGCGCTGACTATAAGGCAACGCTTAACAAAGCGTTGCAAAAGAGTGCTTACCCCGTTCCGGTGGTACAGCACTTACTGCACTCAATGGGGCAAGGGCAAGTTTTTGCCAAGCTAGACTTGGCCCAAGCCTATCAACAGCTGCCCATAGATAGCAGCACAGCCGAAGCGCAGACAATTGTGACTCACAGAGGGGCTTTTAAGTGTACCCGGTTACAGTTTGGGGTTAGTGTGGCTCCAGGGTTATTTCAGAACCTAATGGAGCGGCTATTGCAGGGACTACCAGGGGTGGTACCATACTTTGACGATGTACTGGTATCCGCTGAGAATCTAGAGGAATTAGGGGTAAGGCTGCGAAAAGTTTTGGGCATTTTCCGGTCTGCGGGTCTCACAGTTAAACTGAACAAATGCCAGATCGGGGTTGAATCAGTGGAATTCCTGGGCTACCGGATAGACAGAAAAGGGATTCACCCCACTGAGAGCAAGGTACGGGCCATCAGGAAGGCCCCGGTGCCAAAGAACAAAACAGAGTTGCAGGCATTCTTAGGTCTGGTCAATTTCTACGCGGTATTCTTAAGGAATAAGGCAACAGTAGCCGAGCCGCTTCATAAACTACTAGCAAAGACGGCTGCATGGTCTTGGGGAAAGGCGGAAGCTAGGGCATTCGAAGGGGTAAAGAATCTCCTATCGAGTGATAGCCTCCTTATCCAATACAATGGCACGCTGCCATTAGTGTTAAGCTGCGATGCATCTCCCTATGGGGTGGGGGCTGTGCTCAGCCACAGGTTGCCAAATGGCACAGAAGCCCCTATTGCATACTACTCCCGAACCATGTCATCAACTGAAAGAAATTATAGCCAGCTTGATAAGGAAGCCTTGGCTATAGTCTCAGGAGTAAAGAAATTCCACGAATATGTATTTGGTCGTGATTTCGAAATCATCACGGACCATAGACCTTTGCTAGGCCTGTTGGCAGGCGACCGCCCAACGCCCGTGGCACTTTCGCCCAGACTGACCAGATGGACAATCTTTCTAGCGGCGTATTCTTACAAACTACTACACCGGCCAGGGAAGGAATTAGGGCATGCAGACGCCTTGAGCAGATGCCCGTTACCAGAGACTATCAAAGACCCCACTCCGGGGACACCAGTTCTGCTAATTGACTCTTTGGACTCTGGCCCAGTCACATCCAAAGAGGTGGCTCGGGCTTCGTACAAGGACATTACAATAAGGACTGTAATTGGTTGGGTACAAAGAGGTTGGCCCGCTGCGCCGGGCGAGCGTTTTAAAGAATTTGTAAAAAAACGTGGGGAACTCTCAGCTCAAGGGGGGTGCCTGCTATGGGGGGATCGAGTGGTGATCCCGGAGAAATTGAGGAAAAAGGTATTGGAGCTCCTTCACGAAGGCCACCCAGGGATCGTGAGAATGAAGGGTCTAGCGAGAAGCTATGTGTGGTGGCCCTTAATGGACACGGAAATTGCTGAAAGGGTAGGGAAATGCCAGGCCTGCCAGGAGTCCAGACCGCTACCCCCAACGGCCCCGATTCGGGAATGGGAGAGACCCCAGGGCCCTTGGTCTAGGATCCATATCGATTTTGCCGGCCCCTTCCACGGCCAAACCTTTCTGGTAGTAGTCGATGCCTACTCCAAATGGCTGGAAATCATTCTCATGAGATCCATGACAGCCGAGGCCGTGATTTCAGTCCTACGGCACCTATTTGTAACCCACGGGTTGCCCGACACTTTAGTCTCCGATAACGGCCCGCAATTCACGGCAACCCAGTTTGAGGGTACTTGGCAGAGGAGGGCATCCGACATGTCCTCTCGGCGCCTTTCCACCCTGCGACGTACGGCCTTGCAGAACGCTTGCTCGAGCGCAAAGGAAGCATTGTCCAGAATCAGGCCAGGCGATTGGCAAACAAAAATCGATACATTCCTAGCCGTCCAACACAGAACCCCCTGTGTAACAACTGGCCGCAGCCCGGCAGAGCTATTAATGGGTCGGAAGCTTAGGTGCCCACTAGACCGGTTAAACCCAAACTACACACCAGACGGTTACAAAGGGGCACACGGTAAAACAAGAGGGATGGCAGTAGGCGACCTAGTGTGGGCACACAACTACGGCGAGGGCCCGACCTGGTTAGCAGGAAAAATCCTAGAGACAACAGGACCAAAATCATATCTAATAGAGATAGAGGATGGCCGGGTATGGAAGCGCCACATAGACCAAATAAGGAAACGATAACCGTAAATCAGAATCAGATGAAACAGGCCCTGACTATCAATGTTTGAATCCACAGCTGACTCAAACCCGGGCAAGCGCGGGACTTATCTGAGTTCCAGGAGGTCCAGCGACGCCACCCGGTTCCTCCTGAAAACAGCAGGGACGACTCTGCAAATAATCCAGGGCCGGATGGCCTAGAGGAGGAGCTGAGAGGAACAAACAGTCCCTCCGGTCAGCTCGACTCACTCCCAGAGAATGAATTGCGCAGGTCCAAAAGAGTCAGGAGACGCCCAGTTTACTTGCGTGATTACGCAGAAAAATAATATGTTAATTTTATGGAAATGTTGGTAAAGTGTTTTCTGGGAGGGAAGGAGTGTAATGTATCTTTAAAGTTTTGGAGGGAAAACTGAGCGGGAAAAAGCACGTTGCTGATTGGTTGAAGCCTCCGGCTAAACTGTATATAAGGAGAGGTTTTCCCTAGCACTGGCTGCTGGGTTCACCATATAGTAAAGAGCTGTTGTCACTATCCTGGTCTCCTGCCTCGTTATTGCCCGAATCTAACAGTTTTAATCTTTGTACATTCCTCTATTGACCAGTTGCAAAGCAGAATCGTAAGACTTTCTTTGTTCTTTCTTTTTTTCTCTCTTTCCTTGATTATACTTCTAAATAAATATTACTAAAATAAAATATTCTTGATATTTAGAAGACTTACTTTGCTCAAACTTCCCAAGACTAGTCATCCCAACAGTGGGTAAATTTGCATGCCTTTTTAAAACCTGCTGGTAGATATTTCTTTTAAATAAAACAATAAAATATTAAAGCTCAAATCTGTTGCCAGTAATTGTTTTCAGTAGGTCATGAAGAAGCAAAGAAGCATTGTCCAGAATCAGGCCAGGCGATTGGCAAACAAAAATCGATACATTCCTAGCAGTCCAACACAGAACCCCCTGTGTAACAACTGGCCGCAGCCCGGCAGAGCTATTAATGGGTCGGAAGCTTAGGTGCCCACTAGACCGTTTAAACCCAAACTACACACCAGACGGTTACAAAGGGGCACACGGTAAAACAAGAGAGATGACAGTAGGCGACCGAGTGTGGGCACACAACTACAGCGAGGGCCCGACCTGGTTAGCAGGAAAAATCCTAGAGATAACAGGACCAAAATCATATCTAGTAGAGATAGAGGATGGCCGGGTATGGAAGTGCCACATAGACCAAATAAGGAAACGCATAACCGGTAAATCAGAATCAGATGAAACAGGCCCTGACGATCAAACGTTTGAATACACAGTTGACTCAAACCCGGGGCAAACGCGGGACTTATCTGAGTTCCTGGAGGTCCAGCGACGCCAACCGGTTCCTCCTGAAAACAGCAGGGACGACTCTGCAAATAATCCAGGGCCGGATGGCCTAGAGGAGGAGCTGAGAGGAATAAACAGTCCCTCCGGTCAGCTCGACTCACTCCCAGAAAATGAATTGCGCAGGTCCGAAAGAGTCAGGAGACGCCCAGTCTACTTGCGTGATTACGTTGAAAAATAAGATGTAAATCTTGGTAAAGTGCTTTCTGGGAGGGAAGGAGTGTAATGTATCTTTAAGAGTTGTGGAGGGAAAACTGAGCGGGGAAAAAGCACGTTGCTGATTGGATGAAGCCTCTGGCTAAACTGTATATAAAGAGAGGGTTTTCCCAGCCCGGGTTGCTGGGTTCACCATATAGTAAAGAGCTGTTGTCACTATCCTGGTCTCCTGCCTCGTTATTGCCCGAATCTAACAGTTTTAATCTTTGTACATTCCTCTATTGACCAGTTGCAAAGCAGAATCGTAAGACTTTCTTTGTTCTTTCTTTTTTTCTCTCTTTCCTTGATTATACTTCTAAATAAATATTACTAAAATAAAATATTCTTGATATTTAGAAGACTTACTTTGCTCAAACTTCCCAAGACTAGTCATCCCAACAGTGGGTAAATTTGCAGGCCTTTTTAAAACCTGCTGGTAGATATTTCTTTTAAATAAAACAATAAAATATTAAAGCTCAAATCTGTTGCCAGTAATTGTTTTCAGTAGGTCATGAAGAAGCAAAGAAGCAAGCCAGCATTCATGATATTCATGACAATACCTCCAGAACTACTTTAAGTTCATGCTAGAAAGTTGGGCTTTATATAAAGGAAGTAAAATGCCCATCCCAAAAGTATAGTCCTCATTTTCATGTATGCACACAGTCATTTGTTTTAACTCACAGTCAGCCATCAAATTTTGTGGTGGGCTATAAACTTGTTGAGTCATTAGCCTGCTTGCTTAATGGAGGAAAACTAAATTCCTGTTCCTGCATAATGACACTTATTCACTGTAGACATTTGCATCACTAGGAAACGATAAAACCTCATCCTTCATAATGAAGTTCTGAGCTGACAAAGAGGAAAATATAGTGTGGTGGGACAACTATGAATATAAAACAAGCTTAATAAAGAAATAGTGACAAATTGTATTATGCAAAATACAATGCAATAAAAAAGCATTACTAACTCATTGGAAATGTCATAAATAATCTAAATAGCTTTTGACTGTCAAAGGCATGAAAAATATATTCATAAAAACTGAGGTACAGAATACACACCATTTTAATTGCTATTCCATTTTGACAAGCATGGAGACCTTGTCTTGGTAGATTTACTAATTTGGGCTTACTACTACGTAAATTTTTTTTGAAAGATTAGCTGTAGACATTTTAAAGCATTTTTCTTTTTTTATTTTATTTCTACCAGTTTGACCATTCTTCCTGTACAGCAGACAACATTCATACATATATACATACATTGGGAAAAAATTATTTTGCCAGTAAGTCAAACAAGGCAGTATCTACCTGATCAAAAAAGTAAGGAAGGTTGTATATGGATAGGTGACTACCAGGAGATCCCAGAGTACTTTAAGAAATTAAAGAAATACAGTGGTATTACATTCAACTTGTGCATTAAAGTCAGACAAAAAGTAGAAGAAGAACGTAGGGAGAATACTACTGGACTAGAACAAAGATCTATAGATTCTATATTTTGTTCTATGTAATAAAACAATGTGTTGTATGTATTTAGTGTTGCATCTGTGTATTTTTATATGTATATGCATACTGGAAAAGCAAAGGTCAAGCTGCATATATTCAGTTGTGAATCAGAAGTCTAAATCAGGAAACAGGGGATTAACATGGAGCTGCTGGCAGTATAATTTTTAAACTTTATAATTCAATTTTAAATTTTCTTTTGCCAGCTCCCACACCATACCAAATCTCATTACATTGACCATCTAACCGCTTGGTCTAAAAATTGGCAGCTCCAAATTTCAACCAGCAAATGCTCAGTCTTACATATAGGAAAAAAGAACTCTAAAACTAAGTACATACTAGATGGACATTACCTTACAGACGACCCCCATCCCGTTAAAGACCTTGGAGTTTTCATGTCAAATGATCTAAGTGCCAAAGCCCACTGCAACTACATAGCAAAAAAAGCTCTAAGAGTTGTAAACCTAATTTTGCGCAGCTTCTTTTCCAAAAACACCACACTACTAACCAGAGCATATAAAACATTTGCTAGACCAATTCTAGAATACAGCTCACCTGTTTGGAACCCTCACCACATCTCTGACATCAATACAATTGAACGTGTCCAGAAATATTTTACAAGAAGAGTTCTCCATTCCTCTGAAAACAACAAAATACCTTATCCCACCAGACTTGAAATCCTAGGCTTAGAAAACTTGGAACTCCGTCGCCTTCGACAAGACCTAAGTTTAGCTCACAGAATCATCTATTGTAATGTCCTTCCTGTCAAAGACTACTTCAGCTTTAATTGCAATAATACAAGGGCAACCAATAGATTTAAACTTAATGTAAACCGCTTTAATCTAGATTGCAGAAAATACGACTTCTGCAACAGAATCATCAGTGCTTGGAATACTTTACCTGACTCTGTGGTCTCTTCCCATAATCCTAACAGCTTTAACCAAAAACTTTCTACTATTGACCTCACCCCATTCCTAAGAGGACCATAAGGGGCGTGCATAAGCGCACAAACGTGCCTACCGTTCCTGTCCTATTGTTTTTCTTTTCTTCTTCCTATATATGTTTATATGTGTATATACTATATAATCTTTTTGTATGATGTTGTGACAAATAAATAAATAAAAATAAACATTCAGTTCAGTTTTCAGAAGTTAACCTGATGATGGACAAAGTCCTGGACCCTTTACATAATTGATTTCCAACATTCTTTTCAATTGAAAAAAATAATTTTAGAGAAAAAAGCTCCAGGGTGAACTAAAATTATATGTGTTTGTTGTCTGAAAAAATTCTCCTTGAAGATGTTCCTTTTTTTCTCCCACTTATAAAAATGTGTTGTTTTAAATTTACTATATTTTCCTCAAGAATCTCTTTTTGATTCATATATATTTATGTATTTCATTAAATCTTGGACTGCCTAGAAATAACCTGTATATTTACAGATAGTCTTCTATTTGCTGTTATTTTATTTCTTATAAAATACTAATTTTTCATTTAACATTCCTGTCACTCAGATCAAGACAAATCCAGCTTTCAAAATATAGTGTATTTCAAACTTTTAAGAAAGCTTACTGCAACACTTTAGTTTTTCAACAGATATTTTACAAAAATTATCATAAAGTAGACAACATAACTTCTAACAGAACTGCACTTGTTTTCCAATAAAGTTGAAATTAGTATTTTCATACTGTTTCTTAAATTTCCAAAGATTAATTTAAAAGAAAATAAGGCCATTTAGAGCTTCAGTATTGCAACTATCTTATCTTTATGCAGAATCTATCTTCATGTGAACTAAAAGAACCCTAATTATGTGGTTCTGGCAATAGACAAGCAAAATATATTACACAGAATTACTGGCACCGTTAGATGAAATAAAATTAACTTATAATTATTTATAAGGTTAAACATTTCATATGGACTAATTAAGAGAGTTCTTGAATTAAATTTATTGAATCCAATAAATATAACACTTTATCATTATGGGGTTCTATTTGCCCAGCCAATTTCTTTACTTCATAATAATTTGTTATCCCCCCCTCCATTTTGTAAGAATGTGCAGGCAGAACTAAAATTTCATTGAACAGAGTAAGATTATATACAAAGGATTTCTTCACAGAAATTTGTTATATTTGGTCTCTAGGTAAAGGACAGGGATATAGTTTTCATTTGCTCAAACTGGAGAATTATGTGACCAGTTCCTCCTTCAAAAGCATGATTTCTATCTCCCCAGCTTTAAAGCAGTTGGTAATGATAGTAGCACAAAACAACAACAACAGCATGATAAACTAATAACAATAATGCATTGGAATATTTGCAAGAAAAATCATTTACTAAATATGGTGGGACCACAAAATAAAGTAAATAGAAAATAAATAAGATAAAGTAGTCTAGGACTTTAGAATTTAAAAAGAGAAGCACCTGCCACATAACATCCTAAACTTAACAATTGTTATCTGGACACTGGATGTGTCAGTACATGGAGACAAAAGAATAGAAGAGAAAGAATTAGAGAAAAATCACAAAACACAAATATAACATAACATAACATAACATCAGAGTTGGAAGGGACCTTGGAGGCCTTCTAGTCCAACCCCCTGCCCAGGCAGGAAACCCTATACCATCTCAGTCAGATGGTTATCCAACATTTTCTTAAAAATTTCCAGTGTTGGAGCATTCACAACTTCTGAAGGCAAGTCGTTCCACTTATTAATTGTTCTAACTGTCAGGAAATTTCTCCTTAGTTCTAAGTTGCTTCTTTCTTTGACCAGTTTCCACCCATTGCTTCTTGTTCTACCCTCAGGTGTTTTGGTGAACAGCCTGACTCCCTCTTCTTTGTGGCAGCCCCTAAGATATTGGAACACAGCTATCATGTCTCCCCTAGTCCTTCTTTTTGTTAAACTAGACATACCCAGTTCCTGCAACCGTTCTTCATATGTTTTATCCTCCAGTCCCCTAATCATCTTTGTTGCTCTTCTCTGCACTCTTTCTAGAGTCTCAACATCTTTTTTACATCGTGGCGACCAAAACTGGATGCAATATTCCAAGTGTGGCCTTACCAAGGCATTATAAAGTGGCACTAACACTTCACGTGATCTTGATTCTATCCCTCTGTTTATGCAGCCCAGAACTGTGTTGGCTTTTTTAACAGCTGCTGCACACTGCTGGCTCATATCTAAATGGTTATCCACTAGGACTCCAAGATCCCTCTCACAGGTACTACTATTGAGCAAGGTACCACATATACGGTACTGGTGCATTTTGTTTTTTTGGCCTAAATGTAGAACCTTACTTTTTTCACTGTTGAATTTCATTTTGTTAGATAGCGCCCAATGTTCAAGTCTGTTAAGATCTTTCTGTAACTTGAGCCTATCTTCTGGAGTGTTGGCTATTCCTGCCAGCTTGGTGTCATCTGCAAATCTTCAAATATCTTTGAATCAAAGTAGAAAGTCTTTTGCAAAAGAAAGCAAAGATAGAGCATATAGTAATAGACACATTGGATGCCATCCCAAAACATCTGGAGCACCACTTGAACATCATTGGCACTGACAAAATTATCATTCAATTGCAAAAGGCAGCTTCATCTGGAATAGTTTACATCCTGTGAGCATATCTTTAACAGCATCAAACAACAACATCTGCCACCCCATATCCTAGGGGAAGGACTTATCCAGTCTAAATATTTGGCTTACTTTGCAACAAATCATCATCCTTATCATAATTTGTAATGACTAGCATTTCTTTTTTTGAAAGATGATGTCAAATGGTTTTTTCTTTTTTTCTTTTGAATTGGTGGCCTGTATTATCCATTATAGCTTAAGGAGTTCCAGATATTTTCAAGATTTCTTACAACTACTTATGTCATCTTTTTTAGTGCACAGATCAACTTAGGAGGTAAAGTTGTAATAACAGCACAACAACAACTCTTGACTGACAGTAAGAATAGGCAACATGGAATCACCAAGCTAAATGGCTTCTGACCTGGCATGGTTGGGATCAGACCCTCTTTCCATCTAAAAAATATCAATGTGATTTGGTGTACAACGTGACTTCCTGAATATCATTGAGAAATAAATAACTGGCTATCTGGCTCCTATGAGAGATGACTTACTGTCAGAAGACTTTTGAAACTTATTCAAACTCCAGCATTTCATTTTTAAAATCTAAATTGTTTCTTTAATGATTATTTTGTCAGCTTATTCACACTGTTAAGATCTGCAGTGTGGGAACTTATTGTTGTAAGTCTTGAGAATAGTAAAGCTGGCAAGTACAAGATAGTCTTTCTGTACTCATAGCAATATCACGTAGACTTATATATCGCCCCATAGTGCTGAACATCTCTAAGTGGTTTACAGAGTCAGCATATTTCCCCCAACAATCGGGTCCTCATGTTACCAACCTTGAAGGATGAAAGGTTGAATCAATCTTACTCAAGATTGATTCAGCCTAATACTTAATCAAGCCTACTCCAAGAAGCTTCTGAGAGTAGTTAAAAAAGTCAAGATGATGGCTACAATTATGTGATCCCAGCTGCCATCTTGATTGACTTGAACCGCCCCACACACCCCCATGCTCTGTATGTTCATTATCTTCACTAGCATTCATTAATTGTATCTCTTCATGTCTCTCCATTTTATGCCTTTAAGCATGTAATTTATAAATATATTTTAGAATGAAAATATGTTCATTCATATGAGCATTTATAGAACTTTCATTACAGAGTATTACACTGTAATACTTGAGTATTCATTACTTGAGTATTACTCAAGAAAGAAATTCCTCTCTAGGATTATCTTTAATTCTAATGAAGCCTCCTGTTTGAGTCAGATTTATATTCTATGCATAGACCAGCATCCATCAATTACAGACGTAAAATCCATGCATGCACTGGTATTATTTTAACTAAAGTAGTGGATCTGCTAATAAATAATCAATTGCTAGCATGTTTGCAGAATGGAGGAGTCCTGCACCAATGGTTGCCTTTCAGTCTGCGGTCATTAGGCTCTAAGTAAAAATAACAAATAGATAAAAGTAAAGGTTTCCCTCGCACATCTGTGCTAGTCATTCCCAGCTCTAGGGATCGGTGCTCATCTCCATTTAAAAGCCGAAGAGCCAGCGCTGTCTGAAGATGTCTCCGTGGTTATGTGGCTGGCATGAGTCAACACCAAAGGTGCATGGAACGCTGTTACCTTCCCACCAAAGGTGGCCCCTATTTTTCTACTTGCATTTTTTAACATGCTTTCAAACTGCTAGGTTGGCAGAAGCTGGGACAAGTAATGGGAGCTCACCCTGTTAGGCGGCACTAGGGATTTGAACCGCTGAACTGCCGACCTTTTGATCAACAAGCTCAGCATCTTAGCCACTAAGCCACCGCATCCCTAAAAATAACAAATAAAAAGTTCCTAACCACTGCAAGTTAAAATTTTGTAGAAGGGTATTTTCATTCAGTTGTTTATATCTAGTGTTTACATTTTCAACATGTTTATACATCCCACCCCCACTTTAAATGGAAGGGACAAAAAATACGGATCAGGAGCCTCATATTTGTGGATAATGAAGAATTTAATAAAAATAGAAGCGGTCAAACAGAGACTAGCTGTAGCCTCTCAAGGAATCAGTGCTGCATTCTAACCAACCAGCTTTGGGTTCAGCCCAGCACTGTCTACTCTCAGTCTGCTGCATAAGAACCAGCACCGGCTACTCTCAGTCTGTTGCATAAGAACATACAGTTACTAACGTTTTCTGAATAAATGCCACATCCAGAGTCTTTTTAATCCTGTGTAATAATAGCAAACATCAATGCCATACATGATTTCTTAGAGGTCCAGCAAATGTTTCAGCTTTCTCACAAAGTTCAGACCCAGTCACTTGAGGAGAAGGATTAGTTGATATATCTCTGGACCAGATGTCTCCCACCAGACCACCAGGTGCATCTTGTCATTAATAGTGGGTTGTTGCAAACTGGGGCAGACCAAAGTTGTCCTGTTATGAATTTTATAATTATTACAAAGATATGGGTATTATTTAAGTATGTGCAATTAGCAGTGTATCTGAAACATGTATTTTCTTCTAATACTAAAAGGCAGCAAACATGCATTTTAAAATATGTGGTTCTTATTTCCCTCTCCAATGCACAATGTATTAGTTCTTGGAATCACTGAGACAGCTTTTGTTTATCTATTCTTGTAAAACCTCAATGTGCAGGGAACATTTTCACAGCAGCTCTCAAATCTATGGCCTAAGGCTGTGATTTTATCATTTAGTACTTTCTTTAAGAGGTAGAAAAAAAAACTAAACAACCTATATTCCTGATTGTAGAAATGCAAAGACCATCAGACTTTCAAAAGCCATCACCTAAAGCAGAACCCTTTGTTTTGCAGGCCAAATACTCCCTGTATTTGATACTAGTGATTTATTAATCAAATTAATTGATTAGCAAAACCAATTATTTGGATATATCTGAGTAAGCCACAAAACCTGTGAAGAACAGACACAGCAAGAAAATCTGTGAAGTTATGTGATCTTTTGATCTAGAAGAAAACAGGAAGAATTGGGAGTGAGTGTGTGGGTGTTAAGAGAGAGAAGTGGTAGTTGACAGTTGGACTGACTACAGAAGACAAAAACAACCAGTGGGAACATTAAAAAAATCTGGTAATGTTGGTCACAAACATTTTGTAATTAAGCATGATGGCATTTTATGATGCACCTTGCTAAAGAGAAATAACTGATGTCCTATGCTATTTGTTCAGAGAATGTCACGGTTAAATAATTAACCAGTCTTGTGAGTAAATAAAAGTTGAATGAAATATTATCTCCATGTAGGGAAAAAAACTGATTAAAAATAAAATATACATATACATACATACATACATACATACATACATACATACATATCGCACTACATAGCTTAAAAGAAGTTCTGCCGCTTCTTCAGAACTTAGAAGAAGTTTTGCCACTTCCATGCTATACTAATTTTGCCAGCAGAGCAGAAAATGATATATTTCAGGAAGAATACTGGATCTATTTTTAAAAAACTGAAAGGTACCAGGAATTGGAGAATATAAGAAAGTCTTAAATATCAGACTATTTATATATATTTATATTTATATAAATATAAAAAATATCAACAACCTCAGATATGCAGATGATAGCAGTCTAATGGCAGAAAGTGAAGAAGAACTAAAAAGCATCTGGATGTGGGTGAAGGAAGGGAGTGCAAAAGTTGGCTTGAAACTCAACATTAAGAAAACTAAAATCATGGCATCCGGCCCTCTCAATTCCTGGCAGATAGATGGAGAAGAAATGGAGGTAGTGACAGATTTTATTTTCCTGTGCTCCAAGATCACCGCAGATGGGGACTGCAGCCAAGAAATTAAAAGACACTTGTTCCGGGAGATGGGGGGAAGCTAGACAGCGTACTAAAAAGCAAAGACATCACCCTGCCAACAAAAGTACATATAGTCAAGGCTATGGTTTTCCCAGTTGCAATGTATGGCTATGAAGGTTGGACCATAAGAAAGGCTGAGTGCCAAAGAATTGAGGCCTTTGAACTCTAGTGCTGGAAAAGACGCCTGAGAGTCCCTTGGACTGCAAGGCGAACAAACAAGTCAATTCTAGAGGAGATCAACCCTGACTGCTCTTTAGAAGGCCAGATCCTGAAGATGAAACTGAAATACTTTGGCCACCTAATGAGAAAGAAAGACTCACTGGAGAAGAGCCTAATGCTGGGAAAGATTGAGGGCAAAAGAAGAAGGTGATGACAGAGAACGAGGTGGCTGGATGGAGTCACTGAAGCAGTAGGCATGAGTTTAAATGGACTCCAGAGGATGATAGAGGACAGGAAGGCCTGGAGGAACGTTGTCCATGGGGTCGCGATGGGTCGGACATGACTTCACAATTAACAACAACAATAACAAAAGAAAGTCTGAAGAAAAAACTTACCCACAATAATTCATTAAAAATATAATAGAATTGGAATTTTTTTAAAAAAAATCTAGATTATGAATCTGCAAGATTCTAGATGATGATCAAAGCTGCCTTAATAAAGAAATTTGTGGAACAGACTTCACAATACAAGAGAGCTAGTAGAAGAGGTATGAGATGGTTACTGACTAAAAAAAGAGTTGTTGTAAGAGAAAATGACAAAAAATAAATGCAACTCCTAATCGGTCAGCTACTGAATACTTTACAGATGTTAAGAGAATGAAACAGGCTGATGGAGTTGGAGATGAAAGAAAAGGAGGTGCTATTTCAGATGGATTTGAGAGATACTTAATATCGGCATAAAAATGTATCCATTTAAAATGTAATTGAAAAACACTGTAATTCTTAAGGACTTTTTCTTACCTCATAAGCTTAGAATCCTGAAACCATTTGAGAAAGCTTGGTCAAAGATAAAAACAGAGAGAAGGCAACTTCATGAAATTTATCCTTATTGTGATAGAAAATAATCTATAATTTATCTGAGAAATAAGCTGCTTAACATTTTTTTAAAAAATACATTTAAATCAATTAACTTGTATTTAAAATATTTTTTCTTGATTTCAACTGGAATTTGGTCTCCTTAATTCAGAATAGTGGTTATACAATCAACTCAATATGTTTTAATGTATCACTATAGATCAGATGCTTTGATTACATCTAAGAAATCTGACGTATTAGTATATTTAGTAGAACAAAGTTTAAAATTAAAACCACATCCTTTTTGTATCATACAAGTGAATAGCTTACAGAATTGCTAAGGTTCACACAGAGGAACAAATTCAGCTTGAGTGAATTGAATTGAACATTGAGTTCACAGAAATGACTACTTTTGTAGAACTTGATGGATTATATGGTTTGTGATTGTGTCTTTTCAACTGATGAATTAATCAACTTCTTACAAAGGTTAATTAATAATTTGCTAATTAGCTTGGGATAATTTGCTCATCTCAATCTTGATGACACATGAATTTTTCAGAGACAATTTAGAAAGCCATGGCAGCAATTTTAAAAACTGTGTTTAGGAATAAATAATATTAAAAATATATGCAATATTTCTCTCCTTCCAATATCTGTGTATGTAAAGGTATAGTCAAATAGAACACTGTTTTTCCCAATCATTTGTGGTAGAAGAAGTTTGCCCCCACTATTTTTATATATCCCATAGCTGATTTAGGATTTTTAGGAGCAGGCATGTTTTGATATTAAGGAATAAATCCTTCTATATCAAGTGCTTTGAAAAATTGGGGAGTGGTATTGGTCTTTTTTGTGCATCAGAGTAGGAGGAGGAAGAGGAAGCATAGGGAAAGTAGGAAGCTCAGGAAAAAATATTTTTTTAAATATTTTTATTTAAATTATATTGAGTTTGGAACTACCAGCGTTTAATTTATAAGATAATTGTTATAGCCATTGTGTTGTTATAGAATTCATGGCAGTCAGGCACCTTTAAACGATGTTAGAGAACATAGTAAGCATTAATTCAGTTGAAGAAACATTCCTTCCTTGAAGAAGCCAGTGAATTGCTGGGGCAGGCCATAATAACAACAACAACAAAGGCATGCTATCCCAAATGAGTAGGAGCACTCAAGTTACGTAACACAGAAAAGTGTACTCTGGAAGAACAACAGAAAAATGAACTGCTTGCAGTTTCATTTGACAATGTGTGGGAGACTAATAGAGGGAAACATCATTCATTTCTGCCCTCCAGAAAAATTGCCAGCGCACTCAGGTGACAGGGCAACCAACTAATGCAGATAAGTGCTAAACTACAATGTTATCAGGAAAAGACATGAGAAGCCAGGAGGTAACATCGTTATAAGAAGGCAAATACCTCTTCCTCTTAATAGCATTCCAATTTTATCAATGTTAAATTTTGTTATGCTGTAATTCAGTTTGCAAAATACATGCACAAGGCTGGAGTTAAAAGTCAGTGGGTATTATGCTTCTCAGTGGGAATAAGCATGGCACAGTTTATAGACAATATTTAGGTTGCCAAAGTACTACAGAAACGTTTATGATACAACAGATTGGCTGATGGATAACTGAGTCATAATACCACATGTTTATGGAATTTCTGTTCACCAGCTGAATTCAACACTACCGCACCATAAGGTTTATTTCTTTGTGGACCGTGAGTTTCGTTGATTGATACAGTTAAGTTCCTCGCAGAGAAAAAGAAAACTGAATAATTTCAGAAATATATACAATTATTTGTCTTACAATTCTGGAATGAAACAATCTGGAGCTGTTTCAGGTGGCCAAAACAAATGTTATAATAATATCTTTTTTTTCCTATACTGAAAGAACTTTTATTTCTAAACAAACCGCTTTTCAGAGATGTTATAATGAGGTCAGACCCTTGAGAGTGTAGATTACCAAATGTAATAAAGAGAATTTTCCTTAATCATATAAAAATCTCGTGGGACAGCATAAAAATTTTCAGTGAATAGTTGAGTAATGAATGCTCGTTTTCTGAACAGTTTCTGTTACATATAACAGAACTGTCAGCAACATCCATTCACATGATATTAATTTTAGAAAATGGCTAAAGTTTTGTGGAAATGTCTAGAAGGAATAAATTGTATAGTTTATATCAGCAGACAGTTCCTTGGATGGGATCAGGGAACATTTTAACTTACTGATTTCATTAGTTGTCTCAAGTCCAAAGCATGTTTAGCCTGGTTTGGGTTTAGTTATCCTTGAATAGAGATGAAGCAATTATAAAGTTAAGCCTCAGAGAACATGCAAATATGACCTATTGACTGTATATAGATCTAAGACTCAAAAAATATTCCTAATTAACATATTTAAAAAAACTTTAATAAATTATGTTAAATACTGTAGCATATTAACTATATTTATAAGTTATCAAGAAAGTGATAACTTGCACTTAATAAGTACAAAATATATGTTACTGTAGTGAAGCTGTAGTCACTGGCACTGAGGTTTTATATTATACAGTTGCTTTAACATCTGTAGTCATGAAAACCTTTGAAAGGCTAGTGCTTTCCTACCTGAAAACCATCACGGATCCGCTGTTAGAGCCCTTGCAATTTGCATACCGAGCAAATAGATCAACAGATGATGCTGTTAATATGGCTCTGCACTACATCCTACAACATCTTGAGTCTCCAAAGACCTATGCAAGGGTCCTTTTTGTAGACTTTAGTTCAGCATTCAATACCATCATTCCAGACATTCTTCTAACTAAGCTAAACCAGTTACAGGTACCGGAACAGACTTGTAAGTGGATCACAAGCTTCCTAACAAACAGGAAGCAGCAGGTGAAGCTAAGCAAGATCACATCAAATACCTGTACAATTAGCACAGGGGCCCCCCAAGGCTGTGTGCTCTCCCTACTTCTCTTCTTTCTGTATACCAATGACTGCATCTCCAATGATCCATCTGTTAAGCTACTGAAGTTCACAGATGACACAACAGTGATTGGTCTCATTCGAGACAATGACGAATCCGCATATAGACAAGAGGTCGAACGACTAGCCTTGTGGTGCAACCAAAACAATCTGGAACTGAACACACTCAAAACCGTAGAAATGGTGGTAGACTTTAGGAGAAACCCTTCCATACTTCCACCTCTCACAATACTTGACAACACAGTATCAACAGTAGAAACCTTCAAATTTCTGGGTTCTATCATATCGCAAGATCTCAAATGGACAGCTAACATCAAAAACATCATTAAAAAAGGACAACAAAGAATGTTCTTTCTGCGCCAACTCAGTAAGCTCAAACTGCCCAAGGAGCTGCTGATCCAGTTCTACAGAGGAATTATTGAGTCTGTCATTTGCACCTCTATAACTGTCTGGTTTGGTTCTGCAACCCAACAAGAAAAACACAGACTTCAGAGGATAATTAGAACTGCAGAAAAAATAATTGCTACCAACCTGCCTTCCATTGAGGACCTGTATACTGCACGAATCAAGAAGAGGGCCGTGAAAATATTTGCAGATCCCTCGCATCCTGGACATAAACTGTTTCAACCACTACCCTCAAAACGACGCTATAGAGCACTGCACACCAGAACAACTAGACACAAGAACAGTTTTTTCCCGAAGGCCATCACTCTGCTAAACAAATAATTCCCTCAACACTGTCAGACTATTTACTGAATCTGCACTACTATTAATCGTTTCATAGTTCCCATCACCAATCTCTTTCCACTTATGACTGTATGACTATAACTTGTTGCTGGCAATCCTTATGATTTATATTGATATATTGACCATCAATTGTGTTGTAAATGTTGTACCTTGATGAACGTATCTTTTCTTTTATGTACACTGAGAGCATATGCACCAAGACAAATTCCTTGTGTGTCCAATCACACTTGGCCAATAAAAAATTCTATTCTATTCTATTCTATTAAAAAATAGTCCAATAGTGACTTAAAGGTGGCTGCCCATTACAATACTGGCAGCTTATTTACTCTTAAGGACTATAAAGTAGGGATGGGCAGTTTATGGCCTCAAGACTACATGTAATCAATGAAGTTATTTTTTGTGTTCCTAGACCATATAGTCCAATTATACTTTCCTTCTTAATATTATCAACTTTTACATTCCATTATACAATGACAAGCATCATCTCTTGCTTGCAAGTTTTGTAATTTTAAATTGTACTTTAAAAATTCATGAATCTCCTCTTCTTTTGGATCATAATTCTATTCAATCACTGATTGCATTGTTACCAGGTGTTGTTTTTCCCATTCCTTTCCTAAATATGAAAGCAAGTTCCTTTTTTGCTTTCATGCCCTTTCACTCCTAAGTGTAATTTTAGGAATGAAAGTCTCCAATTTCAAGCATCAATTTGCTGCTGTTTAAGATGTTAACATAGAGTTGATTCACTTTATCCTTCTGTCAGGTTTCCAAGTGATGAAACCCATTCAAAAAAGAAATAGGCAAAGTCCATCTTCTAAAACAAATTTCTTTTATTTAGGTAAGCATCAAATTGGCAAAGTCTATTGTAATTCCGGATCTGACACAAACCAGAATTACACCACATAATATTGAAAGTTAGAAACATCCTTCAAAAATCACATTCTCCAATAAACACTCAATCCACATTTCCTGTGTCTGCAGACTTCACCTTCCATTCGCACCAGGAGCAGCCTCTGTTCCAATGGAAAAGAAAGTCACCTACCCAAAACAATCCTCATTATCTATTCGCTCCTTCCCCCCACCTTAAATATGTGGTGAGCCTGAAAACCCCCCTTACGTAGTAAAGAGAAAGAAAAGCAATAAATGAGTATATAGAGAGCTAAATAAAATGGCTACACATATGTCAAATGTGGGCTCGAAACCATCAGCAAAGCAGAACTTGGTATTTGTGTAAATGTGAAAGGTAATACAAATGTTGAACTGATTACAGAATCTGATTGGAAGTATTCAAGTTGTGGCAGAGGAGTTGCAACTTTTGGGTGTTGTATTAAGAGCCATAAAGCATTAAGTGTAATCATAATAAATCCGGCGTACTTGGAATTTTTATTTGTTCAGAGACTGAGAACATGTAAAGATAAATGCAGGTCTGAAATTTTTATTTACTTCCTAGACTGGTACTTATCTGCCCATCTCAAAGCTATCAGGATAGTTGAAATCACAGACAGAGATGCATTGGCAGGAAAAGTACTAGGAACAGTAACTTATTATATATAATGGTCTCCGATAGTACAATTCTCATACACTTCTATAATTTCCATCACATACTAGGTACCAAACTACTACAAATCAATACATATGATAATCACATAGTACCTCTAGGAACAATACGGTTACACTAATAGCTATTGCAATTCAAATTCTATTTCCTGTATTTTCAACCACCTGAAGCTTTCAAACAAATTTCAAAGGTAATGCCATCATTTGTACAACTGAAAAAAATTACAGAATCATCCACATAATTGTTTCAAGAAAAGACATGTAATTATGAATTTTTAACGTAACACTTCTTAGTCAAGATAAAATAGCTTTAAATTAGATATCTCCATGTTTCATTTAATATAACACAAAAGTGTATTTTCAGTTAATGTTTCATATTTTGAATGAATATATTTTTACGTAGCTTTTTGAAAGAGTACTCCTTTAATTTAAAGTACATTGGGCAAGACTGCAGGTAAATATAACACAAATATTCCAGCTGGCTAGGAAAAACCCAGCTATCTAAAGGTGTAAGATTCAAAATATATTGCAGTGATCATGTTTATTTCAGTGGGAATTTAGTCCTGCTTATTTAGTTATATCTAATTCAAGTTATCATTATTTAATAAGGAATCATATAATCTATATTTGAGGAGAAAGTCTTTGAAATTCATACATAAAAGAATCAGCAATTCTGAGGATTACAGCCAAATCAAAACACTGAATTCTTATAATTGCATGAACTGTTTTCACTGTATCTTTTCTTCATTTATTTTCACATCTTTCTGTTGATAACTCTCTCTGTGTTAACTCTGCCTATTTCTTATGCAGGATATATTAAGGACAAATTACATTTTACTATCTTCATTTTTCAATCTATCTTTTTTCCAAATGTACACTTTGTTAAATATGTTAAGTATATTTTATACTTTTCAATTATCAAAAGCTATCATGTTTCCCTGAAAATAAGATAGGGTCTTATTTTCTTTTGACCCCCGAAATACGGCCTTGGCCTTATTTTTGGGGGGTTCTGGCAGAGAGAGGCTCCCTTTGTGCGCTATCCTACGAGGGGATGTGAGCGGCCCAAAGGCACCAAGCCGTGCAAGCACCAGTTCCCTCCCCTGCTTGCGTGCCTCCCAGGCCTCACCATGTCGATGTGGGTGAAGCCAGTGAGCACCTGGCTACAAGCCACTGGAAACGGAGAATACACCAGTCGGGACAGCCGCCTGCTGCCAAGTCTTCAGGAAGTGGCCCGCTCTATGGTTCCAACTCCATGTGGCTGCCCTGGCTCCCGGAAGACTCGACAGCAGGCAGCTGGCCCAACTGGCCTCTTCTCAGCTTCCAGGAAGCCACAGAGGAAGCCATCCAGAGTGCTTGGATGCCGGTGGTGCGGTCTCCCCATGTGGGGCTGCAGCTCCCTTCACCCTTCGCCACCTTTCTACCCCAGCTCCCCGAAGACTTGGCAGCAGGCAGCTGGCTGATCGGCATCTTCTCCATTTCCAACGGCTTTCAGCCGGGGTTTAGAAGCTGCAGGGGAAGCCTTTCTCAATGCTGGGTGGGCACCACATGGCAAGAAGTGCTGGGTGGCTGCTCTCTTGTGAGCGAAGCAGAAGTTTGCAGGTGAGGGGGATGGATGGATGAATGGATGGGAGGCAGGTGAGTGCCAAGAACGCTGGGAGGGAAAGAGAATGAGAGGCAAATCCCGATCAGCTCAGCTGATCCAGGGGTCACAATTAAGGGGCCCAGCTGCCATTAGCTGACCGGGGAAGAGAAGGGCTGCTTCCTGTGCTGACCACGACCACCCAAAAAATAAGGCTTGGCCTTATTTCCGGGACATGTCCTATTTTGGGGGAAACACGGTATACCATATTAACCAGCTCATTTTGTCTTTGACTGGCATAAACTCTGTAGGAGTTTGCTGCTAGCATTAAGAACAAGCAAAACCCAGGGAAATATAATAAAAATTGAATAGAAGGAAATTTTAATTTATAGTGTGTTAAAACCCTCTGTTTAGTTTCAGAATCCTACTCATAATGTTCTAGCTGATGAAATGTACATTGTGATCCAGCAATTCTGAACAATTACTGTGAATAAAGAAGCAGTGGAGATGATCCTGAAATGCACATATTGTTTCAAAATGTTCCCTGCTGAATCCTTGTTGAATAAAGGTCAACAAATTCATTGGTCAGTTAAAACAGTATTCTGTTATTGCATAGCTTTGTATTCCCGGGAGGGGGGGTATTTCCTCCTAATGCTGAATTATTGAAAATAAGACACTGTGATATAGGGTTATGACGCTGGACTATGGCCAATGAGACTCAGGTACTGTCCTTCTTTAGGCACAAAAGCTGGTAGGATGACCTTGATCCAGTCTTTCCCTTTCACCCCTAATCAACATCAGACCACTGGATAAGCCAGTTGATAAATAAAATCCTTGTTGAATCATTGATAACTTTGTTGTAAGAACTAGGTAAGCAGAGGGCAAAAACAAGCAGTCCCTGCAAGTGTGTAGGACAAACACTAAAAAGAACTGAAATTATTGACAACATGTTAACAAGCTATATACATCCTTATGTTTTCCTTCTGGTTTAGTAATTTCTTGTGGCATGATTGCCACAGATTCTTGGCAAACTGCACAAGTCCTTCTTCCAGAACATACCAAATATTAATGTTTCTTCATTGCTTTTGATTCATTTCCTTTAGGAGTCTTCTCAAAACCAGCAAGAATTCATTTATGATCCTACTCTTTTAAAGGAAGGGCCAAAACAATTCTCAGAATGAGGAGAAGGAAATAGTAAAGAAAAAAATGAAAAGTCCTTCTTCTCCAATACCCATTTAAGTCGAGGTACAAAATATCTCAAAACAAGTTAAGCTTTTTTTATACATTACTTATTCTGGATTTAACCAGAAATCCTCCAATATTTCTCAATCCTGATAATAAAATCACAATAACAAATTAAATAGTTGGTTCCCCATTTGGGATTGAAAATCAAGTTGTAACTAATAGGATGTTGGAAGAATGTGTATGTATTTATTTACAATTGTTTATATTCTACATACTCAACAGAACAGTTACTTGGTCTTGGCTTTGCCATGCCATTGCAGCCCAATATTTCCCCATGATTGATCTTAGGACTCCATGGGCTAGACAAACATTATTTTTCTGTTGTATTTTTTAATACTGTTTAGGGAACATTCTTCTTTAGAACTATGCCTCAGGAGTAACTTGGTTGACTGAAAATAAGTTTTTCTTGTTAGCTGCTTTATCGTTCAGCCATTGGTAGGAATAATTTAAGGAAAGTACTACTCCAAGTCTCCATGTTGATAGAGGTTGAATATATTGGCTCTTGCTTTCATGAATCCTTAGCTGAATCTTTGTGACTTTAAAATACACTTGCTTGTGTTTTTGAATAGAACCATCTTTGGAATCTTTTCCATTCTGTTGTTAACAGCACTGCTTATGGTTCTTCTCAGAAATGAGAGTGTTCATTGCCTCTGAGCTTGAGGGATTTTTATTCATTTGGCATCAGTTTTCCCATCCCCACCCACCCTCGGTATAAATCAATTTGGGTTGGTCAACTAGGATGAAAAAACAATGTTGTCAGCATCAATCAATCAGCAACCCAAGTCACTTTCTATCATGGTTTCAAAAGTGCTTCATGGTTTTCTGATCTCCTGTCTCTACTAATTATCACTGAAGGCTCATGCATGCACCAAAAATGAGGCTATTTTTAAAAAGATATTTTTCTTATATGTTTTAATAGGAGAAATGAGAAAGAAGAAGAAAAAAACATTTCTCAACATGTTGACTGTATATATAATTTTTTTCCTAGCATTGATTATCATTGGATACAGCAAAGCATCACAGAAGATGAGCAGAACCAAACCAAAGGTGATTTGGGTGGTAAAACACAAGCCTGTAGTTTTTAATATGAGAGATAATTCCTATCTGATCTGATGAAAACAATGAATTCTTGCCAAAGCAAGAACCAGACAAAATTTGGATTTTCTACTTCAAAGTTAGGGGCAAACGTACCTGTTCCCTGACTAAATCAGGAGAAATAATTACGAAGCTTTGAGCATTATTTTCACTACAAATATGGTTGTCTCTTCCAATACCAAACACTCTTGGAAATTTTTTTTCAATGGCTCCTTTAGTTAGTTATCAAGAACTTCTTAAATATCCCTGGACTATTGTGTGCCTGTTTAATGATTTCAATCTAGCCTGGCTTGAAAGAAGCTGACAGTACTTTTCAGTGGCCAAATTAACCAGTGACATTTTGTTATCAACTTGCAACAACAATCCTAGCCAATAAGAGCTCACAGTGCATTTGTTACCCGGTTTCATAAAGAAGCATGAAGTTAGTTTTAATAAGATTAATAACCTTTAATAAGGCTTTACAAAATAATGTATTCCTAGCAGGTATTCTGTCTCTATTCCTACTTCTAGATCTTGGATAAATTCTGTTTATTCACTTTTAAACAGAAACATGAAGCTAGAATTTTTTTAAAAAATGATAGTATGCTAGAGTTGTTCCTGTAACCTGAAGATAGTCTTTGAAGACTCAGTAATATGGTATTATACAAATAATAGTCTCAATCTAAGCACCCTACATTTTAAGCTCCGAACATGAATTAAATATGGGGTTGCTATCATATATCATAATTGTTCACTTCTTACAGGTTATGGACCCAGCTATGAACAGCTTGCTGTGAGATCCCACTGATTTAATTCACACATACTCTAATTTGCTAGGGCTGGCATAAAAACAGTCATTTAGCAGGACTATCATAAACTCATTAGAAGCATACTGGGAAAGCTTAACATTGTCCAACACAATTTCAAGTATCCTTCTACTGACATCTTTTCACTGCTGCAGATTCTGTATAGTTGCTGCTACTCTAC
The DNA here is from genome assembly GCF_028640845.1 of Ahaetulla prasina. NCBI lineage: Eukaryota > Metazoa > Chordata > Lepidosauria > Squamata > Colubridae > Ahaetulla > Ahaetulla prasina. The sequence goes on along the minus strand of NC_080541.1, from coordinate 47,051,111 downwards.
TGTCACACATAACCAAGGAATTTTTTCAATGGCACAAGTATGAATATACTAGAAGAAAAACTGGACAATATCTTATTTGATAAGCCCAATTATCTGCAAAGTATCATAAAAATGATAAACTAATATAGTAAAAAGATTTCATGCAATGGAAGAGTAATAATTATTATCCTTGAGATACTATTGTTGTTTTCTCCAACATTCTCAGTTTTTCAGTTGCACTGAATAGTTTCAGGTAAAAGATTTTTATTTTAATGGGTCTAATGAAAGTGAAATAGAACTAGATTTTCTTTATTACCTTTTGTACCTCATCCTTTTAGAATCTTTTAGAATCCTTTCTCACATTACAAATGATTTTTAAAAAATGCTTAAAAATAGAGCCAGATAAGAAGCTGCAAGCAATTAAGGGTGGGTTGGTGGTAGAAATGAAGCACAGGGTTTCAACAATCATTCCCAGTTGTATTATCAGCAACAATTAGAAGTAAGGCTTACTGACATTATAGGACACCATTGCTCCTATAACAGATGTTGTAGTATCTAATTAGGATGTCTACGTAATCAGCAAATTATAGTACGATGACTTATTTTTCAGTAATGAATTGAAAATTAATCTCTGAATTTATTTACTTCCGGTTTAGCTATGGTATAAAAAAATCAGTTAGAAATATTGGAGTTCTCTGAAGTTTGGGAAACCAGAACAGTCAGATTAACAAGGCACAACCTCCAAGGCCCAGATTTAAACACCTACAGAGAGGATCTGAGCAACACTCTTCAATGAGACTCCTCACTAGGCAAAGGGCGAGGCACGAGTGATACAGCCAGCTTTTAGCAGACAGATGTAAGTAGCTGATTTGCAGTTTTTGTTGGAGAAAACCATTTGGTTTTCCAACTCGTGTGTTGTGTCTTGCCCGCTCTCACCACAGCTGGGGTCTGCTTATCTGCTTCCGAACGCTGAAGAATTTCCTCCCGGCCCCAGCCCTGGCTCCATGCCCAAGCAGGCTGCAGAGGAGGGAGCACCCCCCGGCCCCAGCCCTGGCTCCATGCCCAGGCAAACGGAGCAGCTAGACCCCTCCCCCTCCTCCACAGCATGTGAGCCTGAGGAAAGTTTATTTCCAACAGCTGCTGATTGGAGTGACCCTCGCATCAGAAGACTGGATAGGCGGAGGCAACAGAAGGAAGGGAGGGGTAGGCCTTAATGAGTGCTGAGTCATGGAGCCACACACCCAGAAAGGATCTGCTTTCTGGCAGTCTCTGAGTCAGGCAAAGTCGAACTTATCTTGCTGAAATCATTTTCTGGTCTCCTGCCTGCTCTGAGGACTTTGCTAGGACTTTGGGCAGAGCTGCAGAGGCAAGCCTGATTCGGATTTCCCTGACCCGGCCGTCAGCGGAGGAGTGGGACACGACATCGTGACTCTTGTTCCTGCTGCTTCTTCATGATCTTTTGACTCTTTCACTGGCTGACTCCCTGATTTGACTGTCTGTAACTTTTGGAATGTATTCAGAGTACACTATTGCTTCTTATACTGTATTGATATTATTCAAGCAAGCGCTCCCTGCTAGGGAGTTTGAATTTAAATTACATTCCTGTCTGCAGCTTTCTACTTTAACTGTAGTAAATAGTTCAGCAACTATTGTGTGTCAGCAACTTTGAAATAAAACAGCTGCTTGTTCAACTGACTGTTGGTGATTTGTATTATTAAGGTTGCACAGTCAGTCAGATTTTGAGACTAAATTTGGCATTTTTAATCCACCTATCAAGTACCTGGGACTTATTGCTGTTTGATGGTGTTAAAGATATTGTCACAGGGTGTAAGCTGTTCTAAAAGCTGTCTTTTGCAATTGACTGATTTATTATTATTATGACTGCACAGTCAACTAGATATTTGGACTGAATTTGCCATTTTTGCTCACCTATTGAGTACTTCCCAATAACCTGGCATAGGCGGATGGTGTTGTTTAATAATATTAAATGTGTTATTACAGAATGTAAGCTGTTCCAAGTAAAACTGCCTTTTGCAATTGGCTGGTGGTGATATTGTAAAAGCAATGATTGTACCAATAATAATAGATACCTTTGTTGCAATTCCAGAATATCTGGAATTGCAACAAAGGTATCTATTATTATTGGTACTATCATTGCTTTCTTTGCCATATTCATTCTACTTCTATTTGCAGATATTTATATTTTGTGCTTTCTCCATTTTGACTAAAATCAAATTTAGTCTAGCATTATGTTTCCATGCTGTCCAATCAGATACCTTGCCAGTACAAGAAGAATGTATGTACACTAACAACTTCTAGTAGTAGAGAGTTGAAGATGCAACACCTTCAGCATTGGTTCTGTATTATATCCAATCATGATGTTGAGTTATTGATTATTTATTTATTTATTTATTTATTATTTTATTTATTTATTAAATTTTTATACCGCCCTTCTCCCGAAGGACTCAGGGCGGTGTACAGCCAGAATAAAAACAAAATATATACAATTTAAAACAACATTTAAAAAGAGCAAATTTTAAAGGCTGATTATTAAAATTTAGATTTAAAAATTTAAAAATAATTAAGAATACCCAATTAAAATTCAACACTAATTATGCCAGTCCCGCTTTAATAAATAAATATGTTTTGAGCTCACGACGGAAGGTCCGAAGATCAGGCACTTCACGCAGGCCAGGGGGAAGTTCGTTCCAGAGCGTAACTGCCCCCACAGAGAAGGCCCTACTCCTGGGGGCCGCCAGCCAACACTGTTTGGCGGACGGCACCCTGAGGAGACCCTCTCTGTGGGAGCGTACGGGTCGGTGGGAGGCAAAGGGTAACAGCAGGCGGTCTCGTAAGTACCCGGGTCCTAAGCCATGGAGCGCTTTAAAGATAGTTACCAAAATCTTGAAGCGCACCCGAAAGACCACAGGAAGCCAGTGCAAGCTACGGAGCAGCGATGTCACGTGGGAGCCACGAGTGGCTCCCGTTACTACTCGCGCAGCCGCATTCTGGACTAACTGCAGCCTCCGGGTGCACCTCAAGGGCAGCCCCATGTAGAGAGCATTGCAATAATCCAGCTTAGACGTAACCAGAGCGTGAGTGACCATGCATAAGGCATCCCGGTCAAGGAAGGGACGCAACTGGCGAACCAAGCGAACTTGGTAAAAGGCCCTCCTGGCGACGGCCGCCAGGTGTTCATCAAAAGACAGCCATCCATCCAGGAGGACGCCCAAGTTGCGAACCACCTCCTTTGGGGCCACTAACTCGCCCCCAACAGTCAGCTGCGGATGCCGGCATCCACAGCCACTATATAATAAATAAAATAAATAAATAAAATTTCTTCTAATTTGGGAAGCAAAATCCCATCCTTTTAAAGCAAAAGCTATAATTGTAATTGTATGCTATGTGAAAAGTTAGGATGTTTTATTTGCCCCATTCATGCTGCTTCATTAGATGAAATCATTTCTAGTATTATGTGTGAAAGAAAATAGGAAAGTCTATGTTCATTTTTCCATTTGAACTGTGCCTACTTCCTATTATGTCTTTCTTTTTGTTCACTTTTCACTCAAAGCAATGTATTGCATGGATAAAAAATAATTCCACCAATTTGTTTCTTGTCCAGGATTCAAATCATTCAGAGCATCCTGCACTCCTGGGTTTTAGATTCATTGACCAATTCACAAAAAAACCCTATTTCTTATTTTACTAATAAAATATATTTTATTAATGAAATACCAACTGCAACTGACTCCTCCCTGCAAAAGCATTTTATGAGGCTGCAACATAGAGAAATGAGATTGACAGTTCTATCCAAACTGTCAGGTTCCTATTTTTCTACCTTGAATTGTAATCTTATTGTCACTATTTAGTAACTTCTATTTAATGAAAAGAATTTGTGTCTGACCTTGCTTTTTCCTTCTTTCCTTTCTCTCCTGGTTTCCTTTTCTGATATATCCTTTAAACTGTAAATCTCAGACAGAATTTGTATTTTTTGCAGTGATCATATAAAAGTAATTCTTGGAGCAATGAGATAAAAAGTGTTTCATAAATGAGAAAATAAGTAATATTTCTTCATTTAAAGTGATCTTAGTTCAACAATATAAATCTTTTGTGTGAGTTCTAGATTAGTTTAGTAAATTATGATTAAGATTTTTTGGGATAATTGTTGAAAAAGAAAGGAAAAATATCTACTTGGCATCTTACGTCTAATCAAAGATTTTATTTATTTATTTATTTATTTATTTATTGTTTGTTTGTTTGTATCTATCTTTATCATTTTTACAGATAACTCAAGATCATGAACATATCCAATAACGCTTTCTCTTCTTATTTTACCACAACATACTATTTGGTTTTGTGGCCAAATGCATTGAAAGTGACAGTGTAGAATAGAATAGAATTTTATTTTTATTGGCCAAGTGTGATTGGACACACAAGGAATTTGTCTTGGTGCATATGCTCTCAGTGTACATAAAAGAAAAGATACGTTCATCAAGGTATGTGTTACAGGTAATGCATACTTAATGATAGGGCCTGGCAACTCTGTTATTAAGCGATACAGTAATTGAGATATCACATGACTTATAAACTTCCATCCACATTAGTTACATGGGACATCGCTTCATGATGATTTGCAATTTTACTGCCAGCGTCTCCATTAATTGTTTGTTGGAATCCATTTGTAAAGTGCCTAAATAGCAATAGCACTTAGACTTACAGTATATACCACTTTAGAGTGCTTTACAGCCCTCTCTAAGCAGTTTACAGAGTCAGCATATTGCCCCCAACAATTTGGGTCTTCATTTTATCCACCTTGGAAGGATGGAAGGCTGAGTTAACTTTGAGCCTGGTGAGATTTGAAATGTCAAATTGCAGGCAGTCAGCAGAAGTAGTTTGCAGTACTGCATTCTAACCACTGTGCCATCATAGCTCATAAATCATAATTACATGATTGTAGGGATATTGCAATGGTTGTAAGAAGTCTGGTCATAAAATTACTTTTCCAGCACCATTCTAACTTCAAACAACCACTAAACAAGACAATAATTAAGCAAGAACTACTTGTAGTATGGAAAAGTAGAAGCTTACCTCCCAAAGGTGCTTTTTCAAGAGGCAACTGGACTTTCTTATTTTTTCTTTGAAGACATTTTGCTTCTCATCCAAGAAGCTTCTTCAGCTCTGACTGGATGGTGGGGAATGGAAGGATTTAGACTCCTTGCAGACAACTGGTCATTTGCATTCTTTTAGCAAGTCATTAAGTCAGCTGGAGGTTGACTGGCTTCTTGGATGAGAAGTGAAACATCTTTTTAAAAAAGCAGAAAGTCCAGTTGCCTCTTGAAAAAGCACCTTTGGGATCTGGACAACTGAGAATCTCCATAGACATAGAAGCCTACCTGAAATGCAGTAAATTAGAAGCTCCACACAAAAAAAACCCACTACATTTCTTGGATATATAGTTGGGATTGACTCAAGATATAAAAACTTGAATGGAGGATATTTCTGTTGAGTTTCAATAACTGCACACGAGACTTGACATGGTTGCCAGTGTGCAAGCAAGAGCGCGAGCAAGCGCATCCACACATTTTTATTCTTCCTCTTTTATACATGAAGCATTTGTATAACATGATACATAGGGAAAAGTCAGATAGCGTGATGGGAAGGGCTGTTGTCACAGATGAGAGACCTGAACTTTGGCTGAACCCTCTTCCAGACCATCCAGGCATGACCAAAAGTATACGTATGTAGGAAAGAGAGAACGAAACAGCTAAAAATATAGTCATTATGCTGATGTGCAGTGGAGCGTCAAGGATAGTGTCCCATAATCTCTTGACCTAGTACTGAAGCAAGTTTTAATAGAATTATGAGATGGGTCAGGATGGCCAGCTTGGTGACCATCTACTCTACATATTTCTATATAACTCCTCAGATTATGAGAGCAATTGTAACTGGGATTGGCATCACTAAGCAGTGTGGTCATAAAGCATGATATCAGGTGAATAGATCACTTGGGGATGGCAATCCAGACATTTAACCCCAAGATACATGGGTCGTTAGCCAGAAGTGGAGGACTCTAGATAAGAAGCCAGGGGATGGGGGAAACCCTGGGATGCCAGCTTCAAACCATGATTGAGTTGGGAGGTAATGCATGAGCTCAGAGAGGCCATGTAAAGAGATTGCATAATGTGTACATCTATGTCAGTACTGTGAAGGTATGGAAAAAGGATGTGACATCTGTTGGATCACAGGTTAGCTTGGAAAGGAAGGTGCAAGTGCAGAGAGCCCATGGAAAGAGGATGAGTGTGTATGTGTGTGTGCATGTGTGTGCATGTATGTACAAGTCCAGGAATGCTGTGAAAAGTGGGTGTGAAATCTGTGCATAGGTGAATATTGTGTGCAGGTACAGAGAGAGCAGGGAAACACGGCATGAAGTATATGCATGCATGTATGATCCATTCAATACAATGTTGTAATAGCAAGTGGGCATTTTAACAGAAAGACAATACAATAATAAATAAGCAAACCTAAATCAGGCAGAGAAGGTGAGGCTACATTCCAGTTTGGATGTCTTTGGGCATAGACGTGAGGAATCAGATCTTCATGTTTAAATGCATCAACATACCATCAAATGAAACCCATGTTCGATTGGTCTTTATCCAGGAATTTATCAAAGACACCATATGCAGCATACACAACCAAAGATTTCATACAAAACACTGAGTTTTAGACACATAAAATTTTTGTGAACTGAGCTGTAAAATTTCTGATGCCATATTCTTTATCTAACTTGACAGCTGGTATCTGATCTGAAAATAGCATATTTTTCTTCTAATGCTAGTCACCCTGTCACTTTGGATTGCTTAGATGTAAACAAACAAATGGATCAGGAAAATAACAGAGGAAAAAATCATTATTCCTTACAAATTGCAGAGGTAATAAATACTTTTATGCTTTGACTTTCTGAAAAACAGTACTTTAGTTCATTCATTACAGATGGTGCCAAATTAGAAATTATATATTAATATTAAATATATTAACCTATTGAAAAAAAAATCATAGAATTAAGGCTATTTTGTAGACAGGAAAACCAGGCTGGCAATTTGGGCAGATAAAGCACTAACACTGACATAGCCATCTTTTTTAAATTTCCAGGACTAAATAGTCATCTTTTTGCCTCAATCTCCCAAGACTGGGGAAACAAAGTAATGATTTAGTACAGGAGTCTCCAACCTTGGTCTCTTTAAGACTTGTGGACTTCAACTCTCAGAGTTCCTCAGCCAGCTGGCTGAGGGACTCTGGGAGTTGAAGTCCACAAGTCTTAAAGGGACCAAGGTTGGAGGCCCATGATTTAGTAAGATACAGCTTGATGACTGCTATATCTCATCCAGCCCTATGCAACTCATTTCTGTTACCAGCCATCTAACTGCCAAACACAAGCAAAATGATATGAAACATCTACTTGCACTGATTGAGGTTTACATGAGGAACCTGCAAGAAGAAAGCTGAGGACATGAGTAAACTAAAGGAATTTAATTTAAACCACTGCTATAAATTAGTGTTTCTCAACCTTAGCAACTTAAAGATGTGTGGTATTGAACTCATAGAATTCCTCAGCCAGCATGAGAAACTCAGGTCTAAATCTGTCCTGCCCCATTCATGTAGGATGCACCATTTTTAAAGCAATTCTGGGTTGAAAATATTACCCAGTGACATTACCATTGCCCAGGGCAGGGGTCTGCAAACTTGGCTCTTTTAAGACTTGTGGGCTTCAACTCCCAGAGTTCCTCAGCCAGCTTTGCTTTGCTGGCTGCGGAATTCTGGGAGTTGAAGTCCACAAGTCTTAAAAAAGTCAAGTTTGCAGACCCCTGGCCCAGGGAAACTCCATCATTTTTTCTTTCATTTTTAAATTAAAAAATAAATTTTAAAAACTAGTTTAATTTCTCTATTCTTTCAGTATGGAAAGGAAAACTTTTTGCCTTGTCCAGCCCCACATCTTTTAGACTCACAAATAGATATTGTGGTAGTTTTATTTCTTAAGGTGGGGGTGGTGAAGAAGGGGAATTTCATTCTATTTCCTTATAAAATCCTTTTGTTTTTGTTATTTGTAAGGAAACATAATTCATCTTCATGATACATGGAGTTTTTGAAGTTATTTACCACCAAACAGAATATTTTTTTTGCCAAAGTTTAGATAATTTTGCATTTTTAGATATAACTGTGAACACCCGACTTTAAAAATGAAATCTGAAATTTTAACTTTACATGGAAAGGAAGGAATTATCAGTATGTTTTCTTAGTTTATCTTTTCCTCCCCCCCCCCTTTTTTTTTTTTAGGAAGCACAATTCCTCTTCATATTATGGAGATTTTAAATAAAATGTGAAGACATTTAACTCATTGAAAAGCAATATTTGAGCCCTGGAAGATAACATTGTTTAAAATAGCTCACACACTTCAGCAGGGAATAACACTGAAATATAAATTGTGTTCCATTTTGAAATTTTCCTGTTTAGGTATTGACATACCATAATTTAAAGCAGGTTTGCATTGTCTTAACCAAATAACAAACCAAACTATACCTATAATTATTTATGTTCTTGACTTTGCACACTGTTCTTAGCTTTCAACAGAAATAGATTTAAGCTCATCAACAAACTGAGAATCACAATTTTTACTTAAATACATATAGGTTGCATTTTGCTAAATAAATAAATGCAGGTATTTGAAAAGAAGAGGGGGATACAGAATTTATCAGATGCCAGGCAAGCTTATTTGTTAGATAAAATACTGGGAGCTATCCCTGTTTCTTAGATAGCCCAGTTTGAAAGCTATGGTTTACTCTGCCATGGTAGATGTTCTTGGCCCATTGCCAGTAGAGGCCAGTCGCTGCCTCCTGAGAATACAAAAGATATTGTCATAGCCCTTTGCAAATGAATCTGTAAAACAACATTGGTTGTTTAAGTCCTTCAGAGTGGCAGCCTCCATGCTTTATTCTGTTCTAGTAACTTCGGCTCTGATTAGCCACAGTGCTCCTTCCACTGATTGATCTTTGCTCTATGCAGATAAGATAAATAGGGGCCAGATAATGAATGAAAATGGCTGTGGACTGAAATTGGATTAGTAAGAAGCAATTGAATGCAACATTTATTTTCTTATTTATTATATATTATTTCTAAGCGAACTTATATTAATACATTTCTTATTTACAAACATCTTTACAGGCATACCATATCTATAATATTATATCTGTCTCTGTACACCAATAAATAAATTAATGATTATTTTGTTCATCTTATGCACGGTCACTCACGCCCTCGTGACGTCTCGCCTGGATTACTGCAATGCTCTCTACATGGGGCTCCCCTTGAGGGGCATCCGGAGGCTTCAGTTAGTCCAGAATGCGGCTGCGCGGGTGATAGAGGGAGCCCCTCGTGGCTCCCGTGTGACACCTATCCTGCGCAGACTGCACTGGCTACCTGTGGCCTTCCGGGTGCGCTTCAAGGTGCTGGTGACAATCTTTAAAGCGCTCCATGGCATAGGGCTGGGCTATTTACGGGACCGCCTACTGCTACCAAATACCTCTCACCGACCCGTGCGCTCTCACAGAGAGGGACTCCTCAGGGTGCCGTCAGCTAGGCAGTGCCATCTGGCGACACCCAGGGGAAGGGCCTTCTCTGTGGGGGCTCCCACCCTCTGGAACGAACTCCCTCCAGGACTTCGTCAACTTCCGGACCTCCGAACCTTTCGTCGCGAGCTTAAAACACACTTATTCATCTGCGCGGGACTGGATTAGATTTTAAAGTAACTGGTTTTAAGGGGTTTTTACTATTTATATTGGTTTTAATGATTGGGCTATAGAATAAGTTTTTTAATTGTCGTTTTAATCTGTATTTATATGTATTTTAACTGCCTGTGAACCGCCCTGAGTCCTTAGGGAGATAGGGCGGTATATAAATATGAAAAATAAAATAAAAATAAAATATCTTGCAATTCATTTTATACTTACCAAGTCAGCAATGTTGTAAGCAGTTCAGCAGAATCAGAATGTGATCCTTTCCATTAGTGCAGGTTTGTAAGAGTTACTTGGTTTTAATTATTAACTGATCTACATATTAAACTCAATATTGTGGGACTAACTCACTATGCATAAACTATATTATATACTCTGCACTATTCTGCACTAACATCTGCCTAAATAATTTTTGGTGCCAGTAGATTAGAGTAGAATAGATTCGGAACCAGCCATGCCTTTTATCACCCCAAGCCATACATTAGATAATTGTTTATAGAGCTTTATACAGTTTATACAGTTTATACAGTTTTTGACATTAAAAAAATTTCCCATTGTGACTTAATGAAAAAAAATAGTTGCAGCAAGAGTGACATTCAATGTTAGCAACTATATTATTGCTATTATTACTATCGTTAATAAATACATACTAGTAAAAGGATGAAATAGAAGGAACAGATATGTAAGTTTATTTAAAATATAGCCTAATAAATATAGCTAGAATAAAAAAGAAAATGATGCTGTTTCTATAACTAATAGTAAATCAATTTAAGACATATTTATGAAATCAGCATTATTGATTCATGGAAGTTAACTTCCCAAGAAAGGATTCATAGAGGACTGAATTATTAGAATGATAAGGGATATGGAAGAAGGATTCTTTGGAATAGCATATTTTGGTATAAAGAAAAAGAAGGATTATGTGTATAAGACAAAACAATTGTTGTTTCACTTCATGAATTCCCTTCAAATGTTCTGTTCAAGTGGGACCAAGCTAGGCTACAGCAGAGAACTACCTTTATGAAGCAATACAGGAGAATTATATAAGATACAATTTTCTTCCAGGACCTCACTGTGATCTGAGAGTACCTGGTAACCAGTTCCACATATTTAGATGGTAGCCTTGTAATTCAACTTAACCCTTTCCTCTTCTGTTCTGAAAATCTCCAAATGTGGAACAGTGAGAACTGAGAAAACACTGTCAACCTTGTCTTTGTGGAGAAACTCTCTCGATCATCTTTCTCATGAAGTAAATACTTAAACCTGATGTGTTTGCCTGTGGTTATGTATTGGTAGGTGGATGTATTCAAGGCTTACTAGCTGAAAAGACTTAACTAACTAACCGTTTTAAGGCAAGGGGTGAGAGAGTGGGTATGGTCCCACAGGGATCACTATGGGATAACAATTATGTCTCTCTGCCAATAGTTTCAGCTGATTTTGTGGATGTAGTTTTTTTACTAGCACCACTGGACCAGTCACCTTACTTTTAATTCCCAGCTGATAGCAGAGATCTGCAGATTGGGGTACTGGGCAGATGCCAGATGCACACCATGGATTGCCTATACTAGTGTTTAGAAAAGCTGCTTATTCTAAGCTGTCAGAAAATGGGTTGTGTTTTCTTTTAAAGGATTGCTTTCTTTAAATAGTTGAATGAAATTCAGTGAAAAAGTCTTCAACAGAAGTTTGATTTGGGGCATCATAATTACAGGCTTTCTGCTATTTGGCTGTCATGATAGCCTTTGTGTAAATCACAGACAACAAACCAGTTATTACATTTTGCCCCCCTCAATTTGTATCTAGCTGGGGTTTTTTTCATAATTATACAAAAGATGAGTGTGTGGAATACAAGGGTAAATATAATGCTGTTTTTAGTATAGTTAGGATTACAAATATCTTTTCGAATTGTACTAGATGTATGGATTTAATTTTTCTGCAGAGATTATTAAAAACATTGTTCCTCAGCACAAGGTCTTATTATTAAAACCTATATGCTATCATGTATAAAAGAGTCTTCTGAGGTCTGACATGACAAAAAAAGTCTTGATACAATCAGAATTAAACTTGCCTTATTTTACAACATCTTTCCTAAAATAAGAATTTTGGCAAAATTCCTACATTTTTGCAAAAAATATTTTTTTTCACTCTCATATTTGAATCAACTTTATATTACAAGAGTTATATTAAGGGATTACCTTAATATACTGGGGGTACTGTCCCCCACGGAGAGGCCTCGCAATCTGGGCGTCCTGGATGCACGGCTGTCTTTAGAAGAACATATGACAGCCATCGCCAGGGGAGCTTTTTATCAGGTTCGCCTGATACACCAGTTGCGTCCCTTTCTGGACCGGGTCTCCTTCTGCACAGTCACTCATGCCCTTGTTACATCCCGCCTGGACTACTGCAATGCTCTCTACATGGGGCTCCCCTTGAAGGGTACCTGGAAGCTCCAATTGTTCCAGAATATGGCTGCGCGGGTGATTGAGGGAGCACCTCATGGCTCCCATGTGACACCCCTCCTGTGCAGTCTGCATTGGCTTCCGGTGGTCTTCCGGGTCCAATTCAAGGTGCTGGTTATCACTTTTAAAGCGCTCCATGGCTTAGGAACGGGTTACCTACGGGACCGCCTACTGCCACCAGTAGCCTCCCATTGACTTGTGCGCTCCCACAGAGAGGGTACCGTCGGCCAAACAATGTCAGCTGGTGACTCCCAGGGGGAGGGTCTTCTCTGTGGGGGCTCCTGCCCTCTGGAACAAGCTACCTCCGGGGCTTCGTCAACTCCCCGACCTCCGGACCTTTCGCCACGAGCTGAAGATGCTTTTGTTTCAGCGTGCAGGGCTAGCTTAAATGTAGTTTTAATTGGGGTTTTTAATTGGGGTTTTTAAATTTAAATTTTTAGGCCATACATTGAATTAGTTTTTTATACTGTTTTTAATTTGTGTTATATGTATTTTTTGTATTTTATTGGCTGTGAACCGCCCTGAGTCCTTCGGGAGAAGGGCGGTATACAAATTTAATAAATAATAATAATAATAAAATAATTGTCTTTATCCCCAAATGTCTTGGTTTATTTAGCTTTCATCTAAATATCTTTGTGCCTCTCTGGGATAATTTAATGTTGAATTAAATAAAGAGTATACAAATAAAATGTATATCAGAAGAGGACTTTTATTCAAATTCCACAAAACAATATTTAATTAAACGGAACATCCTTGAGATAATATTTATTTATAATGCATATATGCAAACCAGTTTCTAGATTACTCAAATGTGTGGTTGAGATGTTAAGAATTTATATATTCAGAAATCAAACAGGGTTAACTTATTATGTTTTATGGGAACAAATCCTTCCACACTTTATGTGGATTTTGCCTGTTGTATATAATGTTTAGGATTTTAAATTAATAGAGCAAAGTCATTGAGTATACACTGCTGCTACACCATTGAACCAGCCATTATGTCCCACAGATATGCTCTGAAAAGGAAAAAGGAGAAATACAAAACAAGCAGAAAAACTAATTTGTCCGTAAGATGCCATCATGAGGAAGAAATTAGCAAGACATATTCCTCCCAGCATGCACCCTGTATTATAATATCTATGAAAAATTATTTTGAATCTGTAGCTAGCTGAAGGTACATCTTAGAATGCTGCTGTTACTTAAAATGCTGACTAACTGGAACGTCAAGTACACAGCTGACAACGGAACATTTTGGATAGTGGCTTCAGGGTAAATTACACCCCAGCCAATAACTGTTATCAGTTACTTTAAAGTTTGCTTCAATAGTGCAGTCATTTGGGTTGTCTTAAACCACAATTAATTATCACAGCAGTGAGACACAAAATAATTTCATGTAAATAGCATAGACAACATTCCATTAATATTTAATGAACTTCTTATAGGACATTTGCAACCTCATATAGGATTTCCCCACATGCAGCTAATTGTGGCACAAATATACTCATACAATTTTGTTTCCTGCCATGAAGGAGCTTTCAATTCATCCCCCACCAATACATGAGGTATACTGAAGGATAAGAAGAGGATAGACTAGAATGTCATCTAGTTCAGGGGGCCAGGTCCAGCCCGTGGAGTGCTTAGATCTGTCCCACGGCCATGGGGCCACCCTGGAAACAGTGAAGGACTGGCCTGCAGTGCTTCTGCATCGAAAACGGAGGTTGGGAGGGCTGCATGCGGCCCTCACAAACTCTGTTTTTGCTGGCAGAGGATTGCAGGAGGCCATCACAGCTGAAATGGAGCTTGGGAGCCCATTTTTGCTGGAAGAGCACTCGGGCCATCAAGGACACCCCTGACATGAGTGATATTGAGCTGGCCATGTCTACCCTGGCCATGCCCACATCAGCCCCCCAAGGTCAAACACAACCCTGATGCGGCCCTCAATGAAAGTTTGACACTCCTCATCTAGTTAGTTTATTATAGTTCTTGAAAATCAGTTAATTATGTTAACAAAAACCTTTGCTGATGAATTTGCCTCTGCACGGCTGATTAGCAATCATGATGAAACCATTGAGAACCAGTTGCAGCCTAATTTAGATAATGCCCCTTGACAAGGATGGCTAGTGAAGGCAGCAAAATTAACATCTTTGTTTTCTACCATTTTAAGGAATAATAGAAGCATTTTGGAAAAGCCCACACTCTAGTTGCTGAAGATTACATTGTAAATTATACATTAGGTCTCATTTTTATATTTCCATGGTGTGAACATTCAACAAAGATAATCAGAAAGATGTACTTCTTTATATTAGTAAGCTTTGAAGCATTTAAGCTTGACACAGTCATTAGTAGTTTAATGTCTTTGTTTAATTAAGTTCACATTTTTGGCATGCATTTTGTAGTGTTTTAGGTGGAGATTATTTTTGTAGCATTGTTCACACTGGGATTTTTTTTTTAAATTAGTGTTTGTGATATATCAATTAGGAAAGACTTTAGACATGACCCAGTTTTATGTTCTGTTGACACAAAATAAAAAAGACAAAGAAAAGAAATAACATAAGAAATCACTGAGTGGAAAGATTAGGAGACAAGAACATGAAAAGACAGGGAAAACATTGTAAAGAAAGAAAACCATATGCTTGCTTAAGCAGAAGACCAAAACAACAACACCACCAAACCCAATCAAAAATCTTAAACTTTTCTATAATAGTGATAAAAACAAGACAGCATGAAATATTAAAAAGGGAGTTGTGCATTAATATATCTACAATATCCTCATTGTGGATATTCAATTGTATAAATATGGCTAAGACTGGGTTGCACAGTAAAAATTAATATTAAATATGTAAAAATTGCTAGAATAAGCAACAATATTTCACTAAAAGGCTTTTCCTATTCTTAGGTCATGAGCTCCGCTGCAGCATCAGTTTCCAATAATTAATTTGGGGGAGTGATACATATTAATTATCTATGTCAGTTTGCGTTCACACTTAAGAACTTTCTTGAAAAGTTACAGAGAAGTGAGTCCTAGTACTGTACTGTTCCATGCAAAATTAAATTCTGTAGCGTGAGGTATCATACATCTAATTTCTTTATTCGATGTAGAAGGGTAAATGGTCTTTATATCTTTCACTTGCCTGCATGGAATTCCTTACACTGGCTGTTTAAAAGTAGTGCTTAAAAATATAGTAAGGGCACTTCTATGAAGCATACCCACTAGAGAGAGAAAATATTTAAATGTAGAGCTGTATCCTGTTATTAAGTGTCATATTCTCAACTTGTATAAAGTAGAACAGAAGAAAACAAAGTTAATTCACATGTTTATTTAACCATGGTTATTTGAATGAGTCACAAATAGTTTACTCTACATATTAGATTGGAGATACAAATCATAATGATTGGATCCATAAAATACAAAGCCACTTTTTAATTCTAAACAAAGCAGAGTATAAGTTGCCATACTATAAGAATCTAGCCATTCTCATAAAGAGCTAGGATATCATCACCACAACAGATACTATGCAAGCCTATTATTTTGCATTGATTAGCCATGGTGGTGCAGTGGTTAGAATGCAGTATTGCAGGCTAATTGCCCAAAGCTGGGAGTTTGATCCTGAGTCAGCCTTCTATCCTTCCAAAGTCAGTAAAATGAGGACCCAAATTGTTGGGTCAATATGTTGACTCTGTAAACCACTCAGGGAGTGCTTTAAAGCACTATGGAGCGATATATAAGTCTAAGTGCTATTGCTATTGCTATCTTATGAGTCGTATTCAGTAAGCAAAAAGATACAGACCAATCTCTCTGTGCTGCGTCACCTGCAAAGTTATGGAATCAATCATCAACCAATCCATTACTTTACACTTAGAAACAAATAACCTACTCTCTAATAAACAATTTGGTTTCAGGAAAAAATTATCATGTAACTTACAACTTCTCCATTCTCCATATGGACTACAAATCTTGATCAAGGCAAAACAATAGATGCAATCTACATAGACTTCTGTAAAGCTTTTGACTCAGTAGTACATGATAAACTTCTCCTAAAACTAAAATCTTATGGCATTTCAGGACTCCTTCACAAATGGATATCTGCTTTTCTGTCTAACAGACAATAAGTGGTCAAAATTGGCAATGCTCTATCAAATCCTGTTCCTGTCAAGAGTGGCGTTCCTCAAGGCAGCGTTCTTGGACCAACACTCTTCATACTATACATTAACGATCTTTGTGACCATATCTCAGGTAATTGTGTTCTCTTTGCTGACGATGTCAAACTATTTAACACCACAGACAATACATCTACCATTCAAAAAGACCTTGATCATCTAACCGCTTGGTCTAAAACTTGGCAACTCCAAATCTCAACCAGCAAATGCTCAGTCTTACATATTGGAAAAAAGAACCCAAACACTAAGTACATACTTGATGGACATTACCTTACAGATGACCCCCACCCTGTTAAAGTCCTTGATCTAAGTGCCAAAGCCCACTGCAACTACATAGCAAAAAGGCTCTAAGAGTTGTAAACCTAATCTTGCGTAGCTTCTTTTCCAAAAACACTACACTACTAACCAGAACATATAAAACATTTGCTAGACCAATTCTAGAATACAGCTCATCTGTCTGGAACCCTCACCACATTTCTAACATCAATACAATTAAACATGCCCAGAAATATTTTACAAGAAGAGTTCTTCATTCCTCTGAAAACAACAAAATACCTTATCCCACCAGACTTGAAATCCTAGGCTTAGAAAATTTAGAACTCCATCGCCTTTGACAAGACCTAAGTTTAATTCATAGAATCATCTATTGTAATGTCCTTCCTGTTAAAGACTACTTCAGCTTTAATTGCAATAATACAAGAGCAACCAATAGATTTAAATTTCATGTTAACCGCTTTAATCTAGATTGCAGAAAATATTACTTCAGTAACAGAATCATCAGTGCTTGGAACACTTTACCTGACTCTGTGGTCTCTTCCCATAATCCCAAAAGCTTTAACCAAAAACTTTCTACTATTGACCTCACCCCATTCCTAAGAGGACCATAAGGGGCGTGCATAAGAGCACAAACGTGCCTGCCGTTCCTGTCCTATTGTTTTTCTTTTTTTCTTCATATATATATATATATATATATATATATATATATATATATATTTATATATATATATATATATATATATATATATATATATGCTATACCTCCTAATATTTCCTCATATATATGTTTATATACATATATATGTATATATGTATACATATATATGTATATATGTATATATGTTATTTATATATAATCTTTTTTGTGTGATGCTTATATATATTGTTGTGACAAATAAAATAAATAAATAAAATAAATAAATATACTATTGACCTCACCCCATTCCTAAGAGGACTATAAGAGGCGTGCATAAGAGCACAAACGTGCCTACCGTTCCTGTCCAATTGTTTTTTCTTGTATATATATGTGCTTATACTTCCTTATATTTCCTCATATATATGTTTATATACTATATAATCATTTTGTGTGATGCTTGTGTATATTGTTGTGACAAAAATAAATAAATAAATAAATAAAATAAAAATATGGAATTGCAACCAAATATATATTGCAGGGATATCTGAGTGGGGAGAGGACAAGGAGAGCAAATGACAACATAGGCATAAAGACATAATCATGCAAACATTTTGATATACATACTTCTGTCAGAAAACTTGATGGACAATTTATGTGACAAAAATTGTGTGATTATGCCAATTACTTTGTGTCATTATTTTGTTCTGGACACTGCTGCTAGTAATTGTAAAGCATGTTTTTAGATATTTGGGAAAAAATGAATTAACATCTAGAATGTTTAAAAGAAAAGATCTCAAAAGCATGGGGAAGGAGATCAGTGTTTTCCCTGAGGAAAGGTTGTTGTTATTGTTGTTGTTCTTTGCCCACTCTGTAGCCATTATAATAAAAATTAAGTAGATTGACTTTATTTTGAGAATGGGATAATTGTGGCAGAGAGAGAACACTTGCTGAGTACAAGAGTTTGTACATTACGTAATGAAATCATTTAATCATGCACAAATGGTTTTAAGAATTATGAAAGGAACAGAAACATATTGAATCTTGAATTTGGCAGCTTTCTGTTGGATGGATCAATATACAGTCTCTCTCTCTCTCTCTCTCTCTCTCTCACACACACACACACACACACACACACACACACAGAATTTTAAAAATGTAACTGGATGGAAAGCAAAGTCAGACAGGTCAGCATGGAAAAAAATGAGCGTACAAACACTAAATTGTTATATAAAACATAAAGGAGAATGAATAGTAAGAGCACTCTAGTAGGTTCCTGAAGCTTAATGTTATCCAGAATGTTATCCAGAGCACATTCTGGTAAGAATATGAAGAATAATAGTAATGGAGAAAAAGTTACAACTAAAATATATAAGACAGAATATTGATCAAGAGTGATCCCTGAGAAACATTGTAAAATTCAATAGTATCTTCAGTCTAAATTTTAATCCATTCTTTCTTCTGAGCCTTAAGCAGCTGGTAAGACATTTTTGAAGACTAATTTTTAGACATTAGCTAAAAAGATTATTAATACAAGCACCACATGTGCTTGCACATATAAATCACACATATTTCACAAGAAGAGTTCTCCATTCCTCTGAAAACAACAAAATACCTTATCCCACCAGACTTGAAATCCTAGGTTTAGAAAACTTGGAACTCCGTCGCCTTCGACAAGACCTAAGTTTAACTCACAGAATCATCTATTGTAATGTCCTTCCTGTTAAAGACTACTTCAGCTTTAACTGCAACAATACAAGAGCAACCAACAGATTTAAACTTAATGTTAACCGCTTTAATCTAGATTGCAGAAAATATGACTTCTGTAACAGAATGAGAGCATATGCACCAAGACAAATTCCTTGTGTGTCCAATCACACTTGTCCAATAAAAAATGCTATTCTATTCTATTCTATTCTATTCTATTCTATTCTATTCTATTCTATTCTATTCTATTCTATTCTATTCTATTTGGTCCAAACTAGCAGAATACCACCTCTGCTTTGGATGCAGCAATGGGACTTCCTGCTGGCTTCCCCATTGACTATGTGCTTGGAATACTTTACCTGACTCTGTGGTCTCTTCCCAAAATCCTAAAAGCTTTAACCAAAAACTTTCTACTATTGACCTCACCCCATTCCTAAGAGGACCATAAGGGGCGTGCATAAGCGCACAAATGTGCCTACCGTTCCTGTCCTATTGTTTTTCTTTTCTTCTTCCTATATATATATATAGATGCTTATATCTCCTAATATTTACTCATATATATGTTTATATATTATAAAATCCTTTTATATGATGTTGTGACAAAATAAATAAATAAAATAAATAATAAATAAATAAATAAATAAAAATAAATAAATAAATCCAACGCAGCCAATCTCTCATGTTTATTCCAAACAGCTGATATTGATAAATCGATAACTCCCTATGGAAAATAATTCATGTACTTCTGAGTATACAAGAGAAAATAATTAGGTATTGTGTGATTATTCATTCATTTATTTATTTATTTATTTATTAAATTTTTATACCGCCCTTCTCCCAAAGGATTCAGGGCGGTGTACAGCCAAAAGATAAAAACATAAGAAATATACAATTAAAACAACAATTTAAAACCGAGCATATTAGAAAAAGGCCAAATAAAAGATTTAAAATTTAAAATTAGAAACCCTAAAATGATAAAACCCAGTTAAAAGAATTTTTTAAAAAAATAAATAAATAAAAATAAATAAATAAATCCAACGCAGCCAATCTCTCATGTTTATTCCAAACAGCTGATATTGATAACTCGATAACTCCCTATGGAAAATAATTCATGTACTTCTGAGTATACAAGAGAAAATAATTAGGTATTATGTGATTATTTATTTATTTATTTATTTATTTATTTATTTATTTATTTATTTATTTATTTATTTATTTATTAAATTTTTATACCGCCCTTCTCCCGAAGGACTCAGGGTGGTGTACAGCCAAAAGATAAAAACATAAGAAATATACAATTAAAACAACAATTTAAAACCGAGCATATTAGAAAAAGGCCAAATAAAAGATTTAAAATTTAAAATTAGAAACCCTAAAATGATAAAACCCAGTTAAAAGAATTTTTTTTAAAAAAAATAAATTTAAAAATATTAAAAATATTAAGCCAGTCCCGCTTGAATAAATAAATGCGTTTTCAGCTCACAGCGAAAGGTCCGAAGATCAGGCAATTGACGTAATCCAGGGGGAAGTTCGTTCCAGAGCGTAGGAGCTCCCACAGAGAAGGCCTGTCCCCTGGGGGCCGCCAGCTGACATTGTTTGGTGGACGGCACCCTGAGAAGACCCTCTCTGTGTGAGCGTACGGGTCGGTGGGAGGCATGAGGTAACAGCAGGCGGTCCCGTAAGTACCGGGCCCTAAGCCATGGGCGCTTTGAAGGTGGTAACTAAAACCTTAAAGCGCACCGAAGACCACAGGAAGCCAGTGCAAGCCGCGCAGGATCGGTGTTATATGGGAGCAACGAGTTGCTCCCACTATTACCCGCGCAGCTGCATTCTGGACTAGCTGCAGCCTCTGGGTGCACTTCAAGGGCAGCCCCATGTAGAGAGCATTGCAATAATCCAAACGGGAAGTGACAAGAGCGTGAGTGACCATGCATAAGGCATCCCGGTCAAGGAAGGGGCACAACTGGCGAACCAAGCGTACTTGGTAAAAAGCCCTCCTGGAGACGGCTGCCAAGTGATCGTCAAACGACAGCCGCCCATCCAGGAGGACGCCCAAGTTGCGCACCCTTTCCGTTGGGGCCAATAACTGCCCGACAGCCCGGTGCGGCTGCAGCTGGCTGTACCGGGGTGCCGGCATCCACAGCCACTCCGTCTTGGAGGGATTGAGCTTGAGTCTGTTTCTCCCCATCCAGACCCGTATGGCCTCCAGACACCGGGACAGCACTTCGACAGCTTCGTTGGGGTGGTCCGGGGTGGAAAAGTACAGCTGCGTATCATCAGCGTACAGATGGTAACTCACCCCGAAACCACTGATGACCTCACCCAACGGCTTCATATAGATGTTGAACAGGAGAGGCGAGAGAATCGACCCCTGCGGCACCCCACAAGTGAGGCGCCTCGCGGTCGATCTCTGCCCCCCTGTCAACACCGTCTGCGACCGGTCGGAGAGATAGGAGGAGAACCACCGATAAACGGTGCCTCCCACTCCCAACCCCTCCAACCGGTGCAGCAAGATACCATGGTCGATGGTATCGAAAGCCGCTGAGAGATCTAATAGGATTAGGGCAGAGGAACAACCCCTATCCCTGGCCCTCCAGAGGTCATCCACCAACACGACCAAAGCTGTCTCTGTACTATGACCGGGCCGGAAGCTGGACTGGAACGGGTCTAGATAGACGGCTTCATCCAGGTACTGGGGTAGTTGCCATGCAACCACACTCTCTACAACCTTCGCCACAAAGCGAAGGTTGGAGACTGGATGGTAATTCCCCAAAATAGCTGGATCCAGGGAAGGCTTCTTGAGGAGGGGTCTCACCACCGCCTCTTTCAAGGCGGTGGGGAAAACCCCCTCCACCAAAGAAGCATTTATGATCCCCTGGAGCCAGCCTCGTGTCACCTCCTAAGTAGCCAGTACTAACCAGGAGGGACACGGGTCCAGTAAACATGTGGTTGCGTGTAACCTCCCCAGCAACCTGTCCACGTCCTCGAGAGCCACAGAATCAAACTCATCCCAAATAACCTCAACAAGACGAGGCTCCATCATCCCGCTTGGATCATCGCAATTTTGGTCCAGACTATCCCGAAGCTGAACGATTTTATCGTATAGATAACCGTTAAACTCCTCGGCACGTCCCTGTAAGGGGTCATCCCGTCCCCCCTGATGAAGGAGGGACCGGACCACCCGAAATAGGGCGGCCAGGCGGTTATCTGCCGATGCAATGAGGGTGGAAACGTAGGAACGTTTCACCTCCCTCATTGCCACTAGATAGGTCCTGGTAAAAGACCTCACTAGTGTCCGATCAGCCTCGGAACGGCTAGACCTCCAGATGCTCTCTAGGCGTCTTCTCCGGCGTTTCATCTCCCTCAGCTCCTCAGAAAACCAAGGAGCCAGGTGAGATCTACACCGGGTCAGAGGCCGCAAAGGCACGACACGGTCCAAAGCCCCAGCCGCGGCCCGTTCCCAGGCCGCGACTAGTTCTTCAGTCGTGCCGTGGGCAAGATCCTCAGGGAACGGCCCAAGCTCCATCCGGAATGCTTATACCTTTATATACTATATAACCTTTCTGTATGATAGTTACATATATTATTGTGACAAAATAAATAAATAAAATAAATAAATAAATAAAATAAATAAATAAAAAATCCCTGGCCCCGCCCTCCCTGCCTCTGCTGAGCCACACGGTCCGCAGAGGTTTGTTTTTTTTACTTTTAAAAGCCGGTTTTGCTTCAGCAAAAACAGGCCTTTAAAAGTAAAAAACAGCAGAAACTGTCGTGTCCCACTCCTCCGCTGACGGCCGGGTCAGGGAAATCCGAATCAGGCTTGCCTCTGCAGCTCTGCCCAAAGTCCTAGCAAAGTCCTCAGAGCAGGCAGGAGACCAGTAAGTGACTTCAGCAAGATAAGTTCGACTTTTGCCTGACTCTGAGACTGCCAGAAAGCAGATCCTTTATATAGGCCATGGGGTGTGGCTCCATGACTCAGCACTCATTAAGGCCTGCCCCTCCCTTCCTTCTGTTGCCTCCGCCTATCCAGCCTTCTGATGCGAGGGTCACACCAATCAGCAGCTGTTGGGAATAAACCCTCCTCAGGCTCACATGCTGTGGAGGAGGGGGAGGGGTCTAGCTGCTCCATTTGCCTGGGCATGGAGTCAGGGCTGGGGCCGGGAGATGCTCCTTCTTCTGCAGTTTGTGTGGGCATGGAGCCAGGACTTGGGCCGGGAGGCATACATTCCTCAGTGTTCGGGAGCAGGTAAGAAGGCCCCGGCTGCTCTGAGGGCGGGCAAGACACAACAGAAACTTACTTGTACTCTTACTTGTAGAAAACATGTTTTCTACAAGTAAAAGTAGAGATTTTAAGGCACTTACCTGATTACTGAGGAACGCATCGCACTCATTGCAGCCGGAAAGCTCTAGTTTCACTTTCAGTCAACAGCATCAATCGCTCAGCTAATCTATTTCCTCGGTGATCAACTGGCTGGCTTTGCTGAGGAACTCTGGGATTTGAAGTCCACAATAAAATAAAATAAAATAAAATATTTGTGCAGTTTTCTGAGATTTGGTGTGTTTCTGTAGTGTTTCACTCTAACTACACAAACACACAAATCTCAGAAAGCTGTATGTGGCATATTGTGTGTGTGTGTGTTTTAGTTGTGTGTGTGTAAAGTGTGAAAGTTGGTTTTTGAGCTTTTTGTGGCTATGTGAAGTGTGAAGTGCAGCTGCTTTTACATTGTGCGTGAGTCAGTTGTGTTGTGTTGTGTTGTGTGTTTAAAGTGTGAAAGTTGGTTTTTGAGCTTTTTGTGGCTATGTGAAGTGTGAAGTGCAGCTGCTTTTACATTGTGTGTGAGTCAGTTATGTTGTGTGTGTGTAAAGTGTGAAAGTTGGTTTTTGGTACCTCTTATTGTTTTTTATACTTTGTTTATTATTTTTATTATTTATTGTTACTGACCACGCCCACCAAGCCATCTGACCACCAAGCCACGCCCACCAATTAAGCCACGCCCACAGAATCAGTAGGGAAAATTTTCAGATTTCACCCCTGATGTAATCTAAGACTTCAAGTGTTTGTAGATTTGCACAACACGGCAAAATTGAAATGAAAAAAAAATCTGAGAAAAATATTCTTCAGTATATTCCATTTGGCTAGGCTTTGGATTATACAGCAAACACTGAAATAGTTATGGATAGACAAGGGCAGTAATGGATCTGGCCCATCATAGTTCTTTCTCTTTATATGCATAATTCAAATTTAAATTATGATGTTATTGATAATGTTCATATTACCAATCAAATCTGCAATTAATCTTCAATTAAGGCAGAAGTGTTGTTTCCATATATCAACATTTTATGGGACAAAGGTCATCAGGTATAATTTTAAAAAGAGGAACTGTCTTTAAATTAGGAATAGGTGGCATCTTTAATTCTTAGTGAATTCTCTCTTGAACAATGAAAATTTTCACAATGTGGCTTCAAAAGAGCAGCTTATCCATCTACAAATTCTCAAGCTATCTTCCTTTAAATTAGATCTGATCACAGTTTAAAATAACAATAGCGAATTAAAGGACCAAAGTAACAGTATTTCATGAACAATGAATGACTGCTTTCTGAAACTCAGGTAGATAAATACACAGCTATGTCACAGCAAATGGTAAAAAAAAAACTATTACAAATTAAGAAAATGATAAAAACTAAAAAAAGTAGAAATAATAAGAAAAACAATAAAGAAAAAAGATATATAAAAATGCCTTCCCCCTTCATCAAGAAAAGTACAAACAATCTTCTCTGATTTCAACAAAATATATATCTCTATATTTCACCTCTGATTTATAAACAAATCTTTAAAGCCCTGTCATTCATCCTGGTCAGCAAAAAATCCATTAAGAGTTAATAGTAATAACAACACACACACACACACACATATATATATATATATATATATATATATATATATATATATATATATATATATATATATATATATATATATATATATATATATATATATATATATATATATCTTAATCAAATAAACCAACTTTATATCCCTTTCCACTATTTTTAACATGGTAACTTATCACTTTCTTCAAAAAAGATCTTTTCCTCCCATATCTCATCTCTTGTCTATAAACAAATCTTTAAAGCTTAGAAAAGTCTTTTAAGAACTATCAGAAATAGCATTTATCAAACAAGCCAACTATGTATTTCTTCTGTTTACTTTTAAGAATATTGATCTTCAATCTCTTTAAATAGTGTACCTGAAATTGATTTCTTATCATTATCCCTTTATCTCTTTTCAGAAAATCCTTCATAAATTTAACGTGTCTTTTTTATAAATGCAAGATAAGAAAGCTATCTAAATCATTCTTCTGATTTATTAGCTGAATCCCCCTTTAATTATTAAGATAGCCAGTTTCATTTGTAAATCCAGGATAATATCTGCATTTGTCAGGCCACAAATATTTGTATATTTTAAACCCACTTTCAGATTCACATTTGAATCAATGTCAGTCACTATTTTGTCCAGGAAAATATGTTCCTTTATTATTTCTTCTTTTCAATAATAATAGCAGATAATCTTAAAAGTGATTTCTGAGTAGATTGTTCCCAAAAATCCTTGAATTCTTTTAAAATCAGATATTTTTGCTCCATTCTATATTAATCGGTCCCTTTTCCTTTAATTACAATCTTTTGTTCTTTCTGATTCCTTCTAGCCTCAAACCTTCAATTTTTTTGCGTGTCTTTTTTCCTAATTAATATTTTATCAATAGAAGAGAATATTTGTAGTTCCAGGTAGAACTATGGAGTCCTTAATAGTCTCTGCAGTTGGTTGTTTTCTTGCAGACATTTGATTACCCAACTATGTAACATTATCATTGCTGCAAGGTATTGAGATTTGCTTTCTGTTTATGTACAAATGGCTTGCTCTGCCAGGATTGATGGAAGGGTCCTTGGTAGTTCCTTGATTAAGCTGTTGATTATTGGTCAGGTATTAATCCTGGTGTTAAACTCTATTTATCTACTGGTTGATTGCTCATGAGGTGTTTTGCTCTTTTTAGCTTTTTGATTGGCTCTTTTGAATGGTCTGTAGATATTCTTTATCTCTATGTGCCTGTGGATAGTTGATTTGACTGAGTGCCAATCCTACTAGAATTCTGTAGCTTTTTTGGACTTAGCTTGGTCTAGGATGCTCACAGTTTCCTACTTGAAACTATGGTTACATTTGTCCATATGTTGTGCAATTAAGGAGTTTTCATAACATCTTCTGACCGCTAGAAGGAGCTGTGGTGGCGCAGTGGTTAGACTTCAGTATTGCAGGCTAACGTTAACTGTGCCCACAGCCAGGAGTTCAGTTCTCAAGGTTAACTCAGCCTTCCATCCTTATGGGATGGTAAAATGAGGAACCAGATTGTTGGGGCCATTGTAAATGCAATGCATGTGCTGTCATTGTAAACCACTCGAAGAGTGCTATAAAGCACTGTGGAACAGTATACAAGTCTAAATGCTATTGCTATTGCTAGTTGTTTCCCAAAGGTTTCTTTTTGAGCGGTTACTTCATTGAAATCTGATTAAGTAAAAGGTGTCAGGAAAGATATGCACAGCTCTACTTACAAAAAGAAGGATAGATCTTCAATTCAATATGAGAAAGTGGAAAAAGGTCAGCAGAGAGGTCACAGGTAGGACAGCATTCCTCAATTCTATTCAAGTTCTGGTCCATGAATCTTCTGGTTTTTCCTGGAGAATGTCTTAATTAATTCTTGAATAAAACACATTTGTAACAGATTGCACTTCATGATTCTTTTCCTCTACAGATTACATCTGTGGGTCTGTATATATGCACAATAATTTAAAGGATAATGTTGTTTTTTAAAAAGAGTCAGGTTCTGCAGAAAAAAACTCCAGCCAAACAATGTTTAGGTTTGAAGCTTTTAAATTTTGTAGAATTGTGGCTATGGGGTGGGAAACCAAAGGGAAAATGCTTCACCCAGTAGAAACAGAAATGGGATACATTGGGACATGTAAAGGTGAATAGGACGTAAATCTGTAGCCTTAAATTAATGCAACATGAACCTAAAGATTATTAAAAGGAAGACATGGGGAAAAAGATGCTAACCAGTAAAGAACATAATAGCCTAACAAGCTCAGGATTAAATAGTTGCACAGAACCAAGATTTTATTGGGTATTTTTATGGTCAATCGACGGTTTTAATTTGGCCTTTTATTGAATAAGTTTTTTAATTGTTATTTTAATATGTATATTAATTGTTTTAAATGAAGGCTGTACACCGCCCTGAGTCCTTCGGGAGAAGGGCGGTATAGAAGTTTGATAAATAAATAAATAAAATAAATAAATCAACTAGTGGAAGGTGTACTGAAGTTAATCAGAGCTGAACCTGCTAATAGAACAGAATAAATCACTGAAATCCATCTATTCTGAAGGACTTAAAACAGTCAAGGTTGAAAAATAGTTTTGAATTGAATCTAGAAAATAAGAAGCACAGGGTGAATTGGCAATTGGTTAGAACAATGCTATCCATTCTTGATCTCAGGTAATGGTAAGTGCCCTGTACTAAGCAAAAAGTGTCCATCTGCCCACAGCGGAGTAAATTCATAACTTTCTAACTATGCTGCTCTAAGAACTACAAAATCATCAAAAGCAGGGAATGTCATTACTGTGTCCTACAAATCACCTTGTCTGACATATGAAAACTTCTGCATCCTCCTCTTCTTGGCCCAGTTTTATTTATTAAATCACACTTACGTTCTGCAGTCCATCTCTAAGCAGAGATCATGATCATCAGTTTATTGATGAGCTTGAATCTTGTTTCATTGAAAGCTAGGAGAGGGAGCAATGTCAAGAAAAGAATATTAAGTTTGGTTTGATATTTGCCTAAGACAATGCAAATTTGCTTTAAACTATGTCAATACCTTAGCAGGAAAATTTTAAAATAGAAAGCAAAAAAGCCATTTTATTAATTTAAAGATTCCAAATCATGAAGATGAATTGTTGTTTATTTTTTTAAGAAATAAAAGGATTTTCTCCCCTTCCGCATGTACATTTTAAACTTTGTATGTACTTTTTGGATTGTGATATCCACAGTTATATCTAAAAATGGAAAATTATCTAAACTTTAGCAAAAAAAATTATATGCATTTGTTAGATAATAACTTCAAGAGAGAGAAAATGATATGCTTTAGCTTAATGGGTACATGGATTTAAATAGTTGCTGTATATCTTAATGTATGGATACCATCTGTTAAATAAATATGTTGAATTAAATCTAAGCTCTGTTAATATAAACTGAGACTCCTATTGATCTCATAGAAGGTAAGTTTTTACTGGATAAATTCATCAACATTCATTGACAAGTGTCATATTTTTAAAAGATTTTAAAGAATTTTAAGAATGGCTTGGTTTACTTTACTAACCACTGAGTTGTCCAAAAATATTTTCTTTCAGGCAGCTTGCTTTTCATTACTATTTAGCCAAAATGAGAGTGACTGGTTAATTTGTAAGATCAAATGGAAAAGGCTTTTTAAAAATAATACTGTGACAGCGTTCCTTTGACCTTCAGTAGCAAAGCTTATGCCTTGCAAATTGATTAATATAGATACAATATCAAATCATTTTTCATACCATTTTTAATGTTTGTTAAATGCCCAAGCAGTATGTAAACAGAGTATTTGGCATTTTTATTAGGGTGTGGAACTCAGTCATTTCCTTTGCAACAACATCTCATAAACTATTTTGACAGTCTAATAAACTATAAAAAGCTGCGGTAAAAACTAGCTCTGAATGTTATAACCGTACAAAATGGAAAGAGCAAGAGAAAACATCTATCACTGAGATTATTATCACTGTTGCTATGGCAACCTGTTTGAAATGGCAATATCTCCATGGTTCTGCTGTTTGTTATCATCTTTCTTGATTTTACATCATTGAAATTGTAGTAATTACACTCTGCCTGATGAAAAATGCATGCTGTCATGGCAACTAAGTCAAATATTCTTAATCATTTCACCTCTTCAATCCAAAATGTAATTGTTTGTCAGTTAAATAGGTTATGCAGAAGGCTTCCATGGTCTTACAATTGTTTTAAGTGTTCTGCAAAAATTGAGTTTCTAGACATAAGATCCTAAGTTAAATTAATGGTCCACATTTGTAAACAATTGCTCATTAGAGTAAGTGATCAGTGGTTGTTAATTTTCCCTCATCAGTTTTGGTGAGGTACATAAATAATAACTTACCCTGTTTAGAAACTCCAAAACAATCAAAAGATTTCAGGAATCTTCTAACAGAGAAGTATTTGGTATTTATTGCATTAATTTCCTGAAAATCCTGAAGCTGAAGGATTATGGCCTTAGCACAGACATTAGCTTGTATAGCTGTGGGTTGCATACATATTGTTTCATATGAGGATATTTTTTTACCAAGACAAATTACCAGTTTCATCAGTGTTAATAATACTTGTGTCTTTTCTTAAAAGAACAGTGGGAAGTATTACCTGAAATGTTTTATTCAATTTAAGGAATCACTATTGTCATCTCTATCTGCCAACTTCCAGTCCTCTCTTTCATGCCAACCTCAGCTTTCATCCCTGGGCGTCCATGTAAGTGTGCTTCAGAAGAACAATCTGCAAACATATGATCACTGTTGTGTGATGGCTGCATTTGCTTCTGAAACAAAGGCTGCCGTTCTCTCTATTTATACTTGCTCTTTAACAAAGGACATATAGTGCAGTATTTCCAAAGAATTCTTTATTCACTTATGCTTTGAGCACTGTGAAATAGCTACTCTCCCTAGCCTTCTCTCTAGCTGCATTTTTAAAGGCCTCTCCAGAAAATGAAATAGGTATTCTGACATTCTGTAAACAGTCATATTTCCCCCCACTTCTTAGATAGCATATTATTTGCCAATCAGTGATTGCATGCTTCCAGCTGGGCCTTTCTGCATTTTTCCCTGCAGAGAAATCCTTTCTAATACCTTCAACCATTTTTCAAAAAATTCTTGAGGTCATGAAGCTATGGGACAGTTGGGACCAACTACGACCATGCTTCTTTTTCTTTTTAGGTTTTCTTTTGGGCATGTTATGACATAAATACAAATAATTCACATCTTCAGCCAAACAAATGGAATTGCTGCTGCTATGTCATCCTCCATGCTGCATAGCATTTTCTGTGCCTGAATAGCTGAATTCTGTTGCTGGGCTCATGATTATGGCTACTGGTTCTTTGGGCTTCAATTTATTGCTAGGTGATGTTGATATTGCTTAGAGGTTTGTGACCACCATGACAACCACGGACCTGTTCCAAATCAAGGGAGACCTTACAAATATTCGGGGAGCACATATTAGACTTGAGTGAGGGGATGGTCATGAAGGAAACTATGGAATGCTTTTTTCTCAAGAAGTCATTACTGAACCCAACAGTCCCATAGCATTACCACTTAGTTTGTCACCTTTCCTTTTTTACAGAAGTGTGGAAAGGCTTCAGCTTCAGACCACCATGGAAAAAGTCAAAGTTTCCTAACAAACAGGAAGCAGCAGGTGAAGCTAAGCAAGATCACATCAAATACCTGTACAATTAGCACAGGGCCCCCCCAAGGCTGTGTGATCTCCCCACTTCTCTTCTCTCTGTATACCAATGACTGCATCTCCAATGATCCATCTGTTAAGCTACTGAAGTTCGCAGATGACACAACAGTGATTGGTCTCATTCGAGACAATGACGAATCCGCATATAGACGAGAGGTCGAACGACTAGCCTTGTGGTGCAACCAAAACAATCTGGAACTGAACACACTCAAAACCGTAGAAATGGTGGTAGACTTTAGGAAAAACCCTTCCATACTTCCACCTCTCACAATACTTGCCAACACAGTATCAACAGTAGAAACCTTCAAATGTCTGGGTTCTATCATATCGCAAGATCTCAAATGGACAGCTAACATCAAAAACATCATTAAAAAAGGACAACAAAGAATGTTCTTTCTGCGCCAACTCAGTAAGCTCAAACTGCCCAAGGAGCTGCTGATCCAATTCTACAGAGGAATTATTGAGTCTGTCATTTGCACCTCTATAACTGTCTGGTTCAGTTCTGCAACCCAACAAGAAAAACACAGACTTCAGAGGATAATTAGAACTGCAGAAAAAATAATTGCTACCAACCTGCCTTCCATTGAGGACCTGTATACTGCACGAATCAAGAAGAGGGCCGTGAAAATATTTGCAGATCCCTCGCATCCTGGACATAAACTGTTTCAACTCCTACCCTCAAAACGACGCTATAGAGCACTGCACACCAGAACAACGAGACACAAGAACAGTTTTTTCCCGAAGGCCATCACTCTGCTAAACAAATAATTCCCTCAACACTGTCAGACTATTTACTGAATCTGCACTACTATTAATCGTTCCCATCACCAATCTCTTTCCACTTATGACTGTATGACTATAACTTGTTGCTGGCAATCCTTATGATTTATATTGATATATTGATCATCAATTGTGTTGTAAATGTTGTACCTTGATGAACGTATCTTTTCTTTTATGTACACTGAGAGCATATGCACCAAGACAAATTCCTTGTGTGTCCAATCACACTTGGCCAATAAACAATTCTATTCTATTCTATTCTATTTGCAGAGATAAGGTTTTGAGCTGAGATTTATCCAAGTAGGTTTTGGCATTGGAGCACCAGTGAATTAGCGGTGTTCTTTCCAGGACTGGGAGTCCCTTTAAACTGCCACTATCCTCAAAACTAGATAGATAGATAGATAGATAGATAGATAGATAGATAGATAGATAGATAGATAGATAGATAGATAGATAGATAGATAGATAATATCAAGGTTCCAGAAAAACCTCTTCTGCATAAAGAAAACTCAGAAGCAATTGTCTTTAAGAGTTCTTTACTAGCATGAGGAAACTGGCACACGATGAGTGAAATTCCAAAACTGAACTTCCGGATTCTTTTCCCAGTTATACAACCCCCAAGAGTCCCACCCCCCTGACCCCTTGGATGGTCACATGGTCCCACGTTCTCCCAGTTCATTCGAATATCCTCTCGCCACTCTTCCTGCAGATGTGAACACCATCCGACCTTGACCGTCTGAAGAATGTTACCATACCCCTCAGCCCCCCTTCTTCCCCTCAGGGGAAAAATGTGGCAGCGTCTGGAAACCTAAAGTCTAGTATGGTTTCCAGGCCTGACAGGCGTCCCCCCTTGGAAAAGAAGCCATATCCTAGGAAAGAAAACAAAGAGTTGATAAAGAAGAGTGTCAATGGTCTACACTTCCAAACGCTCAAAAGTCTCAGGGAGGTCTAATAGAGACTGGGATTTCAGGGGGTTTCTCAGGTCCCAATCCAGTGACTCTCCCGATTCTCCGGGTTTTACTGTCCTCCAGTGAGGTTGAGAAGAGGGAGGGGGCTCTCCATTCCGCCCCGGGGAAATGTTTTCTCCCGAACGACAGCTTACCCATGAATCAGAGTCTTTGGGCCGTGCTCCAAGCTGACAAGCAGGCTCTACCACTTTGGGTTTTGGAGTCATATCTTCCGACGGGAAGTAGGTGATTTCAACTAAATTGTCAGATTCAAGCTTCTCTGCTATTTCTACGTTTTCAGCTTGCTGCTCTTCCATCTTCACTGGGTCTTTGCACCGCTGTGGAGGTTGCGGAGGTTGGGGCCCAGCACCCCCCTAACGGGCCCCCTCTGAGCGGAGGAGAGGGTACCGTTAGCAAAAGAAAATTAGGAGTTTTGGAATAATGTCAAGGTTCCAGAAAAACTTCTTCTGCATAAAGAAAACTCAGAAGCCATTGTCTTTAAGAGTTCTTTACTAGCATGAGGAAACTGGCACACGATGAGTGAAATTCCAAAACTGAACTTCCGGATTCTTTTCCCAGTTATACAACCCCCAAGAGTCCCACCCCCCTGACCCCTTTGATGGTCACATGGTCCCACGTTCTCCCAGTTCATTTGAATATCCTCTCGCCACTCTTCCTGAAGATGTGAACACCATCCGACCTTGACCGTCTGAAGAATGTTACCATACCCCTCAGCCCCCCTTCTTCCCCTCAGGGGAAAAATGTGGCAGCGTCTGGAAACCTAAAGTCTAGTATGGTTTCCAGGCCTGACAGATAGATAGATAGATAGATAGATAGATAGATAGATAGATAGATAGATAGATAGATAGATAGATAGATAGATAGATAGATAGATAGATAGATAGATATTGAAGAGATGCCATCCTTTGACTGTGCAATCAAAGTCCTTCTCTTTTTTATGACACATTGGGTGAGATTTGACCTCCTTGTAGATGTCTCTGACCTATTGAGATATATCATTAAGTTGCTGCTATGACATTGGCTATTAAATTATGCACATGCACAGACATTTTTCTGTGCATGTGCATTTTATAACAGAATAAAGCTCTGTTATTTAGTTACTAACATATATAGACTAATAGGCAATAACACATGGAATAAAATAATTTGTGCAGCTATTGTTGCCTTTCTTATCTATCTTTCTTCTTCTATCTGTAGTCGTCCTAGTTTCATAACAATCTCTCTTGTCTCATGAGGTGGAAAGATGAAACATGAGATGTGACTATCTTCAAAATGATATATTCATTCTACCTGCTTAACCTACAGATCATTTTTCTTAATTTGTATAATTTAGTAATATTTAAATTTTATTTAGAGAGAGAAAAAATATTATAATACATAATTTATCACAATCCTTTTGCTATATCTTCTATGACTACTTATAATGCATTCTCTTAGGTTTTCCTTAGGTAGTGTTTTGCTTATATATACCATAAAATAATTGTGAAAATAAAATGGTTTCTTTGGACTTTTAAAATATTACTTGTTGAGTACTCATTTCTAAAAGCTAATCTAAGCACACAGAAAACAAACAATAATTATACAATCATTTTAATTTGTGAAACATTCACAATCTAAATTATAAATAAACCAATAAATAAATAAAGTCATCCCACCAAGCAGATGCTCCATAGGTTTTCTCAGTTTCTCACTTACAAATCATATTTAGTATAGTACAGTCATATAAATCTTCAGATGGAACTTTGGTAGGGAATATATTTGTGTTGTTATTCTCCCTGGTGTAGACCATGTTCTCTTTGAGTGGTGATTTTGTTTGTTTTTAGAGGCTGTTTACTTAGTGTTTTAATTGTATTGTATAAACTATTAAAATCATTTGAAAATGACCTTGTTTCTTGTCTGGTCTACTTCCAACTAACAAAAAAAGGACTTTACAAAGTAAACACCAAATTTCAAACAGATTTATACGAAGGAACCAATTTCTATAATATATCTGTAACATAATATATCTGCAACAAAATTCACACATATATAGTACAAAGTGGTAAATGGTGCCGAGACAGAAATCAGACTTCACAATTTACGCATGGATTCTTTACTGCTTTGCTTGTCCTAGAGTTTTTATAAAAATGGGGTTTTTTCCCCCTTTCTTCTGAGCCTGTAAAATTACTTTTCTCATTGTTATCTATGTTTATATACACTATAATGTCCATATACTACCTTATATTCCTGCCATTTTTATGACGTGTGCTATGTAGCCCTGTATTATCAATAATCCAACTGTTTTACAGGCACCTACTGCAGTTTTATTAATAATTCATTTATTTCCAAGAAATTTTAATCCTGGATGAATTGATACACTGACATAGCAAGATTCATTTTGTCATATATTATCTTAAAACTTCATTATTGTAGAAATCAATTATATTGCTTAATTTAGTTAAAATGTGTAGAGGGATGGTACATCATAAATATACAGCTGGCATAATTTTTCTTTAAGCTAGAATCCAAAAAGTTATTATAATGATATAATTAAATTAAAATGCATATTCTCTCTATCCTTTTCAGGTATTTTATATGAATACAGTATGTATGTTATAATATAGACTAATAATATCATATTAATTAATTAATAAGACCAAATGAAGAACAGAATGGGGGCATGGGAAAACAAAGCATAACATGGCCAGTACATTAAAAAAGTAGCAAAGAAAACAGGACCTGGCACTGGCTAAGAGCAAAAAAGTTGAAGAAAAAGACTGAGGGGCTAATTCCCCAACAGGACCAAGCTTTAAGAACAAATACATACAAAGCCAGAACTGACAAGATAGCAAGACAGCAAATGCTGCCTTTACAAAGAAGCTGAATAAACAGTGGAGCACCTGGTTAGCTACTGCAAGAAGATCGCACATACTGACTGCAAGCAATGACGTGACAAAGTAGCAACAATGGTGTATTGGAAGATCTGCACGAAATATCATTTTCCTGCAAGCAAGTACTGCTGGGACCATAAAATAGAGACAATTATAGAAAATGAAGAAGTTAAATTGGTCTGTGACGTTAGAATTCAACCAGACAGGCACCTGCCAGATTTAACAATTGATAATAAAGTAAACAAATGCAACAAAGTAAAAAAATTGTGGATGTGACGGTACATGGAGGCAGCAGAAAAGAAGAACGATAGAGAAAGAATAGGAGAAGATAACAAAGACATGCAAATAGAAATAGAACAACTGTGGCAAAAGACAGCAAAGGTAAAGAGTAATAGGCACATTGGGTGTAATTCTAAAACCGCTGAAGCACCACTGAGAAATTTACTGTCAGTCAATTGCAAATGGCAGCTTTACATGGAACAGCTTACATCATGTGACAATGTCTGTAACATCCTCAAACCTCCACATCTGCCTATCCAAGGTTCTTGGAAAAGACTCGATAGGTAAACAAAAATGGCAAGTCCAATCTAAACATCTGGCTGACTGCACTGGACCATAGTAATAAAATTGTATGTTGTAATATAGAATCTTGGGATTCTATACCATACAAGGCATTTACAAGAGAAGGAGAAGGCCAAGGAACTTGAGGCAGATCCAGAAGAAGATGGAGAGACATCAAAGACATGCTAAAGCAAGATCAAATAACGATGGTTGAGGTCTCTAGAAGTGCAAGAACAGAACTTTGTATCTATCTCAACACTCAAAATGATAAAACAGGAAGTAAAGGAGATGTTAATCCAAGTCAGAAGGATGCACAATGATATGCAATCCAATTTCTACAAAGCCCATAAGCTCGATAGAACATTACAACTATTCACTACTACCGGTGCCTCTGGGGTTCCCAATGATACACAGATTTCGACTACATGAATATTTGTTTATTTGATTTTAATCTTAATTTTCTTATCAATTGGAAATTCAAGGCAGAATTTATGCAGAAAGAAAACTGGAGGATATAGCCATGCTTAGGAGAACACTTAAGAATACTAGTAGTTGTACAGGACACACCTACAAATTAATAGATAACTAGTAGATGCGTCAAGGGATTTCCACTGCTTCCATTCCTTGTTAAAAGAATCTCTTAGCCAGGCTGGAAATATCTTGGATTGTTATATTCAACTTGATTAAAAGTCCAAGAATAAGGATTCAGAAAAAAGGCTTGAATTAGAATGGAGATACCAAAAGAGAATTCCGTCAGATCAGGGATGAAATTCAGCCGGTTCTGACAGGTTCTGGAGAAGCAGCAATGGAAAATTTGAGTAGTTCAGAGAACCGGCAAATACCACCCCTGGCTGGCCCAGAGTGGGGTGGGAATGGAGTTTTTGCAATATCCTTCCCACTCTTGGGGGAATGGGAATGGGGATTTTGCAGTATCCTTCCCCTGGAGTGGGGTGGGAATGGAGATTTTTCATTATCCTTCCCCTGCCATGCCCACCCAACCACACCATGCCCACCAAGACACGCCTACAGAACTGGCAGTAAATAAAATTGAATTCCAACACTGCCTCGGATAATTCAGATATTTAAAATGGAGTTTGTTTTTGAAGATGAAATGGCAAGTGACATTTATATATTCACTATACCTTCCATATCAGCAAACTGTTCATATCCATACATTTTTGAATGTCCTGCTAAAGAGTAAAAAAGTAAAAAAAGAGTAAAAAATAATCACATCTCACGCTTAGTATAAAGCCATAATTAACTTATGATTTGATTTACACTTACCTTTCACACCCTCTCAATCAAAATTCTGCCAAATAACTTCTCAAACAAACTTAAACTAATCTTCCTATAGTTTTTTCATTTATTTTACTATCTTTTTCTTTATGCATTGCCAGCAACTAGTAATAGAAACATTATCAGGTCATTTTAGATTTTTTACATGCATCTTTCTCCAGATTGCCCTTAGGCGGTAGTGAATAGTCTTTGAAATGATGACTCAATTTAGTAACACTAACTCATAACAGAAATACAGCTAAAATATTTGTTGGAAAGAGACATCTCAACATTTTGCCCAGAATTCTATGTAAAATATAGAGAACACAATTTTGTCAAAAAATGCTTGTCTTCATCTGAAACAATTTTAATAGAATCAGGAAGCACTAGTCCAAGTAGGGAATATCCTTTTTGTTGTCTACACCTACCTAGTTTTACAAGCTGGAATGGAATGTCACATCTCTCTATATCACAATCTCTTCTCCAACTGCCAGTTTGATTCATTTCCCATTAAAAAAATCAGTGATAACGAGCAGTGATTGGAAACAGAGTAGCCATTTTGGCTCAGCATTGCGTGGGATACAAAAGGTGTCTAAGGGCAATCTCTCTGTCTCTGTCTCTCTCTTTCACACACACACACACACACACACACACACACACACACACACACACACTATATATATATATATATATATATCCATATATATATCCATATATATATATATGTAGGCCTTTGGTTATTCGGGTTTTCTCCCGCGTAAAATTGGAAGTGTCTTGGCGACGTTTCGACGAAGTCTCATTCGTCATCTTCAGGCTTCAGCTTCGTGCTTCTGGGAGCAATGGGATATGACATCAAAGCTCACGAGTAGGTTGCTGGGCTGTAAGTTTTGTTTCTTTATGATCTCTATGAACTGGAATGAATTTTTTACATGTGAGGTGATGGATTCTGCATAAGGCTATAGTTCTTTGGCGAGAAATTTGGCTAGGTTTTGTAGAGATAAGCCTATGGAGCTTACTATGGGTCTGAGTGGGGTTCCTTCTTTGTGTATCTTGGGGAGGCCATAGAGCTTAGGGCATCTGGATGATTTCTCTCTGGGAATGATTCTTTGTTGGATTTCTTCACTGATGGGGGAGGCTTTTATTTTGGATCTAGTGGTTTTTTCTAGGTA
Source organism: Ahaetulla prasina (assembly GCF_028640845.1). Classification (NCBI taxonomy): domain Eukaryota; kingdom Metazoa; phylum Chordata; class Lepidosauria; order Squamata; family Colubridae; genus Ahaetulla; species Ahaetulla prasina. The sequence goes on along the minus strand of NC_080541.1, from coordinate 47,012,908 downwards.
GGTGGTGGGGTCTGTTTTTAGGGGCTTGTATGCTGGGTCTTGGAGTAGGTTGGTTAATTTGGTTTGGTAGTCAGATGTGTTCATAACCACCGTGGCGTTGCCCTTGTCTGCTGGTAGGATTATTATGCTGGTGTCTTTTTTCAGGTTAAGTAGTGCTGTCTGTTCCTCTTTGGGTAAGTTGCTTTTGGGTGGCTTGCTGCTGCAGAGGATGTTGGTGATTTCAAGTCTGATTTTGTTAGCGTCATCGGGGTTGATTTTGGTCAGGCTGGTTTCAACTCTGCATATAATGGTTTCAGTGGGGATGTGTTTGGGAGTGACTGCAAAGTTGAATCCTTTGGAAAGGACATCGATTTCAGCTTTGGTGAGGATCCTATCTGAGATGTTATGCACTGTTTGTTTCATGTATGGCTGTGAGGGGGGAGGGGTTTGTTTCTGGCATTCTTGTAGTCTTCGGAGTTTGTTGGTGTGTGTGTCTGTCTTGAGGGTGGTCTGTGTTTCGGCTCTCCAGACGGCGAGTTGTTTGGATTTGTCCCAAAGTGCAGGGTGGATCTTGTTGCTGAGTTTGAGGTGAAGTGTGAGGAGATCTTTGTTGATTTGATCTAGGAGGAATCTTTTTGTGTGAAGTTCATTTCTAATTAGGGCCAATTCTGTTCTTTTTAGGATGCGTTTGGCGGCTGCAGAGTTGGAGTGGAATTTCAATTGGAAGCATGTGGGGAAGCATATGGGGATTGCTCCCAGAAGCACGAAGCTGAAGCCTGAAGATGATGAATGAGATTTCGTCGAAACATCGCCAAGACATTTCCAATGTTACACGGGAGAAAACCCGAACAACCAAAGACCTACATACAAACACCCGTGAAAACCTCACCTCAATGGCAGCTTAAATAAGTCCACAACCACCAGAATGTGCTCTTCTCCACTATAATGCAATTCAAAATCATAGCAATTTTTCAATTTAATAACATGTTTGCATTTGCATAGTTGTTTATTGGATTTACCTCCACCTAAATCACAGAGATAAATCTTGGTGGTTTACATCACAGCAAAATAATAAAATGTCCATGGTAAAAAAAACAACAGAAGAGTGGAAACAAACAAGTGCAATCTTAATGTAGACAAGTCTCTAACTGATGATGTCAACTTCAAATAATGTGTTGGAAGCTCTCACAAAAAGTATTGTTTTTAGAAATCTGCAGAAACCAACAATGTACGGTAAAATCAAATTTCTGGAAAGAGGCTATTCAAAAGTGCAGCCCCAGAAAAATAGTATCTGTATTTTTTTATTCTCATATATTGAGAACATTAAATAGATACAAATCCTCCTTTGTGATTTGTAGAAAAAGAAACATTTCATAGATGAGAAAATAAAGGAAAACACAACATGCTTAATATTTCATGATACTAGAATTTCATCAAGGGGAATGAAAATAAAATCAAGAGAAGAACGGATGGCAGAGGGTTACTGTTGTCAGTGATTTTCTTATATATACAGTAGTTATTAGAAAGGTTTAAAGTAGACAAAAGAGTTTATTGTATTGAACATTGTAAGGCTAAGATTGAAATAGAATTGTGTACAAATGATGAAAATGTGATTGCTAAACTTTTATTGAAATTGAAACAGTAGAAGAACATAGCAAAGAATGTATGTTAAAGTTGGCTAAAATTTTGGATATAATATACAGGTTATATTATACTGGAAAAACATGGGGTTGAGATTTATATTAAGTTATACTCTTAAAGATATTTTTTTAAATAAAATGATGTACCATTGATATATGTCACCAGATAAATTCTCTAGATTATATAAAGGCACTTTAAATTCATGGTAGAAATGTGAGCTTGTTTTATCATGTTTGATGGGTATGTAAAAAAGCTAGAAAATTTTGGATTCAGATATATACACAGATTTAGAGAATTTTAAATATTAATACTCAGTTCAGACCAGAAGTCATCCTTTTGGGACTGATTAACAATACTTGGAAAAGTCATGGAACTTCATTTTTGCATGTGATAACTTCAGCAAGATTACTGTATGCACAAGAGTGGAAAAAATTGGCAATAACTACAAAGGAAGAATGGTTGGTGGAGATGACAGGATTTGCTAAGATGGCCAATTCATTTGTTACAATAGCGAAAAGACAATATTTACATTTAAGGTTGACTAGAATCTTTATAACATTTGAGTGAAATAGAAAAAAATGAACTCATGATTTATGGTTCTGGTGATTAGATAGAATAGATATAGAAAGATGAAAGCCAATACGTTACTTTAAAAAAGTAGTAAATTTATAATTGTACTTATAACTACTATAAAGAAGATCGAAAATCACTCATTTGTATCTTTTTTCTTTTCTATTTTTCTTTTACCTTTTCTTTCTTAACCCATTTTTTCTTTTTTCTTTACTCTATGTTAATTTGTATTAGTTTTTAATTTTTGATACTAAAGCTGTATATAATAACAATTGAAATTAGCACATATAGACCACTCTACTTTAAGCCACCTTGCTTTTCAGTGAATTATAGGAGCATAAGAAGAGTGCCAGAGAATCTTACAGCTTTATCTTACATCTTTATCTTTATCTTATCTTATCTTATCTTATCTTATCTTATCTTATCTTATCTTATCTTATCTTATCTTATCTTATATCTTACAGCTTTATCAGTTCAGAATAACACCTGAAAAAAGAAAGAAAGAAAGAGAACTAAAATTCTTCAACTAATTTTTCCATCTGTCATGAACTCACTAGTAGTTGCACTTCAGTACAGGTAGTCCTCAACTTACAATCGTTCATTTAGCAACTGTTCAAAGTTACAGCATCACTGAAAACAGTGATTTATGAACAGTCTTTAAACTATGACCATCCCTTGGACATGTGATCAAAATTTGTATCTTGGCAACCAGCATGTATTTACAACCAGCAGTTTCCTAGGGTTGTGCAATTTCCATTTATGAACTTGACTTCTAAAGGGGAAGCAGGATTTGCTGCAGTGAATCACTTCACTATGGCAAAAAGGTCATAAAATTGGGTGACAGTCGTTAACAATGGCCTTGCTTAGCAATGGAAATTCTGATTCCAACTGTGTTCCTAAGTCAAAGATTACCTGTATTGTGTTTTATTCTCAAGTCTTTCCTGAATATGGAGAGTTACTTGACTATCTCATGTTTATCATAGGAATTATTTATGGTTTACTTGAATGTAAACCATTTGGAATATTTAGAAAAATTATATAAGTTTATTATTATTATATCCGCTGAAGGATTCTGATTGCTCTAACAGAATGGCAGAAATAATTTGTTTCTAATTTCAGTTTGACTTCATTAGCAATTACTTAACATTGCTGTTTTATTTTAAGAAATGAAACACTGATGAATTCCATCTTTGATTTGTGCCTTGTTGCCTACATATTTATTCAACATTTGAACATTCACTCAAGTCTTGAAATGAAATATGATATTGTGTCAGCAGAGATGATGCTGTACATTTATCTAAAGTTTCCATTAGTCTAAATAATGTAATGTTGAAGTGAAAAAACAGTGATGGCAAGTTTGCACAGCTCTGGGCTCAACAATCTATAAAGGTCAATCTGAAAAATAAAATATACTGCATTATTTTTGAGAGGGGTGATTGTAGCTGTATTTTATATTAGTTTACTATATTTTAGCTTTGGTTTAAAAACAGCTGCAGATTTTTTAAGGCCTGGGTTTAATGTAGATACCTGTGGACCATGGATTTGCACTGGGAACAGACATATTGCAAATTTATGACAGTTTTTATTATCCAAAGTTTAGTTACCCAATGCTCATTTACCCAGCTTCACTGTATATCTCTCAGGCAAATTTCTGCTATTGCAACCCATGTAAACATCACTGTTCTTTATCTGAACATCTTTGGATGTTCTCTGAAGCAATTCAAATAAACGAAATGGCTGTTTTGTATATAGACTTGGCTTCCCGACAGCATGCAGCTGCCCAATATTCTCTGATGTTTCCTGCTGTTCCTAGAGCTGTAACCATTTGCTTGACCATAGTTATTATACTTGTTATATGATCAGTAATGATTATGATATATTTTGTGATATGACCATATAGCTGTAATAGTATTCAGTGACATTATAGATTTCTTAATTGTGAGTATCATATGGCAAACTGCACAACTGCAAAACAAAGAAACAAACCAAAACTTTTTTCCTGTTTAAAGCTGGGAAACAGCTGTCAATTTAACACATGTTGTCATCTCAAAAATATCAGACTTCTATTGCTTGCAAAATAATATGGTTTGCTCTCTTACTATAAATATTGTTGAAGAAGTTCAAATTTTATATAAATTGGATGGAAATATTTAGAGTTACAATCAAAAAAGCCTTTTTCTATGGATCAAGGCAATTCAACTTGCAAGGGTTGTGAGTGGACAATCCTTTTTTCTTTTAAAAAAAGAAGAAGATAATCACTAAAGATGACAGAATGTTATTGGAATGAATGAAGCTGAAATTGTTGGCTCATTTTGTGGGAATAGGATTTAAAGTGATATACAGAGCCAATGGTTTTCCAGAAAATTTCAGTAATCTGGAGGATTCTAAATTAAGCTCCCTGATGTTGTCTCTTTCTATAGTGGAATCTGGCTTCTCTTTTTCACTTTTTTTCCCCCTTGGGTGATACATTCTTTATGACTACTGGTACCCAGGATAATGCTGAAATATGTATTTATTTATTCAATTTCTATAGCCGCCCATCTTAAACAATGACTCTGGGCTTATAATTTCAAAAATATAAAATAATTAAAACAATATAAAACATTTTAAAATCAAAACAATCCAAAATACCCAAAATAAACACAGCAGCTGAGATATTCAGCCATGTTAACAGTAAAACTAGGAAATGAGGCTCTTAACACATTCAGTGCCCAAGGCTCAGGAACACAGCCAGGTTTTTAAAGCCTTTTAAAGGGCAACAGTGTCAACGGGTTGGGGCCATTCTATTCTCCAAAGGGATGATATTCCACAGAGCAGAGGTTAATGCAAAAAAAAGGCCCATCTTTTAAACCATACCAATCAACACTCTTTGGCTGACAGGATCTGTTGCATTCTCAATCTTCTAGAGTGAATTGAATGGGTAAGACACTCTTGGAAAAAGGTGTCTCAGATAACCTGATCCAAGTCACAAAGGCCTAAAGAATAGAATAGAATAGAATAGAATAGAATAGAATAGAATAGAATAGAATAGAATAGAATATTTCTATTATTTATTATTGGACACACAAGGAATTTGTCTTGGTGCATATGTTCTCAGTGTACATAAAAGAAAAGATATCTTCATCAAGGTACAACATTTACAATACTTAATGATAGTCATAGGGTACAAATTTAACACTTAATGATACAACACTTAATGATAGTCATAGGGTACAAATAAGCAATCAGGAAACAATCAATATTAATATAAACCATAAGGATACCAGCAACAAAGTTACAGTCATACAGTCATAAGTGGAAGGAGATGGGTGATGGGAACGATGAAAAGATTAATAGTGCAGATTTAGTAAATAGTTTGACAGTGTTGAGGGAATTATTTGTTTAGCAGAGTGATGGTGTTCGGGAAAAAAACTGTTCTTGTGTCTAGTGTTCTGGTGTGCAGTGATCTATAGCGTCGTTTTGAGGGTAGAATTGAAACAGTTTATGTCCAGGATGTGAGGAATCTGTAAATATTTTCACGGCCCTCTTCTTCTTCTTTTTTTTTAAAGTTTTATTTTAACATTCATATCCAATAACATATTTAATGTACCATCATATACAATTAATCGGACCTGCCCGGTCACCACCCCCTTCCTTTAACTCTCTTCCCTTCTCTACCTTCTTCTACTTTCCACAACCATCCTCCCCCTCTCTTATCTACATCCTCTACTCCTTCCTCCCTACTCCTTTCTTCTCCCTCTTCTATCCCTCTTCCTTCCTTTCCTCTTCCTCCTCTTCTCTTTCCTACCTCCTTCTCTCTTCTACTTCCTTCTTTCTCGTCATTCTGAAGTGGTAGCCAGGCAGCTCCGATCTTACATTAATTATACTTCTTCAATCATCTTTGTACATTAACCATCAATCCATTTTCTACCCTCATCCCCCTCCCTCCCTTCCCTTCCTCCCCACCCCCACCCCCCACGACTTCCCAGAACCGAATACAGGGTATAAAACTAACAACAAAAATTAAAATATAACACAAATCATAATCCATAGTCACTCCTTAAAACCTCAACTCCCCTTCGAGAAACAAAGAAAATACATTTCTTCCAATCCATTATATATCAAACCATTCCACTCCTAGAGTTCTCAGAAATTTCCGATTGTGTTAGTGTTTGTTCTTGAATAAAGTATATAGTTTTTAATATCCAACCTTCATCAATCAATATCAAAACAACGTTCCATCTTCCAATATTCACCAAGGGTTCTTCTAAAATGTCTTTCTTCCTTAAGCAGTCTCTCAAAAATAGTTCATATTTCCAACTTAATTTCTTAAATTTTTCTGTCCAACCTTCAAGGGTAAACAATAGTCCATCTTTTCACATTTGACATTTATATACATCAAATAATATTACAAATATCCAATATATCAATTATAATAATTAAAATCTTCACTTTACCTTGCTTATATCAAATAACATTATTAAAATTACACCTATAACTTATCCAAAATATATCTATTATAACAATTAAATTCTAATTAGCCATATAACAACATTACATCCATCTCTTAAATATAATATTTAATCCAAATTCCTAAATTTTACTATCTATCCTCCAAAGTTAAACAATATTCCATCTTCCTATTCCTTTATACCTGAAATATATCAAATAGTACCCCTAAAATTACACCTTTATATCCAAAATAAATCATTTACAAAAATTAATCATAATCATATATAATAGAATTAAACATTCTCCTTCCCCTTCTTCTGTCTTACACATTTTCCACCATCTATTCACCATTCAACTTAACATCTATTAATAAAGAGTTCCCAATCTTTAATACATTAGTGTAGAAATCTCGTGCTTTACAAACTGTATTAAGAAAATACTTTCTTATTTATTTATTTATTTATTTGATTTCTATACCGCCCTTCTCCCGAAGGACTCAGGGCGGTGTACAGGCAAAAATAAAACAAACAGTGCAATATATAATTTAAAATGCAATTAAAAAACTTATTTTAAAATTGGCCTGAAAATTAAAATATACAGTAAGCTAAAAACCCCATTTAAAATTAGTTAATAAGAATTTTAAAAATTTGATAAAATTCAATTTAAGCCAGCCCCGCGCGAATAAAAAGATGTGTCTTCAGTTCGCAATGGAATGTCCGAAGGTCAGGTATTTGGCGTAAACCTGGGGGAAGTTCGTTCCAGAGTGTGGGAGCCCCCACAGAGAAGGACCTTCCCCTGGGGGCCACCAGCCGACATTGCTTGGCGGACGGCACCCTGAGAAGTCCCTCTCTGTGAGAGCGTACGGGTCGGTGGGAGGCATGTGGTAACAGCAGGCGGTCCCGTAAGTACCCAGGCCCTCTCGCCCCTTCTGTTCAACATCTATATATTCCGAATACAATGTTCTTTTTTACAGCTATGCCCATATATTACTGGATGCTGTAATTCTTATGATGTAGCTGAACAGATATCCTTTATAATTCACTGTTAAACCAGCTGGAACCTCCCATCTAAAATATATCTGATGTTTCTTAAGCTCATCTACTAAAACGGCAAATTCTTTTCTCTTTCTTAACATTTTAGGAGGAATTTCCTTCATCATTATTATATCTTGTCCTAATATTTGAAATTTATTTTTATAAAATGCTTGCAAAATTCCATACCTAATCTTCTTATTTGTAAAATAAATAACCACATCTCTCGGTAAACACTTCTGCCTTGCCAACCAAGAATTAACACGATAAATTTTTTCAATATTAACTTCAAAATCTTCTGGTTCCACTCCCTCTATCTGAGCAAAGGCCTGAATAAAAATCTCTTTCAAATTTTCCTCTTTATATTCTCTTAAACCCCTTACCCTTATAGCATATTCCATTAATTTATATTGTAATATAACCCTTTCTTCATCTGCCTTATCTACCTTAACCTGAATATCATCTATTTTATTTTCTAAATTCAAATTAATTTGAACTTCATCTATTTTCCTTTGCAAATCTAAATTAATTTGGTTAAGTTCATCCAGTCTTTCTTCTGTCTGAATACTAGATAACAATAATGGGGTAATTGATTCCTTTAATTTTTTCATCTCCCTCTGCTCTTCCACCATATCTTTAAAATCCAGTATTTCTTTCTCCATTTCATTAAATTTTTGATCTATTTCTGAAAGATGAGCCTCCATAAGCTCCTGTAAAAAATTCCTTAGACTGTCTTTAATATCTTCTTTCAATTTCCGTATCTGAAGTGAAGAAATTTCTAATATTTTAGAAGTGGTTAAATCTCTTTGCTTAAAGGCCATTTTAAAACTAAATAATACCAAGAAGAAGAAAAAGAGAGAAAAAAAGAAAAAAGAAAATTTTTTTCGATAAGCTTTTCTTCTTAAACACTGTAAGAAAAAGATAATAAAAAAAAGAGATTTAAAAATTTTTTTCCATTTTTAAAAAAAATATCTTGTTATATTCTTCTTAAAGGTTCCACGCCAGCAATTGTAATAAGCATTTCCTTAGCTTTTGCTTAGCTTAGCTTTCACTTTCAATACACAAAACGCCATCTTTCATCATCTCCACTCTTGAATACGAATACCTTCTCTGTCAGGGAGTTAAAATCATCTTACAATCAAATGGCAGCACACCTGTTTTCAGCTCTGTCCATGTTAGCAATCCTTCAGTAATCCATCAGTCATGGAGATGGACGCTGCGTTTTGTTCTGCCATTTGCAGAAGCGTTCTGGATTCTGAAGCTTTTTTTGAGCTATAGAAGGAGCGTTCCCAACAAACCACCAGAAATCTTCCTGGGGCTTTCCTTGGGGGCTCTACTTCAGTCCGAATGCTCACCTCCCCCTCTTTGCCCAAGGGTAGAGATTTACAAGCTGTTGACAGCAGATTAACACTGTCTAAACAGCTCTACAGAATCACACAGAGCTGGCGGGCTAAAATAGACCGCCATTAACGAAGTGGAGCCACCGGAAGCCTTCACGTCCCTCTTCTTGATTCATGCAGTATACAGGTCCTCAAGGGAAGGCAGGTTGGTAGCAATTGTTTTAAAAAAATACTACTTATTTCATTGGATCTGCCCAGTCTGCACATCAGTGATACTTTAAAAATTTATATTTAAACATTCCAAATGGAGTGATTTTAGGGTTAGCAAGTTGCAGCTTTTATTCATACCCAGAAGACAACTCATAAGTAGGATATTCTTCATTTATTTGAAACTCAACTTGGAGAAAGAGAAAATCTGCTGAAGGGATTGAATAGACAAAATGGCAGTCATGACCATTTTCATGCAGCGCATGAAAAAAGAGTTGAGTTTTTAATTACACAATTGAGGCTGACACCCCTGCAGACATTCCTGCCACAAACCCAATGGCCCAATCTGGCTCTAGGTTCTCCCCTGGCTTACTTTTTCCAATAAGAAATAGAATTGGAAGATCATTTAAAAGCAATTTATTAGAGTACTCTAATAAAGTGGGGTCTCCCTATGAAAATGGGAAACCTGGAGAAATGGATAACATTTCCTTTTATAGTTCGCACAACAGACAACTTCAAAGCAAAAGTTGATTGATTTAGAAATAGTCATCTGTTCAGCTACATCATAAGAATTACAGCATCCAGTAATATGTGGGCATAGCTGTAGAAAAGAACATTGTATTCAGAAGAATAGAATAGAATAGAATAGAATAGAATAGAATAGAATAGAATAGAATAGAATAGAATAGAATAGAATAGAATTTTTATTGGCCAAGTATGATTGGACACACAAGGAATTTGTCTTGCTGCATATGCTCTCAGTGTACATAAAAGAAAAGATACCTTCATCAAGGTAAAATATAAATAAAAGTAAAATAAACAGTGAAACATAAAAACGGGTTTTGGGTAAGATACATTCTCAGTGCTTCCCAAGATTTACCGTATATACTCGAGTATAAGCCGAGTTTTTCAGCACGTTTTTTGTGCTGAAAAGCGCCCCCTCGGCTTATACTCGAGTCTACATCTCGATGTACTTCGGGAACCCCGCACAGGAGACGCCAAAGAGGCGGCGAGATCGTCCGGCGGGATTTGCCCAAGGCTGAGCAGTTCGCCGCGCGGACCCGAGCCAAGCCGGTCCCAGTCCAGCCGAACGGTGAAAGCGGAGCGGCGCTCGGCATGTCGGGGAAACCCTCCCTCCCTCAGCCGAGAAGGCTGGCGGCTCCCCCGCCCCGCCGCGCGGACGCGAGCCAAGCCGGTCCCAGTCCAGCCGAACAGTGAAAGCGACATGCGGCGCGCTCCGCTTTCACCGTTCGGCTGGACTGGGACCGGCTTCAACGGTAACTCCGCCAGGCTGTGCCGCGAGGAAACCATTTAAAGCCCAGCTTCTGAAGCACGGAGGAGAAGAAAGCCCTGGCGGTGCAGTGAGAGGCGGGCGGGGAGCCGCCAGCCTTCTCGGCCGACGCCGCATGTCGGGAAACCTCCCTCCCTCAGCCGAGAAGGCTGGCGGCTCCCCCGCCCCGCCGCGCGGACCCGAGCCAAGCCGGTCCCAGTCCAGCCGAACGGTGAAAGCGACATGCCGAGCGCCGCTCCGCTTTCACCGTTCGGCTGGACTGGGACCGCTTGGCCTGGTCTCAGTAACTCCGCCAGGCTGTGCCGCGAGGAAACCATTTAAAGCCCAGCTTCTGAAGCACGGAGGAGAAGAAAGCAAGCCCTGGCGGTGCAGTGAGAGGCGGGCGGGGAGCCGCCAGCCTTCTCGGCCGACGCTTTCACCGCTCGGCTGGACTGGGACCGCTTGGCTCGGGTCTGCGGCGGGTGGGGAGCCGCCAGCCTTCTCGGCTGAGGGAGGAGGGTTTCCCGACATGCGGCGTCGGCCGAAGGCTGGCGGCTCCCCCGCCCTACCCTCTCACTGCACCGCCAGGGCTTGCTTTCTTCTCCCTCCGTGCTTCAGAAGCTGGGCTTTTAAATGGTTTCCTCACGGCACAGCCTGGCGGGAGTTACTGCGGACCCGAGCCAAGCCGGTCCCAGTCCAGCCGAACGGTGGCGTCGGCCGAAGGCTGGCGGCTCCCCCGCCCTACCCTCTCACTGCACCGCCAGGGCTTGCTTTCTTCTCCCTCCGTGCTTCAGAAGCTGGGCTTTTAAATGGTTTCCTCACGGCACAGCCTGGCGGGAGTTACTGCGGACCCGAGCCAAGCGGTCCCAGTCCAGCCGAACGGTGAAAGCGTTGGCCGAGAAGGCTGGCTCCCCGCCCGCCTCTCACTGCACCGCCAGGGCTTTCTTTCTTCTCCCTCCGTGCTTCAGAAGCTGGGCTTTTAAATGGTTTCCTCGCGGCAGGCGGGAAGAAGATGCTCGGTAGCAGCGGCGGGCGGAGGCAACCACCACGTCAGGAGGCTTTCAAGAAGGCGGCGTCCGAGGGAGCAAGGCCATGATGCAGAAGGAGAACTCTACAATATATAATGCTCCCACTCCCAACCCTTGAGGGCAAGCCAGAAAGATACCAAGATTGATGATAGTAGGAGCCATCCAATTAGAAAAAAAGATACAAGTGAATGGTTGAAGACCTGAATATTACTATTCCCTACTGGAATAGCCTAATATCAGTTTTCTTCTGAATTTACATTAGATAACATTCAACTTATAGAGCCATCTAATTGATTTGCTCAAATAATAGAAGTTAAAAAATATGCCTGTGCTTTGCCATCTGAATTACTTATACAAATAACTCATGATGCAAACATCCAGCAGACATTTTCCTCCCTACAACCACCACACTCTGAGGCGAATATGGCTGAAGGAGTATGATTAGCCCAAGGTCAGAACTCATGGTCTCTGGCTTTCTAGCATGGTACCCTTTAGACCAAACCGACTATTTTTATTATATCTCGTAGGAATTATGCCTGGTAGGTAGGTACAAAGTCTAAATTACTTACAAGACATAAAGTACATTGCATTGGGAGACATTTGTTTGTATCTGAAAGCTTTCAAAAACTACTGAAGAAGTTGCCACCAAACTCTATTTTACTATGACAAAAGGTGAAATCTATTTATAATACAGCAGGTGAGTATATTAACTGTATTTAATTAATAGAAGCCTCTTCCTACTTTTGGAAGGCAGCTGCAAGCATTATCCAAACAAACAAGATTTAAGTATCAAGTATAAAAATAAATATTCAAATAAATATTCATGTTATTTTACTTGGCTCTATCTTTATTTTTTACATTGACCAGTAGCTGCCTCATTTCCCACCCTAGGCTTATACTCAAGTCAATAGTTTTTCCCAGTTTTTTGTGGTAAAATTAGGTACCTCGGCTTATATTCGGGTTGGCTTATACTCGAGTATATACGGTAGTTTGACTGGGGGTTTTTTGGTCACGGAGACTTGAGAAGAGCTGAAAATATATGGAATGCTTTCCTGCCAGTCCTGGTTTCTGAAAGAGAAGCTTTTTCTTGAAGGCTAAGGCTTTTGAGAAATTATTAGCGATAAAATTGAAAAAAAAAATTAAAATACAAGAAAACTCATATTAATTAGCCCCTGCAACAGTATTACAAAGACCATGTTTCAAGTTTTACATTACATTCTGTGGCCCTCCAGCCTTACGAATCACTTTGCATGATTTGCTACACCACTCACATATAATATAATATAATATAACAACAGAGTTGGAAGGGACCTTGGAGGCTTTCTAGTACAACCCCCTGCCCAGGCAGGAAACCCTACACCATCTCAGTCAGATGGTTATCCAACATTTTCTTAAAAATTTCCAGTGTTGGACCATTCACAACTTCTGCAGGCAAGTCGTTCCACTTAATAATTGTTCTAACTGTCAGGAAATTTCTCCTTAATTCTAAGTTGCTTCTTTCTTTGATCAGTTTCCACCCATTGCTTCTTGTTCTACCCTCAGGTGCTTTGGAGAACAGCCCGACTCCCTCTTCTTTGTGGCAACCCCTGAGATATTGGAACCCCTGAGATATTGGTGCTGTCTAACCCACATTTTTCTACTTTATCTAGTAGTAGGTTATGGTCTACTTTATCAAATGCTTTACTGAAGTCCAAGTAAATTATATCGACAGCATTCCTCTGGTCTACTAATTTTGTCATTTTGTCAAAGAATGCGATAAGATTAGTCTGGCATGATCTGTTTTTGACAAACCCATGTTGGCTTTTGGTTATTACTTTGTTTGCTTCTAGGTGTTCGGTGATTCGTTGCTTGATTATCTTTTCCAGAATCTTCCCCGGTATTGAGGTCAGGCTGATAGGTCTGTAGTTTCTTGGATCTGTTCTTTTCCTTTTTGAAGATGGGAACTACATCAGCTCTTTTCCAGTCCTCTGGCAGCTCCCCTGTGCTCCAGGATCTTTGAAAGATATAGTTCAGTGGTTCTGAGATCACGTCTGCCAGTTCCTTCAGAACCTTGGGGTGTAATCCATCCGGTCCTGGTGATTTGAACTCGTCTAGGGTAGACAGGTGTTCACTTACCATTTTCTTCCCTATTTTAACTTGTGTTTCTAATCTGTTTTTTGTAGTGCTGTTTTTGATAGGTTGGATTGTTTTTTCCTTTTGTGTAAAGACAGATGCAAAATATGAGTTAAGTAGATCTGCTTTCTCCCTGTTGCTTGTCATCTTCTTGCCACTTTCTCCCAGCAATGGGCCAATTGTTTCCTTGACTTTTTTCTTGTTTTTAACATGTTGGAAGAAGCTTTTTTTGTTATTTTTTACTTTTGTCGCTAGCCTTTGTTCATTGTGAGCCTTAGCTTTCCTCACTTCATCTTTACAGGCTCGGGCTATTTGCTGATATTCTGCCTTAGTTATTTGCCCCTCTTTCCACTTTTTATATTTGTCCTTTTTGTCTTTCAATTTGTCAGATAGTTCTTTATGCATCCATGCTGGTTTCTTTTGAGATCTATTATTTTTTTCTTCATTGGTATTGTGTTAGACTGCGCTTTTATAATCTCACTTTTCAATATCAACCATATGTATATATTAGCAACACATTAAGGAAAGGACAACATTAGTATGGGATTCCTGGATCTACATGTTGTTTTGCAAATAAACAGTTGCAATAATATAGGTTGTATCTGAGACATTTCATTCTTCCTGTATTCCAAGTAGGTCAAGCAATTTAAAATGTACTTGACAGTTTGCAGTACTGCCTGTAGTTGAATTTAGAATAAAGAAATAAGATAGTAGATATGTTGTATAATATACAAATCATAAAACAGTAGTTCAGATGCCCTTGCCTACTGTAAATCTTTTCAAATTTGCATTCCTTTCCCTCCATACTCCAGGATGCCCTTATTACTGTGCAAAGGACTGGTGAAGATGGGAAATGGATTTGTGCAACTCTGCTTAACACAAACTATCTCTGAATGAAAATAGTTAACCGATTTAAAATATGTCATTTTGATCCACTAAAAAAAGGCGATCCAATGTAATGAGGAGTCAGGAAATTAAAGTTATAAATAGAAAACGGTTGTATGATCTGCAGTGAATATGACTAATCTTTGGAGTAAGTTACAAGAGAACCATCCAGTGACTTGGATTCAATTACAAAAAAGGAACTTTAGAGTAGAGGATGACCCCATAGTTTTAAGAAAAGTTGTAGTTTCTTTAAATTTCTGATTCAGTCCAGAATAACAGATAACTCTACAATATGATTTTAAAGAAACAAACTCATTTACCTTTTTCTTCTTTGATTGGCTTTGAATGTGGCAAGCTGTTTGCTGAATCACTGACATTTCTATGTCCAGTCCAGTGCTGTTATGCTCATGCAACCATGCATTAATCCTGTTCCCACAAGGCCCTTCAGTATCTTCCTGTTTAATTTGTAGCTGCTGGTATCCCTCACATGTTTTACACTCAGATGCTGACCCTGTCACAGTGCATTGGGACTTCTAGGATCCCAGGTGCTAGTAGAGAGTTGGCTCTCTTAAGGAATGATCTTTGTATCAAAGACTACAATTAATCATTATACCTATATGAAACAATGTTAAAAAGTTATGACATTTATGTAAATACCAAGCACATCTAAATTTTATTAAAGTAAATATCTTTACAATTCCCAAAAGCATGTTATAACTTTTGAGCACCCTTAATGTTTGGAAATTGAAAGTTGAAAAATTTGACACAACCTACAATATGAATGATGAGTATATTTACATCAAAGTACCTTAATTTGAGCCAGGAATTATTATATGTATTTTTAATTTCCAAGTTGAAACTATAATACCTAAGAGCAGAAGCAGAATGCATTTTATTTTCTGTTGATTTCCCACTTGAGACATTTCAAACATTAGTAATATCAAGGGAAAGAATTGTTTCAAATCAGGGAATTGTGTAAATTTAATTCTAGAGAGAATCACTATTGTTTTCTATTTCTTCTTCTTGCTAGGAAATTAAGCATTTCCATTTGGTTGCACCATTCAATTTTATTCCTTTTATAGTTGAGCTCATTTATGTAATCTATTAATATCAGTCCTAATTTTTTACTAAGAAAATCTAGATACAAATCATTTCTATGATGGAGTTTTTAGTTTGAAATAACACAACCATCAGAATGAATTATACGTTTCCCAGAATCAGAGAGAATATTACTTTTCAGGTTGACATTGTTTCATTTAATGCACCAATAATGAGCAATAGTTGTAGTAGCTCTAGTTTTATTTAGTACTAAATAGGCACCGAGGCAGGTTGAAAAATTACCTTAATCAGTAAAGTTACAATGGAAATGTTCCCAGAGGAAGCATAATCATGTTACTAAATGAAAAGATCTAGGAACAGATGCCAAAAAGTATAATAGATATGGGGGAAAAGTTGAAAAAGAAAGAAACAGAAAGAAACAGCTGCAAAGCAGGAACAAAATTAATGTTTCAGTGCAATCATCCAAATCTTGAAAATAGCAACAGAATAAAATGATGACCATAATTAATATTGGATGACTCAAAACTAGATGGAAACTTTGAGTCATTTAGTGGTTTCTATTGGTTTTTGAGCAGTCTTACTGATGTTCGTGGTGTACTTTTATAAAATCTTTTGAATAACACGATAAAGATAGGCCTCAAAAACGTTATGCCAGAAGAATATTTTTCTGGTAATGAAGTACAAGTCTGATCACGCACATTTATTCAAATTCAGCTCCCTTTTCATGTTTATTTTCAGTAAAGAAGGCTTTAAAGATGTCCAAAAAAGGCAGAACAATGTGTCCATAATTTTCATTGATTTCACTTGGAGTTAAATGTGCATAACTGTGCAGACATGCAGCCTGACCTGTTGATTTAAACCAGATTGATTGTTAACAATGCACTGGCTGGTTCATGTCAGTATTGGCTATAAATTGAGAAAAATATGATCATTCTGTTGCAGTCACCAAATTGACACATTCAGTCCTTGTTTACTGAACAAACTATAGTGTTCTGAATCATTCATAATGCTAAAGATGTGATTAATAAGCCACAACTTGTGGGTATTCAACCTTCAATGCTAAGACAAACACATGTGAACCAGATTACGGTTTAATGCAATCTGTGGATATTAAAAGAAACTATTCTAGAGGGTGGGAATCTAACCTAAGCAAGTGCTACCATGTTTCCCTGAAAATAAGACCAGATCTTATATTTTGGGTGGACCAAAACACCCATTAGGTCTTGGGGGGATGTCTTATTTTGCACCTGCCCAACTGTTTCCTCCCACCATCTGCTTGCCCACGGGCACAAGAGTTTACAGGGCTTTCCAGGTCAGACACACTTTTCATCCGGACAGAGAAATGACGGAGACTCGAAGCTTTGTCTGCTTGCCAATGGGGTGCTTTGAAATAGAGCTAATTGTGATCCCAATGCGCTGCCTACTCAATCCCACCATCTCTCGGCCTTCCTGTGACCATGCAAGGCAGGCACCCATGTGGGGCATTGGGATCGCTTGCCCCCCACCTCTCATGCATCTGCCTGTGCCTGCTTTCAGTGCCACTGCACTGCTAGCCTCCCGCAAGCCAAGCAGCCATGCAGCATATCTGGATTGCCTGCCTCTCCCCCCTCCATCTCTGCCTCTATCCTTGGACTTATTTGCACTGCACCAAGGGTCGGTAGGCTGTGGCTGCTGATGGACACTGTCGGCCCACATGTGCTCACTGTCTCTTGTGCTGACCATGCCCATCCCTCAGGCTTATTTTTGGGGTAGGGTTTATATTAGGCCCATCCCCCCAAAAATCAAGCTAGGGCTTATTTTTGAGGTGGATCTTAATTTTGAGGAAACACAGTAGTGAAGTACTTGTTTATAACTTTAACAGAAAGAAGGTTCATTACAAGAAGTATATAGGATTATGCAAAGCCTAGTTTTTAGCTAGATATATCTGATCCCATTCAGCATCAGAGACCAAGTGGTTTATGAAGAAAGACAAAGGCAGAAATGAAGTACCGTCATGTTAGCAAATGCAAAACTAGCAGGCAGAATAAGAAATAAAGCATAAACTTAAAGAGATTCTTAACATTCTATCTGTATTCCTTTGCCCATTAGGGTTAGTAAGTTGGGAAGTGCTGAAATGCAGTACAACTGAAGTTCCTCTACCTACAATAAACTAATGAACCTTGGTGGCACAGTGGTTAGAGTGCAGTACTGTAGGCTACTTCTGCTGACTGTTGGCTAACTGCAATTTGGCAGTTCAAATCTCACCAGGCTCAAGATTGACTCAGGGTTCCATCCTTCCAAGGTGGGTAAAATGAGGACCCAGATTTTGGGGGGCAATATGCTGAGTCTGTAAACCACTTAGAGAGAGGTGTAAAGCGTTGTAAAGTGGTATATAAGTCTAAGTGCTATTGCTATTACTATTGCTTACTCATATAAGTTGCTTTTGTAGATTCTAAAAAATTTTTTAATTAAACATTAAAAACGTTGGACTCAGTGTGACCATCCTGGTTTTGTCATTTCCATACATATTTTTTACATAACAACAAATATGGTTACTATTTATCATACATTACTACTTTGATCTTATAAACATATCCCTTGTCCCCATTTGTATATTTGTCTAAATATTGTCCATTTTCAGTTCTACAAACCCTAAATCTTTTCTGCTTTGACTCCTTTTCCTCCTTTCCTACTATCCAGATTTCGTAGTATTCTGACTCACCCTTATTTTTGAGTTCTAGTGTCAGCCTGTCCATTTCTATGCAGATCAAGATTTTCTTTATTATTTCCTCTTCCGAAGGGGTTCCTTCATTTTTCCAGTATTGTGCATAAACCTATCTTGCTGCTGTTATGACATGCAGCATTAAGTATATCAGTCCTTTGTCATATTTCTCTTCTGTTATTCCTAGTAAAAATAATTCTGGTTTCAGATCTATGTTTTGTTCCAGCATCTCTTCCAACCGTGTCTTTATCTGACATCAACATTCCCTTAAATTGCCAAAATTTTCTTAAGGGTGGTGCATAGCTGCTTTTAATATTCATTCCTATATTAATCAGTATCTCTGTCTATTAAATGTATTTCCTATTTTTATTTTACTTTGATATATATTTTAATTAAATCAAGGATTTATATACAAGTATATAGTAGTTTAATTGGCCTTAAAAAATTTATGTAGACTCCAGAGGCATGGAGGGAAACTAAGTCAAAAGTTTGGTTTGGAAGTATATATCCACTGACTCAGAAAAAAAAGCCAAGAATGCCAGGCTGATAAATAGCATGCTAAGAGGGTAAGAAAAGTACTGACAGCAACATCACCAGTTTGTCTTCTGTGGTGTTTTGCAACTAACATGGCACACAATCTGCGAAAGTGACCCTAATATACTCTTAAATTCCTAACTTGTCCACTGGATCTAAAGGTTAACAGATCCCTTCTGAGATATCAAGTTTAGCCTTCTTCAAACATTTTCTGGAGCTATAAACTTCTTCATAAACCCTTCTTACTTCCAAAAGTCCTTCTCCAGTGGTCCCATCTTTCTCCCAAAAAGCAAAAAGGTCTGAAAAAGTTTTCCAAAGAAAGAAAGAGTATGGCTATCTTTCGTTTCAAAAGTTTTTGAGTATGGAATTTTAAAATTATTATGGTTTGTCACACAATCAACCAGATGTTGGCATTTTTATCAACCTATCAAGTCCTTCCCAATGACCTGGGATGATCATTATCATTATTGCTTGTTGCTCAATTAATTTCAACTGACTAATAAGTGAAAAGGCCATTTTCAGGTTCCTTTATTCCAAATTAATACTGATATAAATATATTTATATAACACAATATATAAATATAACTTATGTCACAGAAACAGCCATTTTTATTTTGCTCAGTTTTTCATTTTTCAAGTATTATATCTGTCCTACCTCAGACTACAATTTTTAAAATGTATGAAATGTTTTTATTCACATCTTAGGATAAGCATTTAAAATATTTATTAATATTTATTGAACATTTTTCAATAAAATACATTAAGTTGTGAAAATACAGTGAAATAAGTGCTTTGGAATGTAGAGAAATTCATAGAAAGGAATCGTGTTTGACTTGTCATGTATTGTTCCAAACTCAGACCCTTTGGATTTCTGTTACTGGGTATTTTTAGATAGGATCATTAATAAATGCAAGATCCATCTCATCCTGGGCACCTTTATTTATGAACTATTACCATCTGGCAGATGGTACAGGACAATAAAAGCAAGGACAAATAGGATGAAAAACAGCTTCTATCCCAGAGCAATATTGTACTATCAATGTAATAATAACGTAATATTAATGCAGTATCAGGGGTTTTCAATTCAGTTGTATAGAATGTGAAGGATGTGTGTTTTTGTTTTATTTTTTTAATAGTTTTCTTATGTATGATGTACATTGAAGATGGCATTTAATTTTGTTGTACGAAGTGCAATGACAATAAAGTAAACTGTAGGCTAGGTTGAGAAGTGAGCAAGACATCCATTTGCAAAGTAATAGCAAACTACTATTATTACTACTACTACTACCACTATTACTACTACTACTACGTTGCTTGGGCCCAAAAAGTCACCAAGGAAAGAGTTCAACTCAAATAAGATACTACTTTTACTAGAATTCACAAAATTCTGCTCCTGAAAACAGGTGGCAACTCTCTAGTAAATTGCTCTCATTAGATCCTAATGCTTTCCATAATATCCCATTCTCTTGAAAGACAATTTGAATCCAATCCATCAAATATGTTTTTTTAATTTAGTGCTATCCAAAGCTTCAAAAGAGTGCTTGGCTTTGGTGAATATTTGAACAAAACACCTTCAGAGCTCTTTTGTGAAGTGAAGTGGGTATGTTGCATTGCTTCAAGGCCTCATTTGGCAATTCCAATAGTTGGAAGAGTATTCGACACTTGGAAATTTTACTGCTTCTATGGCATAAAGCACCTTGATGAGCCAAGGCACAGCTGTCTTTCACTGTAATTATTTCAACTATATTTATTTTAATTTGTTTAGGAAGGCGATTGTACCTAGCCCTAGGAGAGCTTTTCTGTTCTGTTGTTCTTGAGACTTTATTTTTCCCAGTTTTTTCTCTTTGATATTTTTCTGAAATGTGTTTGGTATCATCCCAGTAAGAATGCTGAATGTCTGACCAGAATAGATTTGCCAATCATTTTCCGGTTTATCTAAATATTGCTTTTAAAAGTATAAGTTTTTTTGTCCTTCTGCAAGGACCAAGCTATCATTTAACCAAAAAGGGAAGGATATGAATATTCTGCTAAGTGCTAGAACTTTTCATCACCAAATGTAAATTAAATATGTATCTGTATGGAGTTTAACTGCATTGAAATGCTGATACTTGATATATGTACATCTATACTGCAAGAGTATACCCAACTCGTATTAATGAATTGATAACAGCTGTGGTTACTTTGTCATTAAGATCCAGGATTTTGGATCCAGAATTTTAATTAAACCAACTAATCATTTTAACCATCCATTCAACCAACCTTTGCAGTACCTGACAAAGCTGATTTGTGAGCATCAATAGCATATTTCTTTTTCATGTAAGAGAATGGGGCCTACATTATTTTTCTTCTAGAATATATGAATGGCTGTATAATGTTTATTTTTCAGCATCTGTGGTGCTAAAGGTATTTTGTTCTGCCTAAATATTCACAAGCTTTATTTCAAGTAAGACGTTGCAAAGCTTCCTCAGGTAGAGGCTGTAGCACTCGCTATTGATGCTACCTTAATTCTAGCAAAGGGTGGTCTTCAAAAAGCCAAATGGAGGCCTTGCATTTCCCCCTTGTCTATTCTTGACAATAGACAGGATGAATCACAGGGGCCAACTGCATCTATTCACAAGAAGAAAGAAGTCAGCCAACCTTGCTTGCCAGTTCTAAGAGGCAAACATATCTTGTTAACAACCAGAGTAATATATAATCTGTTGGGAGCAAAATGCTGTGACCTGTCTTTTATCATGCTTTTTCAAATAGTACATCTCACTTAGCCCTGAGGCTAGCCTTGGGCCAATCCAAGTTAAATGGGCTAACACAGAAAAACCTAGACGTCCTTATAGCTTTGCACAAGCTTTTTGTGATATGCATCCTGGCTTCAGGTTTATATGTGACCCTAAAATGAAATGCAGTTTTAAACTGTACATCTACTTTGACATCCTAAAGCAGGTAAGACAGTAATCACTATAATATTGATTGTGGATATCTTTCTATGTGTGTGCTTGTGCATATATATGCATGCGTTCGGGCGTATGTGTGGGAAGAAGAAATATGTATAAATATTACTTTCTGTCCCCACACATTTTGTCTTTACAGTGTGGTTTCACATTTCATTTAATACTAAATGGTTCATTATGCCAAGTAACAACTTACTTCTCTTATTATGGTGTTATCGTTCACTTTGTCAAAATATGTCTACTTGATAAGAAATCTGACAGAAGTTGCTTATGACAGGATCACTAGCAACCATCAGTTTCTCTCCAGCAAATGAAACTGTAACCATGGAAACAGGCTTTTTTTGCCAGAATGAAAATGAGACAGCACTCTGCTGCAGCCATTAGTAGAATACACAAATGTCCCTCAAGGCAAACATCTAAAGCAAATGGACTGCAAAGTAAGGAGCACTAATTTCTATTTATTTAGGATTTGTAAACCTAGCAGAGCAAGATATTAACAAAGGAACAAACAAAGGAAGGTTAAAAAAAAAGATGTTTCTATTTTTCCCTTTCAGTGTTCAAAGCTCACATACGTATCTGTGTTTGTGTATATGCCTTGAATCTGATTTTGATAATTTAAAGAATAACTGCAATTTAGTGCTACCAAACACATGGTTTAAAATAAAAAATAAAAGTACCATGAAAAGAAAATATATTACACTAATATAGATTATAATCCATTTTTTCTAAAATAATTATCTGGATTTGAAGTATAGCAGGCATTTTGAATTCATAATAATACAAATCTGTGTAGATATTTTTATAAAATGAATATTTTTAAATTTACTGGAATTTTGCTCTTAAGAAAAGCTATAGCCTTATGTTTATGTTGTTGAGAATAAATTCTACTGATTTCAGTATGGTTTGTTTCTCAGCAATTATGTGTAGGATTTTTTATTTTATTCATTTATTTATCAAGTTTATATAGCTGCCAATCTCACCAAAGGCGATTCTTTTATTCTAAGGTTTTGTTCAGGCTAATAAAGAGAAGCTAGACTGAAACTAGACTGGCATTATTGTCAGTCAACAATATAGGTTGTCAGAGGCCTTTCAGGTGTCAAATTCTTTTTAAAGGTACTACTGTTTATGTAGATAGTTCAGATTAAGGATTAGGTGGAAGAGCTTTAAACCCATCTATAAAATAATCTCAGATTGTCTCTTTTCCTCTGCTACTTAGCTTGAGACTTTGCCATTCACAAAATATGCTGCTAATTGAAAACTAAAATATAACATGTGGGCAGATTCTCTATAGCTCTGAATTTTTATATACTGGAAGAATGACTTTACATAAATGTTAAGTTCGGGAAGTAACGAGGCTGGAGACCAGGGTAGTGACAACAGCTCTTTATTATATAGTGAACCCAGCAACCAGGCTGGGGAAAAACCTCTCCTTATATACAGTCTAACCGGCGGCTTCAACCAATCAGCAACGTGCTTGTTTCCCGCCAAAATATTTAAAGATACATTACACTCCTTCCCTCCCAGAAAACACTTTACCCCTATTTACATGATATTTACATATTATTTTTCAACGTAATCACGCAAATAGACTGGGCGTCTCCTGACTCTTTCGGACCTGCGCAGTTCATTCCCTGGGAGTGGGTCGAGCTGACCGGAGGGGCTGTTTGCTCCTCTCAGCTCCTCCTCTAGGCCATCCGGCCCTGGATTATTTGCAGAGTCGTCCCTGCTGTTTTCTAATGGAACCTGTTGCCGTCGCTGGACCTCCCGGAACTCAGATAAGTCCTGCGATTTTCCCGGGTTTGAGTCAGCTGTGGATTCAAACATTGTATAGTCAGGGCCTGTTTCGTCTAGATTGGATTGTTCGGCTATGCGTTTTCGTATTTGGTCTATGTGGCGCCTCCATACTCGGCCGTCCTTTAACTCCACCAAGTATGATTTTGGACCTGTTATATTTAAGATTTGTCCTGCTACCCAGATTGGGCCTTCACCATAGTTATGTGCCCACACTTGGTCGCCTATTTCCATCCTCTAGTTTTTCAAGTCCCCTTGTAACCCTCCGGTGTATAGTTTGGATTTAAACGGTCTAGTGGGCACCTGAGCTCGCCCATTAATAATTCTGCTGGGCTTCTGCCGGTTGTGACACAGGGGTTCTGTGTTGACGGCCAGGAAAACATCGATTTTTGTTTGCCAGTCGCCTGGCTTGATTCTGGACAATGCCTCTTTGCGCCCGGACGGAACGCCTGCAAGGCCATTCGTCGCAGGGTGGAAAGGCGCCGAGAGGGCATGTCGGATGCCCTCTTCTGCCAAGTATTCCTCAAACTGGGTTGCCGTGAATTGCGGGCCGTTATCGGAAACTAGTGTCGGGCAACCCATGGGTTACAAATAGGTGCCTTAGGACTGAGATCACGGCCTCGGCTATCATGGATCTCATGAGAATGATTTCCAGCCATTTGGAGTAGGCATCAACTACTACCAGGAAGGTTTGGCCGTGGAAGGGGCCGGCAAAATCAATGTGGATTCTCGACCAGGGCCCTTGGGGTCTCTCCCATTCGAACCGGGGCCGTTGGGGTAGCGGTCTGGACTCTGGCCAGGCCTGGCATTTCCCTACCCTTTCAGCAATTTCCGAGTCCATTAAGGGCCACCACACATAGCTTCTCGCTAGACCCTTCATCCTTACGATCCCTGGGTGACCCTCGTGGAGGAGATCCAACACCCTTTTCCTCAATTTCTCTGGGATCACCACTCGATCCCCCCATAGCAGGCACCCCCCTTGAGCCGAAAGTTCCCACGCTTTACAAACTCTTTAAAACGCCGCCCGCAGCGGCCACCCTCTTGTACCCAACCAAGTACAGTTCTCAAAATAATGTCGGTATGATGCCCAAGCCACCTTCTTAGACGTGACTGGGCCAGAGTCCAGAGAGTCAATTAACAGTATGGGCGTCCCCGGAGTGGGGTCCTCGATCGCCCCTGGTAGTGGGCATCTGCTTAATGCGTCCGCATGCCCCAACTCTTTTCCTGGCGATGCTGCAGTTTGTAGGAGTAGGCAGCCAAAAGATAGTCCATCGGGTCAATCGGGCGAAAGTGCCACAGGCGTTGGTGATCGCCAGCCAGTATCCCTAACAGTGGTCTATGGTCTGTAACAATTTCAAAGTCTCTACCAAAAACGTATTCGTGAAACTTTTTTACCCCTGACACTATAGCTAGCGCTTCCTTATCCAACTGGCTATAGTTCCTCTCTGTCGAGGACATCGTTCTGGAGTAGAAGGCTATTGGGGCTTCTGTGCCATTTGGAAGCCTGTGGCTGAGCACAGCCCCCACCCCGTAAGGGGAAGCATCGCAAACTAATACCAATGGCATTGAGCTATGATACTGAATCAGTAAGCTATCGCTCGAGAGTAGGTTTTTTACTGCTTCGAAAGCCCTAGCTTCCGACTTTCCCCAAGACCAAGCAGTATTCTTTCCCAGTAACTTATGTAGCGGCTCGGCAACGGTTGCCTTATTTTTCAAAAAAACCGCGTAAAAATTCACTAGACCCAGGAATGCCTGTAGCTCTGTTTTGTTTTGGGCGCTGGAGCCTTTCTTATTGCCTTGACCTTGCTCTCAGTGGGGTGGATTCCTTCCTTGTCTATTCTGTAGCCCAAGAACTCTACGGATTCTACCCTATTTGGCATTTGTTCACTTTAACCTTTAGACCGCTGACCGGAAAATGCCCAGAACTTTTCTCAACGCTCCCCAATTCTTCTAAATTTTCGGCTGATACCAATACATCATCAAATAGGGACTACCCCGGGAGCCCTTGCAGAAGTCGCCCATTAAATTTTGAATAGACCAGGTGCCACACTCACCCCAAACTGTAACCGGGTACACTTGAAAGCACCTCTGTGAGTCACAATTGTCTGGGCTTCGGCTGTGTCTGCGTCTACGGGCAGTTGTTGATAGGCTTGAGCCAAATCTAATTTGGCAAAAACATGCCCTTGCCCCAGCGAGTGCAGCAAGTGTTGCACCACGGGACCGGTAAGCGCTTTTGCAAGGCTTTGTTTAACGTTGCCTTGTAATCAGCGCAGATTCTAACTGACCCATCTGGTTTCACTGGGGTGACGATTGGCGTCTCCCATTTTGCATGATCGACTGGCACCAGTATCCCCTGACTGATGAGCTTGTCTATCTCCCTGTCAATCTTGGGTTTAAGGGCAAAAGGGACCCTCCTTGCTTTTAACCGTATGGGGGCTACCTGGGGGTCTAAATTGAAGGAAATAGGGGTCCCTTGTACTTGCCCAGGCAGTCCTTGAACACATCTTGAATTCGTCCATGAGTGTGTCTTTAGGTTAAAGTCACTTCTGTAGATGCCAGTCACTCCCATGCCCAATGCACGGAACCAGTCTAGTCCCAACAAACTTGGCAGGGTCCCTTCGACTATCGTGATGGGCAGGGTCTTCTTGTGTGGTCCGTACTCGGCGGACGGAGGTGGTCCTCGAACAGGGATGCGATTCCCTTGGTAGTCGTGCACTCGTAGCCGTTGTGTTTGCAGTTTGCGTTTGGCGATTCTCGGCAAAGCTTTTGCAAAAGTGTCCCAGGACATGATTGTGATCGCTGACCCTGTGTCCACTTCTAGTCGGCACGGCACTCCTTCGATTTTCAGTTTAGTGAAGATTTTCTTCTCGACGCGGGTTGCTGCACGGCCTATGATCACGGTCGTTCGGTTTGAGTTCGCGCCCTTTTTGTTTTGACCAATCGCGGGTCGCCTTGCCGATCCTGCGCTCTGATTGGTTGGTTTGAATTTTTGGCGGGAAGGTTGGGGTGCTCGACAGACTTGAGCCAGGTGCCCCTTCTTCTCGCACGTATGTAGCGTCCTTGAACTTGCATCGTTGACGCTGGTGTTGCCCTCCGCAACTTCCGCATTCATCCCGGTCTTCTTTGCCCCTTCTCTCGGTGAGGCAAACTCCTTCCTCATCCTCGCCGTCTGATTCGGTCTGGATTTCTTCATTGTGGACCGGGGTTGATTTCGCGCTCGCCATTGGTGTGAGCGGCTTTTGTAGGGTTTCCGCCGCTTGGGTGGACATCTCATGAGCTCTGGCTTCGTCCAGAGCGTTTGCCAGCGTTAGATTGCTTTTTGATAGCAGCCGCCTCCGCAAACGAATGTCTCTGACCCCACGGATGAGTTGCTCTAACAGCTCCTCATCCAAGTCTCGGTACCCACAATCTTTGGAGGCTTTTCTCAGGGCGGCCATGTAATCGCTGATGGATTCGCCCTCTTGCTGTCTGCGCTCTCCAAATTCAAAACGCCGTACGTATTTAGACGGTGTTGGCGCGAAATGGTTCTTCAATAGATTTTGCAGAGTTTGCCACGATACCGATTGTACCGGCGTTGGCTCTGCCAGGGCTTCCGCGATGTCGATGACCTCGGGACCGCAGTGGCTCAGGAAATATGCCCTTTTGCGGTTGTCTGGAACTCCTTGCAGTTCGTTTGCCTCGAGGAAGCTCTCGAAACGGGTCATGTACGTTCCCCATTTCTCCCTGGATGGGTCAAACGGCGCGGGCGGAGTGTAGCTGGCCATCTCCGCGTTTCTGCCCTGAGTTTGCTGGGTTCGGTTCTTCCGTGCGTTCAGCTCGTTCCTGGTGCTCTTTAGCCTCGAGATCCCACCTTCGTCGCCAGTGTTAAGTTCGGGAAGTAACGAGGCTGGAGACCAGGGTAGTGACAACAGCTCTTTATTATATGGTGAACCCAGCAACCAGGCTGGGGAAAAACCTCTCCTTATATACAGTCTAACCGGCGGCTTCAACCAATCAGCAACGTGCTTGTTTCCCGCCAAAATATTTAAAGATACATTACAATAAATATTTGTTTTTGGATTATTTGATAATTATTGATAAATTACATTGTATACTTCAAAATATTGGAAATATTTGAAATCTGCAGTTTCTTTAAAAAAATATTACTAAACCATGATTAAGGCACCAGGCTAGAAACTAGGAGTCTGTGAGTTCTAGCCTTGCCTTGGGTATGAAAGCTGAGCCAGTTCTTGAGCCAGTCCCTCTTTCTCAACCCAACTCACCAAAGTTGCTGTTATGGGAAAAATAGGAGAAGGAGGAAAGAGGATTAAATATATTAGCTGCCTTCATTTATTTATAAAAATAATAGAGGCAGATATTTTTTTAAAAAAGGGAACTAGTCTCAGGAGTGTATATTTGAACTTCAAAACAAAATAAAAAATAATTGAAACAAAAATATGCATCATATAAAATGATGAAAATGTATCCAATTCTTGAAGTTTGGCCCTGCACTGCCCAGGTAAAATACCATTCATTTAAAATAGTTCTTCAGTTACATACGACCACAGTGTTCACAATGAATTGTTTTATTTGTGAAGAGCAAATTATCTGGTATTTCCTGATCTGTGATAGAAGTGATTTCTTTTCTCTTCTCTTGCAGGGATCACAGATGTGTGTTGGGAATCTGTGATCTTCCAGCAGTGCCATCCAGCATGGCCAAAACAGAGTATGTGGAAACAGTCGTTCAATTCAGCAACATCTGTCGTTTTTCTACTTATCCATATGATCTTATATCAGTTTGTTCACGCAGCTATGAGTTTCTTGGAAATGCGTTTATAATGTTCATAAGATCTATTGTTACCAGATATTTCATTTTATGCTGTTTTACTAATCTTACTGTTTTTGTGTATTGACTATTCCTGACAACAGTGTCTTTAAGAAAATCCAAAGAAGCATATATAAAATGAATTAGTATTATAACAACTGTAGTTGTATTGTAAATCTACTTCAAAACAAAATAATATATATAATTATAATTTTAATTGTGTGCTTGTCTAATTCTAACTCATATCTTTCACCCACTACCACCAGAAAAGAAATTCTAGCTGTTCTCTTTGACGTTCATGCTGTCACGTTTTTGTAACATTTATTCATTGATTACTAGCAAACTGTATAACTATATAACATTTTATTCCTTTCTAAACTAGGCTTGGGTCTTTTTTCTAAAGAAAGAAGACCACATATGATATTAAATCAGGTGAACTCAGAAAAAATGATTGATTGTTCCATTGCTCAGAGATGTTCATTTTCCTTATTCAGTTTTTCCTGTCCATCCAGGTTTCTTCAGTATCTTTGGGATACAGATAGCAGGACGTTCTATTATTATAGGACATGCCCCTCCTGTCTTGTGGCTTTATCTTCATAAACAGACTATAGGTTCTTCCTTCCATAAAATTGTGGCTTTGTTTGACCTCACCCCATTCCTAAGAGGACCATAAGGGGCGTGCATAAGCGCACAAACGTGCCTACCGTTCCTGTCCTATTGTTTTTCTTTTCTTCTTCCTATATATATATATATGCTTATACCTCCTAATATTTACTCATATATGTGTTTATATACTATATAATCTTTTTGTATGATACCTACATATATTGTTGTGACAAATAAATAAATAAATAGTTTAGCATGGAAATGGGATAGAATAAAAACAATCCAATAGGGTTACAGTACCAGTCTAGGCCCAAAAGACAAGTTTGGGTATCTTTTCCAGCAAAAGTCTCATAAACCTAGAGAAATACCTCTCAGTGTTTAATCCTAAATATTCCGGAGTATCCTTAATAATGTGCAGAAAAACTTGAAATATTACTGCCTAAGATGGCCCAGGGCTGATTTAAAAATCTAACTTGGCTTTTAGATTCATACAAGCATACACATACACACACAGAGAGAGATTCTTGTGGTTTGGCCCATGTAGCTTTTACTTGTCCTTTGGTATACAAGACAACTATTCTCCATCTTTTGTGAATGTTAACCACCTGAGGGCTATCTTATAATTCTAACATTCAAATCGAAATGTCCAAAAACATTATTAAATTAGCTTTCTATCCTTCAGATTCCCATTTATTAACAAGTAACTAAATATTAAGAATATCTTGTTTCTGAATGAAACAAAATTTCTATAAATAATAGACCATTAAGTAAAAACAGATGAAGTTCATATTTTATTCAATGAAAACCTGAAATAGGATTCCAAAATGTGTTCATTTATACATGGCATTAAAAATAAATGAAGTATGAAATAGTGAGAAAGGCATGGGGAAACCCCTGGAAAAGCAATCCTCTTCGTGTGAAATGGGGAGAGAACACGGTATGCAAACTAGTTTATTTATTTATTTATTTATTTATTTTTCGCATTTGTATACCACCCTATCTCCCTAGGGACTCAGGGCGGTTCACAGGCAAATAAAAAGGTACATATAAATACAGAATAAAATATCAATTAAAAAACTTATTCCACATAGCCAAATAATTAAAAAGAACAGTATATATAATAAAACCCATTAAAACCAATTTAAAATTTAAAATCTAGTCCAGTCCTGCGCAGATGAATAGATATGTTTTAAGCTTGCGGCGGAAGGTTCATTTTTCTCCTTCATCTCACTTGTTCAGCCAGGGACTCTTGTAAGTGAATTGGAGCACTCTGGACTGAATCTGCTTTATTCACATTCTAGATTATGTAGAGATCTATACCTACCCTTCCCATCACTTTCCATCAAACTCTTGGCCAGCCACACATGGAGACTGAAAAGAGTAGGGCTCATGCATATATCTATGATCATGTTCTCTTTCCAGTTTGAAATTACAATATGGCTGAAGAGGATTATATTCTAGCTCAAGTCCTGTTGAGGTATTTGGAGATGTGCAATTGGCTGGATTTCTTTCAATATTTTGTATGATCCCTTATTTGTTACTAGGGTGGAAGATATATTTACATTTTCTATTTTATGTAGTTATAATAATAATATCTGATTTACAAATAATTGTAGATTTTAAATGCTTTTAATAACAGAATGACCGTGGTATACCCAGGCAGAGTTTTGCTGTTTCTTTTGCTGTAAACAGAAACAAAAGCCAACTTTGGGATAGCTAATTAGGCAAGATTACGCTAGGTTCGGACTTCTGGGATGCCATTTTCTCAGCTGGGTGCAAGATAGGTAATTTGTAATGGTTCAGTTTCAATATGCTTGAATCCACAATAAGTGGAAATATATAAAATCTCATCTCTCAATAAGTGAAGCTAAGATTTTAGGAGGATGAAATACTCTAAATTTGAAAGTAGTTTCTTTCTCTTTTGCAGAAATTCCTTCTTTGTTGTGCCTTCTAGATTTCAGATCTTGAAGAAGAAAATTTGTTTTGACGCTTCCCTCTCCCCACTTCATCTCATGGAAACTGATAGTTTGTTTATTTTGCATATGGTCAGGTGTGAAAGAGGGGTAAAAAGCAATTTCCCTTGTGTGCAGAATATTGATTAAAAGTTTAATCCTTATTCTCAGCATGCCAAGGCTTTATGGTTTGAAAATATCTATAGATTATCTTTAAAAGCATTTGGGAAGTAGAAGCAATGGTGGTGTGAAAATCCCCTGAGATCCTGATCATATTATTTGCATGCATTTTCAATTAAGCAAACAGAACACTATTTAACAATAAACAGTAATAAAAGTAGTAACAATTCATTACTTTTCAAATTACAGAAATTCTTTCTCCCCTGAAACTTTACAAGGACTACCTACCTACACTTGAGCAATGTATGATTTTTTTTTCTATGCATGACAAGCTTAATATAAATGTAGAATCAAGCTCTGAAACCCAGTGAATTAGCTATGATAGTACTGTTAGTAGTAATACTGATTATTCAGTTAATATATGGTTGTATGCTTGAGCACCGAGTTCTAACTCTTCAATGCTAGAACTAGTCTATTAATTACAAAATTATAAACAGGTAATTCTCAGTGCTCAGTTAAATAACTTCAAGAATCCAGATAGATGGCGAGAATTTCTTTATCACTTGACAGCACATTCCAGATGATCAGCATACCAAGTCATATTAGATCGACACTCTGGTAATATACATTTATTTATTTATTTATTTTTCTACTTAGAATTTTGGAGGGGAATACTGAGGATTGTAGTCCCAACACATTTGTGATGACTGACATGATAAAACTGGACTAGGATACAGTATATAAAAAGAAATGAATAACAACTTCTATTTGTTTTAGTAATTTATTTGTGAAATAATTTCTAGTATGCCACAAGGAGCAGTTCATATTTCCTCTATGAATCTGATCACCTGCTATTTGAGCTCACTACCAAAAAGAAGAGAAAATAGTAAAATGTTTAAATACACCGTATAATGCTGTATTATTGCATTATTATCAGTATTATTATCTTTCTTTGCTATATGCGTCCTTCAGTACTCTTAGAAGAATAAAAAATTTAGTAAAAGAAAATGAAAATAAATTTTAAAAGAGAAAAAGAGAGAAGTATTCATGGTCAAAAATTCACAATGGTGTGACCAGCAAATAAATCATTTGGGTACATTTATTAAATAAGAAGGAAATAACTATTCCGCATTCCATAAATTCTTTAGTGAGATTGTGTAGCAGAAACAACTTGTTTAAATCAGCTCTAGTGGCTGGTACAATCCACAACCCACAAAGGGATTGTCAAAACCATCTACTTCAGCTGTAATCCTAGTAGTTATATTGATTATAATAGAGTTTGTTTTGTACAGCTAAATGGATCTATATTTCATCCACAAATATGAGAGAGAGAGAAAGAGATTTGCATGATTGAACAATTGATTGATTGATTGATTGATTGATTGATTGATTATAGAGATGATTTTATTTCTAAAAAGTGTTTCAGAATGCATGGAAGAGCAACTGTCGCATCTATTTGCAACTTCTCAAAGCAGATTTGTTACTAGGAATATTTCCATTTTTAATATAGCACACAATTTTTTCTTATAATTTCAACGATCATAAATGACAATGCCACCAGATTTAGTTTATAGAAGACTATAATGCCCAAGAAAAAATTTATATTCTTCAAACCAAAAAACACACTGTAAGCTTGTTTATATGAATTTTACAATGTCTCTGTAATCCTACATACATACCTAAGGTGAGATGCTTCATGCAATATATCTAACATGGATGTTCAAGAAACAAAAGGATGAAAAAATGCTATGTCTGCCAGCATGGATGATTTTATAGATTTCAGCTATTTGGTTAGGGGTGTGTGTGAACGTTCTTCAGTTATACTTAACTCCACATAATGAAAAAATACAGTGCTTATTGTTAAAGTGATAAATTGTCATACTGTTGATCATATGGGATGTGCCCATCTGTCATTTGAATCATTCCGCTGGGTGTTTGTTTGTTTGTTTTTACCTAAAAGAAAGTTGCATTTAGACTTCCAATTACTTTGAAACCTTTGTGGTTCTGTTTAACTTGAACTTTTAACTGCAACCCCACTGCCAACTTCGGATGGCCTGTTTGTTCCTTCCAGCCAGGATCTCTTACAAAAAAAAAGTTTCAACAGAATAAAAGTTTGCAAATGCCATGATAAAAACTGGCTGTATTAATTTTAATTTAATTTAAATTAATTAAATTAAATGGCAGTTATCTGAACTTTTTTTTTTTCAAAACAAGCTCAGACACTTAGCCATTGAGTCATCAAGTTACTATGAGGATGCATGCTGGATTTCTTCCCTTTGCCCTGCCATTTTGTATCTATATACAATAACACAGTAAAAATATTAAATGCTAACGTAATGGCATCCTAAGATGCATTTTTATCATTTTTCATTATTGTGATTAGGAACCCTCAAGGAGCCTTGAAACTTCAAATGCTATAGATTACTGCAATGCTCTCTACATGGGGCTCCCCGTGAAGGGCATCGGGAGGCTGCAGTTAGTTCAGAATGCGGCTGCGCGGGTTATAGAGGGGGCCCCTCGTGGCTCATGATGACACCTATCCTGCGCAGACTGCACTGGCTACC
Source organism: Ahaetulla prasina (assembly GCF_028640845.1). Classification (NCBI taxonomy): domain Eukaryota; kingdom Metazoa; phylum Chordata; class Lepidosauria; order Squamata; family Colubridae; genus Ahaetulla; species Ahaetulla prasina. The sequence goes on along the minus strand of NC_080541.1, from coordinate 46,979,338 downwards.
TGTGGCCTTCGGTGCGCTTCAAGGTGTTAGTAACCACCTTTAAAGCGCTCCATGGCATAGGGCCGGGTTACCTACGGGACCGCCTACTGCTACCGAATACCTCTCACCGACCTGTGCGCTCTCACAGAGAGGGACTCCTCAGGGTGCCGTCAGCTAGACAGTGTCGTCTGGCGACGCCCAGGGGAAGGGCCTTCTCTGTGGGGGCTCCCACCCTCTGGAACGAACTCCCCCCAGGACTCCGTCAACTTCCGGGCCTCCCGACCTTCCGTCGCGAGCTTAAGACGCATTTATTCATCTGTGCAGGACTGGCTTAGATTTTTAGATTTTTAAATTTAGATTTTAAATTTATAGATTTTTAAATTCACAGGGGTTTAAATTTGGTTTTAAGATTTATATTTATATTTTTAATATTTGGCATTAGAATAAGTTTTTTAATAGTTATTTTAATTGTATATAAATGTTTTATGTGCCTGTGAACCGCCCTGAGTCCTTCGGGAGATAGGGCGGTATACAAATTTGAATAAATAAATAAATAAATATAGAGATTCCCCAATTTAGTTTATAGCCTCAGTATAAAATCTGAGTATCAGATTCAGATATCCCGAAATCTCCATTTCCTATTATTTTTGAAAATATACACATTCATTTTCTATGACGAAAAATATTCAAAAGTGATATTAAAATAAAATTTATGTGTCCTAAATTTTAGACACATATGCACAGGAATTATTGTATTAGGCTCCTTTTTTTAAAGGAAATTTCTGATAATGTACTGATTTTTGTCTATAACTCTATAGATGCCCTCTGCTTAGCCTTCTTTTCTTTAGTGTCTGTTCAGTGGCTGTTTGATTATCTGCTCTGAGAAATATATTGTATTGCCAGAATACTGTCTACTTTTCAATTACAGATTCTGCTGTAGGTGAGAAACTAGTAATGCAATCACTGAAATAATAAAGACTTTTCAAGGAAGACCCCATTATTTTGGGTCCTATCCCTAACCTTATTAACATTAAGGTAAATTCTGCCTGGTGAAGCCCTCTTTAAGTCTTGAACTTTTAACTGCAACCCCACTGCCAACTTCGGATGGCCTGTTTGTTCCTTCCAGCCAGGATCTCTTACAAAAAAGTTTCAACAGAATAAAAGTTTGCAAATGCCATGATAAAAACTGGCTGTATTAATTTTAATTTAATTTAAATTAATTAAATTAAATGGCAGTTATCTGAACTTTTTTTTTTCAAAACAAGCTCAGACACTTAGCCATTGAGTCATCAAGTTACTATGAGGATGCATGCTGGATTTCTTCCCTTTGCCCTGCCATTTTAAATCTATATACAATAACACAGTAAAAATATTAAATGCTAACGTAATGGCATCCTAAGATGCATTTTTATCATTTTTCATTATTGTGATTAGGAACCCTCAAGGAGCCTTGAAACTTCAAATGCTATAGATTACTGCAATGCTCTCTACATGGGGCTCCCCTTGAAGGGCATCCGGAGGCTGCAGTTAGTTCAGAATGCGGCTGCGCGGGTTATAGAGGGAGCCCCTCGTGGCTCCCGTATGACACCTATCCTGCGCAGACTGCACTGGCTACCTGTGGCCTTCCGGGTGCGCTTCAAGGTGTTAGTAACCACCTTTAAAGCGCTCCATGGCATAGGGCCGGGTTACCTACGGGACCGCCTACTGCTACCGAATACCTCTCACCGACCTGTGCGCTCTCACAGAGAGGGACTCCTCAGGGTGCCGTCAGCTAGACAGTGTCGTCTGGCGACGCCCAGGGGAAGGGCCTTCTCTGTGGGGGCTCCCACCCTCTGGAACGAACTCCCCCCAGGACTCCGTCAACTTCCGGACCTCAGACCTTCCGTGCGAGCTTAAGGCGCATTTATTCATCTGTGCAGGACTGGCTTAGATTTTAGATTTTAATTTAGATTTTAATTTATAGATTTTAAATTCACAGGGGTTTAAATTTGGTTTTAAGATTTATATTTATATTTCTTAATATTTGGCATTAGAATAAGTTTTTTAATAGTTATTTTAATTGTATATAAATGTTTTATAACAGAACCGCCCTGAGTCCTTCGGGAGATAGGGCGGTATACAAATTTGAATAAATAAATAAATAAATATAGAGATTCCCCAATTTAGTTTATAGCCTCAGTATAAAATCTGAGTATCGGATTCAGATATCCCGAAATCTCCATTTCCTATTATTTTTGAAAATATACACATTCATTTTCTATGACGAAAAATATTCAAAAGTGATATTAAAATAAAATTTATGTGTCCTAAATTTTAGACACATATGCACAGGAATTATTGTATTAGGCTCCTTTTTTTAAAGGAAATTTCTGATAATGTACTGATTTTTGTCTATAACTCTATAGATGCCCTCTGCTTAGCCTTCTTTTCTTTAGTGTCTGTTCAGTGGCTGTTTGATTATCTGCTCTGAGAAATATATTGTATTGCCAGAATACTGTCTACTTTTCAATTACAGATTCTGCTGTAGGTGAGAAACTAGTAATGCAATCACTGAAATAATAAAGACTTTTCAAGGAAGACCCCATTATTTTGGGTCCTATCCCTAACCTTATTAACATTAAGGTAAATTCTGCCTGGTGAAGCCCTCTTTAAGTCTTCAATTTTTCTGTCCAAATTTTGCTAAGAGATATTGCTTAGTCTTAACTGTAATAATCTTTCCTCTTTCCCTTTTACAATTGCAATATGTATAATGTTTAATATGGTCAACATTACCCATACAACCAGACTTATTTGACAGGGCCCCAATCACCCTAACCAAGGCCTGGGAGATTAAGTCTATTTTTTCTATATATAGTGGTAAAATAACTTTTCTCCACTAGAAAAAACAAAGATCAAATCAGCACAAGACAATGTAAGCCCCTGTATGGGGGCCATAAAAAGTTTCTAAGATCCAACACATACAGTTAGGAAGGAAATACAACTCAGGTTGCATGTTATCCAATTTGTGGATTTCAAGATCGCCAAAGATCTTATGTTACCATAAGATAACATTACATATTTTATCTATCAATAATCTTACCATATGTATTTAGAAATGCAATCAAATCAAGACCAACTAAGTAGGAGGATTTGAAACATAGTGATAATAACTGATGTTCCTGGTTCTTTTTATTTATTTATTTCCCACCTTTATTATTTTTATGAATAACTCAAAGGCAGTAAACATACCTAATACTCATCCTACTATTTTTGTCACAACTCTTTGAGATGGTTTGGGCTGGGAAAGAGTAATTGGTTTAAAACCACCAAGCTGGCTTTCATATGTAATGGACTAGAATTCAGTCTCCTAGTTTCTAGCATAGTGCCTTAACCACTAGACCAGGCTGCTTGTTTGAAATTTGTCTTGACTGAGATAGACTCTTTTATATACTATATTGTATGAATATGCAAATTTGAGCAACATAATCCAATCCCCTTGTGTAAATGATTTTATATTGTTCATGAGGTCATCTGTTTTTGTGATGATGCTTACTTATGTTATATTGTAGAAGGCAAAACAGTGAGTTTCTATGAAGTGCATGAAGATGTATAATTACAATAGGCACATATGGACTATGTGCATATTTCTTAAAAAAACTTTCCATTAATATAGCTGAACCCCTAAGTATTATCTTTGATAAAGCTTTCACTACCAGTTCTCTTCCCAAACTTTGGTCACTAGCCACAGTCATCCCCATCTTCAAAAAAGGAGACCCCAGCTTAGTCGAAAACTACAGACCGATCTCCCTTTGCTGCGTCACCTGCAAAGTCATGGAATCTATCATCAATCAATCCATTACCTCACACTTAGAAACTAACAACCTACTCTCCAACAAACAATTTGGTTTCAGGAAAAAGTTATCATGTAACTTACAACTTCTCCACTGCAAAAACATATGGACTTCAAATCTAGATCAAGGCAAATCAATAGATGCAATCTACATAGACTTCTGCAAAGCTTTTGACTCAGTAGTACACGATAAACTTCTCCTTAAACTAACATCCTATGGCATCTCAGGACCCCTCCACAAATGGATATCTGCTTTTCTGTCTAACAGACAACAAGTGGTCAAAATTGGCAATGCTTTATCAAATCCTGTTCCTGTCAAGAGTGGCGTTCCTCAAGGCAGCGTCCTTGGACCAACACTCTTTATTCTATACATTAATGATCTTTGTGACCATATCTCAAGTAATTGTGTTCTCTTTGCTGACGATGTCAAACTATTTAACACCACAGACAACACTTCTATCATTCAAAACGACCTTGACCATCTAACGCTTGGTCTAAAATTGGCAGCTCCAAATTTCAACCAGCAAATGCTCAGTCTTACATATAGGAAAAAGAACTCTAAAACTAAGTACATACTAGATGGACATTACCTTACAGACGACCCCCATCCGTTAAAGACCTTGGAGTTTTCATGTCAAATGATCTAAGTGCCAAAGCCCACTGCAACTACATAGCAAAAAAGCTCTAAGAGTTGTAAACCTAATTTTGCGTAGCTTCTTTTCCAAAACACCACACTACTAACCAGAGCATATAAAACATTTGCTAGACCAATTCTAGAATACAGCTCACCTGTTTGGAACCCTCACCACATCTCTGACATCAATACAATTGAACGTGTCCAGAAATATTTTACAAGAAGAGTTCTCCATTCCTCTGAAAACAACAAAATACCTTATCCCACCAGACTTGAAATCCTAGGCTTAGAAAACTTGGAACTCCGTCGCCTTCGACAAGACCTAAGTTTAACTCACAGAATCATCTATTGTAATGTCCTTCCTGTCAAAGACTACTTCAGCTTTAATTGCAATAATACAAGGGCAACCAATAGATTTAAACTTAATGTAAACCGCTTTAATCTAGATTGCAGAAAATATGACTTCTGCAACAGAATCATCAGTGCTTGGAATACTTTACCTGACTCTGTGGTCTCTTCCCATAATCCTAAAAGCTTTAACCAAAAACTTTCTACTATTGACCTCACCCCATTCCTAAGAGGACCATAAGGGGCGTGCATAAGCGCACAAACGTGCCTACCGTTCCTGTCCTATTGTTTTTCTTTTCTTCTTCCTATATATGTTTATATGTGTATATACTATATAATCTTTTTGTATGATGTTGTGACAAAATAAATAAATAAATAAATAGAATTGCTACAACTAAATATATCAGAAATGTCAGAATTTCATAGGCATAGCAGTACTAGTTAAAATAATCACAGTTCTTTGTTTTAACCTGTTAAGTCTAAATATACTTTACCTTCTAGAGAAGTAAACATAAAAACATTCTATAAGATTCAGGAGAAACACTTTCTTGTTTCAAAGAAGTTGAAGCTGTTAGGTTATAGTTTATCCTGAAATGAGTAATTGTAATACTAACTCATTTTGGCTTTATGTAAGAACTCCAAGAATATCATTCTGCCAAATAAATTTCCAATATTTAAGACTGTTACTATAAATCATACTGTGTATGTATGCATATGTTTGTGTGTGAGATAGATAGGTAGGTAGGTAGGTAGGTAGGTAGGTAGATAGATAGATAGATAGATAGATAGATAGATAGATAGATAGATAGATAGATAGATAGATAGATACACACACACATGTATACACACATACATGTATATACACACAAACACATATACATACATATATATACCCACATATATACATATATGTATACACACACATGTATACAAACGCATACCTATACATACATACATACATACATACATACACACACACACACACACACATACATACATATATGCACACAGAGATATATTACAAGCACAGATATATAATCAAAACATGTTTGGAAAATTATGTCAGCCCTTTTAACTAAATATAAAAAACTAGATCAATCATTGGATTTTGGGATAATTTGGAAAAACTGTGAGATTGTGACAGATGCTTGTACTGTTTAGAGAAATAGATACAAACAGAAGAGCTTTCTGGGTTTTTTTTCCAACCACAGCCTTTATCTTTTATGACCCACATAAAGCAAATTTTGAATTAGACAAAGATACATTCAGATGAAAAGGCATTACTCTCTGTTGATTAGATTATTATATGTTTAAAGTTGTTTTCTAAAATAATATGGCAGGGTTGTTTTTCTTGATACCATTTACAGTTGCTTCTACCTTAACCTGTTATTTTAAAGCAACTATTTCATATATAAAATGGCATCTCTCAATTATTTCTCTGTCTCCAGCAGAAGAGAAACTAATGGCAACAGTTCCCTTCATTAATATGATTATGCAAAACATCAAGCTCAATTCATTGTGTCCCATATCTGTTATAAATGATGACATTCCTAATTAAAGTAAAATCCCAACTGTACAACTGAATGTTGCAAGAATATTCATACAATATTTTGCTGTTATACTTCTTGCAACTGACAGTTTAAACCAAAGAGCACAGAGGATGTGGGTAAAAAAAAACCCTGATTTTTTTTCTTCAGCCAAGACAGTTTTTTCCCATTTGCAGATAAAAGAGCTTTCAAATAGATTTTCTTTTATTACCATTCACAATATATTCCAGAAATGAAAAATGCTTTGCATTATGTCTGTGAAATAAACAGCAGGCAATTTTTTAATGTTTTCACTAACAAATTTGGCTGTAATGCTGATTCTAAAACTTTTCTAAATTTTTTAAATGCTAAAAACTTTAAAAAGTGAAATATGAAGAGAATAAGAGCAAGCTGTCAGGGTTTGTTTTTTCTTTTTATATACCAGTAAAGTATGTGGTGGATTACACCAGAAACATGCTATTTGTGGATATTTATTAATATTTATTTTTCTAGTTTGTACATTCTTTTATATCAATCAAAGATACAGAAACAAACATAATATCAAGGTGTTTTATTTATTTTACAATGAGATGATTGCTTGCTATTATTGATGGATAGGCTTATACTCTTACATCAATTAACGGCAACAGCAAGCACATCAATATGGAATCTTGTCCTTATGCCTTGATTTTTTTCTCCCTCATCTGATAGGTAATAGTAGGGCTGAGAAATGTCACAACAATTTAGTCATGCCTCAGTGCCTTTAACTGGTTCAGTGACAGTGGGAATGCATCATGCTAACATTTCTTATGATTCATAATAGAGCTGAATTTATTAGACACTGTTGAAGATTTAAACTAGTCTTTGTCAATTAAGGTTTTAAGGTCAAATTTTTATGCAGTTTTTTCCATTTTGTGCATTAAGCAAAAGCAAGTTTAAAATGTATGAATAATGCTAAAATGTAGAAACTATTTTAGGAACATAGTGTATTTATATTGAGTCATAACTGAAACCAAGTATGTTTGACAGAGCTTTGTGACTTCATTCCATAGGCTAATTTGTCTCTCCCCATTCTTAATTGTCTCACCAACAGTTTACTGAACAGAATAAGAAGGCAGAAAAACCATCTGCATCAACTGGTAGTCGAATCTCAAAGATAAATTGAAACAAACACATAACATATTCAAGTCTGTACATGATTAAAATATGAATAGTAAGAAACCAGTTGGAACATCAAAAATAGATTTCTTGAGTCTATTTGCCATTTTAAAATCCACTCAAGCAATCTGGGATTTTGTATTTTTTTGTTATCTATAACCCACTCCCCAAATCCTTATTAATATTTTGATTCTGGCAACAGTAGATAGATGTCTATGGAGATTCTCATTCATACAGGTCATGGTTGTCCCAAAGATGCGTTTTTCAAGAGACAACCGATAGAGTTCTCAGGATTGATGCTAAGTCATGTATGGAAACATTAAACTTTAATTCCTTGGTTTATACTATAGATTTATATTTTTTGCTTTTGTTTTTCAATAAGTATTTAAAATAAGCTACTAGTTCTTAAAAATAATTGTCTTCCTAAACCACTAAGCTTACTTCTAAGTGTGTGGTAGAAACTTGGGCAAATTATTTTGAAATTCAGTAAAAAAATAGCTGAATGATTATCTTTATCCAGGTGTTTTTTATACTCCTTAGGCTACCTAAAATCTTAGAATAAGTCTTATCTTTTATAAGCTAGGTTTATTATTTCTCAGTAAGATTTTTGTTTTCTGTGCTTGATAATTTGATATTTAAGTACAGTTTCCTCTAATTTACATGGAACTAATCTCCTGTGATTTACAGGCATTTTCTGGATCCCTGTTTGGAAATGCTATTAAATTAGTTACTTCTAAATCTCTGGACAGAAGCCAATCTTAGGGACACATTACACAGTTTTATGAGAAGTTCATTTATTTTACATTTTAATTCCTTAAACACTTTCAAATGAATAACATCTGGAAAGAATAATATTATTATTTTCATTTTATCAATATATTCAAATTTGCCTAAGACATTCTTTCTGAAAATATAATTCAGGCTTGTTTAAGGCAGACTCAAAGAATTCACAATATCAATAATAATATCTATTGAAATGTTATTGTTTTTGCCTAGTTTAATCAGAGATGAAAAATGATTTATGTATCTATAAATTAATGAAAGAATCAGATATCTCAGTTTCCAAGTATAAATTGATCTACAGAAATAATGAATAAGGAAGGAGAAAGGAATAGCTTAAAAGCTCAGAGTTCTTTGGGTGTGTGTGCATATGTGTGTACTATTTTTATTCTAATTGCACAAAACTATAATATTTAGAATATGTCACACATAATGCTTTCTCTATGTACCTCTAGTAATAAAATCCTATTGAACCAGTAGTGATTAGGTTTGCTATAACAACTTTCTCTTCTCTGCCATGCTAAATAAACACTCTGAATGCTTACATCAATTTTTCCAAGACATTTTTTTTCTACTGAATTTAAACATCCAGTAACTCATTAACTAGTCAAGACAGCCCTTAATATAACAATGGAAAGAATTACTCTTTTGTCAATATTTCAATATTGTCAATGTTGAAAATAATATATATTACATTTCAGAAATTTCATTGTATGATGGATTCCTCAGCTGAAGAGTTTCTCTTTTGTAACATAAATTGAATCTTACAGACTTCCATCAACAGTGGGTTTGGACTTCATTAATATCTATAGAGATCTGGATTAATTTTGGTTCTTTTTTTAATAGAAGGTTATTGCTGCCCCCTGCCTGTAGTGCAGACATAGATATTCCTGGAGAGCTTGGCTGTTTGTGATGATTAGTTGAACTCTTTCTGGTTGGATAGTTGGTGTTACAGCTATCCAATACAGCAGCAGTTGTATTGTGAAAAGAGAGCATGGAAACTCTGGGCAGCTCTGGCTCTGAAACCATTCCTAGAAACTTTAGCCATTTGCAACCATGGATATATAGCCATAAACTCCATTAAAACACAAGGATAGTTTCTGTCCCAGTAGTTCTATGATTGGAAATGTAAATGAATACGCTACGAGAATTATTTCTTGTTTGAAACTACAATTTTATTCTCTCTACACCAAGTAATTTTCCATATAAGGATAGTTGTGGAGTGGAATTTTCTAAATATATTTTCCTGCAGATAGGAGCAAACATCTTTAGAAGACTTTGCAAAATAAATTCTTTTTACAAATGGGCATCTTAGCATTAATTGAAAATATTGTAACGAAAACTTTCCAATTTTTTTCCTGTATAATTTCATTTTCTTTTTTGTGAGGAATTTTCTTAATTCCAAGTCATCCTCTCAAGAATTTATAGAAGCATTATACTATATATGAATAAATGCAAGATTAAGAATGTGAAAATATTGTGGATTTCTTTTCAAGCAAATAGTGTAATTGATCAAAACACAAATAGACATGTAATTTATGGTATCTGTGAGTCACATAAATGTTTTTTTTTGTTGTTGTTTTTTACATTTATATCCTGCCCTTCTCTGAAGACTCAGGGCGGCTTACATTGTGTAAGGCAATAGTCTCATTATATTTGTATATTCATATACAAAGTCAACTTATTGCCCCCCCCAACAATCTGGGTCCTCATTTTACCTACCTTATAAAGGATGGAAGGCTGAGTCAACCTTGGGCCTGGTGGGACTAGAACCTGCAGTAATTGCAGGCAGCTGTGTTTAATAACAGGCTTCTTACAGCCTGAGCCACACCGAGGCACCAATTTTTTTTAAAAAAGCAGACTTTTAGAAAATATAATTTGAACAATAGGTAATATAGAGCAGGGCTCTCCAACCTTGGCAACTTTAAGACTTGTGGACTTCAACTCCGAGAATTCCTCAGCCAGCTTTCCACAAGTTGCCAAGGTTGGAGACCCCTGATATAGAGAGTTACTGCCTTTTTTTGAATTTTTTAAAAATAAAAATAATGGAACACTGGAAAGTTTTTGCTAAACAGCAGGAATGCACAGTCTGAGGCTCCAAACTGAATTCCATTTTGTGCAGTTCTTGGAAAAGGGCCCAACTGTAATCACACAATAAAGAGAGGGGGGGGAGAGAGAGGGAGAAGGAGAAAGAGAGAGAGAGAGAGAAAGCTGGAATGGTTTTCCAGTGTTTTGAGCTGGTGTAACGTCAGAAATAGACTGGACGTAATTAAAAAACAAAGAAAAAGCACAAAAAGTTCTACCCTAATATATGTATTGAACATAATGTTGTGGTCCAAGCTCTACTCTGAGCAGCCTTCTGTGCCTTCTGTGCTCTGGTCATAGCAGTTTCACCTTCCTAAAGAATGTTTATGTGCAGGCGGGTTACAAAAGATCTTTCAAACTTGCCATGTAGATAGATAGTAGGTATCAACTGATTCTACTCCTGTGAAGGATGTGGGAGGAAGTAGTCAAATGGTAAGAATAGCCTGGTGGTGGTTTTATTTTGGCATGTTGACTACAAAGTGTTAAAGAGAGATGTACTGTTTCTGATGTCATTTTCCTTTAAAAGTGCTTGTTTTCCCTGGCTGCAATGAAATCTGTGTGCCTATGTCACACAGTGGCTCAAAACAAAATTTTATTTTCTATCACTGTCCTAGATAACAGGCTACTTTGTTTCTGTACTTTGGGCAATTGAAGGGTTACAAGCCAGCCCACACTTCTGAATTTACTGGACTAAAAATGGAATTGAGTAAAGAAAAACAAATCTTGAAACTATCCTATATGGCACCGAGCAGCAGTAGAGGAGAAAAAGATTTTTGCATTATTTATACCAATATTATGTTTCACTGACTGCCTGGTATTGTGCTCCAGGTACAGTAGTTTTCTCTTCCAGAGACTGGGAAAACTTCCAGAGGAATGCAGCTGGATAACATTTGCCTGTTACCTTCCCCAGAAAAGAATTAGTCACCAAGGACCCTATTCATAAAAAGTAATTGAGGCCATTTCCACAAGAATATTGCATCTTTATAAGGAAAAAAAAGATGTAGCGTGTGCTTTTCCTTTCTTTTTTTTCATTTAAATAATACTTCCCTATGATTAATAGTACAATTTTATTTTAATTATAACTAGACATTTTGCATTTAGAAATGATTGAAAAGGGGGAATTTGTAAGGTTCTTGGGAACTGAAATATATTTAGATTATATTTAGCCCAAACTTCTATACATGTCCAGGATTTAAAGCAGATCATTTCCAGAAAAATATCCAGCGCAAACATAAGACATCTTAAGAATTTACAAATTTATTTTTACTATAACGTAGGTATTTATAAATGATTGGCCAGCTTCATCAGATGCATAGCATCTGTGGACGGAACTTACATACATTTGTAAAGAGCATCAAACACAAAGTATTTTTGAAATTACAAAATGAAATCTGCTAGGTTTCTTAAATGAATTGGGTTAAATGTTAAAAGCAACTAGTTTCCTATTAAATTGTTCAAGCTGATCAGGATAATGTTTTCAAATTAGGATTCCAAATACCCTTGAGTAAAGTTTAATGATCTAATATGGTTTTAATCAGTCCACAGGATCAATAAATGGATGTGATTGGAATCACATCATTAGCATTCAGATTTGAGTAGAACTTTAGCAGCAATATATATGCATATGATTTATGGCAAAGCATGTTTATGGAGTTTTGTGGTTGAATGCTCATTTTAATGTTCTGTAACATATATTAAACCTTGCCTACTGTTCAATTTGCACAGAGACATGCAGATTTAATCTAGAATATGCATGCCAATCATTTCATGTGAGATATAATATCCAAGGAAAAATTTGTTTAACTGCAGGTAGATAGAAAAAATAGGATTTATTTAATGTTGATTTAGCTGCAGTTGCAGAATAGAGTGCATTATGCTCTGTGCATTATGATGGAACCAATCCATACCACAATTTTATCAGACGAATACGGACTGCATTTATGTTGTCTGCTTTTGGTATTCTCTGACTAATCACTTCACTAAATAGAATACTTTGTATAGAAATGGAAATAAGTTAACATGCCCGTGTGTCAAAAAGGTTAGATTGGTGATCATAACCTCTTTTTATATGAGTGATGCATGTAAAAAGGGATTAGGGCTTCAATCACATGACTGTAAATTCTGTCTTGATTTTTTTATTTTCCCATGGATGTGGAAGGATGAAATAAATAAATGAATTGTTTTTATTTATTTGTAAAAATAAAATAAAAAGTTTAGCTATTGGGTAGGTTAAAAGTAACAGTTGTAATAATAGTAACAGAAAATAAAATGATAATAATTAGGTGCCGTTGTTGACTCTTAAGCAATCACATAGATATAACTTTTCCCTGAATTTTTTTTGTTACTTTTATCATTGTTTACTTTATAGTTCTATTTTTTTTTACATCTGTTCTGTTTTACATCTGTTCTGTTTTACATCTGCTCTCCTTTTCATTTCCCCCTTTTTATTATTGCAAGCTGCCTAGAATTTGTTGAGACAGGTGGCAAATGAATTTAACAAATAAAAAAGAAAATTTATCCCTAACCTGGTATTTCAGGACTTCCATCAGTGCATTCATTACTACTGTAGCTGAGTCAATCCACCTTGTTCTCTTCTCCTCTTTCCAGCATTGGAGCCTTCTCCATAACCAAGACTTCACAGAAGTAACACAATTTGAACCTGGTCATTTGTGCCTTGAGTCAGAACTAAGTGTTAATTTGTATGATATTCTTTCATCTTCTTGGCATCCCAAGGGGTCTTCTCCAACATCAAAGTTCAGTACTCTTCTTATTGTGCTTCTTCCAAATCCAAAAAGATAAAGTGAGTTGTCAATAGGGTCAAACTAAACTTGACAAAAAATTATTGCAATTTTTTTAACCTGGCCCCAGTTTAGAATTCTTTTAACAATATATATATATATGGGTTAAAATTGTATTTAAAAAATCTGGAAAGCACTTCCTATAATTCATTGTGTTTAATCTACATGGAATATCTCCCATTCTATAGAATCAACCATTCCCCAAACTAAATCCTCCATTTTCACTGTTAACATTTAGAAAGCTTATTAAGACCTGAACTTCTTACAGTAAAAATTCAGGAACAATGGAGAAGCACTTGGAATGTATGCTCATGCTGGTTATTCCTGTTGTTATGTATGCAACAAATATTAAATCACAGTTGCAAGTTCTTTAGCTGATGCTAACCTTCATACATACGTCAGCCTTGATTCTCTTCCCAAGAATCAGGATGCTGTAATGTATATGTGTGGATTCAAGCAATTAGCTTGTTTATTATTTTGTTGTAATTTTAAACTGCTTTATATTATATATTTTTTTACATTTTTATATTTATATTTACACATTGTAAGCCAATCAGTCATCTCAAACCAAAAAGATTGGTAGCAAGTGCAGATTGTCCAAGTGTTGTCCAATGCACCCAGTGTGTCTATAAGGACTGGGATCTCCACTATTGTTATTATTTTTATTTATAAAAATAAATAAAATAAATAAATAAATAAATAAATATAAATAAATAAATTAAATAAAATATAAAAATAATACAGAAGTAAATTGATTTTTGTTTTTGTTTTCTTTTTAATCAATTAAATTAAAAAAGGCAGACTCAATGGATCGCTGGATCTTTTTCTGCTGTCAGTTTTCTATATTTGTATGTTATTATTGATGATAGATAAGTATAATACATGGAAATGTATATATATATATGTATGTATGTATGTATGTATGTATGTATGTATGTATGTATGCATATAATTGTTTGTATAGCTTTTGTAATATTCTTAGATTTGTTCCACTGAAGCAGCATAAAAACAAAGTAATCATCAGTCCCACATGCCCAAAATTTTACAGAACTTTGTGGAAGCTGCTCAGTATAGGTTATAAGATGGGAGACTATATAAATCTTTTAAATAAACAAACATTGGTCATAAAATAGGCAGTGGGATATGCATGAATTTTAGCATCTCCACACGTGTAGAACATAATACACATAGCTAATGTACGGTTTGTACATAAATATATACAAACATACTTACTTCAGACTAGAATAATGGGGCAGAATAAGCATCTATGTATTTTATGTTGCAGCAGGTATAGTTAACAACAGTTGCAGACATCTGTGCAAATATAGCAAATGATATAATCAGAGCATCAGTAATAAAAATTGAGCATTACTGAAGTAACTTAGATTGCCATTCTAAATACAAGGCAGTAGGTCCTCCTGGACATAATGGTGCTTACTGCTGAGGAAATATTCCTATAAATGTGCTAATAAAGCAATGATGTTTTGAAAAGAGATGTTTGAGCTTCAAAATTTGCAAGATATCAATGACTTTTTTGCTCTCCTATGATACTAATAAATTATAGTACACAATATAATTAACACTTTTCACTGTAGGGGAAGTTAGAGTTCAGTTTTCCTAGAATGAAAATGATATTATTCAATAGCATCTTTAGAATGTAAGCCTCTGATAAAGATTTAAAGATTTCTGTTTGCAGAAAAATATTTTGTCTTCTGAACTGAATTTCCTCTTTTTGAGACTCTGGATTTTTCATGCTGAAGGGCATGTTTAGTGATCATTTTCTAACATTATAAAGACATTAAAAAAACAGGAATAAATGGACCATTGGGGCAATTAGATTAGCTCGAGCTCCTTCTACATGCAATTGGAGATGATCTAATTGGCCTGTGGCAATAAGCAAGTTACACTGAATGCTTGAACAAAATGTGTATATGTTTATAACAATAAACATATTAGGTGCAGTTTTCTTTCAGTGTCCCTTTTTTCTTTATCTCCAGTGAGAAGTTTACTTATGACAAAATAGAATAATTATGGTTAATAAATAATTTTAATCAATGCCATTAAATAAATAGCATGTGTGGCTCAGGCTGTAAGAAGCCTGTTATTAAACACAGCTGCCTGCAATTACTGCAGGTTCGAGTCCCACCAGGCCCAAGGTTGACTCAGCCTTCCATCCATTATAAGGTAGGTAAAATGAGGACCCAGAATATTGGGGGGGCAATAAGTTGACTTTGTATATAAATATACAAATAGGATGAGACTATTGCCTTACACACTGTAAGCCGCCCTGAGTCTTCGGAGAAGGGCGGGATATAAATGTAAATTAAAAAAAATTAAAAATAGTATATTTCTTACCAGGAATCCTTTATATCAGAGGTCTTCAAACATGGCAGCTTTAAGACTTGTGGACTTCCAAGAATTCTCCAGCCAGCATAGCTGGAAAATTGAACTAGAGTTGAAGTCCACAGGTCTTAAAGCTGCCAAGTTTGGGGACCCTGCTTTATATTGATCCTACCTAAAACATTACTCTCATTAAGAGCATGCCTTATTCTCCATCGCTTACCATGAATGCTTTGTAGGTATCCTTGCTGCATGTGCTAATGATGATTTTGTTGATTCCTATTTCAGAAAACAAAAGTTAAAAGGCAACATTTATTTTATTACTTACGTTTAGTTTTTACCCACCTCTATTGAAAGAGACTACCTACTATACGCACTTATTTTAATTTCTAGCAAGGCAAGAATTTGGTGTGAAAAGAATCACATGGAAGGATGTTTAAAATAGGAAGTTTTTTTAATTTAGGTGAGGGATAAGAAGCTGCCCTTTCTTGGTTTCATATATGGCAATCAAGTTGATTAACAAGAATTTGGTAGGAAAAGAATGAAAATGAAAAGTAGGATTAGAAATGAGACGACTTCCGGTGTCCGGTGGCAACGGACGTCTGGAAGGCTTCTCCTGCCTCCAGTGTCCGAATCCGGCCGCCGAGGCCAGGGGCCAGGTGTTCGAAAGGACACCTGCCGCGCAGACGGCTGCAGGGTCTCCCAGCCGATATACAGGACTGGGGGACCGATGCTGGCGCGTCCTAGGCTCGGCGAGGTTCGGAGGCCACAGGCGCGGCCATTACTTTGGTCGCCGCCTGGGCGCTGTGCCCAGTGACACGGGGCTTTGGATTTATAATTGCAGCAGCCTGGTGGTGAACAGGAGCGGAGAAGAATTGAGGAATGAAGAAGGAAGGGAATATCGGCAAGCGTGGTGGAGTACTCCGGTCGGGGGTTTTTCTCCCCTGCGACTGGAAGAGTCTGAATCACTTTGGAGAGAGGAGAACTTAAAATAACAAGATTACGGTTTTGTGGAGCTCTGGAGAAGAGGTGATGGAGAAATTTAGGAGGGAGGTTTGAGGCCCCCTCCTCTGAGGAACAATGGTGGCGTCCAGCTTCCGCCTTCACTATGAGAATCTTGATGACATCACTTCCCTTGACTTCCTGGTTGATTAACTGTACTCTGGACTCGTTGCTCCTGTGAGTGCCCCTGGTGGATCCGGAGGAAATTATAAGGATACTGTGCTTGCCTGAGGATTTTGAAAATTTTTTTTAAATGGCAAAGGTCAGAGACCAACTGCTGGAGAAATGGAGAGAATTCTGGAAAAGTTATCTAATATGGACAAGAAACTGGATGAAATAAGAGCAGAAATTGTGACTATCCAAAAGGATTTAAAGGATACTCAACAAGTCTCAGCAGAAAATAAGCAGAAAGTGGAAGGTCTGGAGGGTGAGATGCGGGCAGTGCAGAAAGAGAGGCGACAAGCAATGCTGTGCTTGGACTACAGATGGATAAAATGTCTTATTTCCTTAGGTTTCAAAATTTGGAAGAAGTGGACCAAGAAGACTTGAGAGATGTTGTGACTAAACTGTTGGGAGAATTTCTTGGGAGAGGTGTTGATTTTATGAATTGGGATGTGGATCGAGTTTATAGAGTTAATTCACAATATGCACGCACGCATGCAGTTCCTAGAGAGGTTCATGTCAAATTTGTGAAAAGAGAGGCGAGAGATGAAATTCTTAGAAAACATAGGAGTGGGGCACTGACTTATAGGGGCAGGGAGATAGCCATTCTGAGGCAGATTCCCAGACAGGTACGTGAAATGAGAAAGAAATATTACTTTTATCAAGCAAATTGTACCAGAAGGAGTGGGCTTCAGATGGCTGATGCCAGAGGGATTGATGATTTTCCGGGAGGGCATTACGAAAAAATTAGTACAATTGCGGAGGCTGCGGCCTCGTGGAGGAACACAAAGCCCTCTTGGATTTAGATGATCCAGGAATTGAAGAAGGGAGGTTATAGACCATGGGCGGCTGCCGCTGTTGCGGCCCTGGAGTTGGGTCAGGCTGAACCCAGAGTTCTGAGATCCAAAACTAGGAAGTGACAAAGATATTTGGTATTGTGTTGGTTTTCCTTATTTTCTTTCGTATGATATTCTGATCATTTCTGACCCTTCTTTATTGTGTATGTAAGATTGAAACTTAGCTACTTCGTTTCACCTGCTTGCCATATGGCTGTTGTATGTGTTTAAAATTTTGAGTAAAATTCTTATCATGTATAAGAAAAATGAAAATTTACCATACCTGATATGTATTTGCATAAATCTTTTTTGACCAATAAAAACTTTTTTTATAAAAAAAAAAAAAAAAGAAAAGTAGGATTAGAAATGACATGATATCAATGTTCCAATATCTAAGCAGCTGCCACAAAGAAGAGGGGGGTCAACCTATTCTCCAAAGTACCTAAGGGCAGGACAAGAAGTAATGGGTGGAAACTAATCAAGGAGAGAAGCAATCTAGAACTAAGGAAAAATTTCCTGACAATTAGAACAATTAATTAGTGACAAGATTTGCCCCCAGAAGTTGTAAGTGCTTCAATACTGGAGGTTTTTAAGACGAGATTGGATAACCATTTTTATGAAATGGTATAGGATTTCCTGTCTGAGCAGAGGATTGGACTAGAAGATCTCCAAGGTCCCTTCCAAACTCTGTTTGGCTGCTATATTCCTTATAACAGTGATGGTGAACCTTTTCGCCACCGAGTGCTGAAAAGGTTGTGTGGAAATGTCACACGTGCATGCTCATCGGGGCCGTGCTCCGGAAAAGCCAAACTTCCGAGTTCTAGCATGCATACAAGGCCGATGATCAGCTGGTGGGTGCCCATGCTCTGAGAGGTTTTTGGCATTGCCACGTGCGCAAAGGAATCATGTTTCAGAAAAGCCAAACTTCCTGGTTCTGTCACGCATGCACACCCAACAATCAGCTGGCTGATGCGCATGAGCACACCGGCTTTCGGCACTGCCACACACGCAAGGAACAGCTGACCATCATGAGCGCATGTGCACCAGAAACCCAAATGATAAACAGGCAAGGCCACGCATGCCGGGTGACATGGCTTCGTGTGCCACTTTGGACACACGTACCATAGGTTCGCCATCACGGCCCTACAACATTCTCCAACATTTACTTCCTAAGTAGCTTTGTCTTTATGTATTGGTAGGACTAGCTGTCAAATGATTTTTGGGAATGGGGATTACCTATCATTTCATATGCTTAAAAAATTTCCAAGTGCCAAAGTATGGCCTCCATGTTCAATTTTAGTCTGACCTATATTTTTTTTCTGTATTGAAATGCTGGTAAAAGGGAAATGGAAGGAGAGATTTGTACATAAAACTGCAGAGTATATGTATATAGTCCAAGGGATTCAGTAAACTGATCTCAGAGGTTTTAGGCTCAATGTGTTTCCAATTGAATTTGAAGAGAATATCATGAATTCTATTTAGAAAGTGCATGTAACATTCTTTCCTAGCTCTTATTTTTCCCTCCCCACATTCAAAAGCAATTTTGAAACATTCATGTGGTTTAAGAAATAAAGTTCAATAAAATGGCACCAAGTTGTTATAACAGCATAAAATGTTGATTTTTAAAAAACTTAATTTTCATTTGATTCAAGTTCTTTGAATCTTCTATTTCCAACAGCACTTAATATAATTGTCCCACTTTTCAAAACACTGAACAATAATATCACCATTAATGAAGAGATGCCTATTGCCATTCATTATGTCCAGACCATAATTTTTTAATCATAAAATTCTAACTTATGGGTTGGATATGTTTGCCTAAAGACCTTCAAATCATTGTTCAGAACCACCATTTTAACATGCAATTATACTTTATTTAACTCAGCAAATAAAAATTATTATACTTTTAATATATGTGAATACTAATATTATAATATTAATATAATATTAATACATTAATATGAATATGGATCATACAAATTGCATTCTTTCTATTTAAAATAATACTACTAACTCATCCAGCATGCATATGTTTTTGTATATGCATGTTTTTTTAAAAAAGAATACCTTATTCATCCTGTACTCATTCATTTCTGTACTCATCTCTTGCAACATAAGAAGGCTTCCTGACCTGAAGAAAATTGCTTACTCATTGTAAATAATTATATATCCAGCATCAGTTTCCACAGGCATGTGCTACCAGCACTCTCCTACTGGTGTAGTTTCTAAGCAAGGGAAGCTTTATCTTGAGCAGATTAAACTACAGCTTGAAGTGCCATCATGTTTCCCACAGAAAATGAACCAATTTCACAGTATGAAAGTGGCAAAGTGTTTTAGAAACAAGCAATACTACCATCATTACTTTGTGGGATTCCAATAAATAGAAGCCTTCTCTACTGCCAGCACATCTGTATTGCTTCAGCATTACTAACTTTAGGCAGTTAAAAAAAAGCATTCAGTTGCATTGCATTGAGATTAAGGAAGTCAGAAGTTTTGCTCTTTCACTTCTTACATATTTATATGTTATTTATTTATTTACTAATTTTAAATAGCTTCCCATTTCACTGAGAGGTTCTATGGACAACACATAGCAGTCAGGTAAAAATATACAAACAAAAAATATCTAAAAATTCATATTAATAACTATCATAAAAGCAAAAGATACAAATCAAAGGAAGATATAAATGTCTACCTCATACTGTGTACTATAATTCAACATACATACATAAGTATACACACACACACACACACACACACACACACACACACACACGAGAGAGAGAGAGAGAGGGGAGGGAGGGAGAGAGAGAGAGAAAGAGAGATAAGTTAACCTTGTCATTTTTTACTGTGAGCACACTGGCCCACATTAAAACAAAATTCTGTTGCCTACTCTCAAAAGAAAGCTTATATCTACCCATACCCATACATAACACACATATACACATGCTATAGAAATACACACACACACGTTAATCATTGTCCATTTTGAATACATGGCAGAAAAGAGAAAACTTAAGAGTTCACAAGGTTGATACTATACGGCAGGGGACTCCAACCTTGGCAACTTTAAGCCTGATGGACTTCAACTCCTAGAATTCTTGGGAATTCTGGGATTTGAAGTCCGCCAGGCTTAAAGTTGCCAAGGTTGGAGACCCCATCTATATAGAACAAAAGTGTGACTGAATCTAGATGTTCTACTTCGGATACCATGAAGCCTCCTCCCGGAAAGTAACAAGAAAAACAGGTCATGAAGAGCATGTGTAGCATCCCAGACAATACTGTGGACCCTTCTCAAGCATCACTTATATGCTATGTCCTGGATAGAAGGAAGTGAACTACCAATAATCTTTCCTGAGAGTCCTTAAGAAAATAGGAACACTTGTGTTGGGATCAAGGCAAAGTTCTGTCTGATCCTGCATTGGATCCCAGGAGCGGCTAAGTCTTGTCAGAGTTCATAAATAGGATTCAGTATATGAGCATGATAATATTTTCTGGGTGCACTGATGAGTGCATATGTCTGAAATCAAGATAATGCATATAGACTAGAATAAGAGTTGGAAAGGATCTTGGAGGTCTTCTAGTACAACTCTGTGCTTAGGCAGGAAACCCTACACCACTTCACACAAATGGTTATCCAACATCTTCTTAAAGACTTTATCTTCTTAAACCATTCGTCATTCAGAACCTCCAACCAACTGTCATCCAAAACTAGGTACGCACGCCCCTTATTTCCTCTACACCAAACTCTGCAGATCTTAAATGCAAATTGATAAATGCAAGAAGTATTGTAAACAAATTGCCTGAATTTATCCTCTTGTTAAACAATGGTACATTTGATATTATATTTGTATGCGAAACATGGCTGAACTTATCCATCCCTGACTCCATTATTTCAGACAAAGTGTATCATGTTTTTCGGTCAGATCACGAAACCCGCAGAAGAGGTGGAGTGGCTATCTTTTACAAAAAGTCACTGAATCTAAAAAATATTCAAGTTGCACATAAACTTGCTCTTCCTGAAACTACTGTATGCGATCTATCCCTTAATATCACACTTTGATTCTTACTATGCTAGAGCCCCTGACTACGACATCGCACACGCGAACATGTTAACCACACTACTAACATGGGCTACCTCTTGCCCATATCCTCTCATCTTCCTAGGTGACCCAATCTACCTCTTATTAACTGGATAACAAACGAATGTACAACTGAACCCATCCATATTACCCTGTACAACGCTGTTACAAATCTAGGTCTTGAACAACTAGTAACTAACAATACAAGACTCAACAACTGCCTTGACCTGGGCTATGTAGCTAATTTCAAAAACCGCTAGAGAAAGATATGCAACCAAATAAAAATTGAATGCACCAATTACCACACCAAGCAAGAAGATCTTCCGCGCACAAAATCCAACAAACTTAAAGTCTCGACATCCATCCCACCACTAAAAGAATCTAACGGCAAAGAATATAATGATGAAACAGTTAAAGCAAACCTCTTTAACACATTCTTTGGCTCAGTCTTTGTTAACAGTAATGACTCATACCCAACATTCCCCAATCATACCAAGAATGAGTACAACTACCTAACATAAATAGATTTCACAGAAGATAATGTTGAAAAAGCTCTTCACAAACTGAAACCATCCCTATCTATTGGACCTGATGGACTATGTGCATACTTCTTAAAAAAGCTTTCCACTAATATAGCAGAACCACTAAGCATAATCTTTGAAAAAGCTTTCATTACCAGTTCCCTTCCCAAACTTTGGACACTAGCCACAGTCATCCCTGTCTTCAAAAAAAGGAGACCCCAGCCTAATTGAAAATTACAGACCAATATCTCTATGCTGCGTCACCTGCAAAGTAATGGAATCTATCATCAGCCAATCCATTACCCTCTACCTAAAAACAAACAACCTACTCTCTAATAAACAATTTGGTTTCAGAAAAAATCTATCATGTAATTTACAACTTCTTCACTGCAAAAACATATGGACTACAAATCTTAGTCAGGGCAAAATGATAGATGCAATCTACGAAGACTTCTGTAAAGCTTTTGACTCAGCAGTACATGATAAACTTCTCCTAAAACTAAAATCCTACGGCATCTCAGGACCCCTCCACAATTTTCCTGTCAAACAGATAACAACTGGTCAAAATTGGCAATGCTCTATCAAATCCTGTTCCTGTCAATAGCGGCGTTCCCCAAGGCAGCGTTCTTGGACCAACACTCTTCATATTATACATTAATGATCTCTGTGACCATATTATAAGTAATTGTGTTCTTTTTGCTGATGATGTCAAACTATTTAACACCACCAACAATACAGCTACCCTTCAAAAAGACCTTGACTTTGTGTCAGAATGATCAAAAACTGGGCAACTCCAAATCTCAACCAGCAAATGCTCTGTCTTACACATTGGAAAAAAGAATCTAAACACTAAATACAAGCTCAATGGACATTACCTTACAGATGACCTCCACCCTGTTAAAGACCTTGGAGTTTTCATATCAAATGATCTAAGTGCCAAAGCCCACTGGAACTACATCGCAAAAAAGGCTTTAAGAGTTGTAAACCTAATATTGCATAGCTTCTTCTCCAGAAACACTACACTACTAACCAGAGCATATAAAAAATTTGCTAGACCAATTCTTGAATACAGCTCGCCTGTCTGGAACCCATACCACATTTCAGACATCAATACAATTGAACGTGTCCAGAAATATTTTACAAGAAGAGTTCTCCACTCCTCTGAATACAACAAAATACCTTATGCCACCAGACTTGAAATCCTGGGTTTAGAAAACTTAGAACTCCACCGCCTTCGACAGGACTTGTGTTTAACTCATAGAATCATCTATTACAATGTCCTTCCTGCTGAAGACTACTTCAGCTTCAATTGCAACAATACACAAGCACACAATAGATTTAAGCTTAATGTTAACCGGTCCAATCTTGATTGCAGAAAATATGACTTCGGTACAGAGTTGTAAATATTTGGAATACACTACCTGACTCTGTGGTCTCTTCCCAAAATCCCCAAAGCTTTAACCAAAAACTGTCTACTATTGACCTTACCCCATTCCTAAGAGGTATGTAAAGGGGCGTGCATAAGAGCACAAGCGGGCCTACCGTTCCTGTCCTATTGTTTCCTTTCATATATCCAATTAATATAGTTATTACATGCTTATATATATGCTTATATTTTGTATAGTTATTTCATGCTTATGATTATATATACTGTTGTGACAAAAGAGAGAGAGAGAGAGAGAGAGAGAGAGAAAGAGAGAGAGAGAGAGAAAGAAAGAAAGAAAGAAAGAAAGAAAGAAAGAAAGAAAGAAAGAAAGAAAGAAAGAAAGAAAGAAAGAAAGACAGACTTCCAGTGTTGCAACATTCACTTCTGGAGGCAAGTTGTTCCACTTATTAATTGTTCTAACTCTCAGGAAATTTCTCCTTAGTTCTAAATTGCTTCTCTTCTTGATTAGTTTCCACCCATTGCTTCTTGTTCTACCCTCAGATGCTTTGCAGAATAGTTTGACTCCCTCTTCTTTGTGGCAGCCTCTGAGATATCAGAACACTGCTATCATGTGACCTTTAGTCCTTCTTTTCATAAGACTAGACATGATGTAAATATTCTTAGGATATTGCTTCTAGACAAATCTATCTATCTATCTATCTATCTATCTATCTATCTATCTATCTATCTAACTATCTATCTATCTATCACCTATTTATCTAATAGTACTCAATAACTTTATTTGGGAATTTAGGCTAATCCCATTATATTGTTGTCCAAACTGATTCCACTCCTACCTCTTGTAGTGTTCCATTGTTGAATGATACTTAGTTTGACAATGCACTGCATAAAAAAAAATCTCTTTTTGTTTATTCTGAATTTAACACTATTCATCCTCTCTCTTTGCCCTCTGTTATCAGGGAATTCTGCTCCGAGGAAGATATCCTTACTATCTATTGTACTGGGGAAAGGCTGAGTGCCTTCTCCAGAGAGATAACCAACTCTTATGCAATGAGATACTCAAGACATTGAGATTCAGGGATGAAATAGGGATTTTTTAAAATTTAATTTTAAAAAATAAATAAATAAGCTATCATTCACTCCTACCTCCTACTGTTAGCCTGCCAGGCTTTAATCTGGGTATGGAGAAAAGAGCAAAATAGCACAGTTGAAGATCTGGTGGATGAGGTTTTTCAGCAAACTATTTGGTTTGGTCTGCTTTTTTCTTCCTTTGCTTGCAGATTATGGGTTCCATTTGTCAGAGCATGACCTCAATACCTACTCAGCTGCTGACCACACTCTTTCATTCCCAGGTAGCGATAAATTTGTTTTCTTTTCACATTCCACCCACCTATTCTTCCATGTCCCTTTAGGTACTTAGCTTATTATTTAACTATCTTTGGTGCCACACTACTTGCAGTTGCTCTAGGTCAAAGAAGGGTTAGAATACAGCTACTTTAGCTAAGTTTATAATATTTCCACATGCACTCTTTATACCACACAAAACTTTATAGATCTTTATACATACATATATACTTTCCCAATTTGCATTTTCTTCTTTTCAACTTGGGGGAAAGAAATAATGGAAAGTGATTTAGATGTCTGTTTGTTTCACCATCAGCAAGCTAACAATTCATAGACAAAACAAAGCAGAACCAAATTCACTTCAGTGGGGAGAAACTAATTCCACCCATCACACACTCCCAAAAAAATCTAATGTAGGGCTATAGAGTAAAATGTTGTACCTTGATTTACTATAGAGTAAATGTTGTACCTTGATGAACGTATCTTTTCTTTTCACACTGAGAGCATATGCACCAAGACAAATTCCTTGTGTGTCCAATCACACTTGGCCAATAAAAAATTCTATTCTATTCTATTCTAAAAAAAAAATCCAAAACCATGTTCTCAATGCATTCCTATGATATGGGAAGACCAGCTGGACAGTGTTAGAATGTTGCTAACTGTTCATTCCAAGTCCTTTTTCTTCTGCCTCTCAGTCACACGATCCAGAGCAGAACAAACACAGCTTATCATAAGCTGATCCATCATAAGGAGGAGAGCAGAAACACACAAAAATGCAACACAAATGCACTTGCCCTGTCACTCAGTCACTTACTCTCTATCACACACACAGAGGTAAAACTATGCACACAGTCCAATTTGTCCATGAAGAGACAGTGCCAATGGAATAGAATAGAATAGAATAGAATAGAATAGAATAGAATAGAATAGAATAGAATAGAAAAGAAAAGAAAATAATAGAATTTTTTATTGGCTAAGCATGATTGGACACACAAGGAATTTGTCTTGGTGCATATGCTCTCAGTGTACATAAAAGAAAAGATAAGTTCATCAACATTTCTAAGGTACAACACTTAATGATAGATGCAACATGTTACTTAGAAGAAAATCCAGGTGTCTCCTGTGGCCACTGCCAATAAAGCAGTTGACAAGAATTTAAGAATTTCTCTATCCTGGTTTTCACAATGGTTTTTGCAAGCAGGCAAGCTGCTCCAGCCTCTACCCTGTTTATAATTTGTGAACTCTACAATATCTACCAAATGGCATTTTCATTTTTTATTTACTTTTCTTTCCTTATGATCCCAACTAGAGATAATTTTGTAGAAGTCATCCACACTGAAAAAGTCATCCACTTTTTCATTTTCCACAAGCCCAGGAGATTTTTCTAAATATTCGCTACTGGCTAAGATCCAGTCAGTAAGAATGTAAAGTGATGAATTTTTATCCTTGGGTACATAATTTTATAGTTGCTTACTGAACTACATTTGCTATGAGTCTGACTTCCATAACTCTTGCGGTTTCCTTTTTATTGTAACCAACCTTAAGACTGTAAAGATTCATAGAGTAAGGGACCATTGTACTACAAAGTCTAATCCTTGCTGAATGCAAAGCTTCCCTGACAGATAGCTATCCAAACTTTGTTTCTGTAGTAGGGAACCCATTACTGAAGGAACCCATCACCTCTCTAGGGATTGATTCTGCTGCCCAACTGTTGATTCTGCTGCCCAACTTTAGGAAATTTTCCCTAGCATTCAGTTTGAATCTGTCATCATACAATTGAAACCCATTATTTCAGTTCTTCAATTTGGAACAAAGTTTAGCCTTTTCTATGTATTATTTCAAATATTTGGTGATAACTACTTAAGTCTTCTATTTTAACAGACAAATATTTGGTGTGATAAGCTATTTTAGCCACATAAAGCTTTGTAACATCCCTCATGGGATCCAATATTGAAATATATTTTGATGATTGAAATGTTGCTAAAGATTGCACAAGATTTGGAATGTTAATGGTGGGGCAGATCACTTACAAACACAAGAAAGCTCCAATCTCAATTTCTTGACATTCTTCCATTATGGGACTTATTTATTCTACTCCCAGTTATTAATTCATGAGAATTCTTATCACAAACCTGTTTATAACTCTTTGAACATAATCCTTTTGAAATTTACATAAATAAATAACAGCTGATTGCGCTCCATTTGCTTGCTGATTCTCTTAGAAAATTTTAAAGAGATAGTGACCATAGAAGTTGTTTTATTGTTCTATTATTGGTTTTTTTATTAGTTTTATAACTGTTGTAATCAACCCAGAATTGCTTAAAATGGGCAGCCATATAAATATGATAAATAAATGAATTAATTAATAAACCAATCAGTATGATGATCTCCAGATTTAACAAGTTTCAACCCCTAAAATCTCCTAGTTAATATGAATAATCGCTATGATGGCTAGAAGATAATGAGCATTGAAATTCAAGATGCCTGGTAGGAATAGTTTGGGAAAAGATAATTTAGATGAACATCAAGATTGTTTGGTTTCTTCAATTTTGTTAGCAGCTGGTATCTTACAGTAGCATAAAACATCAAGAAAATATTAAAAAGCAAATAAGATATTCCATAAACACAGCTATAATCAAGAAATAACAAATTTTAAAAATAAGCAAAAAGAAACCTTAAATACTACCAAATAAGATTTCCAGAGAAAGATAATTTTTGTGACAAGTATGGTTGCATACTTAATATTTTAGATGAATTATATATAGCATTAAATACCTTAAATACTACCAAATAAGATTTCCAGAGAAAGATAATTTTTGTGACAAGTATGGTTGCATACTTAATATTTTAGATGACTTACATATAGCATTTAATTATGTTGGATAATTGGATGTTTATGGTAGTTCAATAACAGCAGAAAATGAAATCAAGCTGTCTTGTGTCCACATCCTTGTGCAAAGTACCATGTTTCCCCAAAAATAAGACCGTCTTATACTTTTTTGAACCCTAAAATAAGCACTTGGCCTTATTGCCATGTGTTCAAAAGCCCGATTGGGCTTATTATCAGGGGATGTCTTATTTTGGGGAAAACAGGGTACTGTGGTAGAAAATTTAAGCCTAATAAATCAAAATCAGCAGGAAGACTCTCTTTAGAGTTGTTGGCTAAAGTAGTTTTCAAAAGCAATTATTCAGGATTTTTTAAATTCATTTTTGAAGACTAAGAGGGTATTAGGAAGATTTTTGTACTTGCATAAGTCCAAAGTAAAGTAGAAAATTTATTTTAGTCTATATAATAGACAGTAATTAAGCAGCAAACAACAGAGATTAATAAACCCAACATTATTAATGGACACCACTACATGTGTTATCTCCCCATTCCTTCTCCTACTTAAAAGATTCACACAATCAGTAAATGAGACAGAGGACTTTACACTGTTTCTAGATGGACAATATCTATCTTTATAAATAACTCCATGTTATTCATCCACCAAATTTTGTGCACCTAAATGTCAGTGGTGAGGTATCTCTGTGGTATCATATATCTGATTTTTTTAAAAAATCTTTCTTCTTTGTTTTCACTGTCTTTATATTTAGTATTCTGCAAGAAATTGGAAAGATTTGAAAATCCTGCATACTTTATGGCCTTGCAGGAGGCCAGCAGTGTCAGGGCTCTCTGTATTTCAGGGGGATGCTTTTCCACAAAACAATGCTATGACTTCTAAGTGATATTACTTCACCAATGGAATATAGGGCATGGAATGGGCAGAAATGGGAGAGAAGTGGTCTTGCAAGTAACCTGGCCGAAGGCATGTAGGCTTTACAGGTGGCAATCAGTACCTGAAAGCTTACTAGGAAGTGGTAGAACTCACAAAGCAGCATGTTATGTGAAGAAACATGGAGGACTTCATGCTGCCTATGCTGCAGCATTTTGAATCAGATAAAGCTTCTGGGTACTCTTCAAGAGGAACCCCATGTATAGTGTATAGTGCATTACAATTGTCCTAATGGTGCACAAGATGTAATTCTGAGAAGACCCTCCTGGGCAGGGCTGCCATCTGAATAGGAGCTACGAATCCAGGAGTACTCTAAACAGTACACCAACCAGCAAAGACTTTAACTTTTGAGACACATTACTAAAAACAAAGAATTGTTACTTGTCCATAGTTATTTTCATTTTTAAACCAGGCTTCCTTAATACAGTCCACCTACTAATCACATACCCAATCCATTCCATGGTGCGCTCTTTTCTTTATTCTTTTGCAAATGAAGTTTCCTCAATGGTCACTCACTTCCATGCTAGGATTCTGAGCTGGCTGAAAGCAGCTCTGACCCTCTGTAACCTTACAGTATCAGTTGTGTGATATCTGAGTAGATTTGTTTCCATCCTGCTGCACTCATTTAAAACCACAGTAAAACAAAACCAGAAGCCTGCTGCACTCTATGAAGCTAGCAGAGTGTCAATTTCTCTGGGTTAAGGAAGACTATTTAAGCTAGTCATTCCCTTTTTAGTAATTAGAGGGTTTCCTCAAATTAATGAAACACACTACATGCAACTGCTATGGGCACGTTGTAGCTCTGTGAAGTTTTTTCCTAGGGGGAGACAAATCATGTAAAAGCATTGGATCTGATAACTAGTTATAATTTTTTTTTAATTTGCTTTTATTTGCTTCGAAGACTCAGGGCAGCTTACACTATGTTAGCAATAGTCTCATCCTATTTGTATATTTATATACAAAGTCAACTTATTACCCCCAACAATCTGGGTCCTCATTTTACCTACCTTATAAAGGATGGAAGGCTGAGTCAATCTTGGGCCTGGTGGGACTAGAACCTGCAGTAATTGCAAGCAGCTGTGTTAATAACAGACTGTCTTAGCAGTCTGAGCCACAGAGGCCCTTATGGTGGTGAAGAATCCTAAGCCTGTTTGTATGTTTATTTACTTATATAATTTATGTAGGCACCCATCTGACAGAAATGTCTCTGGGTTACTTACAGAAATTAAAATACATAAAACCACTACATATAACTTTGAACCCATGGATAAATACCCTAATCACCCAAAAAATGGATACATTAACAATGGAGCTTATCTACCCACCTGATCCAAATGCTTGAGGAAAAGGCCGGGTCTTCAATGCCTGTAAAAAGCTAACAGGGTTGGAGCCATCCAAATTTGTTATCTGAAGTTCTTAATTAATGGTAACAATTTAATTAATGGTAAGACATATGGTGAAAAGAGGCATTTCTTGAGTTGTGTTATTGTTCACACACATCTACACTGAAATCTGAATATATATGAATGCAGTTTGAAAATAAAAATCTTTAATTTATAGCTAGATGATTATGACAATCAGATGATATTAGAATAGCTTTTTTACTTTAAGCTGAGCAAGTTATGTAGTGGAAGTCCTAGGCCTGAAGGGGTGTAAAACTCACATCATGGCG
The DNA here is from genome assembly GCF_028640845.1 of Ahaetulla prasina. NCBI lineage: Eukaryota > Metazoa > Chordata > Lepidosauria > Squamata > Colubridae > Ahaetulla > Ahaetulla prasina. Next base: position 46,949,085 of record NC_080541.1, on the reverse strand, counting down.
GTGTTACGTGATGTATCGGGACTTTTTTCTCCTTTGCTAAACCGCGTTTGGGCGTGGCCAGCACATGACTCATCTGGCCCACGGGCCAGGAATATGACAGTCCTGCTGTAAGGGGTTGAATTGATAAAATAGGCTTAGATAAATCATAGCAAAATAAAGATGGTCTCATGATATCGGAATGATTTATCTTTAACTCCGCAGGGAATGGCATAACCCTGAAACAGCAGATCCACAACCTGAAGAACAACCTAGATTTGCAGATCATGAAAATTGCTCTTTAAAATATTAAGGGAAAGAATGTCAAGAAAGAAAGTTGGTTCTGGATACTTTCCCCCCAAATATAAGATGGCATTTTTACTGCTAATGTTGTGAAAAGCAATAAATACTGTATTTTTCTAATAAACCTTGGTGAATAAGACATTAACTTAATCAGATTTCTGAGGAGGATAATTGTTTAGTTTTGCATCAAGTTGTTTTATAGGTTTGTAGGTTTTAAATATTTTATTGTTCTGAGATAAAAGCATCTATCATACTAATTCGTGTATTAAACAAATTTGTAAACAGTCAAATATATTTTTCTAAAAAATATAAAATTTTATTATAACTTTATAGTCAATAGATTATTAACTATATATTATTAACTTAGAATTGTGAATCCTGTTAACCTGAGGATGATCTTCCAAAAGTGTCTTTTCCCCTCAGTTAATAATACCATATCCCGCAGGGTGACTTAGCCCTTATGCTCTATATGGATTGGATTAGTTGGGTATGACATTTGATAATCTATAATTCTATTTCACTTTATATTAAATTTAAATGAAAGACAGCTGTTCTGGAGCTACAAAAATATAGTTCAGACACATCTGCCAGAAACTGTCAGTGTTTTAGTAGGTAAGAATTTGAGAACTACTAATAGACAGTCTTAAAACTTGTTTTTCAGAAACAGAAAAAGATGTTTAAGAGGCAAAACAAACTTATGAATCAGTACATATGTATACAGAAATTTCTAAGGTGAACAATGCCTATAACTGGAAGTATACAGGATTTGGGAAGATGGGCCAGACGAGAGCTATGATGGAGCTTGAAATAGATGACAAAAATAATATTGCTTTTATAGAATATAGTTTCATGATACACGAAGTACAGAATTCTACTCAAGATCCTGCTTTTAAGAAATATTCCTTGGAAGTGTTTAGAACAAGTTGGTTACTAAGTCATTTGGAGAAAATAAAGGAAGGCATATTAAGTTCCTGAAACTGTCATCCATCTATCTAAGGATTAGATTGCCAAATTCTTTGTGGTGAGGGAACCCACTTTATATACACAGAGGCCTTTGGGATATCTCAAAATGTAGGTTGAGGGATGTAGTGATGTCACGGTGTAGGTGAAAAAGGGAGGTTGGAATGATTAAAGATGGAAATAGAGGCTGTTTGCAAGGTTTAAGATATCTCATGTCTTTCTACTGCAACTGATTTTTCTGTTCCAGGTCAGACAATACCTCCAAAATGGCTTTCTTCTGCAAAGGAGCTATTGCGCCCCCCAACATGCTCTCAAAATTCCAAAGGTTGCTGCAAACCAAATAAACTGAGATTCTTGGTTTTTAGTGTCAATATTTCCAAGCCTGCTTTTATACAGGATGGGATCCTCCGGTTGAACAACTGGTTTGCTGAGCGCATGCCAGGGATGGGTGGGCGGGCCTACTTTTACAGCAACAGAGAACGGGTTCGCTCTCGGCAGGAAGTAGAAACTAATGATTCAGCCGAACTGGGCCGAACTGTTAGAATCCCAAAACTGCTTTTATATCATGGTCTTGCTGATTTGCAGACAATATAAAAATGCTTAAATACTAATGACTGTATTAGTTGTTTAACTACAATTTACAATTCACCAAATACTAAATTCTCTAGGACAGGGGTCCCCAATCTTTTGGACCTCAGGGACCACTAAATTCATATTTTAAAATCCCGCGAACCATTAATATGATCTGCCTAATGACCGGCTGGGTAGGCATGGCTAGGTGGTCATGTGACTGGGTGGGCATGGCCAACTCAATGTCACTCACTTCAAGGGGTGCCTTGCCAGCCTCTACTCATCCTTCCCCTCCCAGCCACTCCTCACCTGCCTGCCCAGGCTCCTTAGTGTCCCACTAAGCAGTTGTTGGAGTCCCACTAAGGAAGCAGTTGTTGGAGCTAAGCAGCCACCACTAGAAAGAGTTGGCAAAAGAGCTCAGTTCAAATTGGATCTGGCCAAGAAGGAGGCTCAGCAGAACTTCACTGAGGACTATAAACATAAGCTTTCTAAGCAAGGCCAGGTACCAGCGCCTGGAGGCTCAGTGGGCTGAGAGGGTCAGCCAGTTCCAGGCCATGATGCAGTCCCACTGGAACAAGACCCTCTGGCTCTTTGCCACCGGTGGAACTTCCCTCCAGCCTTTGCCAAAGCCCTGCACCAGGAGGCTGAAGCAGACCCCGTCAGAATTTCTGCCCCCCTCCAACCCACAAAAAAAGACCCTGAAGGGGGAGATTCTCTATATGAGATATTCTCATATCTGTCCCAGGAGCTGTAGTTTGAGGGCCCCTGATTTAAATATAATATAAATATAAAAAATGCAAATAATTTTTCTGTGGACCACCAAAATTTTCTCGTGGACCCCCAGTGGTCCACAGACCACCAATTGGTGACCGCTATTCTGTAGTATTTCTGTATCTGAAGGATCTACTTAGAATTGAAGTGATACACAACTACATTATCTACAGATGAGATGGCTATGAATGTATAATTACTCCCTACATTGGAATATTTAATATTTAAGACTTCTTTGAATTGTAATTGTATGGAAATTGCCTGTTAACTTGAATGTGGTGCTATATGTGTATGCAGGTACTTGGTAACTGATAGAGATGAAATTCAGTAACTAGACAAATTTTTAGGGAGAAATGGACAGAAACTTTTTTGATTCAAAATTCTTTGCTTTTGAAAAAAACTTTATTACCGTATTTTTTGGAGTATAAGATGCTCCGGACTATAAGATGCACCTACCTTTTTTGGTGAGGAAAACAAGAAAAAGAAATCTGCCTCTGCCTCCCAGCAATTTTGCCTCCTTGCAGCAAACATCAAATAGGCTGCTTTACTTTCATTTTCATTTTCAACATAGCTTAATTAGCACAAGAAAAAAAAACTGCTTCCAGCAATTTACTTCCTTGCAGCAAGCAGCAGAGGCCCCCACAAAACAGTTGAGAGTCGGGAGGCCAATCAAACAGACAATCAACTTGTGCTAATTAGGCTGTGCTGAAGCTTAAATGGGCTGTTTCTCCTTGCTGCAAGGAGGTAAATTGCTGGGAGGCAGAGGACAAAGGGGGGGGCAGTGAGTGGGCGGGGCTACAGTTGGTGTATAAGACGCACCTAAATTTTCACCCCCTTTAGGTGAAAATTTACCTAATTTCATCTTATACTCCGAAAAATACGGTAGGTCATAAAATACAAAATGGAGAATTCTGCTGATTTCATAGTCACTGGAACTTGTTACTGTCTTCCACCCATAGCTTGAATCATTGCACATCTCCCAAGGAGAATTATTTAATATTTGATCTGATTCCCCTTTGCTACTATTCTTGTTACTTATAGAATATTTATAATCCTTCAATGAAGGGGAAGAAAATATTTTTAAAAGGCTGTGAATGATATAACATAATGAAATCTACTCATTATAAAAAACATTCTTTTATAACATGAATAGTAGTTATAAAATTCACCAAGATATTAATTTTAAGGAATGAAGAGTGGGGGGCGGGATATTACGTAATTTTGAAAGTTACTCTGAAGTTTGCTACTGAGTTAGGTAGTCTTCAACTTATAACAACAATTGGGACTGGAATTTCAGTTATCAAGTGATGTAGTCTTTAAGTAAATAATCATGTGGCCAGCCTGATTTTAAAATAATTTTTATCACAGAGAATTACATGGTTGTTAAATGAATCCAGGTTCCCCAATTGAGTTTGCTTGTTAGAAGCCATATGGGAAGGAAGTAAATCACAATAACATGACTGAAAGATGCTACATCATAAACCAGCTGTCCACAGTAGCTAAATTTAATAAAAAATAAATGCATGCTGGTCACCAAACACCTGAATCGTGATCACATGTAGTATATTGGTAGTATGATAGTTGTAACTTCGAGAATGAGTCGTAAACTTCTTTTCCAAGGCTGTTATCAGTTTGAACCATCATTAAACATATTGCACACACATTGCACATTAAACAAACCATTGTAAGCTGAGAACTACCTTCAATTATGTTTGTATGTCCAGACTCCACTTCTAATTGATCACCTATTTTATCTTTTAAAAACTATCCCACATAACTTGTGGCATACCTTATTGCAAAGATTGAATAATGGTCTAAAATGCTGATGCATTAATTTTTCATTTGTAAATGCAGATTAGAAATAGAAAATAATTAGTAACTTGGGTTTATGTCTGTGCACAGAGAAAGGAAGCTGCATCCAGAAAATAAAAGTGTATCAGGGGATTTTAATGAGACTATTAAATGCTTCTTTTTATGTTAATGTAGGCTAAAATGGAAGTCTTTTTCAATACATGATTACCTTTTTGGAAGTCATTTGCAAAGGTATTTGTTTATCATGCAAATTGAAGCACAATAGTTATCTTAATTTCTTTACTCTAATCACCAATTAAATTCCTCTTCTCATACAGCAATTTCATTCAGGAAACCACACAAAACATTGTTTGGCTTTTGTCTCTTTTAGTTTCCATCCTAAGTACAATCAAAAAGGTTGACAGTATATGATTACATATGATCTCTCTCTGCAGGGAAACTATTCCAATATTATATCTGCACCTTTCCATTCATTATTAGCAGTCTTGTGTCTGTGATACTACATTGTAGTGTTGCAACTGGCATTCTGAAATACCATAATTCTTTCAAAGTCAAATCGGGAATTTATTATAGGATTAATGCAACTTGGATTACTTTATTCAATACATGATCATCATGCCATTTTGGGGATTTATGTGTACATACTAAAAGGCTATAAAGTTTGTGGCATGCTGATTAAAATATAACATCGCTATGAAATACAAAGGACACAAAATAAGTGAAATTGGAAGACAGCAAAAAAAAAAGAAAATGTAGGTTCTATCTATCTATCTATCTATCTATCTATCCATTCATTATCCATCCACCCATCCATCCATAATAAGCAGTCCTGATTCCAATAGTCTAATTTAAATGAGAAGGCATCAATTTTTCAATACTGAATTTTTCAGTACTGAAAAATTAGCATCCTCAAACTATTCAATAATAATGAAAATAATGAAAATAATGAAAATTGATGGGATATGGTAATTCAAGGTGATACACATAAACATAAGGAAAGGTTCTATTTGAGCAATAGATTTTTTTTTTCTTTATCTCCCCTTACTTTGCAAGCCCTGCAACCTTCCCTGAACAGGTTATGTAGGAAAACATAAGAAAATAAGAATCCATTTTACTATCAATGTTCATGTTGCTAGTGGATGGACAGAACTGGGTGCAGTCATCAGGGTTAAAACAAAATCAAAATGCAATGTGCAATAACACACCCTAATTATACCTGAATTACATGATTCCTATTTCATGTAAGACTTTAGTTCTATTTAGGCAGAGCCTTCATCCACAGTATAGATTTCAAAGTGGCATAGGGTGGCAGCCCTTCTGTATGCTGAGGATGTCTTTAAGACAGTATGATTATTTGAAAAACATTTCAATGCATGTGACAGATTCCATGTGAAATGGAATCTTGACTCCATGGTAAGGAAGCACATTATCTATTCATTAGCACAACTGAGAAAGGAGGCGCTTCTATGTTGTTGAAATCTAGGAAGACACAAAAATATCTGAACAGGAGTCTACTTGTTCTGACATTAGTGTACAAATTGAATCTGTTTTCTTAGACTGAATCTTGACTCCTGACTATATTTGAATTAACTATTCTAATTAATTAGAGTTATCAATAAAGTGTTGACTATCTGAATGCTTCTTAAACTCTGTACAGGTATCTTTTTCTGGGATTATTCGTTCACTTATTGTTAGCAACACAGATGTAGGATTGGTATACTTGTTCGTTCCATATCTCTCTCTCTCTCTCTCTCTCTCTCTCTCTCATAGATGTATTGATTTTATGTGTGAAATAGATTGCAAAGAAGTGAAATTGAATGGCATATTCTGATACACTCTGTATTTCAGAACATCCTTCCAGTTGTCAGCATCTGCAGCGTAAAGAAGTATGGTTTCAATTTTATTTTTGAAATATGAGTCAAGCATTGTTGCCAACACATTTTTCCCTGTCAAAACATTTCACATTCTGAGGCTGGCAGACAGCTTTTAGCTTATATCTTTTCCCCAGTTTTATTGAGACAGAATCTTTCTCTCCCCCACCCCACTATGCACACACACACACACACACACACACACACACACACACACACACACACAGAAACAAAATTAGATTTTGTATAGATACAAAGCAGTACCTGACTTACAGATATGCCGTCATTCCTTATTTTCTGTGTGATCATTTGTAACAATTGGAGGATAGAAATCAAAGAAGCAGTTGAAGTCAAATCAGGGTGAGTGAATCTCCTTTCCTTGCTCCTGCACTGCTTACGTTTTATTTATTGTACTTATTTTTTTATTAATCAAATTTGTATAGCAGTCCATCTCATAAAAAGCAACTCTGGAAGGAATATAACAATTGAATAAAGTAACACTTATATTAATATAAAAATTCAGATGAAAAATATTATTTTTATCTGCATCTTTGAAGGAGATGGATGATACAGAAATGTGAAAAATAAAGAGATAAATAAATAATATTATAAAAATAAATATTATAAGACCAACTTTACAAACCCTGAACAAAGAGAGGATAAGAATAGCTATTTCTGCAATAGAGCATATCACCAGTTCCCTGAGAGCCCCAGGTCCAATAAAATAATCAGGTCTTGAGAAACTTCTGGAATGTCAGCATGGAAGAGTTGATCTCATTTTCAGGGGAAAAATAGTCCACAAAATGGATGCCATGGCAGAGAAGGCCCATATCACAGTCTCACCAAATGTAGGCTCTGGCTAATGATACCATAGCTGATGTCTTCTCTGCCAGATGCCTATATTTCGGATCTTGATATCCTTATCTGCTATCACTGATTGATTGGTTGGTTGGTTGGTTGGTTGGTTGATAACCACCATTATTATTTTTATAAATAATTCAAGGTAGTGAGCATATTTATTTCTCCTTCATCTTCATATTTATTCCAAAAAACAACCCTGCAAATTAGACTGGGATGAAAGAAAGTGACTGACCTACCGTCATCCAGCCAGCTTGCATGCCTAAAGTGGGACGAGGTCTAGCAAACCTCTGCGTAATGCGGGATTTGGGAAGTTTGTGTAGATCTGTCTGCAGCCCTCTGCAATTTCTGCAACTTTTGCTTAGCCATCAACCCCTTCATAGTGTAGGTGTGTGGTAATGGCTACTGGGAGTTGTGGGCAATTTTAAATCACCCTTAATTCTTATATTAGCATGACAGTAGTTAAACAAAATCAAACACTCCCAGCATTGTCCTGTTGCTATTCAAGTTAACCCAATAACTCTATCAAGTATAGTACTTTTCCAACATCCATTCATTAAAAAAAAAATCAGTTGGCTGATTTCATGGCTTATTTTGCTGCAATGGAGGCAGATTCCTGTACAGCAAGTGTCAAAACCCACTGTTCAGCACCTACACTGTGCTGACAGGGTGAATGTAGTTTAAAGCTGGAAGACAAAAGATGTCTCTGATTTTATATCTCATTATAAATCATAACTTCATCCAATTGTACAATAATGATTTCTTTGTAGATGAATAGTAAGGGACATGAGCTTGTCACTTAAAAAATAGGGGAAAACCTGGCAATAATGTATTGAAAGTAATGCATAATAGCAACAGCAGAACCTCATCCTAGTTGAACAGTAACTTGCTGAGGGAGTAATAGCCAGCCAGAAAGTACTGCAATTGTTCCTAAATGGTAAATCTCTGACCAAATGGCATGGCAACACACGGCATGGCAACATATGGCAAGGCAAGGCAAAGAAAAATAATTTATGTAAAATTTTATATCTTTTACAGTAGTAGAACCTGGAAATGCCATTAAGCATATAAAACCCAGCAAAGCTATTGGATTCAATGACAAATCACTCAAGTAAACATTTTGGGGTTTAGATCAGCAAAATATGACTTCTGTAACAGAATCATCAGTGCTTGGAATACTTTACCTGACTCTGTGGTCTCTTCTCATAATCCTAAAAGCTTTAACCAAAAACTTTCTACTATTGACCTCACCCCATTCCTAAGAGGACCATAAGAGGCGTGCATAAGCGCACAAACGTGCCTACCATTCCTGTCCTATTGTTTTTCTTTTCTTCTTCATATATATATATATATATATATATATATATATATGCTTATACCTTTATATACTATATAACCTTTCTGTATGATACTTACATATATTGTTGTGACAAAATAAATAAATAAATAAATAAATAAATAAATAAATAAATAATGACACAGAACCCAGTTTGCTCTGCAGTTATTCCTTTGTACGACTTGGTTAGAGTCTTTAGAGACTAACATCTACCTTCATATAGGTTACAGCTTATACTCACTTTCCGGGTAAATTACTAATGGCTTTATTTCATAACGATAATTAGCAGAGATTAAAATTTAAGTGTGTTTGTTACTGTAACAGACAGCGAAAGTGCAGGAAAATGGCAAGCAGACTGTTAAATTGCAATGAGAATTGGACAGAGGTATAATAAAATGTCATTCAGCAAATCAATCAACGGTATCTAAGATGCTTTTTCTGTATAAGTAATATCATCTTCCAAAGGATATTGCAGAACTGAAGAGATTTTAAGCAACGTCAAATGAGAAAGATCAAGGGCATGGAAACTCTTGGACAGGTAGAAACTGAAACATTGGTATCGCTTATCTTAAAAGAGAAACAAATAATCTGAGCAGAATATGATCATACAAAGTACTGAATAGTATTTAGGAAGGATATCTAGAGATCTAGTCATTTATATCTCATATCTAAAGAATGGGAAAATAACAAATAAACCAGCAGTACATTCAATACTACTAAAAATGTCAAGAGAAGTTCCTCAGCACAGTACAAATATTGTTAAATATTGAAACAAATTTAATATTTATTATGGAATATTATTTTCTGGTCAGACTTCAGCTGGGGGCAGGAACAGAGTGCAGAGCAGCCCAAAGTACAGACATTGTGGGAGAGATAGGTAGATGGGGATGGTTGAAGCTAAGGCAATTCGTGCAAGGCAGGACAAGTGTCAGGGCCTCACCTAATTTCTGCAGCTGGGATTACTATCACCAAGCGGTGCAGTCACTTGATATTTTGCTTAATGATGACTTCGCTTAATGATGTAAATTATGGTCCTAATTAGAGACCTTAGCGACGACTATCTGTAAGCCTTGGTAAACATTTTTTACACATAAATAAAATGTAAAATAGTGAGATGTGTATACAATTTATTACACATAGAATGTAAAAGATAACAAACCAAGGAGACAGTGTGTATTCTCTAGAGTTCATAGACATAATAGTTTTTTGCAGTTTACAGTCTGAAATAATTTCCTTAGTACGTTTCTTGCTTCATTTTTATAAAGCTAGACAGTTTTCAGTCAGCATGAGAATACAAGTGATTGCCTAGAAATCATGCTGTGCATGTAGTCTGAAATTTAACATGTTAGAGTTCATTGATATATTGTATATTTAAGGAAAAGCACTTGCTTTCTGTTCAAATACCCAATGGACTCTTGCCCTTGAATTGGAAATATGCCATATCCATGCTTTTTGTTAAAGAGTAAGAATATAAAAATGTATCAATGTTTAAAGCCAACTGACATGCAATATTTATTCAAATCTGAACCACATGTTTGTAAAAGTTTAAATCACAGACGGTGGTTTCTCTATGCTCACATCTGGAATAATCCATTTCTCAGAGGAAGACTTTAATAAATATATATATAAGGTGCTGTCATTGAACCCTGCTCTGCAGTTCTTTCCATACTAAGGTTACTTCAATATGAAAAGCACTATTTTCCATTTCTCCTACAGGAATCTCTACAGATGTGCAATTGGTGCATAGCCTTATTTGATGACAGAAATAGCAGGTTCTGATTAACAGGGCCGGTTTAGCTCAGGCTGGTAAAGCCTGTTATTAAGAACACAGAGAGCCTGCAATTACTGCAGGTTCAAGCCGGCCCAAGGTTGACTCAGCCTTCCATCCTTTATAAGGTAGGTAAAATGAGGACCCAGATTGTTGGGGGGGCAATAAGTTGACTTTGTAAAAATATACAAATAGAATGAGACTATTGCCTTATACACTGTAAGCCGCCCTGAGTCTTCGGAGAAGGGCGGGGTATAAATGTAAAAAAACAAACAAAAAAAACATATGTAAATGAATTACAGAGGACAAAAGAAAATTTAATATTAACTTTAACTACCACAAACTTAATATGATGGATACAAACTTAATATAGGGCACTTTTATACAACCATTAACAGCCTCTGAATAGTGTCGTCTAAAAATATTTGGTCCTCCCCCCCCACACCTTGTTGTATCATTCGCAAATACTATTTTCTAAATCTATAGAGATTCTCAGTCATCCAGGTCATAGCTGTCCCAAAGGTGCTTTTTCAGGAGGCAACTGGACTTTCTTGTTTTTTTCTTTTGAAGATTTTTCACTTCTCATCCAAGAAGCTTCTTCAGCTCTGACAGGATAGATCCTTCCAATCCTTCCATTCCCCAATATCCTTTCAGAGCTGAAGGAGCTTCTTGGAAGAGAAGTGAAACATGTTCAAAAGAAAAAAACAAGAAAGTTCAGTTTGCTCCTGAAAAAGCACCTTTGGGATATTTTCTAAATTCTCATCCAAACATTTCTAAATAGGTATAAAAGTTGCAGGGCATAGAATGGAACTATGCAATGCTCCACTCAACATTTACCTACAGTCTGATGCAGGGCTATTGATGTATTGATATCTGCTCATTGATTTTACTGTAGAATATGTAGTAGTGTCGCACTAAGGTTTGGGTCTGTATAATACAGGGCTATTTAAATTCTCAGTTTTTAATTTTAATTATTAATCTAATTGTTATTTTACTGGCTGTTTAATTGATATGTTTAATTTATTGCTAAAATATTTGACATTTTTATCCAGCCAGAGTTTCAGGATATGTACTGAATACACATTTTTCTAAACCATTGAATTATAAAGAACAAATGAATGAAGACTAGATTCCTATAGGAGAATCTTTCTATCAGCTCTTCATGCATGGAAACTTATATGGGATGATGCAGATATAAGGGGCAATAATGTTTCATGCTCCAATACTTAGATTGCCATTGTTAGACTATTACTTCATTTTACCAGCACTATTTTTATTCATCTATTTTTTGAAAGCTTTTTGTTTTATCCTTTATAAATCTGAACTCTTGAAATCCCAGCCCTTTGATATTTCGCAGCATTTTTTTTCTTTTTTAAAGGATTTATGAAAAAACAAAATGAAAGCAGAATGGAACATTTATATATAATCTCACCATTCATATTTATGGAGTGATAACTCCTTTAGGCTCCCTAATGCAGAAAGCACACTGGCAAATGTAATCACCAGAGTTTACACTTCCTAAATGTGGAAGAACTATAATAAATTCCACCAAGTGAGCCCACATTTTTATAAAGGGTGTTGACAAAATCTTTTTAAAAAGGCAAAAGGGCATCTGAAGTTTACTCAAGCTCTCAACAATATTATATTCATGTATTTTATGAAATCTTTCATAACGTGGAAATGTGAGACAAACTTTGTAAACACTGGGAGAATAGAACTTCTAATAAGTTAAGATCAAACTGTGTAATACTTATATATACAATTCTATTGAAAAAAGTTATTGACTTTGTCATTTTTATTACTACTGAAAATACTTTTTTTGCCAAAAATATTAATCAGAAAATCATGTTAACAATATGCTTCTTTCAAATATAATTTAATATTAGAAGTTTTATATCACATTTTAAAATACATACATTACCAATAAATTCTAGAAATGTTGCTTTAGTAATGATACACTTACTAGATAATACTAGTTGTATTTATTTTTCATTATTTTGAAGCCATCAGAGAAATAAATCAAATTAAGCAGCTGATTTTCTTTTCAATCAACATAGTCACCCCAATGCCCTATAAGTGGAAACAAAACAGATCTACTATGAACTGAAAATATTTACAGCTAAATATTTTTTATTTAGTGAATTGGAAGAAAGATCTGTCAGCATCTCAGATACAAAATTCGATCAATGATGATGGGCTGCCAGAAAATAATCTATATCCATTTAATGTTTTCATATGTAAACAGAGCTAAAATTTAATCAATACTGTTTCAAACATCAAGGAGCACTGTAATGAAAATACTCTGACTTTTCAGACTTTAACAAATGTCACTGATTAAACTGATTTAGGAGGAAAATCAAAAGTACATTTAAACACAAATGCTACTATCAAATAAATATTCTTTATATTTAAGGAAAGTTTTAAAATATATTATAACATGGCATGTCATTGAAAATGAACGTTAAAGCATGAACCATATCCATATCCATTTCAAATTCTGAAAATGATATCATTCATCAAAACATATTTTTCTATCCAGAAAACATTTCCTGTTTATTATTCGTTCTAAAGCACTTTTGAAATACTTTGCATTGAATGATATTCTTTAAAGCCTCTTGTAATTGCTATTCTGCATAAGTGACATGTAGTATTAAACAGAAAGCTAAACTTGAAGATTCATAGATTGATTAGGATCTTTCCATTTTATTTAATTTTTTTTGAACTGCAAGACTGCAAGTAGGATTGAAAAAAGCCTTCTCCCTTAAAATCTTTTGTTAAATAAGCCCAATGTTATATTATATGTTATATTAAATAAAAGTAAAGTATTATATATAGTAGACATGATATCATAGAACAAATTTCTCAATTAATTTTACAGAATGTAAGTGAAAAAAATTAAATTTTCCATTATAGTCCTCAGCCAGCAAAGCTGGCTGAGGAACTGATTATTTTTTATTTGTTTTAATTTTACAGAATGTAAGTGAAAAAAATTAAATTTTCCATTATAGTCTTTAAGTGAAACACTAGCACATTCAGCAATCTGATTAGCCTTTAGCCACTTACAAGCTTCATGATCTGTCATATATTCTGATTATTTTTTTACCAATTTGCAATGACATGTGATCCAGATGCTAGTTTACATCAATGGTCTTGCCTTCAGTGCAAGGTATCTCATACCAATCTATGATGAGTAGTGTTCTACACTAGTTTAAGTTGAGAAGCAGGCATCCTGGATACAGCGGAATCTCAGTTACATAGAAACGGACAAAACTTACAGCAGAAAAAGGCCTGGTGGTTCAGCGAGTCTGCCCTTTGAGTTTTGAGTTTTTTTGTTTGTTTTCATTTATTTATTGTTTTAATTATTACTTTTTATTTTTTTATTTGTTTTAATTTTACAGTTTTAATTTTTATCTATATATATAAAAGCAAAACACCACTCATGCATCATCACAAAATCTCCAGAACCGTAAAGCCTACAAACTTGAAATTTGCCATGTATGTTCCTCTTGGCTTCTAGATGCTCACTGAGAAAGGATTTTTTGAAATGCCCATGAGGGCATTAGAATTTCCTATGTTATTAATAACAGGCTCTGATGCTAAGGAGTTCTACTCCCTCTCCCCACCTGAAAAGAAACCTGTTCCAAATGCAAAACACAAGCAGAGGAGAGGAGTTTCAGTTTCAGTTTTACTTTCACAGCAGCAAGCAGGGGATAGGATAGGATAGGATAGGCTTCTGTGGGACAAGCCTGAGGGAGAGTAGGGGAGGCTTCTGTGGGGCAAAGCTGAGGGAGAGAAGGAAATAGGATAGAAGAGGCCTCTATGAGGCAAGCCTGAGGGAGAAAAGGGAAGAGGAGAGGCCAATAGTAATTGTTCATTAATTTTCATGCTGTAGGTATTGATTTATCAAGCCCGATCATATAGTTTCATAACGAAGCATGGGTATTCAGCTAGTTTTATTTTATTTTATTTTTTTATGTTTTCTGATGACCCACTACCTCTACCGGAAGTTGATTCCAAGCTTCCACTACTCTGTGAAGTAATACTTTTGAATTTCCCTCATGTCAATTTGAGATTATGCTCCCGTATTCTTGATTTTCGCTTAATAGTTGATGTCACTATAGTAGGTGCCTTTCTCTGTGCTTCCATTCTCACCCTTAAAATGCCCCCCCCCAAAAAAATGGACTAATGGATGCCCCAGGGCATGAATTGACCACTGCTGGTTTAAGAACATGAAGGAAGACTTTTTTTTCCAAGCACCAAAATAAAATCTTTAATCAGTAAGAAATATTATTATTATTATTATTATTTATTAGATTTCTAGACCGCCCTTCTCCCGAAGGACTCAGGGCGGTGTACAGCCAAAATAAAACATAAACCATATACAATTAAAAATGAATTAAGAAACTTATTATACAGATGGCCGAGAAATTAAAATATTTAAAAATCTAAAAACCCCAATTTAAAACATAGATAGAATTTAAAATTTAAATCTAGGCAATTTAAAAAGAAAAGCCTTAAGCCAGCCCCGCGCGAATGAACAGATGTGTTTTCAATTCGCGGCAAAAGGTCCGAAGGTCAGGTATTTGGCGTAAACCAGGGGGAAGCTCGTTCCAGACAGTAGGAGCCCCCAAAGAGAAGGATCTTCCCCTGGGGGCCGCCAGCCGACATTGTTTGGCGGACAGCACCCTGAGAAGTCCCTCTCTGTGTGAGCGTACGGGTCGGTGGGAGGCATGGGGTAACAGCAGGCGGTCCCGTAAGTACATTTGTACAAATACATATATTGTTCTTACGTTGATTCAGTTGTAGAATTTCCTCCTCCTATAGATATTAATGTTGCTGTCCAATCTTTTTGCATCTCCTAGGTAATTTGATAGGTTTGATCTTAGGCAAGTATACATAGAGGCAGCAATATCATTGATAGATCTTGGTCCCCGACATGGTACCCATTCCTGCACCTGCTTCTTCTCACTGTCACTATCATCTATTCTACCCTAGCACCCTTTTTTGCTCTGTTCACTCCACTCCAACATCATCTCTGCAATCTCTTGTTCATATTTATAGTTTTCTGCTCATTTTTCTATTTCCATCCCTTCTACCTTTCTTGTTCTAATCTTGTCTTCTCTGTTTTCCAACTTTTCTTCCAAAACTGCTCTTCAAATTGACCTGTGAGACGCCATCCTTTTGTTTTCCATCCTTGGTAATGGCATTCTATTGGGAAATTCAACAATGCATTGAATCATTGTTTTTGCTTTTAGGAGAGGAGATAGTTTCTTTCCTTCAGCCATTGCAATCAATATTAATATTTGGAATATAACAAATTATATTTATATGTACTACACTGAGCAGATTAGCAAAAAGTATTATTTTTTAATTAAATCCTTTCTCGATTAGAGGCAGAATACATCCGATAACCAAATGCTAAGTGTAAGCATTGGGGGGGAAAATCTTACTCTTTTGTCTTTGAGTTCCCTACTAAGACCAGCTTCAAGATACTGAACTAGATAGTTCTTTGCTCTGATTCAGTAAGTCAACACACAAATGACATGAAGATGTTCATATAATATAAGCAATAAGCTTTCTCGAGCATTTTTAATTCCTTTATCTTTACAAGCATCATTCCAATAGTAAGTATTTATTGTTGCAACCATGGTAATAAAATATTTATTGGCAGCAGTGATGCACATTGTAAACAACCATCTGTCTTTAGTTTTTTTCTAGTATGCTCTTTCAACATTTTTATAACAACACTGTAATAAGGTTTGGCGATGTATACAGTTTCTTAAGACTCTAAACATGACCAAGGCCCATATTTTTTTTAAAAAAAATTAAAAGTTTCTCAATTTTTAAAATAGAGAATATTGTGTGTTGAGATAATAACACACAATATTATTGTGTGTTACATTATTCTTGATTTCATGTTCAGTAACTGTAATAGGCTCATATCACCTTATGATATGTAATATAGTTGAGTTGGATCCACTGAAAATGTTCATTAATTTTGTAGATTTTTTTCAAGTACAGCTTTTAATTTTAAAGAGAAAATTAACTGCTTTGTGTAAAAGCCTTTTCTTTTAATTAAATCTACCTTATTAGCCCTCAGCTCATGTGTCCTCTTTCTGTAGTTACCCAAATTATCTCTCAATGGTTGATGGCCATGGGTTGTACCAACATTCAGGCTTCAAATAATTCATTAAAGAATCCAAAGATCACAAAGCAGACAATATGGTCGTATCTTGCTCTGTGTTGAGTTTTTCTTTTTGTTTTTAGAGCTATTTTTTCTGAAATTAGTGAGAGAGATATGGTTAGAGTAGTCCAATTAAATTTTCACCCAGGTAACATAGCATTGTAGAAAAGTTTTGTTCTTTATGCCTCTCTAGTATCTTTCTTTCCTTCTATCTGGTGGAGAAGATATCAGGTACATAGAGTTTTGGGCACCTCAGCAGGTACAAGATATAGAAAGTAAATTGCTAATTGGTACCCACTGCCAATATCTTATTATGACCATAGTGAAATACTGATTGCCACTTGCTTTCTGAGCACTGTTCAAATTGTTGGTTTTAATTACTTAAAATATTTAAGGGCTTAGTTGGCCTTCCTGGGACTAAAATCAAAAAGAGAGCTTTTTACACTTGCCCCTGTTTCACAGGTCTACTTGTTGAATGCATGGTAAAAAGACCTTTACCTGTGTTTCTCACAGTACAATTCCCATGGGAAGTGTGCTTCCTATCATCCTAGCTTTTTTGTCTTATGGAAAAGGAGTAGAGACTCTCCACATCAATCATAACTTTAAAGGGGCATTTCGGCTGTTGTTTTATACTTTCTACCTATCACATTTCATTAAAATTTTGGCTGCCTGCCCCACTGAGCCCTCAATAGATGGAAATAAAAATAATAACTAAAATAGATAACTCAACCTAAACTTGCAGTCTTAGAATTGCAGATTAAATTGATAAATAACTCTGACACAGTGTCTCAGAGAATGCCTCACTTCTTAATGTATGCATTGTACAGAATAAACATTACAAATAGAATAACAAGTCAGGTATCTATGTACTCAGATCTGCTTGCATCTGGTAAAAAGATTGAGATGAATGGGAAAGAAAGAAAATGAATTTGTTGCTGTTTGTTTATTAAACAAATAAGCATTAAAAAGAAATTTCTTTTACCTCATCCTGCACAATATGTTTTTCAAAATACCTTCTGCTTGAATGAATTTGACCAAATAAAATTTAATAAGATAGTACAGAACAAGTAGGAACACAACACTTTCACCTTCTTGAGTACTTGATATACAGATTATATCAGATTAAAAGATTATAAAAAAAGACAAAATAAATTACCATCTCCAGATTACCATGAAAATTGAAATTAGTATGAAATAGGGCTAGGGGAAATATTATATTAAATTAAAAGCTGAAAAAAGCTAAAATGATTGAGATTAAGTTAGTCTAAAAGTGTTATCACAATGGTGGGCCTTTTTAATCAAATAGCACTGGAAAAGTAGTACAAGATTATAGAAAAGAAGGACAGGTAGCCCATTATCTGTCTGTACTGATGATTATCCACAAAAGTGGATATTATTCTGAAGTCTTAGACAACTCATCTCCAACAGACCTGGAAAATTATTTGAATTTATAATTGCCATGGGATTTTAAAGCCCAATGTTATGTTTTTTCTAAAAGACGAATAATCAGTAATTTCAAATCGGAAACTTGAGGTATCAGCACAGGAATACTTCACAGGTTCATTGTATAATAATTACCTCAGGCCACATTCAGTTTTCTTTCTTTGATTGGAATAGAATAGTGACCACTCTGGCCATAGGAAAATTTTATTGATATCCTTCAGTCTCAAAAGACTATGGTATCATGCTCTGGAAACAGCATCTAGTGTGGCTAAAAAGGCCAATTTGAGAGTGGCAATCCCTTCCACACTGAGGGCAGATACATTCTGTCCCCTGCCCAGCCCACATATTTTGCTGGCTCCTGGACTGCCTCTTTGCCTCAGCCTGCTGAACAGATGTCTCTTCGAATTGGGGAAGGCCATGCTGCATCTTTAACCTCCAAGCTGAACAATCGGAGGTCAAAGTTTCCTAGTTGTTTATGTCCATTCCCAGGGCCTTAAGTCCCTCTTGCAGATATCCTTATATCGCAGCTGTGGTTTCCCTCTGAGGTGCTTTCCCTGCACTAATTCTCCATACATGAGATCTTTCATAATCCGACCATCAGCCATTCTCACTACATGCCTAAGCCAGCATAGATGCTGCTGTTTCAGTAGTGTATACATACTAGAAATTCCAGCACGTTCCAAGACTGCACTATTTGGAACTTTGTCCTGCCAGGTGATGCCAAAAATACGTCGGAGACAGCGCATAGGAAAGGTGTTCAACTTTCTGTCCTGCTGTGCATAAAGGATCTAAGACTCACTGCAGTACAAGAGTGTGCTCAGGATGCAGGCTCTATAGACCTGGATCTTTGTATGTTCCATCAGCTTCTTATTAAGCCATACTCTCTTTGTAAGTCTGGAAAATGTAGTGACCGCTTTACCAATATGTTTATTTAGCTCAGTATCTAAAGAGAAAGTGTCAGAGATAGTTGAGCCGAGGTACACAAAGTCATGGACGACCTCCAGTTCTTGTGCAGAGATTGTAATACGGGGAGGTGAATCCACGTTCTGATCCATGACTTGTGTTTTTTCTAGGCTGATTGTTAGTCCAAAGTCTTGGCAGGCCTTGCTAAAACTGTCCATAAGTTGTTGAAGGTCTTCAGCAGAGTGAGCAGTGACGGGAGCATCGTCAGTGAAGAGGAAATCCCGTAAGCATTTCAGCTAGACATTAGACTTTGCTCTCAATCTAGAGAAATTAAAGAGTTTTCCATCTGATCTGG
Source organism: Ahaetulla prasina (assembly GCF_028640845.1). Taxonomy (NCBI): domain Eukaryota; kingdom Metazoa; phylum Chordata; class Lepidosauria; order Squamata; family Colubridae; genus Ahaetulla; species Ahaetulla prasina. The sequence continues at coordinate 46,929,975 of NC_080541.1, read as the reverse complement.
TCTGGAGGTAAATACCCTCTGTTGCAGTTCCAAAAACATGTTTCAGCATGACAGCAAAAAAGATCCCGAATAAAGTTGGCGCAGGGACACAGCCCTGCTTCACTCCACTTCGAATATCAAAGGAATCTGATGTTAAGCCATAAAAGACTACAGTGCCCTTTATTTCCTCATGAAAGGGCCTGATGATGTTGAGGAGCTGAAGTGGACATCCAATCTTGGGGACAATTTTATAAAGGCCGTCCCTGCTAACCAAATTGAAAGCCTTCCTAAAATCTATGAAGGCACGAAAAATGATTGTCTTTGTTCCCTGCATTTTTCCTGCAATTGTCTAAGGGAAAATACCATGTCAGCAGTGGACCTGTTGGCTCGAAAGCTACACTGTGATTCTGGATAGACTTTCTGCAAGCACCTGGAGCCTCTTCAGTACGACACGAGCCAGCAGCTTCCCTACAAGAGAGAGATGCCTTGGTAATAGTTACAGTCACCCCTGTCACCTTTGTTCTTGTACAGTGTAATTATATTTGCATCCTTCATGTCTTATGGTACTCCATCTTCTCTCCAACAAAGACAGAAGTTTTCATGCAGTTCAGTGGGGATGTTCTCTTTGTAGCACTTCAGAACTTCAGCAGGGATGTTATCTTTCCAGGTGCCTTGCAAGAGGCAAGGGAGTCCAGGGCTGCATTTAGTTCTTCTAAAGTTGGTTCACTGTCAAGCTCCTCCAAGACAGGCAGGCATTTGATGTTATTCAATGCATCTTCAGTTACCACACTTTCTCTGGAATATAACTCAGAGTAATGCTGCACCCAGCATGCCATCTGCTGTGCTCGGTCCTGGATAACCTCACCTGTAGCAGACTTCAGAGGGGCAGACTTTTCCTGTGTTGGACCTAAGGCCTGCTTGATGCCATCATACATCCCCTTGATGATGCCTGTGTCAGCTGCTAACTGGATCCAAGAGCAAAGTTGCAGCCAATAATCGTTAGCAATTTCCGGGCGGTCTTTTGGACTTTGCTATGAGCAGCTCGCAGAACCTGTAGGTTGCACTCACTGGAACAGACTTTATATGCAATTAGAGCTCTCCTTTATACCTCGATGGCTGGCATCAACTCCTCCAAATGGGCTTCAAACCAATCTGCTGTCTTTCTGGTCTCCTTACCAAATACTGACAAGGCGGTGCTATAAACAGCATTCTTGAAATATTCCCATCGTTCAGATGCATTTACTTCAGCCAGGCCTGGGAGAGTTTCCTTGAGTGCTAGGAAAATAAATAATTGGAATCAAAATTCAGGGAGAATTGCAAAATGTAGTGCAATATAGATGATGTAGTATGGACTTAATAGGCATTTATGATATAAAGAACCGAAAGAAGAACCTACTGCTACCAAATACCTCTCACCGACCCGTGCGCTCCCACAGAGAGGGACTCCTCAGGGTGCCGTCAGTTAGGCAGTGCCGTCTGGCGACACCCAGGGGAAGGGCCTTCTCTGTGGGGGCTCCCACCCTCTGGAACGAACTCCCTCCAGGACTTCGTCAACTTCCGGACCTCCGAACCTTTCGTCGCGAGCTTAAAACGCACTTATTCATCTGCGCGGGACTGGATTAGATTTTAAAGTTATTGGTTTTAAGGGGTTTTTTATTATTTATATTGTTTTTTAAATTCGGCAATAGAATAAGTTTTTTAATTGTTGTTTTTTAATTTGTATTTATATGTATTTTAACTGCCTGTGAACCGCCCTGAGTCCTTAGGGAGATAGGGCGGTATATAAATTTGAAAAATAAAATAAAATATAAATAAGAAAAGACTGTAAGAGGACATATTTTAAGATAATTTTTGTTTGAAAAAAAATTGAATCTTCTAAAAATATTCTAAAAATAACTTTGCTGATTTCACCAGTAGTATCACCGTCAAATGTCTTTTACTTCAAGATAACTGCAATTTTTTAAAAAAATAATCATATATGCCAATATGGTACATCTAGATTTAGAACACACACCAAGTCACAGTCAGACCCTGACAATGATGATAGGAATTCATCATGACCGTTGTACTTATAAATTGTTGGAGAAAAGAATGAACTTTGAGAAAGATGATAGAATTCGAAACATTTGTATTAAACCATGACCAACTGCTAGGACATATATGTAAACTGTTATGGAATCTGATATTGAGAGAGAACAAAATAAGTGTGTGTGTGTGTGTGTGTGTGTGTGTGTGTGTGTGTGTGTGTGTAAGAGAGAGAGAGAGAGAGAGAGAGAGAGAGCATAAAATAGATGCAAAGCTTGAAAGAAGTAATTACAGAGAAACTAATGTTCCCTTTGGTTGTGTTCATTTTGTGCGGTTATTTCATTCTTATGCTTATATATATTGCTGTGTTTGACAAAATAAATATAAATAAATAAATAAAATAAACTATTGAAAAAAATATGGAAAAGTAAAAAAAAATATTCCAACCTATACTTTGAGAGAAAAATGGTATGAAACTTTCTACAGATCTACAACACTATCACTATCAGTTTCTACAACACTATCAATGATTGCCAAGATAAACAAATCATATAACAAATTTTGGAAATGTTACAATAATGGAAGAACATTGTACTACATATGGTGGTCATAAATTAGAAGAATGTATATCAAAAATCCAGAACATTTGAAAAATAAATTTTGAACTGAAACCACAAATATTTTAATTGGGAATAATTTCAGAATACATAAATGAAAAGTATCACAATTTAGTATATTGTTGACAGCTGGAAAACTAAACCTGGCACAACATTGTAAAATTGAAAGTTGCAGTTGATGTAAAATTGAAAGCCCAAAATTGGAGTTTTGCTATGGCAAAACTGACAATACATTTTCATAATAGAAGACTAATAATATTCAAACAGAAATGCCTCCCTTATATATCACAAAGCAAGATAACTTCAGACATTTGGAATATGGGTCTTAGGAAAAGAATTATGAGACCAATAAAAATAATAATGAAATTACTTAAATAGACACTCTCAATAACCTTCAGTGTTTAACATTTGAAGTGCAGCACAAATATTTAGGTAATAGTTAATAACTGGGGAAATAAATGGAAAGGAATTGTTACCAAAAGGATTTTTCATCCTATTATTTGTGTTTTATTAGTAATTATTTATCTTCTACTTTGCTTTTAATATCTATATGCTTGTGTGAATTCTGTTAATTTCTCCCTGCTCCATGCAATAAAAAACTAAAAAAAAACAATTTCAGAGAAAAGGGTTTCAAAGAAGAGACTATTTGGATTCAGAACTCTGGGAACTATATCTGTGCAAATCTTCAAATAATCATCTCTGTTTAAAATGTCTCTGATGCCAAGGACATTGAGAATGAGAAAAATTTTTGTAGCTCTTTTTATTTTACAATTTTATATTGTTAAATAGTTGGATTGCTGAGCACTGTTGAAGCATTGATATTACAACACTGCATCTAAGGGGTTAAATTTACTATTCAGAGCTAAAGCCATTTTACTGGGTGTTTTTCTGCACTGCAGCGAAAGTTAATTCATTCTAAAGCAGAGAGCTTTCCAGCAGCATTGTTAATATTATAATGTCCTTTTGCAGCACTGGCCTAGCTAGCTTATTAGATGAAGAGGAAACAAGAGATGTGCTGACAAGCAAGGTTCACTATTCTATAGAGGAAAATATTTTTAATCACAATTGGTCTATTGGATTCTCCATACAAAATTACAAGTGTCTTTCAAAGTTCCCAATGCATGACATTTATAGATCAGCTAAAATGCATGTTATGTACATGCAAATTCATAACAAATATAAAAACACTACCTTGAAATATACAGCCCAATATAAAATCCCTGCAGATTATTTTTTTAAAAAAACTTTGCTAATTGAAAAAAGAAAAAAAATGCAATTTTTAAAAGCAGAGAAATTCCCTTTTCTAATCAAAACTTTAATATAATAGATGGTCAGCTGGACTGCTAGTTTAGAGAGTAGAAAACAGAACTAACCTTTTTTTTAAGAATAATTGCTTGGGAAAAATACAAACCCCTTAAACAAAACAGGTTGACACAGTAGCCCCAGTACAGCAAAATCCTGCAGCATGAAGAGAAGGCTGACAGCCTTCTTGAGGTATAATTCATTCAAATTCCTATCTCAGCAGGGGCAGACAGATAAAAAGAGAACCAGTTTATTGACAATAGAGCCAGGTTTTGAGGGATGTCAACTTGGTGAGAAATATAAGCAGTAAATTAGGAGGCAATAAATGTCTAGTAAGTGAATACATTTAAGCACAATCAGCACTTCAGTTGTATATGACCTCAGTGATGTTAAGATTACTCAGGTGCAGAACTTCATAATATGGACACTTCAACATTCATGGTTCATTTGTGTGTGTCAGCATTGCCTATTCCTTTTTTGTCATGACAATAGCTTTATAAAACTGTTTTGTTTTTTTTACAGATGTGAGATTGAGGCTGGGGACAAAGACCTCAGAGTAGAGATAGAGAAGAAAAGCAGAGACTGAATTCAGATTCAAGACCCCTTATGGTAAGAAGATTCTACCTGAACGTGAAATCTAAGGGCACATCATTGAATTTGGACCAATTAAAATTTCAGTTGAAACAACAGATCGTAGGCTATAATGAGGAAGCGCTGAAAAAAATGAACTGTATTTTGTTTTTTAAACTTTTGCATAATACAAATGAAAAGTGTATACCTTCAGGTAACCTTGAAAAGGTCACCTGGATAACTTTCGTCTGAATAATTTTTTTAAAATATTCCCTCTGTACTTCTTTTAAAATGGAGATAACAAGAATGAGGCAAAAGATAGAACTGCAAAATCCAGATTTAAAAATTAAAACTTATAAAAATTGTTTCACAAAGAGCACTGTTACTAGAGACCATTAGTTACTAGAGGCACACCACTGGCTAATCTTTTTCTTTTCTATGCCTAAACAATAATTATAGCAGAGGAATGCAAATGTCAGAGAATATCCATCATATTATGCATCAAATATAGGGACTAATAACAAGTAAAAAATTTAAGAATATCTCTTATTGCTATCTAGTAGTAGTTTAGCCTGCAGACCAAATCTAGACCATCATTTTGTTCAGCCTGCAAGCTAAGAATAAGTGGGCAGGCAGCTGATTATCTGATCTGAGCCTCAACCAGGTTTTGGAGGAGTTAAGACGCAAAAAGCAAGGATGGGATATCTTTGTAGGTGATGATAGCCTATTAGTGGCCTCCTTGATGGCGTGCCTCCATCATCCAATGGCTGCCCCACTCCTTGGCACAACACCTACCAGAGATACAGAAGGTAAGGTACCTGGGTCTTTACAGAAAAAGTTTGCTGACCCTTGACCTAGTGAATCACAAAGAGTTGGAAATCAACCAAACTAATTATTGCTTTACAGCCCAGATCTGGTACATAGGTGTGGGCCAAATCATCTGACTTAAAGCCCAAGATAAGTCAGGTAAAACTGCTAGTAGGAACTATTTACAGAAAAGCTTAATTGTTTTTTGGTGGCAATATTCACCTTATCTATGTCTGCTTGTATTATGTTTTTTTTTCTGTATGCTGTTTTGGATTACCTGACTGAACTTTGGACCTTGGCTAATTGGATCATTTTTTAATTGTGTATTAGGTTTCTGGACTATCTGAAGTGAAACAGTAAGGTTTCATTTTTCATTCTCTGGATATAATGTTACAGTTTGCAACATGTTTAGGGTTGCCCTGGTTATGGCTTTACTAATACAATAAATATTTCGTTTGCTATGACAAAAATTGTTGGGTGTGTGAGTGTATTATTGGCAACATAGCATAGGCCTTTTGAAGCATTGTCCAATCCAAATTCATGGCACAGATAAGAATACAGATACTCCTCAATTTATGACTGTAATGAAGCTTCCCCATTGCAATTGCAAATTGTTGCAGTCATTAAGCAAGGTGACCTTTGATTGCCTCACTTAATGATCTCCACTCCGCTCTTTTTGATTTGATTGTTAAGTGACCATGCAGGTCATTAAGTGGAGTACCGGCTACCTCTGCAGTATGGGAGGTCCTGGGAGGACTAGCAAAGGCTCAGACCCACCTGCCCAAAGCCTCTCAAGGTCTCCTCCACTCCTGAGGCACCCTCTTCCTGCCACTTGGGCTTCCTCCAGGCCTTGGCCCTACTTCTCTCTCCACCTCCTACAACCTCCACTCCCCCGACTTCCAATCACTCATTTATCTTTGGAAGAATCCATTGGGGAAAGAGGCCAGGTAGCTCTGCCCTTTGGCATCCCTGCAGGTAGATAGAAACATTTCTATCCCTAAGCTACATGGCTGCATCTGGCAGTGGGTGCCGTTTTCAAAGTAGCCACAACTCATTACAGCCACTCCAAAAATGGCACCCACTTCCAGGGACAAGCAATGAAGCCTACAAACAAGCATCGGTATATATTTGGTGGGGGGAGCTCTGTCATAACTTTTAACAGCCACTAAGTAAATGGTTGTAAACCGAGGATTATGTATACCAATGGTTCTCAACCTTTTCTTCACCATGGACTACCTTTAAATACTTTTTGTGGCTACGGATCCCAGACCCCAAGAGTTAACTGAAGATTTAAATCATAGCATTTCTTTAAGGCTTTGTGGACCCTGTGTGAGGACATCACCAGGAATCTGCAAACCACAGGCTGAGAACCACTGGCCTAATACAATACCAAACACAAGCCTTTTAACCTATTTAACCTACTTATCTAATTTCAGTTTCAACAAAAGCTTCCCATGTGCTGTCCATTTATGCTAAGGCAGGGGTGTCAAACTCAAGGCATGGGGGCTGGATTTGGCCTGCGGGGCTGCCCTGGAAAAGCAAAGGACTGGCCCATGGTGACTCTGCCAGTGAAAATGGAGCTTGGGAGGAGCTCCGTTTTCACTGGCAGAGGGTTGCAGGAAGCCATCGCAGCCAAAAACAGAGCTTGGGACCCATTTTTGCTCGGGCCACCACAGGCACCCCCAACAAGCTAGCCACGCCCATCTTGGCCATGCCTACTCTGGCCCCTCGAGGTCAAACACAACCCTGATGTGGCCCTCAATGAAATCAAGTTTGACAGCCCTGTGCTAAGACAATGACACCGAAATGATCCTACTTTCTTTATAAGGATCACCTTAAACTCTACACTAATATAGAATAAAAAGAACAACATGCTGCAAGAAACATATCATTATTCCCAATCACATGGTAAAGATTTAGCTTTTGGTAAAAGCGACTTCATCATGAACTCATCTGTCCAAATAAAATAAGTTATTCATGCAACATGCAACACTGTTGTTAATTTGCTAGCTTCTTGATTTCATTTCCACTCTAGCAACAACTGGATAGTCTCAATTGTACTTGTTATCCTAAGCTTAAATTTTGGTCACCATCTTATACACAGTGGTGGGTTTCAAACATTTTTACTAGAGGTTCTGTGGGTGTGATTTGGTGGATGTGGCTTGGTGGGCGTGGTAGGGAAAGGATACTGTAAAATCTCCATTCCCTCCCCAATCCAGGTGAAGGTTACTGCAAAATCCCCATTTTCTTCCGATCAGCTGGGACTTGGGAGGCAGAGAATAGATAGGGTGGAGCCAGTCAGAATTCTACTACCGGTTCTCCAAACTACTCAAAATTTCTGCTACCGGTTCTCCAGAACTGGTCAGAACCTGCTGAAACCCACCTCTGCTTATACATCACTGTCAGTTGTCAGAACTCTCCAGCAACCATGGCCATTGCTAAGAATTCTGCGAGTTTAAGTTCACATATCTGAAAGTTGCCAAGTTTTGGAGTTATTGCTTTGGACAATTCTTTATCTTGAGATTGAATGTATCTGTCTTCAATAATGGTGAAAAAAATGGTCTTTCTGTTTTGACATAACAGGATCAAAGTGAGAATTGTGATATCATTTTGATTTGAGTATTTGTGTAGTTTTGACCGTTTGCTTTGACACTTTAATAAGTATGAAAAAAGTGATAGAGCTCTGTCATGGTGTATGTTGTGCTCAATAACAGGGAGCTTTAATAGAGATTCCATGGAGCTATAAAGAAAAATGTGTCATTGTTTCTGTTCCTGAACAAAAACTCAACTGCGGACTATCCACATCACAAAGGTGTTGACTTAGGGTTCATGAGAAAATGGAAATGATTTCCAGCATCTCTATTTTTTTTTTCAGGAGGGATGTAACAAGCTTTACACCAGCTTCTGCATAGCTGTTCGATTTACAACGATACCACATGTTCAAATTCATATCATGTGGAGAAATTTTTAAATTTAACAGATAATGAATTCAAATTTACTAGTGTTATCGTATACTAGTGTTATCGTATACATGCTATGCCATGTATGTGTTTAATAGTTGTAGCTGAGCTACAACACTTAGTGACTACAAAAATATAATGGGAACTTATCAGTAGTTTTAAGTAGTGTTGTCATCAGAGTAAATAATCAGGACCCATGACCATCACCAGATCACAAAGCCTATCAGATATGACATGCTACCTAATCCCATCAAGAAAGGCTGCTTGCTAGCCTGAGAGTTAATGACTAACATAACCCTCCACTTGATTGCATTGACCTCTAGTAACCCTAGGTTTTGACTGAAATGAAAACCTGTATTTTAAAGCAAACTATTTTGACCATTTCTGAAATAAATAAATTCCTAATAAAGTTTTATTTTTGTTTAGTTTTTTAAATCAGCACTCTAAATGCAGTAATAAGAATGTTGTAAGCTTCAGCCTGCCTTTTTGCTTTTTATGAAAATGAAATACATACATTTTTCCAACTTTTACTGGAAATATACACTCATAGCTCTACAAGCCTCCAACGTTGAAAAAAAATTACGATAAAGACCAAATTCAATTTAAGCCTTTTTCAAAATAAGTAAAACCCTTAAAAAAAAAACTTCCTGGGTGCAAAATATTTAACTATGGTTTTGATACACCATCCTAATTACTGCAGATATCTGTTACTGCAACAGGAGATAGTTCTATCTTTTGATGTGTCCAGTGCCAATATTCTAGACAAAGTTTTTCCTGAAAGTGGAGATTATGCACCTGGACATGCCAGAGTAACTACAATGGTAGTTTACTGTGTAATGGTAAATATCTGTCACCTAGTAGAAGGAGTACTGGTTCAATGCTGTGGCATGCTTGGAAAGATGTTGCATTCATATGAACTTTTTAAAAGCTTTCACGTTTTTGACAATGGCAAATTTCATCACCAAAGAGAAGCTGTAATATGCAACTGACCTTTCTGTATCAGTAGATCAAAGCATCTCAAGGTTATACTTTGTAGGGTTTGTCAAGGAAGGAATGAGCCCTACTTAGAAACTGTAGTAAAACTTTTTCTTCAGACTGATCGTGTTTGGCTGTCATAAGCTTTGCTGAATAGAGAAAAATGAAGGCAATATTATGACATATTTACCAGGCAACCTGTGAATGTCCCAATTGAGATACCTGCAAAGGATCCCAGTAGGTGAGTGTTTATTACTTGCTATGCTAGCAAATCAGTGGCTTTGATTTATATTTACAGTCTTTGAATTAACATTGCCTAGAAAGTTATGAAGTTAGAAAGTTTGAAGGAGGTCATGATTACATTCTGTGATGACCACTATTGTCAGAAATGTAAGGATTTTTCTAATCTAGAATGCAGCTATGATTTCATTCTATTGGAAGCACCAAGCACAAGTTCATGGTCTTCAGCTGTAATTCAGGTGAAGATTGGGCTGATTGTGACTACAACCTCTGATTTATGGGACATATTATAAAATTATGTATCACAACACTTCTTTTGAAAATGTTAAGCTTTTGCATTTAATAACAAACATCCTTCTGAATTCTGAATTTTTACATTATCAAAAAATTAAGTTTTTAAATTGACATAACTTGACATGATGTAATCATTTCCCCAAGTCCTTCAATATGCTGGGCTATGAAAATGTCTAAGGAATCTTTATTACAAGCCTGGTCATGTAGGGAGTTATGAAGACATGAATTCCCTATTTCAAGATAGCCAAAAACATACTGTAAAAAGCTGTCCAGGATACAAGTGAAGACTTGACTTTCAAGGAAGATGTTTATACCCCTTATAAACTTGCAAGGATTAATTTCCTTGGGAATAAAACAGTAATCTCCAGCACAGTTCAGTAATGTCAGGATGATACCATAGATCTTTTTAATGTTTTACAGGGGTGGGAAGTTCATTTTATTGATGACAAAAATACCATGTAAATATGAATGTGCCATCAGTTTATCTAAGAATTTGAGAGAAAGCAGCTGCCAGCTTTTAAAATGCCTTTACAATAGGGCTAATGCCCTACAAATTGCAGACACAGGCAGGTAAATCGTGCTTAACCCTCTACAGAAACTTTAGAACCATATGACATTGATTTTGTGAAATTAAAATTAAGACAGCTGTCAGAGACAGGCTTAGCCCTGCCTTGAAATGTAAAATCTGGATATATTTTATAGTGAGAAATATCTATTGATAAGGGAACATTTTGGTTCAGGCACTTCTGACACGGTAAAACTATCTAATGAATGGAAGAAAAAGACTGAATGGGGAAATTTTAAAAGGCAAAGGGAAGGAGAAAGATCTTAATCAGAGTTTCCAGAGTGAAGAAGCTGTATGAAAAGGGCTCTTGCAAACATGGATAAAACATTTATGAACAGAATAAAAAAAATACTGTATGTAGAAGAGACTTTAAAGTGCGATTTCTACCTCCAAAAGTCCTTTAGCAACTATTTCCCTCCCCAAAAATATTTCAATTTCACTATTCGATTATCAAGGGCTTTACATATTCCTCAAGCATAGCTAGTAAAACTACTAAAATTATTAAAGATACAATAGCTGCACAACTTGAAAACGTTAATTTCAGCGGCACATTCTGAAACTGCTAATGAGAGGAAAGGTGGTTTTTTGTTTGTTTTCTGAGAAGCAAGTACTATGTCAGCATCCCCAAAACTGGAGAGAATCAGGTAACGGGTGACTTCTATGTTCCACTATTGTGCTGTGTAACACCTGCAAGTAAGACAATTTCATCACAATAACTTATAATAAGCTTCATCTTATCCAGTGAGCAAACATTACATCAATAGCATTACTTTAGAAATCAAATCAGCAAAAAAAAAATCTCAAGTACCAAATTTGATAAGTTTTGTAGCAGTCAAATACCGAGATATCATGGTATATGAAATTGGACACTCTACCATTTCTGTTTGTTTTCTTAATATCTGGCATTTCTAGGGCCTCCACCTGCAAGTTACTTCTCAAGAAATGAATCTCTAATAAGCTCTTTGACTTAACTCTAGATATATATCCTCAATCTCTACCCCATGAATATGGCTGGCCCTTTATTTCCCTCCTGTTGAATATGAGGGCAATGATGATGGTGGTGATTGCAAAAGACTGGGAGATAGTCCCACATTTTCTAGAACTATAATGAAGTTTTTAAAGAGATAGATGGGGAAGTTTAAATTTCATCAGTGACAATTACAGCACCTTTTTCAGAGACCCATGAAACAGCACCTGATACTGAAGGAATGCCTTTTGAACAGATTTTTAAAATGTTACTGGGATACAATATTTAAAAAAGAACAAATGATAAAACAATTTTTAAAAATTATAAGTGTGGTATGGAGGCCTCAGTCATATAACTAAGATCAGGGTAGACAGAGATGTTTGGTTTATTCTTTATTGCAATGTTAATCTTTGTCATTCTATTTTTCAGTCATTTATTAACTGAATAAACCAGCACATGGTTCTAATATTGTGTGTATTGTGCAGCATAAAAGTGGATTATAAATTACATAAATATCCTCCATTGGGCTGGAGTCTGGCAATGGTTCTTCTATCCAGCTTTACATTGCCTGTGAAACCCTTAGGAAATCCCTCACCTCTCACCTCTAACTCTTTCTTTCTTTCTTTCTTTCTTTCTTCCTTCCTTCCTTCCTTCCTTCCTTCCTTCTTTCCTTCTTTCTTTTTCTCCTTCTCCTCCTCCTCCTCCTCCACCTCCTCCTCCTCCTCCTCCTCCTCCTCCTCCTCCTTCTTCCTATTTTTTTACTTTATTCATTAAACAAGAAACTCAGTCAACTGAACATTCAAAAATGCATCACAAATACCATTGACTGGTACCGATGGCTGATACAGGTTGCTGACAGCATCCTAGGTATCAAGCAAGATATCTTCTTAAGATATATGATGTTCCAAATAGCGCAGTTTTTTGCAGTTCTGCTGGTGTTATTGCACAAAGATGCAATTTGTTGATGTATCTTATAAAATTCTTGAACATGATACCAAGTGCCCCGATGACAATGGGTATCGCTGTTACATGCTTCATCCATAGCCGTGTAGTTTCAATGGCCAGGTCGTGATATTTCATGATTTTTTCCAGTTCTTTTTCTTCGACTCTGGCATCTCCTGGTATTGCAATGTCAATAAATTGTACGTTTCCGTTTTCCACAACTGTGATATCTGGTGTGTTGTGTTCCAAGTGACGATCCATATGTATTCCAAAGTCCCACAAGATCTTCACCTTCTCATTTTCTATAACTTTTTCCACTTTATGTTCCCATGACTTTTTGGACACAGGCAAATTGTATTTTTTACATAATGACCAGTGGAGTAATTTAGCAACTCGGTTGTGTCTAGCTTTGTAATCAGTTTGTGCAATTTTGCTGCATTTACATATTAAATGTGAAACAATTTTGACTTTGTTGTTGCAAAGTCAGCAATTTGGATTGTCAGTGGATTTTTGTATCTTTGCTTTCATGGCATTAGTTTGTAGTGCTTGTTCTTGAGCAGCGAATATTAAAGCTTCCGTTTCTTTCGTGATGGTTCCCATCTTAAGCCATGCCCATGTCAAGTTGTCATCACATTTTCCTTCAATGTTTTTCAAGTGCTATCCATGCAAAGCTTTGGATTTTCATCTATTTAATCTGTCATCCAGCTGTTTTTCCTTATATTCTGCCTTTGTTTCTGTTGTTTTTATAATGTTCTCTGTTTTTACAGCCTGCAGCAATTTTTCTGTACTTTGGTTCACATAATCATTCAAACTTCATTTTTCTTCTTCCACAGTTCGATGGATTTGCAATAGCCCTCTGCCCCCTATTTTTTTTTTTTTACAACAAACAAACAAAAAAAAATACATTATTACACCCTTGTGCTATACATAAAAGGAAGATTTGGGTCTTCGGATATATCCTCATGATTGCCAAAATCCACGTTCTCGAGGTACAGGTACTGAAGCGTCCAATGTTCCAAGCGCAAAGTCCACAAATGGTTTCCAAGTCTTTCAGAAAATATCTTCTTTATACACACCACTTCTAATTTTAATATCACATGTCATTTTATCATTTAAAGCTAATTTCCACATTTCAGAATTCCACTCTTCTATTCTAAAAATCACATCTAGTTTCCAATATCTAGCTATTATAATTCTACCTATTATAATCATAATTCTAATCAATTCTTTTTCATATTTTGTTAATTCTATTTCCTTAATTACCAACAATAATATAGTTTCCACTCTCAATGTTATTACTTTCCCCATCATTTCAAATATCATTTTCTCCAATTGTTGCCAAAACTTTTTAACCTTATTATTCGATAAATAGATGTGAAACTGAATTTGAATATTTAGTATCTCGGATTATGAAAGATGAAATTGGGCTAAAGGGACTCGTTAGTAGGGTTTATAAGATTATAAATTCTGATGAAAAATTACAAAGAGTGATGAGGACAAATTGGGAAAAAGACCTTAATATTGAAATACCAGAGTCAGATTGGAATGTGAATTGGAAGAGTAGAATTATGAGAACTTTATCTATAAGGATTAAAGAGCACAATTATAAAGTTGTTTGGAAATGGTATTTGACTCCAGTAAGATTGTCACAAATGGATAAAAAAATTAGTAAAAAATGTTGGAGATGTGAGATGGAATTGGGGACTTATGAACGTATGTGGTATAACTGCCCCCTATTTTTCTTGGCAGGTACAACCTGTCGATGTCACTTTGTGGATGTAAAGCGTGGTACATATTCAAAAGTTTGCGCGTTTTCCGGTCAAAGTTTTCTAGTTCAGCCAAAGTCCAGTTGATGATTCCAACTAAGTAGCGTATCACTGGAACTGCCCATGTATTAATGCCTTTAATTATGTTTCCAGCATTCAGCTTTGATTTTAATATTTTGCGGACCTTCCTGATGTATTCCTTTTGTGTTGACTCTTTGACTTTTCCATTCAAGATGTTATCTGCTCTTCCTATTATTATTATTATTATTATTATTATTATTATTATTATTATTATTATTATTATTATTATTATTATTATTATTATTATTTCTTTTATTCATTAAATATGAAACTCAGTCAACCGAATATTTAAAATTGTGTCACAAATACAATTGACTGGTGCTAATGGTTGATATGGGTTGCTGCCAGCATCCTAGGTATCAACCAAATATCTTCTTAAAATATATGATGTTTTGTCTCAGTTGCTTTACAGTTGCACGCCCTGGTTTCCCAGCAGTAGCCCTGTAGCCCATTTTTCAGCATGGTGTCCAGGAGCATCTGACATGGTCCTTGTTGACCCGGGCAACAACTGATCCAGTATGGAATTTTGTTGATTTCTTCTCATCATTGGTGCCTGGGTTGGTTCACAGTGGCTAAGCCTCTACTGATCTGAAGACCGGCATTCCCATAACCATAGGGTCCAGGCCCGGCCACAGGTGGTTGTTGTTGTTGCTGTTGTTGTTATTATTATTATTTTGCATGATAGCTCAGGATAATAGAACAAAAATAAATACAACTTCAACAAAACCAGAGTATCATATTTACATATAGAACTTGGTTCCTTTAACCTGCATGCAGTTCAATAAAATACAAGCTAATTTTTTTACCTTCTAATTGTCCACATGCCACATATGATGTAAAAGACTAGGGATCCTTTGTAACATATTAGTCCTTGTGAGCCTGTGATCATTAACAATGTTGCAAAGATTTAATCAACCAAGTTAAAAGAAAAAAGTAACAGCACAGAGTTTAGAGTTGCTGCAGATAATTTTTTAGATACACTGTACGATATTTTGTCCTGTTAAAAGAAAAAAAAAGAGAATGTTCACAAATACAAATTTGTCTCTACTTTTTAAAAAAAAATTTGAGAAGCAACATGGTTAATCATAACATCTACTTAGGTTTGTTGTGTTCAATTTCAAAATAAAATATTCTAAGCTATGAACTGGTTCAAACAGTTGGACAAGGTAAAAAAACAACAACAACCTCATATTGAATAGCCTGCCTTTAAATCTCATATTGACACCATTAATTAATCTCTTCAGCCTTAAATTCTTAACACATTTACAAAATCAGTCAGACCCAGAAAGACTGATTTGGATAATACCTTGCTTTATGAAGGTATTAATTCTTAATATCTTTAGTTAAATTGTATTTGCATGTTTTACAATTTGACATGGTTAAAATAAAGCAAAATAAAACATTTGACATGTGAATAGATTGTATTATAAAATTCAATGGGAGGATGTTAACATATTATTTTCAAAGTTAACAAGAGTAGCACTTTGGCATTCCCAGCCTTTTCAGACTAGCAGGCAATTCAACTCAGTGTTTGGTATTACTAAAATTAGATTAGTGTCTTCCTCAGTGCTTTTGTTTTCTTTTGCTTTGCTTTGTTTTTGTTTTTGACAAACCTGGATCTGCCATCACTGCTGAACAGGAACTCAGCATCGTTTCTGATACTTTGTGTTGTTCATTTATGCAAAGGCAATGACCCAAGAGATGAACTGACTCTGTTTCTTAAAATCAGCCTGGACTCTTAAACAAAAAAGAACTTGACATACTGCAAAGAACAACACATTATTTCCCCTGACATGAATAGGTTCATTTGGGTAAATATCAACTTCCTCACACCTCAGGTAATTTTTAGCTGCCATACAAATAATACTTATATATAGTCCATTAATTTGAAGCCTGCATTTCTTTTCTCCCTCAATTCAGCCTGATGGACAGAGTAGTTGCTGGAATACATAATATCTGATGCAGTGCCTTGTATCTTTTTTCTGCAGACTGATTGACTTTCTGTTGTTGTATAATAAATAATATATAGTAATGGTTAGTGTTGAAAGAAAAAAAATAGAGCTAATTGAGGAAGGCAAGCAGATAGTCCACATTACAGGCATCTCTTTCTCAAAATTCAAATCAGTGGAGAACAGTATTTTTTCCCCTTGATAGCAAGCTTTTAAACAATTCCAAGATTCTACTTAACTTGCTGAATTTAATTATGTGTTAGAAAAATAATTTTATAAAACCTTCAGAATGTTTTATTTGTCAGTTTATATGGCTGCTCATCTCACAAAAATATGACTCTGGTTGATATAGAATGGAGGGTGGGGACCAAGAGTAAGATTTAAAATTCTACAAGATTCAAAGGAAGAGATGGACTAGCATTTCCCATTCTAAGACTGTACAGTAAAGCAAGCTGCCTATCATGGATAACAGAATAAATAAAATCTCAGAAGAGAAGAACATCAATAATAGAAGTAACACATCTAGCTAGAGGACTTCATATATACAGCATCTGTAGTACACAGAAACAAAAGAAGGAAAGAATTTGAAAGAACATATGCTAAGACAAAGTGTATTGAAAATTTGGAATATTTTAAAAGGAAGAATAATTCTAGCAATTTCATTGCTAACCTTACTATCCATGCTTTTTACTCAAAGGACAACTACAATAAAATGTTTAATTACTCATGTCAAAACAATCAATCTACATTCAGAATACAGATTAAATATACAATAGAAATGGCACAATAAAGGAATGAATTTACCATTAGTATTTTTATTTAGTATGCACTTATATCTAAGTGCAGTACAAAATTTATTTTTCCCTACAACAATCCTGTGAAGTATTGGACTGAGAGAAGTGGCTGGTTATATGTTGAGGGTAGACTGGAACCTGAATCTCCCATTCCTAATCCAAAATTTAACACATGAGTTCTTGAGTGTCACTAAATGTATTTCAAAAAAAAAAATACCTTCAATGATTTTATAAGCTTAAAGCTTAAAACAATAACATAGATAAACAAATCTCTTTTACTAATATGATCGATAATATTATATTTGGTTTGTTTTTTTAATACCAGTAGTAAGGAAGAAGTCATGTTTCAGAAGACAAGATACTCTGAACAATGCATATGCAATAATGGAGAATGTGCATAACTCAGGATTGAATTGTTGGTTCTGTGGTGTACTTTTAATACACTTTTCTTCTTGCAAATGTTTCATTATAAGTGGTACTTTGGTACTTGGCTGCTTAGAAACTTGTCCAATTTGGTATTTAACACATTTTGATGCAAAAAGTTTATCCCGGTACTTATTATTTGTTTGGTACTCAACACACAAACCCAACACACAAACTTGTCGGTGCTGGCTGCCTTGTGACTTGGTACCTTTTGCAACCAAAACAAAGGTCACACGTTAATTACATGGTCTGTTTGGTACTCATTATTTTTAGTACTCGTCACGCCCTTGGAACCACTTAATGAAGAGTACCAAACTACCACTGTATAACATTTTAGTGCATCAGGGAGTAAAATGCTCTCTCGCTCTCTCTCTCTCTCTCTCTCTCTCTCTCTCACACACACACACACACACACACACACACACACACACACACACTCATGCATACATACAAACATACTGTATATTTAGGATGGTGTTTCTTCAGAGATTCAACATTCAGACTGGTCTGAATTCCAGGCATTCCAAAAGTCTATGCTACAATTGATTGAAAACTAAGCCTTATTCAGACATGGTAAGAATTACATACAGAGGAGAAGCAGTTATAGCCCCTGATGCCAACTTATCAAGTCTCTAAATTTAAGAGCAAAGCATTCACAGCAGGGGTGGATTCTAACTTCACTCTTGCAAGGACCTAGGAGTACACAGTTCCAAAGATCTAAGTCCCAGAGCTCACTGTAACATCATTGCAAAAAAGGCATTGAGAGTTGTAAATCTACTTTTATGAAGTTTTCTCTCTGGTAACACTATACTCCAAACTAGAGCATATAAAACCTTTGCCAGACCTATACTTGATTACTGCTCACCTGCCTGGAACCCTCACTGTATTTCAGACATCAATACATTAGAGAGGGTACAGAGATATTTTACTAGAAGAGTACTCAAATCTTCTGCTTGAAATAAAATTCCCTATATCACCAGGCTTGAAATTTTAGGTCTAGATAGCCTCACACTACGTCGTCTACGTTTCAACCTGTGCTTAGTTCATAAGCTTATTTACCAAAACGTTCTACCTGTAAATGTGTACTTTAATTTCAATCATAATAACACAAGGGCTATCAATAGATTTAAACTCAATGTAATTCACTCTAATCTTAATTGTAGGAAATATGACTTCTGCAATAGAGTAGTAAATGTTTGGAACACTCCACCTGATCCTGTTGTTAGTCTCTCTAATCCCCATACCTTTCACCATAAACTATCTACCGTCGACCTTACGGGGCGTGCATAAGCAGATAAGGTCCCTAAGGGGGTGTCCATAAGTGCACCAGCATGCCTACTGTCCCTGTCCTACTGTTCCCAATTATATGTAATCATTCTATGTGTTTATGGCTATGTTTTGCCAATTTACTTACCTTTACTACCAGTTCACAACGGGAGCACGTGCATGCTTCCTCACATGTGCAGAAGCCCCTTGATAATGTCAGGGTGGGTGGGTGGGTTTACTACCAGCTCTATAGAACCAGACAGAACCAGGAACAACCCACCACTGATTCACAGAACAGATTTCCCTGGACCAATAAGAAGATTCAACCTCTCAAGTAGAGCTTAACTGTTCAGCGACTTCTCCCTACAGCTGTTCACCCTCAGATATAGATGGTAAGTAGCAACAGTGATAAGGCTACAATGGTGGACGCAAGGCATGACTTATTTGCTTCCTCCTTAGAATTTTTAGTCATGTAGCCACCCTTTTTGTACCTTGACTGATTAACCCAATCAAGTCATTGCCAAATCTTAGCCACCACAAATATTTTCTTCGTGAACATTTGTATATACTATAGCTCTTAGAAAGAAATTCTTGCTCATTTAGGTAGGCATACTAATTTTAAGGTTATTTAATTCTAGCAAAATAAAGGATATCATAGTTTTAGGTCAAAATTGTTGTCAAAATAATGTTGGATAATATCACATAATGCCATGAATTATCGTTAGGTATTCTGTATCTTTCCTTGAGGTTAGCAGGACATGCCATGAAGGCCACCAGTAGTAACATCTCTCAGAACAATGATTTCTCTTGGAATGCAAACACCACTGCACTTCTTGCAATCTTTATTCAGAAAGTGATTTGTTTTGTGCTGTTTTCTATTCACATCACAATCCAATCAAACTGGAGAATATAGGAAAGATCAAAGCACTACACAATACACATTGACAGTAATTCACAAAATATATGAGGCATTAAAATGTTCGTTTCTCATTTTGAAGAGAAAAACATAAAGGTAACAGAAAATGATGAAGAATACGAATCTCTTTTTGAGACAGTGATTGTTGAGGGAACCAGAAACTGTAAAAATGAAAAAACTCCTTACTTGTTTGATCACGTCTGGCAATTAGGAAAGTAGTTTTTGTCTCTACCCCATCTTTTTTTTTTTTACCCTCACTTAGGCCAGCCATGGTTTTCCCAGGCCTTGGATAGGAGATTGTGGAGACTAGTTTGGTTATAATTGGTTTATAATTGCTTTTTGTTTTTCTGATCATATGTGTGTGTGTGTGTGTGTGTGTGCATGTGTGTATAGTCTTTTTATTTTTAAGCTGCCAAAGTTGTCAAGGAATTGGGCAGCCTCAACGTTTGATAAATAAATATAAAGCCAAATTGCCATTTCAGGTGTAATGGAACAAGCAAAATATACATAGCTAGAAAAAAATGTACATATGTTTTCCAGCAAAACAAGGAAATTACTCATACATAATTTTGGACTATTTATTTTGATTGAGGGAACATATCTGTGGATATGCAGAATCCTCTCCATTCATTCAGTGTTTGTTGAACCTTGGCTTGGCCCTGGCCCATGTTTTGTTCAGCCTGCCTTGCTGTTTAATTTTGGAGGATGGAAAAAAACCATTTGAGGGATTGTAATGTGAGTCACAACATTCTGCTTTATTTTAAAGTAGAAGCAATACAAGCAGACTAGGTTTCCACAGATTACTTATTCATGCACTTTTTAAAAATAACATTAATTTGGATAAATCACATTAGGAAGTCAAAGAAGAAGACAAATATGATTCCACCTGCAACTTCCTGGGCTTGGTTTCTAGACAATGATTCATCATATATGCCCCAATGTTAATGTAACATGCATGCAGTGGTACTTTATTTGAAGAGAGGAGAAAAATGCATATTGTATGCTGCAGTGATTGCCATGTTGCCATGATTGTACAAGCTGAGCCTATCTTCTTTGGGAGGCACCAGGTTGAAAAGGACAAACTAAAGGCCAGCTAGAGGTCTCCGAGAATTCCAGATACCTTATAGCAGGTATTAAGTACATGTGATTGTTTTATTTTTCTTCTGCTTTGTTCTTGTATATATAATTCTATTAAATAATAAAAAATTATGTTAAACTCTTGGATTATTAATTTGATATGCATATAAACTAAAGAACAAAGTTACATTACTATTGTATAAAAACTATATAATTAAAAAAATAAATAAACCTAACCAGTTTTGTAAAAAGATCTATATGGTGTGTCAAAAAGAAATAAAAAGAAAAAAAGCTATCTGAAGAATGAAAACAAAAAGAATTTCTTTCAACTAAACAATGAAATAAAACAAACCCAGATTTGAATCTAAATACTACTTGTTAAAACTCTCAAAACTTTTAACTGGATGAAACAGGCATCAAAGGGCAACAATTTGAACCAAATGCCTCAAATGGGCTAATTTACAGAATGTGTCCAAAATCTGAGACCTGACCAAAATCTGACTCATGAGGGAATGAAATTTAGAAAAACTATGGCTACTCCAGTGCTTCTGGCTGCTGTTGCGCTATTGCTGCTACTGACAATTTCGCAAACACTCATTCCTCCCCACCACCATGCACCAGCAGCTACTTACCTGTCTGCTGGAAAAGGCAGACAGGGAGGAAGGAAGAAAAGGAGTTGGGGAACAGTAAGCAAGCGAAGGAGAGAAGGAGCAAAGAAAGGAAGGAAGAGTGCAAGGAAGGAAGGGAAGGAAGGAAGTGATAAGGGAAGATTTCCAATGATCCCTGCTAACTTGCTACAAGAAAACAAGGGAAGTCAGTGGGAAATTGCTCTTGCTTCTGCTGAATTTTTGCTATCCATGGTCATTCTGTTTCTTCTTGTAGGTAAAGAAATATCTCTGAAATGATAACCCAATGGGGCACAGGTTATCTAGTTAGAACTAAATCAATTTACCCATTTAGCCCAACAATTACAAAATAAACAAAATAATTTAAAAATGAAAAGAATCTAACTATTGAAATTAATATGAATTTCTTCAATAATTTTTAACCAATGATTTAACCTAGACGATATAGAATCATATTGCTTTGTTTTCTCCCTTCTCTTCTATATGCTCTTCAAGGGCCAAGTATTGACAAATACCACTAAGTAATAGTCCATATTTGCTACATCCCAAACTCTTCATAGGCTAAAAAAAACCCTGATTTTTGAAATGCAGTTTAACACAACCTTAATCTGCCTTTCAAGAGCCTGGTTCTCCATATATAACAGTTATATACCAATATTACAGGTGAATGTGCCAGTAACATATGAGCCAGAAATCCTTCAAATGTATTACATCTTACAGATAATACATAAGATCTCTAAACTTAGAAAAGCAGGTGGTAAATGAAACAATTTTGCTATAGAAAGCAACAATTCTAAAGGTAAGGATAAAGGTTTTCCTTCTCTAGTCGTGTCCAACTCTAGGGGCCAGTGCTTATCTCCGTTTCTTAGCTGAGGGAGACAGTATTGTCTGAACACATTTCCATGGTCCTGTGGCCAACATAACTATATGCATTGAACACTGCTACCTTCCCACCAAAGTGGTACCTATGTCTCTATTCACATTTGATATCATTGACCATGGTATCTTGCTGCACCGGTTGGAGGATTTGGGAGTGGGAGGCCCCGTTTATCGGTGGTTCTCCTCCTATCTCTCTGACCGGTCGCAGACGGTGTTGACAGGGGGGCAGAGGTCGACCGCGAGGCGCCTTACTTGTGGGGTGTCGCAGGGGTCGATTCTCTTGCCCCTCCTGTTCAACATCTATATGAAGCCACTGGGTGAGATCATCAGTGGCTTTGGGTTGAGATACCAACTGTACACTGATGACACGCAGCTGTACTTCTCCACCCCGGGCCACCCCAACGAAGCTGTTGAAGTGCTGTCCCGGTGCTTGGAAGCCGTACGGGTCTGGATGGGGAGAAACAAACTCAAGCTCAATCCCTCCAAGACGGAGTGGCTGTGGATGCCGGCACCCCGATACAGTCAGCTGCAGCCACAGCTGACTGTTGGGGGCGAGTCATTGGCCCCAATGGAAAGGGTGCACAACTTGGGTGTTCTCCTGGATGGACGGCTGTTGTTTGAAGATCATTTGACGGCCATCTCCAGGAGAGCTTTTCACCAGGTTCGCCTGGTTCGCCAGTTGCGCCCCTTCCTTGGTCGGGATGCCTTATGCACAGTCACTCATGCTCTTGTTACCTCTCGCTTGGATTATTGCAATGCTCTCTACATGGGGCTCCCCTTGAAGTGCACTCGGAGGCTTCAGTTAGTCCAGAATGCAGCTGCGCGGGTGATAGAGGGAGCCGCACGCGGCTCCCATGTAACACCACTCCTGCACAGGCTGCACTGGCTGCCTGTGGTCTTTCGGGTGCACTTTAAGGTTTTGGTCACTACCTTTAAAGCGCTCCATGGCTTGGGGCCTGAGTACTTACGGGACCGCCTACTGTTACCTCATGCCTCCCACCGACCCGTACGCTCACACAAGGAGGGTCTTCTCAGGGTGCCGTCCACCAAGCAATGTCGGCTGGTGGCCCCCAGGGGAAAATCCTTCTCTGTGGGGGCTCCTACCCTCTGGAACAAATTTCCCCCTGGCTTGCGCCAAGTGCCTGATCTTCGGACCTTTCGCCGCGAGTTGAAAACGTATTTATTTACTCGCGCGGGGCTGGCTTAAATTTTAAATTTTAAATTTTAAAATTTAAATTTCTAGATGAATTTTAAGGGTTTTTAGATTTTAAATGTTTTTAAATCTCGGCCAATTATTTAATAAGTTTTTTAATTTTGTTTTAATTGTACATGGCTTGTGTTCTTATTTTTTGGCTGTAAACCGCCCTGAGTCCTTCGGGAGAAGGGCGGTATAAAAATCTAATTAATAATAATAATAATAATAATAATAATAATAATAATAATAATAATAATAATAATAATAATAATAATAATAATAATAATAATAATAATTTGTATGCTTTCAAATGGCTAGGTAGGCAGGAGCTGGATCAAATAACAGTAGCTCACCCTGTCAAGTGGTGCTCTGGTCTCTAACAATTGTCTAGCTGACAATCTCAGCATCTTTAATCATTGATCCATTGGGTTCTACTAGTATGCAAAGTACAAGGTGTCCAGCCTGGGGACGCGAAAAGATAAATGATTTATACGATCATTATGGGATCAGAAAAGAGATGCGATGGCTCAGTGGCTAAGATGCTGAGCTTGTTGATTGAAAGGTCAGCAATTCAGCGGTTTGAATCCCTAGTGCCGCATAATGGGGTGAGTTGCCATTACTTGTCCCAGCTTCTGCCAACTTAGCAGTTCAAAAGCACATAAAAAATGCAAGTAGGTTTTGAAAATGAGCACTGCCCCCTAGAGTCGGGAACGACTAGCACATATGTGCTAGGGGAACCTTTACCTTTAGGGGGTCAGATTCACAGATTGTCAGATTGTGTGGATACATTATAATTATCAATCTAGATTAAATATGGTCATCAAATGAAAATAGAGAATGTGTACTAATAGCCATATGTTTGTTTACCATCATTGTATTTATTCAAGCTCATTCCAAGATAAAGGCTGCAGGCATAAGCCATGACTACAGATGAATGCTTGTTACTAAATTATGTTGCTGAAATATATTTTTAAAAATAAAACATCATATCACAAGACATATCTCCAGTTCAACTCTTCAAGATACGCAACTTGAAATGTGGTGGTTCTCTACGATTCAGCTGTCAATTTGCTTTCTGCATAGCATGTTCTGAATCATAGGCATGGCCATATCAGAACACATGGCTACCAAATTGGTTCAAATGTGAGAGAATAACCATCATGTATGAGCTTTCCACAACTCTTTTTGTTTGCTATTGTTTCCTTTTCATTATCATCCCCTCCCTCCCTTTTTTCCCTTCCTGCAAAGGTGAATTTAATAAGATGAGCCTTCTAGATTGGTTTTGTTAATTTGTCCAAAGACTCTATGATCTTTGGAAAAGCTCAGCTCTGCAGTCATAATTTATAGTTGATCCCATTTATCAGTCATCATTGGCTTTCCATTTTTCATATTGTTGCAAATACAAAAGGTGAAGGAGACATGAAAGGTAAAGGGTTTTTGCAACATAAAAGAGAACATAAGGTTGATATATTCTCTCTCTCGCTCTTTCTCCCTTTCTCTCTCTCTCTCTCTCTGTCTCTCTCTCTCTCCCTCCCTCCCTCCCTCTCTCTCTCTCTCTCTGTAAAAGATACAATAATAATGCAAGGATCTTTCTGATTGATTAAAGTATGGAAGCGTATTTTTGGCTTCATAAATAATGCTCTATTACTTTTCCTCAAAGACAAGCAAACCTTGACAGACTGACCTTTTTCAGGGCAGGGAGTTGTTCCAGTGCCATAAATTATACCGTAAAACGAGTGGAAATGCTACTGAGAAGTGTGTGACAAAATAAGATTAAAGATTACTACACACAAAAGATTGTTGTTTTATTAATGGAGTCCTGTCAAAGAGATGAAAAATCCTTAGCTTTTTACTGGATGTTGAGATCACATCAAATGGGATTTTTTTTTTTTTTGTAACAGGCAAACAAACATATCAAAACAATATAGTCATTATATCCTTCCCAACCACCTGGCAAATGCCATGTTTTCACTTAAAGCAGTCTTGCTGTTTTGCAGACAAATTTTAAGAACTCCATATGGATTTCTACATTTATAGAACATACTATCCTCAAGTTGCTGGCCACTAATGGGTTATGTATTGCTTTCCTAAAAGGGTATAAAATGAAGCAACACCTTTGTTAGTAAGCAAATAGATAAAACAGAATAGATTTCTACCTGTATTGTTCGTTTTATTCATTAGCTAGCAATCATTTTATAGTAAATAGTTAAGAATTGGTATATTAAGTTTGAAAGTTGCTATTAAGATTAGTATTAATATTGTATTAGTAAAGAAAGTTAGAATTAGAAGAAAATACTATTTATCACTTACACATACACCTTGAAATTAAAAAAATGGAATTATACAACATTTTTGGTTTTTTTTAATCCAATTTTGTTTCTTTTGTTATGTTGTTATGTTAATAACAAATGAGAATACAGGCATAGGCTATTTTTAAACTGATATTTAGTACAGTTATCCACTTTCAGTCAAATAGTAAGACGTAATAACCCCAGAATGGAAATGATCTGTGCATCTACAAATTACTTACAGTCATTTTCTGTTCCTTTTCATTTAGATAGTTGGATAAGATGTTCTTCTATCAGTCTTTGTTATCAAAACAAACAGACAAATAACAGCACACCAATGAAAACACAAACTACTCCAGTTATTAAGATTATGTGGATTCTGGACAATACTGTAACAATAGCAGAATGCCCTTCTTGGCTGTAAATACATTTCAAAAGACATGACAGCTCAGAATACAAGAGCCAAAGGCTAAAATAATAAAAACGTCTGGTGTGACTACCTACAAGTAGCTGTCTAATGCTAATGCTACTTTATACCCTAGGCTGGCTCCAGGCAAATATCCTGCCTGTAGCAAAGTATAACTCATCATTTCTTCTTTCCCAGGCCCATGTTCTTTTCCTTCTTCTATATTATCTTTTTCAAGTATTTGTTTAAATCTTATTTGGTGTCATTTTGTGTTTATTTTCATTTCATCCTTTTTCACCAAAACTGCAATCTTTGGATTTATTGGATATATTGACAGTAAAACCAATAGCCCTGTAAAAGTTTACCACATTCTGCTTGTGATCCTGGGGAAAACAGTCATCTGTAGCTTTCAATCATACAGAGATGGTTAGTATAAATCTCTGCCATTTTCTAATCTGTGTATATTTTTTGCACCATGCACAAAAATGTGTATGTATATTTTGAGCATCATTTGTACATACGAAAATTGTACCTAAGAGGTGCTAACATAATATAATTATTTTAACAATTCAAATTATTAAATGTTTAAAAATGGAGATCTCACAATATAACTTGATAGTTGTATAACTGTCATAATTTAATGGATGACTGTCATCAAAGATTCTCCTCTAAGCCAATTTTAATAATGTGTATTTTTACAGAGAAGATAGGAAACTGAAACAGATTTAGAAATGGCATGTTAGATTAAATGTGAAGGACATTCTATACCTAGGAAGCAAATAAACTTTTCCAGTATAAAAATATAATTGAAAAGAACAACTTTAGTTCTTTTCCTGAAATAACAAGGCAAAAGCAGGATCTATTACCTCATCTGTTCTAATATCTTCAAATAACACTCCTGGAAATTAAATTGTGATATTACAATTAATTCATAATCTTATCCTTGAGTTATAGATGGTGATCAGGGTCAGTTTCACTATTAAATCTCTTACATTGACAATGAATCATTTATATTGACATCAAGAAATATTATGTCTGCATAACTTTTCTTTATACAGTATATGAGACAGGAGAATTGGTTGCCTAGCACTGTGACTTATATTGGTATATTATGATAGTATAGTGCTAAACAGTGTAAGCATGCATAATTGTTTTACATGGAAAATATGGTGGTACACTGAATTGTATACCAAAATAGGCAAGACCTTTTTCTTGTGTATGTATACAACGCACTAAAAGTCATTGCAGTTTAAGAACAATACTCATTACAACTTACTTATCTGGCATCCATAGTATAAGATTGAATTATGACTAATGACTATTCTTGGCCACATTTCTGGACTCGAGGCTTTTATTGATGTTGGTCTTGGATCTATTCTGAATTTACTTTACATGTAGTCCTCAACTTACTACCACAATTGAGTCCAAGATGTTGCTAAGCAAGACAATTGTTTAGTGACTTTTACCCCATTCACAACCTTTCTTTGCACAGTTGTTAAGTGAATCACTGCAATTCTTAAGTTAGTAGCACGGGTGTTAAGTGAATCCCATTGAGTTTGCTTGACAAAAACTCACAAAAGGTGATCACAGGACACATGCAACTGTCATAAATATGAGCCAGTTGCCAAGCATCCAAATTTTGATCATGTGATAGAGCGCTGCTGCAATGATCATAAGTGTGAAAAACAGTCATAAGTCACTTTTTTCAGTGCCGTTGTTTGAACAGTCATTAAAGAAGTGGTTACAAATCGAGATTACCTGTATATGTTTATTGTAATCAGTGCTAAAAGAAATAGACTATTTATCTGAAGTCATTTCTGCCACCATGTCTGCTAATGCATTGTGGAGTTGATAGAAGCAGTTCTGGCAATGTGCGTGGGCATCCTGAGCATTATGGTTAGCAGAGCGATAGCATGTAAACTTGATGCCATGTACAGAATATTTGTTGTCTACAAGAATTCTGTGAGAAAATTTTGCTATATGGATCACCAATCAATTCCCAGTCCAGTATTCCCTAAATTTCAGTTAGAGGACCATACTTCTTTAATTCTTTGCATTTCATCTTGTCTTTGTCATCCCTATTAGGAAAGAGAAAGAGTTATAGCTACACAGAAGACAAAAACTAGAAATAAAAAGCTTAGCAACTTGGAATTGCAAATAGACCCAGTAACAAAACACTATCCTGAAGAGATTTGAATAATTGACATGAAGAAAGTGAAAAATATGAAAGGATCTGTGGATTTTTATCATGTGGTTTGAGAGCAAACATGGTCTGAAATATGAGAAAATATTAACAAATCATCTTGCAAGCCATATTTCTACAGCCTTGCTTTCCTTACTGTAGACACCATTATGGATTGGAATGGCATATAGGCCAAGATAAATAAATAGTCTAGAAAGAATGCTGAATTTATTTTTCTCCCACTTAGATATTACAGTGGAAAGCACTCTTGAAAGCAATGCATTTTTATAGTTCTCTGAAAAAACTTCCCAAAAAATGGCCAAAGCTTATCAGTGACTGAAAAAAAAGGATGAAACTTGATGAAACTCTCCATATCAAGTTTTCCTGGTAGAATATCACATATTAGGTAGGTTTTCCTAAAAGAAGCAGACTGATTCTGCTCTATTTATTCTGGGATCCTAATATTGAGTAAATTGAATGACTAATGTTGCAGTTAGTCAGATATCAGAATAATAGAACTGCATCAGATTAGAAGGCTATTTTATAGAAGTCAGATATCACAGATAAATTAGCAATATAACAGAATCCTTGATCATTTCTTATTTCAGCTAAAACTATTCCTGGGGGTAATTATTAATGAAATAACTGAAAATGAAAAAGTTCTATAAAAATACAAAATGGTAGGAATGTGCAAATGGCACTGAGCTTGAATGTATCTTTTTTTCTTGCCCCTATTATTTGAATAGCATTTTTAATTTCATTATCACTGTCTTCTTCTTAACTTTACCTCAATTCTTTAATTAATCAAAAGTCTAAAACAGAGGTGGGATATATTGGCCCCTTTATGGCTTGTGGACTTCAACTCCCAGAATTCCTGAGCCAATATTTCCTCAGGAATTCTAGGAGTTGACGTCTACAAGTCATAAAAGAGCCATAGTTCCTCACCCCGACTCTAGAAGCCAGTGTACTGAAGGTACTTTAGAAGTGGAAATCCCCTCTTTCTTTGTCAGAGGAGTTCTGGAGTCTGAAGTCTGATCCCTGGTTCATCTAGTTGAGCAGTCTGTTCTCACTAGTTTTCATGGATACAAGAGGTGGTATTCAACCTGTTCAAACCGGTTCGGGCGAACCAGTAGAGGAGATCGCGGGTGGGTTCTACGCCATCCTATTTAGGCACTGTTTTGAAGGCAGGTATATGTGCGGAAGGCACACACACGAGCAAAGTGCATATGCAGAAGGTCAGGCGCATGCGCAGAAGGTGTGTGCGCAAAGCGAGCGTGCATGCACAGAGTGAACTGGTGGTAACAAAACGTGAAACCCACCGCTGACCCTATACTATCTATTTTAAATTATGTAGATATCTCTATTACAAAAGAAGATTCTGGAAAAAGGTTGTATGTAGCTAATTACTGATGTATCCATGAAAGATGTAGCTATGTAATATAAGCAGAAATAAAGTAAGCTTATGCTGTTAAAGTAAGTGAGTTAGAAAGTCACAATTATTTAATTCTGCAAATAATCTCATGTTATTGTACTGAACTTGAAGGTGACATGCTTCATACTGTACAACACTGTACCAATGTTGAATGAGCCCCCCCCCACCTTTTTTTTTGCCTTATTAGGGGTTCCTGCTACATACTTATGACTCATATATCCAGGCTGTACACAAGATGATAAATGAGCGTAGAATGAAGTTCTACGCTCATTTTCTAAACATGAAGTTAGATTAGATTGGTAAAATAGGACAGCCTTTTGATGGAAGAATGGTATTGTTTGGATAATGGCAAACAGGCATTTTGATAAATGTGAAATAAAAGATAATACAGGGAAAATGTTACAGTTTAATCACTATTGTCATCTCTAAAAATATCAGAATACAGGGGCATCTCACAACTGTCTCCAGCCGCTTGCGGGCTTGAACGGCTCCTTCTGGCTTTTTACCAGTTCCAGTGGGGAATGAAGCATCCTGACTCTGAGAAAGATTTTAGTAACTTTCTCTGAAAGAGCATGAAATCAGCAGCCTAGAAAGAAGTTCTTATGCAGTCTAATAAGGCTCTTTCCTGGATCCAACTATTTTTTGACAACTGTCACTCTTACTGTAATGTTCTGTTTTGGGGAATGATTGCTGAGTCAGTGGTCGGCATACACAGTTACTTACATAACATCTTAGAGAAGAGCCATTAATGTTTCAGTGTGGTTCAAACTGAACGTGGAATGGAGATGGCCTAGTGGTTGACCTATTTCAAGACCTGGATTGGGCAGTGCACCCATCTTGGTCGTTTTAGATCAGGTGTCTCCAACCTTGGGAACTTTAAGACTTGTGGACTTCAACTCCCAGAATTCCTCAGCCAGCTTCTGGGAGTTGAATTCCACAAGTCTTAAAAGTTCCCAAGGTTGGAAAGCCCTGTTTAAGATCGTTTAGTGTCATTCAATGGCACTCAGTGACATCAGTCACAGTATCATTCTACACTGTTTGTCTGGTGGAGGATGGAAGGCAGTGTTATGTAGTGGTTCTACTCCTTCCTTAGTGTATGTTTCCAGTCAGTGGGGGAGGGGAGGAAAGACTGGCCAAATGGTTGCTACTCTAGAGGATGTTATAGGGTTTGGTCCTCAACAGCTACACCAAACCTCCAGGAGAAATCATTTTCAGGGTATGGTACTATTAACAGTACCATTCATAATAGAACAGAATAACAGAGTTGGAAGGTACCTTGTAGGTCATCTGGTCCAAGGGTCTCCAACCTTGGCAACTTTAAGACTTGTGGACTTCAACTCCCAGAATTCTGAGAGTTGAAGTCCACAAATCTTAAAGTTGCTAAGGTTGGAGACCCCTGATCTAGTCCAACACACACACACCCCGCCCAAGCAGGAGACCTTACACCATTTGTGACAGATGGCACTCCATCTGTCCATATTCTTTCAGGACATGGTACTATTAATATGCTAATCTAAGTTTTATGTAAGCCACTGAGAATATGTTTAAACAAACAGACAAGCTCTGCTATCCTAAGCTATACAGGAGAGGTTGTCAAATGACTTGACCCATTATCTGGAAGCTGTGAGGTACTAGACAGGACAAATCAGGCTGAAATCAAGCAAGTATGGGTTGTTGGTTTTGTGTTTTGGCAGAATTCTCTGACCCATTAAGTGTGGTATATTGATGCAGCAACATTGCTTCATAAGAGAAGATCTACAACTTGAGGGCCCTCCTAGACTCATGGCTACTGCTTCAGAGTTGGGTTTCAGCAGGTTCTGACCAATTCTGGAGAACCGGTAGTGGAAATTTTGAGTAGTTTGGAGAACCGGTAGTAAAAATTCTGACTTGCCCAACCCCATCTATTCTCTGCCTCCCAATTCCCAGATTTATTTATTTATTTATTTATTAGATTTTTATACCACCTTTTTCCTGAAGGACTCAGGGCAGTGTACAGCCAAGGATAAAAACTCAATATATATACAATTAAAACCAAAATTTAAAACAGAGCAAATTACAAAAAAAAGGCCAACATTAAATTAGAAAATTTAAAAACCTTAAAACAATCAAAACCCAATTAAAATTTAATAAAACTATTAAGCCAGTCCCACTTATTGAATAAATAAGTGTTTTTTTTAGCTTACGGAGATTCAGATGATCGGGAAGAAATGGGGATTTTGCAGTAACTTTCTCTTGGAGTGGGGTGGCAATGGAGATTTTACAGTATCTTTCCCCTGCCATGCCCACCCAGCCATGCCCACCAATCTGTGCCATGCCCACCAAGCCACACTCATAGAACTGGTAGTAAAAAAATTTGAAACCCACCGCTGTACTGCTTCACAGGCAGATAGCAACCATGGCTAGGGCAAGCACATAATACTTCTGCTTTGAGCCCTATCTGTAATTCAGTATACTGATTTTAATCTTTAATGCTCTATAGATGTTGACATATTTATAGGATGGCCTTCTCCACCTGGATTTGACCTACCTTACATTTACACCTAATAAGAACTTGCTAATTGTCCTCTACTTCCCCAATGTGAGAGGACTGGAAGCTCATGAACCCTGTTCATTGCTTAGTATGGAATAGTCTTTAAAAAAAAATTCTTTTTCTTTTTTTTCCTTTTTTTTCTTTTTGGTGCCTTCAAGTTACTATTGACTCCTGGCAACTGCCTGATCAAGTCCCTGCAGTTTTCTTGGCAAAATTTTGGAAGAGGTTTATACTTGCTTCCTTCTTAAGGCTGAGAGAGAATGAGTGGTCCAATTACTCAGCAGGTTTGGGGACTAAGGCCAAACTAGAACTCATAGTCTCCTCATTTCTAAGCTGGTGCCTATTAGCTTCCGGCAAGCTTTTAAAAAATAGTTTTATTTTTGAGCCTTTGAGAGCTCAGCTGATACCATCAATGCAGGAGTCTACATGTTGTTATTTGTTTATTTTACTACTTGGTGTGATTTATTTTTGTTGTGGACATATTAGCCTTTATATTGATGGATATTTCAAACTACTGAAT
Source organism: Ahaetulla prasina (assembly GCF_028640845.1). Lineage (NCBI taxonomy): Eukaryota > Metazoa > Chordata > Lepidosauria > Squamata > Colubridae > Ahaetulla > Ahaetulla prasina. The sequence goes on along the minus strand of NC_080541.1, from coordinate 46,897,402 downwards.
GCCTGATTGCAGGAGGGATAAACCCCACCAATCAATCAATCAGTAGCATTTCAGTCATATGGGTACTTGTGTGTATTTACTGTCTACTGTTAACCTCATCCATTCCTAAGAGGTCTGTAAGGGGCGTGCATAAGAGCACCAGCATGCCTACAGTTCCTGTCCTAATGTTCCCTTTGGTTGTATTCAATTTGTGTGGTTATTTCATGCTTATACTAATATATATTGTTGTGTTTGACAAAATAAATAAATAAAAATAAAATAAAATAAAATATTTAGAATTTCCAAGGCAACTATCAAGCATAGATCTGCTATGAGTCCTGCCAGTGTTCTAAACAAGCCTCAGCACCACAGTACTGAGTAGCTGTCTCTTCTTATGACTAAAATATTCCATGTAACTTTTGTGGAAATAAATATGTGCCACGTTTCTTTGAAGGTTTGCTATTTTTATCAGTGCAGATACATATTTGTCATCCTAAATTTAAGCTCACACATAAAGACTTCATCTCCTTTTGAAGCTAGAAATCACATTCAACTTTCCAGTGGAAAGGCTGGGTAGTCAATTAAGCCACCAGTGAAAACCAAAACCAAACCAAAATTAAAACAGGAAGTAACAGGAAATGTATGCTTAGTTAATTTATAGGTCAGGAATCAGATATGAAGAAAGGTTAGATTACTATTCAGCCTGAAACAAGCAAAGGTTCTGCTGGTTGTATAAACTACCAAAGATTTAAAATTCTGTGGTGGAATTACATAGTCTGCTCTCCAGTTTCAGAAAATGGTTGCCACAAAATGCTTCTCTCCCAGACAAAAACTACTGAAGTTCTGAAGAATGACAGAATAAGAAAACAATAGAATAACAGACTTGGAAGGGACCTTGAGGTCTTCTAATCCAACCTCCTGCTCAAGCAGGAGAAGCTGGGTTTCAGCTTGATATGTTTCCATCTGTTACTTTTTCTCCTGCCTTCAGGTGCTTTGGAGAATAGATTGATCCCCTTTATTTGTGACAGCCCCTTAGATATTGGAAGACTGCTATCAAATCACCCTAGTCTTTCTCTTCATTTAATTAGACATAACTATTACAATTCTGTAATTGTTCTTCATATCAAACTATGACAGTTTTTTTTGTTTTTACCTTTTATACAGCTACTTCTCAACAAAGTACATTTTCCCACTAGTTTTTCCAGAGTTTCCTATCATCTGGGGTCAATTTTAGTGATGGCTTTCACAACATCTATTTAAACATCGTAATCTCACTGATAAAATATAATCAATGTAACAAATCAGGAATAAACCATCTATACTTCAATTTCAATGTTTCTCTCACATGCCAGTTTTATCAAATCTGTGCTTTGAATTTGTATTTTAAAGCAGAGAGCCCCAACCCCTGGGCTGCAACCCACTGTTGGGCCTTAAGCAGTTCAGAACCGGGCCACGGAAATGTTGGGTGAGTGTACACACACATACCAACTTGTGCAAGCAGTGTGTATGCACGCACTCCATTAGCGCAAGCAGCAGATGCACATGTCTGCCGCTTGTGCAAATGGAGCCGTGCATGTGCCCGCCACTCACAGAAAATCATCCCCCCACCCCCCTGTCATTCTGCAAAGCCGGAAAGGTTTGGGAACTCTGTTTTAAAGTAACTACTGTTAACAGCCTGGACCAGGCAGCACTCACCTAGGCTCCATAATTCAGAAGAACTCACAGAGATCAATGAGATATGTCATGCTGAGCAATTGCTCCTAACCTAAAATATGAGTGGAGTCTATCAGCCCAACATTGGGAATCCACAGTCAATAAAGACACTAGCTTACTGCCTGTGTAGGATGACACAAGTTGAATGAGATAGTGATGATAAAGAAAAGGAGTGATAGCAGGAGAACTGCTGAGCCAGCCATGTAAGTGGAAAAAGTAAAGGAGAGGACTGAGGCATTAAGTGCAAGGACAAATTAAACAAGGAAGGTATAAGAAACAGGATCTTCCTTCTCTGAAAACAGATTGGCCTCCTCAGTCTTATAACAGCACTAGTTAATGCCCAAAGATATTGCACACAACTGTTTGTCTTTTCCTCTCCTATAAGCACATTAAACAAGTATTATTTTGATAGTTTCCAGTTATGCACAAAGCATTATATGTAGAAATATATTACATACAAATGAATCCTTAATTTACATGCATGGAAATCTTTCCACATAAATAATGTATTGTAATATTTTCAATGGCCATCTAAAGTATTAGGAAATACTTTTTTTTTCTTTAAAAAATAGCTTTTTATAGCCCTATAAAATGCATTTTATAGCCCTATAAAATGTAGGCCAAAGGAAACTTTAAGAAATAGTACCCCTTGATAAATTCATATAGCATTCAAGCATGGCTTAAATGGTCATCGCAAAATATTATATTCTGTTATATAAACAAAAAACAATCAAATATTTATCTTCTACTACTGACAACTTCAGTCTTCCACAAAATCTGTATCTGAAGCAGTGGAAGCAAGAATTGGACTAGATAATTGTTGTAACATTGTGACAATGAAAATTACTGATCATAATCTTTTCTTCTATGGCTGTTTGCAAAATATTTGCTTTAAATGCTAGAGATACATATTTGAAAGGATATCTTAGATATCATTGAATTTTTTTCCATTTCTTTGGCATTATCATCATTATCACATTGTTACTCTCCCTTTGTCTGAACTCTTAAAGATTGCTGTGTAACATTTTAATGGGAACATAAGATGATTATTTTTATAAGATTCTTTTGGCTCTGTCAAAAATGATTATGTCCATTGAAACCTCAACCATTATTATGAGTTGCTGCCAGATAACTCACTGGGTTTCATTTCTATCTGTTCCAAGAGTCTCTAAATGTCTGGATAGTATCAAAAAGACCAGAATTATTCTACAGATACATTAACTTAGCTTGGCCAACAATAGAATTGAGAACATGCTGCTCAGAAGGGAAAAAAACTTATGTAAATAATTAGAGAAAAATATGATTTCTCTGGCTGGGGAGCAATGTACAACATATTCTTACTATAAATATTAATATAGTCAGAACTAAATTAGAAACATGAATGACACTTTATTGCATCAAACCTCTACATTAAAAACTGATATTTAGAATGCAAAGAAATAAAAATCCTATTTAGGGCATAAAATGTAGAAGAGTGTAGAAGTTCTTGAATAAAGCATACCTACCAAATGCAAAATACAAATGTCTGTTTTCTTATATTCTGGGTAAACCTGGAAGGAGATTCTAATATCAAGTGAACATATATAAAATCTTCTGCACTTGGAAACCTTACCTTATTATACCTAGATTCCATGAAAAGGTTCTAAGTTTACTCTGTTGAAAATATTAACAGACTTTTTATCTCCCAGTGTTTTCAATCCATTTTAAAACATACACAAAATTGTGCAAGCAGTTTTGATCAGTTTCTACTCTTGAGGAGGAGATTTTAACATGACTGGCTAAATTAAAATTCACTGAGATGGAGCCTCCCAATGTACCATGTGTGGCTAAACCATTTCCAAGAAAGATTGGGGGAAGAGAAGCAAGAAAATTGTTAATATCTTGTTAATCTCAAAGCCTTCCTGAAATCAAGTGTCTAGTTAATGGCACCATTTTAACCTGCTAAGATTTTAGACATCCTTGTTCCTTCTCTTTTCACTGCTTTCAAAAACCATTTCCTTGTTCCTTGTTCAAAGAAATAACGAGTATTTTACAATAATCTGCAATTAGAAGGTTTTAGCTATGATTTAATGTAACCTAGCAATCTGTGCCAAAAGCAAACTGCATCTTCATTTGATAACCCATTTAGAATTGAAGTTGGACACAAAACTTTTCAAAATTTCCATCAATTTTGTAAGTGAGAAAGCATATGGAAAATTTCATGAATTTCTCCAGAGGAAGGAGAAAAAGCAACAATTTCACTATTCGCATTAGCAATGACAATAGCATTTATTTTTATTTTATTTTATTTTTATACTTTTATACCGCACCATCTCCCGTAGGACTCAGGGCGGTTCACAGGCATACTAAAAATACAACAATAATAAATAAGCAATTTAAAACCCAATTAAAACAAAATATTATAATCACCAAATCACTAAAACGGTAAAAAACCGGTTAAAACCCATTAAAATTGACTAAAATATTTTATTCTTAGGCTAGTCTGGCTCATTGAAATAATAAAGTCTTCAGTTCATGCCTGAAGGTCCGGAGGTCAGGGAGTAGCCGTAACCCTGGAGGAAGCTCGTTCCACAGGGCCGGTGCTGCCACAGAGAAGGCCCTCCCCCTGGGGGTTGCCAACCTACATTGCTTGGTCGACGGCACCCGGAGGAGACCCGCTCTGTGGGAGCGCACCGGTCGTTGGGAGGCTATCGGCGGCAGAAGGCGGTCTCATAGATACCCCGGTCCTAAGCCATGGAGCGCTTTAAAGATGGTGACCAGAACCTTGAATTGCACCTGGAAGGCTACCAGCAGCCAGTGTAGGCATGCAGGATAGGTGTTATATGGGAGCAACGCGATTCTCCCTCTATCACCCGCACGGCCGCATTCTGGACTAACTGGAGCCTCCTGGTGCTCTTCAAGGGGAGCCCCATGTAGAGAGCATTGCAATAGTCCAGGCGGGAAGTGACGGGGGCATGAGTGACCGTGCGTAAGGCATCCCGGTCAAGGAAGGGGCGCAACTGGCGAATCAGGTGAACCTGATAAAATGCTCCCCTGGCGACGGCTGTCAAATGTTCCTCTAAGGACAGCCGATCGTCCAGGAGAACGCCTAAGTTGCGCACTCCTCCCCTGGGGGTCAGTACTTTCCCCCACACACACAGTCAGCGATGGTGTAAGCTGACTGTACCAGGACGCTGGAACCCACAGCCACTCTGTCTTGGAAGGATTGAGTTGGAGCCTGTTCCTCCCCATCCAGACCCGCACGGCCTCAAGACACCGGCCCATCACCTCAACGGCTTCGTTGGGGTGGTTTGGGGTGGAAATGTACAGCTGTGTATCATCAGCGTACAGATGATAATCCACCCCAAAACCATGGATAACCTCACCCAGCGATGTTGAACAGGAGAGGCGAGAGAACAGACCCCTGAGGCACCCCACAAGTGAGGCGCCTCGGGGTCGATCTCTGCCCTCCTGCCAACACCGTCTGCGAATGGTCAGAGAGATAGGAGGAGAACCACCAATAAACGGTGCCTCCCACCCCCAATCCCCCTAACCGCCGCAGCAGGATACCATGGTCGATGGTATAAAAAGCCGCCGAGTGATCTAATAGCACCAGGACAGAGGAACAACCCCTGTCCCGGGCCCTCCAGAGGTCATCCACCAACATGACCAAAGCCGTCTCGGTGCTGTTTCCGGGTCTGAAACCGGACTGGAACAGGTCTAGATAGACAGTTTTCTCCAGGTATTGAGGAAGCTGATATGCTGCCACACCCTCAATAACCTTCGCCAGAAAGCGAAGGTTGGAGACTGGACGATAGTTCGCTAATACAGCCAGGTCCAGGGAGGGCTTCTTAAGAAGGGGCCTCACCACCGCCTCTTTCAAGGCGGAGGGGAAAACACCCTCCAACAAAGAAGCGTTGGTAACTCCCAGGAGCCAGCCTCGTGTGACCTCCCGTGTGGCCAGTACCATCCAGGAGGGACACAGGTCCAATAAACATGTAGTGGGATTCAACCTACCCAACAACCTGTCCATGTTATCAGGAGTCACAGGATCGAACTCAGCCCAGATAACATTCTCAAGACTCGTCCCCGCCATCCCACCCGGATCTATCCAATCAGTGTCCAAGCCATCCCGAATCTGAGCGATTTTATCAGACAGATACTGTACAAAATCCTCAGCTCGTCCCTGTAAGGGGTCCTCCCGAGCTTCCTGTGTGAGCAGGGAGCGGGTCACCCTAAACAGGGCGGCTGGGCGATTATCTGCCGATGCGATGAGTGCGGAGAAATAATTATGTTTCGCCGCCCTGATCGCCACTAGATAGGTCTGAATATATGACCTCGCTAGTGTTCAGTCAGGTTTGGAGCGGCTGGACCTCCAGGCGCTCTCTAGGCTTCTTTTCCGGCGCTTCATCTCTCTCAGCTCCTCGTTATACCAAGGAGCTGGTCGAGTTCGTCGCTGGGTCAGAAGCCGCAAAGGCATGACACGGTCCAAGGCACCAGCCGCCGCCTCCTCCCAGGCCAGTTCCTCAGCCGCCTCCTCCCAGGCCAGTTCCTCAGCCGAGCCGTGGGCTAAATCCCTTGGAAATGGCCCAAGCTCTGTCAGAAACCTCTCTGGGTCCATCAGGCGCCTGGGACGGAACCATTGAACCGGTTCCGTCTCCCTGCGGTGAGGTGTAGCAGTCCGAAAGTCTAGCTGAAGGAGTAAATGATCTGACCATGACAGGGGTTGAGATATTTATTCCCCTAACTTCAGATCATTAAGCCACTGTCCCGAGACAAAAATCAAGTCCAGTGTGTTACCCCCGACATGGGTGGGGACGTCAACTACCTGGGTCAGGTCCAAGGCCGTCATGGAGGCCATGAACTCCCGAGCCGCCATTGACGATTCGCCTGCCGACGGCAAGTTGAAATCCCCCATAACATAAGTCTGGGGGTCTCAACCGCCATCCCAGCTATCATCTCCAGCAGCTCGGGCAGGGCTGCTGTCACGTAGCAAGGAGCCAGGTACGTAATCAGCAAGCCCACCTGTACCCCCTGGCCCCACCTCACTAAGAGGGATTCACAACCAGCTATCTGCCGGATAGCGACCTCCCTCGGATCCAGACTCTCGTTAATAACAACCGCCACCCCCCCACTCCTACCCTGGGCCCTCGGCTGATGGAATGCATGGAAGCCTGGTGGGCACATCTCGGTGAGGGGAACCCCCCCTTCCGTGCCCAACCAGGTCTCCGTAATGCCCATTAGGTCCGCTCCCCCCTCTTGAATAAGATTGAATATGAGGGGGGCCTTGTTCATGACGGACCTGGCATTGCACAACATCAATCGAAGGTCCAGGTTCCGGGGGATATCACCACTCGGGACACGAGTAAAGCCAAGGGGCCCGGAGTGCGGTATCGCTTTCAAACAGTGAGAACGCGCTCCCCGAACATGATACGAGCCCCTGCTTCCGCCATACCTGCCCCTTCCCCGTACCGTGCAGATGGAAATTCCCATACCAGGTCGAGCTTTAACCTCCTCCAAGACCTCCAATTTACGAACCTCCAGCATTGCTCCAGAAGAAAAAAAAACCACAAGAGGGAAGAGTTCTTTTATGTCTTTGTTTGAGGAATTAGTAAAGGAAAATAACCCATGGAAGCTATAAAACACTGGAACTCCATTTAATCTTGCTTCAATATCTCATAAATAAATGAAAATACTAAATTCCATTCATGAGTTTTTCTTAACACAAAACTTGTCATATTAGAAACAACATATTAATTTTGTGATTCATAAAATGCTTACTCATGTTTGTATATATTCTCCATCAATACTACCTAAATTTTGCCATAAAACCTGGATTCGTGAAGTCTGGGAAACAGACGAACTTGAGGTGACAACTTGCACAATTATTATAGAAAGCTTCCTATAAAACTCCTATTAAAAAAGAGATATGTGATATTAACTCTATGTTTAGATCAAATGGTCCAATTCATAGTATTTACATGGTGCTTGGAGCTAATTTGCTTCCCAGGGATGGAGAGGCATCTCCTTTCCTACAAAGCTACATATGATAAGATATATACTGTTAAAATATACAAGATTGGCATATGGATCTTCAGTTTTACATGTGAAGCCAAAATATAAGATATCAGCTCATATACACTGTAGTACATAAACAAAACATTATACTAGGCAGGATCCGCATATATATGAAAAGCATATGAACAAGGCCATTATTTGATGTGTTTATATTAGTTATATGCTGTTTTTAACAAGTCAAGACAAAATCGTCCTTAAAGTCATTCCATAAGATAATTTATCTGCTTTTACCACTATGTGGTAAATTTTAATTAATATTTTTAAATTCAATAATTCTGTAATTTGAAATTGATTCAAAGTGATATACACTATCCAACTGCACAGGAAGATTTCCCCAGCCAGATTTTCAATAAATACACAAAACCCACGCATTTATAATCTTTTAAATTTACCCACAGTAAAGTAGAACCATAAAAGCTATAAAAGTAAGTGGAGGGGGAAAGAAATCATTATTTTTTGTTAATTCCTGGTGTTTATGCAATAATGATTTCACTATTCTAAAAGTTCATTCAAATTGTTTAAATGAAATATTTTACAAACAATTAATAAGCAATTGCTGTCATCCATCATTTTTAATATAACTGATATTCTTATTTACTGGGGAAATATATGAAAAGACTAATATCCAGATTGCTTAAAGTTGATTTCAAGGTCACTCAGAATTGTCCACAGGAACATTTATAGGCAGATGAAATTGTTTTTAATTTGTCAGTGGTCTATTAGAGCAGTCTGTTGTAGATAAGTTGTGTCTCGATAATTTAGAGTGGTGAACATGAGTTATGATCTGAAGAGACAGGCTTTGAAGAAGTTAAATGAACAAGAAGGTGTTTATGTAATCTGAAGCTTCACAAGGTGGGAAGATCAGTTGTAGACATCTCCCAGTAGTGCTTTCGTACACTCTATGGGCTTGATGCTCTAGTTTAATGCCAGATTACAAAGCTTGTACTGTTTGTTTCTGAAAATAAAATACCATGTTTTGAAAAGGTGTCATTTTTTGATGTGTGAGATATCCATCAAACTGAGCATTTCCAAGAAAAGTTACCCAGCAAAACCAAAGAAAATTTATAAACTGTATCTTCATCCTTTTTTACACTGTAGTTTGAAAATGCCAAGATTTAAGACTTCTCTATTTTATGAGACAGTTTGACCATGTGACAACTCAAATGTCAGCTGAGACCAATTTATTGTACAATGAATATATCAACTATTACAAATATTTCTGCAGTTGAAATCTGAAAGTTTTTAAAGTATACATGGATTTGTTAAAGAGACAAAAATATAACACAAGGAATTTAAAATTAGCTTAATTGCTACTTCTGTTGGAATTTGGATTATTTAAGGATGACATATACTAATATCACATACAGATCTCTCATCAGTGTGTTGATTGCAGTGGTGGGATTCAAAATTTTTTACTACCTGTTCTGGGGGTATGGCTTGTTGGGTGTGGCGTGGCATGGTGGGCATGGCAGGGGAAGGATACTTGTGAAATCTCCATTCCCACCCCACTCCAGAGGAAGGATACTGTAAAATCTCCATTCCCACCCCACTCCAGGGGAAGGTTACTACAAAATCCCCATTCCCACCCCACTCTGAGGGCAGCCATTCAGAGGTGGTATTTAGCAGTTCTCCAAACTACTCAAAGTTTCTGCTACCAGTTCTCCAGCACTGATCGGAACCTGCTTAATACCACCTCTGGTTGATTGATAGTAGACACATTCTAGATAAAACTTCAGTGTCTGATAATTTATCTAGCCATCTTGCAAAGTCACATGGAAATGCTTGAGCTGTCTTGCAGTTCTTCAATACACAGTCCATGTTTCATAGACATACAGAAAGATAGTAAATACCATGGTTCCACAGACCTTCAGTTTTGTACATAAGCTGATTCCTCAAATTTCCCACAAAGTAGAACATATCTTTGTTATTCTGTAGTTAACTTCTGTATCAGTAGTCACTGCTTGGAGAGGGTACTGCCAAGGTCATTAAACTGGTCCACTGATTGTACTTTCTGCCTTTGATATGATTTATACAATGCTAACATCACATACATTTATATTTTTACTATTTTTGCTAGACAATCCATGAGTCATTCTTTCAGAGATACCAGTATTTCCTTATCTAAAAGAGAAAAAGAATGACCATGAGTGGATTGCTATTGCTTTAGTTTTAAAACTGAAGAAGAAAACATCATTTTATTAAAGAAAGATGTGTAGCAAGACAAATTTAGATGATTGATATTTAGCAAATGGCATATTTGATAACAATTGTGGCTGAGTTGCAATTCTTTAAGAATTCTCTAATGTTTCCTCTTCTTTTTCCTTGGCTTACAGCTGACTATGCTGGAAATCTGGTTCCTGCAGATAAGTCAGCACATTTCCCATGGTTTGTAGTTGTACTTTGTATTTATTTATTTATTTATTTATTTATTTATTTATTTATTTATTTATTTATTTATTTATTTATTTATTATTTGATTTGTCAAGTACGTATTAGATAATATATATAGGTATAAACATGAATTGAATACATAAAATGAATACAAATAAAGGGAACATTAGGACAGGGTTAGTAGGCATGCTGGTGCTCTTATGCATACCCGTTACAGAAATCTTAGAGCAAAACATGACCGTATCTTTAGAGAAAAGCATGACTATATTAGAACTGTGTTCATTGAAGAGTGATATTTTCACCTTATAATAAATTGACGGTAATTCTTGGAATCCTTAAAATGTCATTTTTTAATGCACCAATATTTTTCCTTGCTACAATGAGATTCTTATGGAATTCTTCCATGACCATCTGTATTTCATTGCAAAGCTTTGGAAGATCAATGTTCCTCATTAAAAAGATGGGAGATCCTATTTCCAGTTCTAGTTTATGTGGTGGCAATTGAATCCAGAAATTCTGTTGGAAAATGAGAAGCATTAGCTCCTTCACTAACAGCATTGAAGGAACAATATTCTTCCATCACTCCAGGGAAGCATCTACTGCTGAAATGATGAGAAAAGTCAATTCCACCTACTGCATGTGGAATTGAATTTTCTCCTCATTTCATTCAGGGGAATCAAGATAGAGTTCTTTAAGAATAGTTTTGCATGTTTATCAAATGTTGGGCAGACTTGCATTGTCCTTGCTGGCAGAACTATATCTTCCGGTAATTCTATTTCATCATATTGTTTTTTCTGAATTTTGAAACAACCACGACTTTACCCAATTTTATTCCTTTAGGAGTCATGGGTCTTGGATTTTGGACACATTCCATAAGTTAGTCATTATTCCCTATGACAGGGGTCTGCAGACTTGGCTCTTTTAAGACTTGTGGACTTCAACTCCCAGCTTTGCTGGCTGAGGAACTCTGGGAGTTGAAGTCCACAAGTCTTAAAAGAGCCAAGTCTGCAGACCCCTGCCTTATAATGAATCATTTTGCCCAGATAATGATGAGAGTGTGAATGATGTGTATGTATACATAATTGAATCATCTGAATAATTACAGCAAAATGACGCAAAACATCTGGAAAACATTCTGCAAACATAATGCTTGGAATTAGTTTCTGCGGACTTTAAAAATATTATCACTTTAAATTACTCAAATAGTGTAAGGATTACATTTTATATGAACATTGAAATTTAAATTAGTTATGACTAGCTTTAGCTTCACTGAGGCCTTTGTTTTCACAACTCACATTTCACATAATTACCACCAAATGGGTAAAATATTCAAAATAAATTAAATGTTATAGATGACGTTCAAGAAGATGTAGTTATCAAATAATGTTGCGGGAAGAACATTTTTTAAATAAAGCAGTAACTTTGCCAATAAAAAGATTAATGATCTGTTCTGCCTAGCAATCCAGCTATATCAAAGTGAATTGCTGCATAGAGATTCAGTACCTTTGATTTTCTGAGACAGAATTGTCAATTACCTTGTACATTTCAGTTCATCTGAAATGGAGTATAGAAAACGGTTTTGATTGTTTGATCGTTTGATCATAGGTTATATAAATGGCATGAGGCTTTTCAATTTTTCTCACATTAAATATCTCTCTCCCATTCATATTACTGGAGTTAAATCATTAACATTTAGAATGTGATATGGCAGAATTGTGATTCAGCTCTTTGTCATTGGTACAGAGTTATTTCCAAATATGAAGGTTTTGCATGAAACTTAATTTCATGGAAATTGACAGCTTGATCATTCTGAGATTGTAGCATTAATTTTGATGTATGTGTGATGTATATGTGGTGGAGTGCAGAAGGGCATTTGGCAAGATGTTTATACAATGCTTACATTGTATAAGAATCAATTTATTTTGATTGTATTTTAAAAGTAAGAAAAGTAGCATTCCATTTGTTTGCAGAGAGCAAATAAGATCTTTTATTGGAAATATTCATTTAGTGTTGTATTACAAATGGCACATTATTGCTTTTTGTTTTCATTGTACAAATATGGATTTTATGAAGAAGCATGGTGGCTGAGGACAAAAGCTTGTCTTATATGATTTATTTAAGCAATTAATATTCTATGCTATAAACCATGTAAGAGTTTTACAGAGAACCAGGGCATTTACTACAGCTCCAAATCTACAAAAGAGTGTGTTAGGACAGTAATATTACTGGAGCTACAAATCATTTCATACTCCAAACTTGCATTTTTTTGAAGTTTTTGAATTCCAAAGGCTCCAATTCTATATACTTTAAATGAAAAATGTTGAGAAAAATTGAGAAGGAAGGAAGGAAGGAAGGAAGGAAGGAAGGAAGGAAGGAAGGAAGGAAGGAAGGAAGGAAGGAAGGAAGGAAGGGGACAACAGGAAGGAAATACATTTTAACAAAAAATAATCTAGTTCTCTGACTAGAATGTGGAAACTAAAGCATGAAAATTCTTTAAATGTAGCAAAACTAGAGGAAAGGGTTCCATGGTATATAAAAATACTCACAGATGTTTAGAAATACATTTAGTGCCTCTCACTTTTAGGTGAGTAGAAGACCAAATAAAGGCTATTTTGAGAAAACATGTTTTCAAAAAGCAAATTGCAGCTTTTTTCAGAGTCATAACGTAATAGTGATGGATGACTTAAATTGTATTTACTTCTGTTAGAAAACAAACTCTGCCAATCATGTTACTTCCAGAAAATCCTGCCTTGTTCTTGCTAACAAGTTTTAATTCAGGGAGTGTAGGCAAGCAATAGTAAATAAACTATCCTTGACTTAATAATAATCAATAGGAAGGATTTAGTTGATGAATTGGAAGCAGAAGAAATATTGGATGAAAATAATCATATAGGTTCCTGATTTAAGAGAATCACTACAGGTAATATAACTTTTTAAATATTGTTTCTCCATTTGGTGATTCATGAGAGCACAACAGCAGCCATAACAGGTCACTAAAAACTATACCATGCTACTAAAAAGGCTAATTTTAGCCTTAATTAAAATAAATACAATTTTCAAATAATAGGAAGTAACTATTCCAACTGAGTTCAGTGACTGATTCTTGGTTTCACCCTTTAAGAAGGATTCATAAAAACTAGAACAAGTTACGTCTAGGGCAACACAGTGCAGCCAGCTCAGTGGCAAGTCACCTCTGCCAAGTCACCACTGTCAAGTTGTCGCAGGACAATTCACCACAGGGACAATTTGCTGGGGTTGGCTGGAGAAAAACCCTGGGCAGGCCGGTGGTGGGTAGGCAAGCTTCCCACTGAAGGGAGAGCTGGTTGGGTGGGCAAGCAAGCAAGTGGGCAGAGTGCAAGCAAGCAGGTTGGCACAGTGCAGAGCGGTGGAAGGGCCTTCCTATTTTCATCCCCTGCCATCATTACAGGCTGTTTGGTAGCAGTGGTGGTGTTCGGGCCATTTGGCAGTAGGGGTGATGGGCAGGGCAGGCAGTGGGGAGGTGATGACAAGTAGGCATGTCCTATTTGTACACCCAACACCACCAAATGACCCCAACACCGCTGTCACCACCAAGCAGCCTGGAGGAGGGGGAAGTGAAAATGAGACTTGCCTGGCCATTGCCGCTTCCCTGCCACCCACTCCACCTACTGTTGCCACCAAATGGCCCAAACACTGCTGCTGCTGAACAGTCCAATCTCCAAACAGTCAGGAGCTCTGTGCAGCAAAAGCGGTAGTGGTAGCAGCAGAGGTGTAAAAATGGGAAGCTCCCATTCCTGTCACCGCTCTGCACTCTGCCCATCCATACATTCACCTGCCCACCCACTCAGGTCTTCCTCCGTCTGGCCATGGCAAATTGTCACCACGACATATTGGCCATATTGAGTTGTTCTGCATTGACTTTGCAGCAGTGAGTTGACAGAGGCAACCTGGTAGTGGCGAAATGACAGCGGTGAGCTGACTGTGCACCAAGTTGCCCCATTCTGTCAGATAATAGAAACGAGGTGATCTCAAGACTAGATAATGTTATGAAAAGAGACTGAAGAAACTGGGAAACTTTATCTTGAAAAGAGATAGCCAAGTAGGGATGATCACACTTCTCAAATACTCATGTTAAATACTCATATTTCGTTAAAATAATTAGGACTGTGATTGCTGTATTTTAATTGTTTATGTCCCTTGAAGTCATTGGCTACTCTTAGTGACCTCACAGATTTTTTCCATGACAATCTGTTCCTAACCTGAATGGTGCACTCATTGCTATTGTAACTAAGTATATCCACTTAGTGGATAACTTAATTTCTAAGTATTAAGAGTCACCTCCATAGAGATAATGTCTGAAGAAGGATAGTTTTAGTCTGAACATTTGTATTTCAAGTGAGTACTCTGGATTGATTTATTTGATAATTCATTGTTTTGTTTTCTTGGTTGTCCATTCTCAGCAGTCTTCTCCAACACCAAAGTTCAAAAACTGTTCCAATCTTGCTTCTTCAAAATCCATCTTTCACATCATAAAGCAGGGGTGAAATGCTCCCGGTTCGGACCGGGTTGCTACCGGTTCTCTCAACTACCCGCACTCATCGCTACCAGATCGCGGATCACGCATGCGAGTGCGGATAGTTGAGAGAACCGGTAGCAAAAATCCCTGCCCCCCCACCCCCTCCCATGCCCACCCAATCGCCCGGTCCCCACTTGCCTGTCTGGCAGCTTCCTGCTTCTTTCAGTCTCTCTTGCTATTCTGGCCTTGCTTCGGCTGCTGCAATCAATTGCATCAGCTAGCAACTGAATTTGCCTGCCTGCAATCCATATCATCAGTGAGCAACTCAATCAGCCTGCCTTTTCCCTTCAATTGGGTAAGGAAGGCGGGGAGGAAGCTCTTAAAAAACCCCAAGTAACTATTTTTTATTTTATTTTTAGACATAGCAATTTAAAGTTAAGGAAGTTTTAAATTTAGCTGCTTTTATCTAAAAATATAAACAAAATAAAATAAAATAATAAAATAAAATATTTAATAATAATAATAATAACAGAGTTGGAAGGGACCTTGGAGGTCTTCTAGTCCAACCCCCTGCCCAGGCAGGAAACCCTACACCATTTCAGACAAATGGCTATCCAGCATTTTCTTAAAAATTTCCAGTGTTGGAGGATTTACAACTTCTGCAGGCAAGTTGTTCCACTGATTAATTGTTCTAACTGTCAGGAAATTTCTCCTTAGTTCTAAGTTGCATCTCTCCTTGATTAGTTTCCACCCATTGCTTCTTGTTCTACCCTCAGGTGCTTTGGAGAATAGTTTGACTCCCTCTTCTTTGTGGCAACCCCTGAGATATTGGAACACTGCTATCATATCTTCCCTAGACCTTCTTTTCATTAAACTAGGCATACCGAATTCTTGCAACCGTTCTTCATATGTTTTAGCCTCCAGTTCCCTAATCATCTTCGTTGCTCTTCTCTGCACTCATTCTAAAGTCTCAACATTATTTTTACATCGTGGTGACCAAAACTGAATGCAATATTCCAAGTGTGGCCTTACCAAGGCATTATAAAGTGGTATTAACACTTCACGTGATCTTGATTCTATCCCTCTGTTTATGCAGTCCAGAACTGTGTTGGCTTTTTTGGCAGCTGCTGTACACTGCTGGCTCATATCTAAATGGTTGTCCACTAGGACTTCAAGATCCCTCTCATTGAGCAAGGTACCACATATCTGGTACCTGTGCATTTTGTTTTTTTGGCCTAAATGTAGAACCTTACTTTTTTCACTGTTGAATTTCATTTTGTTAGATAGGGCCCAATGTTCTAGTCTGTAAAGATCTTTCCGTATCTTGAGCCTATCTTCTGGAGTGTTGGCTATTCCTGCCAGCTTGGTGTCATCTGCAAATTTGATGAGTTCCCCATCTATCCCCTCGTCTAAGTTTGTGCAGCTTTCTGAGATTTGGTGTGTTTTTGTAGTGTTTCACTACACAAACAAAAAAATTCACAAAGCTGTATGTGGCATTTTGTGTGTGTGTATGAGTCAGTTGTGTGGTGTTGTGTTGTGTGTGTGTAAAGTGTGAAAGTTGGTTTTTGGGCTTTTTGTGGCTGTGTGAGGTTCCTGCTTGTTGCAGGGGCCATTTTGGATGAGGTGCTTTTACATTGTGTGTGAGTCAGTTGTGTTGTGTGTGTGTGTGTGTGTAAAGTGTGAAAGTTAGTTTTTGATACCTCTTATTGTTTTGTGTACTTTATTATTTTTATTATTTATTGTTTTTTGTTTTTTTGTTTTTTTTATAAAAAGTTTTATTTTTACAATCATATCAAATAATTCATCCAATGTACAGTTATATACAATTAGTCGGGCTTGCCCAGTCACCACCACCCTTTTTAACACTCTTCCCTCTTCTACCTTCTTTTACTTTCCAAACCTTCCTCTCCTTCTCTTATCTACATCCGCTCCTCCCTCCACCCTACACCTTCCTTCTCCCTCTACTATCCCTCTTCCTTCCTCTTCTCCTCTTTCCTACCTCCTACTCTCTCTTTTCTCCCTCCTCACCGTTCTAAAATGGTAACTATGCAGACCCGACCCTACATTAATTATATTTCTTCAATAATCCCTGTACATTAACCATCACTCCATCTCTACCAAACCCCCAATTCCCTCCCCTACCCCCACCCCGACTTCCCAGAACAATAGAATAGAATAGAATAGAATAGAATAGAATAGAATAGAATAGAATAGAATAGAATAGAATAGAATAGAATAGAATTTTATTGGCCAAGTGTGATTGGACACACAAGGAATTTGTCTTGGTGCATATGCTCTCAGTGTACATAAAAGAAAGATCGTTCATCAAGGTACAACATTTACAACACAATTGATGATCAATATATCAATATAAATCATAAGGATTGCCAGCAACAAGTTATAGTCATACAGTCATAAGTGGAAAGAGATTGGTGATGGGAACTATGAAACGATTAATAGTAGTGCAGATTCAGTAAATAGTGTGACAGTGTTGAGGGAATTATTTGTTTAGCAGAGTGATGGCCTTGGGAAAAACTGTTCTTGTGTCTAGTTGTTCTGGTGTGCAGTGCTCTATAGCGTCGTTTTGAGGGTAGGAGTTGAAACAGTTTATGTCCAGGATGCGAGGGATCTGCAAATATTTTCACGGCCCTCTTCTTGATTCGTGCAGTATGCAGGTCCTCAGTGGAAGGCAGGTTGGTAGCAATTATTTTTTCTGCAGTTCTAATTATCCTCTGAAGTCTGTGTTTTCTTGTTGGGTTGCAGAACTGAACCAGACAGTTATAGAGGTGCAAATGACAGGCTCAATAATTCCTCTGTAGAATTGGATCAGCAGCTCCTTGGGCAGTTTGAGCTTACTGAGTTGGCAGAAAGAACAGTCTTTGTTGTCCTATTTTAATGATGTTTTTGATGTTAGCTGTCCATTTGAGATCTTGCGATATGATAGAACCCAGAAATTTGAAGGTTTCTACTGTTGATACTGTGTTGTCAAGTATTGTGAGAGGTGGAAGTATGGAAGGGTTTTCCTAAAGTCTACCACCATTTCTACGGTTTTGAGTGTGTTCAGTTCCAGATTGTTTTGGTTGCACCACAAGGCTAGTCGTTCGACCTCTCGTCTATATGCAGATTCGTCATTGTCTCGAATGAGACCAATCACTGTTGTGTCATCTGCGAACTTCAGTAGCTTAACAAATGGATCATTGGAGATGCAGTCATTGGTATACAGAGAGAAGAGAAGTGGGAGGCACACAGCCTTGGGGGAACCCTGTGCTAATTGTACAGGTATTTGATGTGATCTTGCTTAGCTTCACCTGCTGCTTCCTGTTTGTTAGGAAGCTTGTGATCCACTTACAAGTCTGTTCCGGTACCTGTAGCTGGTTTAGCTTAGTTAGAAGAATGTCTGGAATGATGGTATTGAATGCTGAACTAAAGTCTACAAAAAGGATCCTTGCATAGGTCTTTGGAGACTCAAGATGTTGTAGGATGTAGTGCAGAGCCATATTAACAGCATCATCTGTTGATCTATTTGCTCGGTATGCAAATTGCAAGGGGTCTAAGAGCGGATTCGTGATGGTTTTCAGGTAGGAAAGCACAAGCCTTTCAAAGGTTTTCATGACTACAGATGTTAGAGCAACTGGTCTGTAGTCATTCAGTTCCTTGATGGTGGGCTTCTTCGACACTGGGATGATGGTAGAGCGTTTGAAGCAAGAAGGAACATAGCACATCTCTAGTGATTTATTGAAAATATGGGTGAAGATGGGGGCCAATTGGTCAGCACAGACTTTTAAGCAAGAAGGAGTTATCTTGTCTGGACCTGGAGCTTTTCCTGGCTTTTGTCTGTGAAATAGGTCCTGCACTTCCTTTTCTGTGATCACTAGGGGTTGTGAACCCAATGAAATGGGGTCAGTTGTAGGAGGCTTGGCTGTTGTTGGTGTGTCTGAGATGGGGGTTGTGGAGATAGGTGGCTGTAGTTTCCTTTCAAACCTGCAGTAAAACTCATTCAGGTCATCTGCCAGTTGTTGATTACCTTCAGCCTGGGAAGGAGGTTTGCCATAGCCGGTGATATTTTTAAGAGTTTTCCACATGTTTGCTGGTTCATTTGCTGAAAATTGATTCTTTAGCTTTTCAGAGTAGCTTCTTTTTGCTGCTCTTATCTCCCTTGTTAGTGCATTTCTGGCCTGATTGTACAGCATTTTATCACCTTTTCTGTAGGCTTCCTCTTTGGAATGTCGTAGCTGCTTAAGTTTAGGTGTAAACCAAGGTTTGTTATTACTGTGTATTCGCAAGTTTCTTGTAGGTACACATAGGTCTTCACAGAAGCTGACATATGATGTTACAGTATCTGTGAGTTCATCCAGGTCTGCAGAGGTATCTTTAAAAATATTCCAATCAGTGCAGTCAAAACATGCCTGTAGCTTTAATTCTGATTCCACCGTCCAGGTTTTCACTGATTTAATTATTGGTTTTATGGCTTTAAGTCTTTGCCTGTAAGCAGGTACAAGGTGAATCATGCAATGATCAGAGTGTCCTACAGCTGCACGTGGTAAAGACCGATAGGCATCTTTTAGTGTTGTGTAGCAGTGGTCTAGAGTATTCTTGCCTCTGGTGGGACAATTGACATGCTGAAAGTATTTTGGTAGTTCTTTCCTTAAGTTTGCCTTGTTTAGATCTCCCAAAACAATGGCCAGTGAATCAGGGTGTTTGGCTTCAGCCTCCATGATTTGGTCAGCTAGAGTTTGTAATGCCTCGTTTACACAGGCTTGTGGTGGGACATAAACAGCAATTAGAAGAAATGAGGAAAATTCACGAGGCGAATAGTAAGGTTTGCAGTTGATAATTAGAGTCTCTAAATTGTTGTCACAGAATTTGTAAATTATGTTAAAATCTTGACACCAGGTTGAATTAATATATAGGCATAAGCCTCCTCCTTTCTTTTTACCAGATGTTTCTGGAATCCTGTCTGACCGTTCAATTTGAAATCCTGGAATGTTCAGGCTGCTATTTTCAATTGATTCATTTAACCAGGTTTCAGAGAAGCATAGGACTGCTGAATTGCGAAAATCAGAATAGTATTTGTTTAAGAGGAGTATTTCATCCATCTTATTTGCAAGTGAGCGTATATTTGTTAGGAAAATTGAAGGCAGAGGAGTTTTAGTGCGAGTTCTTAGCTTGATTAAGATCCCAGATCTTTTACCTCGTTTCCTTCGTTTCCGTCGTTTGTTTTTTTTAGTAATCCATGGCTCCGTGGGAATTGCCTCCTCCTGTGTTAGAATCTCCTCCGTGTTTGTAAAGACAGGCGGGGGTGAGATTAAAGAAAGCTGCTCCTTAAAGAAATGTTCCTTAATTTTTAGCAGATGGTCTCGTGAGTAGGAAATCCGTAGTGAGTCACAGAGAACAATTAGAAATAAAGAAACAATTAGAGAGCATTTCACCGAGGCAGCCTTCGTCGGCGCCATCTTAGGTCATCTACAGGGTATCAAAATGCAGGGTATCAAAACTAACAATCATAATCCAAAATAATTCCTAAATTATAATCTCTAGTCACACCACACTTAGTCACACTCTCAATTCCCCTCTCCTTCAAAAATATATCTAATACAAAATATTTCCTAAATTTACTCATATGCTATTCGATATTTTTTTTATCTGATACTTATTTTAAATATAATCAATCCACATTTTCCATTCTAGAATATATTTTTCTAGTGTATAGTCTTTCAAGTAAGCGGAGATTTTTGTCATCTCTGCCAGATTTGATACTTTGAGTGTCCATTCTTCGATTGTAGGTAATTCTTCTTTCTTCCAATACTGAGCAATCAAAAGTCTTGCGACTGTTATTAAGTTCAAAATCAATTTAGTCTCTATAGCTGTATAGTCCATAATTATTCCTAGTAGAAAGAACTGCAGTAAACTTAATCTTCTTTTCAAAATATTCTGCATGATCCACCATACTTTAATCCAAAATGCTTTAACTTTTACAAGTCCACCATATATGGTAATAAGTAACATCTTCACAATCGCATCTCAACATTTAGCAAGATCTAATATGTGTTTCTTGTAAACAGGTAATGTCATTTTAAATTGTTTCAAATAATGAAATACTTTCCTTCTCTTCTGGTGAATTCAGGCCATTAACATTCCAAGATAATAGTTTAATTGCCATTATCGGCCAAGGAAACTTTTGGAACACCAGCCGAGATCACATTTTACTTTAGGCCTTGCTCCTCCACTGTTTCCGTTGTAGTAGTTGCCAGTTGTTGTTGTTGTGCCTTCATCTCTTGTTCCTTGCGTTTAGCAGCAGCTCTTGTCAGCCTTTGTTCTTTTGAATCTAAACCCATCGTAGGTATTTCCAACACTTGTAATAAATCTTCTTCCATCACAATCTGTTCTTGTACCTGCTTCACTTCTCTTCCTTCACTTCAGCCTCCTTCTTCTAGCTTCCAATGGGGGAAGACTTCCAACTTTTAATACCTCAACATAAAATTCTCTTGCTTTTCCAACCGTATTGAAACAATGTACTTTCCCTGCATAATATACTATTATACCAGTTGGAATATCCCATCTATATTCAATCTGATGTTTTTTAAGTTCATTCACCAGGAAGGCAAATTCCTTCCTAGCCCTTAACATTTTTGGTGGGATTTCCTTTAATATCAAAATATCTTGACCAGCAATCTGAATCTTCTCCCCCTTATATGAAGCTTGCAAAATCTGATTTCTCACTGTTCTGTTTGTAAAATAAATAACAACATCCCTTGGCAACTTTTTTGCCTTGCTATCCAAGAATTCACACGATATATTTTATCAATTTGATAAGCCACATCTGCTGGACGAGCTGCTAATATCTCAGCAAATACTTCAGAAAAATTTCCTTAAATTCTCTTCCTTATTTTCTTTCAAACCTCGAATTCTAAGAGCAAATTCCATATTTCTATATTGTATCAAAACTATTTCATCCTCTGTTTTTTCCATTTTACTTTGAAATTCATCCATTTTATTTTCTAATTTTAAATTATGTTGCTTAATTTCTTCAACCTCCTCTTCCAATAAAATCACATTCGTTGCCAAACTTCGTACTGCCATTACAAATCCTTCTTTAACTTCTTTATTTCCCACTTGAATTTCTGATATCTGCTCTTTCATTTCAGACATCTCATCAGTTATTACTTTAAATTTTTCTTCTATAAAGCCTTTTAAGTTCTCTTGTAACGCCTCTAAATTCAATGTTCTAGTCTCTACTGTATGAGCTGGAGAGGCACCAGCTGATAAAGTTCCAGAGCTCTTTGTTACAGTAGACTTTAATTGTTTGGCTGCCATCTTCTATAAAATTATTTATTTATTTATTTTCAACTTAATATTCACTTTAAATCTTCTTAACCTCTAAAAAGCACAGTCTTTTAAAGCAGTATTTAAAAATCTCCCCTAGATTCTATCAGCAGGCAGCAAAGAGTTAAAGAGTAAAAGCAGCAAGTAACATGCAAATTACCAACTGCAGACGCTGAAAGTATCACTTTCGCTTTCCACTCGTTAACTTGTTAACAATTCGCCTCCATTTTTTTACTGTTTTCAAGCTTGTTACAAAGTATCGGGGAATCGGCTTGGCTACTTGCATAAAGTTCTCCCACTTTCGTTCTGTCCGGTATAATCCTTTATTGTCCAAAATAAATCTCGGCGTTTGGTCGTGGTGATTGGTTCCGCCAAAGCAGAAGAATCCTCGGATCTGGAGCACTTCGGGTTACTAGAGGGAACTTAACCCTTCAAACCCCTTTTTTCTCAGGGGCTTTAGGGAAATTCAACCTCTGCCCTCAGCTCACCACCTTCTCCTTCTCCCGAAGAGGGGGTTTTCCGAACCGCTGGACAGCAGATTTAAGCTGTCCTAGCGATTCCACATAATCCAGAGGTTGGTGATCGTAAAGATCACCGCCATCACCTACGGTGCCAAACCGGAAGTCCTTTTATTATTTATTGTTATTGGCCACACCCACCCAGTCACCTGACCACCAAGCCACACCCACAAATTAAGCCACGCCCACAGAACTGGTAGGGAAAATTTTTAGATGTCACAGGGAATACCATACTGCATACAATAATTCTCTCCCCACCCCAATTTTGTATATTAATTCAATTACTGAATGGGGTAACTGACCTGCTCAGAATTATTTGTTAGTTTAAAGGGCATATAAAACTAAGAAATGCATAAAATAAATATCATACAGGAGAAAGTCATTCTAGAATGCAGGACACAAAATAGTGGATCTAAATTATAGAAAAGAAGATTTGAGCAGAATACTATGGAATAGTTTCTAATAATAAATGCAGTTATATGGCAAAGCTGATTATCCAGAAGGTTGGTTAGCTATTTTTCACTGGGTATATTCAAGCACAAACTAGATAATATTTTATTGGGAAT
The DNA here is from genome assembly GCF_028640845.1 of Ahaetulla prasina. Taxonomy (NCBI): domain Eukaryota; kingdom Metazoa; phylum Chordata; class Lepidosauria; order Squamata; family Colubridae; genus Ahaetulla; species Ahaetulla prasina. The sequence goes on along the minus strand of NC_080541.1, from coordinate 46,874,360 downwards.
GTGGAATCAAATTAAATATCTTCATTACAGTCTTTGACCTGCCTTTACAATAAACATTACCACCAGGGATGTGTAAATTTGGATTCCTGCACTGAATGAAGCTAGAACTAATGGCCTAAATATTTCCTTCTTACCCTGATTCTGTAATTGTTTGAGCAAATTAAACTAAAAATATATTGAAGAATTTGTAATTTTCTGTCACTGTGTCCTTTAAATGTATAATCAGCCCAAGAAATGGAATAACATGCTAGATAAGAGAAGATAGTTAGATATTCATCAAGAAATGAAATAGCAAGATGTATGGACATGATTCAACATAACTCTTTTTGATAATGGGTCTTCTAGCCATTGTACTAAAATATCTGATATATCCATCAGTGGAAACCTGATCTTCTATCTGCCCACTGAAACTTCTCAGTTGGTTTATTTTAATAAAGGATTATACTACAGTTTATTTAACAGGATTGCGTTTTGTTTTGTACTATTCTAATAGAAAAAAAGTTATTTTCTCAAATGGGTCATCTTTTGAAATTGCTGGCCTAATTACTCAAATAGCTTTAAATACAACTCTTTGAAATAATCCTGAATGTATTTGCTACTCTTGCCTTTCTTGGTCAGGGTTAATTGTTATAACAGTGAAGGAGAAAAATCATTTGGCATTCTAGTGCCCTATGTGATTCCAATGTTTCTAATGCTAATGTTTACCAATGGAAATTGAAATTGAGGCACCGCAAACATCTGTGCTATTTGCAAAGATCAACTTTTAATGGGGAATAGAGTGATAGAAATGGTAATCTCCAACTGAACCAAGGTGATGATACCAAACATTTATGGGTCAAACAATATTCATGTACTTCAGTTATCTACATACTGATGGTCTTAAAAATATGTACTCCTGTCACAAACATTTTTAATAAAGGGAGCAGCACTTACAATAAGCTATTAAGATGGCAAATTTATCATTTTTTTCTTATCTCTATGATGCTATCGGTAATAGCAAAAGAAATAAATATGAGCACTTAAGAATTTCAAAGAACAGCATAATTTAGTAATACTTGTATACTGATCTAACTCCAAAGATAAATTGCCTTCCTCCAAAACTGAAAAGACAGTTCCTATTAGCCAGCAGGATCCATTACTTAATTTCCTAGGAATCGCAGGTGTAATGTTTCCAATCTTGAGTTCAGAGCAAAATGAATTGGGTTTCTAAATTAAACTTAAATCCAAGTCAGGATCTTCACAACTTCCTTAAATTTGACATGCATAAGAGACCACAGAAGTACAAGTGACAGTCCATATTTGGACATGATCCTTAAAATCTTTTTAATGTAGGTTTTAATTAATATAACTTCATTTCTCATTTTTTTGTGACCCTGTCTGCATCTTTGCCAGGCTACACAGCTCTACTGGAGTTCAGTACAATACAATAACACTGTATTGATAAGTTAGTTGACCACATAAAAGCATCAGCATCAGCATCAGTCACAGTAAAGTATAATATAATGAGGTAAGTAAGATTGAATAGACTGGATTATTGATGGAAATGAAGGAGAGGGAAGATACTGAATACTATCAAATATGGAATAGATGGTATTCCTGGCAGGAGAGTAAGCATAAAACTTAAATGAGATTTTTGTCACGAGACTGAATTCTGAATAGAGGTTAAGATAATGTAAATAAGAATGTTGGTTTACAGAGATACTTAGAAGTAGAATCTGTATACAGAAAATAAGAGATACCGATGAAGGAAAACCTGTTATGAGTAATGTAATTTTGATGCATTTGTCCTTATGTGTTTTAGTGTGTGTGTGTGTGTGTGTGTGTGTATTGTGGTGTTTTTTTTTGTATTGTGTATTTTAACTTTTGGAAATTCAATAAATATTATTTAAAAAAAAAGATTGAATAGACTGCAGTGAGATAAAGTAGAATAAAATATAGTAAAGTAAGATAAAGATAAAATAGAATACAAAGATATATAGTAAAATGAATATTAATGTCCAAAGACAATGTGGGTTTAGGTGAATTCATCTCTTTCACATGCAATTCCAATGTGTTCTATAAAATGGGCTCTTTGTTGAACAGACCTGACTACAAACTTAACAGTTCTAGTGATTACTTATATATTTGTGCTTTGAAGAAAATAAGATAATCTTTTATTAGAATCTCAGTATATGGTTCTGTCAGGTAGTATCTATAAGTACTGAACCCCTGCTGAGGCGTATAATTGACAGTTGAATGTGCATCATCTTCTGTTTCTGATGCTCCATAAACACATGGTCTTTCGAAATATGGTACTTGATTGAATTGTCCATCTTTGACCATAGAATCTAGCTATTTTACAGTATTGCGTTTTGTTTTGTACTATTCTAATAGAAAAAAAGTTATTTTCTCAAATGGGTCATCTTTTGAAATTGTTGGCCTAATTACTCAAATAGCTTTAAATACAACTCTTTGAAATAATCCTGAATGTATTTGCTACTCTTGCCTTTCTTGGTCAGGGTTAATTGTTATAACAGTGAAGGAGAAAAATCATTTGGCATTCTAGTGCCCTATGTGATTCCAATGTTTCTAATGCTAATGTTTACCAATGGAAATTGAAATTGAGGCACCGCAAACATCTGTGCTATTTGCAAAGATCAACTTTTAATGGGGAATAGAGTGATAGAAATGGTAATCTCCAACTGAACCAAGGTGATGATACCAAACATTTATGGGTCAAACAATATTCATGTACTTCAGTTATCTACATACTGATGGTCTTAAAAATATGTACTCCTGTCACAAACATTTTTAATAAAGGGAGCAGCACTTACAATAAGCTATTAAGATGGCAAATTTATCATTTTTTTTCTTATCTCTATGATGCTATCGGTAATAGCAAAAGAAATAAATATGAGCACTTAAGAATTTCAAAGAACAGCATAATTTAGTAATACTTGTATACTGATCTAACTCCAAAGATAAATTGCCTTCCTCCAAAACTGAAAAGACAGTTCCTATTAGCCAGCAGGATCCATTACTTAATTTCCTAGGAATCGCAGGTGTAATGTTTCCAATCTTGAGTTCAGAGCAAAATGAATTGGGTTTCTAAATTAAACTTAAATCCAAGTCAGGATCTTCACAACTTCCTTAAATTTGACATGCATAAGAGACCACAGAAGTACAAGTGACAGTCCATATTTGGACATGATCCTTAAAATCTTTTTAATGTAGGTTTTAATTAATATAACTTCATTTCTCATTTTTTTGTGACCCTGTCTGCATCTTTGCCAGGCTACACAGCTCTACTGGAGTTCAGTACAATACAATAACACTGTATTGATAAGTTAGTTGACCACATAAAGCATCAGCATCAGTCACAGTAAAGTATAATATAATGAGGTAAGTAAGATTGAATAGACTGCAGTGAGATAAAGTAGAATAAAATATAGTAAAGTAAGATAAAGATAAAATAGAATACAAAGATATATAGTAAAATGAATATTAATGTCCAAAGATAAATTGCCTTCCTCCAAAACTGAAAAGACAGTTCCTATTAGCCAGCAGGATCCATTACTTAATTTCCTAGGAATCGCAGGTGTAATGTTTCCAATCTTGAGTTCAGAGCAAAATGAATTGGGTTTCTAAATTAAACTTAAATCCAAGTCAGGATCTTCACAACTTCCTTAAATTTGACATGCATAAGAGACCACAGAAGTACAAGTGACAGTCCATATTTGGACATGATCCTTAAAATCTTTTTAATGTAGGTTTTAATTAATATAACTTCATTTCTCATTTTTGTGACCCTGTCTGCATCTTTGCCAGGCTACACAGCTCTACTGGAGTTCAGTACAATACAATAACACTGTATTGATAAGTTAGTTGACCACATAAAGCATCAGCATCAGTCACAGTAAAGTATAATATAATGAGGTAAGTAAGATTGAATAGACTGGATTATTGATGGAAATGAAGGAGAGGAAGATACTGAATACTATCAAATATGGAATAGATGGTATTCCTGGCAGGAGAGTAAGCATAAAACTTAAATGAGATTTTGTCACGAGACTGAATTCTGAATAGAGTTAAGATAATGTAAGTAAGAATGTTGGTTTACAGAGATACTTAGAAGTAGAATCTGTATACAGGAAATTCCCAAATTATGTCCTATTTTAATTGTGTTTCGTTTGGGGCTATGAGAAAAGAACTTTGACTTAATCCTTTACAATGATCTTTTCCAAATATAAACCAACTTTACATTGTATATATTGCAAATGGCTCTCTCGCTCTCTCTATAAATATAGACATATCCTTTTGAAGGAACATTTGATATGAGTATATCCTGTTTTTCCCTAAATTTCAAAATACTCTAAAATGTTTAAAATATGATAATTAGATTCAATGATTTAATTCAACGTGGTTGTGAAAGGAAGGGAAAATAATATTGCAGTCCTTTCAGCTGATCATCCAGCTATTGCAAATTTCGTAAAAAGTCTGTCTCAGTTGTGTGCATCTGATGGCAGCATACAAATTTCTATAATGACTAAAATGTCTTCCCAGCTAGAAGGCTCTAACCAGTTACAATTTTTCTTATAGTCAAGTATTTTTCTGTTTGAAACTTCATTTTATTTTTGGCTAGCCATTTCAACACCTGATGTTTGCAAGTAACTCAATATCGGTTTGGGAATTAGCATCAAAAGCACTTTGAATATTGCCTCAGTCTAGAGTCTGACTGGGGATAAATATTATTTAAAAAAGATTGAATAGACTGCAGTGAGATAAAGTAGAATAAAATATAGTAAAGTAAGATAAAGATAAAATAGAATACAAAGATATATAGTAAAATGAATATTAATGTCCAAAGATAAATTGCCTTCCTCCAAAACTGAAAAGACAGTTCCTATTAGCCAGCAGGATCCATTACTTAATTTCCTAGGAATCGCAGGTGTAATGTTTCCAATCTTGAGTTCAGAGCAAAATGAATTGGGTTTCTAAATTAAACTTAAATCCAAGTCAGGATCTTCACAACTTCCTTAAATTTGACATGCATAAGAGACCACAGAAGTACAAGTGACAGTCCATATTTGGACATGATCCTTAAAATCTTTTTAATGTAGGTTTTAATTAATATAACTTCATTTCTCATTTTTGTGACCCTGTCTGCATCTTTGCCAGGCTACACAGCTCTACTGGAGTTCAGTACAATACAATAACACTGTATTGATAAGTTAGTTGACCACATAAAGCATCAGCATCAGTCACAGTAAAGTATAATATAATGAGGTAAGTAAGATTGAATAGACTGCAGTGAGATAAAGTAGAATAAAATATAGTAAAGTAAGATAAAGATAAAATAGAATACAAAGATATATAGTAAAATGAATATTAATGTCCAAAGATAAATTGCCTTCCTCCAAAACTGAAAAGACAGTTCCTATTAGCCAGCAGGATCCATTACTTAATTTCCTAGGAATCGCAGGTGTAATGTTTCCAATCTTGAGTTCAGAGCAAAATGAATTGGGTTTCTAAATTAAACTTAAATCCAAGTCAGGATCTTCACAACTTCCTTAAATTTGACATGCATAAGAGACCACAGAAGTACAAGTGACAGTCCATATTTGGACATGATCCTTAAAATCTTTTTAATGTAGGTTTTAATTAATATAACTTCATTTTATTTTTGGCTAGCCATTTCAACACCTGATGTTTGCAAGTAACTCAATATCAGTTTGGGAATTAGCATCAAAAGCACTTTGAATATTGCCTCAGTCTAGAGTCTGACTGGGGATAAATATTATGTTGAGAAGCCAAAATATAAGATAATTTGGAGAAGTTGATTGATCATGTGACAGGTAGAAGTGTACTCATCTGTTTTTCAAGTAACATTTTGATAGTCTATTAGGTTCCATTGTGAGGATCTTCCATCTGTAATTAAAGACTGTGATTACTGTTGTACTAGAGGCAGAGTGGGTATCCATTTCAGTTCTTATTTATTGCAACTCAATTCCCAGTTCAACAATCAGAGTCCAGGTTGGCCCTCAATCTGAGAAAAGCTCTCATTCCACCTTACCTGCCCAATTGCACAATGAATTTACCAAGCACAAAGTTACCAAAACAGAAAAGTACTTACCTTCGATTCTTTTAAGCATCTAGGTTGGACAGGCACATAGGAGGTTCTTAAGAAAGAGCCATATAGTTTCAAGTAACATTTTGATAGTCTATTAGGTTCCATTGTGAGGATCTTCCATCTGTAATTAAAGACTGTGATTACTGTTGTACTAGAGGCAGAGTGGGTATCCATTTCAGTTCTTATTTATTGCAACTCAATTCCCAGTTCAACAATCAGAGTCCAGGTTGGCCCTCAATCTGAGAAAAGCTCTCATTCCACCTTACCTGCCCAATTGCACAATGAATTTACCAAGCACAAAGTTACCAAAACAGAAAAGTACTTACCTTCGATTCTTTTAAGCATCTAGGTTGGACAGGCACATAGGAGGTTCTTAAGAAAGAGCCATATAGTTTCAAGTAATCTCTCCTTTTTGAAACAGTAAAATGAGATCTGTCTCGAGGAGACTGTCCACTGATGCTAATGGAGGTAGTATCATTTTCTTCACATTGGAAAGAATGAGGAGAGACAAGTGAGAAAGAGAGATGCAATTTAGGAAACAGTGTAGTATGGTATTATAGGGTTCTGCACTAACCATATTACGGTCTTCACAAAGTGCAGAAATACAGGAAATTCCCAAATTATGTCCTATTTTAATTGTGTTTCGTTTGGGGCTATGAGAAAAGAACTTTGACTTAATCCTTTACAATGATCTTTTTCCAAATATAAACCAACTTTACATTGTATATATTGCAAATGGCTCTCTCTCGCTCTCTCTATAAATATAGACATATCCTTTTTGAAGGGAACATTTGATATGAGTATATCCTGTTTTTTCCCCTAAATTTCAAAATACTCTAAAATGTTTAAAATATGATAATTAGATTCAATGATTTAATTCAACGTGGTTGTGAAAGGAAGGGAAAATAATATTGCAGTCCTTTCAGCTGATCATCCAGCTATTGCAAATTTCGTAAAAGTCTGTCTCAGTTGTGTGCATCTGATGGCAGCATACAAATTTCTATAATGACTAAAATGTCTTCCCAGCTAGAAGGCTCTAACCAGTTACAATTTTCTTATTGTCAAGTATTTTTCTGTTTGAAACTTCATTTTATTTTTGGCTAGCCATTTCAACACCTGATGTTTGCAAGTAACTCAATATCAGTTTGGGAATTAGCATCAAAAGCACTTTGAATATTGCCTCAGTCTAGAGTCTGACTGGGGATAAATATTATGTTGAGAAGCCAAAATATAAGATAATTTGGAGAAGTTGATTGATCATGTGACAGGTAGAAGTGTACTCATCTGTTTTTCAAGTAACATTTTTGATAGTCTATTAGGTTCCATTGTGAGGATCTTCCATCTGTAATTAAAGACTGTGATTACTGTTGTACTAGAGGCAGAGTGGGTATCCATTTCAGTTCTTATTTATTGCAACTCAATTCCCAGTTCAACAATCAGAGTCCAGGTTGGCCCTCAATCTGAGAAAAGCTCTCATTCCACCTTACCTGCCCAATTGCACAATGAATTTACCAAGCACAAAGTTACCAAAACAGAAAAGTACTTACCTTCAATTCTTTTAAGCATCTAGGTTGGACAGGCACATAGGAGGTTCTTAAGAAAGAGCCATATAGTTTCAAGTAATCTCTCCTTTTTGAAACAGTAAAATGAGATCTGTCTCGAGGAGACTGTCCACTGATGCTAATGGAGGTAGTATCATTTTCTTCACATTGGAAAGAAAGAAAAAGAAAGAAAGAAAGAAAGAAAGAAAGAAAGAAAGAAAGAAAGAGGAGAGACAAGTGAGAAAGAGAGATGCAATTTAGGAAACAGTGTAGTATGGTATTATAGGGTTCTGCACCAACCATATTACGGTCTTCACAAAGTGCAGAAATACAGGAAATTCCCAAATTATGTCCTATTTTAATTGTGTTTCGTTTGGGGCTATGAGAAAAGAACTTTGACTTAATCCTTTACAATGATCTTTTTCCAAATATAAACCAACTTTACATTGTATATATTGCAAATGGCTCTCTCTCGCTCTCTCTATAAATATAGACATATCCTTTTTGAAGGGAACATTTGATATGAGTATATCCTGTTTTTTCCCCTAAATTTCAAAATACTCTAAAATGTTTAAAATATGATAATTAGATTCAATGATTTAATTCAACGTGGTTGTGAAAGGAAGGGAAAATAATATTGCAGTCCTTTCAGCTGATCATCCAGCTATTGCAAATTTCGTAAAAAGTCTGTCTCAGTTGTGTGCATCTGATGGGCAGCATACAAATTTCTATAATGACTAAAATGTCTTCCCAGCTAGAAGGCTCTAACCAGTTACAATTTTTCTTATAGTCAAGTATTTTCTTTTTCAAGAATATTTGATATGGTTTACTTCAAAATGGCATTACAGCATTATTTCTCTCCTTTGCTCCTTTTCTAACAATAATTAAATACGTACACACATAGCAAATAAACTTCATTAGCCAGTTGTTTTTATTAGTTTCTAGTTTCATGCAATATTAGTAACCCCAATAAGAAGTAGTATAAAGGACATACTACCGGTAGTGAGTTCTCCTTATTGAGTTTTCTGTCTGTTGAATCTTTTCAAACTGTTAAGTGGATGAATCTTTTGAATGTAAATGGATGGATATTCAGATAGTATTTCCAGTGCTTTGTCCATAATTCTGGGGGACTCATATGAAGATCAATTGAAAAAGCCTCCATTGTAAAGCTGCTAAAAATCTGTTTCAGTATATTTTATTATTGATCAAGTTACAATAAAATTTATTCAGAAGGGGATTTATGATAAACAATTTCCTAAAATATTAGAAAGATACATGAAACTCTATTTCACAAAATATGGTTGAGTTATTGAGATAATATAGCATACTTAACATGGATTCTTTCTAGTAAAACAACTGGTTGTGCAGCAAACATTGAGTTGGAAAGTCACTGCAACTCCTTTCATTTCAAAGCACAGCAGCTGATATGTGGGTTATGATCATGAATAACTAAAAGTTAAAGGTAAAGGATCCTCTCACATATATGTGCTACTCGTTCCCGACTCTAGGGGGTGGTGCTCACCTCCATTTCAAAGCCAAAAAGCTGTCCAAAGATATCTCCATGGTCAGGTGGCCGGCATGACTAAATGCCAAAGGCACATGGAACACTGTTACCTTCCCATCAAAGGTGGTCCCTATTTTTCTACTTGCATTTGTTATGTGCTTTCGAACTGCTAGGTTGGCAGAAGCTGGGGAAAGTAACGGGAGCTCACCCTGTTACGTGGCACTAGGGATTCGAACAGCTGAATTGCCGACCTTTTGATCGACAAGCTCAGTGTCTTAGCCACCGAGCCACCGCTCAGTCAATTATTATTAAGAATTATTAAGAATTAAGGATTATTAAGAATTGTTAAGAATTATTAAGAATTAAGGATTATTAAGAATTGTTAAGAATTATTAAGAAGTGGGAAACTTTTATCATATAGTACACTAGAAGATGCCAATAGAGGCCCTTCTGACAATCACTACTACCACCATATCTCAAACCAATGACCTGGTATATACTATATTATGCTTAGCTATACAACCAAGAGGAATAGAAATATATTTCTGAAAATGAAGTTGGAGGTTAAGATGATGGCAACATTAGTCATCGGATAGAACTTCAAAATGGTGTGAACATTAAGGATAAGACTTGGCTTCTGAAAAAAATAGAATGGCCTGCCTACATCTGAAGCCCTGGACACCGCTAAACAAAAGCTCACTTACTACCAGGTTAAGGAAATATGCTATACAATCTAGCACACATTGTGATAGTAGATAAGGACCAGAAGACAGCAGGGGTGACAGATGTAGTAACAGCAACAGGAAAGAGTATGAGAAGCTGAAGAAGTATCAGGGGCTAAAGAGGAACTAGAGAGGTTGTGGAAAGTAAATGCCAAAGTGGTGCTAGTGGTGCAGGCTGGGCTGTGATTTGTAAGCTGGCAGAGTGGCTCCAACAGATCCCAGGAACAACATTTCTTTGCCTACAAGAGTTAGTTCAGTTTAGCTCGAAACAGCTAAGATAATTTGTAGAACCCTCAAACTCTCAGGCTTCTGGTAGATGGTGTGAACTTGAGGAAGACACATATCATGCATACATAAGCAGAATCAGAGCTATTGTGATTAGCAGTGATAGGCATTTAATCCTTTTTATTAGTTGGAATTAGGATTGAATGGATCAAAATAACTTCATTCATGTTAATTTCATGTTCCAATTCTTTTTCACTAGCACATCAATTTTTAGAAACCGCATGATAATTGATAATGTTTGTTAAGACAAGGTTTTGAAATGTTAACCTTGTTCTCTGTTGTTCTACCTGCTAACTATTTTGTTGTTAATATAGCAGACAGTTCACTGGTCAATAATTTGCAAATGGAATTAGAAATTAAAACATTTTGAGCCTGTTTCTCAAGGGATGGGAAAGTAATATTGTTGCAATATATTTATCAATATTCAACTGGGGGGGGATAATGTATGTATGTTTTTGCATCTTTTTTAATGCACATTTAAAAAAATATTTTTAATGCACATTTAAAAAAAAATTTTATTAAATATTTTTTTAAAACAAAAAAAATGTTAACACTTTTTTCTTTTCAACAGTTTTGTGTCGGTAACCAATACTTTTTCTCCCTAATCCTAATGTATCTCTTATACATATATTTCTAATATTAATTATTTTATTTACATATATACATAGACATAAACATGTACACAATTTCCTTTAAACAATTTTTGTTTCCTCCTATTTGTTCTTATATTTCATCTCCTATTTCAACCATTATTTAATTTTTCCTTGTCATTTTTCTTTTTCCTCCAACCATTTATACCATTTCTCCCATACTAATGCACATTTTTTAATGTCTTGTTTGGTTTTTTTTGTTTGTTTCTATAAACAATTTCTTTTTTTTAAAAAATTGTATTATTTTGAATAAAAAATAAAAAGTATTTAAAAACACAATTTTTTGCATTTACTGACACTCATGTTTGGGCTCAACCATACTAACCACTAAATTTGGATTAGCAAAGCACCGTTTATGGGTTCCCATAACTTGATACACTCAAATCATTTGATCGCTTAACAGCACTATCTAATTGACCTAATATGTAAAGGCAGTGGCATGGTTCCTATATCATTAAATCATAAAGTATTTGACTTATTTTTAACTTAACTTCACATATTGTGCAGATTCAGCCTATTTTTAGCTGGAAATGTAATTTCAAAATTTAGAGAGGTTATACACTTGAAGTATAGCTGAGGTACAAATTAGTGTTGGAAATGAATTTGTAGTTGCAGTTCTGATATAATCCACCCCGCCCAGAAACTATTAGCAGTCGGAAAATGTTTTTATTGGCGTCAAATAGAGTTTCCTTCCTGATGCAACGGTACAGAAGTTATTCCTCCTTGCCATTATAACAGTTTATTTTACTGTGGTCTGTATGATATATTGTGCAGAAAACCATAGGAGAGTTGGAGGGAAATGTGAAAGAAAATTGGGCCAAGCAAGGAATGTTAATGACGTATAAAATGCCTGTGTGTATTTTATATATTAGGAGTGATGAGCAACAGAAAGAGCAGGAAGTGCAATAGCTGTACCCAGGTACAATTTCATCATGAAAGTAAGCATTTCAAGAGACTATCTGCTGTTGCAGTGAACATTATCTGAACATGCTGAACATTATCATTTAACTGAGATTCTACCCCACGCTCAGATCACATGATATAAAATGATCATTAGTTTTATCAATTATTTTAATGGTAGGAACATACACCAGCTGGTTTTTAAGAAATCCTATAAATATGAATACATGTGAAAAAAAACAGTATTTGCTTCCTAGTTTGTATTAAATAATGCTGAGGTAATGCTCACTTTGGATTCAGTTATATTTTTAATCACTTATAATGCACTTTTTCTTGTAATTACTGGATGACTACCATAGTTTTAACTCTGAATTAACTCAATTATTTGCTTGTTTTTAATTGGAACTCATTATAATGTATAAATGTTCTCTTTTTATATTTGTTGTAGAGTTCGTTTTGATCTCCTTTGCAAGCCAAATAATCCAAACACTAACAAAATAATTGGCATATTTTTGCAAAGTAATGTGGCCAGTTGTCGAAATGAGGTATATTTGTTCTATCTGCAAATAGTTATTTATTGATTTCACAATTCATTATATAGTCCTATTCATATAACCACTATGTACATATAAAAAACTGCCATTATACAGATCACAGCATCTATCATTTGGACATAAATTGTCATCCTTAGAAAGAAGTTGTTATGGACAATTAGCAAACTCTCCTTTTATAGGCAGTCCTTGATTTATGATGACAATTGGGACTGGAACATCTATCAACTAAACAATGTGGTTGTTAAGGAGTTTGGGACAGGAATTTCAGAATTAAATCCTTCAAATTAGGGCATACAAAACTTTTGCCAACCTATACTTGAATACCTATACTTGAATATTGCTCACCTGTCTGGAACCCTCACTGTATTTCAGACATCAATACATTAGAGAGGGTCCAGAGATATTTTACTAGAAGAGTACTCAAATCCTCTGCTCGAAATAAAATTCCCTTTACCACCAGGCTTGAAATTTTAAGCCTTGATAGCCTCGAACTACGTCGACTGCGTTCTGACCAAAGCTTAGTCCATAAGATTGTTTACCCAAATTTACCTTTAAATGAGTACTTTAATTTCAACTGCAATAACACAAGGGCTATCAATAGATTCAAACTCAATGCAATTCGCTCTAATCTTAATTGTAGAAAATATGACTTCTGCAATAGAGTAGTAAATGTCTGGAACACTCTACCTGATCCTGTTGTTAGTCTCTCTAATCCCCATACCTTTTACTTTAAACTGTCTACCGTGGACCTTTCATGTTTTTTAAGAGGTCCTTAAGTGCACCAGTGTGCCTACCATCCTTGTCCTACTGCTCCCATTTATATGTATTCATTTTACGGTTTATGGCTATGTTTTGCTTATTTATTTCCTTTTATTTGTGCCATTTTTTTTCCATGTGTCAATGTCTATGCCTATACTGTTACTTGTTTTCTTGTACTTGTTGATAAAAAATAAATAAACAAACAAACAAACAAATGCTGCTACTAAAAAGGTCCAAAGCAGAATTTTCACCAATGCCATCTCAGCCAATGATGAGCCATAATTTGGGACTTTCAATAATCATAAATTAGTGGCCTAGAATATAGGAAGAAGTTAAACTTTCATCCATTCTTGCCCAACCAATGTAGAATGTTTGAAAATTTGCTGACTAATTCCACAGTAAACACTATAGATTTTTAAAGCTTAGTGCTTTCTAAGATTCATTCCGTTCTCTGGTCAATTTAGAACAATTAGAAAATTGCTCTAAAATACTGTATATTGATTGGTAGCAAGTTGGCAACACAATTATTTGCCTTGTAAACATCGTACAGTTGTGCAGTTCTGTCAAGCATACATGAAAGTATCACTAAGTCTGGTAGGTCTTATCTCAGTAGATAAGTCTTGAATTTGACTGCATCTTTCCTTGACTTTTTCCATTCATTGAAAAATCTACAAAAGATTGTAGACATTTGTCAGAGCTACTCAAAATTCAAACATTGCACAGTTCTCCCTGATAAATGCAAAGAGAAAGCAACACAAAAAAGCAAAGTCACTTTCAATTATTCCAGGAGTTTTCATGTTTCTCCAATTTTAATATCCACTGATCTGGATAATTAGAGACTTGAATGTCTTCCTACAAAAGCTGTCCTATCTAGTCAGTCACACTTGAATACAAAAGTATCTTAATCTCATGGAATAATCCAGTTGCACATGGACAAGATATAACAAGCATACTGCTCTTGTTGAAAAAGCAGAACTATACTTGTAGAACATTCTCTATGGCTCTCAATGGATGGCTCCTTTCATCCATCTAAGAGTTTTATTTCTTGGTTATACTTCTTTGCCTTTCTAATCTCATTCTCTGTTTTTATATCCACAACTTCACCCTTGGTCTGTTCTTTTTTGTAGGTCATATCACTTTGGCTGATATTTCTTTTTTTAATGTGCTTCTTCATGCATGCATACATACATTGCATGCACATTTACAAGTATGCCTGGCAAATGGGAAACATAAGGATTGTTTGCAAATACTTTATATACACTACAATCTATAAAGTAAATTCTGCAGCATCTTTTAATAAAGGAAAAAATAAATGTTGTAAAGAAAAAACTGAAAGCATTTGGAACCTCTATCCTGAAAACTAGATACAGAGTTAACAAATTCCTTTTCCCACTTTTATGCCCCATTAAGATCATTCTACTGAATTCTACTGGTGAGTTGTTGAACAAAGGCAATGTTTCCAACTGGTTTTTGATGGAAAAACAAGAAAAACTGTTAAATGTTAAGTCATTGGTTTATGTAATTAAGAAAGTTTTCATTATCCTTTCCACAAAATTAACATTCCCAGCCCTAATTTAATAATATAATACCACTTCTACTCTTGCCATTGTCCATATTTACTATTATTTCCAAAAGAGGTGTGTCTTTTAGCTGTCCCAAATTACCTATTTGTGATTTAGAGGAAGAGGAAAACAGAGGCAAGGCAGATACCGTTTTTAAAGCAGAGATTCACCAAGCACTCTATGTCTTGATTTGTCATAATCACTTCAAAATCTCTCATAGCCACAATCTATTCTGACTCTTTCCCACTTTCAGCCATGTGATCACAGACCACAATGTATCTGTTACCCAAAGATGATATACTGTAAATGTTGTAACAAAACTGAATTACTAGAAATATTAGAAAACTCTGAAAACATGTAAAAGCTGGATTCAATATAATTCAGAAATAGTATTTGAATACTATAAATGCAGTGTTTAGGAAGTGGATCTAAATGTGGATTTAGAATGAAGAATAAAAGGATCAACAATTTGATATTGTAATATAAAATAAAATTTTATTGTAATTTCTGACTATATGATTGCAGTCAGATTGTCTAAAAAAGGCGTACTATCAAAAGACAATTTAGTCAAATATTTTTGGATCAACAATAATGAGGGGTATCCAGATGGGTGATGATACTCCAGGATTTGACCATATTTCCGGCCAACATTTAAATTGGCCAATTTAAAAGTATACTCATGGGTGGTGAGTCAGTAGTTAGAAAGTCATCTGTGTTTATCTAAAGCTCTAAATCTTTGGATGCTACATGAGATAAAATCCTTTTTAACACATTCAGATTAAAGAATGCACAGATCATGAATTTTAATTACATAAAGCTGATTGACCTAGAATACTAATGGCAGCAGCATCTTATTCCTAGCTGCCATGTTTGCCCATGTAGCCTTTCCCAAAATGAATAGCTGCTCATGAAAGAGGGCTATGGAGATGGCAAAAAATATAAAATATAGAATATGTGTATGTGTATGTATTAATCATGGAATAGATCAACAGCAGTGTTTTACACCACTTTGGCTCTGTCTATTTGACTGAACTTTCGGAGAAATGGAATTGATATATAACTCTGCTCCAGTTAATTGGAAACTAGTGAAGCTTATATTTTCCTTTGAATTGTTGGATGATGCAATTGACCCTTCAGCCTCTTATGGCTACTTAAAAACAGGGGGACAATAGGTCTGTGATGAAGGGAAAACCTTGGGGTTTCTTAAGATGTTGGCTATTTTTTGGTCTGTGCAGAAGGCTATCTTGATGTTGTGTTTGTGGAAAATTTTATTGTAATTTCTGACTATAT
This sequence comes from Ahaetulla prasina, assembly GCF_028640845.1. NCBI lineage: Eukaryota > Metazoa > Chordata > Lepidosauria > Squamata > Colubridae > Ahaetulla > Ahaetulla prasina. The sequence continues at coordinate 46,858,484 of NC_080541.1, read as the reverse complement.
GATTGCAGTCAGATTGTCTAAAAAAGGCTTACTATCAAAAGACAATTTAGTCAAATATTTTTGGATCAACAATAATGAGGGGTATCCAGATGGGTGATGATACTCCAGGATTTGACCATATTTCCGGCCAACATTTAAATTGGCCAATTTAAAAGTATACTCATGGGTGGTGAGTCAGTAGTTAGAAAGTCATCTGTGTTTATCTAAAGCTCTAAATCTTTGGATGCTACATGAGATAAAATCCTTTTTAACACATTCAGATTAAAGAATGCACAGATCATGAATTTTAATTACATAAAGTTGATTGACCTGGAATACTAATGGCAGCAGCATCTTATTCCTAGCTGCCATGTTTGCCCATGTAGCCTTTCCCAAAATGAATAACTGCTCATGAAAGAGGGCTATGGAGATGGCAAAAAATATAAAATATAGAATATGTGTATGTGTATGTATTAATCATGGAATAGATCAACAGCAGTGTTTTACACCACTTTGGCTCTGTCTATTTGACTGAACTTTCGGAGAAATGGAATTGATATATAACTCTGCTCCAGTTAATTGGAAACTAGTGAAGCTTATATTTTCCTTTGAATTGTTGGATGATGCAATTGACCCTTCAGCCTCTTATGGCTACTTAAAAACAGGGGGACAATAGGTCTGTGATGAAGGGAAAACCTTGGGGTTTCTTAAGATGTTGGCTATTTTTTGGTCTGTTCAGAAGGCTATCTTGATGTTGTGTTTGTGGAGAATTTTGCTGATTTTATCTGTGGTGCTTTTGATGTACAGGAGGAGGGTGATGCCGTTGTCTTGTTCTGTGTCTTGGTTCTTGGGCGGTGTCTCCCTTTGGATTAGGTTGGATTTGGATGATGAGTGAGACCTCGTCGAAACATCACCAAGATACTCTCAACATTACATGGGAAAAGACCCAAATATGCCAAGACCTACACACACACACACACACACACACACACACACACACACACACACACATATATAAAACCAAAGACCTACATATATATATATATATATATATATATATATATATATATATATATATATATATATATATATATATATATATATATATATATATATATATATATATATATTTTCTGAGGTTTTCACGGGTGTTTGTATGTAGGTCTTTGGTTGTTGGGTTTCTCCGTGTAAAATTGGAAATGTCTTGGCAGCGTTTGAAGTCTCATTCGTCATCTTCAGGCTTCAAGTGCTTCTTGCTCCCAGAAGCACGGCTGAAGCCTGAAGATGACGAATGAGATTTCGTCGAAACGTCGCCAAGACACTTCCAATTTTACGCGGGAGAAAACCCGAATAACCAAAGACCTACATACACACACACACACACACACACACACACACACACACACATATATATAATATTGCCAAAGATGGATACATTTAAATGATGAGGGCCTTGTCCACTTCATCAGGAGTCATACAAACTCATGCCAAATAACAAAAGATTGTGCTCCAGGCACCTCATTTGGACTTGCCTGGTCAGAGTCCAACTCTGCATGAATCAAAACGATTTCATCTGGCAGATAGCATAAATACTTTCCCCTGTAATCCTATGGATGTTCGGTCTCATACCCATCCTCTCATAGCAGGGTAAACAGGGTCTCCAAGTGGCAGTTAGAAGGATGCAATAATGGCAGAGAAATAATTACATTTCACTGCCTTTATCACCATAATGAAGCTCTTATTTTGGGCTCTTATTTTGTTCAATCAGATTCATATATTTATTTTTCTCCAACATCATTCTAGACATCATTTGTCTCCTGGAACTTCTCAGAAAACCAGAATACATCCTGGGATCAATGCATATCAGCAATATGTTCCAAGGCCTCAATCACTCACCTTAGCTGAGCTGCCCACCAAAATGTCCTTCTGGAACAGAGCAGGATCCATCGTTCACTTGGGATGGGTTGATGAAACAGGCCCTATCTCGTCATGTGGATGGGTCACACCAGCAAGAGTTACCAGAGAGTGATCTCTCAATGGCATCTTATTGATGGTAACATCCTCCAACACCAGAACATCTTGGAACTACCTTGAACAAAAAACAGATTTAATGCACTATCCCTAGTATGGGGCAGGCCCTCTATTACCTGGGGCAGATTCATGGTTGCTTTTGAAGCCATTGGCTTCTATGCCACACCAAATTCAATGTCTCCATGAGGCAGATAAAATTCCTCCAAGGACCATATGTCTTAGGACTCCCACCACTAACTCATCAATGGAATACATCAGCAGAATGATACTGCATGGTAGCGAAGGCAGTAAAGCAGCAACAGTCCTAACTGTTTCAACCAGAGGGTCTCAAATCTATTATCTATGGAGCAGAATCTCTGAGAGGCCTCATTAATAACAATATCCACTCCATCTGCCTCCCCTTGGCAGACACAGAACCTAATACCCAATAGGCAGATTTCTGATAAAGGAACAGCCTCCTCTGAAGCCTTTGGAGAATCCCTATACTTTTATTCACATTTCTTATCTATCTTCCCTTACATAACTTCTCAGATTTTTCATAAACTATCAGACAGATGCTGAACACCTGAACTCAAAAACATGATTTCTATGTTTTCTATCTAACTTTTATATATACTTTGAATTTATGTGGGTTATTTTTTTTAATGGTTGGAAGAAATGATCTCTCCATCAGTTTCCTCTATTCCATTTTCCCCACATTTTGGCTTTTCTAACACTGTTATTTGCAATATGAACTGGGGATGAAAGATTAAATGCCTCTGAATAGAAAGCATTGATTGTAATAACTATATGTATTAGTGATTGGATACCTCTTATGGACTTTTTGCTAAAAAGAAAAAGAAAAAATGGAATTGTGATTTATGGGTTTGATTGTTAGAAAGTGTAGATATGGAAAGAAGGAAATTATTTTGTAATCAGGGTAAAATAATTTGTAACTGCAGTTAAGATTGGAAGCCATTTTAATAACTTTTCTTTTTTTTCTTTTCTCTTTCTTTGCACTTTTTTCATTTAATCCTTTCCTTTCTTTTTTATTTCAAAACTAAAAACTATGTTTTTATTATTTTCCCCATACAGATAGTATACATAAAGAGATAGGAAGGGAAAAGAGAGAGAGAAATCATTGATTTTATGCAGCATATACATGTAGACGTCAGGGTTCCAAGTAACACCCCCAATGAAAGAAGACTCCGAGGCCTGAATTCCTCAAAGTTTCATTTTATTAGAGATGTCATATTGGCACATCTGGGAAAACCCAAATCTGAAAGCTTCCAGGTTTTCCCCACCCAAAGGAAATCTAGGTCCCTGCCTAACACGCACATGTCCATCACATGGTCCAAGCAATCCACCGTTCCAACTGGAGATGCCTCCCAGTTCCAGCCCTCCAGGTGCAGGGCAAGATGTCTTTGACTCTCTGGGAAAGAAAAGTTATTATGACTATTTATCATCCATGCTCCATACAATCCCCCCTCCCAATATCCACAGTAGTAAATGTGGCAAGCCTGAAGGCCCAATGCAAAAGATGGCTTCCAGGCTTCACAGCCCTAAACACATATGGGATATGTTCCTCATGGGGTAAGATCATAAATGCAGGCAAATGGTACAGACCGGTGCTGTTTCTAAAGATAAAACAAGGGATAGTAATTTCATCTGTTGATTTAACGTAAATATACATTTCTAAAATTTCCTCTTTTATAGAAGGAACGTGGAAAATGAAAGAGAAATAAAAAATCTGTTCTGTTTCTAAGCCAAAGGGGATTCAGCTAGTTTCAAAGTGGTCTCAGCTGAATCATAGCTTTATCCTTAATAGTTGTACATTAGCTCTCACTTGTACAATTGCAGAGATTTAAAGTTTGATACTGAATACAGAATTCAATATTTTTACAATCCTGACGTGAAAATAAGTAAAAGAATGTTTATTAAAAAAATTTACCACTAGTTGAAGCTATGGACAAATCCTTCTTCCCCCAATAAGTGAAGGTTCACTAGGCAGCTTCACTTGTAGCTCATTGGCCAACCACAGCAAAGAACCCAAGGGTGGCTTCAGTGTTATACTCTGACAGTGGTTTTTATTCCTTATTTCTCCAGGATGTTATGAGCAGATAATAAAGGATGTGCCGATGTCCCTGGGGGAAGCAGCCTGAAATGACATATTCTATGTTGCAAACTTGCACCTTCTATTTCTTCTCCTAGTTTCCACTGGCAGTTTCCACTTCTCCTTCTATCAAATACCTGACTTATTCTCTCTCCTTTCTATTCTTCTTTGGCTATGAGGGAGGCCACAATTCCACTGCCGCAGTTCCTTTTTTTTAAATGGGTTAATTGATTAGTCAGTTGGTCAACCTAGATAATGACATTGAATCACCCAACCCCCTAGCTTAACTGTCAGGACTTTTTACTGGTATCTTAGAGCCGCGGTGGCACAATGGTTAGAGTGCAGTACTGCAGGCTGCTTCTGCTGATCACTGGCTGCCAGCAGTTTGGCAGTTCGGGTCTCACCGGCTCAAGGTTGACTCAGCCTTCCATCTTTCCAAGGTCGATAAAATGAGGACTCAGATTGTTAGAGGCAATATGCTGACTCTATAAGCTGCTTAGACAGGGTTGTAAAGCCACTGTGAAGTGGTATATAAGTCTAAGTGCTATTGCTATCTCTATATGTTTTCCAGGTAAGAAATCCCTTTCCCAGTGGTCTGTGCTCCCAGGGATCCTGGTTGTTCATTTGATCTCTTCACACTGCTAAAATCCTTTTTCAAATTCCATCTCTTCTACAGCATTTATCTGGCAGCTCCACAAATCTAGAGAACTGTTACACAGCGGCCAAAATGTTTTTTTAAAAAAATCTCAAAGTTAATATCTGCCACAAAATGTAACCGATAGTTTCAAGAAATTAAAACAAAAAGTTCAGTCAGCCAATGGTATGAAGAGAAAGAAGGGAGGGAATGCAGTGCATGTTGTAACCAGAATATTGCACATGCTGAGGAAGGAGCGTTTCACAGATAGATTATGCTGCTGGGGTTAAACTTTCAGCCATGGGAATCACCAATCAGGGCTCTTAGAATCTTGCAAGTTAATGCTGTATGGATAACAGCACAGTGTAGACCGCTGTCAGAGATGCAGTAAAGGCATGCAGTTGGGGCAATGAGATTTGTGGCAGATGTTTTTCATCCAGCACCAGGACTAGGAAGAACAAAGCCGCAAAGAACATAGAACAAAGCCGCTCTATGGATATGGCCCATGATTCTCAAAGGTAAAGTGTAAAAAATGATGGGGAGAATCATTTAAGAGAACTGATCCATATGCAGAACTCTGAACATTGAGATACAGTTATCATATTGAAAAGGTACATTACAGAAAATAATACAACACACACACACACATGCGTGTGTGTGTGTGTGTGTGTGTAGTAAGGAAAATATACAAGGACTGCTGAGGATCTGTTATGAAAAAGAGTAATTTTTAATTTTAATTTTAATGTTTTTCTATCTTTGGAACACTCAATAGGAATGATTGGAATATTTGAAATGAAGTCATAATTTATTCTAAAGAATTTCATATCACATTTTATGTTAGCTTTTATTGGTAAGCAACACAATTCAAAATATAAATGCCCCTTTGAGATGTTTTCAAAAAATCTTTTTGATGTGGAAGGCACATCAAATTCATATTTCTTTTTATGAATACAATGCTAATCTCAGCTGATAAAAATTCAGAAAGTCTTGTAAGAGGCACTTCCTTTTATCTGGTAAATTTCTGCATCCACGTGAAATTAGTAGATTAAAATACAGTATATGTTTTTGCTTCAGATCACATTAGCAAACGATGTGACAACAATTAATCCAGTATTCACATCAAATTCTGTGATAACAGTAATGTTGATGCAATAAAGAATATAGCTGCATCAATAGAGGTGTTTTAAAAAACAACTATACACCATACTTTAATATTACAACTTTACAACTTTACAATATTTTAGTCTTCATACTCATGGTTTGTATCATTGACAAAAATTTGACCTTGGTCAAAATACACAGATTGGGCAATTGGTGAAACTTGGAGTTGTTTGAATAGTTAATGTTACATTCATCCCTGTAAAAATCCCTGAACTGTCACACACACAAAATTTTATAAGCCAAGAAATACATATACCAACACTTCTACTTTTATGGTTTTGGAAACCATTAAATGACTGAAAAAACCCTGAAATGAAGCCAAATAGTTATGAAAAGGGGACTCTGTGTCTTTAAGTTAGAGAGAAAAATAAAACCCAATCATTCCAAATGTATTGCTTTAGTCATCTGGTTTCATTCTATTAATGACCTTTAACATCTGCAAAAATATTGTGAGAAGCTAATTTTGTTTGTACTGAGGTGGTGCAGAACAGTTTCTGGCTGTCAGTCTAGGATGTGCTAGAAAATAAAATTATCTTTCAGGGAATCTGACAAAAAACCTACTGTAAAGGTTTAATTTATTTACAACAGGCTGAAATGAAAGAAGATTTTTCAGCATTCTAATATTAAACACTCCCCATGAATAGTATTTACACATTTATATACTATAAAACCTAAAATGTCCAAGAAAACTGACAAATTAAGGAACATATTTTGCATTTTGTGATGTTCTACAGAAATTTTAAATTATAAAACTAAGCATTTTTTTGAAACTGTTCTTCAGATATATTGTGTGAACACTTTTTTAAAATAAGTCATTATATTTCATTGAATGGATCCTACCCTTATTGTGATATTTAGTGTAATATCATTCCTTCACCAAACATGAAGACATACATAAACAAAGCAAGTAGCTTTCATTTCTGTTTTGCTCTTTAAATCATAACATTTGAATCCTATATCTGTTTAGAGGTCTCAGATTGTGTCAAATGTCCTCTTGGAAAAGTTCTTGTTGACTTTCATGGAATTTACTTCACAGTAAAGATTTATACAGTTACAGTCGCAGTAAGCTTTACGGGTGCTCAGATGCAGTAGATCAGGGGTGTCAAACTCGTATGGTCATGGTGGCGTCACGTGACATATCACGACTGTTTTCCCTTTTGCTAAACCGGTGTGGGTATGACCACCACGTGACACATCCAGCCCGCGGGCTGCAAGTTTGACAGTTGTGCGGTAGACTGTTCTTCCATAATGTCACTGGGAATCAATTGGCAAATGCCACAGGGTTTTATCTTTTCTAATGAAACAACAAGGTGTTAAACTTTTCAAAGACTAAAAGAGAATATGAGGACCAGGCTAAAAGCTAAAATAAAACTAATTTATAATTATGCTTAAGAACCTATACATAAAATGTCCACACCTGAGGAATTATGAGATTTGCTTGAAACCAATTAAGGACATAACTAAATAAAGACTATTCTGAAGAGTGAGCTGCAGGCTCCACAGAGAAAGGATTGAACAGAAAAAGACAGATGGTCATAACATCTTTAATCTCCACTGCAGAAAAATCAGGACCAAGAGCAAATATTCTTGATGATTCCATTATTTTTTGAAGTATTCATGAGTTTAAGGACCTCTGAGTTACTGAAAACATGTTCATTAACAAGCATTTGTATCTGCTTTTCTTCCTGTCCTTTGAAAGTTACTCTGTATAAGCCTAAATTATGGTTCTAGCATTTTTTTTCCTTGTTATTTCTTTTAAATCATTTGAAAACTCATTAAAAAAAGAATAGAATCTGACATCAAGCTTTACTTAAATGAAGTTATAATCATTCCTGGGAAACAGAGGGCTGCTACTGCCAGTTATAAATTGTGTATAAGTCTTTGAATGTCCTAGTATTTGTAACTTAATTCTGCCTACGCGGTATAGCACACTAACTAGTAATTGCTCTGAAACAATTTTAATCACCTTTTGTTGAATTGTGATCATTGTTTCATCAGCAGTAATATTTCAAGTTGGGGATGGGGACAGGGTCAGTTTACTATCTTAAAACCCAACTTCAGTCCTTTCTGAGATTTAGATCAGCAAGTTATTTCAGAAGCCCCTCTCCCACCAGTATCTAGTCCTTAGTTTGAGAAATTTATGAAGGTAGTTTCCCTGTCATTGAGTCCCATCTGTTTATTTTTTAAATCCTATCCAAAGTCCATTCAACAAACCCTGCTGAGCATCTGTTCCCCCTAGCAAGGGGTACTAAGGGATATCCTCACCACCACCATATCCAATCCAACAAGTAGGCATAAGGCATTTCATGGTGTGTGCAGTGCCATAGTTAAAGAACAGTCCCAGTTAACCTACAGATCTATAATTTCATTTACACAAATTCACAAATTAATAAATGCACTAATTACATATATGCACAATCATTGGTGAATAGAGCCTTGGATATCATCTCCCTTGTCCACCATAACAGTTTTCTTCAAGGGACCCAACATTTTTAAAGACATAATATATTGATAGCCCTTGTTTATAATTAGCCCTTGTTTAACTACCACAGTTAGTATCAGCAGCTCCATCACTAAGTGAAACAGTTGCTAAGTGGGAAATCATATGACAACAATTGTGCTTTTCTTTTTCCTACACCTCTGCCTTTGGAATGCTCATCCCAACAGTGAAATAATTAGTAAGAAAGAAAGAAATGTTTGCATATAAATTAATTGGAGAGAAAGGGATTACAAGAGAGTAAGCAGGCATACAGTGAAAGTAAGCAAGCACACAGTAGGAAATATCTATTGTAAGCAATGTGCTGGCACAAACAGCTGGTATACTCCCTATTGTGTGCCTTCTTGCTGTTTTGCAATCCCTCTGCAATGATGGGAAGGGAAAAAAGCAACAAGTAGGACACAGAAGAATGCATATTGACTGTATTCTGTGGGCGTTCATTATAAAGTTGGTTTTCAACAGATCAACAGAGTTGGAAGGGACTTTGCAGGTCATTGAGTCCAACCCCCTGCCCAAGCAGGAGACCTTACATTTGCCTCTACCTAGGATCAAATTCACAACCTCCTGATTGTGAGGCAAAAGCTCCACCTCTAGGCCACCGGGTCATCTTTTTGTTTTAGCACTCTCATAATTTGAAAGTTACTGAACAAAGCAGTTGGTAAGTGAGGACTATCCGTCCTTTTCCCTTGGAGGAGGTGCTTAGTCACAACTGCCTTGTAAATTTCTATATCATGACCTCTTCCTGCTGATCCCAATCCAAATGCAGTTTGGCTGATTAGATCTTTCAGTCACTATTCTCCTACTCTTGGTTTCAGTCCTATTCTTCGTCTCTTAGGTTTCTTTCTGTCTTCTTCAGCTGCCTGATTAATGAGTAATCTTTCTGTCAAGTCCTTTCTTTCAAGTAATCCATTCCTCTTCATATCACTAACCCACGTTTTTTTTTTTCAGTTCGCTTTTCTATGAGAACTAGTTCATTTTCTATTTTGTGGCTATTTTTTTCAGATTTGGTCTCTGGATCAACCAGAGTTCCAAGTCTGTCCTTGGTTTCTTGGTCTGCAAATGTGTTTTTGCACCAACAACTCCACACCCATCATATTTTCCAGTCCCCTCTTTTTATTTCTGGATGGTCTCCCCATCATCAACAGCAGCACCTTCTTTTTTACTACAAAAAAATCCCTTATTCCATTTTATGATCTAATTACAGTATATAAACACAGTGGTGGTGGGGGAAACAGGAAGAAGTAGAAAAATTCTACGGTAAGAAGTTCTACTTAAAAGCAGATATTATGAAACCTCTCTAAATTTCTTAATGAAATGATATTAGCCTTTATAAAATAAGTAAGATAAAACCTTGATAAAGGCTTGACTTAGCTAAATATACAAATGTTTATTTTATCAACAGCTTTAGCAACTGTTTATTTTATCAACAGTTGTATCACCAAGGAAAAACTTTTCACAACTTTGAAAAGATATCTCCTTGGAGACAAATCATATCAAGTATGAACCGTACTGGAGGAAGAGCTTCTCCTGATCATAAAGCACAGGCAGACTGTCTTAGAAGAGATACTTTTTCATATCAGTGGATTAATAGTGGGTTCCATTTACCTTCGCTACTGGTTCGGAACTGTGAGCATGCGCATGAACAGAATCTTCTGCGCATGCACAGAGCATCCATGATGACATCCGGGTGGGTGGGCAGAGCCTCCCGCCACCACCACTACCTGCTCGCCTGAACAGGGGCGAACTGGTAGAAACCCACCACTGCAGTAGATCCCAAAATATGGCTTTAAAACCAAGTACTTACAGTTTGAATTGAGATGAAAACAAATAATAAGTATGTTTCTTTTAGAATTAATGCAAATGTGAATCCACCTGGATGTACTGGTTGTAATCCTGATGCAGCGGTGAAATTCTCTGAAGTCTACTACCGGTTTTGTGAGTCTGCTACTGAGCGTGCACATGTGTGCCTGAGGCGCACCCGCACAGCGCTAAAAAAGAAACATTTTGAAGCCTTCCGAGTCTGCAAAGGTAAGTAGAACGGGGGGGGGGAATCCGCTGTGCCACACGATTTAGATTAGCTAGAAAGCAGGAAATCCGATGATCGTCACCCAGCTGATCATCGGAAAAACCTGAACCGGTAGCATTTCACCACTGCCCTGATGGCTATAATCAGCTAGTTAACACTTTTCCTTCAACTTCCTAAAGCAGTGCTCCAAGTGAAAGGTAACAAAAATATGAACAATATTTTTCAGATTATTTTTAACTCACAAATAACTGCAGCTAACAAAGCAAAATTTATTGGTAAGACTGTCTTAGTCTCCAGAGCCAAATTCAATTCAAAGAAGATTTTCCTTCTTTCTTAATAACAAAATTAAATCTGTAAGTTAAGTAGCACTCCTAAGTAAGGAACTGCTGGAGCACTGCAATTCATCTAAAAATATCTGAACATGAGTCCCATCATATCATGGGGTTGTTCTCATCTGACTTCAGTTTCAGTTTATTGGCCTTCATCCAGTCAATCCTCAAATCCAGGCAAGGATTATAGTAGGAGATGATATACTAAAGTTAGTCATGTTTTAACTCCCATTGATTTCAGCTAAGTTTGTCTGGATCCAATCCCCATAACAGAGCATTGGATTTGACATTCATTAAAAAGCACAATAGCAATAGCACTTAGACTTATATTCTGCTTCACAGTGCTTTACAGCTCTCTCTCAGCGGTTTACAAAGTCAGCATTTTGTCCACAACAATCTGGGTCCTCGTCTTCGGAATGATGGATGACTGAGTCAGTTTTGAGCCTGGTGAGAATTGAACTGCTGGCAGTCAGCAATATTAGCCTACAATACTGCATTCTAACCACTGTGCCATCACGGAACAATCTGGTTAAGCATTTTCTGTGCAGATTTCATTGAATCAAGGAAATTTACCAAGTTATTATTCAAATATTTTAAGAAGAGTACCTATGACTTTACTATTATTATTTTTTAATGACTCAAGAAAATCACCTTTGTTTAAGTTATGATTGGTAGAACTAAATTAATATTTGCACTGCATATATGTAACTTGTTTGTTCAATGAAGAGCTGAATATGCAAGTTTGCCAAGCAAACATATATTTTGCAAATTTGAAAAAAGATTTAGGTGCTTTGGAGATTTTTCTTTTCAGTTCAAGTTTGCTTTCAATATTATGTAGGTATTGCTCATGAGCTTCCTAATTATTGCTAAATCTAGAGTTACACTCTAATAGTTTGACAGTTCCAACAGAGTGTTTGTTCACTATATCAAAAGGTTAATTGATTTATTTTAATTCTTTTCCCCAGAGACTATATTAATGTTTATATTTCTTGAATAATGAAAGGCTGCTCATTATCCCACAAATCTGAGGATGGCATATTTATTTTTTAACTGTGTTCTAGGTCACTAACAGCTTCATAAAAAAATTTATTTAGCAGAAATTATCTTTTCAGTTCTGTGACATGAAACTTTACTTGGTACCTACGGAGAATTTTCCTCCATTGAAACCATGGAAACACTGAGGAATAGGAAACCAAGATTAATTTTGATCAGGATTTTCTTTCTCAATCCACATTTAAATGTGAATTGTGTTTGCATAATCTTCTAAAGATTTATAAAGCAAAGAATGGCAGATTGTATAGCAACCTTAAAAATAAAATTATATTCTTATCATTCTCATTCGTATGTTTTAAAAGCAGCATTTTCTTTTTCTCAAATATGTCTGTTTAAGTTATTTCAAATTACAAAATAACAATATTACAATAAGCAGTCTGCCTCAGAGACACTAGAGTTCAAATTCATTAAGAATATAACGGACACACAATATTGTACAGGATTAGTTTTAAAAGGTCTTTTCCTTAAGCACACATTCTCTTTCTCAGAATCAACATTTATATCTGAAACTATACGTATTTCATTTCCACACCACTTATCCTTTTTCTTTCATATCCTTCTCTCGATTTCCATTGCTTTTCAAACTCATCTTTTTATCTGATAGTGGCAGAAGTCATAAAGAGACCATGAATAGGCAATCATTGCTAGTACTCCAATTTAGAGGACTGCTATTCTTTATTTAATTTTTAATATATATATATTTATTATAAATAATAATTATAATAATAAAAACTAATACAAACTAAATTTAGATAGAAGAGAATGAAAAAAGAATAAAATGTGCAAGAAAGAAAGAAGAAAATGAAGAAATATTATAAAGAAAAAGAAAAGAAATATATAAGGAAGTGGTTTCCAAACTTCATCACAACTACATAGAAATTTAATAATTCTTCACCTCCATAACCTTAAACAGATAAGATTAAGATTCAAATTAAGATGATAAAATAACCTTTATTGTCATTTTCCTGTATACATAATGGCACATATTAAAATGAAATTCCACTCTTGAAGGAATGCCACTCACTAAACAATGTCACCAACCCAAGTAGTGGTGGGTTGCTATCGGTTCACCCTGGATTCTCCTATTCTCCCTCTCTTGGGAGAACTGGTAGCAGCATTGGTGGGAGGCTCTGCCCACCCACCCGGACATCTCTGCGCACAAGTGTTGCGCACAAGTGCGCACACAAACCGGTAGCGGACGAAATTGAAACCCACTACTGATCCCAAGGATAACATTAATAATATAATAACAGCAGTAGCATCCAAAAATGTCAAGTTATGCAAAAATGGCACCAAAATGTATAAATATATATAAATACAGTACATATATTAATCACAGTCCATTTTTAATAGATAGTGGAAAAAAGGGTCTTGAGAGTTAACAAGGTCGATACCCTAACCCTAAAAAAAATTCTATTCTATTCTATTCTATATGGTGCAAAGCTATTATAGAATCTAATTGTTTTGCTTCAAATACCACAAAGCATCTTCCCTAAAGGCAACAATTAAAACCTGTCATGGAGAAGATGTATAAAGTCCCTGACAATATTATAGACCCTGATCAAGCAGCACTTATATTCCATGTCCCGGGGTGAAATCTAAAAACTTTCCCTATCGGTTCTGTGGGTGTGGCTTAATTGGTGGGTGTGGCTTGGTGATCAGATGACTGGGTGGGCCTGGCCAATAACAATAAATAATAAAAATAATAAATAAACAAAAAGAGGTACCAAAAATCAACTTTCACACTTTACACACACACAATACAACACAACTGACTCACACACAATGTAAAAGCAGCTGCACTTCACCCAAAATGGCCCCTACAACAAGCAGGAACCTCACACTTTCACACTTTACACATGCACAACACAATTGACTCACACACACACACACATTGCCACATACAGCTTTGTGAGATTTTGTGTGTTTGTGTAGTTAGAGTGAAACACTACAGAAACACACCAAATCTCAGAAAGCTGCACAAATATTTTATTTTATTTTTATTTATTTTTTTAGATCAGGGGTCTCCAACCTTAGTAACTTAGTTTGTGGACTTCAACTCCCAGAGTTCCTCATTCAGCAAAGCAGGAAGTCAAAGCAAGCTGTAATCAGTAGCTGAAGAAAAGCATGCCGTTGCCAGCCCAACAGGAGCAGTAATTATAGGTAGGTGAGGAGGGGGAATTGGCTGGGCATGGGGGGTGCTCTTGTAAGTGGGGGCTGTTAAAAAGTGAGTTTAAAAGCCTGTGAGGATCAGGAAACTCCTCTGGGATTGCCAGAGGAGGCTTTTAAAACCTCTTTTTTTTCTTTTTTTTCCCCCCTTCGGCTGAAGAGGGTTTTTTAAAAAAAACTTTTAAAGGGTTTTGATTATCTCTGCTCAGCTCCACGATCATCAGAGGTTCAAGCCCGGCCCGAGGTTGACTCAGCCTTCCATCCTTTATAAGGTAGGTAAAATGAGGACCCAGATTGTTGTGGGGGCAATAAGTTGACTTTGTAAATATACAAATAGAATGAGACTATTGCCTTATACATTGTAAGCCGCCCTGAGTCTTCGGAGAAGGGCGGGATATAAATGTAAATTAAAAAAAAAAAAAGTTCTGTCCTCAATTCATCCATAGCATAAAAATGTTAAACTGAACATGAAAGAAAATAAAATATATCATTGTACAAGTTCAGCTGATTTGATGTCCTATCTCCTATTTAGCTATGGTACCCAGAAGACTATTTTTGTTTATTTCTTTGGGGAAAAAAAGACATTTATTAGCATCTTATTTGTCCAGAGGTCTCGAAGAGCCACATTTCAAAGTATTATAGTTTTGCCACTGATTGCTGCATATTAATGATTGCAAATGTCCCCTGGATCAATAGCAATTCAGCAATTGATATGAATGAGACAAAAAAAAGTTTAATTTTTTGATAGCACTGAAAAATCAACACAAAGTTGCAGCCTATCCCTCTTATGCCCATTGTATAGTAAATCTAAAATAATAATTCTGCATCCCATAATTCATCTGACATAAAAAAACCATAGCTTTTAGTTAAAAACTATATATAACAGTTATATTAGAGTGATGACATGCTTGGAAGTTGGAAGAATATGACTGTCAAATGCAGTTAATTTCTTGCTCCATTAAAAATTTGAAATGTATCTGAAATAAAGACTCACCCAATAATTCAAATTTAAAATGGACTAACTTAGCTTCACTAAAAAATATGGACTTTCTTGCTGTCTAATCTTTGGAGAACAAAAGGGATGATATTAAAATCAGTCTTTTCCTTTTTTTGATAAACGTAATACAATTAAATTAGTTAATATGCTATTCTACAAAAAAATCAGTTCAACTGTAAGAAAATCAGTGTATTAATTATTGTTGAATAAATACTTGAGTGTTCATACTTAAGCAAATGGATGTAGTGCTTGTTCTTTGAGAAAAAATACACAATTCATGTATGCTGAATTTTTATTCCAGTCTACTTTTTCTCTTCATTGACATTAGCTTTTTTTCTTAAGGTAAAACATTTCTTCATTTTCAACAATTTCAGTTGAAAGCTAATTTTGAAGTCTATTACTTTCATTCTTAGTGAAAAGCACAATGCAGCATTTTGTTTTAATATGCCACTGAAATTGTTTGAGTAGATACACTATGGAATCAAATACAATATGCCAAAATGGTTTCCATTAACTATGCACATTTGCAATGCTTCAGTTAATGGGTATGTTTTTGTTCATTTCTCTCATCTTTGCATCCATATGGTGAAATGATTCAGTTAATGTAACTGAAAAGTACATTGGGAAAGGTAGAACAAATTACAAAGGCATCAAACCACCATTTCACCCACATATATTATTTTATAATGAAGTTTAATAATGACAGAAATTGTCTTTAGATTTGAACATCAGTCATTTCTGCAATTGTAGTTAATGTGAAAATCTCACTCATGATAATGTTTTGTGAAAACATGGCAGGAGCAGTACATCATAGATTGGACTAAAATGTCATAATAAAATCTTAACTAGATATTATTGAAATATATAGTTCATTGAAAATAATTTGCAACAATTCCAAGGATGGAAATGGAGGGTTTGTTCCTATCCACTATACAACAAGAGTACAAAGGTTATTTATTGATTTATTCCATGAACCTTATATTTTGCTTTATTACTATTTTCAGCAGGCATGTGGAACAAGAGATAACTGAAAACAGTATTACAGTATCTGAATAACTTGCTTTGTGCAGATTTTCCAATGAAATGCAGATGTTTTAACAAGATTCATTATAACCTTAATATTGTGCTCCCTGAAGAATACTAAATGGATATTCGATATTTTATTCTAAAGAGAAATGCTGCATCCCTGTGACATTTTGCAGATATTGCTTTTGTTTCCCCATGCCATGTAATGTGGATTAGATAAAAATTTGGACATCTTCAGGAAGAAGAATTCAGAAGATGCTTCTGCTTTGCTCCTTCGAATTTGGCTTGATAAAGTTTTATTTTGTATTTATATTATTTACCATCTCCATGAAATTGCTGAGCAATGTCATCCAGATTTTGAGTCACAGGAACATATATTACAAAGATAACTGTAAGATCTGTTCTTGTCTTCCACTTTTGGAATTCTGAAGAATTCCTAAACAGCTATTTAGAAGCTACATAGTCAGAAATTTTCCAGTGTTGTTGGGTCCAGAACTTGACTACCATTTATTTAAATGAAGATGGGTCTATTTCTTCATTCCAAATCCAAATTCACATGAATTTACTTCTCCTTATAGTCAACTCTATATTATTGCCAGGTGACCTTGACCAAACCAAGAGGGACATAGATCTTTTTGACAAGTGGCCACACTTATAGCCAGAAAGGAAGGTGATCTTGACAGATCACCTATGCAGGATCCATTACTTTTAAATCCACAAGATAACATTTGGACAGCTCAAGCAGATGTCTGCCTTATTCAGAAAACTGAATAAGAGGAAGAGGTACAGGACAATCAGATTTGAAAGATTCAATTATTACTGTATGGCTAATCTCAATAAAAATAGTTTTAGTATTTTTGTGGACTTGATGTTCTGCTCTGGTCTATCTAGTGGTTTAAAAACAACCCAGATTTTTCAGGATATATAAGCTCAAAGTCTTCCCATAAAACCTAGCTAGACCATTCCTCTGCCAGTTCCATAGAAATACACAGCTAGAATCTGGCTCAAAGCAAAGCCAAGTGATATTTTTTTTTATGACAGATGCCTCAACTAGTCTTTACAAGTAGTCCTCACAACAGCCCTGAAGATACTCCTTCTTTCCCAGGAAACACCAAGTCAGCTGTCTGCAGGCGTGATAATTACATTTTGCCACTCCTGCTGTCATAAAGGCTTTTACACAGAATGAGTGGATACAGTCTTTGTCTTTTCCCAGTAATGCTCTAGATATTTCCACTGCTGTTTCAGCTATTTATACATCTTTGCTAGAATAAAGCTTCAATGAAATATTGATTTTCAAATTTCCATCGTTTATCCATTTCCCCAGGATATTTCATTTCAGAAATAATTCCTAGAAGCAATCTAATTGAGGAGACTTGAAATGTGCTAAACACACTGGATGTGCCACATGGACAATCCCACTGAAGACTAGCTGTCCGTTGGATAATTAATACCTATGCCATGAAGGGCTTTGTAGGTAATAATCAGTATCTTGAATTTCAGAAGGATGCTGACTTGCAACTAATGCAGCTCATGTAGCAGTGATGGCACACAGAAATTGCAAGAAATGTTATTACTGTTTGCACTAGTGCATTTTGAACTAGATGTAGCTTCCAGATAATCTTCAATGGCAGTGTTATGTAGACCAGATTGCAGTAATCCAATTACAAGTTGACAAGGACATTAGTGACTGTAAAGTAGAAGAAATGGCACAACTTACACACAACATGAACCTATGCAAAGGCCCTCATGGCCACAACTATTACTTGCTCTTCAGCAGCAGTTGTAAGGTCAAGACTACTCTCAAGTTGCACACCATTCTCAAGTGGGGAAGTACAACCCTATCCAAGACCAAAGGTGAAGATATCCCTGAGCAAGCGGGACCCAAAGAGCCACAGTCATTCAGTCTTGCCTGGGCTGAGCCAAATTTTGTTTCATCCCCATCCAGACTCTAACAGCCTCTCAACACTGTGTCAGTATGCTGACTGCTTCTGCTGAGAAGCCTGGGATCAAAATGTACATTTGGCCATCATCTGAACATATCATCACAGGATTATGCCCTTCTACAATGCTGCCAGGCATCTATTGGAGGCTGCAGTGAGGGTGGAGAAATTGCAATGTTAATGCTATGATGTGGGCCTGAATATGGATTCTTATCCATGTTCAATCAGATTCAGTCTTAGCCTTTTTCAAGCATGGAACAAGAGTCACTTTTGGCCCTTCATCTCCTGTTGCTGCTCAGGCAATATCATTGGTACAATGATATTGATGATTGCCAGGGCTTCATCTCCCATCTATTTCAGGCTAAAATCAAGGCCTGATTCCCATTAGATTCTCAAAGAAAATCACAAGCTCTCCCTGAAACCCAGTAGGGTACATCAGTTATCTAATGATTGAACTACCCTTATCTCCCCAAACTAAAATCAGATATCATAGGGAGTAACTTCATCAGTTTGGCTGTTGGAAAATTGGAGCTTAATCCTTCCTGAATGTATCTATGTTTCTGCTAATTGCCAGCCTCATATCTGAATGTAGTTCCTAGATAATCCCATGATGGAATGTTGTATTAATTGAAAAAGTATTGTTCTTTCCTGCAGGAGGGAAACGTTGATGATATTCCAATGGCATCATTAGTTACAGAACTGATTCAAGAAGAGCAATTCACTGTCAAGAAAAAAATTGCAGCCTTTTTTCCAACCAGAGACCTCGCTTTGCATTCTTATTTCAGATGGCCTACTTTTCCATCTGAAATTCCAAATTAAATAAATAGCTGTATTGACAACAATGTTTCGGCTCTGTATGATGAAATTACTACAGTAAATGACAATGAACCTAATGGTTTATATTTGGCGGAGGGAGACGGATGACATTACAACCCAAATAAATCCCAGGTGTCTTACAGTTTTAAGTCAATTTCTGAAAACATCTGGGACTAACATACATGGCATTTCCATTTTAAAACAAGTGTGGCCATCCTTATACTTTTTGTTTACACTTCTTCAGAAAGGATACACACATCTGAGAACATATCTAAAAACTGTTAAATTGGCCTAGATCTTTACTGTTTACTTTCAAATTGCTTTAAAGTTCCAAATTACACTGCTAATTTTATTAAGTATCATTTAAAGCAAGTATCAAGTAATGAAGATTAAATCAAGAGAGATATTGCTAGTTAGCTGCAATAGAGAGTTGTAAAAGTTGGATCTTTACAACATATGCAAGTTATCAGTTTCATTTCATTGCATGTTAGCAACAATATAATCAGTCTATGGACAGATGCTAAAATAAGGTTAATAAACCTATTTCATTCATTGGACTGTAGCATCTATAATCTCTTGCCTTGGCCATGCGAGCTGGATAAAATTAGTCCAAAATACTTGGAATGAATCAGATTGCCTACCCACTGTTTTAAATTCTTCAGCATGTATAAAACATGGTATGAACATGCAAATAAAACATGGTATGAACATGCAAATACAGTCTTTTGCTGATTAGTAGTAATAACACATAAGTATTCCATCCCTCTACTTCATTACTAAAATACTATATACTTTTTTGTGTTGAAGGAAGTCACTTCTTTATATATTTCTTTTCCTTTTCTCTACTATAGTTTTATTTTTTTTTCTTTTCAATTTTTTCTT
Organism: Ahaetulla prasina; assembly: GCF_028640845.1. Lineage (NCBI taxonomy): Eukaryota > Metazoa > Chordata > Lepidosauria > Squamata > Colubridae > Ahaetulla > Ahaetulla prasina. The sequence goes on along the minus strand of NC_080541.1, from coordinate 46,838,852 downwards.
TTTTGTTTTATTTTCTACACTTTCAATTTTTTTTCCATATTTTTTCTTAATTTGATTTAGTTTTGACTTTTTTAACTGTAATATTTAATAACAGTAAAACCATGGCATTTACCAAAAGGCCCAAGAGCCATTCCTGGAACATAGAAGACCACAAAACTGAAAAGGTTCCCTGTTCCAAATTCTTCATGCTGTTGGTCAGTAGGAAAGCCCATGGAGGCAACATTGCATAGAGGCTCTCTTCTGCCATCCTTAAATTCTTTTAAGACAGAAAGTGGTCAATACATATCTGCAGTGCTCAAATTATTTGAAGCCAAGCCACTTACACAATTTCTTTACAGTAGGCCTCTTCTTCACTTTTGTGCCATTAAAACTTGTATAATCCAAATTTCTAAGATCGGCCCTTCAAGTCTCAAAATGTCCTTATAAAGCCACCTCAAGTCTAGAGACAGACCTCATGAAAGTAGAGGCTAGAGCGTGGGTAACCATATTGAACTGTTGGCTTTTCCCCCCTTGACCTTCCTCCATTAACTATGAGTAACAAGTTTTCAATCCATATGGAAACAGGCAATAAAATATCATCCTTGGCTTGTCTTCAACTCTTCTACTCAGCATGGGAGATGCTCTAGGCCAGGGGTGTCCAAACTTGGTCCCTTTAAGACTTGTGGACTTCAACTCCCAGAGTCCCTCAGCCAGCAAAGCTGGCTGAGGAACTCTGGGAGTTGAAGTCCACAAGTCTTAAAGGGACCAAGTTTGGACACCCCTGCTCTAGGCAAAGCACTCATTAAACAGCATATAACAGACAGAGGGTGTCCCAACCTTTATTGTCAAAGCATCCAAAAAGCATTCTGCCTCCCCTATTTAACTAAGCTCAAAGTACCTACATAATGAAGAGCTTTTAGTCTGGCATGATGGCATTCCCTCCCCTCAACAATCCTTGAAGACCAATATAAGGAACATTCCTTACCTGGAGAGACAATGCCCCTCTGAAAATGTGCTTCTCCATGCCTGCATTACAGAGGCATTCATACCAGCTTCATTCCACCATTACTGCATAAATACCTATCGTATACAGGACAAAAAATGTTGTAAATCATGGCCATACGGCCTCAAGAAACAGTAACCAGTCATAAATGTGAGTCAGTTGCACGGTCCCCAATTGTGATCATTTGAATGGGGCTGATGTTGTCAGTGTGAGTACTAGTGGTAAGTTATTTTTTCTAAGGTCATTGTAATTTTGAACCATCTGTAAACAAACAGTCATATGGCGAGGGTACAACCTACCAAGTGTTGTGTAATTTGAGTAATTTGATAGCTGTAATCTTCCAAACTAATCTTTAGCTTCCTTATATCCCTATACCCATCTAATGCTCATATCCACTCCAGCCACCCATTTTTTTAAAAGTTCCTTTAGTCGCTTGTCTTTTATACATGCTTTCTGGTTTAATACATAAATATTTTACATCTTTTAGTTTTCATAATTTTTTAAAAATTTGATGTAGAAAATGTGATGCTTTTTTATTGACTAAACCCAACTCTACTTTTGCCGGTCTATGCATAAAGATTTGATTTGATCACATTATTTATGAACTCTAGAATGTAAAATATTTGCTCAAAGAATTCAGCTGCAATATCATTGTTTGGAAAAATGTTTAAATAGTTATCTTATAGTAAAGTTCACCACAGGTTTGGAGGCAGTATTTATTTGACGTTTGGTGTGCATAGTGAACAAGGCAGCAAATTGCAGCCTGCATTTTATAAATAAATATTGAAACAGTCATTTTTGCCTTCCTGTCTGCAGCCTAAATTCCTGAGGTTCTAATGCATCTTCTCTCTCTTTGGGGGTGGGGATAGCAGGGGGTACCCAAATCATACATTAGCTCTAAAAACGTATAGGAATTACAAAGCATGAAGTCCAAATTGCAGCAATAGAGCTGTTGCTGCCATAAAAAGTACATCATTTTTTTAATATAGATTTTTGAAATGATGGAAAATGCTGCTATCATTTCTGGCTTCCTTTCAGAATGGATACTTATTTATAAATGAATGGCTGTGTAATAACCCTATGGCACCTTCATAAATCTCTACAATGTATACCAGTCTGTAACACATCTGATGGGAAATGTGTTTACTCTTTCAAGATTAAAAATGGAAAAACACAATAGAACAAGTTCATTGGGAGGTTCAGGTGGCCACTTAGTCTATAATAGAATCAGGAAATGAAATTGCCCTATGGCACAAGGGGAGAAACACCACAAAAACACATTTTGAGAGGACACAAGAAACCTAGTGTGGGTTTCGCTATGACAAATATTAATGCAAAATTTAACTTCATTCCTATGAAACCAGCAAAATATCCATTGTTACCTTTAGTTTGTTCTTGCTTCACCAGTGAGGTTTCCATACTGCTTGGTGGAATATAGAATAGAATAGAATAGAATAGAATAGAATAGAATAGAATAGAATAGAATAGAATAGAATAGAATTTTATTGGCCAAGTGTGATTGGACACACAAGGAATTTGTCTTGGTGCATATGCTCTCAGTGTACATAAAAGAAAAGATACGTTCATCAAGGTACAACATTTACAATTTACTCACATAATATGTGAGTAACTGTACAAATTTAGAATTTTAGAATTTTTATTGGCCAAGTGTGATTGGACACACAAGGAATTTGTCTTGGTGCATATGCTCTCAGTGTACATAAAAGAAAAGATATGTTCATCAAGGTACAACATTTACAACACAATTGATGATCAATATATCAATATAAATCATAAGGATTGCCAGCAACAAGTTATAGTCATACAGTCATAAGTGGAAAGAGATTGGTGATGGGAACTATGAAACGATTAATAGTAGTGCAGATTCAGTAAATAGTCTGACAGTGTTGAGGGAATTATTTGTTTAGCAGAGTGATGGCCTTCGGGAAAAAACTGTTCTTGTGTCTAGTTGTTCTGGTGTGCAGTGCTCTATAGCGTCGTTTTGAGGGTAGGAGTTGAAACAGTTTATGTCCAGGATGTGAGGGATCTGCAAATATTTTCACGGCCCTCTTCTTGATTTGTGCAGTATACAGGTCCTCAATGGTTAAGTCAGTTGACGAGATGCTAACAAATCTCATAATCCATCAGATGTACAAGAGAGGCCTGCTTGAAGTGGGAAAATGATAAATCAGTTATGTTCTTTCCCACAGGACATTTTTTTCCAGGGATACATATTCATTATATCGTAAGAACAAAATGGACGTTTTTATGTGGACATATAATTTGTGGAAGCTTTAAAAGTATTAATAAAACATATGCGCCAAAGAACCAGTACTATTTCACATGTAATCTGATTAAAAGCAAATAGGTAATCCTCAATTTAGAGCCACTCTAGTGCCTTAGAGATTCAATTTTCTGTGCAGATATAAAGTGTCACAATTCTCAAGATTTGTTTTTTGTATGTTTTTCATTTGTTCTTCGTAAGATTTTGTCGTGCAGTGTATAAATACATTTCCAAAGCTTAAAAAAACTAAGCTTTGTTTAAAAATAATAAATTATTTCTAGAATAGTAATTTTGTGGATTTTGGGGGGGAAAAGAGTTTTGTGACAATTACCATGTGCTTTTTCCAACAATCTGATCATGTCCTTGTCCTACCAGCATTCTAGACCAGGGATCTCCAACCTTGGCAACTTTAAGACTCAGCCAGGGTGAGGAATTCTAGGAGTTGAAATCCACAAGCCTTAAAGTTGCCAAGGTTGGAGACCCCTGGTCTACACAGCTGTCTGTAGGTCAGAAAGGGAAATTATGATGATTATAATGGCAGTAATCATTTGCAAGTGAAGTAAAAGAAATTTCTGTGTAATCATGTCCATTATCAAATTGCTGTACTCTGATAGAAAATGTTGTTGTAGTTTTCCCAAATGTTTAATTGGAATATTCACATAAATACATTATTACATTAATCTGGCTGAAATTTCAATAGAATCATGTTTGAGGGCATTAAACATGACCATTAATACATGCACAGAAGGACTTCAAAACAAGAATACAAATACTGAAGTCTAAATATGAAATGTTTAAGTCTAATGCATCCAGGAAACCGGTAATAGTACAAGGTATGTTCTCTGTTTTAAGTAATATATTTAAAAAGCAGGATAAAAATCTCATAAATAAATAAATGTACACTTGCTCTAAAAATAACACTGAATGTCCCCTGACAAATAACAGCTAAAATAATTTCAAAAGTAATAACACATCCCACTGTGCACTGACATAGTGTAGTTAATTAAAATGATCACACTCCAGATGCAAACTGCATTCTTTTAAAGTTCATATTTTGCAGTAAATTTGCTGTATGTATGCTAGAGTCATTATTCTTTTCAGGTCTTTGGCGACAATGTATGTGAAAATATTTATCTCTCACTAGTTCTTTTAAACTAATTTATGTATTATAAGCTGTGTATCCATTCATCACTGAACAAGTATGAATTAGTTATTATGTTTTTACAAAAGGCAACACATTTAATAGTCTAAAAAGCTCTACTTTGCTCCTACAGGCTTCTTTCCTATAACAAAGTCACTAAACATAATAAGATAAACCACTGTAGAAAAAAAAAAAGCAGAGAACCCAACCAAAGGAGAAAGATTTGTACGTTTTGCTGCTGACAGCTGAAGAAAGTTGAAATGGTTCAACTACAATGCTCAAAATTATTGCTCTCTCCACTGACTGCCAGCACTACTTGAAATGAAAGTAGCACATAATCATCCAAATAAATAATGATGTAGTGTGTTAATATACATTTGGATTCAAATTGTTTGCAAAAGAAAGTGAAACATAAAGACAAATGGGGAAACAATATGAATATATTCTATTAATGTATTTTATAGACATAAATCCCTCATGTAGAAAGCAAACTACTTCATACGTTAGACATTTTTATATTATCCTAGAATTCAAGAACTGCCCTTGTAATATGTTAATAAGCTATTTCAGATTTCCTAGCAGTGGATATTTGCTCAAAAATGATCCATTTTTATCCTTAGATACATTCAGGAATTAACTGAAAGAGTAAATATTTTACTCTTTTTTGTATTATAAAATAAATAGGTAGAATAACTGAGTGTGTTTTAAAACAGAGAAATATCAAGAGAATAAGCCATAGCAATTCACAGCTGTTGTGATTATGAAAACATCCTAAAGAAAACCGATGTTGGGCAAAGATAGACTATCTCGAACACTTAATTAGCCTAGGCCCTGCTCAGATGTAATGTTCCTGGTTGACTTTGGGATTATCAAAAATGCAAGCATGGTCAATGTATCTATTAATGATCCATAATTCAATTTATATCTCACATTTTAGCTTAAAGTTCATAATATGAACCAGGACTATTCACAAGATGTGGTCAGGAAAGTCAAGGTGGTTGACACAATTATGCAACCACAGCCGCATTAAAAAAACAGATTCAGTCATATCATTGTGGTTGCCTTTTGCCATTTTTGACCATACCCTGTGGACTGGGCTACATTTTTATGGCAGTATGCCACTTTGAAATGCTGGTTCAGCATATCATGTTGGTGTCAGTAGGAACATGTAGTTTGTGTACATTTCTGGCTTTCTGTTGGTTTGCCTTTTGCATCTTTCAAGCTACTCCACAAAAGGAGACAGAAGATGGTTTGAAAATAATGGAAAATAGGGACTGGTTTTCTACAGATTTATTATTTATAGGATTCTCCCAGTGGTGGGTTGCTACCGGTTCACCCGGACAGGTAAACTGGTAGCAGCAGCAGCAGCGACCACAGGAGGCTCTGCCCACCTGCCCAGATGCTTCTGTGCATGCGCAGAAGCGTTGTGCACATGCGCGAGCACCCACAAGCAAACCGGTAGTGACAGGTTTTGAAACCTGCCCTTGGATTCTCCCTTAAGTAGAAACAGGCAAGGCTGAGCTGCAAAGATCTGGATAACCACTAAATGGCAACAAGGAAATGGAGCGATCTAACTTTAGTGGTTGTCTGAATTTCTGCAAAATATTTTAATTCTCTAAAAAAGGTAAAAACAAATAATGGCTTAATAGAATGCATGTGTCCAACTTCTATTCTTAAAGAGAAAGGATAATGACAAAATTATGTTGGACTAGGCAGAATTTTTATATCCCATCCCACAAAATAATAAAAAGTATGATTTTTGTATGAGAACTAGCCACTGCTCATTTTTGAAATTTAAATTAAACAACCAACTGTTTTTAACAGACAAATCTTCTGCTTCCTTTTTTTAAAAAGTCAGGCATTATATAGGCAGATGTTTCTAATGAGAATCGGTGGTCTGTTTGTTCTGCTGCCAAGCCAAAATGGGCACTGTCCAGAAGATGGAATCATTGAAAACTGATGGCAAAAAAAGGACTTAGTGGTCTATCAAGTCTGCCATTGGAGGGGGTTTTTTTTAATTGTTGAATGATGCACATGTGTTTATTCCAAGCGTATTTAAACTTAGTTACTGATGACTGCCTCTTCTGGAAGTTGGTTCCAGACTTCCACTACCCTTTCTGTGAAGTAATATTTTCTAACTTAGTAAGTAGGAGATGTTTTTTCAAAGATGTATGTAGAAATATAGTCAGATCATTTCAATGACTTGTACCTATTGGAACACAAAGTCTTCCAAGCATAGTCATTCCATGACATTCCTAACATAGTGACAATGTTCTTTTTCACAAGGAAAACATATTAAAAAGATCAATGACTTCATATTAACCAATATGGAGAATTTAATTGAGGAAGGTGATGGTGCAAGAATTTTAGAGGAAAGTAATTGTATAATGCTAGAGTTCTTAGTTTTTGAGTAGTCAAGCTCAAACTTTGGATTCTCTATGATGGCAAATGTTTCTGTTTTTATAAAAGAGACATGGAGATACAAGGACCAGTAGGAATCCACATTTGTGGACATCACTATCTTGAAGTTACAAGATCATAAGTGATCAGTTTATAGACTACTAATTACCAGAATTCAATGCGGGCTTGTCATATATGATTTCATGCTGTATTATAACCTGTTAGCTTCCTTAGTGGATTGTGGAATTTTACATCTTAATTACAGCAAAATATCTAACAAAACACTGCATTATCTGATTAACAAGCTATTTAAATATGGGCAGACTGGCATCATAATGATCAGTTCTGGGTCCTGTACTTGTCACTGTATTTATAAATGACATGTATTAAAACCTGGAGATAATGCTTATCACATTTGTAGATGTCAGGAAAAGGAATGAGATATTTAATGCCCCAAAAGATAGAAATAAAATTCAACATAGCCTTGGTGGATTACAGTGAAGAACTAAAGGTAACTGAATGAAATTTAAAAGAGTGCAGTACCAAAGTGGGGCTTTTAATTTAAAAAGAAGTATCTGACTATTTATGATGGTAAACTGGGAATATGAGTTAGCAGTGTGATGTGGAACTACAGAAAAAGGCAAATACATATATCACATCAGGAGAAGTTTCCAAATCAAAGTAGATAATACCACGTTATTGAGCCTGGATCAGATCCCATTCTTTAGTATTGTGTCAGTATTCCAGAACCTGCCAACTTCTGGAGGCAACTTGTTCTGCTGATTAATTGTTCTGTAATAAATTTCTGCTTACTTCTGGATTAAATGGGGTGGGGTTTTTTTGTTTGATGATTCTGCTTCCATCAAGTAACAGAAATACCTTTTCTGCATCATGCAGAATCATATACCAGGTCTACATTCTGGTGATAAGCAGAGTTTATCCAATTAATAGATCATATTATTAGAAGTGGGATGAGTAATTACATGTCAGTATATAAACTAGAAATTAGTCAAAGCACATTTTAAAGAAAAATCCTAGGGAACAAAGAGAAACTGTAAATTAAATTAAAGATTGAGCCTGCTTTGGCCTGAATTTGCTGGGTATTTTAGCACAAGAAAGATCTTATATTAAAAAAACAATTATCAATAATATTATTCCAAACTGTCTGTTGAAAACAGAAATCAAAGACTAATATTCAAAGCCTAACAAATGAAATTGCATATTTTTAGAAACCCGTCAAAATAAATGAGTATTTTTATCCTCCCTAATAGCAGGAACATCGAATTTGTTCCACTTATAACATTGGAACTGTATTACAGGTAAGGTCACTGTATTCACAAGTTTGTTGCTCAGGTTTTTCTCATTTTATTCCTCATTCCATCTTCCTCTAAGTATGGCTATAATATGCTGAGGAAACAGATTGCTTTTCCCTTGACTGATAAAAGTTTATCCAAGTCACACTTTCTCCACAATGAGATAATATTATTATGCAAAACTATAGAAGCCCTGAGACCAGTGTTTCCATAAAATAAGAATATTTTCAGAAATGGCTTAGAATGGTTTACTTTCAATATATATGAAAATTTTGCCAAGGCTTAATGGTACAGAATGGTTGTCTAGTATTATTCCCTGATAACCAATGCTGATGACATGGTTTATATTACATTCCTTATGCAAAATAATAAGGAAAAGAATTCTCTAAATTTGTTTCTGCAAGTTGCTATTACATAACAAAAGGGCTGGTAAGAAGGATCACAGTGTGTCAGCAAAGTATGAGACCAGTTGCCTCTTTAATCTATAAACTTTTAAATTCTGGTAAATAGAGTTTTTGTCAACCAACTCTCTCCCCCCCCCCCCTCTCTCTCTCTGTGTGAATTTTTATTAAAAATTCAAAAGCTGTCTTCTACAACATGTTTTCCAGAAACTCTAAAATAACTTCTCAGAATTCCCATCTCATCTATCTGAAAATAGGAGGAGTTGCAAAAGATTGCTTCCACAGGTACTTGTGTTTACTAGTTAGTGGGATGTGGGCAACATCTTGTTGATTTGAAAGGCCACTGAAGAATGGCTATGCAACATGGATATATTTAATTTACAAAAAGAAATGACTCAGGAGAGATGAGATAGCAGTGTTAAATATTTCAAAGGTTGCTGAATCACATAAGAAAGGGAATGGATTTCAAATTATAAAGAAAAAAGGGGGAAAAATCCTGACTATATAAGCTTTCAGACAGGAGAACAAACTGCCACATGAACTGATGAATTATCCTTCAGTGAAGGTCTTCAAAAAGGCTTAATAAGGTGTCAGAGATGGTCCGCTTGATCATGAAATTGAACTAAACATTCTAACACTATGATTCTATGAAGGTAGATTCTAGAGTAGAAATCCTAGCTTGCACAAAATGGCATGAGATAGTCCATTGGCTCCAATACTGAGCAGGAGATTAAAATAAATGATAGGATTCCTTCCAACCAATGATTCTATGAAAGTAGTCTCTATAGTAGGGATTTGCACAAAATGACAATTGGAGAAAACTGGGCTTTGGTTGTACTCATGCTATACTGTCCAACTTATGTCTGTTCAACATATTGTATTTACCCTTAGCAGAGATCACTGCTTGGATATGACTAAGACTGGTAACCTAGTCTTCTCTTTCTCTGTTTTACTAAACAGCATTTCTCAATTGATCAAAATCATGATGGGTACCTATGGACTATGTGTCTTACAACCTTCTATTCTAATAGCTCATTTTGATATTGCAGTGGTTTATTTTGTTCCATTTTTATTTTGTGTAATCTCTCTCAAGACCTTTGACAGAGATTATTAACCAATAGTGCAAGCAAGAAAATCTAGTGAATGAATAAATAGAAACATAATAATGAAACTGGGGTGAGTCAATACAGGAAGGAGTACTTTATGGTTCGGTACGAGAATGACAGCAATGAACAAAATGAATACTGTAGAAGTATATGCGCCCTGGTGGTGATGTGGTTAAAATGCAATATTGCAGGAAAATTCTGCTCACAGCCTAGAGTTCAATCCCGATGGGGCTCAAAGTTGACTCAGCCTTCCATTCTTCCAAAGTCAATCAAATGAAGAATCAGATTGTTGGGGGCAATATGCAAATAATAATTATATTTAAACTGCCCAGAAAATATTATAAAGCTTTCAATATCGGTGGTATATAAGACTAAATGTTATTGCTATTGTTACAGTCCAAGAAAAACATGCCAAAAAGTTGTAATTCTTTTCCTGTTCAAAGAGAAAGACAAAAAGATTGAACACACAAATATATGAGGGTTTTTTGTTAAGTGGGTCTGAAAGGGGTACAAGAGATAACAATGAGCAAAATTTGACAGCTGCATTGTGGTTTTCTGCTGGGCAGTTGATGTAGATATTTGCTTTTCAGTAAGTCACTGAGATATTAAAATTCCACAAAGAAGTTTTTATATTTTTTTTCTTTTGCATTTGTTGATTTAGATAAAACATATAATAAAATCAATACTCTTGAGAAATGGAATGTTTATGTAATGTAGAGTTGAAGTTGGCTGCTGAATGCATTAACTGTAGTAAATGATGAAATTAAAGGCATGTATGGAAAAGAATGTCTGGGTAGCAAATGGTTCATTGTTAAGCAGGGAATAAAATGTCTTGGTGGTTAATGCATTTATGGGAAAGTATAAAAATGTTTGTGGTGTCACTTGAAGTGTTTTGGTTGGGTTAGTAATATACATGTATTTTTGTATGTGGATTATACTGTGCTGGTTGCAAAACCAAATTATATCCAATGAATGTTGGAAGAATGTCAGAAGACTGAAAGATACACTGAGGCAAATGAATCCTAAAATTATGGTAATGTGACAAGGAAAGTTAAGTCCACAATATTTTCATTGTATATAAAAATGGAAACATTCATAGGTGATTTTGGATAATTGGTAAAATGTTAAATACAGATCATAAAATCAATGGAGAATTGTTAAGATACAGCATAGAAATACTCATACCTTCCTATGAGTATTTGTATACTGTATCTTAAAAATTAAAGAAAGCATGTAGTTCTCTGGAATAACATCTCCCCAGAGACACAGATGGGGTTCCAGAAAATTCTTAAGACCTGGCTATGTTCCCAGCCCAGGATTAATGTAATTGTTATATAATGATGTATTTTTGTAATGTATATACTTCTGGTTGTTTAGTCTGGGCTGCCTGCTTATGTGGGTTGTAACTGTTTTAATTGTTCTACCGGGGCTGTTGGTTTTTTGGGGAGTGGGATTTTGTAAGCTGCCCAGGGTCTGCTGCAGTGGGTGACCAAAATAAATCTAATAAATTAAATGTGAGGAACAAATACTTGTCAAATGAATCAAAAATTAAATGCCTAAGCATGTGTTTTTGATAACTTTGTTAGGTAAAGGGAGAATTGGATACATCAGGATAAGTATAAAAGTTAACTGAATGTAGTAGGAATGAGTTACTTAAGAAACAAGTCTGGTAAATCAAAAAAGATAGGGTAAGAAATAAGTCGGTGCTAAATGATTGTGAACTGAATACAAAATTGAAAAATAAAACATGAGATATGAAAGAAAAGTGAATGGATTGAAAAGAAGACCAAGAAATTTGTAGAGATCCTCAAAAAACAGCTAGAAAATTTAAAAAGGGATAATGCATGAGATGATGGAAACAAGAACAATTTTCAGGAATCTAAAAGTTTGGAGTGGTATAGTGATCATTTAGAATTAATTGGTTGTGATTCCTTTTATTTTATCATATCTTTCATTTCTTTGGGTTACTCTTTATCGCTCCTTTTCCGTATTCTGCAGAAGAGCATTTTTTACCCCAAATGGGAATTGTATGATGGTTATGTAGGATGGTTATTCAGGTTATGTTTTATGCATGTATGTATTCAGAAAACCTGCAGAATACCAGGTTGCTAAAACACATTACCTAAAACAGTAGGGCCATGCTAATAAAACTTTTTAGAAATAGAATTATGAGCTAAGCCAACATTTAGAAATATCTTAAATTTCATAAACTTTGTATTGCCCATTAGAATGCTAGACCAGATGGCTGTTGGCTTCAACCAACAGAGCCTTCTTATATTAGTATGACTTCTTCAGTTTATTGCTTTTAATAATTCCATTGCATCTATGAGCATTGCAAACCATATGATTGGTAGGAGATTCTGGGAAAGGATTTGTCTATTCCAAATTATTCAACCTAAGGAGCATCTCATCAGAACTAATCTGCACTTTACATTTAGTTCACAGTGAAACATCCAGTTTCACTCTCTGACCTTGCTCTACTGAGCTTGTGAATTGAACATTGTCCTTCTGTTGCATGGTCTCAACAACTGGACATTTTCTGGGTCTCTGCATTTATACAATAAGCTATCAGCTCCAATCTGTGTGCATAATACTCCAGTGCCTGTCAGGAATGGAAATAATATTGATGCTTTTCATGGTCAGTCCCATTTTTCATTGAGCAAAGTTCAGTCAAACCGTGTTGCTGTGAACAGGTCTAATAATAGCAAAGTTTCTTCTGCAAATGGAGCTATTGTAAAAGCAAAGACAAATGGTTTATATTCCAGTTATACTGCACTGTTTGTGAATATGTGTGTCATTATCCCATGTATGAAACAAGTTAGCAGTCTCCACTAAGAATGAGCAGAATGTATCGCATTCTTTCACGATATGTGTATTTCCTATTATAATGGAAAGTAATTAATTAAAATGGCCATACATTTTGGCCAATGTGCTTAGAAATCCATCTGTTTTTATTAAATTTTGTTCATTTTTTTTCCTCTGAAATAAGCAGCATTTAACATTACGTGGAAGCTTCTTCTCATTTAGGATCAACAATGTTAATGAGAAATGTCATTATATGTGAGTTAAATAAGAACTGCAGCTAGAAAAATGCATTTGCCTAACCATCAACACTTTTGACATTTTATTCAGCTTATAGAAACCATCATTATGGCTTCTGGTTTATTCATATAATAGAAAAAGTCAAAGCTGTTACAACTTTTTACAGGAAAAAAACATAATGGCAAGTTTTCAAAAGCCAATGAAAACTGTAGGTGAAAGACATGCTATTTAAATAGATTTGCCAATGTAAGGGGGAAGGTCAGAAGAACAAGCAATTTCATAGAGTTTATTTTTCCATGACTTAGTCCTGTATTAATGAGCAGATGTCATATTCCAGTGAGACAAGGAAGGTGAAGTGGCCCTATCCAATATTTACTTCCTGGTTTTGGGGGTGCTTTAGCAGCCTCATTTCCAAGGCATGTGTGGATGTGTGTGCACACGTGCATGCAATGACCTTCAAGATGCCTTATTTGTGACAAAGTACATTGTTCCACTGGTGACTGATTATGACTGACTGACTATGGGCTTGGCTAAGTCTTTCATATTGATTAATATGAAGCAACCACATTATTAAGACGGGTAGAATCTGTACAGGAATTTATAGATGAGGCAATGGCAATCTCCTAGTCTTGTTTAATCTTTAAGCAGCATTCTTTACCACTGATGATGGTATCCTTTTGGAAAGCCTGTGAGAATTGGAGATCAGGAATACAGTAGTAGATTTGCTTATTCCTGAGTAAATCATTCCATCAATGGAATGTCAAGACTTAAGCACTTCAGAAGGGGTACCTCAGGACTTGGACCTCTTTCCCATCAACCTCAATATCTACATGGATCCCTGGAAAACTACTGGTGGAATTTTGGTTCACAGCTCAGCTGCCTGATCATCAGAGCCTTTTTTTTACCTTTTAAAAGCATTTTTTACAACCTAATCACCTCAATAGGTTGTAAAGAAATGCTTCTAAAGTAAAGGGGTGATCAGCACCACAGCTGATCACACACACCCCCATGCTGTTCTACTTAACCCATGCTTCATTTTGGTGTGCACTGCGTGCACGCGCACCTCACATTTGGTGCATGCACAACCAGTGAACTGGTAGTAAACCGGTTCAGATTTCACCACTGGGTTCTTACATGCTGACAGGTCAACAACTGTACTATGAGACCTGTTGATGGTTGGCTTTTGGGTACAAATCAATGATTTAAAAAACCCTTTGGAACCATCTGATTCATGCTAAATATGCCAGCTCACTATATTCTGACCAAGAGGGCAAGTTGAAAATCCCCCCTTCCAAATGTCAGGATAGGTATGTGGAATAAAATTTACAGCTATAAAATCATATGGGGTATTGCAACTATGATTAGTGACTTATTTGATTTGAGAAAACCACCAGTGATTTTTGGTACGTATCCATATTTGTTGTAAACAGTTCTGATGAATGTAATTGTCACCAAGCCCAGAAGTCATACCATAAAAGGATTTTTGTAAGTGCGAAATATATTCCCTTCCACTGAACCAGTTTTATTCCATTTTCAAAAATTATTTCATACTCAGAAAAGATGCTCAGTTTCTAAACCAATTTTTGAAGTTTTTAAAAATTACCACTACAAACAAGGCAAAATATAGAACAGAAGAACATCAGAAAAACTGGATTAGACCAAAGGCCAATTATTCTAGCATCTTGTTGGGGTTAATCAGGTCCCATGGAAAACCCACAAATAGGATATAAAATTAACAACACCCTCCTATCTCCAATACGTTGGCCAAAAATTGGTAATAAAAGCAATATTATATTTAGCGTTTTCATTTATCCCACCTTTTTATTTTTATACATAACTCAAGGTAGCAAACATACATAATATTCCTTTCTCATCTAATATTACCCATAACAATAACCCTGTGAGCTTGGTTCAGCTGAGAAAGTGCCTGGCCCAAGCTCATCCAGTTACTTTTTGAACCTAATGTGGGACTAGAACTTACTGTCTCCTAGTTTCTAGACCAGCACCTTCACCATTACTTCAAACCTCAACATTCATAAATTTGTTTAATCTTCTCATCATGTTTTTTTATCTAATCAATGGCACTTTCCTACAAGAACATTTCTTAAACTTAATTTTAAAATCTTTTTTTTTTTAAGAATTCTAAACAACCCATACGATAATCTTGTAATTATTTTTAAAATCTTGTTTCAGATCCATCTGGTCTCTTAGTATCTTAATAACTTTCCATATATTTTATAGTTTAAAATCTAAGTGCTACCAGAAAGGGAGCCCAAGAACAGGTAAATACTCTTTCTCTCTTTTTGTCTATGTGTATATGTTTGTATGTGTGCATGTGTGCATGTGCATGTGAGAACAACTGTGGAAAAAAGTGACCTTAGAATAGCGATTTCATAGATGATTTTGGGCCAGTTGTATCTTTCAGCACAATTCACTTTACAGAGTGGTTGTTGGCTGTGGGGGAGAAAAGGAGGAGGAAGGAGTATTGAGCCATGGTGGCACTGTGGTGGCGCAGTGGTTAGAGTGCAGTACTGAAGGCTACTTCCGCTGATCACTGGCTGCCAGCAGTTTGGCAGTTCAGGTCTCACTGGCTCAAGGTTGACTCAGCCTTCCATCCTTCCGAGGTCGGTAAAATGAGGATCCAGATTATTGGGGGCAATATGCTGACATTGTAAACCACTTAGAAAGGGCTGTAAAAGCACTATGAAGCGGTATATAAGTGCTATTGCTATTGGGTATGTTTTCCACCTTCAGTTATTTATGTCATTTATAGAAATAATTATGATGGGATATATAAATAAATAAACAGCAACAGAAATAGACTCTGAATAATTCCTTAACTATCTATGCTTTGTAAAAAATATCCCCTTTATTTTTTTAAGGTAAGCTTTGAGGCACTAAAGGGTCAATTATACTAGCTATGGACTCCTCCCATTCAAACAAAATGTTTCCAATAAACAGGAGCAGAATCATCAATAAATTAATTCAACTCCCCCAAATATATGAGGTTGAGGCTGATGACCAATCATCTAGTGGTGTAAACTAGTGGTATGTAAATATGCTTTATAAGTTGTATTGTTTTGCCATTACCTTAACAACTTGATTAATCATTATTTGTTCCACAATGTGAGCAAATGTAACATCCAGCCGCCAAGTGCTTCTGCTATTAGTAAGCTCCAAAAATATTTGTTATGTTATCAAGGCAGGACTGTAGATAAGCTTATAATTATATATGGTTTATGGTTATTTTAAGAGAGTTAAAATAACTCTATGGGCAGTTTCAATGATTTTCAATGATAGTGAATGAACCAAAGTTTAATGCTTCAGGCCATTTGCAAATGTTATAATAAATAAACATCATTACCTATTAATTTCTAGTCCTACATTTCTAATTGTATTTGCAAAGTTCACAAAGGCCAAAGAGACACATTTGATATTGCTTCATTTTGCTCTGTAGCTGCCCTCAGCTTATGAAATGTCTGAAGAAGCTATGGCACATACCCAGCTCACCTAGCCCATGCACAGGGCACTAAAGAAATTTTCTCTACAAATAAAATTTGGAGAGAGCTTTGAGAATGTTCTCAAACCTCCCCTACAGCTTTCACAAGCTCTTTGTTGAGACAAAAATTGGGGGAGGCGGGGTTTACAAAAATAATTTCTTGGAAATCTCTGTTTTTTAAATAGCTCTATGAATCATTATCTATAAATTTGGAATGAAAAATCTCCAATATATGGAAGATATGAAGTAATGTATTGCTACCTATTACTAAGCTGGAATAAAGTAGCAGCTCTGATCTGATCCTTGGAGACTGGGTATAAAAGCCAGCTGAAATAAAAGCACAGTGAACTTTATCTCAGCAAGTATGTTTGTTATCTGGTCTTTGATGACTCCTAGATAGATTCTCTAAGGCAGGGGGTCTCCAACCTTGGCAACTTTCAGACTTGTGGGCTTCAACTCCCAAAGCTGGCTGAGGAATTCTGGGAGTTGAAGTCCACAAGTCTGAAAGTTGCCAAGGTTGGAGACCCCTGCTCTAAGGAGTAACATTTTGTGGGTTCTCTTGAATTCAAAGAGCCAAGTCAACCTCAGCACCACTTTGTGTGTTATACACCAGTTACATATTTTCTTGGGACAGATAGTATTGACAATGGTAATTAACATGCTTATCATGGCCAGGCTAAGCTAATGCTGCTTTTGACCTACAAAGCTCTGTCTGATTTGGCTACCAGATATCATCAGGATGTCTTTAAGTCAAATCTGTCCATCCTGTTTAGTCAACATAAAAGGGGAAGCTTCAGGTTCTAGACCCCTCCCAGGAAAAAGCAGGGACCCACTGGTTGGAACTTCTTCCTTCAGAGAACTTCAAACTGCTGATGTAAAAACTGTTTTGCTTTGTCCTGCAGGCAGGACTATTAGACTATGACTGATATGTCATCCATGAGTAGGGAGTGTCAGATGGATGTAATTGTTGAGCTATATTTTATTAGTGAATCATTTTATGTTATGTTGTTTAGGGAATGTTTTCAAAGGTCTCATTAATTTGAGTCCTTTTTAATGTGAATTGCCTGAAGTCATTCTGGAGTACAACAATATATAAAAATGGCAAGAGACAGAAAGATTTTCAGTTTTTGAAAATATAATAATGGAAACCCCCTAATCACTTTATTTTAATACTTAGCTGTTAAAACACAAAAAGAAATACAATTGGTATCATTATATTCCAAACATATTATTTTTAAAAATCCTCACATGAAACTGGATAATGATGAATGAGCTCCTTGAGTTTTATTAACCCAATATAATTATTTAACATCAACTAGTGGAAAGTGTCAAGATCTGAAGATCTTTTCCTTTCATCTGTATTAACCTTTTAAAAAAACAACTCAAGCCTGTAAATCTGCAGTCCTTATATTAGAATACTTTTATTTTGTTTCATTTAAGCTATGGCCTATTTCATGCACATGTACTGTTAAAAAAATCCAATTCCCTGAATATAAAATAATTCATAGATTGGTCTTGTAAATGCCTAGAATGGCAATGCTGAAGAGATGTGCAGCAGTGAGGACCTATCTTCAATATTTTGATTAGTTCTGCTTGGCTTATAGCTGAATGGATTTAAGATGTGCGCATTAAATACAGTCATGTCTTTATGGTGACTTGGCAATTATTTAACCACTTCACTGTACCACAAACCTTTGTAATTCCCAAATAAATGAAATACATTCTTCATCCAAAGTGAGACAGAATTACTGTGACAACAATGAACTTCATAAGAAAATGTAAAGGTTATAATAAGCTTTAGGTTATGCTTGGAAAGTACTCAATATACTGTGAATTCTAAATACACACTATTCTGATCGTGCAAAAGAGGTTTGAATAACCATAAACTGGTGGTTTTAAGGAGTGACTATTAGTAGATTGGTTTGCAAGCAACTACAAGTTTCGCAGTACTGATGCTTGTCCATTACAATAGGTCCATTAGAGGCTGCCAAATTCAGTATGGAATTCTCTCTTAGCCCTTCTTATTTCTCTCCCTAGTTCACTGCATGTACTTTAGAAATATCAGGTGTACCCCTCAATTCTTTCTTTTCGCAGATACTTTAGGTTATCACACCAGCTCTCTTTCCTGAAACTGTCCAGTTTATCTCTGGTGTTACTACTAAAACATTTTAGAGTCCAGCAATGATTTTATGTACTCCAACCATTAAGCTAGTGATACCTTTCTTTGCAATAAGATCCCAGAATACTGTGTTTTAAGAAATGAGCAAAAATAACCTTGCATTAAGCAGCATTAACCTCAATAGACCACAGTAAACCCATGCCCATCAAGGTGTTAATCCTATATCCACTTTATTTCTAAGTATTGGTAGCTTTCTGGGTAGTCACTAGAACTTGCCCAGCTCTGACTCTAAAGTGGCATTTGTTGCTTTATGTTATTGCTCCTTTTTATAATAATAGTAATAACCATCAAATCATCCTATTTTCAACTGTGATTCAATGAGTAGGTTGGCAGCATTGAGATTTTCTTTGTAGATAGGATTACAAACATTAGACCAAACATTAGCTCAACAAGAGTTAATGGGAATTGGGCATCATATACAGCCAATAAATTAGTCACACAGTCAATCAGATGTTTAGATTGGATTTGACATTTTTATCGTTCTATTGAGCCCTTCCAAAGGACCTGGCATAGACAGATGTTATTGTTTGAAAGTTATTGCCACAAAATGTTTTAAGTAAAGTTGCCTTTTGCAATTGACTGATAGTGATTTTGTCAACGCAAATGGTTTAAGTTTGTACCCAAAGTTCCTATTACTATTAGTACCATCTTTGCTTTCTTTTGCCACAATTATTCTACTTCTGTTTGCAGGTCTCATATTTTCTTATTTTCTCCAGTTCTTTCTATTGACCTGAATGAGTTTTACTGCAGGTTTGAAAGGAAACTACAGCCACCTATCTCCACAATCCCCATCTCAGACACACCAACAACAGCCAAGCCTCCTACAACTGACCCCATTTCATTGGGTTCACAACCCCTAGTGATCACAGAAAAGGAAGTGCAGGACCTATTTCACAGACAACAGCCAGGAAAAGCTCCAGGCCCAGACAAGATAACTCCTTCTTGCTTAAAAGTCTGTGCTGACCAATTGGCCCCCATCTTCACCCATATTTTCAATAAATCACTAGAGATGTGTTATGTTCCTTCTTGCTTCAAACGCTCTACCATCATCCCAGTGCCGAAGAAGCCCACCATCAAGGAACTGAATGACTACAGACCAGTTGCTTTAACATCTGTAGTCATGAAAACCTTTGAAAGGCTAGTGCTTTCCTACCTGAAAACCATCACGGATCCGCTGTTAGACCCCTTGCAATTTGCATACCAAGCTAATAGATCAACAGATGATGCTGTTAATATGGCTCTGCACTACATCCTACAACATCTTGAGTCTCCAAAGACCTATGCAAGGGTCCTTTTTGTAGACTTTAGTTCAGCATTCAATACCATCATTCCAGACATTCTTCTAACTAAGCTAAACCAGCTACAGGTACTGGAACAGACTTGTAAGTGGATCACAAGCTTCCTAACAAACAGGAAGCAGCAGGTGAAGCTAAGCAAGATCACATCAAATACCTGTACAATTAGCACAGGGGCCCCCAAGGCTGTGTGCTCTCCCCACTTCTCTTCTCTCTGTATACCAATGACTGCATCTCCAATGATCCATTTGTTAAGCTACTGAAGTTCGCAGATGACACAACAGTGATTGGTCTCATTCGAGACAATGACGAATCCGCATATAGACAAGAGGTCAAACGACTAGCCTTGTGGTGCAACCAAAACAATCTGGAACTGAACACACTCAAAACCGTAGAAATGGTGGTAGACTTTAGGAAAAACCCTTCCATACTTCCACCTCTCACAATACTTGACAACACAGTATCAACAGTAGAAACCTTCAAATTTCTGGGTTCTATCATATCGCAAGATCTCAAATGGACAGCTAACATCAAAAACATCATTAAAAAAGGACAACAAAGAATGTTCTTTCTGCGCCAACTCAGTAAGCTCAAACTGCCCAAGGAGCTGCTGATCCAATTCTACAGAGGAATTATTGTGTCTGTCATTTGCACCTCTATAACTGTCTGGTTCGGTTCTGCAACCCAACAAGAAAAACACAGACTTCAGAGGATAATTAGAGCTGCAGAAAAAATAATTGCTACCAACTTGCCTTCCATTGAGGACCTGTATACTGCACGAATCAAGAAGAGGGCCGTGAAAATATTTGCAGATCCCTCGCATCCTGGACATAAACTGTTTCAACTCCTACCCTCAAAACGACGCTATAGAGCACTGCACACCAGAACAACTAGACACAAGAACAGTTTTTTCCCGAAGGCCATCACTCTGCTAAACAAATAATTCCCTCAACACTGTCAGACTATTTACTGAATCTGCACTACTATTAATCGTTTCATAGTTCCCATCACCAATCTCTTTCCACTTATGACTGTATGACTATAACTTGTTGCTGGCAATCCTTATGATTTATATTGATATATTGATCATCAATTGTGTTGTAAATGTTGTACCTTGATGAACGTATCTTTTCTTTTATGTACACTGAGAGCACCAAGACAAATTCCTTGTGTGTCCAATCACACTTGGCCAATAAAAAAATTCTATTCTATTCTATTCTATTCTATTCTATTCTATTCTATTGTATCCTACTTTCTCCAGGTATTGTCATATCCGCTGTTCACACTTTTTTTCTCTTTCTTATCAACAGTTGTCAAGTCTGTTATGTGGCAGGTACTTGTCAGTTTGATTTCTAAAACCTCAGAACACTTCAGTTTCTTCATTTTTTATGACGTTGTCTATTTTGTGGTCCCACTAGTTCTTACTTGCAGGCAAATGATATTTCTAAAAGATATTCCGATGCATCATTGCTGCTACTTTGTCAAGTCTTTGTTGGTAGTCAGTCAGTGTGATCTTGTAGCAGCAAACTAGGTGTCCATAATATATGCTAAACAGTGTCATTTTATCAAGCAGTCCTAAAGTTGACATACGTGTCAATAACCATAATAAGTGATAATGAGGAACCAGGATATAGAGTGTGGATAGAACTATGCCAGATATGTCTAGAAACTCAATAAGAATGCAAGAATGGAAAATGGAGACAGATTCTCTCCAAGACTGAAGGATGTTTAGGGCATTCTTTTGAAGCAGCAAAGTTACAAGGGAGCAACAGTCTCATGGACAACAGCACCAACTTCTTTTCTTTATTTTATTTTCACTCTTGAAGATGGGGGTCATTCTCATCCCATGGCATCCACAAGCTGAATCAAGTTTCAAGATCAGAAGTTTACATAATTTCTGATTTACAAATCCAAAGCAGTAGATTGAAGGTGACCATGGAAAAATAGCAATATCTATCTATCTATCTATCTATCTATCTATCTATCTATCTATCCACTTCTTCTGCAGCCCACTTTTCCCACTTCTTCTGCAGCCGCTTGCTGCCACTCGCACCCATCACCCTGGCCTCTGTTTTGCCTTCAGATGCCTTCCAGCAGGCATCTGAAGACAAAACGGAGACCAGGGTGATGTATGGGAGTGGTGGCAAGCGGCCACAGAAGAAGCAAGTGACCACGCAATATTGGAATTCAACATTAAGCAAACACAAGTAGTAGAACAAAGTCAAACTAGAGTCTTGGACTTTAAGAGAGCTAATTTCAAAAAACTTAGAGAGAGCTTGAGAAGGATTCTATGGATAAGAATCCTCAGGGGGAAAACAACTCAAGAAGCTTGGGAAATTTTGAAAAGTGAGATTATAAAAGCCCAGTCTAGCACAATACCAGTGAAGAAGAAAAATAATAGATCTCAAAAGAAACCAGCATGGATGCATAAAGAACTATCTGACAAATTGAAAGACAAAAAGGACAAATATAAAAAGTGGAAAGAGGGGCAAATAACTAAGGCAGAATATCAGCAAATAGCCCGAGCCTGTAAAGATGAAGTGAGGAAAGCTAAGGCTCACAATGAACAAAGGCTAGCGACAAAAGTAAAAAATAACAAAAAAAGCTTCTTCCAACATGTTAAAAACAAGAAAAAAGTCAAGGAAACAATTGGCCCATTGCTGGGAGAAAGTGGCAAGAAGATGACAAGCAACAGGAGAAAGCAGATCTACTTAACTCATTTTTGCATCTGTCTTTACACAAAAGGAAAAACAATCCAACCTATCAAAACAGCACTACAAAAACAGATTAGAAACACAAGTTAAAATAGGGAAGAAAATGGTAAGTGAACACCTGTCTACCCTAGACGAGTTCAAATCACCAGGACCGGATGGATTACACCCCAAGGTTCTGAAGGAACTGGCAGACGGATCTCAGAACCACTGAACTATATCTTTCAAAGATCCTGGAGCACAGGGGAGCTGCCAGAGGACTGGAAAAGAGCTGATGTAGTTCCCATCTTCAAAAAAGGGAAAAAAACAGATCCAGGAAACTACAGACCTATCAGCCTGACCTCAATACCAGGGAAGATTCTGGAAAAGATAATCAAGCAACGAATCACCAAACACCTAGAAGCAAACAAAGTAATGACCAAAAGCCAACATGGGTTTGTCAAAAACAGATCATGCCAGACTAATCTTATTAGTCATTCTTTGACAAAATGACAAAATTAGTAGACCAGAGGAATGCTGTTGATATAATTTACTTGGACTTCATAAAGCATTTGATAAAGTAGATCATAACCTACTACTAGATAAAGTAGAAAAATGTGGGTTAGACAGCAGCACCACCAGATGGATCCGTAACTGGCTGACCAACCGCACTCAACGTGTAGTCCTCAACGGAACTACATCCACATGGAGGGAAGTATGCAGTGGAGTACCCCAAGGCTCTGTTTTAGGCCCAGTACTCTTCAACATCTTCATCAATGACTTGGACGAGGGGATAGATGGGGAACTCATCAAATTTGCAGATGACACCAAGCTGGCAGGAATAGCCAACACTCCAGAAGATAGGCTCAAATTACAGAAAGATCTTGACAGACTTGAACATTGGGCGCTATCTAACAAAATGAAATTCAACAGTGAAAAAAGTAAGGTTCTACATTTAGGCAAAAAAACCAAAATGCACAGGTACCGTATATGTGGTACCTTGCTCAATAGTAGTACCTGTGAGAGGGATCTTGGAGTCCTAGTGGATAACCATTTAGATATGAGCCAGCAGTGTGCAGCTGCTGCTAAAAAAGCCAACACAGTTCTGGGCTGCATAAACAGAGGGATAGAATCAAGATCACGTGAAATGTTAATACCACTTTATAATGCCTTGGTAAGGCCACACTTGGAATATTGCATTCAGTTTTGGTCGCCACGATGTAAAAAAGATGTTGAGACTCTAGAAAGAGTGCAGAGAAGAGCAACAAAGATGATTAGGGGACTGGAGGCTAAAACATATGAAGAATGGTTGCAGGAACTGGGTATGTCTAGTTTAATGAAAAGAAGGACAAGGGGAGACATGATAGCAGTGTTCCAATATCTCAGGGGCTGCCACAGAGAAGTGGGAGTTGGGCTGTTCTCCAAAGCACCTGAGGGTAGAACAAGAAGCAATGGGTGGAAACTGATCAAGGAAAGAAGCAACTTAGAACTAAGGAGAAATTTCCTGACAGTTAGAACAATTAATAAGTGGAACGACTTGCCTGCAGAAGTTGTGAATGCTCCAACACTGGAAATTTTTAAGAAAATGTTGGATAACCTTCTGTCTGAGATGATGTAGGGTTTCCTGCCTGGGCAGGGGGTTGGACTAGAAGGCCTCCAAGATCCCTTCCAACTCTGTTGTTATTATTATTATTAAGCAGCCACAGAAGAATGTGCGGCAGGTGTGGTGGTGGGTGGGGTCTTAATTAGAGCTAATTTTGTGGATGGGGCTTAGTTTGATCGCATGCGCTCAAAAACATGATAGGGCTTCAAGGATATATATATATATTTGTTTTCTGATATATATATATATATATATATATGTAGGTCTTTGGTTATTCGGGTTTTCTCCCACGTAAAATTTGAAGTGTCTTGGCGACGTTTCGACGAAATCCCATTCGTCATCATCAGGCTAGGTGCTTACAGCTTCCTATTTGTAGGAGAAATGTATGATCGCTGCTGTTTCTTCCTTTTAACTTTTAATTTTTAACTAACTTTTAATTTTTAAAATTAAAAATTTTAACTTTTAATTCGGGGAACTTTTAATTCGGGGAGAAAACCCGAATAACCAAAGACCTACATACAAACACCCGCGAAAACCTCAGAAAACACACACACACACACACACACATACATACACACACACACATATATACATACATACATACATACATATATATCCTTGACCATTTCTCCATGTTCAAGCAATGCTTCATATGACTT
Source organism: Ahaetulla prasina (assembly GCF_028640845.1). Taxonomy (NCBI): domain Eukaryota; kingdom Metazoa; phylum Chordata; class Lepidosauria; order Squamata; family Colubridae; genus Ahaetulla; species Ahaetulla prasina. The sequence continues at coordinate 46,814,258 of NC_080541.1, read as the reverse complement.
AAATTGTTGAGCTAAACAAAAAATCTGCTATTTCCTATTAATATAAAATTTAATAAAATATAAACAAGTGTTTATGATTAAAATCAAAAAATTTAAGCTCTGATGCATTAACATTTGCATATGTTGCAAGTATTAGATTTACTTAATTCCCTGGATTATTTCCATAATATTTACATTTAAGTTTCTATGTTAACTGTGAAAAGGGTAAAACCACCCTTGTAAGAGGAGAGGTTTTCATCAGCCCTGCACTGAAATCCTTAGTCAAATCAGGAAACTGGTGGGTTAAGTTACCATCAGAAGCTAGGTAGACAGATGTCCATTACAGAAAGCACTGTGCTGTAAGGATAATTGAAAGCTGCCATGTGTAACAAATTTGTGAGTAACAGCAGTTATAAGAGAAAAAGTAGTTCTCTCAATGTTATTGCAGAAGGAAATGCAGACTCAAATATCAGCTAAAATATTTCAAGATATGGGTTTTTAAAGAATGACAGAAGCCCTGTTTTGACAATATGTTCCCATACTGAATTTAGTGTGAGCAAACCACCCTTATCCAAGTTTCATTGGAAATGTCACTGATGAGCAGCTAATCAGACAAGGGGGTGACCCAACATGACAGTGTGTGCAGATTAATGCTCTTGCTCAGTGGAAATAATGTGTGGCTGACACTTGATTAAAGAAATCATTTGCTTATTAGTTGAGTGAATTTTAATTGATTAATGAGTCAATTCATCAATTAGTTTTACATATGAATGAACAAGTTGCTTGACAAACATTTACACTTCGCTTTTAGATACATGTGCCTCAGTAGTGGGATTCAAATCCTGTCGCTACCTGTTTTCTCATGGGTGCATGCTTGCGCATGTGTGTAACACTTCTGCGCATGCGCCAAGCATCCAGGCAGGTGGATGGAGCCTCCCACCCCTGCCGCTACCCAGTTTGCCTGATCCGGGGCGAACCAGTAGCAACCTTCCACTGATGTGCCTCATCAGACTGATGACTGCCAGCTTTTGTTTGTGTTTATCTTGTATTACAAGAATAAGAATGCCTTGAAAGAGGAGAAGAGGGGGAGAAAAGGGAGAAGAGGAAGGAAGAGGGGTAGAAGAGGGAGGAGGAACGTGTAGAGTGGAGGGAGGAGAGGATGTAGATAAGAGAAGGGGAGGAAGATCTGCAAAGTAGAAGAAGGTAGAAGAGGGAAGAAAGTTCAAAGGAGGGGGTGGTGACTGGGCAAGCCCGACTAATTGTATATGACTGTACATTGGATGAGTTGTTGGATATGAATGTAAAAATAAAACTTTTTTATCAAAAAAAGAAGAAGAAGAAGAATGCCTTTAAAGCTGCTGTAAAATTAATCTGGAACATATTTTAATTGATCAAATGATTAATTATTTAATGTAATTTATTGTTCTCCCAGATTATAATTAAAAAGAGATGGGGAAGATATAAGCAATACTTCTGGAGATTTGAAATACAGACCTAGAGCCATGCTTGAAGCCATACATATCATGCCTTCAAGGAAACCTCTTGTGTGTAGTGACTTGATACAATCAATCTACGTGAAGTGATTTTTCCGCCTTTCTTTTGCATTTGTTTTAGCAGCAGCTTTTTTCCCCTCAAAGCAGCTGACATTAAGGAGTCAAGCAACAATTTCATAATCTGAGTTGTCATAGTTGGTGAAGTTAAGTTTAAGTTTTTAGAATGAAAGGGTTATTTATTCCATCATCGGTATTGTAGTCCCCATAAAATAAATACTATCATTCTATCACGGAAAAAATTTAAAAGAGAATAGTCCATTGAAACTATAAAACACATGCCTTACATTTTCTAAAGGATTGGCTTGTTTTTTTAATCCTTTTTGAAATTAGTTTGGGGTAGGGTTAAGCAGCCTGTGATTCAAGTCGAAATTCAACCACTTCACTTTCAGTCATCAGTATCTCTATACATGCTTCTGAAACTTGGCAGCAAAGTGAGTGAACTTGCATGGCATATGCTATATGAAGCTAGGTTGAAGATAGGGAACAGGACTGGTTTGCTTCTACGAGGCCTCTCATTTTGGTCACCATATTTAATCCTTCTAAATGAGCATCACACTCAATCCTGAAATGCTAACGTATGACTCCTAATCCCTCACTATTGTTCACCCCTCTGTTAGGGAAAATAGGGAGTTCAGATCTACAGGATTCTTGATGTACTTTTTATAACTTATATTTACAAAAACACCAATGACGCTTTCGGCAGTATTTTTGCAGTTTTATTCTCTGTTGGGGATTGACAGACAGGACTACACAATTAGACTACACAATTGCAATCTAAAGGAATGGTAAAACACAGTAACCTTTTGGGAAAAAAAGTTGTTCAAGTATTGAAAAAAATATAAGCAGAAACAGTGATGATTTTTAGAGCCATGATGGTGCAGTGGTTAGAATGCAATATTGCAAGCTAATTCTGCCAGTTGCCAAGAATTCAATCTTGACCGGCTCAAGGTTGACTCAGGGTTCCCTCCTTCCAAGGTGGGTAAAATGAAGAGCCAGATTGTTGAGGGCAACATGTTGACTCTAAGCCGCTCTAAACCGCTTAGAGAGGGCTGTAAAGCACTATGAGGTGATACATATATTGCTATTCCTATTTTAGTCAACATATATCATCTTGCTTCAGGAAAAATCTAGTTTGTCAAATCCAACTTTTTTCATCTAAAATGAAAATGTCTCTCAGTTTTCCACATAACAAAGTGTTCAATTGTTTCTCCATTCTTCTTCTCTTAGATGATGCATGTGGTTGAAAGATCAATGACCACATTTCATTTGGGGTTAATTGCACTGGACTGTTCCACTTATTATAATGTGTAAGTGCCTGGAAATATGTAGATAAAGCACTGTTATTTCATACAGACCACTTCACTAAAATAAGATGGATCTTGTCCCAAGCTATTGGAAAATCTCACGTTAAGGAAAGCTGGTCTTTAGAAAGATTATTTATTTACTTTTCTTATACTTCTTTCCCAAATAATACTTTTTTACATATAGAGAACAGAAAAGAATTCCATCCAAAGCCCTTCTTTTCTGCCTGTGGCGTATATTTATCATAACTTTTGAGAAAGCTTACTCAAATACGAATTGTAAATACACATAACAAGAAGCAAGCAGAAATAGTAAGTGCACAGAAGGCAGCTAGAGAAAAATCCCCTGCCTGTTTAGATTTATGTTAGAATATCAGTGGCTGAAAAATAATAGTGGCTTAGTCACTGCAATGCACTGCAAATGAAAGCTACTTCAAGAATGCAGTCACTTTTTCACTTTATACTATTAAAATTGTGTTTTACTAGATATTGAAACCATGTACTAAAATCATTCCTGCAGTATGGAAAACCTATCTAGATGCAGTAATGGAAATGTTTATCAATAAAAAGGAATGATTTTGCAGAAATTCCATCTTTCTATCTTTAACAGATTTTCTCTGATAAGGAAAAATTTAAAGAGGAACTGGACAACAGAGGTAAAATGATTTTGTCTGGATCAGTAAATTGGGGATATGGGCAGATGGGATTGGTTACACCTCTCTCACATTGAGAGAGTGAAAAGAGAAGTATTTTAAGGGAGGCAGGGAGGTAATGTGCCTTGCATTTCATAAAATAGTACATTTTTAAAAGGGGAGGGGGGAGGAGAGAGAATTCCCTGCTTTCTGGAGTGTAAAATCTAAACCATGGCACTGGGACAAAAACAAAAGAAACCAAGAGACAAATACAGATGAATATAAATGGTACCCTTTTCATATCCTGTTCACATATCATTGCCATTCGCTACAGCCTGTTCTATCTTATAAATTAAAACATTATAGACTGTGCAATCTCTTATAATAGTGAATATCAAACTACAAATGAATTATTTGTTTACTCTTGGGCTAACTGGAATGTAGATTTCAGTCCATTAGTAAATTAACTTAATGTGTGAATATGTCCCAATACGTTTTATTTTTCATGAAAAATTTCAACATTTTCCATCTCTTTAGAAACAAACACCCCTGGGAGAAAATGCGCTGAATCTCTATGTATTGGTTTAGCAAATGTGTGCTTGGAACATCCTCTGGTGGCAACATATGGGAAATGCCTGGATCTGAATAAGAACCAAGATGAAGGCTGTGCTGTGATTCTTCTTCCTCTTCCTCTTCCTCTTCCTCTTCCTCTTCCTCTTCCTCTTCCTCTTCCTCTTCTTCTTCTCCTCCTCCTCCTCCTCCTCTTCATCTTTCTCCTTCTCCTTCCCCCTCCTCCTCTTTCTCCATTAATCAGTAAAGAAAGAACCGATATATTACATTTTTTATATAACCAGAATTTTTTCATTGAAACTGCACCAACAGTCTCCCTAAACAATAATAATTTCAGTAGCTTTTTTTTAATTTCAGTTGCAAAGTCTGTATAAATCTGGCAACCAAATATTTTTTACAGTGCCTGCTCTGAATAGCGTGACATTATTCTGGGTGTATAGCTTATTAAACTGATTAAATAAAATAAAGCAACCTACAATAATGTTCAGAAGTTTACTGCTGCTGTGGCAAAAAAATATTTTTTATTTTAATTTTTAAGGGAAAGTCTGCTTTTTTCGTTGCTTCTGATAAGGTCATACCTTTTGAACTTGTGAGACTATTGTGATTTTTGTTCTCTTTTCCAGTACTATAGGTATTGCTTCCCTATTTGCAGACTGGCATGCAATGTAGAAAACTAATTTTTACCATCAGTAGCAAACACCTCACCTTCTGCTTTTGATTCATATATGCTCCCTTTTCTCTAACACTGTTTTATATTGTAAACAAAAATTGAGACCTTATAGGAAATCGCAAAAAGTCAAAGGTCTGCAGACTTAATAACCATCCAAAGGGCTTGTGTATGCAAGTGCCAGTTGATGGCACTATTATACTACAAGTTTACTATTGCATGTTTAAATTCTAGAGAGAGGAACAAAATTGACCAAGTTATTTGAACAACACTTCCCTGAATCAATGTCTCTTTATTTCAAGAGGGTGCAACTGAGTCACTAAATAAATAAACAAATCTACTCCCTATGTTTTTATTTGGCAAAAAGGTTCAGATATTTGTTACATTGAAATTGTCAAAATTGACTAGTAGAACCACTATATGCCATTCATGCTCCCAAAAGATTTATATTTCAAAAAGAATATATTCTCCACTTAGCTTTTCACTTGCTTCGACAAAAATTGAAGTGGTTTTATTCCAAAATGAAAGTAAAATAAGCTGGAAGCATGTTCTAAGAAAGCAGTTGATTTACAAACTATAAAATGGCATTATTCTACTTTCTATCAGAAAAGTTGTCAACTGCTGTCAGGAAATTGTTATTTGCCTAACTAATTGGCCAGGCAATATATAAACTAACTATGTATGTTTGTAGAAAGGCATGATATTGTTTTAAGGGTGTGCTGCATCATTGCAAGCATCCTGATTGGTTGAGCTCTGTAGCCAATGTATAAAAGCACTACTAAATTATAGCTTGTTGGGAATCTACAGAGACACTACAGCATTGTAACCTGATGACATGCTGCAACTGTACATGTGAGCTTTATGATCGTTGCTTGATCCTGGCTAGTTACTGATTCCTCAAAATACTGACTGTTGTGAATTGAACTGTGTTTTGCTGAAGTGAAAGAAGACCTTATTTGTTTTACAAGTCTACGTTGGTAAGAAGACTGACTGACTGACTTTATATGTGTATGACCTGGAATTGTTTTTGGACTATGACTTTACCTTTTCCCTAAAAGTAAAGGAATATCAAATCCCAGTTTGTCTGTAAGTGACTGTTATTGTATACAAACAGTCTCAGTCGTTGTCATGCGTAGGGTACTCTGCTCAACAGTCCACAACCTTGGTTGTGAACCCAGCTTACCCTTAACAACTGCCATTCAACTTTTCATGTTAACACTAGGAAAGAGTACCGAGTGCTAATAATTTTGAGATAACAGCATGATCTCATATCACATTTGGGCAATTTCCTAGTTAAGTGAAATAACGTGAAATGAATGTCAAACTAAAAAAAAACATACAGGAAAGTAACATCAGATGGAAACAGCCCCCAAGTAAAGGGAGGCAGACCTTGTAAAGATTGGACAATTATCTAAGTCCTGTTTCCCCAAATGAAATAATAGAGACTTGCTTTCCTGTCTTCGATCTTGTTGAAAGCCTGGTGAGAAGCTGCTGTCAAAAAAAGGCAATTATAGGTCTAAAAGGAACTTAGGAAACCAAAAGCAGATGGAAAGGGAAAATATTGCAAGGGAGATACATGTTGACTAGTGATTAGAGGGGAAGGGGCGTATGCACAGCTCCCTGCTTTCCCAAATAGATCTCTGATCATACTTACACCTGTCATTTGATTCCATCTTGTATATATCTCTAGGTATATATCTCCAAATGTATAAGGGGAAACCACATACACATATATACACATGCATCTGTGTGCATGTGCTTGCATCTATGCCCATGCATACACACACACACGTGCACACACACGCACACACACACACACCAGTTTGGTGTGGTGGTTAAGGTTCCAGAATAGAGAGTAGGAGACTCTGAATTCTAGTCCCACTTTGGGCACAAAGCCAGATGGGTGACCTTGGACCGACCACTCTCTCAGCTCTAGGAAAGAGGCAATGGCAAAGCATTTTTAAAATCATGTCAAGAAAAAGATTTAAGGCAAGAAGGTCAAGATGAGTGGAAAAATTAATGCTGCCAGGGAATAATTGTACCAAGTATTATCTCTGCTTTCCAGGTTAAATAACAGATAACTAGGCAATCCTCAAATAGGGCAGGAAAGTTCATAGGTAGAAGGTTTGCATTATTAAAACCTTGCTAGATTTATGCTAGGAGGGTAGAGGAAGAAAAATAATTATTCTCTTCTACAGCTTTAGGGGTTTCATTTTGGCTTTTTATTATTTCCCTTATGTACATCAGCTGCAATATACAGTTCTGTAGGTATAAAGTAGCTTTGTTAAAACCACTCTTGACACTCTTTTTATTCCTCCTATTTTTAATCTGTATCACCATGGTCATTGTTTTTCTTAAAAAATAACCGCTACTGGGAAATTTTGATCAATTCCCCCCCAAAAATGGTATCCATAGTTCACCAAAACATTCATAAATGCCCAGTTCCCAAAAGATGAACTGGAGAGATAAAAAGAAGTGTTATTCCTATGATCTAAATTTAGTTACGGGTACAGGCTTTGCAGGCCCAAAGCCCTATCCAGCCTCTTGCTCCAACACCTACATTATTTTAGAGACATTCTTGAAAATGGAATTGATACTGGTGATTGGTGCGTAGTTTGTACTATCCTAGTTTCTGTTTCTTTTTTGAAACCGAAAAACAACTTGCACATGTGAGAACCCAAAGAGTTGTATAGAGTTGTTAGATTCGGGCAATAAAGAGGCAGGAGACCAGTGAGTGACAACAGCTCTTTAGTTTATAGTGAACCCAGCAAACACATGCGGCAAAACCCCTCTTTATATACAGTTTTGGCTGAGGCTTCAACCAATCAGCAACGTGCTATTTCCCGCCCAAGTTTCCCTCCAAAACTTTTAAAGATACATTACAAGAGTTATCATGTTGGATATCCTGTTCTTAGGGAAAGGGGAGCAGAGATTTTGCAGGAGATGCCAAGCCTAGACTTCTCTTTCTGTCCTATTAAATAAATACATCAATAAATACGAATACATGAACAATAGGCACCTTCAATAGCACATATGCTCTGTGATCAATATAATCATTCCCTTACCAAATCAGAAAAACAAGGCAATGAGCAAATAACCCAGAAACCTTAAAATAATCTTTAAAGATATTCTGTGTTCCATAATGAAACGAGGGAAGGATATGACATTACTTCCACTCTACAACATAGTCCTTTCAGCAGTTCCAAGAAGGCTCCAACACCTAATTGCACTACTCAGATGAACCGAGGACACAGATCAGTGGTGGGTTTCAAAAAATTTTACTACTGGTTCTGTGGGTGTGGCTTGGTGGGTGTGGCATGGCTTGGTGGGCGTGGCAGGGGAAGAATACTGTAAAATCTCCATTCCCACCCACACCAGGGGAAGGTTACTGCAAAAATCCCCATTTCCTCCTGATCAGCTGGGAATTGGGAGGCAGAGAATAGATGGGGGCAGGGCCAATCAGAATTTTTACTACCACTTCTCCGAACTACTTAAAATTTCTGCTACCGGTTCTCCAGAACCGATCAGAACCTGCTAAAACCCACCTCTGCTCCAAGTGACCTCAAAACTCTCTAAAAGAATGCAAATGACCAGCTCTCTGCAAAGAATAAAAATCCTTCCATCCCCGACCATCCAGTCAGAGCTGAAGAAGCTGCTTGGATGGGAAGCAAAACATCTTAAAAGAAAAATAAGAAAGTCCAGTTGCCTCTTGAAAAATCACCTTTGGGGCAACTATGATCTGGGTGACTGAGAATCCATAATGAAATGGATATCTATTTTATGTTCATGCTAAAAACACTTCTGATCATATGTACATTGGAGGCATTCTGTATGATCACAAGGATTTTTTCTGACACATATTACTCACAGTGAATATCTAGGAGCATCCTGACATCTTTCACACTATGGTGAGTATACATACTTACATTATAATCTGATCCATTGAGTTTATCAGCAATTGGTATTATATTAGAAATAGGGATTGTAGGTCAGTTGAATAAATGATCTACTAATCATTTCGGCTGTCTTGTTTTCAGATAAGTACAGTCATTCCTTCTGAGGTCAGTAAACATTATGGAGAAGAAGGTAAGCACACTTATATTCCTCTGTGTATATACAAAACAACCAGGAAAAACATTTTGAATTTGTCCTTGCTGAAAAGGCTATGTAAGTTATGCATTTTACTGTGTGGATAATATAAACATAATATCGCACTGCATTAGCTTTATACACCTTATATTTATCATGATTATGAGAGTAATCATAGCCTGTATTAATACAATACAGGCTATGTAAAACAAACATTTTTGGTTTTTCTTTTTCTTCTAAATAAGCCAACTTATTTTGTTTTGAAACAATATTGAAAATTTATTTATTTTTATTTATTTATTTAATTTTGTCATAACAATATACACAAGCATAACACAAAAAGATTATATAACAAGGAAGTATAAGCATATATATATATGTAGGTCTTTGGTTGTTCGGGTTTTCTCCCGTGTAAAATTGGAAATGTCTTGGCAACGTTTCGACGAAGTCTCATTCGTCATCTTCAGGCTTCAGCTTCGTGCTTCTGGGAGCAATGTGTGATCGCAGCTGTTTCTTCCTTTTAACTGCTAGTGGGGGTTTGAACTGATTGGGTGGGAACTTGGCCATGCTCTGATTGGATGGAGGTTTTTTTGTGCTCTGATTGGCTGGGGGTGTGTCCTGTTTGGGTGGGGGCTTGGTTGTGCTCAATTTAGTCTGTGTTGCAGGGGGATTTGAGCTGGTGAGCTGCATAGCTGTTGTTTGGCTTTGTGGTGGTGCTACATCTTCATAGTGGGTGTCAGTCTGCTGCATGTATGGATTGGAGGGGTTTGAAATGGCTAATGTTGCAGCTGCGGTCTGGCTTCTGGTCCTTGGTCGTGCTTCATGATCAGTGTGGGTTTGGGTCTGCTTTCTGGGTGGATGTGCGGTGGTGACATCCTGTGTGGACCTCGTGAGTGTGGGTCTGGTGTCATTCCTCGTATTAGGGACTCGTTTGTCAATACATTTGCCAAGACATTGCCAAGACATTTCCAATTTTACACGGGAGAAAACCCGAACAACCAAAGACCTACATACAAACACCCGTGAAAAACTCAGAAAATATATATATATATATATATGGAAAGAAACAATAGGACAGGAATGGTAGGCACGTTTGTGCTCTTATGTACGCCCCTTAGAGTCCTCTTAGGAATGGGGTGAGGTCAACAGTGGGTAGATTTTGGTTAAAGCTTTTGGGGTTATGAGAAGAGACCACAGAGTCAGGTAATGCATTCCAAGCACAGATAATTCTGTTACTGAAATCATATTCGGTAATCCAAACTGGAGCGGTTGACATTAAGTTTAAATTTGTTGGTAGCTCTTGTGTTATTGTAGTTGAAACTAAAGTAGTCATTAGTAGGAAGGACATTACAACCAATGATTCTATGAGATAAACCCAGGTCCTGTCGAAGGCGACGAGTTCCAAGTTTTCTAAACCCAGGATATTGAAATATTGAAACATTTCTTGTCAGAAATTAGGGGAAATTTACACAAACTTCCTATTATTATTAATCTATAACTTGCCTTCAATATAATTTTTTTTCTGAGTCACCCATATAGTTATACATTTAAATATATTGAATCCTGCAGTATTGTTTGTTGTTTTTGTTTCATCAATCCCGGGTTTTCACTTTTTAATTCTCCAACTATTATAGTTGTAATTCTCGAAATCATTTTTTGATTGTACAAATCTTAATCATTTTAGCAGCAAAGCAAAATTTTTGTTTCGTCGAAAAATACTTTCATACAAACATCTTTTCACTCACCCAAACCCTAATTTCAAATGACTTATGATTGCCCCAATCACATTTGTCCTGAAAATATACAGGCCTCCAGGTAAGCTGTGTATCCTCCAGTTGGCCAATAGGAGATCCCCTATCTGAATCCATCAGCAATCTGCCCATCTTCATCCTTAGTTTATGTGGAATCCTGTTCAAGTGGCAGATGCAGCCAGAATTAAAGTCTTGTGTAAGAGAAGGAACTGCAGAGCCAGGAGGAGGGATAAAAAGAGGGATCTGTTTAGCATTGATTTGCATTGAGCTCTCAATTTACAACCAAAATTGAGTTCAAAATTTTTGTTGCTAAGCGAGACGGTTGAGTGATTTTTGCCCCATTTTGTGACCTTTCTTGCCAAAGTTGTTAAGTGAATCACTGCAGTTGTTAAGTTGGTAACATGATTGTTAAGTGAAGGTGGCTTCCCCATTGACTTTGCTTGTCAGAAGGTCACAAAAGGTGATCACAAAACCCTTGGACATTGCAACCACCATAAATATGAGTCAGTTACCAATTTTGATCATAAGACCATGGGGATGCCGCAACGATCGTAAATGTGAAAAATGGTCATAAGTCACTTTTTTTCGGTGCCATTGTAACTTCAAATAGTCACTAAATCAACAGACTGTACGTTGAGGACTACTTACCCTGTTTCCACCAAAATAAAACATCCCCTGATAATAAGCCAATCGGGCTTTTGAGCGCATGGCAATAAGGCCAAGCGCTGATTTCAGGGTTCAGAAAAATATAAGACAGGTTCTTATTTTCGGGGAAATACAGTATATATCTACAAATGAGCAAATTCCAATCCCCACTTGATTGCCTGTCTCTTAGTTGAGTCCAACCCCCACCCCCACTCCTTATTTAGTTCTGACCACTAGTTGAGAAGATTCCTGTCCACAGGCTTTTAGTAATAAATCAGTTTAACTGAATTTTCCTGGGGGAATCTTTTTTGTGTGTCTGACACTTGTCACTATTTAACATGTGTTTCATGTACAGCTCACATAAAAGGGCAATGCTATGATTACATTGTTACAGCTGCCATCTTGAGTTTTTAACCATATATATATGAACAAACACGTACACACCATGGATATTTTTGATACGTGACCATGCAAGCAAGAGCTAATTCAAGAATGCCAGGATATTACATATGGAAGTGTCCATATTTCTCATAAAATTGTCTTTCTAAGGTAACTGGTTATTGCTAATGCCATTTTTCCCCATTAAAAAACAACACCTGCCTAGATATATAGTATATGCCAAAAGGAAATAACCCTATATACAAAATATTTATGCTATCTTTAAAAAGGTTTTAAGCAATGGTTTAAAAAAGACAATAGAGGAGAAATGAAACAAGAATTTGATTAACTGCATTTAAAACCTCAAAGAGAACACAAAGCCGTTCTGAGGAAATACTAGTTATTAACTGTTAAAATTAAGTTTAACAAATGTGCATCATCTAATTATAAGGTTTTCACTCTAATGGGAAAATAACTAATTCATCAACATAGGTAATTATTGCAATGTGAAAATAAAAAGTATACTTCATTATAATATATCACTATCTATAAAGAATTGAATGAAAAAATAAAAATTATATGGTATGTAAAGTATTATAATTATCACCTATAACATTCTGAATTCAAATAATTGAACAATAGTAATTTTGGAATAATAATGGTGAAAACTAAAATTAATATGGTGTTTCTACAGAAACTGATCATGCTCCCTGGATCCAGGACGAGTATCAGGTTTTGGTTTTCATCTGCTTCATTCTTTGCAATCTTACATTCCTTTTACTGTATTTCTATTCTATTCTATTTATATTCAATAGTCTCCAAAAATCCAATATTCATTTAAGTTGGTTATCATCTTCATATCATTGGGAAACACAGGGGAAAGTTGACAGCCTGGGTTTGAGACCCGAGCACCACTCAACAGGGTGAGCTCCCATCCTCACTCCCTCTCCTACCCACCTAGCAGTTCGAAAACATGCACATGTGAATAGATAAATATGTACCACTTCTGTGGAAAGGTAACAGTACTCCGTGACATCATGCTGTCCAGATGACTGCAGAAATGTCTTCAGACAGAGCTGGCTCAATGGCCTTGAAACGGAAATGAGCAAACACACCCCTAAAGTCAGCAATGACTAGCAGAGTAAAATCCGCAGGGACTCCTTTTATCATTGTATGCACATTTTGTATGCAGCCTTGATTAGCATACACAAATTCTATTGATAATTTGTGGGTAGGATTTGAGGGTTGTTTTTGACTAGTGATTTGTGTGGGTTGTCCCTATATTTGCACCATTATTACCTTGCTGTAATAAGCTTCCCCCATCAATAGACCAGAGTCTATTGATGGGGGAAGCTTACAAAAAACTGCAAACATACAAGCAAATGTAGTTTCTCTTAATTTAAAGCAATATTATTTTTTTCCTGGATGTATTTTTTTAATCTGCATTTTTGGATTTAAGAACTACATCAAAAAATTGAAGATGCATGAACACTGAATTAGAGTTCCATTTGGTTTAGTTCACATATTGGTTTGGAAAGCACTAATTAAATACTTTGCATTAATTGAGAAGATATCTCAACAAAACATATGTGAGCTTCTTACATTAGTATTACAATATTGTTTTGAAGAAGTAAGAATAATTCTAAGCCAACATTTATGCTAAAATTGAAAGAGTTATGGTGTATATTATTTCAGAAAAAAAAATAAACTGAAAGTTCTCAAGCAAATGAGAAGTTTGAAGACCACACTGCTTATCATTGTTGGTTTTTTTTTTGAATGAGACCAGTAAAAACTTATAGGGGAGTGAAAGAGACAAATAGTAAAGTGGATCCCATCTCCACCCCACCCTTTGCCTCTTGATTCACTGTTTGGTTGCATCTATACTGAACAGCTCTATCTTCTTCTTTTTCTTGTGCCATATCCATCATCGAACATTGGCGATCAAGTTGGCCATCTTATTTTTATCAACAGTCACACGAAAAAATGCTGTTGAGTTTTGTCCAAACCAGTTCAAACCAGATTTTGAAGCCATGATGTTCTTTTTCTGCCTAGACCTCATTTGCCTTCAATCTTTCCTTTGGGAATTAAGTGAAGTATGCCATATTTTTCTGGGTGTTGCATCACATATCCAAAATATTCTAACTTTTGCTTTTTTATGGTTTTGATGATTTCTCTTGGCTTTCTCAGGTGGCATATCACCTCCTCATTTCACTCTATAGTGAATATCATATATCACCTCCTCAACAGCTCTATAGTGCCAGGTAAATGTGTGTAAGAGGGGCTTTTGAGACATGCATACTGAGGTGGCTTGCTATCTGTACAGGTAGTCGTGTAACCAACTATAGTGTTTTGCTCTGAGAATCCCTTGGAATGATGTTAGCTGTCTGAAAGATGTGTTGTACTTCTGCTGGTTCCAAAGAAAGGAGCTAAAGAAAAAACACTAACTTCTCTTCTTATCACAAGCAGATGATTGTCTTAGCTGTCTCTCTCTTCCATTCCCTTTGTCATGGTTGCAGCACAGTAGTGGGATTTGAAACAGACACTTATCTGGCATAAATATTCTTCCTCTGATACGTTACACTTGCAAAGGCAGTTTTAAAAATGTCCAAGGAACAAATAGAAAGATTCCCACGTCTTTCAGTCTTCACATCCAAACCCAGCATTGGCTCACTCAATCAATGCATCACTCATGTTGTATAATAACACTGACAGATATGCACAATTTTTCATGCAGTTAATTATAACTATAGTTAATTGTTCATGTAATTAAATGTATTGTTTTGTGACCTCCTGTTAAACTCTGATTAGTCTCTTGGGCTCCATAAATGAAAGTTGCCAAACAGAATCAGGAACTAATCATTAATCTCTTTGTTTCAGCTGGGGTGGAGTTAGAATTCCTGTGAATTTGAAGTAGTTTATCAGCTGGAAGTTGATTCATTTAAAATTTGGCATGAATAATTAGATGTAGGAAAAGAAAACTAAAGAAATATCTTTTACAAACATACACTTGTGGAACTTCAGAGTTGCATAGAAAGTATCATCAAAAATTATTCTTAAAGCTATTGTAACTTGTAATAGACTACATTATGCTTTGTTATTTCTCCCACTTCTAAAAGAAAAATAAAGAGTTCCACATTATCTAGATCATGAGTGTCAAACTTGCCACGTCATGTTGCCATCAACATGACATGGCAAAATGTTTTGCAACGTTTTTCCCATTTATGGAGCTGCATGTGATGCATCTCATTAGTTTTTCCCATTCTTGGCCTGCATGTGATGCATCCAGCTCATAGGCCGCCAGTTTGATACCCCTGATCTAGACAAAGGATTTATATTATTCAGCTTCCTTGGCCTTTTTCCTCTTCAACTCTCTTCCATAGTTGTGAACATCCACAAGACATTGTTCCTGCTATCCTTTAGGTACTTAGGGACTACAATGTCCTTTACTCATAGAATTCAGGGAGCTACAAGGCAAAATATTTGGATGTCAGTCCAGAGAAAGTGGCAAAAATGTTGAAAGAACTGAGTAGTTCATGACAAACAAGATTCCAAAACAGTACAAAACAATTGCCATATTTGCTTAGGAAGATTTTTAACCTTCCCTTTCAAGTAGTTTCTATTATACAGTATTTGAAAAATTTTCTCCTCAAAGAACAGTACTCTATGGAGTGCTAATGCAGAATAAATGTGTATCCTGAACACAAGCAGAAGCATAGAGAACATAGAACATAAAATAATATCGTTAGAAGGGGTGAAATGCTCCCGGATCGGACCGGCTCATGCGATCCGGTAGCGATGGCGGCTGCTGGTTCGGAGGACCGGTAGCAAAAATCCCTGCCCCGCCCCCCTGCCTCTGCTGAGCCGTACCATCAGCAGAGGGTTTTTTTTTACTTTTAAAAGAATGTTTTGCTTCAGCATGCCTTTAAAAGTAAAAAAAAGCCTTTGAGGATATCCCGCCCCTCAGGTGAGATCGGCAGAGCCTTTAAACTTAAAAAAAAATATTAAAGGCTACTCTGGGGATCTCGCCTGAGTTCCTCATCAGCAGAACCTTAAAAAACATGTTTTCTGTAGAAAACATGCAGAAAAACTCCTTTTAAAAGAGTCTAAGACACCTACCTGATTACTGATTGACCTCATGGCTTTTTTCGCAGCCGGAAAGTCCCAGTTTCGCTTTCAGCACCGGACAGAACTAATCTAAATTTAGCTAATCTATTTCATCACTGAATGATTAATGCTAACTGGCTTTCCTAACTGAGGAATTCTGGGAATTGAAGTCCACAAACCTTAATAATAAAATAAAATATTTGTGCAGATTTGGTGTGTTTCTGTAGTGTTTCACTCTAACTACACAAACACACAAAATCTCAGAAAGCTGTATGTGGTATTGTGTGTGTGTGTGTGTGTGTGTGTGTGTGTGTGAGTTGTGTTGTGGTGTGTGTGTGTAAAGTGTGAAAGTTGGTTTTTGGTACCTCTTATTGTTTTTTTATACTTCGTTTATTTTTTTTATTATTTATTGTTATTGGCCAAGCCCACCCAGCCATCTGACCACCAAGCCACACCCACCAATAAAGCCACACCCACAAAACCGGTAGGGAAAATTTTTAGATTTCACCCCTGACTAATTGGCATACATTAAAATGAAATTTCATTGCATACAGCTCTCAAAGGGTCACCACCTCCAATATACACTACATAAATGTGACTCCGAGTCTTCGGAGAAGGGCGGGATATAAATGTAAATAAATAAATAAATAAATAAATAAATAAATAAATAAATAAATAAAATAAATAAATACAGAATTATGCATATATCTATAAATATTATATGACACAGAGAAACAATACAGTCTAGTTCGGATATATGCATATCCATGGCAAGAAAAACGAGTCTTGCAAGTTTACCAGATGGATGGCATAGGGAACAAAGCTGTTAAAGTATCTGGTAGTCCAGATTCTTTAAAATCTCCTCCCAGAGGGGAGCAACAGAAACAGACTGTAAAATGGATGTGTGGGGTCTCTAAAAATGCTTTGAGCTCATAGTGCTTATAAGCAGAGCTTCCTATAATCTTGGCTGTCCTTACCACTCTCTATATGGGCTTTCTATCTGAGCCACCACTGCCACCAAACCAAACATTGATGCAGTTTGTTAAAACACTCTCAATTGTGCATCTGTAAAAAGTGGCCAGGAAAGAAGGAGAAAGATGTGCTCTTCTCATCCAACACAGGAAATGCAGAAGCTGATTTGTATTCTTCATTAAGGATGACGTGTCGTAAAGACCAGTTCAGATTGTTAGTTATCTGCACCCCCAGATACTTAATACTGTTGATCACCTCTACAGCTGCATTCTTGATACTGAGTGGAGTATGACTATGCTGGCTCTTTCTAAAATATACAATGATCTCCTTTGTTTTATTAACATTTAGAACCAGGTTACTTTTATTGCACCAGTCCACCAGAGCCTTCACCTCTTCCCTATAAGCATGTTCATTGTTGTCCTAGATAAGACCCACCACTGCCGTGTCATCCGCATACTTCACAATATGATTCATAGCAGATTTGGCACAGCAGTTGTGGGTCATCAAGGTGAACAGTAGTAGACTCAAGACACAGCCCTATGGGGAAACCTGTATTCAAGGAGATGGAGTTGGAAACTGTTCTTCCAAACTGGGGCCTATCAATAAGGAAATCCAGTATCCAATTACATAAAGCAGTATTAAAACCTAATAGGCCCAGTTTTTATCACCAAATGCTAAGGAATGATTGTGTTGAACACCAAACTAAAATCAACAAACAGCATTTGCACATGAGTATTCCTTTCCTGCAGATGCACCAAACTAAGATAAAGCACACAAGAAAGTCCATCATATATAGAGCAGTTCTTACGATAGGCAAACAATAATGAGTCAAATATAGGGGGAATTCTCTAGAATTCCTTGCACCCAAATAGATAATTATGCTTCTCTTCGCCTACTTCGCCTTCCAAATTTTTATACCAAAAGGACAAGGCATGCCTACTCTAAATAAGAGGAGCTCCACGGGCAATAAACCTAGAAAACAACAGGTTAAAAAAGGTTGTCATAGATCAATGGACCAGGCACAAGCAACAGCATAGCCAATTTTCTTCTAGAATCTGAGTTATACAGTATTTGTTCTCCAAATAAAACAAGTTTCTTATCTAGGACTGCCTATAGTATCTTGGCTTTGAAAGGGGGAATGAGTTGCTGAGCAAATGACGTAATGTCTCCCTTTTAAAGAAACCATTTATTTCCTTTCCTGTGCTCTTTTCCTGTGTTTACTGAAGTTTCTGTTATTACTGTAATCTCCAAAGCTATAAAGCAAACTGGGAAAAGGGTGGTAGCTCTATCCTTCAGCATTTTAAAGATATTGAGATTCCTAAAAGGGGAGAAAACTTCAAATTCACTATTTCTATCATTAAATGTTACCGAAGCATGATCCCTGAGCACTTTGGTCCAGCTCTGGAGCTGAATTTGTCATGTGCAACCACAAAGAGCCCCAGGATAACTATGAATCTTTCCCCCTGAATCAGGGGCATAGTTAGTCCGGTTTAATGTGGCCCAGACAGTGCGTTCATATCCCAATCGCCAAATAAAAACTTTTCAGGATACTAGAATTCATTTAAAATAACAGATTTTTTAAAAAACTATAAAATAAGTGTTCATTTAATTTTCTTCTGCGTATAAATAAGTGAGCAAAGATTCTTCAAGTTTGCGATAAATCTATCAAACCTGATTTTATGTATTTTTTAAAATGGGATGTTTACTTAAAAATGACCACAGCAACTTCCCTAAGGTCATCCATTAAGCCCGGGGAGCCTCAGTGGAGCTGCAGACTCTCCCTTAGTGCCCATTCATCTCTTTATTTTTAAAAAAATGCTTCTAATTTGAAAAATAAATAAATAAATTTGAGGCTTAAATGCTGGTACTGTCTCTGCTGATAAGAAAAGAAGAGGGTATTTGCAAGCCAGGCTTACCTAGGAATGGATCTGCCCAAGAAAAAAGAAAGAAAGAAATCAAACTGCAATTGCAATTACAGGGAGTATCCTGAGGAAATAGTCCAATGTACTTCCCAGAAAATCAAATGAACCACACCCACCCTTGATCACCCCCACCCAATTTTATCTATATTTAAACAATGTATAGGTTGCATAACTCCAACGACTCTGGGCAACTTTCAATTAAAATTCTTGAAAAACAGAAACAGAATCATGATGGTTCCCAAAACAATGTATAACCAAATAACCCCAACCAGCAGGGACTTAGCCTTCATTCTGTCCTTGACACTGTGTAACCCTTAAGTAACCTTCATTATATTGTTTGCATTTATACGGGGACAGATTTTTTTAAATGTTTTAAATTATAGTTTATAATAACTATAGAAACTGGGGTGGGGGGAATATAATGCAGACTTGATTTGAATACTGCATTTAGCCCAACAAAGTTCTCGAGTTATTGAAAGCATACTGAGATGAAACGAGTAATGGGTCCTTTTTTTCTATGTAAATTCCCTTAAGAATTCCCTTAAAAAAAACAGATTGATGACTTTATCTAGATTTTTTGGCTTTATACATCATTTTCTTTCTCATTAATCTTGCTTCTCAGTAGAGATGGTCTATGTCTCAATCATATTTTACAATAGAGTAGTGTAGCAATGATGATAGAGGGCCCAGCTTTCATGATAAATATACTGCTAAAATAAAGAGAAGAAAAGATGACTAATGGGGAAGGAAAGACTTATAGAGTGACAATGACATTCTAACCAAGTTCTTGAGTTGCTTTGGTTGTGATGTATGTCTTTTGTACAAGCCATGGTTTCTGGATCACACATTTCTAAAAATGGCAGCCACAACAACATCGGCTTTAGCCTCATAAGATTGGACTGTTAATTTATGGTAATATGGGGAAAGATACCTGTGCAATTTTTTTCTAGCTCCTGATATAGGAAAATTATAATGAGATAAAGCTTAAATTGTAAAGTCCTCTCTTTTGAGTTTTGCAAGAACAGTTACAGAAATCCAAAGGGTCAACTACTAGGTTTTTAGGTTCACAATACTGGGTAACAGCAATTGCCAGGAAAAAGCCTTAAGGCAATGCTTTCCGAACCTTTTTCTTCATTCACTTCACTACTCAGTTTTGTCCTTATTTATAGGTCCCTGCTGTGATCAGATAATGGTTACCATAAGAAAAAATGCTTTTACCCAATTTTGGGCAATTTACCCAAGTTTGGGAAGCGGCGTTTAAATGAGTACTGCAATGAATAAACAATCTGACTTTATATGTAGTGGTTTCTGTGTTTAAACAAAATTTTGAATCTTCCCAAACTGCTGTGGATCCAATACTAATGTAAAAATCAAGCCATTTTGATGAGTTGGATATTACATTTTTGTTCCATTCCAAGAACAAATTTCCATTCATAGAATAAGAGTTGTAGTTTTCTGGGTGAACATCTCTGAAAATAATGTTGATTCTATTCGTGGAGGAAAAGTATGAATAGGCAATATATTTTGACACATATATTCAGCATATATACACATATATTGAGTATATACGTACTATATACTCAAAATTAATTGAAATAGGATATTTGTCTTCTAGATATTTCATCAGAACATGTCTACCTTTTGGTAAAGTAGACTCTTTTTATTTGTAAAAATAATAACTTTTCTTCATAATCTATTAATGAGCCATATTTTTATTTACATGCTCTGGAGAAATAGAGGTGATTTGAACATTCAAAACTGCTATTCAAAAAAGTAGCTGATACATCTGATATACCTGCTGCTGTTCATTATTTTTCTATCAGACATGCTGAAAAGTATAGGCCATAACACAGGAGTGCTGGACAAAACCAGAGCCTCGTGAGCAATAAAAAGTTAAGAAAGCATGTTGGACGGTTTAATGTGTTTTCATCTTGTAACATAAAGCTCATTCCCAGAATTTCACTGGACCATGTGGTCAGGCCAACTGTCACAGTTGTCTATCATTCCTGAATTAGCTGAAGGCAGACAAAGCGGGCTTTGTGAGGAAAGCAAAGCAGGAGCCTCCAGCGTTTCCATTTCTCATTCAAGGGCACTGTGGCAGCATTGTCTTCCCCCACTCCGAGACGAGAATAGAACAATTATGTTAGTGAAATTCCATAGTGAGTTTGAAAGACTGTTTATGTCCAGGCAGGGAGACAGTGAAGACTGAAAAGAGTTTCGTGACAGGAGGATAGAAGGTTTAACATAGATTCTTCTGTGGCATGGCAGATCTGATGGCCCTGTCTCACAACAGTGTAAGTCAGAAGAAAATCTACAGATGGAAATGTGGTAGAACTCGTATGAACAGATTTTCATGTATTCCTGACTTTTGTAGCAGAACCTTTTCATTTGGGAATTTACAGGATTTCTTCTTTGGCTAGCAATTTTTATTCCAGACCATCTTTCTAAGTGCAATCTCAAGTCTCCATTTTGAAGAGGAACAGAAAAGTGAAGCAACTACATTTTGAATGGAATATAGAACTGTTATGGATATGTTCGTACCACTGAAATCTTTTATATAAAATTGGAAAAGTGAGTTCTGTGCCTGGGATTAAAAACTGAAGTATTGTGCAAGATTTCTACTGGGGATTATGAATTTAGTTCATGTAATAATGCTGAGAGTCATCAGGTCCTCACATTCCTCAAACTTTATCTTTAATATATTGTCAGCCAGTTTTCCTTAGCAACTTCCTAGGTCAAATTTATGCTTTATAGATTACATCAATCTATTTTAACAATAATTATTTTTCCTTGTACTGTTTTTGCTTAAGGGGACTATATGTGGAATAAGGAATTCTGTATACACACACCGAGAAAACATCCAATCTACTTTATGTATTTATTGATATCCAAGTAAATATCCATAGGAATGCAGTGCAGGGGTTGGTCTGTAGACTGGCTGTCTTAATTTTAATATCATTAAGCCACTTCTGTAAGTGAAAGTTGAATGTGATCCTAGTGTTCTAGTATTCATTTCTTGTATTTAATCTTTCCCTTTGAATACTTGATTTTTTTTATCCTAACACAAACTATTGATCAGTTTTATTTCAGCCCTAAAAATATTCTGCAGTCTATTGTTACTGGTAAGAATCAGTTGGGCTTAATTCTAAATTTCCAGTTGCCATCAAGGGCGGTCCCATGAAGACACAGCCCAAGAGCACAATGTGGTTCAAAGAATGGTTGTCCCCCACTTCCAATTCTTTCTTTTTTTTCATAAAAAAGTTTTATTTTTACAATCATTTCAAACAGCTCATCCAATGTACAGTTATATACAATTAGTCAGGCTTGCCCAGTCACCACCCCCCTTTTTAACACTCTTCCCTCTTCTACCTTCTTCTACTTTCCAGACCTTCCTCTCCTTCTCTTATCTACATCTTCTCCTCCCTCCACCCTACACCTTCCTTCCCCCACTTCCAATTCTATGACTGGCTATGAATAACCACTAATTTCTATGGCTGAGGACAGAGTGGAAAGTAAGTGCAGAGAAGGTGGGATGAGGATGAAGAAGGGTGAAACAATACATGCAGAAAGAAGTAGAGTATAGGAAAAAGATGAGGATGGAGAACAATAACAGGGAAATTGAATGAAGAAAAACACTAGCAGCAAAAAGATAGAGTGGTGGCATGCGGCAGAAAAAATGTACACATATCTAAGACTTAGATAAAAAAGATTCATATGAATTGGATGAGAAGATTGACAGAAATGATAGCAAGAGGGCGAATAGGATGAGTATGATAAAGAAATCTGCAAAGAGCACCAACTTACTTTCCTCTCTGACACATTAGTCATTAGCTAAAGAGCAACGTTTTCTAAAATGGACATACACCCTTTGGCACTAACTCTTCAGGGCAGCCATTTTTGAAACAGTTTTTAAATTAAAGCTTGGACTATTAGGAAGCGGAGTAAACAACTCCTGCAAAAGATCTCACAAGTGCCATTCTCTCTACCATGAAAGATGTGATTTCTTGATCAAATTACTGGTTTTTCAGTCTCACCAGTTTTTCATTTGGTGAAATGAATGTAGTCCAGTGAAGCAAAACACTGCACACATTTTATTAAGACTTTATAAAGGCTTCATTGTCATTAGACAACACACATATGTTTTCACTGTCTGTTTGACCATGCCTGTAGTTGGATGGGCTGATATTTGTCCTTTGTATCTTCTAGACATGGCTGAGTTTCTGTAATAATTCCTATTCTCCAAATTTCTGATCACTTATATCAGGGGTCTCCAACCTTGGTCCTTTTAAGACTTGTGGACTTCAACTCCCAGAGTCCCTGGGAGTTCCACAAGTCTTAGAGGGACCAAGGTTGGAGACCCCTGACTTATATGATTATGCTTTTTAAATCATCACTTTTTTAATGTGAGTAAAAGGCACATTATTTGACTATTGATTGTAGAAGAATTTTAATGCCAGAAAGCACTGAACAAAGTTCTGAGAAAACATTAACTATGGTAAGTATTTACAAGAAAACAGAAACATATCACTTAATTTAGAACATGGCCTAGTGTGCAAGTTCCATGTCAAAATATAAAAAGTTAAGCTGCAGCATTGCAATTATAATGGCTTTTGCTAAAATCTCTTAAGACATGCATATACTTTCTGGGCCTCAACTAGCACTAAACTAATTAACACAGCTCTCTTATATACTTGTGTACAATAGCTCCATTATTTCTTGCCAGTCCCTGGTGTTATATAAGAGTGATTGAGTAGCTAATTAGTCCATAATTGTATTTAAACATTATATACTTGTTCAAGCTGAGTACTCCTTCCAAAATAAAACTAAATGAAACTGAATGATATAAGAAATATATTCCCAGTATTAAAGAAATGAAACTTGCCTGTAAAGTATTGATAAAAAATGAATTTTATTAAAAGTAGTGTAGAACATGAAGCAATACAAATTACTTGGCCTAATTTAAAATTGATTACATCAATGTATGTTCCTTTAGTCTTCCTTAAAAATTAATCTCTGATTGTATTAACATATAAAAATAACACTTTAGGGAGTCGTCATATTTTCTTTTTTAGTTATATAACTGCATCAGCTAACATATTGCTTTACATTTGAAAGCATGTTGGCTTTTTGTTTTGTTTTGTATTCTTATTCTAGTAAATTTGCTTCTTTAGTTCATAGCTGACAATTTTCATATTATACACTTTTTCATTTGATGATGAGGCTTAGAATGATACATAGTTAATCTGCTACATTAGAATTGGACATGATATATTCTTTATCATGTACACACCATTTTCAAGAAAAATACCAAGAATTACTTGCAATTCCTGAACCTCATTGATCGAAGAGAACTAGAAGAAAACCAGAAAGAAATCAAAGAAGTTGTTAATGAAGAATTTGAAAAGAGACTGCCAAAGACCAAGATTAAATGATGGAAATAGCCTAGAAGAGAAAGCCAAGGCCAAGAAAGACAAAGATCTAGGAAAAGAACTTAACAAAGAATTTCAGAGAGCTGTTAAAAATTATAATGACATCTGTAAAGGCATCAAAAATTAAAAGAGTCAGGAAAAAACAAGGAAAGCCTTCCAAAGATCTCTGAACTCCGAAAGAGGCTCCAGTTTTGAATTGGTATGTAAAAGAACAGCAGTAGACGGATGATAATTGATTAAAAGAGTATCTAAGAAAGATGGAAGGCATATGCTGAAATTCTGTATGGCAGAAGTATTAATATCTAAGCTATTCCCTTTTTACAAGGATCTCTGGTACTAAAATATAAAGTTAGATCAGCACTCCAGTTAGTGCCAAGTCAAAAAGCTACAGCAATAGATATAATTTCTGCAGAAATATGACAAGCAACAGAAGAAGAATATGTAAAGGCTCTAACTAAAATATATCAGCAAATCTGAGGAATAATATAATTGTCAGCTGGTTCAAAAAAGTTAATCTATACACCAAGTAAAGGATATTTGACAGAGAGCAAACTAGTGTATAAGTTCACCCAAAGAAGCTTTTTCCAAAAGGCAGCTGGATTTTCTTGGGTTTTTTTCTTTGAAAAGTTTTCACTTCTCATCTAAGAAGCTTCTTCAAGTCTTCAGAAGTCTCTCCACTTAAAGCCTTGAAATAATATGAAGGTTGGTTTTATAAAGGTAATCCAAACTTTTTCAAATTAAATCAACCTTCAGAAAATACCATACAGTTCTACTAGGCTGATGTAAAATAGCATTCAAATATGTCATTACCTTACAGTCTAAGGCACTGTTTTTCAAATTTCACAACTTTAAGAGATCTGGATTTCAACTCATAACTGAATTTCAACGTATAAAGCAATATTAGTACTGCTTTATAAAGCCTTAGTAAGACTACACCTAGAATACTGCACCCATGTTTGGTCACCACATTATAAAAAGATGTTGAGACTTTGGAAAAAGTGCAAAGAAGAGCAACTAAGATGATTAAAGGCCTGGAGACAAAAACATATGAAGAACGGTTACAGGATTTGGGTTTGGCTAGTCTAGAGAAAAGAAGAATTGGGGGGACATGATAGCAGTATCCCAGTATTTGAGAGGCTGCCACAAAGAAGAGGAGGTCAATTTATTTTCTAAAATACCAGAGGGCAGGACAAGAAACAATGAATGGAAATTAATCAAAGAGAGAAGCAACCTGGAATTGAGGAGAAACTTCCTAAGGATGAGGACAATTAACCAGTGGAATAACTTGCCTTCAGATGTTGTGGTTCAGGGGTCTCAAACTCATGGCCTTTGGGCTGGATAAGTCATGTGCTGGCCACGCCCTCTCCTGGTTTAGCAAATGGGGTGGGGGAAGTTGTGATACATCACGTGACATCACCTCACAAGTTTGACACCCCTGTTGTGGATACTTCACTGTAGATTTTTAAGAGGAGACTGGACAGTCACTTGTCTGAAATGGTATGTTATGATCTGTTTGAGCAGGATACTGGATTAGAGGACCTCCAAGGTCCCTTGCAACTCTATTCTGATTCTGATTCTGAACTCCATACTGGCTGGGTAATTCTGGGAGTTGATGTCCACAACTATCCATGATGAAAATCCTGGCAGCATAATTAAGTTCCCCACTTTTGTACATATTGATACATATCAAGAAAAGGTGGTGTTTCTGTCATGGTAATCTGTCCCATTATTCTACCCCATAGAATCAGTATATTAAAAATGTGACTTGCAAGATAACACCAGAAGTTGTCAGAAGTTGCTTTAAAAATCCTCCCCAAACAAATTGCAAATAAAATATGTTAGAGGGGAAGTTTATTCAGTTATACCAACACTCCTCACTGCAAAAGTTTCCATTTCTTTCCATTTAATGTCTTTGGTCTCAATGCATTGCAGTTCTCCACAGTGACTTTTTTGATGCTTCAATTAACAACCACTCATTCAGCAACCACTCAAAGTTATGGTGGTGCTGAACAAATGGTACTTATGACTGGTCCCCAAAGTTCTAGTCGACCTCTCTCCATCATGTGATCACAATTTGGGCTGCTGACAACTGGCTCGCACAACAGTTGCAGTGTTCTGTGGTCACCAGATCATTGTTTGCAACCTTCCCTGCCGGCTTCCTACAAGCAAAATCAATGGTCATAAGTCACTCCTGTCAGTCAGTACCACTCTCCCTGCTTTTTCTCCTGCGGAGCCCAGCTACAAAGTGTGACCCAGCTGTGCACACTCCTGTCTCAGGCAACATTCCCCCCCCTCCTTCTGTTGTGCCATGGCAATCACCTGAGTTTCCACACTTGGCAGCAGCCACCTCCCACATGATCATACCAGCCACTTAGTCACCTTCTGGCCAGCTTGTGAACCACTCAGCCTTGTCACTTCACCACTCATGATCCTCATTTAACAATAGCAATAGGGACAGTTAGAATTGCCATCACTAAGGAATTGCCATCACTAAGGAATGCAGTCTTATAATGTCACACATTATGAATGCAATTAGCAATGGAAATTCCAGTCTCCATTACGGCTGTTAAATCAGGACTAACTGCAAATTTATTTCTGGAAAATTTTCTGCCCATCCTGCTCTTTTGTGTCTTTAGTTCTATTTTACAGGTTTATTTCTTTACTGGACAAGATTTTCAGTTCCTCTGACAATCTTTGGATTAATCAGGAACCCTAGCTTAATCTCTACTCTTCTTTATTCAAGAAGTTTCTGAGTTCAACTTTTTATTATTTTCTTAAAGAATAAATCCCTTGGCTAAATTAGTCTTTCTTTTCAGGGCAGTCTTTAAAGAAGAAAGAACTATTCTAGATCCAGAAAACAAACACAAAATAATTGAATATTTCATTCTTTCTCATAAATTCTTCATGGGTATGCTTTCTTTCATAGGCTATATCAAACACTCATGTGTAAGTGCATGTTCAGTAACTGCAATCTGCAAAATCCTCTGTGTGTTATTGTGATAAGTTATTACTGTGAATAATTTATATTGTGTCAGAATGATGCAAGCATGAAAATAGATACATATTTAAAAGAAGGTACTCTGTAAATTTAAGTCCTTTGAAGTATCCCTTTTCATCTTTTATCCATATCACATATCACAACATAAATATGAGTGTCCTACATATCTTATTTTGGGTGGAAGGTAGAAAGGGAATTAAGTATTAAAACACTTTGAAGTGTTTTAAGAATGAGTGATTTAACACAACACATTCTATAACCATCAATTACTAACAAACTAACAAAATATTTTTCTCACATCGTGCCTTTATGTGACAATTTGTGACAATATGACAAACGCAATCTTCATAGCACTCCCAGGATGAAGTCATTCCACTGTTATTTGTCACTGGACACATCAAATTATCTTCAGTTCCACTGTTATGTGCTTTGCTTCCTAGGACAGAACATAAAAGGGCTCATAACAGAAATAGATTCAATCACTACTCCTTTATAGGAAGCCATTAAATTCAGTTTTCATATAACAACATTAATGTGCATATATACTACACTCAGTCACAAGCAATCCTACACCAAGTGAATATACATTCAATCAATGCAGAGTATTGGAATTGACTTGAAGCAGTTGGAAAACTATAGATGCCAAGCAAGTAGCAGAATGAGAATCAAGGTTTTAAAAAAGTGAGCTCCACAAAACCTTGGGCAATATCACAGACCTTTATTCAAATATAAACCTAAAATTATGTAAGCTCTTAAATGACAATGTAGTCTCAAAACTATTGTCAGCCTTTAGATAAAAAGAAAGTCTTCAAGATTATATCCTTGTGCTGTGTAATTGATGAATGGCTCCACATTACATCTTCCGCCATCTCTAACTGAAGCAAATCATATTAAGTCAATATGTCAGTTGAAAGGGGAGTTCAGACTCCTTGCCAGGAAAATTCAGTTCAGTATCTTCAGGAAAGTATCCAGCAATGTGATCCATTATTCAGAAAGAATTCTAGGGTGACTCTTTTTAGTAGCTTTTAGGCAGATCCAAAGACCACAAAATCTTCAGACAAGATCAACTGGGTCAGATCAGAATCAAGGGCCTGGGAGATGAAAAAGAACATAGTATATCATGGTTATTGTATTTTTCACTGTGTTCATTGTGTAATTAAAATTCCTATTTGAACAAGCCAAAGTTATAGAATAGAATAGAATAGAATAGAATTTTATTGGCCAAGTGTGATTGGACACACAAGGAATTTGTCTTGGTGCATATGCTCTCAGTGTACATAAAAGAAAAGATACGTTCATCAAGGTACAACATTTACAACACAATTGATGATCAATATATCAATATAAATCATAAGGATTGCCAGCAACAAGTTATAGTCATACAGTCATAAGTGGAAAGAGATTGGTGATGGGAACTATGAAACGATTAATAGTAGTGCAGATTCAGTAAATAGTCTGACAGTGTTGAGGGAATTATTTGTTTAGCAGAGTGATGGCCTTCGGGAAAAAACTGTTCTTGTGTCTAGTTGTTCTGGTGTGCAGTGCTCTATAGCGTCGTTTTGAGGGTAGGAGTTGAAACAGTTTATGTCCAGGATGCGAGGGATCTGCAAATATTTTCACGGCTCTCTTCTTGATTCGTGTAGTATACAGGTCCTCAATGGAAGGCAAGTTGGTAGCAATTATTTTTTAATTTAATTTAATTATATTTTAAGTTATAAGTTAGAGTTCATGATTTGTGCAATCCAGTTAGCAAGGTACAGATGCAAATTCATTTGTGGTTAGCTACCTCTAGGAAAGTAAGCAAAGAGCATGATTTGAATATCATGCACTAGCTTTACTGCTTTGTTATGACTTAGTGCAATGTCCAAATGAATTCTGAGACTAATTTGCAACCATAGATAGAGGCAAATACAGCAGAAACCCCATTAGTCTGTAATTTTGTCTAGCATGTTTGTGATGTGCATCCAAAATACAAAATAATGCAAAATCACTAAATACAGTTTGATATAAGGTTAAATATTTGAACCAGTGTGGGATAAAATAATATGAAAAACTTGACATTTATATTCTACAATTCTAACTGAATATCCCCTTCCATGAATATTAATATATTCCATGTTCAGTTATATTATAAGCTTCTAAAATTGCTAGTTATTTTAAAAATTGCAGCCAATGTAACCTTCATTTCTTCTCAAAAACAAGCTAAATGATATGTTGGAAATCCAAAATCAGCTGTATTATTTATTTCAAAACCAACTATTGAACATCCCATATTGAACTGACACTTTGCCAGAATAAAAGATTTAAAACGTTTCCTTCAAATTTTCCTATGTGGCAGTTTTCCTGATTTCCAGCACTATTTCCCTCATTAGGGGAAACCCTGGGAAACATTTATTCCCTAATAAAACGAAGAGGAACAACTGAGAGGATTTACATTTAAAAATAGTGCAGTGGGAAAAACATTACTTTTCATCTTTCTCAGTATTGTGCTCCCAATGCATTTCCAGGAATCCTGAAGCTGCTTTGAACAGAATATAAAAAATGATCCAACAATGGAACTCTACCATCTCATCTTGTTGCATCCAGAACTGCTGAAGAAACAAGATTAAGGAAAGGGATCTTGTAGTTTAGTTTAGTTTAGTTTAGTTTAATTGAACTTATATACCGCCCTTTTCCCGAAGGACTCAGGGCGGTTTACAGCCAGATAAAACAGAAATTACAAAAATTAAAAACATTTTAAAATCTAATTAAATTAAAGGCCGAAACAGTAAAACATTAATAAAGCTATAATAAAACCCACGTTTAAAATACTTCAGGCCAGCCCTGCGCGATGGAACAAGAAAGTCTTGAGTTCGCGTCGAAAGGTCCGGAGGTCGGGGAGTTGACGTAACCCCGGAGGCAGCTCATTCCAGAGGGCAGGAGCCCCTACAGAGAAGGCCCTCCCCCTGGGCGCCGCCAGTCGGCATTGTTTGACTGACAGCACCCTAAGGAGGCCCTCCCTATGGGAGCGCACAGGTCGCTGGGAAGCTATTGGTGGCAGCAGGTGGTCCCGTAGATACCCCGGTCCTATGCCATGGAGCGCTTTAAAGGTAGTAACCAACACCTTGAATTGCACCCGGAAGACCACCAGAAGCCAGTGCAGCTTGCGCAGGAGAGGTGTTACATGGGAGCTTCGAGTCGCTCGAATTTAATAATTGTATAGTTGTAGAATTTAATAATTTAGCCACCCCCTTTATTTTGTCCATTATGAAAATAAAAACTATATGAATTATACCATTTATAAGACCAGCATTTTGTAGACTAATTGTTATCATTGCAATTTGAGATTCTGCTGTTTGGCCCATCATAAAATTGGGCACAGGGCAATTCATTGAGCTCATAGCCCTGCCACCATAAAACAATTTTCTTAACCTCTTGGCTTTCAGCTAAGCATGCTCTAAGGATTGTTTTATTTCTCCAAACCCCAAACCTTAAAACCCTGAGATAGTTAATGTTATGTGATCCTGTTAAACAATAAAATTCATTACATTTAGATTTGTAGTTACAAGTAATCCTCAACATGATCACAATTGGGAGTAGATTTCTCGTTTTAAGTCATTGCGGTCGTAAGTCAAGTGACCAGATTTGATTTTACCATTTTTTGTCATCATTGTTAGGATAGATCACAATAGCTGATAAGCAAATCCATGATCGTTAAGTGAACACAGCAGTTGTTAAGTGATGGTTGCTAAGTCAAGAACTATCTGTATAAGCTGCATTACAAGGACATGCCCTAAAAGCTACCAACAACAGTAATTAGAAATTTGAGAAGAGAAGACTATTGGCCAGTCCTGGGACATGACATGACATGACATGACATCCTCAAATGTCTGAAAAGAGCATCCAACAAAGGTTAAGGTTTATTTTCTGCCATTCCAGAATACAGAACACAGAATAATGGATTTAAATTAAAGAAAATATTAAGAAATATTAGGAAATATTTTCCTAATATTGGAAAAATATTAGGAAATATAAATATTAGGGGGGAATTGTAATAGTAAGAACAATTTGTTAACAAAAATGGAAACAATTAGTCAAAGAGGAGATGGGCTCTTTTTCACTGGATATGTTAAAACAAAGGGGCCAAATTGTTATTTGCCAGGGAATCCCATATTAAGACTTTTTGCACAGTGCAAGATTGGATTTAAGGCATAAATATCCTCTTTCAGCTCTATGATTCTTTGACTCTAAAAATGACTTCCTATCATATTAAAAATTTGGTCAAAACACAATGTACAGATATTATACATTTCCACTTCTCCAAAAGAAATGAATATGTCTTTAATGGAAATTATGCTGAAGTTAGTACAAACGTCATATTTTATAAAAGTCAGTATTTTCATTTTTCACTTACCTATATTTTGATTTTAATTCTTTTTCTTTTTTTAATTATTTGTCTCTGCTACTGGAAAGCAGCCCTTATGACTCTGTCATTAAGTGGCTGTGTTGGTCTGAAATTATCTCCTAAATTTCCATCGCAACCTTCTAGGAGTTCCGCTCCTTTTATATGATTCCTCAGTCCTCGAAATTCTTCTATCTAATAAAACAAGGAAATGGACATTTGACTCCCTTGATTAGTAGTTACACTGTTAAAGATATAGATTTTTTTTAATTCTATTTATTTTTCCTCTCTTTAACATACATCCCACCATTCCAATTGTTATGACATACAAAGCTTTAAAAAAAAACATGTAACCAAGAATATTTAATTTAAACTAAATTAAAATTATCTAAAATAAATTAAAGAAAGTGTATCAGATACTTCCCATGCATTAATTCATTTCCCCTCTTATCACATTAAAATTTACAATTTCTTATCATCTTTTGGAACATTCTAAGGAAGGCTTTTGAGGTATTATAGATTTTACTGTATGAAGCTAGTGATCGTTTCAAACAGAAATTGGATTAAAATAGAAATTGTGGGGGGGGGATCCATTATGAACTTGGCAATGTGCCAACATTTCAACAGGGTTCCATTCCTTTGTTTTATGACATGATTACAAGGCTGAAATGAACCAACTACATCAAACCCACCTGGCTATTTTAACTGAAGACTAAGCTTTGATAACCTATTCTTGCTTAATCATAACATGAGTCTTATATTTCACAAGGAGACAACCCAATTATTGGAAAACCAAGACAAAATTGACCTTTTAAAAACAGAAAAATAAAGAAAGGGTTTATGAGAAGTAGGCAAAACTAACTCTTCCACAGAATCGAATCGAATCGAATAGAATAGAATAGAATAGAATAGAATAGAATTTTTATTGGCCAAGTGTGATTGGACACACAAGGAATTTGTCTTGGTGCATATGCTCTCAGTGAACAATATGCTTTTAAAATGAATCATTGGGACAATGTAAGCAAATGATTTTTTATGGAATTTATTTTGTTTAGTAGTTTTCCTTTATATGGATGAAGTTTTTAAACCCAAAGAGTTGAAGTGAAGGAAAAGAACTAAAAGACATTTATTAATTCAGTGTTAGATATAGTGTACTATTGAAACATATCTTCTTTTCCAGCAGGACCTGTAATTCTGAATATGGATTTAAGTTCTTTATGATCAGATTTTTTAAATTTTGGAAAACAAATCTAATGGAACTCTAGCCAGAAATTATTTAACTTCATAATAAAGGGCTCCAGATTGTGCACCCTGCAGTTGAGATGGGGAATTACATTTCAAATAGGAAAAGGATAGCTTCTTGAGTGTTTCAAAGTCTTTTATTTTTGAAACATAGGAGAGAAAAAGCAAAACAGAAAAAAGGAGAAAAATTATTCTAGAATTACTGTGTCATGCTAGTGAGAAAATATCAGTCATTGGGGGAAAAAAGTCCTTTCAGAGAGGCAGAAACCAAAGTTTTTCATGAAGAGAGAATTGTATGTAATTGTTGCCTAGACTCAGGGGTGAAATCCAGCAGGTTTTGACAGGTTCTGGAGAACCGGTAGTGGAAATTTTGAGTAGTTCAGAGAACTGGCAAATACCACCTCTGGCTGCCCCCAGAGTGGGATGGTAATGGAGATTTTGCAATATCCTTCCCCTAGAATGGGGTGGGAATGGAGATTTTGCAGTATTCTTTCCCTGCCATGCCCATCAAGCCACGCCCATCAAGCCACACCACGCCCATCAAGCCACACCCACAGAACCAGTAGTAAAAAAAATTGGATTTCACCACTGCCTAGACTCACATGAATTCTGTGTTAGCTATGGAACATGCTGGCACTGGTTGAAATGGCTCTGGGGAGCAAAACTAGCCAGCAGCTACTGGGTAGTATTGCATTAAGTCCCCAGTACACAAATAAGGTTATTTTGCACATCTGTTCAAACATCTGCTAGTATTTATTTTAAGGGAAACAAGCATAAAGTTGTTTTTTTTTAAGAAAACTACTGGGCATTTATTTATTTATTTCTCTTTTCCCCTCTACTTTTCTGTTTTTCTTTCGTAGTACGTTTTTATATTTATAATACACGAACAAAATGGTAACAACAGTTCTTCATTTCTGACCTTTCCATTTTAATAACACAAATGATTTAACCTTTATTTTAAAAGCCATAAACTGGTCAATTTAATGAGATTTCCAGGAAAAAGCAAATGTAATGCCTTGCAATATATTTGCATGCTGTAACCTTTCACTGAGAATTTCAGGCTGTGGTCATAAGAACAACCATTACCTGAACTTGGGATATAGTTAAAGGATATCTAAATATGATCCACGTAACACCTTCACTGCAGGGTGGGACCGTGAGAGAGCCTTCATACACCCAATAGTCTCTTAGCAGTGGATCTGAAATTGAATGAATACCTTGGTTTGAAAGCAATAATGTAAACATATTTGAAGAAATTAGATCATTTTACTGCATGCAACCTACAGCTGTTCAAACAGTGTCTCTAGGAAGTATCTCATAAAAGGATTTGATCCCTAGTTCATCTTGCAGCACAGAGAGGTTTGTGTAGACTGATCTAGCAGAATGCAACAGAAAACATGGTGATATGCTTCCGAGGATAGCTCTTATAAAAGCAATCGTTTCCATTAGAATTATTTCAAACAGAAAGCAGGGCAACCACAAAGCTTCCTCTAGTTTGGTACCTCCAGTTTGTGGACATCCTATATGAACTTCTAACAAGAAAAATATCTGAAATAGCCCAGTTATCCACCTATTGCACTGAACTCAAGACATGGATGTATGATATTTGTGCAAATTGGCTTTTCTGATGTTTTGTGCCTTCATAGCTTTCATTTCCAACCCTCTACTAACAGCTTCAGTTTTAATCGTCTTCTTTCACTTTTCAGAATAATCCTAAACAAGTGTACAAATTTAATGCTGCTGACCTTTTCTTCCTAACAATTTTTCTTTTGCATATGTTCTTGAAGTCCCTACCATGTTCAATCGAGCTTCCTCACATGTAAATAGTTCTCTAATTCCTACTGAAATCTATTACTAAGTAAATATGTATAAAACTTTACCATGTTTGGTTGAAAAACACCATCACACAATTATCTAATGTACTTAAATAATGGAATTAGAGGGACAAAATTTAAAAACAGATGGAGGGTGTTCTTTCATTTCAAACAAATAATGCTGAAGCTCAAAGTGGAGGAAGGTGGTTGTTATAAGCTACAGATCAAACAACTGTGCAGATTAATCTGAATATTGGTGCTACTGTAGAAATTAGAAAAGATTTTTAAAAAGTTTAAAGTCAGATGAAAACTAGGTTTGGAATTTGTCAGCCAATTTTACCATCTATCCTGTAGCTTTAAGTAGAAATATGTTATTTAAGTAGAAAATATCTTATTTAAATCCAAAGGAACATGAGACATTAGGTGCTGTTTGATATTATTATTACTATTATTTAAGATTTAATCTTCAATTCGATTCACAGCCTGGGAGTGGTAAAAACTTAACAGTTCAAATTCAACCAACAGTTCAACCAAGGACCGAAGAGCTTTTAAGGTAATGTCTGAGTATATAGGCAGTTTTTTTGCAAAGTCAGACTATTCAGTGCTAATAAGTTCAAAATGTCCATGTATCTAGGCAATCTTTTGGGTATTGCTCTAAGGGAGGGCTGCCAAACTCGCATCTTGAAGGCCGGATGCGTCACACACTGGCCACACCCATGCCCATTTTAGTGAACAGAAAAAAGTCACAATACATCACGTGATGCCAGCATGACGATAAGAGTTTGACACCGCTGCTCTAAGGGCTCCTATTACTGTGGGAACAACCATTGATTTCTTCCTCCTTAGTCACTCAACTTCAATGTTTTGTAATTTTTCGTAGCTGTTTCTCTTCAATTTGTGCATCACCTGGTATTGCGATAGCAATAAATTTTATTTCTTTTCCACAATAGTGATGTCAGGCATATTATGGGCCAGAAATTTGTCTGTTTGGATCCGAAAGTTCCACAGGAACCTCCACCTGTTCATTTTCAAGAACTCTGTCAACTTGATGTTCCCAGTGATTTTTACTACATTCAAACCCAAACTTCTGGCAAATGTATGATTTTGGCAATTTGATCATGACGTTGTAAATAATCAGTCTGAGAAATTTTTCTGCAGCCACTGATAAGATGAACCACTGTTTCATCCTTCGCATTGCATAAGCAATATTTGCTGTTGTTACTAACAGGTTGAATTTTGTTTTCATGGAATTAGTTTGAAACACTTGTTCTTGAGCAGCCAAAATGAAGCCTCCAGTTTCTTTCTTCAGCACCCCTGATCTCAACCAGCTCCATTTTGTGTTTGCCTTTCCTTCACAGTCCTATTGACTGTGCATAGGCTTCTTTTGTTCCCTTTTGATATTCTGCTTTCAATCTTATTGTTTTCAAGAGGTTTCCCATGTTCACCTCCATATTGCTGTTGTTGTTGTTGTTGTTGTTGTTGTTGTTGTTATTGTTATTGTTATTATTATTACTACTGCTATTATTATAATTATTATTATCGTCATTATCCATTAACCATGAAACTCAGTCAACTGAACATTTAAAAATGTATCACAAATACCACTGAATGGCATTATTGGTTAATACGGGTTGCTGACAGCATCCTAGGTATCAACCAAGTATCTTCTTAAAATGTACGATGTTCCAAGTAGCTCAGTTTTTTGCAGTTCTGCTGCTGTTATTGCAGGAAGCTGCAATTTCTTGATATATTTTATAAAATTATTGGACATGGTACCAAGTGCTGCAATGACAATGGGTATCAATGTTACATGTTTCATCCCTAATCACATAGATATCATCATCATCATCATCATCATTGCTGAAAAATTGTAAAATAACCAAAAATTCATGAAATGTTTGCATTCTTTTCTAAAATGCTATGAAATGCCTAGAAATAATATCAAAATCTAACAATATTTTATTATCTCTCAACATTTCATCACACATACACGTATATCAGTTAGTTAACATTTAAAAGAGCCAAACTGGATCCAGAGTTACCTAAAGATTGATGGAATGCATTGACTTTATCAGATTTAATTCCTTTGTGACTCTTTTATCCCAGTTGAATTTGCTCATAATTCTATCTATTCTATCTATAATGGCATCCATCATGTTCATCACCTTAAAGTGGACTAATTACAAGGAAATCTATTAATACATTCAGTGATGAAATCATCCACGGATTGTCATTGGTTCGCTGCCCGCGCATGAGTGGTGCATGCCAAATGCATGCTGCGTGCATGCATGCGCAGAGCATGTCAAATACACACTATGAATGCATGCATGCATGTGCAGTGTGCACCAAACACGCTGCACGTGCATGCACAGTGCACACCAAACACGCACTGCATGTGCACGCATGCACATTGCACACCAAACGCGGGTTTCGCACAGAAAAAGGAGCCTTTTGGAGGTAAGTAGAACAGCGGGGGATGAGAACAGCTGTCCCGCGCGATTTAGATTCACTAGAAAGCAGGATTTCCTGCTTTCTAGCGAATATAAATCACGCAACACAGCTGATTGTCGGAAATACTGGTTCAGATGAACCGGTAGTTTTTTTTAACTACCGGTTCACCCGAACTGGTGCGAACTGGTAGCATTTCACCCCTGGATACATTGCCCCAAGAATGTGCCATTATAGTCACAGATTTCTCAGATCTGTGTCTTTGGAAATGAAGAAAATAATAACTCAAGAATACTACCTGTCTGGTATTAGATGATTAATAAGGAGATTTTTGTTTCAATTATGTGCCTCTTTTATGTCTTTTTCTCTTAATTTTAATAATGGTAAATAATGTTTATGGGTATTATGATGTTTTGTAATTTCTCCAAACAACAAACCTTTTTATTACAACAGGTTTACCTAAATTATTTGAGATTTATGATTTTTAATTAATGAAACCTTGTGTGCTCAACTATTTATTGTGTTAAGAAATACATATATATTTAAATATCAACAATACTTGGACAATGACAAAGGAAGAGTCCCAAGACCTCACAATGGTCTGCAAGTCCAGTTAGTTATCTATAAGCATGTATTTCATAGTTATGGTGCATGGAAAATATAAGTATAAAACTCAATTACATTCTGCTAAATAGTCCTGGGCAAAAAAAAAAAAAAAAAGTATAAAACTCAGAATCTCAATTACATTCTGCTAAATAGTCCTGGGCAAAAAAAAAAAAAAACCAAACAAAAAACCCCCTCATACATTCCATTCATAATAATTTCATATATCTATAGAAAGAACAGTAACTTACTTTATTTCCAACCTAAAAAAATGAATTCCAGAATACGGACCCAATAAATGTACTGTGAAACTATTATATATATAATTGCCAACTGAGATATTACCTGCCTGAATTCTATTGGTATTATACTTTGATGTAATACAAGGGCAAATGTTTTGAAAAATGTGTTTCAATTCTGTGAAGAGTAAAAATGTTACCTGGTGAGGATTCCACACATAATGTTTTCCTCAAGACTTTGGTTATAATGGGCTATACCCAGTGGTGGGATTCAAGTAATTTAACAACCGGTTCTCTGCCCTAATGATTTCTTCCAACAACCAGTTTGCCAAACTGCTCAGAAAGTTAACAACCGGTTCTCCCGAAGTGGTGTAAACTAGCTGAATCCCACCACTGGTTATACCAGTATTCCCATCCTGATGATCTCTTGTTGAGAATGGATTTGCTACTCTGAGAATGACTAGCTGAAGTTGCAGCCTCAATGTTGCTAGAGTATAACTAGATTACAGAACGCTGAAGTGTTTTGTGTTCAGAGCTATATTTGTTAACAGTTCAGTTAAATCAAAACTATTGGTCAAAGTTGATAACTTGACAGCAGTTTAATTTTATTCATATCCCACTTTTATGCAAAGACTCTAACTATTAACAAAACTAAAAAGCACTCACCTGGTAATAATGTGTTAGGATTGAAGCAAGGTATTGTCTTGGAGTTGCCCTGAAAAGTTAATAGAATCCAGACTGTTTCTAGTTTTTAAACAAAAAAGTTGTGCATTTAGGAAAAAGTGGATTGTAATTTCTGCAGGCAGGCAGGAAGGAAGGAAGGAAGGAAGGAAAGGAAGGTAGGTAGGTAGGTAGGTAGGTAGGTTCAAAATGTCGCATCATTGTTCAGGATGGATTTGGTTACCCTTAAGATATCTATCAATCTCTGACAATATCGAAGTGATTGAAATTTGATTGAAAATTGAAATACTCTTAATTGAAAACAATGACTTGATCTAGAGAGGACTGCTGGATACTACAAATGTAGAATGTTCAAAACATACAATTAAATGTTTCACATAATCCAATTCTAGCAATATGGAAACCAATATAGTTACAAACAAACGTCTGGAAAATCTTCCCTACTGTAAATGTTTACTGCAGGTTCAGTACCTAAAATTCCTACACAGGGCTATAGTAGAAGACTATTCACAAATGGTATACTTTTGGACTGTCTGGAGGGATTGATCTCTGGGGTCACTATTTTGCAAGAGTACTGTTCCCTTCTCTCAAGCCAAGTTCTGAAGGTATGCTGATACTGAGATATGATGAGCCATATGATTTTATTTTGCCTCCCTTCTGTTCAAGATTATTTGGGGTGGGGGTGGGGGTAGGGTCATCCAGGGTTTTGAAAGGGGTATCATTAGTAGGCCTATAGAATTTTAGAATCCAAATCCAACAATCCTACCATTTATAATTGCCTAAGTTCAATAATAACTAGAAGACACAGAACAAATAAAAGTTTAATCCAGATAAAACAGGCGTTAACTGGTAAACTGGAATTGGGAATTGTGAGATAGCTTATTTTTACTACACCTGTGAAAGCATGTCCCTATTTTGGAGCGCTTATAGATTTTTAGCTTATTTTATTTGATTGTTTGTTTGTTTGTTTGTTTGATTGATTGATTGATTAATTGATTGATTGATTTCTATAGCAAATGACTTTGGGGGGGCTCACAATTCAGAAACATATATTACAATTAAAATCCTAAAAACAGTTTAAAACAATAAAACCAGTAAAAAACATTAAAACACTAAAAACATTAAAATCTCTAAAGTTGTTTATGGCTTCTAGACTGGAAGCATATTTGTAAATTAAGCATATTTTCATTGGTTATCAAATTAAAGTTTACATTCTAGCTGCCTCTGTCTTGATTATAAAGATGTTTGTCTTTTTTATTAATCAATGTTAATGTCAAATGTGATTTTCAATACAGAATTGCAATTGATATTTCAATATTTTGGATATTTAGTTGAGGAGAAAAAAGAAGTAAATTAAATAAATGACTGCTATACATTCCATTTCTGTACAAATTCAATCACATGAAGTCCCTTATCCCCAGTTGTAAATTGAAGATATTTTACCTTATACTGAATGTCTTGCAGAATCTCAGTCACAGCCTTTAGGCCTGAATGTTCCTTTCCTATCTGAAATAAAACCAATAATAAATACCGAAATATAATAGAGGTTATT
The DNA here is from genome assembly GCF_028640845.1 of Ahaetulla prasina. NCBI lineage: Eukaryota > Metazoa > Chordata > Lepidosauria > Squamata > Colubridae > Ahaetulla > Ahaetulla prasina. Next base: position 46,774,308 of record NC_080541.1, on the reverse strand, counting down.
CTAGCTCTGAAATAGGTTAACTCAGAGGTCTCCAACCTTGGCAAATTTAAGACTTCTGGACTTCAACTTCCAGAATTCCTCAGCCAGCAAAGAGGAATTCTGGAAGTCGAAGTCCAGAAGTCTTAAAGTTGCCAAGGTTGGAGATCCCTGGGGCAAACAACACATTATTCTCTGACACTTTGGTATATCAAACTAAAAACAAGTAATGTTATTTATTATGTATATATGTTATTATTCTTATGTGAAGTTCAAAACATTCGTGTTATTGTTTCTTACATGAAAAACCATCTTCCTTCTAAAGAGTTCAAGAGAATTTACCTCTATTATATCCTCACAACAAGAATGCTATTTGACAGGTTGCAAGGAAGTAACTACCAGACTTATCCAGAGTATTTTACAGTGTAATTAGGAAAATTAAATTACTCTTTCCCAACCTTCCCAACCCACTGAGTCTCATTTCTTTCTTCTCTGTTTTGTCCTTTCCTCATTTAACTTACATCTGCTATGAAAGGACAAAACAGAGAAAAAAGGAAATAAAACTCAGTGGGTCAGGAAGGCTAGGAAAAAGTAATTTAATTTTCCAAGATGACCTTGCATGATTCTTTACTGAATAAGGTATGAACTGCCATGGACTTCTTATCTATGAAGCTATAAAGTAACTGCATAATCAGCAGTTAAAGATTCCATGCAGATATTGTATATATCGCAATTCTATACAGGTAGTTAATCACGAGTATTATTAGATTTTTTTTATCCCACCTTTTTATATAATTGTATATAAAATACATGTCATGTGTATATTTATAATGTTATTCTATAATATCTTAATTGCAAGAATGTATATGTGTATGAATTAGAGAGAAAAAAACTATTCCACACTGAGTTTGAATGGGATTTTTAAAAATCAGCTGGTTTCATTGAAGTTCCTTCTATTACTCCAGATCTATGGTCCTTTGTTAAGTGTGCCAGACTTGACAAACTGAATGAATTGAACTGAATGAAATTGAATGAATAAATAAATGTTGGCAGAAACATGAAGAATATAAGGTTCCAAGGAATGAGTTAAAGGGACTGCTAATAAGTTAAGTTCAATCAGGTAATGTGAGACACCAAGAAGGGAAAAAGAACAAATAAAAGTTTTAATATTAATGGTATCCTAAGAAGCAAAAATGAAGATTAATAAACAACTATAGGCTATTAAAACCCACAATGCTTGTGGCATAGTTGTCTTCCTGCCTGAAAATAGTATTTGAAGCAAAAGCAAGTTCATAGCAGCCCTTGAAGAAAAAACAATGGTTCACGATAGCAAATGGCCATACTTTGAATGATAAGATGACCTCATTCATCTTTTCCTTAATATCAATTAAGGAAAATGAATCCCCCACAACAGAAACACATAATAGGAGAAACTCTCAATAAAGGCGGGAAGAGAAACAAGGACAGCGGGTTAGAGTAACAGCCAGTAGCAAAGGATACAAAAGGCATTCTACACTGCTGTAACTAAACAACAACAACAACAACAGGTTTTAGATCCCTGAAGATAAGGCAGAATATTCAAGGGAAAAAACAGATATGGCAGAATCAGAGACAGCATCAGATACAGCTCTATAAAAGACAAAGAGAAACTGATAATTCACTGTTATAAAGAACTTAAACAAATGCTGATGAATTGTGCGGTATGCCAGTGGTTGGTTGCTCCCAGTTCGGTCCGGTTCTATAGAACCGGTAGTAAAACCAGCACGAGGCTCTGCCCACCCGCCATGACGTCATCATGGGTGATCTGCCCATGCACAGAAGCTTCTGCGTGTACTCCGGCTGCGAACCAGTAGTAAAGGTAAGTGGAACCCACCCCTGGTGTATGCCATGAATAATGGTCAGATATATGACAGAACACCTTCTAAGAGTTATCAGAAAAATGGGAAGATAGAGGGGACTGAAAGTATACCTCTTCTGGAACTATGTAGATAAATGATGGTCTATAGAAATGTATAATAGTAATAAAGCACACATGAGAATAAATGAAATGCTTGGTGAATTCTTGGTGGGTTCTTAGTGCTAAGTTTGGATTTATTATTTTTATTATACTTAATTAATAAAAATATTTTTTTAAAAACAAAGGTGGTGGATGTAGAGTAGCAGATTAAAATGACAGAAAAGCACAATCCAACTAAAATTAAAAACTCTATAACAGGGGTGTCAAACTCAAGGCCCACGAGCCCCTCCTGGAAATGGCAAAAGACTGGCTTGAAGTGCCTCTGCCAGCGAAAACAGAGCTCAGGCAGGCTTCGTGCAGCCTCTCCGAGTCTGTTTTTGCTGACAGAGGGTTGTAGGAGGCCGCCACGGCCAAAAAGAGTCTCAATGAGTAATGTCGAGCTGGCCACGTCCCCTGGCCACACACACACCCCGGCCCCTCAAGGTCAAAAAACCCTGATGCTGCCCTCAGTGAAATTGAGTTTGACATTCCTGCTCTATACTACAGAAGACAGTTTGATTAGGGCTAGCTGCCTTAGAAGAGTGAGGAAAATTCTCAGGGATGACTCTCACCCTGGTCATCACTTCTTTACCATCAGGAAGGAGATATAGAAATATAGCCAGCCACACAAACAGGCTGAAGAACAGTTTTTATCCATGGGCTGTCAGACTCCTGAATGAGAAATAACATCATAACTACGTAGTATGATGGACTGCAAGGCCGGCGCAATGTGTAACATGTTCACACTGGTACAATAGGACTGGGTGTTTTATTAATATGATTTATTGGGTTAGGGATTTTCTGTCTTTACTGTGAGTTGTATTGTGTTGAGGGGGGTGCACTAACCAATCTCATTGTACATATGTTGTGCACTGACAATAAAGATTTGAAATTGAAATTATGGAATCAGTTACACAGAATAGTGATCGCTTCCCTTTGGTTGGATGTGTTCAGTAGTTAAGTTTCTATTTTTTTCAGGTTAAAGTGTACAGTTTCTGGGAAGGGAAATGAGAGAACATTCAAAACTCCATCAGATTATTGCACAAAATTAAGGTTGTTCTCAAAATTTTGGATATTAAAAAAAATGAAAAATATAAACACACTTTGGAAGCTGATTTAAAGGCCTGAACTTAAGGGCAGGAAACATTTGCATAAGTTAAACAACCTTCACCAATATCTTGCACATTTGCTGTGCTCAGTTTAGTTGGATTTGGTTTGGTTTGGCCATAAGAATAAAACACTAGAATCATGTAACTACCATTAATTGAGCTGCAAATACATCCAAGTGATTATGGGGTAGAAGCAGCTCTAAACTGTAGACTGCATTTCATTCATAACAGCGAAACTTGCATTCTGAAGCCAAACCGCAATATGAAAATGATAGATACCAGAGAGGTCAACATATAAATAGAAATCATTGATTAATATTTTTGTTTTTATTAATCAGCATAAAATCTAATTAGACTGTTTTGACTAAAGCCTTGAAAAAAAAATCTATTCAAATATCTACAACTCTTAAATATCCCACAGACATGCACAACTCCATATGTTCACGCAGAATTCTGGCAGCGATGACTGTGAATTATCATTTGCTTGAAAGGCTATGCAGATCCTCATTAAAATATATGAGGAGAGAGGAGGGGTCTTGAAGTTGCTTGTTAATTATTGGCACCTAGGCAGCAGATTGCATAGGCATATCCTTCAGTTGATCGAAGATTTCTATAAAAGTCCACTCATTGAAGAGTACTTAAAATTTCCTCAGCACCATTAAAAAAATGTTCTATATGAACTAAATTTAATGATCTGAAGGAGGGCCATGGGAAAATGGGAATTAACCCTTTTGTTCAACCAGTAGAGAGCACTCCTGCTGATTCACAGATACAGTTCTGCTCCATCAATTCATATAAAGAAAACGAAATACAAAATCACTGTGCTCTTATTATCTTTTGTTGTTGATAATGGATATGATAGTACATTAGCTCTATTTTGGAGCTGTGAAAGTGGTTTTTGTGGGAACTACTGATTTAATATATTGACAGAAGTGGAAATATGTACCTCATCCTACAGTCAATTGTTATTTGTACCTAAAGGTAAAGTAAAGGTTCCCCTTGCACATATGTGCTAGTCATTCCCAACTCTAGGGGGTGGTGCTCCTCTCCATTTCAAAGCCGAAGAGCCAGCACTGTCCAAGATATCTCCGTGGTCATGTGGCCGGCATGACTAAACGCCAAAGGTGCATGGAATGCTTTTACCTTCCCACCAAAGGTGGTCCCTCTTTTTCTACTTGCATTTTTTACATGCTTTCGAACTGCTAGGTTGGCAGAAATTTGTACCAGAATTTGTACCTAGGTGCTCGTAATTATATAACATGTACTTATAAATGTGTGTGTTTTCCATGAAATGAGCTTGGCATTCACCCAATTGGTTCTTAATCATAGGACATGCAGCACTTAAGGATCAAGTGGAGAGATATTTTCAATTAAGGTAAAAATACCTACTTCTGCAAAAAAAGGTTACATTGAACCGAGAATGGGATGGAGTAATAAGTTAAAGAGATTTATTTAACAATTTAATTTAACTTTCTGAGTAATTCCAAGGTTAGATCTGAAGAAATTGGATAACAGCTTCCAAAGCAATTATAGAGTCCTTTAGGAGACCAAATTTTCATTATTTTTAGAAGTCCTCTATGCATTAGAGCCATACATCTTTCCAATCAAACACCTAAGTCTCCAAAGAATTTAAGAACATAAAAAATAGAAGTCTACAAAAAAGCATTCAAATATGGTTCTTAAAGAAGCATTTCTATTTGCATCCACTATTACACTATAGGTCAGGGCTGTCAAACTCCCAGCCCACAGGCCGCATGTGTCATTGGCTGGCCACGCCCTTGCCCAATTTAGTGAAGAAGGGAAAAGTCCCAATAAGTCACGTGATGCTGCTATGATGACGTGAGTTTGACACCCCTGCTGTAGGTAGTCCTTGATTTACAACTACAATTGGGATTTTAATTTTCCTCATAAGTCTTTGCAGTTGTAAGTTGAGTCAGATCCATTTTTACAATAATTTTTCAGTGGGCGTTAAGCAAATCACCAGGTCATTAAGCAAATTCAACTTCTCCATGGGTATTCTTTGCCAAAAATTAGCAAAAATGCTGCAAATCATGACCACATGGCTCTACAAAATAGTCATAAATATAAGCCAGTTGCCAGAACCTGAATTGTGATTACATGACCTTGATGAGTGCAATGGCTGAAAGTGAAAATATGGATTATGAGTTACTTTTTCCAAGGCCATCATAGCTTTGAACCAGGGATGAAAACTATTTACTTTCCCTCCCGGTTCGGAAGTGCACACGTTGATCCTCTGCGCATGCGCAAACCCTTCTGCGCATGCACAGAGGGTAAAAACAGGTTACTTCCTAGTTAAAACCAGTTAAACTAGGTTAAACTAGGTTACTTCCTAGTTAAAACCAGGAAGTAACGACGACTGGGTGGGTGGGCAGAGTCTCGAGCTGCCATTGCTACCAGTTCTCCGAACCACCAGCCGTGAGCTATGGTCACATGTACTACACAAATCAAAATAACCACAAAATGGCACCAAAGATATACAGAAAAGTCTAACTTTTTGCTTCTACCTAGCATTTGTGTAAGGGAAAGAAAACGTGATCATTTCCAAAGGCTACAGTGCAAGTTACAAAAATCTACAACAAAAGTAAAATAATAATCTTTTTTAAAAAGATTTTTTTAAAAAAATACAACCCTTTCTACTCTACCAGCAAGAGACTGAAAACTGCCACCTTGCTCACTCTTTAGACCAGGGGTCTCCAACCTTGGCAACTTTAAGACTTGTGGACTTCAATTCCCAGAATTCCACAGCCAGCAAAGCTGGAACTCTGGGAGTTGAAGTTCACAAGTCTTAAAGCTGCCAAGGCTAGAGACTCCTGCTTTAGACCACTGCCAGGATTGGCTATATCCTGATTGATGCATGGTAAATGTCAAAGTGAAGGAGACAAGGCTTAGAACACAACTGTATGTATGTAGGCTCCCTCCATAAGGATACTGACCAAGATTCTGGTATGGTCAATGCACACATCAATATTTTTGAAACAAACATACAATTAGTGTCCTCAGAAGGACTCAGAAGTCTTTTATATATTTGTTCCAACAGCTTGAAGAGGAATTATGAGTCCAGTTCACACAGATCAACTTTTATAAGTTCATTCACTTATAAAACACAAACTTAAGTGGCATCTGCAGCTTAAATGAAAGGGGTTTGTATTGCCAAAAGACATAGAGTATAACTGACATAATGACAATCTGCTTTTGTTTCTGTGATAGCTGTTGAAGGGAGGAATTGACACCCAGAGTTTCACCCACCAGGCATTATTGCAATGAAACTGCAATTAAGAGACAATAAACCATCATGGCAAAGAGAAGGAAAATTACCTGCACAAATAAGGCAATAATGGCTATACCATTCTTCTTTCCGACTGCTTCATCAATACTGTGATACATGGTAGTGTTCCAGTGGATCAGATGGAGCTGGAGAGAGAGACAGACAGAAAAAGAGACGAGGGGGGAGAGAGACAGAGATCACTTGTAGCAAAAAGACACTGCATGGACAAGAAGTTTCCTAGCAGTTCAGGGGCGGGTTTCAAAATCCGTCACTACCAGTTCGCTCGTGGGTGCTCATGCACTCGCGTGCTTGTGCGCATGCGCAGAAGCATCCAGGCAGGTGGGCAGAGTCTCCCGCTGCCACCGCTATAGGTTCACCCAATCTGGAGTGAACCGGTAGCAACCCCCACTGTAGCAGTTGCTGATCAGAAGCCCTTGCAAAGATCGTCTTCACATAGTCACATTATAAGAGAGATGGTCGGTATAAAAATTTAATGAATAAGTAAAACAGAGACTGTTTTTGAAATGTTTCTATTTTGTCTTTCCACACAATGACCTAAGATCATTTAACATTTTAATGAAAACAATTAAACAAACATTGTAAAGCATTGCCAAAGATCCTAAAACAAGTGAACTACAATTAAAACAACCTACCTAGTATCCGTAGCACACTTAGCATAATAAAGGCATTTATTAATGTCTTCACAGAGTAGTTGAGAAAAACCTGTTGGGATATCAGGTAGATTTTCTGAAGGAACACATTCCAATTTGATGGGGCACCAGACAGAAATTGTTTTTTCCATGAGTCACTACCTGATTCTTCCAATGAGATCAATATTTAGATAGATTCATATAGATATGTTGTCATTCAGAGTTCATATCTGATATCAACTAAGTATGGGCAGCTCATAAAAATAAAAAGCAACAAAAAACAATCAAGTAGAAATTACAGAAATAAATTACAAATTAAATTACAGAATAAGAAATTACAACAAACAAACAAACATAGACGATTATTACAAGATAGCAATCCAGGCAACATATCGAAAACATCATATCCAGGGGAGTTCCATCTGTCCTACTCCAAGGCCTGAGAGAACATCTTCAGAATGGGAGCTTGATATTCAGAGGGGACATCATTCCAAAATGGATTAAGAAGAGAAATGAATAGCCAGACCTGCTGTTATGTCTAATATGCTCTCACTTTATCTTCAGTTATTTTAGTTTTAATAAATGGATATACCCCTGAAAAATGTAAGCCATTCCAAGTATGCTAACAGGTAAAAGGTAGAGGAGTCTCTGCGGATTTTATTCCCCTAGTCACAGCTAACTATAGGGGATGCTGCTCATCTCCATTTCAAGGCCATTGAGCCAGCACTGTGAGAAAATATTTTCACTTATGTGGCCAGCATGACATCACAGAGCACTCTTACCTTCCCACCGAAGTACTGCCTATTTATCTACTCGCAGGAGCTGGGGCGAGAATGGGGGCTCTCCCTGTCTCACTGGTCTCGGTTCTCCAACCTGGGCTGTTGGCTTTCCAACTGACAAGCCTAACATCATAACTGTTCCACCTGCTAACGGATGCATATAAAAACCTCTTTTGATAATTTGCAAATCAAGTTAGCATAGGTAATAAAGTAATGATATTAAAAGAATTTTAATCAAATGCATATTCTAAAGGCAAAAATGAACTGCACAGCCTTTCACCAGGGCCTCTGGTGCTCAGACTGCTAAGACAGTCTGTTATTAACACAGCTGCTTGCAATTACTGCAGGTTCTAATCCCACCAGGCCCAAGGTTGACTCAGCCTTCCATCTTTTATAAGGTAGGTAAAATGAGGACCCAGATTGTTGGGGGCAATAAGTTGACTTTGTATATAAATATACAAACATGATGAAGACTATTGCTAACATAGTGTAAGCCGCCCTGAGTCTTCGGAGAAGAGCGGGATATAAATGCAAATTAAAAAAAATGGATGTTTAATTTAAAAATCTTCACTACTATCTAGCTGGATATTGGACAATGAGCATTACTAGGTCATAGTCATTGTACAATTTCTTATAGCATCAATATATTTTAGAACAAAAAGAAAAATATTCATATTACACAATATAAAATGTGATAGAAGGTGCTTATCAGTCAGCTTGGCATTCAGAATGTGTTAATGTGTTTGGTGAATTTAAAAAATCAAAATATATTGTTTGACTTTGTTCTTTTCAATTATTTGTCAGTTTTAAAACTATGGAAATTTTTTTCTTCTCTCAATGCTAAATGATTCATTTAAATACCAAAGCATGTGTTGACATTTCAGTCTCCATTTCTTTTTAGTAATTATGCTAGCAAAAAACCTGCAATGTCTGTTTTAAGCATATTTTTAATTAGGATTTTTCATTGTCCCCACTAGAGGGCACTCGTGCTCTCTATCACATTAAATAAAAAGGAAAACAAAACAAAGAAAAAGTTATTTTTCTTTTAATCTTACAGACAGAAAGAAAATCCTTGAATTAAAGAGTTAAGGGTCTAGCTACAAATACTATTGTGAAAACAGTGTTCTCTGTGTGACTCCAACTGTTATCTTTCTAATATCAACATATAGAAGAAAGTAAGTTGTAACAATGCTGTGAAAGACAATAGTCAAGTTTACAAAGGCAATTTTATACATGTTAGTGGATAAAGCCATGGAGAGAGCTAGCATTAAATTCACAGAGGTAAATTGCTGCAAAGGATCTTTTTCTGTCTTAAATAGAAAACTACTGCTTGTAAAGAATTTTAAACGAAAAGTGAAGTAAGAACCTTGTTTTTAATAATAGGAAAATTTCATGTATTTATTTTTTAAAAGAGCTATTTTTTCATGTCAAAATTAAGACAAGAATTACAATGTATTTTTAAAACAAATTTCATAACTAATTTTTCAGGTTCAGTTTGTGATTGATGGTACCTGATCACCCCAAATATACTTTACTAGATTCATTGTCCTAAAAAAAACATGAAAAAGTATGTTTTTCCATTAAATTTTTGGAAATTTGCTCCCTAAAGCAAGAAATTTCCAGGAAGAAAATAAATACCTTCTGATTGCAGTCCATGTTCTAACTGAAGTCATTAGATAGATTGTAGATTCATCTATGGCATTATATTAGTGAGAAAAGAGAGGAAAAGGCCACTCTGATTACTTCTTAGAGGGGGGAGGAAACACAACCTGGTGAACTTACCTCCTGATGTTATAAAAACATTTCCTCCCTTGTCTATTCAACCTTTTGACTTTTCTATTTTAAATCAGAATTGTTTTGAGGAAGTGGCTTCGTTTATTTATCATAGAAAGCCATAATGGGGCCTTTTTGGTTGGTTATGTATGAACTCAGCCATTTTCACTTAATGTAGTATGAAGCCAGGCATAATGCTTTAGTCAACAAACCACTCTTTAAAAAATCCAACCAACAGAATATCAATAGTTGGCTTAGGTTATTTTCCTTAACTTTGTATCCTCCCATTTGGTTGGAAACAGAATGCATTATTTATTTATTTATTTATTGTTTGTTTGTTTGTTTGTTTGTTTGTTTGTTTGTTTGAATTCATTAGCTGCCCAACTTAAATGAATTAATCAGGAAACTTTTGAAGAAACCAGATTTTCAGATGATAAACCAACCATTCCCTAAACATACATGGATGGATGGATGGATGGATAGATGGATATTTGCTTGGTTAGATTAGTCATCTTACATATAGGCATGCAATATAGTAAGGATAAAATATAACTGTCAATTTATTGTGAAATTACAGCAAATCATCTCACTATAGTCCCAACTAAGAATGGCATATTATGCCTTAAAAATCTTTATAACAACTTTATAACAAAAAAGTACAAGATAAGTCATTTGCTGCTTTTAAAAGGTTTTGTTTCTATAGATGTCAAAGATCCCACACTCACATAATCAAAAGTGCTGTATGATGTACTTTTGGTTATGTGAGTTTGCGCTGCAGAACTGAACCTTTCATACAATTATATATGGTTTTTAATCCTGATCAGGCATGAAGCTGTGCTTTCTTCTCAATCTAGAATTACCTCTGCATATGTGATAAGTTCAGGAATCAACACAGTCATGTATATTTCCAACAGCTGTTTGTGCAAAGTTATATCCTGGGAAGGATTTTCAGTACCTGGCCAAGATTCAAGAAGTTGCTTCCCTAATTCTGGCAACTGCTTTCTTCTGTGTGTGGCATTAAGCAATTCCTATAGTTCTGTACCATAGGTGAGCCAGCATCCTCCCCCATCATGCCAATCTAGATCAGGGGTCACCAACCTTTTGGATCTCAGGGACCACTAAATTCATAATTTTAAATCCACGGACCACTAATATGCATTTTTTAAAAAGATAAATAGTATTTAGTGCAATATAAAAAATACAAATAATTTTTCTGTGGACCACCAAAATTTTCTCATGGACCACCAGTGGTCCATGGACCACCGGTGGTGACCGCTGATCTAGATTGTTCTCTCTTCACTGTTACAGTCACTGAAAGGGGCACTATGCAATATCACATTCTTTAGGGATAGATCTCACTGTCGAAGGATTCATGGCCTTCTCAGCGTATTCTTTCCTCTAAGTCAGGGGTGTGAAACTCACAGCCTGCAGGCTGGATGTGTCACGCGCTGGCCACGCCCAGCCCGTTTAATGAAGGGGGGGAAAGTTGTGATACGTCCTATGACAATAATGTGTCATCGTGAGTATTCTTGTAAACCACAGCATATAATACTGAGGACCAGTACTAAACTAACAATGGTTCAGAGGTGGGTTTCAGCAGGTTCTAACCAGTTCTGGAGAACTGGTAGCAGAAATATTGAGTAGTTCGGAGAACCGGTAGTAAAAATTCTGAGTGGCCCTGCCCCCATCTATTCTCTGCCTCCTGAGTCCCAGCTGATCGGGAGGAAATGGGGATTTTGCAGTAACCTTCCCCCGGAGTGGGGAGGGAATGGAGGTTTTACAGTATCCTTCCCCTGCCATGCCCAGCAAGCCATGCCACGCCCACCAAGCCACACCCACAGAACTGGTAGTAAAAAAAATTTGAAACCCAGCACTGTAATTATGATTGTCAGTTGGTTTGTATGTTAGACTGTGATTTGGAAGACTTAAGTTCAAATGCCCACTTATATATAAAACCTATTAGGTTACCTTTGCACTAGAATTTAGCCATCTTCATTTAGAAGATGTCCTCAACTATGTCTCCGCTAAACCCCCTTATTGTATTAAAATATTGTGGCTTTGGTTCCATAAAAATTTCCTAGTTGCCCAAGTGATTCTTGTATCCTATAGGACTATTCTAGTTCATGACTCTGTCCAACTGAGTTCCAGTTTGAGCTCTTACATAAACCTTCAGGAATCAGCAGATGGACATCTATCTGAATTGCATGACCAATGGGCCCTGAATGAAATGGATTATTGCAACCCCTTTCAGTCAGAACTCGGGTCTGGGCATGGGATGAAAACCGAATTGGTCACTTTGAGATGATTTCTGGTTGGTAGCTTATCTGTCTTTGCTCTCCTTGAGCTTTCAGTGACCTTTGATAGCATCAACCATGATATGCTTCTGTATCACTTCTGTGGGATGGGAGTCAGTAGCACAGTATTGGGCTGGTTTTCATCCTTCCTATGAAACAGTTCTGTTGGTGTAGATTGGAAGTGAGGTCCCACTTGCAATTCCTTTTATGTGGGATGCTGCAAGGTTCAGTAGTCTCTCTGCTCCTATTTATCATCTACATGAAGTTAATGGGTAATGTTATTTCTTGTCATGGGATGAGTTATTACACTGATAATACCCAGTTATACATTTCCATCCCTGGCAAACTAAGCAATGATGTTAATGTCTTGTCCAAGTGCCTGGAGGCTGCGGGGATCTGAATGGGAAACAGTAGACTTTAACTGAACCCAAGACTGAGTGGCTCTGGATTTGGGGGCGCTCTTACCTGAGATTTTTTTTTTTTACATTTATATCCCGCCCTTCTCCGAAGACTCAGGGCGGCTTACAGTGTATAAGGCAATAGTCTCATTCTATTTGTATATTTACAAAGTCAACTTATTGCCCCCCCAACAATCTGGGTCCTCATTTTACCTACCTTATAAAGGATGGAAGGCTGAGTCAACCTTGGGCCGGGCTTGAACCTGCAGTAATTGCAGGCTATTGTGTTCTAATAACAGGCTCCTTATAGCCTGAGCTATTCCGGCCCCTATTTTACCGATTTTACCATCTTTGGTATGGATGGGCTTGCACTACTTCAGATAGACCCCACGTGCAATCTAGGGGCCCTTCTAAACCCATAGCTCCTGCAAGACGAGCAAATGGCAGTCTTGGCTAGGAGGGTCTTTGCAGAGTTTGTGTTGTATGCCAGTTATGCCCTTCCTGGACCGCAAGGCTCTGCTCATAGTCACTCATGCCTTGGTCACCTTCCAATTGGATTACTATAATATGCTCCACATGGAACTGCCCTTGAAAACCATCTGGACGCATCAACTGGTGTGGCTGCAAATGAGTGTAGCTGCATGCACAATTATGTGCATCCTAGGGTGGCACATTAATCACTTTGTTCCACAAGCTGCACTGGCTGCTGGTTTGTTTCTGGATACAATTGAAGGTGATGGTTTTGACCTTCAAGCCCATGTTATCTAAGGGACCACCCCTTCCCAATGACATCTACACATCACATCAAATTGAGGAGGACAGGAATGCTATGGGTCTTATCTACTAAGGAATTCTATCTGGCATGCCTTATCAGCTGTGGCTCCAGCTCTTTGGGACATCATTCCCCAACAAGATGAGATTAGCCTTTCAGAAAGCTTTCAGAACATGGTTTAACCAGAAACCTTGGGGATTCTGTGGGCAGTCTATGAGTAGGTTGTATTGTGCCTAAATAGTTTTTCTCCTGCAATCATGCTTTTTATTTATTTTTATGTATATTGTTTTAAGTGTTTTAATGGTTGTGATCTCATTTAGTTGTACACTGCCAAGAATCACATTTATTTATTTTTATTTATTTATTTTTGTCACACAGTATATATAAGCATAAGCACGAAATAATTATACAATATATAAGCATATATATGAGTATGAGTATGTAATAATTATATTAATTGGATATAATGAAGGAAAACAATACAACAGGAATGGTAGGCACGTTTGTGCTCTTATGCACGCCCCTTACAGATCTCTTAGGAATAGGGTGAGGTCAATGGTAGATAGTTTTTGGTTGAAGCTTTTGGGATTTTGAGAAGAGACCACAGAGTCAGGTAGCATATTCCAAGCATTAACAACTTTCTGAAGTCATATTTTCTGCAATCAATCTATTTTCTGCAATCAATCTATTGAAATGTGAGGCTGTATAAATTTGCTAAATAACAAAAGCTAAACCATATTATTTCTGAAATACATATCCAATTTAAAGATATTTCAAGTAATTGCCTTGAAATAAACCAACATTATCTTCTTAATGCTTCTTATTAGAGATTAATACTAGTACTGTTTCATAGTTTAAGTAGCATAACTCACTTGAATTATTTACATTCATATTTAACTTTGTTTTGTATATTTAGTGTTCCTTAATAGAAAAAAAAGATGTAATTGTTAGTCATTTAGTCACCTAGGTTCTATCATATCTCAAGACTTAAAATGGACACCCAACATCAAAAACATTATCAGAAAAGCACAATAAAGAATGTTCTTTCTGCGCCACCTCAGAAAGCTCAAACTGCCCAAGGAGCTGCTGATTCAGTTCTACAGAGGAATTATTGAGTCTGTCATCTGCACCTCCATAACTGTCTGGTTTGGTTCTGCAACCCAACAAGACAGACACAGACTTCAGAGGATCATTAGAACTGCAGAAAAAACAATTGCTACCAACCTGCCTTCCATTGAGGACCTGTATACTGCACGAGTCAAAAAAGAGGGCTGTGAAAATATTTACAGACCCCTCGCATCCTAGACATAAATTGTTTCAACTCCTACCCTCAAAACGACGCTATAGAGCACTGCACACCAGAACAACTAGACACAAGAACAGTTTTTTTCCCAAACGCCATCAGTCTGCTAAACAAATAATTCCCTCAACACTGTCAAACTATTCACGTTAGGCTGCATTACTATTAATCTTATCATTGTTCCTGTCGCCCATCTCCTCCCACTTGTGACTGCATGACTGTAACTTTGTTGCTTGTATCCTTGCGATTTATATTTATATTGATAGTTTCCTAGTATGATTTGATTGCTTATTGTACCATCTGACTGTCACTGGGTGTTGTGCCCTGTGATTCTTGAGTGTATCTTGTCTTTCTATGTACACTGAGAGCATATGCACCAAAGACAAATTCCTTGTGTGTCCAATCACACTTGACCAATAAAAAATTCTATTCTATTCTATTCTATTCTATTCTATTCGAAGATAATTTTGTTTGAAATGTATACTTATATAAAACTCTGATTCAATGCAAGCATATAGATGGGTAGTAAGTGAAACCAAGTGAATATCTTTTTCTCACTAATCTGAGATATTCTTTCAAAGAACAAACTCATATTCCAAGAACAAAACACATATTGCCATTATGTTTCACTTAGTCATGCATCATTCGCACTGTTAAAACAAACCAAAGGCACCAGGAAAGCAACTAAAGGCTATGTACAAATTGTTTAATATAAAGACTTTGATGTGTGATCATTATGAGGTTACTAGGAAACAAAGACACACATAGAAAGCCCTGTAGTTATTATACTCATTGATAATTATATTTTGATGAACACACAACATTTATATCACATTATAATCATATTTGAGAGAAAAGATATGTAGGCACTTGTGCTTGGATTCATCTTGCGCAACATTGATTTGGAAGAAAATAAATGGTCCAGCTCCCCACAAAAAATATTTTTTCAAGGAGGCCCTCTGTGGATCAACACAGAATAGATTAGCATAGAATCAGACTTTGGCAGCTATAGACTTCAAATCTTACTTGAACAAAATTTGTATATGCAACTTACCCAAACTAGTGCTGTGCAATTTGATCTGGCTCATGCTTATTTAGAAAATAAATGCCACTGTTTTTAAACTCTCAAATAGGTGAACATGCATTTGCAAAACATTTTGCTTTTCTATTTCCTTCTACCACTGATTTCTATTTTTCCAAATATAAATATGTAGGCATTAAACTTTTTCCCTAAACGATGTCTCTTCAAAAAACACAAACACATTGACATTACCTATTATTTCTGGGATGTTCTTATGATGGTTAAGTGATAAACACCAGAGCAGAAAAACTGATTTTTTTCCACTGCTAGAGAAAATGAATGACCTGTTATATCTGGCACTGGGAACCCAAAGGAGAATGAAGAGTGGAGATTCTAAATGACCTCAAAAGTTAAATATAAATTTTATTTATATATAAGCTGCAACTGGTGCTGAGAGGTTTTTTAAGAGGAGGTGCTCTGGGTATGCATTTTTATACCAATGATGATCAATTATTCATATAGAGGATAAAACAGACTTTTACTGGTTAGAAGAAAAAAAATTCAAGAACATTCAAGACAGCCAAAGATAAAAAGTCAGTTGATACAGCAGGAAACCCTATAAAGAGCAGAAAATGTATCCAAGTGATGCTTTGGATAATTTACATGGATTCCAGGTATCAAATACAATAGCTAGCAGAGAATGTGTTACCTGAAATAAATATTGCACAGATGCACATATGAACCATGGATGTTCAATAAACATAAGATTATATACATTTTGAGGAAAACGTAACATTTGTCTAGCAAGTAGCAAATTATTATTTTTTCAACCTGCGTTAAAAAGGGCACACAACCTGTGGCCATTTATATGACTAAGATCCTAGGATAACTTAAGATGCTTTATATTTTATCCGAAAAATATCTTTTACATCTAAATAAAATAGCTCAGTGGGTGACAGTCCTTTTTATAGCTACTCAAAAATACAGATAGGTTTATTTGTCTTTAGAAGTTAGTTTTCTCATACAAACTGAAGAACAAAGTTAGAAACGTCTTTGTTTACAAGAACATTTTTCCAATTTACTGTTTTTCACCCATGTTTCCAAAGGGCAATAATTCATCAAACAAAAGGCTTATATTAAATCCCGAGGCCAGACTTTCTAGCTGGTTACCACCAGACACAGGGAGAAATTTAAGCAGGAAATGCTATATTGGGTCACATGCGTGAACCTAGACATCCAGTTATACAAAGTCAAGATTGCCATGTAACCTTTTCTTCCTGTAAAGGTGCCTTACTGACCACACCTTCTAAAGAACAGGGACAGACACAACGCCTTTCTCATTTCCTTCTGCCACTCACAAAAAAGCCTGTGCTGTGACAAATCTGCATGCAGCAATACACCGGTGACAAAATCACAGCTTGCTTCCTCTTGCAACACTTCTGAAAAGCGGCTTAAGAAAAAAAAATCATCTATGCATGTGAGACAAAAAGAACACTCTGGGACATGAACATTCTGCAGGTCTTTCAAACCTATGGATTTCCCGTGGTTCAGAGGACTGTTATGACTGGAACTAATGGAAAAATCTGCTTCGCAACTTTTCCAAAGTTTTCATCCCCTAAAGTGATTTTTTTCTTCTAATTCAATTCAAAGTGCTTAAGTATTTCTTAAACTTTGCTCTTGGGGTTTTGGGATTTTATTTACTTGATTGCAAGTATATGGCATGACCTGAGTTGGGACATCTAAGTGCAAAAAAGCTTAGACAAATCTAACCCTTCCCTCCAGCCCCATTGTTTATTAGAAACAAAGGCAAACAATAAATAATTATTCTTCTTGCATGACTAAAGAAAGAAAAAATATGGTAAAGGTGAAATAAAAATTACATATAATATAATGAGCATAATGTTTAATATCCTCCTGAAAGTATAAAACTGTACTAAAGCTAAAATGATTTGAAGAGTCTTTTCCTGTTGCTAAGTAGACATTGCTATTTCATTTAATAAATATTTGAATTGGCTTCAGTTATAACCAATTTAACAATTTATCTGAGTTTAAGTTGGAAGTAGTCTCTTTTCTCAAATAAAAATGGTATCTATAGTCTGTGTAATGAGCTGAGTATTTATTCTAAAACAATCGAGTAAGTACTGCTGAGCTAAGAACAGTGAAATTATAATGAAGTTACATGTCTACACGTCGGAGAGTCACTTTATGATATGAAACTGGAATACTCAATTTCAATTAAGGTGATTTAAGATTAATTTATGCTAGCTATGAACTACTAAAAATGAAAAAGATATAAAATAAACATTTCTAGAATTAGTAGGTGTGCTGCTTAAGAAAACAATCTCCTGGTTTGTCTTAATATCTAACACAAAGATACTTTGCATTAAATAGCCTAGGAAAGGAAGAAAGGTAGGCATTAGCCATTCATTGGCCATCAAAGAGCAAGCTTTAGAAATAAAATAGAAAGTAAAATAAAACCAAATATGCTTCTAAGCTAGAAGTATGTAAATGTAAACTCCTATTCCTTCTTGGTACATTGCTGGAAGAAAGTGGCAAAAAGCAACAGGGAGAAAGCAGAACTACTTGATTTATTTGTCTTTACACAAAGGGAAAAAAAAACAGTCCAACCTATCAAAAACAGCACCACAAAAAATGTATTAGGAACCCAAGTTAAAATATAGAAGAAAATGGTGAGCACCTGTCTACCCTAGACAAGTTCAAATCACCAGGACCAGATGGATTACACCCCGAGGTTCTGAAGGAACTGGCAGACAAGATCTCAGAACCACTGAACTATATCTTTCAAAGATTCTGAAGCACAGGGGAGCTGCCAAAGGACTGGAAAAGAGCTGATGTAGTTCCCATCTTCAAAAAAGGGGGGGGGAAACAGATCCAGGAAACTACAGACCTATCAGACTGACCTCCATACCAGGGAAGATTCTGGAAAAGATAATCAAGCAATGAATCAGCCTAGAAAAACCTAGAAGCAAACAAAGTAATAACCAAAAGCCAACATGGGTTTGTCAAAAACAGATCATGCCAGACTAATCTCATTGCATTCTTTGACAAAGTTACAAAATTAGTGGACCAGATGAATGCTATCGGTATAATTTATTGGACTTCAGTAAGGCATTTGATAAAGTAGACCATAACCTACTACTAGAAAAAAATAGAAAAATGTGGGTTAGACAACATCACCACTAGATGGATTCATAACTGGTTGACCAACCACACTCAAAGTGTAGTCCTCAATGGAACTGCATCTACATGGAGGGAAGTATGTAGAGGGGTACCCCAAGGCTCTGTTTTAGGCCTAGTACACTTCAACACCTTCATCAATGATTTGGACAAGGGGATAGATGGGCAACTCATCAAATTTGCAGACACCAAGCTAGCAAGAATAGCCAGCACTATGGAAGATAAGCTTAAGATACAGAAGAATCTTGACAGATTTGAAATTGGGTGCTATCTAACAAAATGAAATTCAATGGTGAAAAAAAGTAAGGTACTACATTTACGCAAGAAAAACAAAATGCACAAGTATATGTGGTACCTCACTCAATAGTAGTAACTGTGAGAGGGTTCTTGGTGTCCTAGTGGACAACCATTTAGATATGAGCCAGCAGTGTGCAGCAGCTGCCAAAAAAGCCAACAGTTCTAGGCCGCATAAACAGAGGGATAGAATCAAGATCACGTGAAGTGTTAATACCACTTTATAATGCCTTGAGTAAGGCCACACTTGAAATACTGCATCCAGTTTTGGTTGCCACGATGTAAAAAAGCTCAGAGAGCAGCTTAGGACCCCTAATTTCAACCCTGACCTACAACTATTCTCCTTTATTTGTACAGTGCTATATGCCTGTTTCCCACACTTCCCCACAAGTGTGGGATTAAAATCCCACACTTTTTGAGGATTAAAATGGCCGATAACTTCTATAGCTGAACAAAGATAATTAGCCCTCTGCAGGTGCCTTCTTTATTCTTGTAGGTGAGATACATAATTGTTGCATGGCAACTTTTGTGAATCTTACAAATCCAAAGACATAACAGCACAGAATTTTTAAGACAAAAGTGAAAAAGAACTGCATGGCTATCGGCCCAACACATGAGATAGAATGCTAAATTGACTGCCCTGGGACAAAGCACTTTTTGTACTGTCGCAGCTGACATGGCAGCATTAAATCAGACTGCCAGGCTGTGAAATCAATGAATCTTCCTTCCATGTTAAATGGATTCAGAGCTCTGTGTTAAGGGTCGATGCAAAGAGCTAATCTGTGATTTTATCACTCAGGGAAAAAAGTTGTGAAAAAGAAAAAAAAGATTCATTCTAACAACATGTAATAACCTTATTATCGAATAGAATATATGACAAAGGGAGATGTTTCATGAGATCAGATATTTATATGGAACAAGTACACTAAGTTAGGCAATTTGTCCATTAAGTACTTATTGTCTGATCTAGTTGCCAACACTTTTCCACGGCAGAGGTTTTTCATAATATTTGTTATTTACTTCCTTTTAACTGGAGAATGAGTTTGGAAACTTTTGTATGTGAAGTGTGTACTATGCCCCTGAGCTATTGTCCCTTGTCCAATCACCAATTATTTGGTTCTATGCAAAGTGTAATCTTCATTTTTGCTAGACAATCCAGGAAAATTCAGAAGCACAGCTAGCTATGCTTATTGTTTTCCAAAGTGGAGGATATATTTATTTACATATAAGCAGAATAAAGGACTTTGCATCAGATTACAACAAGCTTTAGCTTGCTTTTGATAGTATCTCTTTCCTTTTTTTAGCACTAATGCTAAATACTTATTTTTCCTCCTATTAATTGTGTTTGATTCTCAAAGATTTCTTGAACAAATCCTTGCAGTTTTCTTAATAAAGTTTTCAAAAGTGGTTTGCCATTGCCTCAACCTTCCTAGGGCTGAGAGGAAGCTCAAGGTCACTCAGCTGACTCTGTGCCTAAAGCAGGACTAAAACTCCCATTCTCCCAATTTCTAACATGATACCTTAACTACTTTGCCAAAATGGCATTCTAAATAAGTTTTACAGAGCAATAAATTACTGAATACTTTTAGTAATATTTTCTTTTACATGGACTGAGTCTCAGCCTCAGATTTTTTAGAAAGCAGATCAGGCAAAGAGGCAAAGAACAAAATGGCAGCTTCTCTCTAGTTCACCTTATTTTAACAGCGAGAAGGGACAGCATTTTTTGCCACAACAGGGGCAGCAAAATAGTGCTAGCACACATAGTTCTCCACATAGCTAATCACTACTGAGATCTCTAAGAGCACATCATATAAAGCAGTCAAGGTCCTATGAACAGACCATTCGTGGAAAACAAACCAAACAAAGCAAACCTACTTCTCTCAACAATTTATCATTGGAAAATAATGCCACAATTGTGAAGCTTTGATGTACCAGTATCTGTAAACTTTTTTCTTTTTATTCTGTGGCTTAAGGTTAATGGTAAACTTCAATCTTATAAAACAAACAATCTTACTAATCTATACAGTCTGCAAATATTATATTAGCATCAGTTAATTCAAACTGAAAAAATATCTGCTATAGGGCACTTTCTCATTAAAGCAACCACTATTGTTCAAGACATTAATTATGTTACTAAATCTGTGGGTCTGTGTTTTTGAATACAGTATATGCCGTGTTATAAATTGGAGAGATAATCTGTTCCCCTTGCCCTTGTCATATTCCTTATCTAAATTGAAGAACCAGCTTCTGCAGTATGCAGAATTTCCCTACCTGCAGTCGGCCTCTTACACATTTCAGTCAATAAGTATCTCACTATTCAGAACACAAATATGGTATTTTTTTCTACCATAATTCAGAATACATAAGATGCTTTCCCTCCCTTAGGTGATGCTTGGTGGGAAGGGAAACAAAGCCAAGACAATCTCCCAAACGCTTTCCTTAAATTTTGCTGATTGAGGCTGAAAGGACAGCATCTACCTTTTGATTTGTTCCTGAAATACAATAAAGACTTGGCTGATGGGGTTGTGCAATTTACAGTCAATGGGAAATCCAGTGGTAAGTTGCAAGCCCCTGTCAGTTTGCAAGCAAGTTGGCAGGTAGGTAAGTAGCTGCTGCTGGATGGGGAAGTGCCAGGGCATGACTGCTGCCAGGTGCCTCAAGGTCAGCGGTGAAATCCTCTGAAGTCTACCGGTTCTATGAGTCTGCTATCGAGTGCGTGCTTTGCACACATGCACACCTGAGGCGTGCTCACACAGCGCTAAAAAAAGAACATTTTGAAGCCTTCTGAGTCTGCAAAAGTAAGTAGAACAGTGAGGGGAGGGGAATCCACTGTGCCACACGATTTAGTTTAGCTGGAAAGCAGGAAATCCAATGATTCCAGCTAATATAAATCGCAAGTCACAGCTGATCGTCACCCAGCTGATCATCAGAAATACTGGTTTGCCCGAACCGGTAGCATTTTTTACTACCAGTTCTCCCTAACTTGTCTCACCCCTGCTCAAGGTATACAAGTGGCTGCCATGGGCAGTGGATGGCATCAGTAGCCAGGATCCTCAGGAGAAAAAGCCACTGGAATGTAAACAATTTACCAGAGCAACAGGCAACGTTCTCTGCCAGCTTCCCCTTTGACTTCACTTGTGGGGAGCTGGCAGGGAAGGTTGTAAATTGTGACTGTGTGACCATGGGACTCTGCAACCATTGCAAATGTGAGTCAGTTGCCAAGCTGGAGATACTGTGATGGCTGGAACTACAAGGACCGGTCATAAGTACCATCATAACTTTGAATGGTTACTGAACTGATTAATTGAGGACTATCTGTAATTCTACTCTGTGTTCTTTTCAGATCCTAATCCTGAAATACTACATCATAAATTTCAAGCAAAGATTTTCAAGATTTGCCAGTACATTAATCATTGTCTTGTTTAAAAATATAGGAGGTTGTTTCTTCCTGTAACAAAAGGAACAAATGTTCTATAAAACTAAGCCTTTTAAAAAAACAGAACTTTATAAAGTGTTTTAAAACACTTTATCAAAAATCTGTTTGTAAAAATGTCTATACAGATAATACTTTAGATGTTTGCAAACATCTGAAAAATATAATAAATAAATATAAAAAATATAATAAAAAGCAAGCTAAATGTGCCAACCAGATTATCACAGTTTCATTGTTGGTTTAAATATCTATTAACATTGTTCCTCAACTAAATCTTTAAATTCTCATTTTAAGGCCATTCACAGACTACTTTAACCTCTTTTTTTAACCACATAGTTAATCTTCTCTATGAATTTTTTTGCATTATTATTAAGCCTTTAAAACATTCCAGGTTCTAAGGAGAAAATATGCATTTTAGAAATATATTGTAACAGTATGCTATACTGTTGACTCTACAACTAGCTAAAGGTTTTACACTAAATAAGGCAAAGAGACTTATCTGAAGTCTGATTCACCCATTATAAAAACAGTGACTATACAGTGGACTGTACATTACTGGTGCTTGTAGAGCAGCTTCTTTAATATTAATGTTATAGTGTATATTTTTGTTATATGGTTGACCAATGAGGAAGAAGGGCCTTAAAATTTAAAGGAATCTAATTGGCATTTCCCTGTTTCAGTTTTTCTTACCTGTCTATTATTTGTTTTTAAGGATAAAGTGAAACTAATTCTGCAAACCTGAATTTTATCCCAAATTATTTTGGCACAGAGCCATTCAAAGAATGGTTCAAAAAGGCCAATATGGCCATGTAACTGAAGCCCTGCCCCTTTTAATGCATACTGTCACATATTTCAAAATAAGCCGATCTTTGATTGCTCAGTCACACCCACCATCTTGATTCTTTTTTGTTGCTCCTTGGGTACAGAAAGCTAAGCGAATCTGAAGAGAAAAATGTGAAGAGAAAGAGGAGAGATGATTGACAGGAAACGGGAGAAAGAGAACGGATATGCATCCAGGAATTTGAGATAAGAAATTATGTAGATAAGCCAAGTTTTGCACCTTTAAACAGAAAACTCATACTCCTTATTGTTTATTCATGTAGTATAGTATCCATATAGTTTATTCATATAGTATTGTTAATAGCAATAGCACTTAAGACTTATACAGCGCTTTTACATCTGTCTCTAAGTGGTTTATAGAGTCAGCCTATTGCCCCCAACAATCTGGGTCCTCATTTTACTGACCTCAGAAGGATGGAAGGCTGAGTCAACCCTGAGCCGGTGAGACCCGAACTACCAAACTGCTGGCAGCCGGTAATCAGCAGAAGTAGCTGCAGTATTGTACTCTAACCACTGCGCCACTGGCACATAGTTTAATTGTTGATAACAAACTGGTCTACCCAGTCAGCATACTATACACCACTAAGCAATTCCAAGAAAAGAGGTAATATGAGAAAAAATAAAATCAGGTTAAGAAATCTATATTTCTTATCTTAGGTGGGGGCAGGATGATTTAAATCTATTTAGCCCCACCCTCAATTTACAAATCATGCCATTTCTAAGTAGAAAAAATGCTTTAGCAAAATAATATCTCTCACATGAAAAATAGATAAAAAAGAAAAAAGTGCTGTTTTTCAACTTATAGAATAGAATAGAATAGAATAGAATTTTTATTGGCCAAGTGTGATTGGACACACAAGGAATGAATGAATGAAGATAAAATAGCACGATATTTAAAGCCAAACAAAAATGTACTGAAAGAGTTTTGAATATATAAGAAAGCAACTTAAATGCATGAAGAAACACTTAAATATTGCAACAAGCATCACAGAGATAGGCACAGATTTGAGATATTCCATCTACTCAGACTAAGCATTATGAATACTTGATGCATCTTCTAGATTAGTGTTTCATCAGATATGGTCATAGAACCCCTGGGGGTCTCCCAAGACCATCTCAGAGGTCTCTGTAATCAAAATTATTTGCCAGATATTGAAGACACTTGCAAAATTTAAAATAATATCACTCTTTTCATTATTATTTTTCATTTGTTAAAAGTAGCCTTTTATGAAAATATATTTTATGTTAATATCTAACGCGTTCTTATTTCTATTTGTGCATGATTCAATAAATAAATATTCTACGAGTGAATCAATTGCATTGATGAATATCAATAAATATAACTTTTACAAACAAAAGCTCTTTGGGATCCTCTGTAGTTTAAAAAGTGGGAAGTGGTCTTGAGAGCAAAACTTTTAAGAAACACTGTTCTAGATGTTGCATTTCGTTAAAAACTTGAAATCATCTATGCATAAATGCATGCATTATTTTCTTTTTTTTTAAATGCTACAAATCCTTCCCTGGTGACCGAAGTGATGCAGTGGCTGTCCTTTTGTGATACGTAGAGGCTGTGGGGGGTCTGGATGAGGAGAAGCGGGTTTCAGCTGGCCCTTGGTAACACAAAGTAGCTGTAGATATGCGGAGCTTCAGGATCCAGAGGTTTATCATCTTTAATTCTGGATAGGGTGACCTACTCCAGACACACCTAGTATGCAACTGAAGACTCTCCTACACTCATGACTCCTGCTTAAAGCGTAGATAGCATCATGACTATGAGGACCTTTGTGTTGTGTGCCCTTTTCTGGATCGTGTGGTCCTATGCTCAGTCACTCATGCCCTGGTCATCTCACATTTAGATTATTGCAATACACTCTACATGGTGATACACTTGAAGAGTATTCAGAAACTGTATACAGTTGGTCCAGAATGCAGCAGCAGATAATTTGGATGGTGGCGCATGTAATACCACTGTTATGTGAGCTGCATTGGTTGCCAAAAGGGGTAGGGTTCACTTACCTTCCCTACCGGTTCGCAAATCTGAGCGCACGCGCCCAATCTGCACATGCACAGAAGGCCGTGCACGCGACTCATCTACACATGCGCAATACTGCCATTGTGCAATACTCGTGCATTTCATCTGGGCAGATGGGTGGAGCCTCCTGCAGTTGCCGCTACCGGTTTGCCCAATCTGGAGAGAACTGGCTGATTCCCACCACAAGTTGCAATCTGTGTCTGGGTCACTCAATGTATTGGTTATACTTTTAAAACTCTCTATGGCATGGGTCCAGAATATCTATGGAACCATCTTTTCACAATGGGACTGACCCCTTCTCCCCCTCTCGTGCTGGCAGAAGGCCTAGTGTGGACTCCATCAGCCAAGGAATTTCAGCTGGTGGGATCCAAGGAAAAAACCATTTCTGCCATGTCCCCCATCCTTTGAGACATCTTGCCACAGGGGGTGAGATATGCCCCCACCTTTTTTAAGGCTTCAGGAAAAGTCTTAAAACTTGGCTATGCTGGCTGGCATGGGCCCTGAAGGACCTGTTGGCAGGAGGTGGTTGGCGCAGTAACAGAGAAGGCATCACCACTTCTCTAGTCCAAACCTGCAATTTTTTTTAGTTTGTTTTAATTTGCAGTTTAAATATGTTTTATATTCATAATTATTTTGATATCTGCATGTTTTATCGCATTACAGGCTGCTCAGAGTCACCTCAAACCACAAGATGGGAGACAAGTGCAGTTTAAGAAGAGAACAACTTGTTACTCAAGGTGACATAGAAATTACTATTGCGAAAGGTATTTTTTAGTATATTACTAATGCCAAAGTTTATAGTACTGTTAATTTTATGACCAATTAATCATACAAAATTTGCACCAGAGGCATAATCTTATGCATGTAAATTTAAATTCTCTGTGCCCACCTCAATTGACTGTCTTTAATTGTTGCTATAAATCAATAAGATGCTGGGTTAAAATGAAACCAACTGGTATTGAGGTAATGATTTAACACTAAGAGAATGAATTCTAAGGCTACGCAAGGTGAAACCAGTCTTACCTCCATGGGAAATGCTTTAAAATTAACTGTGTGTTCTGAGCCACGCTGGTTTTCTCTGCCCCAGTGAAATCGAACATTGTGAAGTTCAAATTCATGGCCCCGAGGTAATGGGCCTCCCACTAACACTGGAAAAGAGCACAATACAAATTATAGCAAGTGATATTCATGGCTAGCAATGTTCTAAAACCCCTCTCAACAAACAGTTGGAAAATTGTTTCTCTTTGGGCAAAGGTCAAATGTGAAAACTGCAGTGGAGTTCACACTTGATAGAGCAATAAACTTCATGGTTATACTATGCAAATAGTATCCGGTTGCATTCTTTTATTTATGCAATGTCACAATTTTTCTTAGTAAAAAATATATGTTGAACCGTGTTTATGAAAACAAACTATACTGTACAAGAGGTCCATGTTTTACTATGTGACAGTTGCCTTGGGATTATATTTGGCCATTTGAATACAAGAATGAAATAAGTAGTAACAAGCAGTAGCTGAACACACACATTACTGTAACCCACAATGTGATTTGTTTGGCTGTAGCTTCCCATATTGTCTGATTTCAGCAACTGAGGCTCATTCAACCAATTGTAGAAAAAACATCACACTTGAGCTCCATGTATCAGCCCTGCTAATATGTAACAATGAAGACTGATCAGCTATTCAAAACCATTTGATAGAGAGAAGCAACAGGAGGCAAGTAAATCTCAGATCCATACATTCTATAAGGTTGTATTGAGTAATTTGTTAAATTTTAGAAGACACCAGCAAATGAGAAACTATTTTGGATGGTGTCTTTCTCCCTAGACCCGGGGTCTGCAAACTTGGATCTTTTAAGACTTGTGGACTTCAACTCCCAGAGTTCCTCAGCCAGCAGAGCTGGTTGAGGAACTCTGGGAGTTGAAGTCCACAAGTCTTAAAAGAGCCAAATTTGCAGACCCCTGACCTAGACAGTTCATATAAATATACTTGGGGGATAGTTTAAAGTATTTTAAACTGTGTGTTTCTCCTTTGTGTTAAAACTATATAATTGTAAATGCACGCAAATGTTACAAAACATACATTAGTCTTCAATTACTTCTTTCCAGCCAAACTCAGAAATAGCAATAGCACTTAGATTTATATACCACTTCATAGTGCTTTACAACTCTCTAAGCGGTTTACAGAGTCAGCATTTTGTCCCCAACAATCTGGGTTCTCATTTTACTGACCTCGGAAGGATGGAAGGCTGAGTCAATCTTGAGCCTGGTGAGATTTGAACTGCCAAATTGTAGGTAGCTGGCAATCAGCAGAAGTAGCCTGCAGTACTGCATTCTAACCACTGAGCCACCATGGCTCTTATGTTGCTCAAGCTTCTCATTGGAAGTTTGGAAAGTGATTTTTTTAAAATCAATTTTTCATAAATATTGTGGATGGAGAATGAGACTGACATTATAAAACAGTATATTTTGAGATTTTAGGGGGAGATTACACACACACATGCACAGAGTTTGTAAGTTTTTTTTTTATTTATTTTAAGCTTGCGGAGTTTTGCTTATTACATTTTGCATAACTAAAAACATAATAACCGTCTCAGAGGAAAGCATGTTTGATAGATTTATATAATGTTGAACTTTGTAATCTTACTTCAGCCTGCAAAAGAGAAGTGTCATGGACAAAGCAAAACATCAGTAGGCCTTGGATCTGGTACATAAAAACATTGCCTTTAGGGCAGACAGTTTTGACTCTTTTTTTCCTTGATAACAAAAACAAAAAACCAAAAACCCCAGACTGGTAAATTAAAAGGGAATCTGTGAATTTTGAGATCAACAAATTTATTGCACATTTACTTCATATATCATATTGTAATAAGGCCATTCTTTAAAAAATGGGGGGGGGAATAAAAACCTAAATTTCAAACGTTCTTTTTCTGCCAAACAAGCCACCCAAAGTATGTGTCTATTCTGGAAGAAACTTTAAAGGATTTGCCTTCATCTCTATGCTTCAGTAGATTTGACATTCCCCCCACCCCTTGACACAAATCCAGTATCTGTACATATACAACATATGCCTCTCTCCAATTTGTAATTGGATGAGGTGTGGTGGGCATAATTTTTCCCTGATTTCTGTTTGTAATTTTGGAGAATATCTAAAGTGGACTTAAAAACTTTCCTGACTCAAAGCTACAAGTTACCAGGGAAGTATTTCTTCTAATCATAATGAGATTTCTTTTTGTCTAATCGCAGCTGCCTCGCATCATTTAGATTCAGAACATTGCCAAGAATATTATAAACACTAATATTTTTTGTATATAATCAACTCTGAATGCTGGCAAAAGAATGTTTGTTTAAAACGGATACTAGAGAGGGTAATTTTCTGAGCTCTTTTCTGTTTGAAAGAGATATAAGAGTTGTATATTCATATCTCCTGTTTGCACACACATTACACATATGTTTCCTGGTGGAGTGTGGCCTCTCATTCCTTTCACTCCCAGCAATCAGCAATCAGCCATCATCTGCTTTTCCAAGCAACCTTTGAGTTACAACAATAGGTAGCTAATATTTCCATGTGGCTCATAGGATGCCTTCTCCATACTGATCACACTTGGGTTATGTACATGAAAGCAGAGAAGTAGGAATTCAATATTTTCTAAACAGGCATTCTATAGATATATTGAACTATTGTTCATGGTGCTGAAAAGTATGTACAAGTGCTGAACTGATTAAAAAAAAAATCAAAGGACTTATGTTCAATATATTTAAAGGCCATTAATTTGGTGAAAAACTGCCTTTCCTTTGCCCCAGTTTGACAGTGACAATTAAAATGAAATAAATTAAGACCCCTGATAATCAAGAATGAAAGCCCTGAGCCAATCAGTTATTTAGTACATGGAACATCATTTTCCTTCACTCTTATACTTTGTACTGCATAACCATAAAATATCAGTTCCGATTCAGCTCAATTCAGAGTTCAAATC
Organism: Ahaetulla prasina; assembly: GCF_028640845.1. Lineage (NCBI taxonomy): Eukaryota > Metazoa > Chordata > Lepidosauria > Squamata > Colubridae > Ahaetulla > Ahaetulla prasina. The sequence continues at coordinate 46,745,182 of NC_080541.1, read as the reverse complement.
ACAGACCTTAGCTCAGTCTCTCATAAATGTACTATTAATGGTAGAATTAATGTATATGAAAGAAAGGAGGATTCCAATAAACTGGAGCAAGTTCAGAGGACAATAAAGCTAAAGAGCATAAAGAAAAATTGAGGAAAAAATGCATACCTTACAGCAATATGAAAACAGAGGGAGAATTTTATGGCACTCTTCATGTACATAAAGGGATTTTGTACAGACAAAGCAGGGATGAAATGCTACCAGATCAGACGGGATCGGGTGAATAGGTAGCAGAGATTGGGGCTAGTTCGCTGAACTGCGAGCAATGGCTGGCTGGCCATGCCCCCAAACCGATCCACAGCCCGCCTGCCGGCCTGCCTGCCATGCTTGACTGCCTTCCCGACATCTGGTGGCCAGCTTGCGAAGACAGGCAAGCGGAAGCCCACATGGAAGGCAGGCAAGCATAGCAGGGCTGTGGGGAAGGAGCTAGCAGCTTACTCCCTTTCCCGAAGCCCTGCCATGTTTGCCTCCTTCCACATGGGCTTCCGCTTGCCTGCCTTCATAAGCTGGCCACCAATACACCAGGAAGGCAGGGTGGAAGGCAGGTAAGCATGGCGGGGCTGCGGGGAACGAGCTAGCAGCTTACTGCCTTCCCTGAAGATCTGCCATGCTTGCCTGCCTTCCACGCTGCCTTCTCAGCAGTCCCCCACACCCGCTTGGCTTCTCCTCCACCTGCAGCCAGTCCATGATGGGGGACGCGCTGCTTCCAGGCCAGGCCGCCTGCCACCCTCCTGGAGCACTTTCTTCCTTCTCCTGCAGCAACTGCTGCTCAGGCCAGGTGTGTCTGTTTGTGTGTGTGAGAGAGAGAGAAAAGAAAGAAAGGAAGGAAGGAAGGAAGGAAGGAAGGAAGGAGGGAGGGAGGGAGTGACTCATGTTGGCCACGCCCACCCAGTCACATAACCACCAAGCCACACCCACAGAACTGGTGGCAAAAAATTTTAGATTTCACCCCTGAGACAAAGGTTCCAATCTGTCAGAATGCAGATCATGAAATTCATTTGAGTTAGAGAAAAACAGATAGTGAGTGAATGTTAGGAAAAAAATTCCTCTCCAATCTGATACTGAAACCAATTACCAGGAGTGTCCTCTACTTCCTAGGATGGATTCAAGGAAATAACAGATAACTCTCTGACATATTATTTTAGACAATTACCATGAGCAGCAGATTGGACTTAATATCTAAATTCAGTTCTCCGATTCAAATAGACTATTTCTCACTTTGTTGCTACTATTGATAGTAATGATAAGTAACAGAATTTTAAAATGAAACAATGGGTGCTGGTATTAGCTTATCCTAAAGCAAACAAAGGAAGTAGTGAAGAAAGCATACTTGATTTGGTCTTTAAAAGGATCTGAATTGAATGTCCGTCATTGAGCATCTCACAATCACGGCATACAACATAATTTGGTGATAAGCGTACTTCCAGCAACAATGGGTCATATTTGGCCTCTCTTGAATTCAAATTAATAGGAGATTGATATTCCCCATTTGCATCAGGAAAGATTAGCCCCCACTCAACACCTGAAAAACAGAATAACACATGTCATTGAAATGAAAGTTAAATGTTTTTCTATACACTCTTAGAAAAATGGACTGTGACAAGATTTATCCTGTTCTGCTATACACTTTTCAAAGTCTGTTGAAGATAGTTGTCATAAGATCAGAAGTAAACAGTTTGACATCAGACTAGTTCAAACAAGAACAGGTGGAAACTGTCCCTCCCATCCAAATAAGAGAGTTATATTATTTAGACTACAGAGGCAAAAGGGAAGCAACATAGGAATTTAATCTTGATTTCATTATCAATAGGACTTGTATTTGAAGCATAGCAGTCACTGGATTTATATACCTTCACCAGCTTCTACGTTTTCTAGATCACATTATCAAGAGAAGTGGTACAAAATCCCTAGGAAAATGAACCAAAATTATTTGTACCTATCACATTTCAAGACCAAAACAGGGTCAGAGTGTTAACTATTCAATGAACATTTATTTAGATGACTGCTTCTTTATATGCAAATAGCAGCTTCAAAGTTATGGTTTGCATAAGAGCTACAACATATAGAAAGATTGCATTTTCCACCTGCTCAATGCCAGCAATAAACAATGTATACCCACATATTTGCGAAGATGCTTCAGAAATGCTTGTCTAGTGCAAAAATGCATTTAATCTCTCCGCTTTGAGTCAGCAGGTCAAGCCAAAGATTTCTTCTTAAGAACATTAAATGTACCATAATATAAAAATGCCAAAGATTTCTCTAGGAAAAATAAAACTATGTAACAAAGCAGCTCCTGTTCTCATTTTCAATTCCTATTATCACAATCATTGATCAGAAATTTTAAAAATGTACATTCAACTTGATTTACGTACAAGTCAAAGACTACTTTAGATTGACATGACCATCATTTGATGAACATAGAATAAACTAACTACAGAAGAGTGTCATTTCTGACATGCAATAATCTGACAAAATCTACAAGTAAAATTCCAGCAGGTATGTTAAACAGGAGCCAGTCAAAGAATCCTAAAATAACATTGCAGTAACACATGAGCTACTAATTCCTTCTATCTTTAAGCCATAAAATTGTTATGAAGGTATAAAAACGGGAAATCAAGATTTTAAGATAAAGTTTTCTTAGCCTGATTAAAAGGCATGAAACATCACAAAGCAGGGAATACATTTAAATTGATTAAAACTCTTTTTAGAATATGAAATTAAATTCCTGTTGAACATCTTGTCACAGGTGTTTTTCAAAAGGCAATTAGGTTTTCTTGTTTCCCACCCCCACCATGAAAACATTCTCATCCAAGAAGCTTCTTGTTTTTCAAGGAAAAAACCAAGAAAGTCCAGTTGTCTTTTGAAAAGAACCTTTGGGAAATCCATGATCTGAATGTTGAGAATTTCTATAGATGTTTAATGTCTTGATTTCACCAAACAAAATCTAACTTTTCTAGTTTTGTATAATGCTTCCTCCCCATCATGTCAGCAAATGTACATTTTTAATTTTTCACCCCAACCACAAGAACGGCATCCATTCAAAGAGAGAAGCAACCTGGAATTATGGAGAAACTTCCTAACAGTGAGGACAATCAACCAGTGGAACAACTTGCCTTCAGAAATCATGGGCGCTTCATTACTGGAGGTTTTTAAGAAGAGACTGGATAGTCACTTATCTGAAATGGTGTAGGTTCTCCTGGTTGAGCAGGGGGCTGGACTAGAAGACCTCCAAGGTACCTTCCAGCCCTAACCCTAACCCTAACCCTTATACACTACACTACACTACACTACACTACACTACACTATCCCTGCATGCACACACAATTTTTCACTTAACATCCAGCCTGAAAAAGAATCTGAGTCGCTAACAAATCCACATTGCCTACAATTTTGTTTTCTTAGTCCTGTGTCACGAGATCACTGTGTACACAATATCCCATCTACAACGCTGGCTCCTTGCTGCCTTGAAAGGAATGCTGTCACCTTTCAAAACGCACAGACGATTAAAAAAAAAAAACCGGAGAGATTAAAAATCCCTTCCAGGGGCCACAGCAGTTGAAAGTAAGAGACTCGGTCATGCCAACTCCTCAGTATTTGAGTTTTGAACGCCACACGGCAAAGTGCTGTTAAAGCGATTCTGAAGCTTTTTGTTTTACCTCCAAACAAATCCCTCACTTTTGGATGCAGCTGGCTTCACCTGGCAACCTTTCGTTTTCATTGGAAAAGAATTGCTTTCTCGAACACCCCAGACACCATCTGATAACGAAGGCAAGTATTACCTGCACATATTGATGGGGGACAAGAGCCAGCGTGGGCTTTACTTTACTTTCAGTCTTCTCCCACCCCCTCCCATTCTTCCGACTGGTCGCAGATCACAAACTAAACCCAGCCCCCCCTCCCCCCGTCGCCGCCTGCTTACCTTCTTCATAGCCCCAATCTACATTCTCCTCTTTCTCGGCGACTTGCCCCGATTCCTCCATGAAGCTGCCAGCTTTTTCCGCGCTCCGCGGGCGCTCCGGGCAAAACCGCCGCGCGGAAGCCGGCTCTCCGCCTGGTTGTGTGCCTGGGCTGAAAAGCAGGAGCCGGCGCTTCCTTCGCGAACTGCTAGGTTGGGACTGTGTGAAGACAGGCAACTCGGCTGTAAAGAGACACGTGTTCAGAAGGCGGCGCCTCTCTTGAGACGGCACGGTTTGTGCTTGTGCGCAACTAGTTGTGTCCGCACCATTGCTTAGGTTAACGGCGTTAAGGAAAGAAACGTCCATGTCAGAAGGTCAGAACGGTAAAGCGATGCAGCCTAGAAAATGTGGTGAAAAAGAAGTTGGAAAGTGTGGCCTGGATCAGAAGTGAATTAACTAGAGTTTGTTTTTTTTTAAATAAAACCCTTGTTTTCCCCTTTGTCTTTTCTATTCCAAGAAAGTTTATAGCTGACTCCTAAATTGTAACAGAGCAAAGATGTTTTTTCAAGCCCAGAAATATTACTAGTCTTTTAAACTACAGACTATCTTCGATCCTAACTTCATGGTCAGGAATACTCATGCCAAGGACCTATAATTATCTAATATTGCACTGTATTGTTTCAGACAACCAGCTTCTTTGTTTTTGGGCTTAGAATTGTCCTTTTACCTGGCTTCCTTATGAGTCAAATCCCAGAGATCTTTCCCAGACTATTTGGGGGTCATAGCCTTCTGAAGCTATAAAGCAGGGGTAATCAACCTTTTTATACCTACCGCCCACTTTTATATCTCTGTTAGTAGTAACGTTTTCTAACCGCCCACCGGTTCCACAGTAATGCACGGTGTGTCGTCGTCAGCGCATGCCTCTCGCGCATTGTGCATTGGTTTGGGGGAGGCGCTGGCTACCAGCTCTGCTTGTCTGTTACAGCTGGGTGGTGTGGGGGGAGATGCGCGACCTATTCTGGGACAAGGCTCTTTTGTTTGCAGTCGCACTATAGCGCCATTTGGTTTCACTTAGGTAACGTGAACTAAACTTATGCACGGGCGATACAAATAGTATATTTTCAGAAATTTAAATTGTCACAGGTAATTTTATGAAAACCTAATGAAAATGTTTTTAAATAATGCTACAAAATTTTTTTTAAAAATCAATTAAATTAAAAAAAGGAAAGTGCTTCAGTATCGGACAAAACCCCTACCGCCCACCATGAAGGCTGGAATGCCCACTAGTGGGTGGTAGGGACCAGGTTGACTACCACTGCTATAAAGCAAAGGGAAGCTGAAATAAAATTGTAAGCACAGTCACGTGATTTTTCACTTAATGGATTGTTTGCTAATGACCAGGTGCCTGTTCTATTTATGGCCACTAAACAAAAACTACCTATCTGTTCATCCCTGAGTTATCATAAACAGTATTAGCATGAAATAGCCTGCCTCCATTCCCTATCCTTGTTCTATTGCATCTATTCTCAGTCACTGCTGTCTGGATTTTTCAGATGTTACCCATAAAGAGACAAAACAATTAGTTTAATTCTCTGGTTTTGGAATGTGCTCTCTCTCTCTCTCTCTCTCTCTCTCTCTCACATGACTCCATCCAGTTAATGATGGTCTTACATCCATTCTGTCCAGTTAATGATGATCCTATCCATTCTGTAAAGACACAAATTTGGTAAAGGATTCACATAGGGATCTGAATCAGAGTCAGTAACTTTTTGGAAAAAATATTTTTATTTAGGACTTTTTCCCAGTCATTTCACTATAGGCATGTTTTCAAACTTGCATAAAACCAAGAAAGTCATAAAGTGAACTAACACAGTCTAATACAGTGGTTCCCAACCAGTGTGCCGCGGCACTAAGGGGTGCCGTGAGATCTTTTGAGGGTGCCGGGAACTTTTGAGCTACAGAGATTTTAAATATCTATTTCCTTATAAGGGTGCCGGGAACTTTTGAAAGGCTTTCCAAGGGTGCCTCAAACAAGAAAAGGTTGTGCCTCAAACAAGAAAAGGTTGGGAACCACTGGTCTAATACAATTATGATAATCTGGTTGACCACTAACACAACCTCAACTCCTATCTGTTGCAAGCAGGAACAGTCCTTTAATGTAATATTGGAACCTGATCAATCTCTTCCTGCCAAAGCTGATTTTTAAAGGAAGAAAGTATAGCACTTGTTTATTTATTCATCACATTTCTACATCACCCTCTCATCTAAGTGATGCTGGGCAGTTTAAAATTAAAAATATAAATTTTTATATTTATAAAAATATAAAAAACATAAATAAGAACAAAGTTAAAAACTGAATTAAAAAGGTTAGGTTAAAATATTAAAGTTGAAGACTTTTAAAAGATAAATATATAGAGGGGGGAATCCTAAAGGCATCACTATGGCAAATTTATTTTGGCAAGAGATGTATAATGAGATAGGACTGTTTTAAAAAAAAGAAAAGAAAGGAAAAGACCAAAAGTGATAATATCCTCATAATACTGAATCAATGAAGTAAAGAACAATAATGAAAGATATGAAGTGACAGAATGTCTACAAAACAGTGTCTTTATAGGATAGAAAGAGAGCAAATTATAGAGGAAGGTAAAATGGAAAAACATAAATAAATCAAGATTTATCGCAATGAAACTGTCATCATGAGACATTGGAAGATCATTGATCTAATTGAATTAATTCAAAGACCAGATGGGATTCCTGAAAGGATTATGGAAAGTGATTCACTAATTTGACTTTAACTGTTGTTACCTTTGAAAAAATTGTACATACGTGAGAGAAACTGCAGATTCAAGAAAGATATGCAAATGCTAGAATAAGATTTATTACAGCTCAGTATATTTAGAATGGAATAAAGTGGAAAGTATAGGATTAAGTCTCATACTTAAGATGTGTGGCGTAGTGTACATGCATATGATTGTGTGCATGCATGTATACATATAGAATAGAATAGAATAGAATAGAATAGAATAGAATAGAATAGAATTTTATTGGCCAAGTGTGATTGGACACACAAGGAATTTGTCTTGGTGCATATGCTCTCAGTGTACATAAAAGAAAAGATACGTTCATCAAGGTACAACATTTACAACACAATTGATGGATTGTGTTGTAAATGATTGATAAATGATAAATACATCTCTGTGTTGTGTTGTAAATGTTGATTGATAAATGATAAATACATCTCTGTGTATTTACATTTGACATATATAGATATAAATTGGCACATTTGAAATCTGTCTATCTGTCAGTCTTTCTATCTTTTCTACATGTAAACTCTCAGGTACAATTCCTATTCAGGAATATTGTTCAATAAATGTCATGCAAACTTACTTTATGTTATTTAAATATTTGTGCTTAGAATTGTTTGAGTATGAACATCTTGCACACAGTTGACATTGAGACTTTTTTTTGTAGCAACATTACAAAAGAATCACTCATCCTTCACCACACAAGATGGTAATGGGGCAGCAAAGGGAACTTGGCTGGAGCATATATATTTGTTTGCTATAGGCAAACAAATACAGGTCATGAATAGAAGGTATAAAGTCTCCTTATAAATGATGTCACTATAACCTGTAATGTTTTGAGGAATGGGCAGAGGACCAATTAAAGGAGGTGTGATTGCATAGGGCAACAATGGCCTCTAAAGGATAATGAACAAATAAAAATATCTGATCCGTCAGGAGAAAAATGAAAGGCCAATATCCAAGGATTGTGATTTCCTATCTCCATTTGACAGGAATGACTATTCCACAATAACCCCAAAGCTGTATTACTGTTAAATCCTTATTTGAGGCATATCTTTAGCATATTTACCTTTAGATTATCTTTGAAAGAGTTTTTGTAAGACTATTCTTTGCACAGTCAAGAGAACACTTGGAGGAATAGTGTTCTCTTGAATGCAGTGCCTTTTCTCATACCATAAAGATAGTTTATATATGAATATAAAGATAATTTCCTTGGATAGATATACAAAATACAAACTGTAACTTAATTCTCATATTGGACACCTTATCAACAGTCTTGTTTTTGAATACACACACAAACAGAATTGCAGTAGAAGAGCATTTTTATGCAAAATATATCTCCAATTATTTTCATCTAAACAAGTGTTTGATGAGTTAAAAGAAACAAAAAGCTTTGCACAGCTTAGTTGAAAGATAAGGAAGAAATTATAATGAAAAACATACAAAATTGAACATATTATTAGGTAGTGAATATTATGGTCATCTTTAACAATAAAAATGAATGAATGAATAAATAAATAAATAATAAGAAACAAGTGCTAATTGCTGTCCTGCTCAAAAACATTTAGCTCATTATAGGATGGAAGAATGCACAATCTGTGTACTGGTTCCACAATAAATATGGCTTGCATTTTACACTCAGTAATTACTGGATTTCTTATTTGAAGCTTTCCTTGTTTTGCAGTGAACTTAGTTTACCTAGAATTGTGTCTTTGAATCACTGCCTGCAGGGCTTCTAATCCTAGTACCAGCTGAGAGAAGAATGAAAATTTAATTATGAAGAAAAGGAATGAACAGTGTTGCAGCAATGGAACTAATTTCAGTTCAGAGCTATTATATTTCTTTATACATTACAGCAGAATTTTTCTGGTTCTTTTTTAACGATCTTTTTCATGAATTTCTGAGGGGTTTATCTCTTCATTGTAGATAGTGAAGTTTGCAAGTGGTTGTTTACGTAACAGTTCTTTGAATCTTGTAAAGCTGGAAATGAATTCTTCAGTTATGCCTCAGTGCACAATGATAATGGAATAACCATAAATTAGTTGTGGGGGAAATTGTGCATGAATTCCAAATGAATATGTTTTAGGGGGAAATTATCATATTAAGTAACATGAATGGATTGGCAGGACTGAGACAAGACAGTACAGAAAAAATGATTAGGCCATTTGGAGATGCAAAAATGAATAAGAATATGATTGGTGAGTAACTCCTTAAAAAAGGAATATGAGGTTTAAGTATAAGTGTATTTGTATGAACATCATGTGACCTTGTAGAGGAGATGGGCAGCATAAAAATTGAATCAAATAAATAAATAAATAAATAAATAAATAATGAATACGAGTCTAAAATATTTATGATAAAAAGATGAAAGAGGTCAAGGGCAGTGGTAGGATTCAAATAATTTAACAACCGGTTCTCTGCC